>NC_136394.1:30534010-31921510 GCF_965140285.1 Lepidochelys kempii
GGGGGAACACATTGGGTTGCCCCATTCTTAAGAATCTTGGAGGAAATACTGAGGATGTTCCTGGGCCTAAACTATGTTGCTTATGAAATGTTCCTGGGAATGTCAAAAGACACATCCCCTTTTGGGGGGATAAACAAAGCTGAGCTCCCAAAATGCACTGTAAACAAGTAGTATCTTGATTGGATCTCTCTTCTTGAAGAACTGCATTGTCTTAATTTTCTGTGAGATAATTTTCAAACAAAAAACAGAAGCTGCAAAACTTGGCTATAGTCACTTGGATCTCAAATCATTGTTTTGTTAATTAAGTGGTTTTTATCTGTAGACATAAAATTACCCACAAGTTAGCAATAATCAGCTAGTTAATTTCCTACAAGCATCATGATAATAAATTGACAACGTTTTGTGCATGTAAGTAAAATTTTATGTATATATGTTTTGTTGGCTTGGCTGCAGATCCTCTCAAAAGTGAATAGAATTGCACTTAAGTGGCTACCTTTCCTCCCTGAGAGGTTCTGAAGATAGGTGTTGGTCTTACCTGCTCCACTGGCTCTCTCATATAGTGTGCCATCTTCTCGCTCAATGGGTACGTGAAGTCAAAAGGGGAGACTGAGGGTGATTTAGCTTCCATTGAGAGATGTGGTGTTACTCAGTTCTTAATTTTTTTTAACATACATTGCAGTTTCTCTACTTTTCCCAGTACTTGGCTCAAAGTGAGACTCAAATGACAGCAAGTTTGGCTGCTGCTATGTTTGTACTAATGTGTGGAAAACATCTTGAGGTTGTTGCAAGGATTATACTCACTCAGGTTAACAGTCTACAGATGCTTGTTCAACACCAACTGCTCTTAGATTTGTAGACTGTTGTGGAGACTAAGAAGCACTTTTAGTTAACTGTGTCCCTCTAAGCAGTCCCTGGGTGCATTCAAAGATATTTGTGGTCTGTGTGGTTTGTATCTAGACAGTCTTGACAGCGCCTGATCAGTATCCCTACGTGCCACCTCAGAATCTGATTTACTGTTGGGCTTGAGCCAGCAGTTCTTAGACATGGGGGTCAGGGTATACTTCTTGGAAGTGACACTTCTCTGGAATTTGCTCTTCTCCTTGATATGTCTAAGACAGATTTTGTTGACATTTCAGGACCCTATATAAAGCGCATCTTTTTACCTTTGCCTCCTGCCTTAGGAAAGGATAATGGTGGGATATATTAAGATGTTTTGGAAGAAGTTCAGTTTATTTGACAGTGGCCTATATGTTTTGTTAAATGTGTACATGTTACCTTAGCCTTAGTTATATTTGAGCTGTATCTCTTTTGTCCCTTCATGTAGTTCTTCTGTTCTGCTCCTGTGATTGTTCCTTTTTACTCAAAGTTGATGTGGTCACATGGCAGCTTTTTTGTTTGGCTTTAATGCTAATGAAGTTCATTCAGGACAGTTCTGGAAATGGAAGCCTTCATTCATACACACAAATAGGGTTCAGAGTAGCAGCCGTGTTAGTCCGTATTCACAAAAAGAAAAGGAGTACTTGTGGCACCCTAGAGACTAATCAATTTATTTGAGCATAAGCTTTCGTGAGCTACAGCTCACTTCATCGGATGTGAAGTGAGCTGTAGCTCATGAAAGCTTATGCTCAAATAAATTTGTTAGTCTCTAAGGTGCCACAAGTACTCCTTTTCTTTTTACAAATAGGGTTGTTTCAAGACTTCCCCAAACACCCACTGTTAATTAATCTCAACCCTGCCTTCTAAGGACTGCCAGTAAGGATTAATGTGGCTCAGTTTCTGTCATCTGAGAATGTCTACATGGAGATCTGTTACGTACTAGGAACTAGGTTGAGGCCAAAAATAATTTTCACATATACCAGTGAACATTCATAGATTTTAAGGCCAGAAGGGACTAGTGTGATCATCTCGTCTGACCTCCTGTGTAACATAGGTCATGAAACTTCTCCAAAATAATTCCTAGAGCAGATCTTGTACAAAAACATCCGATCTTCAAATTAAAAATTGTGAGTGATGGCGAATCCACACTTCGGATAGTATCTGGTTTCATTTGTTACTGATCTGAGCAGGATTTGTATGGGTGACTTAAAAGTAAAGGCTCATACTGCAATACAAAACTCATGAGCAATCCAGTCACCCTGTCATGCATTTTGTTCAAAAATGGGTGCTAGATATGTAAACATGTATATGCTCTTGAATGAATGGTCATATTCTGGCCATGGTCGGTCATTGGGCCAAGAGAAAACTGACATCTGTTATGTTCTTCAATTGGATTTTTTTTTTTCAGGAAGTCCTTTAGTTACAAAATGGATACCATTATACTTCTATTTGTTGTTCCCCTACTCTTCTCATGTATTATAAAACTCCATTGATTTTTAACTTCTGAGTTGTATTCCAGTTAACGTTTTCAAAATGTAGTGCTTCCAGTTGTTTTTTCCCCCTGATTTATAATTGAAGTACTCCAGGCAACACAGATGCAGATGAGTGCTCACCATGAGCACCTGGATTTAGTATATTAATTTTATAATACTTTTTATACGGAGGTACTGTGGAAAAATTAGGTCTTAGAGCAAACACTACTAAAGAGTTATTTTTGGTTGGGGTTACTTCATGAAAATGTAGTTAAGAAAATAATAGATTTTAAAAATAAAACAGAGGTAAGTATGGAGTCAAGGTGTGTGTAACTAGAAGTATTTCTAGGCTACTAACTTCATAAGATGCAACTGTGGCCCGTGTCATCTTCTGGTTACTGCAGTATCTTTCCTAGCTACGTACTCTCTCAAACTTTTTAAGATAGACGCATTAGAAGTAAATGTATTTATCAAATGTTAAATACATTATTTGCCAAATCTTGATAGAATATGTGTTTAGAGACACTTCATACATTTGTTTACAATGTGAAAAAGCCTGTTACACCACAAAGTGCTTAAATTTTATATAATAGGTTGATTTATACATTTGTGAAAATGGCAAGCACAACTATTAAAAACATTCCCAAAATATTGCTGAGTGGGAGCGGCTGAGTTACAGATGTTTGCTGTAGTGGTGCAGTTTAAGTTGATTCTATTTACATAAGTATTTATCATGGCCATAAAGCCACCCTTTAGTCAAACATGGGCTCCTTTTGAAACCTCAGAGTGGCAAAGAGAACATTTGTATGTATTCTGTTTGGCTGAGAAGAATCAAATGCCTAACTAATTTTTCTTATTTTTTTATTAGTAGTTCAAAACATGCTAAACTTGTAAGATGCATGTGTGACAGGATCCTCGGGGTGCAGCCTGGGACCGTGGGACAGCTGTGCCCCCTTAACTCTTCAGCCTGGGCTGTCTCTCTATGCTTTGCTAGTGACAAGCAGCAAGCCCCTCCAGGTGCTGTTAGCACTCAGCACAACCACATGTGGATCCCCACCCCCAGCTAGATTGCATGAATGCTTCCAGAGTCACTCACGAACCACACAGAGAAAGGCACCAGCCGAATCCCCCCAGCTTCCAGCACTGTACCTCAGGAATATACCATTTTGCACTGCTCAATTTATTAATTGGTTCACCACTTCATCAATGGAAAGTGGATATACACCAGCCTTTGCAACCCTGAGCAAGCACCTTTACCAAACACTTCAGGCAAACTTACTGGTAAAGGGATAAACAGTTAAACAAATTTATTGACTACAAAAGATAGATTCCAAATGATTATAAGTGAGCAATATCTAGATTAAGCAGTTTTTCTCACTTTACTGGATATTGCAGTTCATAGTACACAGATTTCACCCTTGAAACCTGAGCCTGTCTCCTCTGTTAGTCGTAAGTCTTCTTAGTTTCCTTGTTGCTTGCAGCATAGGTGGGGACAGGAGAAAGGTGAAGCATGGGCCATGTGTCCTGTTTTATACCCTTAGTCCATGTGCTTGGAGAATACAAATCCAGGTATGTCTGGTGGGCATTGCTGAGTCCCCAGGCAAGACTGAGCAATTCCCCCGGTGTGGTCTCAAGCAGGTGAGTCATTGAATTGTAGCTCCCTTGCTGGACAGTGACTGTTGATAGTTGCTTGACACCCCGCCCAGGCGTTGGTGACTTTCCTTGCTGTTGTCTCTGGGGAGCCAAAAACTGGCTGATTCCCCAACGTACAGCATGTTTTAGTGACAACCATACAACACAATCTCGTAACTTCACATGCACTGAAGATATACATATTTAGATAGAACAGTGACTTTCAGCTGATCATAACCTTTTCCCTGATACCTCAGATGGCATGCTTTTTATGTCACAATATCACAATTATATACAGATGAGGAAATGGGGGTTACAAGATGCTTCCCCAAAGTTTAGTATGTCACAGCATGTATCTGACCTCATGCAGTGGAATATGAAATGAAAAGGGAAACTTCAGACCACTGCATACTAGAAAAAGATTCAAATTGTGTATTTTAAGTCTGGCCCAGAAGTGACACAGGTGTACTGGGCATGCTCCCAGCCCTGGAAAAGTCCCTCATTGTGCTCCAGCTCCCGCTGATTAGCACATGGTGATAATGGAGACAGTAAGAAGAGAGGTGGAAATTTCAACCTCCATGTCTTGGAAAAAAATCAGCTCAGCCAGTGGAGGTTTATGCTTCCCTCTCCCCCACTTGAAAAAAAATGTAAGTGGAGCACCATCTCCTCCTCTTTCTGTATAAAGTCTGTCTGGCACCATGGTGATCCTGGTGCTGAGCTAGTGCATAGGTAGGAACATCTCTGTTATGGTAGCAACCCTAGGGAAGATGCACGACATAGGTCTCAGCAGTGCACTGTGATGCCAGTGATGTGCACTGTGGAGTTTGGAGCATGTATGAAACATGCGTGCTCTATTCCCTTTGAGTAGGCAATACTTATTAAATACACGGTTTGTTTTTAAAGGGACATTAGCCCAGTGTTCTGTACTGGGTGATTAAAACGAGGTACATCAACTTGCTATGATTTAACGCAAGGGAGAACTGAATTACTTGGACACTTTTATGTCCTCTACAGTGAAACTCTGTTTCATTTGCTGATTTAGCTTTTTTGGGGGGGAAAGATGCGAACGGTCTAATAAATAAAAACAAATTATCCTAAATTATTTATTCTCTGTATAATTACTTTTACAGAATTATTGCTCATCTATAGTAAATGTATCTACTTACAATATTGTATTTAATGAATTTTTATATACCAATAATATATTCACCCAAAGAACAGTAATGAATCATTCTTGAGTTTAAAATATTTTCTTTCACTTTTGTCAATGATGGCAACTGAATCTCTAAATTTGCGGAGAAACGTTGCAAAGCGCAGAGTATTGCACTGCTGTAGAAAGTGTGCTTTTTAGAATGAGTCAGTTGTGTGTCTTTTCTATGAAAATAAATGGACCTTTACAATGACAAAGTAAATGTTGTCGAGTTTAATTAATGGGTGCACAAGAGCCAATACACAAGCAGTTCATGGTTTTTCATTCTTAATAACGTCTTTCTTCTGTTTATCAGGCCATGAACATAGCTGGCAGTGTAAAGTAGGACCAAAAGAAAAGGAGTACCCAGGATTTCTTTTTATAGTCTTTCTAGCGTTGTTGATGGGAAGAATCAGTTGGAAGATGTTTGATTCTGGTTTTTTTGAGAGCAAGCAAGCCTAGGATAGTGGCAAATAGACTTAGTAATTTTAGTAGGTTCTTATTACAACATAAACATCTAATGACACTCGAACAAGGAAATGTCTTTAGACTTAGTTATCTAGCACTTATTTCTCTCATATTTTGGAGAAAAGCAGACAATTATATACAGTTAGCTGCGACACCTAAGCAAGGTGCATTAAATAGAAACATTAGTTGAAATACGTTTTATTCTGACTGTAGTAATATTTTTGTACTGAAAATATCTTTTTCTTCTTAGTTTCATTGAATATTTGTGCATATTTCATCTGCTTATATCCTCTGCATTACTTTTGAAATTTCTTCTATTTCGTCAACTTCGTGTACTTTTAGAATTTCTTTCAAGATGTTGGATTTTTATGTGTGTGTAATTCTGAAAGGAAGAACATACAGTTTATGGAGTCTAAGCATTTGCTAATTAGTGTCAGGAACTTTCACTTATCACACACTTGTCAAACTTTAATCCTGTTTTAAGAATAAAGAGATGTCTGTCAGGAAAAAAGTGTGATCACTTAGTGTGTCTAGCTTTGTATTTGAATCTTTAAGGGAAAATACCATAACTTGAAGGTGTTGCTCCCAAACATATGGATCTTTAATGCAAATAAACATATTTCCTTCCTAATGTAACAGTATAAAATAAGCCTGCTTAATCCAGTTAAGAGAGTGAGGGGAGTCTTCTCTCCTCTTTATGCCAGCTCCCATTAGTGTTAATGAGAGCCACACGTGGACATTGCAGGGAGAATAGACCTCTGAGTCTTTTGTGAAGGAATAATACAGTGCTATTTTGTTTAAGTTCTTTGAGATGGACACTGTGGTGCCCGCCCAATGCCACACAGCTCTAATCCTGCTGGGCTTCTGCTTTACCTTCACATATGTATTTCTCTCATCTTCTACCCAATAATGAGAGTTTGGAACTTTTGGGAGGCTCTTACTATAACTTCTAGGGTAAATTCTTTGGGTAAGTGATAGGGGTTTTTTTCAATTGAGGAGTGCTCACCTTTGGAATTCACTCCCTTTTAGAGTTTGGTATAATACTAGTGCATTAATAATACTATCACTTGTATTGTGGTAGCACATAAAGGCCCCAACTGGGGATCAAAGCCTATTGTGCTAGGCATTACACAAATTGAGTGACCCATTTTTGTTTTTTTCTTAGTTTTTTGTAATTAATGTACTTCAACTTTGTAAATAAGTTGAGTTGTAATAACAGTAGTGGCTACAGAAATCAATAAAATCTTATTAAAAAAGTAGTCTTCCTGCAAAACTGCCCAGTAATTGCAATCTGCCTTCCACTGCTGATGGTTCTCTGCCCTATGTCTGTTTGAACTAGTCACTTCAGTTTATTGGCAAAGTCTGCTTGCTAGTGATGTCTTTGTGGTGTTTGTGTACAAGAATTGACATCCAGCTCCTAAACTGCGTACAGTGGAAGTGCTGGCTCCATTCTTTAAAATATTAAAAGCTGATCACTCAAAATACAATGCATCCAACTTCATCCTTACTGAAAAGGGCCAGATTCTGCCACTCTACTCAAGTTGAGGCTTGCCTTACTCTGTGACTTTGACAGGGCTTCTTGCTATCTAAGCTACCAGTCAACATGAATAAAAGTGACAGAATCTGTTGCAAAGAATGTATCTTTGCACTAGCACTTACATACTAAAATTGTTTTTATCATTCCATTCAGAACTTCCTTTAATGTTTCTTATTATGTGGCATCTCCATTAGTGGAGGTTTGTAACCATGGTGGCCCATTCTGTTCAACCCTCTGCTAATCTTTGTGGATGAACAATCCTTTTGATCCACCCAGGATATCGCGTTGTCCATCCAGTGTCTTCTTTTTCTGCCTCATGTTCTGCCATCAACTTTCCTTTCCAGTGCCCATAAACTGGCATCACCCACTGAAACTCTTAAAATGTGCCCTGCAAGCTGAATCTTTCATTTCATAAGATCTCTAACTAGCATTTGCTGAGTTCCAGTCATCACCAGTACATTTCATTAGTTATGTAGTCTATCCATGATATTTTCAGAATTATTCTGTAACACCATAATTTGAGGGACTGTAGTTTCTTTATTATTAATTTGTTTGAATGTCCATGTTTCACAGCTGTAATTTAACAGAGACCAAATATATGTTTTTAAAAGTCAAAATTTAACCTTCAGATTTATGTCCCTTCTCATCAAGTGTTTATTCTTCCACTTGCTGTATGGCTGTGGTATTTGTTGGAATTTTGCATGTTTTCCTAGTATCCTTGCATAGGACCATAGCTTTTATCTTGTTCATATTTTTTGCCATATTCATATATAATTTCCACTAACTTCATCAGGCCTTCTGAATTAGCCAGCAGCACTGTGTCCGCTGCATAGCAAATGTTGTTATCCATTTTCCGTTCATCTTTAATGTTTAAAACTAGTAAAACATGAATGTTTTGAAATGCAGGTGAGCTCATGGCTTCTTCAGAGAATGAACAAATGTACCAAATTAATAAAGCTACATATAGTGCATAAATTTAATCTAAACTCCATGCAACAGCCACCCTAAAAATATCCAATGTAGACTTCTTGAAATTGTAAGAGAGAATGCTGCCTAGAAGATCAGACTAATGCACACGAGCCACATTATGGTAAAGTTAAGTAACAGAATGAGTTATTTAGAAAGAATATAACTGTTGATAAAACAAACTCAATTCTATACTGAAGCAGTTACCAAAGTTTGCTCTTGCTTTGTGTGTTCAGCCTTTTATTTATGGTGCCTTAAGAAATCCCAGTAATTCTGTGCTATTTAAAGTGATAGCTACCCCAGGAATAGCTACTTACTCCTATTGCAAAGAGTTGTGCTAAATTGTAGAGGAACGTTCTTCAGAAGTATTGAAGATGCAGTTAATGGGGGATGATACATTTGTCTTAGTTTGTGTTGTTTAAATAAGAATAAGACCCCACCCTCCCCAGTGTAGATGCTGTGTCTATATTTAATAAAGGTGTTTACTGCACTAGGGTGAAAAGGAAAACTGATTTCTAGCACTGGACTATTAATTTCTCTCATGTGTCAAACATTTCCTACTGTTCCCAATACTCTGCTCTATTTTCCTATCCATAATTGATTTGGGGATGTATTCTAATACTATGCTCCTTTGGTTTAGATAGGTTGTTTCGTTTTATTTATTTATTTAAAGGAATTGGTTTCTATTTCCTCATCACTGTCAGTGTCACACTCTACTTCTGTCTCCAGCGCTGCACTAAAATCACTCGATTTTTCTATTAAATTACAGGGAATTTTCTCTGCAGGTCTGAGCAACTCCTTTTTCAGGGTATGCCTGTTGAAGATAGTCGATACGAAGCCTTTGAAAGGTATACTGCTGTGGAAAGGTTGATAATATAAGCAAATTAATAAAAAAAAAAAAGTTGACTGCACATGCATATAAGCATAATTGCAAAGGTTTTAATTGGGTCCCATTCCACTGAGTTAACTAGATTCTTGATTAAACCTGAGTTCCCATGGATTCATTTGGCCAGATCCTCTGCTGTAGCCAAGATAAGCTTGGCACAGTAGCCAACTCCCTGATTCTCTTCTTGGCCCTGATGCAGGTTAGAGCAGCAGACTCCTAAGGAGCTCTCTGACAGCTGTGCTTATTCCAGACCTGGGAGGAACATGGCATAGAAAAAACAGGGTACACCGACTAGGGATTCCCCAGCACATGGGAATGCTCAGCAAAGGAAGTGCAGGTTGTTTCCATTCTGTCCATTGTAAAAGGAGTGGGTGGTGGTGGGTGGAGTGAGAAATCTGCCTCCCTGTTCCTAAAAGGTTCAACAGTGCTGAGCACCTTGCAGGATCAAGCCCAAATTAGAAAGGCAGTGTGTTCTAGTGGAGAAAGCACAGAACTGGGAATCAGAAAATCTGGATTCTTTGATAGCCCTGCTATTAACTGCTATTTGAACTTGGGCAAATCACTTCACTTCTCGTCTGTCGTCTCTGTTTGGATTGTAAGCTCTTTGGGGCGGGGACTCTCTCTCCCTTATGTATTTAAACTAAGTGGGGCATTGATCGCAGCTGGGGCCTCTAGGCACTGCTTTAATACAAATAAATAATACAATGAAGTTTGTTAACAAAGGTATTGTTTAGGGCTGTGCCACAGCCCTAAACTTCAGTTAAGGTATAAACATTCCTACCTTGGCAACACAGTATTTATAGGTTCCCTTGTACACAGTGATTTCAATGGGACTTGCCTTTGTGTAACAGTAACAAGTAGAAAGTTAAATCAAAGCAAAAAACTGGAACTACATTTGATTGAATCTTTCAGTATTGATAAGAGCCAGTACACTGTGCCAGACTGGACCGGCTTCCCCAGGCTGGCGCTTTAAAGGGACCTGGGCTCCATGCAGTGGCCGGAGCCCCGGGCCCTTTAAAGCACCACCTGAGTCCTGCTGCTGGAGCCCTTGGGGTAGTGGTGGCAGGGCTCCAGCCGCGCTTTAAAGGGCCCTGGGCTCCAGCTGCTGTGGGGAGCCCTGGGCCCTTTAAAGCACCCCCTGAGCCTCACTGCCAGAGCCCCGGGGTAGCAGCGGCAGGGTTCCGGCTGTGCTTCAAAGAGCCCGGGGCTCTGGCCGCTGCGGGGAGCCCCAGGCCCTTTAAAGCACCCTTGGGGCTCCCTGCAGCGGCCAGAGCCCCCAGGCCCTTTAAAGCGCCCCCCGAGCCCCGCTGCTGGAGCCCTGGGGTAGCAGCGGCAGGGCTCGGGCACTGATTTAAAGGGCCTGGGGCTCTAGCCGCTGTGAGGAGCCCTGCGGCTTTTAAAGCATCCCCCCCAAACCCCAGGGCTGCCCACAGCAGCCCGAGCTCCCGGGCCCTTTAAAGCACAGCCAGAGCCCTGGGGTAGCGGCGGCAGGGCTACGCTGCCAGAGCCTGGGGCCCTTTAAATCGCCCCTGAGCTCCCAGCTGCACAGGCAGCTGGGAGCCTTGGGGCCTTTAAATCTTGATTTAAAGGGCCAGGGTATTTAAAGGCTATGCCTCTTCCAGTTGAGGCCACGCCCCCTGCACAGGACTCCAGAGTACTGGTAAGTCCTTTAAGTTACTTTCACCCCTGGCTACAGCATATGTCCATTGTCTAGCTTTTGCATCTCGGCCGTTTCCCCTGAATTCAGTTAATTGGTTGGCAGACCCCAGAAGGTTTTGCTAAGTAGTCAGACTTCTCTGTCCGACCAAGCTTCTTTCTGATCAACTCTGGGTCATCCAATGGTTGCATGTCATCTCTTCAGGAGGTAGCCTTCTCCCTCCCTCTTTATAACCTGTTCTACCTTCCCTCCCTCCTCCCCGCTTCTTCTCAGAAGAGGGGATCTAGCAACCCCAGGGGCCCATTGTTTTTAGTAATTTAAAGTTTCAGTAACACTGAGATCACTTCTTTCTGACTGAAATATTTCAGATTGTGTTTTGGGGTTGGGGGAAGGTTTAGGGTTCTTTACTTAGGCCAGCTAGTCCCAACTCTCAACATTTCATTTTACAATCATGTCTTTCTGACCAAGTGGCAGAGACAAAAACTGTGACACTGTGGTCATTTTGTCTGTAAATATATGTGACAAGGTTCCTCCTCTACCTTGGTGGGTCCTGCACTTATTGGTGGATTTGCTTGCCTCAGAGATTCACAGAGCCCTCAGTTTGGCCACTCTTGCTAGTGGCTCAAACCTGCCGTCCACTCAGCTAACCTCATCACAGGCCAGCAGAGGGGAAACAGAGAACAATCCCCGCAGTCTCTGTGTCCCACCTAGTGGGTCGGGGACAGGGCAGATCCCTTTCCAATTTAGACCTTCCCTTCTGGTGTTTCTCACAGACCAGGTCAACTCCTCCTGTGTCCGATCAGGAGTTGGGAGGATGCGGGGGAGCCCGGGCCCACCCTCTACACCGGGTTCCAGCACAGGGCCCTGTGGATAGCAGCTGTCCACAATGTTCCCTGTATCAGCTGCGTGACAGCTACAGCTCCCTGGGCTACTTCCCCATGGCCTTCCCCCCAGCACCTTCTTTATCCTCACTGCAGGATCTTCCTCCGGAAGCCTGATCACACTTGAACTCTTCACGCCTCCCGCAGCACGCTTTCTCACTCCCTGTTCCTGGCGTGCCCCCCTACTAACTGATGGGAGGTCCTTTTTAAACTAGGTGTCTTGATTGGCCGGCCTGCCTGCCATAATTGAATCTAGAAAGTTCTTAATTGGCTCCAGATGTCTTGATTAGCTTGCCTGCCTTAATTGGTTCTAGCAAGTTCCTGATTGCTCTAGGGCAGCCCCTGCTCTGGTCACTCAGGGAACAAAAAAACGGTTCATCTAGTGGCCAATATATTTGCCTTCTACCAGACTCCTGTACCCCACTGGTCTGGGTCTGTCACACATAGGACCACTGTACTTTGATTTTACTATGCCTTCTTTGTGAAAAAATATTAGAATTCAGGTTCACGCCTGAATCTGTGCTATAACTCAGCACAGTATGACTTGAAAAGACTGAGATGCTAAACCAGTTACCCCTAAAAATAACTTCCATGGTTTAGAAAGGAAATGTTGGCAGATCTTTAACACTAGCGACTCTACTGGATATCATATGCCAGTGGGCGGAGAGAAAAAATGTGTATGGCTCTGACAGTCTTTTGGTTGCATAGCAACAATGGAACTGTAGTGGTTAATATTATAATTTATCAGAATACTTTACACCATGGGACTTGGCGGATGTTCAGTTGCATGTGGAAAAATTAACTGTTTACAGTTTTAGGGGTACTTAAATATAATAGCATATCTCTTTAGGGTTTGCAATAGTTCTCCACAAATATATAAAAATAAATAAAACCATAAATCTTTATATTCTAAGACAGAGGCCTGGGAAATTTTAATAAGCCAATATTTTCACATGTTCATATCCTGAATGTGCTCCTGAAATGGCAGTTCCCATTTACCACTTTAAAACTGCTAGTTCTCTGAAGTTTAACTACCTCTCAGTAGGGGACTGAGTTGGGTGGAAAATTTTACAGTATTAAACCAATCTGTGTTTATTTCAGTCTGTTTCAGTGGTGGTGGTGGAGAGGGTCTGCAAACAGCAGGTCTTTAAGTTGGTATAGGGGTGTGATTTAAATTGTTTTTGTCATTGGTCTTAGTGTTGCAGTTTTGTTTAAAATTACATTATTGTACCAGCCTACTTAATCTGTAACCGGTGTCAGATTTTAATCATACCTAATGTTTTGTCTTCAGTCAACCTCCTCTTGAAGATGAATAATGTGTTGTAGGAATGAAAAGGACACTGCAGTTTTTTAAATACAGTTTCCCGATTGATTTGTTTTTCCTGGTTTGTAAAATGCTTATAGGACTTGAAAAGTTACTGTGCAAATAGAAGAGGTCAGCCTGGCCGGAAAAATGCTGACTCTTCCTGAGTAGCTAGTGCTGGGGGAGCCGATATGGAAGCCTTTTCACCTTTGTCATCAGTGAGGTCAGCAAGACTATGCACAGTTCTAGGAATTATTTATCTGTTGCTGCAGTGTTGGGGGTGCGGTGGAGAGTGCGGATGTGCGCGCGCGCAGGGTGTGAGGGGAGCTTGCATACAAGTGGGATGTTGCCCTACACCAGCCACTATTTTTCAAATTAAATTTTAACACTGGATTGATGGATTTTCTTGCCAGATCTCTAGGAAACAATAGAAACGGTGGTGTTAAATTATGATAAATTCCTTGTGCACAGTACTTGCCCATCAAATTGTGAGTATATTTAAGAAACCTAGATTTTCTGATTCCTTGAAGGTTTGACCTTCAGCCTGCTGCATATATCTTTAGTGTGTATGTACAAAATTATCTGGATTTCAATGTCTAATATGGATAGTAAGGCCCTTCTCTTTTACACAGCTGTGTTCTTGTCATTTCAACTAATAGTTTTGCTACTGATCCAAAAATACAATTACATTTCAGTACTAAATAACTCATTGGCCCACTCTGTGTCCCCTTCTTTCCCGTCCTCCTCCCAACTCCAGAGGTAAATTAACAAAAAGAGATTCAAGCCTTAATGGACCACCATGGAAAATTCATGGGTGTTCGTGTACATAGGGTGGCCCGCAAAAGTGTGTGCTAGAATGTTTAAAAACTCTGGACTTTTCAAGAGATGGTAAAGGGAAATGAACTCTGCTCCCACTGAACACCTGTGTTACTGTTCTGTGATTCTCAAGGATCCTGCAATACCTACTTTTGTATGGCTAATGAAATGTCTTCCTGAACACACATTGAACAAGACAGATTCAACTGTGCACTCAACTGATGTAAGATTGTGGTGGAGTTTGCCTTTGGAAAAATGAAAGTGACATTGACTCATGTGACAAGTATCATATCTTGTCTACTGCATTTTGCTTAAGAAAGTTAAGAGGAAGCTTTTCGTGAACAGTGGCATATGCGAGCTGTGCACAACCAAACAGACGTTGCTTGTTATCAGACACATACATGAAAATGGTTTGTTCAGGAAGAAGCAGCACCAATCTATTAGGGGGGGTCAACAAGCATGTGGACAAGGGGGATCCAGTGGATTAGTATATTTAGACTTTCAGAAAGCCTTTGATAAGGTCCCTCACCAAAGGCCCTTAAGCAAAGTAAGCAGTCATGGGATAAGAGGGAAGGTCCTCTCATGGATTGGTAACTGGTTAAAAGATAGGAAACAAAGGGTAGGAATAAAAGGTCAGTTTTCAGAATAGAGAGATGAATAGTGGTGTCCCCCAGGGGTCTGTACTGGGACCAGTCCTGTTCAACATATTCCTAAATGATCTGGAAAAACGGGTAAACAGTGAGATGGCAAAATTTGTAGGTGATACAAAACTACTCAAGATGGTTAAGTCCAAAGCATGAAGAGTTACAAAGGGATCTCACAAAACTGGGTGGCCGGGCAACAATGTGACTGATGTAAGTCAGTGTTGATAAATGCAAAGTAATGCACATTGGAAAACATCATCCCCACTACAGTTCTCTGCAAACATCCACTCAATGTGCAGCAGCAGTCAAAAAAACAAACAAATGTGGGGAACCATTAAGAATGATTGGGGTGTGGAACAGCTTCCATATGAGGAGAGATTAATAAGACTGAGACTTTTCAGCTTGGAAAAGAGACTTCTAAGGGGGAATATGATACAGGTCTATAAAATCATGACTGGTGTGGAGAAAGTAAATAAGGAAGTGTTATTTACTCCTTCAGATAACACAAGAACTAGGGGTCATCCAATGAAATTAAGAGGCAGCAGGTTTAAAACAAACAAACAAAAACAGTATTTCACAAAATGCACAGTCAACCTGTGAAACTCTTTGGCAGAAGATGTTGTGAAGGCAAAGACTATAACAAGGTTCAAAAAAGAACTGGATTAATTCATGGAGGATAGGTCCATTAATGGCTATTAGCCTCTGTTTGCCAGAAGCTGAGAATGAGTGAGTGGGGATGGATCACTTGATGATCACCTGTTCTGTTCATTCCCTCTGAAGCACCTGGAATTGGCCACTGTTGGAAGACAGGATACTGGGCTAGACGGACCATTCATCTGACCCAGTGTGGCCGCTCTTATGCGATGTTTTTAAGTGGTGTGCTGCACAAATTAGAGGTGTTGTACATGCAGACTTTGAACTGTTGGTGGGGTACTGAATCTGAGGCAGTAAAGGGAATGATATTGTAATTTTCAGTTTGTCACTGAATGTTGTGATGCTGGGTTTTTTATGTATTAAAATATCCTTTAGTAATTATACAATTATCTTCGTATGGTGAGTAAGTTTATGGGGGACTGAATTATTGTGGTATTAGGCTTTTCAGAAGATGCATTTGTACTCTGGATAGTTTTACAGTGCCCTAATGCTCGTGGAGAGGGAGTTTATGCTGGATAGTATCTCTGATGTGCAGAATATACAAAGTCTTTGTTTTCAAGAATAAATGTTACACATACAAAGATAGCAGCAGAAGTGGTCATGGTTTGTGTTTTCCCATTCTATCCGCCCTTTGAGGCATTTACATAAATTTCGCCAGAAAGTAGAACATTAAATACTAAGGAAAACTATGTACATAAATAACACTGGTAAAATGATTGTATGCAGTGTTGTTGTAGTGTTGGTCCTAGGATATTAGAGAGATGAGGTGAGTGAGAACCAAATTCTGTTGGTGAGAGGGACAAGCTTCTGAGCTCACACAGAGGTCTTCTTCGGGTCACTGGTAAAATGATGATACATAAATATCCTTTGAGAGTACAATAAATATACGCTGTTGCATCTAGTTTGATATTATGCTTAGCAGAACTTTTTCATTTGGGCCAGGATTTCTGTTCTGGGATTAATTTTTCTTCCAGATCTGAACCTCAGTTGCAGTACTGTAATTGTGTGTTGGAGAGACAGCCAACTCTCCATTTTCACTGTAACTTTTCAGATGGACAAAGAATGTATATGCATCCTACATTATAAAATGAATTCCTTTGGTTTATGCTTTATGCTAATAGCCTGATTTAAAGGTGGAGAATCCACTCTAACGAAACTGTCACTAAATAGTAGATTTACTTCTCCATCTAGAATCTTGGGTTCTTGAACAGTACTTTAATATATTATAGGATACTTTCCCACTTTCTCCATCTCTTCGACGTTTTGCAGGCCTGTAAATCAAAGGGGTCAAATGTGCAATTGGTGCACCACTTCTGATTTGTAAATAAGACACATCGTGTTGCCTGCACTAAATCAGGATTTTCCAGCCTTTTACAGTACCACCCGCAGCATTACATACTGCACATGGTTCTTCTGAACAGAATGCTGGCTAGCAGAACTTTGGCCAGAGTATGCAACAGCTAGCTTCTGATTTCTGGGTATATTAAAAAGGCTTTCCAAGGACTCATTGAGATTTCATTCTACAACTCCAGTAATAAGAAGGCAGACTGAGTAGCTCCTCTCTTGGCTGATGACAAAGAGCCCATTCTGTATATATATTTAATTGCTCCCATTAATTTTATGGTAGCAGCTTTTTGTTTTTAATTTTTACTGGTATTGCATGCTGTGGGTGTCATGTTGGCTGTTTGTTGTGTGTCAGTCCCTTCTGCAGTCAGATATTTTTGCCACTAACTGTGCAGATTCTGACTCATGAGATCCATCTCAATCAATATTTCATTTATGCCATGTCCTTATTCTACATCAGTGCAACAAGGTATTTTAGATATTCTGTGCTTGTTTATAATGCTGTCTCTTTTTCCTTCAGATACTGTCTGCTTTAGTGACTATAGAAGAAAATTTCTTTCTGTTCTAGATTGGCAGGATATACAGTCGGTACATCACTTTCAGGGATTGAAAATTATAATGATGATGAATCCTGGACTAGTGCCAAAAACAAGATTTCTAGATGGAAGTAATAAGAGGCCCAATATTATTATAAGGTCTGATATATTGAGAAACATCAGAATTAGAAACAAATGAAAGTCTTCTTTTTAGCATCTTGCTTTATTTCACTTGAATTTTGAAATGATTTTCATGATTACTGTCATGAAAATATATGGAGCTATAAACCAAAGCTTGGAGAATTCCATAATCTAAAAGCTGTGTAAAGCATTTTGTGAAACTCCACTGGTTAGATGGAGACCGTTAAAATCATATGGAGAAAAAAAGATTGTTACTTAGGTGTTTTATTGGAGAGGCTTTTCTTGTCCAGCAAGCTTTTAAAGGCACTGATTTTGGACTGTCAGTCAGAAAATCCTTAATCCCTGTTCATTTCTCTTATGCATGGAAGAGAAGTTAGACTCTTCTATTGTGGTTTTCTTTTAAATTTCAGTTTTCTCTCCATCATGAGCACCCTGTGTAGGGAATGACTATACCTTAGGTCTCTCTACATGTGTTATTTGCAGCCTTTTAGTTTTCCTTTCTGAAATGTAGACCGGGATTCTTTAGTACTGGGATTATAGGAAGGAAGGTGGACCTTAGCTTTGGTGTTGCAATTCATCAGGTTGATAAATCCTAACATACTCTTCAGCACGGAGCTTTCTGAAGGTGGTTTCTAATGTCAGTAGATACACTGCAGCTGCAAAAGTTGTAAGCCAGGGGAGGGTGTTCTGAGTGTCACAGGAAGCCCTTTTGGTCAGTAGTTTATATACAAAAAGAAATATAATGGTTATTTCTCTCATTTGGAGCAAGCATTTATATTATATCCCATATTGGGAGGAGATTTACACACCTTTTGGCAGGGGATAAGAAAGTGAGAGATACTTTCAGTTAGGCTTATCAGGAATAGAGGATGAAAAGAGGGCTTACTGCCTTTATTAGTCTGTAACTGCTACAAACGTGCAGTATTCATGTATTCTATGATTCTATAGAATACATGAATACTGCACGTTTGTAGCAGTTACAGACTATCAGAGTTGGAAGGGAGCTCAGGAGGTCATATAGTGTCCAACCCCCTGATCAAAGCAGGACCAATCCCCAATTAAATCATCCCAGCCAGGCCTTAAAAACTTCTAAGGAAGGAGATTCCACCACCTCCCAAGGTAACGCATTCCAGTGTTTCACCACCCTCCTAGTGAAAAAGTTTTTCCTAATATCCAACCTAAACCTCCCCCACTGCAACTTGAGACCATTACTCCTTGTTCTGTCATCCACTACCACTGAGAACAGTCTAGAGCCATCCTCTTTGGAACCCCCTTTCAAGTAGTTGAAAGCAGCTATCAAATCCCCCCTCATTCTTCTCTTCCATAGACTAAACAATCCCAGTTCCCTCAGCCTCTCTTCATAAGTCATGTGTTCCAGTCCCTTAATCATTTTTGTTGCCCTCCGCTGGACGCTTTCCAATTTTTCCACATCCTTCTTGTAGTGTGGGGCCCAAAATTGAACACAGTACTCCAGATGAGGCCTCACCAGTGTCGAATAGAGGGGAACGATCACGTCCCTCAATCTGCTGGCAATGCCCATACATATACATCCCAAAATGCCATTGGCGGCCTTGGCAACAAGGGCATACTGTTGACTCATATCCAGCTTCTCGTCCACTGTAACCCCTAGGTCCTTTTCTGCACAACTGCTGCCTAGCCGTTCAGTCCCTAGTTTGTAGCTGTGTATGGGATTCTTCCATCCTAAGTGCAGGACTCTGCACTTGTCCTTGTTGAACCTCATCAGATTTCTTTTGGCCCAATGCTCTAATTTGTCTAGGTCCCTCTGTATCCTATCCCTACCCTCCAGCGTATCTACCTCTCCTCCCAGTTTAGCGTCATCTGCAAACTTGCTCAGGGTGCAATCCAGACCATCCTCTAGATCATTAATGAAGATATTGAACAAAACTGGCCCCAGGACCGACCCCTGGAGCACTCCACTTGATACCGGCTGCCAACTAGACATGGAGCCATTGATCACTAACCGTTGAGCCCAACAATCTAGCCAGTTTTCTAACCACCTTATCGTCCATTCATCCAGCCCATACTTCTTTAACTTACTGGCAAGAATACTGTGGGAGACGGTGTCAAAAGTCTTGCTAAAGTCAAGGAACATATAGACTATTTACATTCTTTCTCCCCATGCATGATGTAAGGCAGCTTGCTTGTGAGTAGGAGAGCTTTTCCAGTATGCCTTCCTTTTGCATTGTGGGTATAGTTTAAGCATTATTTATGCAATTGGTAACGGTTCTTTGGTTTATTGATATGTCTTGTGTCATAAATATAAAGGGAAGGGTAAACCCCTTTGAAATCCCTCCTGGCCAGGGGAAAGCTCCTCTCACCTGTAAAGGGTTAAGAAGCTAAAGGTAACCTCGCTGGCACCTGACCAAAATGACCAATGAGGAGACAAGATACTTTCAAAAACTGGGAGGAGGGAGAGAAACAAAGGGTCTGTGTCTGTCTATATGCTGGTCTTTACCGGAGATGGACCAGGAATGGAGTCTTAGAACTTTTAGTAAGTAATCTAGCTAGGTATGTGTTAGATTATGATTTCTTTAAATGGCTGAGAAAAAAATTGTGCTGAATAGAATAACTATTTCTGTCTATGTATCTTTTTTGTAACTTAAGGTTTTGCCTAGAGGGGTTCTCTATGTTTTTGAATCTAATTACCCTGTAAGATATCTACCATCCTGATTTTACAGGGGGGATTTCTTTATTTCTATTTACTTCTATTTTTTATTAAAAGTCTTCTTGTAAAAAACTGAATGCTTTTTCATTGTTCTTAGATCCAAGGGTTTGGGTCTGTGGTCACCTATGCAAATTGGTGAGGCTTTTTATCCAACATTTCCCAGGAAAGGGGGGGTGCAAGTGTTGGGAGGATTGTTCATTGTTCTTAAGATCCAAGGGTCTGGGTCTGTAGTCACCTAGGCAAATTGGTGAGGCTTTTTACCAAACCTTGTCCAGGAAGTCGGGTGCAAGGTTTTGGGAAGTATTTTGGGGGGAAGGATGCGTCCAAACAGCTCTTCCCCAGTAACCAGTATTAGTTTGGTGGTGGTAGCGGCCAGTCCAAGGACAACGGGTGGAATATTTTGTACCTTGGGGAAGTTTTGACCTAAGCTGGTAAAGATAAGCTTAGGAGGTTTTTCATGCAGGTCCCCACATCTGTACCCTAGAGTTCAGAGTGGGGGAGGAACCTTGACATCTTGTATGGTTCTTTCCCCAAAAAAGATTATTTATGCAGAAAGTTATAATGCTGAAATATGTATGTTTGATATATTAGAATACTGTGTGATTTGATGCCTTAAGATGTCAGAGGTGAAAGTTTGCATTCTAGCACAGTTAATAATTTGTAACCAACTTATTTTCTCTACTCTGTCTCTTTAAAATGTTCAGTGAGTGACCTGAGGTTCTTTCTGTAGCTCATATTCTTGGTCCACAATAATAAGTAATTCCAAGAAAAGTGTTAGTCAAGAAAAATACATAATTAAGTGTATAGTCTATTCATTTTATATAGTATTCATGCCTGAGGGCCTCTGAGCAATTAATTGAAATGTATGCATCTGTAGTTTTAAGAGAATTAATATGATGTCTGGCTAGTATTAGAATGATTGTTATTAAAGTCAGCAGATGCTATACAGAGTGGAAGTTGAGAGAACATAGTGTTTAACTTAACTCCACACTGGTAGCTGAGAATAATGGCATTTTCTCCTAAATTTATAATAAGGAGAGATCTTTCATAACCGTTAGCAAATATTGAATTTTTAATGGCTTCTTGTATGTGTCATTTACTGTCTGTAAACAAAACTGGGTGAAGTCAGAAAAATGAAACAGAAACAAATGTTGGGATTCTGAAAGGTCCCTAAGGACTCAGATGTCCAACTCTGAGTGGAGGCTTAACTACCTCAGTCTCCCTTGGCAAATCTGAGGCAAAGTTGGATCTTTCAAGGGAGATGGATGAGAGTGATAAAGATTGTGTGCACAGTAAAATAGTCACCTAGTAAATTACTTTCTCTCAATATTTTGGTACTTCGTGCTTCCAGACCTGTTTAGAATCTGCATGTGCTAGAGACTCATAAAAATGAATTATAATTACACTGAGCTTTATCAAACATCAAAAAATGAAGTTTATTGGTTTTTGTTTATCCATGTTAGTTTTCAGAGCATTATAATATTCTGTGTACCCTCCTCTATATATGAACTCTGATTGGTTTTTTAGGGAAATGTCTTTATTTGTAATCTTTTCTGTCAGGAATTTACTGCACAGTAATTGACACACGTGGTTTCAATGGGGATGACTCATGAATCAGCTTTCACCAAATACGGGCTCCGCAATCTGGCCCTAAACCTGTGTATAATGTGTAACTTTATTCTGAGATGTTAGTCAATTTGAATTCTTACCTTTTTCCTGTAGAAAAGGTGTAGAAATGTTTCAGGATTTAGCTACTGTAGGACCCTTTACTATTACCTAGCTTGAATACAGTATTAGACATCCACTACCATTTCACTTATTTATACATCAAATTTTCAGATCTTAGGTGGATGTTATACAAAAAAAAAATCAACAAAACCATTAAAATTTTTTTCCATGTAATCTATGTTAAAAGCAAGCATTATCTTCTGTGTTATCATGGGAAAGTCTATAAAACTGCAGGAACATGAAAGAACAGTTAAAATTTTAAACCAAACTGGTGAATATGTCTGTCAGTCAGTGTTCGAGTTAGAAACCTACTAAGAATTACTGAACCTTTAGCAGGGCAACAAATTTAGTCGACAGACCTTATAATATGTTGCCATTTAAATGTTTGGTTGTCTTTAACTGTTCTGAACAAATATCTTCTGCTTCCAACAATTTTTCTCAGAAGTACCTCGTTAATATTAGATATACTTACTTGCTATTCCCTTTCTCCTTTGCAGTTTCCCATTTTGTTTCCTGAGCTTCTCAATGTATGCCGTTCTGTTAAGGGCACACAGGAGCCTAGAAGAAGCTTGAAACATGAGGGCAGTAAGGGAAGAAAAAACACATGCAATATAATTCACCCAAGTATATAGAGAATTACTCCTGAGGGTGTTCTGCACCAAAAAGATTAAAAATTCTGAGCACAATATTTTAAAATTCTGCAAAATCCTGCAAGTTTTATTTATCAATAAGTAAATGCAGAGGCTCCAGCACAGCAGTGGGGAGCACAGGCCACTGGCAGCACGAAGATGGGAGATCACCTTTCAGCACCCCCGGCCCTGGGAAATGGACTCAGTGGGGAGGCTGCACTTGACCCTGACACAGCACAAGGCCTGGGACTGGCCGAGAAACACCCTGGGGCCCTGCCCTTCTGTGCCAGGTGCACCAGTTGTAGGGCAAGCAGGCTCAACTAGGCAAATTCCAAATGTGAAGGGGCTTAGTGTGTGTGTGTGGGGGGGGGGCGGCGGAGATCCAGGTGTGGGTTGAGAGGATTCTGTGTGGGACAATGTGGGTGCAGGCAGCTTGGGGGGGGATCTATTTGTGGGGGGATCTGGATGCACAGAGTCTTGTTGGGGGGGGGGGGTTCCAGGTGCAGGAGCAATAGGACTCTGCAGGGGCTTCCAGGTGAAGGTGGTTGGGGCTCAGTGGGAGGGGTCTGGGTGTGGGGGTCTCAGCGGGGGAATATAGATGCTGGGGGAGTGTGGTTTGTTGGGGTGGGGGTCTGGATGCAACTAGTTGGGGGTCAGTGGTGTGGGGGTCTGGATGTGGGGACTTGGGGGTTCAGGGGGTGGGGGTTTGAGTGCAGGGAGCTCAATGGGGGGTGGTCTTCGTGCAGGGATGGGCAGTCTGGAGGCAGGGGGTCTGGGTGCAGGGGGCTCCAGATGCAGGTTGAGGTTCAGTGGGGTAGGGTTCGGGTATGGAGTGCTTCTGGATGTATGGGGTGAGGTTTGGCAGGAGTGTCTGGGTATGGGAGGTCCAGATGCATGGGGGCTGGGGTGGGGATGGAGGAGCAACTCCCCGTACAGTGACCCCTCCACCCGCAGCTGAGGAGTGATGGGGGCAGAATTAGGGTAGGATACTGAGCTTCCTATAACTGAGGGAGGTTTCTGGGAGTGGGTCTGACACAGCCCCAGCCACTCTTTGTAGGGAAAGAGGGAAGTCCCATACTCTCCTGCCTCCGGCCCAGCTGGGACTAGCAGTTGATCTTGGCTCAGGGTAGGAGCCACTGGCTGGAGTGTCCCCAGCCCCACAGTGATTTACCTTTCTGTCAGCTGCTCCGGGTTCCTGAAACGATGTACCTGTGCTACCAGGGAGTGGTGTGCGATTGTTCTTGCAGCTTTCCTTTGCTTCTCTGTCAAAAAGTCATTTTTCTGTGGGGAAGCAAAGAAATATGTGGGGGACGTGAATTCTGCACATGCTCAGTGGCGCAGATTTCACCCAGGAGTAAAGAACATACCTTTTAGCCTTACTGAATGGAAAACAACACTATCTGCTTCATCACAAATAGGCTCCAACTTACCGGTGTTTAGCTGACCATTTTCTGTGATACTTTTCTGGCTGTACATGGGTGCATTTTGAAATCAACATATATCAGCTATATATTCTTGAAAAAGGTTAGGGTCCTGTAAAATGAAAAATCACTCAGTCATGTAGTTCAAAAAAGTACTTATTTGACACATGCTTAATATTTGTAAGTTAATGCACACACTAGAAATACAATGCTTTCTAGACTTGTCTCTTTAACTGAGAACTGCTTGCTGAAAAAGGAAAATATTAGAGTACCTCAGGGGTTCTGAGTATTGATTCACAAATAAGTTTGCCAGAAAGAAATTATAGGCATGTGAAAGAAATGGCATATATAGAATGGTTTTGTTCATTTCTCCAGCCCTAACACTTTCTTTCTATTTGCTGTGGAAACTTTATTATCAAAGATTATTCTTGTTTTTCTGTCAGGGAGGTTTGTTTAGAGTATTTGTGATACAAAAGATCCCCTCCTACTGCATCCCATGACATTTTTACTACTGAGCTATCGCGTAAATATCTGTGGGACTACATGGTGTGCTGGTAAGATTGCCATATACTGTAGTTATAGCTCCATAGTGCTTGCTCTTAATACAGCTGCAACAATCCTCATGAACTCTACATAGTCTTGTGCAGAAAATGGTACAAGGTGATCGACAGTCTCTGTACACTGATTACATAAGTGTTTTATTTTAACATGCAATATGAGAACATGATTAGATTTATATAGCAAACACCAAGCGGAAAAACAATTGAGCTAGCAGAAGTGGGGAGAAAAGTAAGAAGAGTACTTTGTACTTGTAAACTGCTTTGAAAGAACTACCCTAAAGGTGGTGATATCATTTTACAGCTGGTCAAACGCAGGAAAAGAGAGGAGAATTGACTTGCCCAAGGTTACAGAGCTAGTGAGTGGTGGCAGAGAACAGAACCCAGAAGTCTTAATTCAGCCCCCAAGAACGTGAAGCTACAAATATGGTATTATAGTGACTAAAACACATGGTTAGCCGGGTTAAGAGGAAATACCCTGGGCTTGTATGAAATTGCTGCAGAAGTGTCCGACGTAGGACAGGAGAAGAACATTCCATATTACTACATTTGAAAAATTAATACATTCTTCATGACTGTAGACTTACCCACAGCGTGGGCTGAAGGTGTAACAACTCATGACCTTAATCTACTGCATACAGCAAGGAAAGTAATTGCTATCATAATGTTATTGGATAGGCTGTGGAGACACTTGAATAAAGTGGAGCAGGAAGCTGTTCGGTTTCGTACTACCTATGTGCTGAGCTGTGTGTGTTTACTGGAGACTAAAAACAGACATTTCACTCGGTATCTAGGAATGGTACATTGAAATAGTTGAAAATTTAGAGCAACTGTACAGCCTTTTTCAAACTCCTATCACGAGGTAAAAGTGATTGTATCTCATATTACTTTGTTCAGCATTATCGCAGACCACTTCACAGGTCACAGTTTATGAAATTGAGACACTGGTGCATGTGAGCATGAAGTCCTAAGGAGCTGGGCTATGCAGGTCTTGCTGCTGTTCTTGCGATTATGTTGATATTAATGTAAACAGATGTGGCTGGCTGAAGTAAAGCTCTGAAGCTGGCTCAGCAATGACCCCTCCCCCCCCAAGGTTAGATGGGAGTGACAGACAGTTTGTTGTGACTAGGAATGAAGAAAAGGCGAACTATTTGCCTGTGGAAGTCTAGGAAGAGATTGATGGCTTTGGTGGAAAGTGTCTGACAAATTATGGAAACCTTGTTTGGTAGGAGTTATGGGATATTAGAATGTGGTATGACGCTAGTTTGTAGATGCTGCGGCTTTATGGCGAGAGAGCTGGTTGTTAACATGTATGAGTGATTTGGGGGTGTTCTGTGCAAGGGCAGCAGCTGTAGGGAAACCAACTTCAATATGGAAGTAGAGAGAGTGGTTATTGTGCAGCCTCATTTTGTAGAGCGAAAACAGTCCTATGTAATATGTAGGTGGGGGATTCTCCTCAGCAGAGGAAAAACAGACCAATATAGAACCAAATCCATGCTCCCTCCACAAAATAGAAAATAGCAGACAGCAGGTGAATGCTTGGGTGATGAAACAGAAGATTAGAAGATGAAGTATGACAGTGGCATTTATCTGAAGAAATCTGAATGCTGTGGAGTGGAGATTCCTAAACTGAAGTCCATGGAACATTTGCTGGTAGTCTTTAGAGAGCCAGCTGGTCACATGCTGCTCGCTCTCCCCTTCTTATTTCTGGCTGCTAAATTGTGTTCAGATAGATCAAAGTATGTAGGACTTTTTTGTAGCAGGGGAATTAAGCAATCTCAATCAGCAGGCTCATGAGAGGAGGGGAAGTGTCCATAATGCAGTGTAAGGTGAGGCTCACATTCTGGGAAAAGTATGGGAAGCCCTGTCCTAATGTCCTGTGAATCGTTCTCTCAAGAGTTTAATAACGGGTTGGAACTAAGAGCTGGGGACAGTGCTGACCTCCTCTGAACTAGCTGCAGTTGGGTTTTTGATTAGAATTGTTAACAGCTGGGTTTTTTAAATAAATAAGACCTATATAAATAAGATACATTCCTCTGGGTATCCCATTTTGTCTAGTCTCATCTCTGTCTGGTTCTTTGATCTAAATTCCCAGGGGAGAGAGTTTTTTTATTTGTCTTGTAAAGTACTAAGCACACTGTCAGTGCCAAGCAAATAATAAATAACTTACTGTCCTCTGTTTAGTGCAGCTGCTCTCCATTTCCCTGCCCGTTTTGCATTTTAGCAGTTTGTATATTCTGTGGAAGGAGAAAGATAGCTAAGTCGAGCATGAAATAGTACGCTTCCCACTCAGCTACTCACTTTTGCTTAGCTTGTCCATTGTTTCCCCCATACTGATATCTTCCATTCTGTGTGTTATGACTGACTCCATACCCCACCCTTCTTTGGGACATGGGGCTTACCCACACTAGATGCTGAAATTGGTGTCTGAGACTCCCCATCCCCACTAGTCACTTATACATGTGCCACTAAAGCTCTCCAGGCTTCTGCTTTTACCCCTTTAAAGACAATGTAGCAGGACCGCAAACAGCACAGGCTTAACAAAGGAATTTTTTTAGCCACAGAAACTTTATTCTTAAAGCACTGAGAGTTACAGATCTATGAAAATAAAAGTATTGAGATGTACTTTCCCCTTGCACACTTGGATGACCCTCTGCAGATTTTTAACACCAAACTGCTTGCCCATGGAAGGATAGCAATCTGGAGTTACAAGGTTCCAGAAAGTGATTGTCACCCATCTCTCAGTTGTCCAAGCAGCTCCCATTTGTGTCTGCACTGCAAAACGGGGGTGAGCTTGGCGCACAACTCCAGGAATGTGGCTTTCCACATCTGAATGTTCTGCAGTCACTGCTGGTGATCCCTGATTTGCATCATGATCTGGTCCCACCATTTGCTGCTTTTTTTCATCGACCCAGGACCACCACTCAGCTGTGCACAGCTAGTCAGTAAATACATGAAGAAGCTGATCAGTTTCATCCCCCAACCTCTGTATTCCCAGTGCATGACTGGCCACTGTGGGGTAGCTGTGGCTCTGCAAACACGCAAGAGTCAGATGCCTTGTCCTCAAAATAGACGAGAGCTCCACTGGTCTGTGTGGCATCCATGTCTTTCGTGATCAGATGGCAGAGAGAGTAAAACTAGTGCAGAAAGAATAGATTATGGGATGGAGCAGAGAGAATTGAGAGAGTTTGGGGTCAAATTCTCACAGTCCCTCACAAGAGTGGTTGTATCCCACAGTACGCTGCAAAAACTTCCTACAAGGTTGTGTGACAGCTGATGGTTCTGGTGTACACTGGGATGCCTACCCCTGGCGCAACACATCTTGTGTGTTGATACAGCCTGATGCTGTGAGGACATACAGCACTAGCAAAGGCAGCCAAATGTGAACACACTCTGCCAAAGTAGCTATGTTGGCAGCAATATACCAGCAGAACTTTTGCTGGTAAAATTTTCCAGTATAGACAAGTCCTAACAGGCAGAAAATCATACAGGTATCCTCCTCAAGGATTATATACTGAAGCAAATGGCATGAAACTGAACACTACCCTAGATAGAAAATGTGATTGATTGTTGGTCGTTTGGGATAATGAATGCAAGAAGGAGCCAACATGTCTGTACATGATACATAATTTCTGGCTTCAGTGGATGACTCAGTGCCACTGGGAAACAGAGGGCACCAGAGTGCTTTACTTTGGAGTAGGATGTTATAGCTGTGATTTTACATCTGTCTGCTGCAAATTCAGGATATCAGCAACATCAGATATGACCCATTTCTCTTCCCCCCCCAAAAAAAGAGGATTGATTCCTTCATATTTGTCACATATCTATTAGTAATACAACCTGCTAGCTTCACTAGACAGTTATTTGAAAATGAAAGGTGAGAGATACAATGCAGAAAGCCAAGGTTATTCAGTTATGTCTATTACTACCCTTTGAGTGCATTCCATTGTAGCTACGCTTTAATCTGATTTACTTTTTATCAAACACCTTCTAATATCTGGTGTTATGCAACTACTACTACTGGGAAACTGTTCCACCCTTAAATCTGCTGGGGGAATTCTCAGCTGCCTAGATTATATCCCCATTATGTAGCTCGGGTGGTGCAAAGGGACAAAACTGGAGCAGAGAATCTAGCCTAGTGCATTTATCAAATGCACAGTTTGCTGAATAATGAGTAGTTGTGACTGCCATATGACTGAACAAATGATAGGCACAGTTAAGGTTAAGATTCTGATTCCCGCCTCCACCTTGGAGAAAATGTTTGTTTGTGTTTGCTTGTTTAGAATCATAGAATATCAGGGTTGGAAGGGACCCCTGAAGGTCATCTAGTCCAACCCCCTGCTCGAAGCAGGACCAATTCCCAGTTAAATCATCCCAGCCAGAGCTTTGTCAAGCCTGACCTTAAAAACCTCTAAGGAAGGAGATTCTACCACCTCCCTAGGTAACGCACTCCAGTGTTTCACCACCCTCTTAGTGAAAAAGTTTTTCCTAATATCCAATCTAAAACCTCCCCCACTGCAACTTGAGACCATTACTCCTCGTTCTGTCATCTGCTACCATTGAGAACAGTCTAGAGCCATCCTCTTTGGAACCCCCTTTCAGGTAGTTGAAAGCAGCTATCAAATCCCCCCTCATTCTTCTCTTCTGCAGGCTAAACAATCCCAGCTCCCTCAGCCTCTCCTCATAAGTCATGTGTTCTAGACCCCTAATCATTTTTGTTGCCCTCCGCTGGACGCTTTCCAATTTTTCCACATCCTTCTTGTAGTGTGGGGCCCAAAACTGGACACAGTACTCCAGATGAGGTCTCACCAATGTCGAATAGAGGGGAACGATCACGTCCCTCGATCTGCTGGCTATGCCCCTACTTATACATCCCAAAATGCCATTGGCCTTCTTGGCAACAAGGGCACACTGCTGACTCATATCCAGCTTCTCGTCCACTGTAACCCCTAGGTCCTTTTCCGCAGAACTGCTGCCTAGCCATTCGGTCCCTAGTCTGTAGCGGTGCATTGGATTCTTCCATCCTAAATGCAGGACCCTGCACTTATCCTTATTGAACCTCATCAGATTTCTTTTGGCCCAATCCTCCAATTTGTCTAGGTCCTTCTGTATCCTATCCCTCCCCTCCAGCGTATCTACCACTCCTCCCAGTTTAGTTTTTACCATCCAAGAAAAAGAGATGGGAGGCAATGAAGTAGGAAGCTTCAGTTATGAATGTGTCTGCTTTTTCCATCCCAAATATTGTTTTATTACCTTGGGGTTTTTTATTTTACAGCATTACCAAATACATAGTCCTAGCAAATTGAGGAAATGTAAAAACAAAGCAAATATTTAAATGTACTAAATCCAGTGTTGTGACTTCAGCTGAAAAATAACCAGGATATCTGGTAGTTTTATACAAATGTTTATAGGAACTCAGAGAAGTGCTTACATTCATTTTCAGTAAGACTTCTTTTACGCTCCTTCTGCTTTCCATAAAACACCATTCAGAGTACCTCAAAACACTAACTTTAAGGTGGGTACCTGTAGCAAGCCAATCAAATGTTAAAAGAATCCTTTGGTGTCCTTTAGTATCCAGAATAACATTCAGTTTATACTGTATAGCTTATATAGTCTTGGGCAAGTTACTTCACCTCCCTGTGCCTTAGTTTTCCACATCCAAAAATTGGGATAATTATACTTTTTTATAAAGCGCTTTGAGAACTATGGATGAAAAATGTTTTATAAGAGATTATTATTATTTATTATTTACTACAAGCACAAACTGTTAAAATACATTATTAAGGTTGCAAAGTCAAGCTCTCAGAAGTTAGGAAATGCCAGAGTTAAGGTTGCCCATGCAACCATAATTCAGCCCTGTTGTATGCATGCATTGTGCTTTATGATAGCCTTTAATTACATGATCACATACTATTTTTCCTGCCTTATTCAGTGCACTGGATGGACGGTGCTTGCTTAATGAGCAGCTAGTCAATATTCGATTGTTCAATGTGTGACCCTAGGTCTTAGTTACTGCGCGCTATTCAAACCCTGTTCGGAACACAGAATTATTCATTTCCTCACGGGCTTTACTATGAGGCTCAGCACTAGAATATCTGAATGCTTCCCCAAACACTGATGAATTTATTTTCACAACATTCCTGAGACAGACACACACAGCATAAAAAACTGCAGCCTGAAGGGTTAAAGTTTGGCAAAGTTATAAGCAACTGAAAACAGAGCCATATAAAGGGAATTTTCAGGCAACCTTAATAATGGGTGGGGCCGCCAGCCCAGCCTGTTGTTATATTGCATTCATTATATAGCACAGCTTCCAAGGATGTCCATGAGAATCTTCTGCCACAAAAAGGGCACAAACCAATTTCTGTGCACGGCTCTGAGTGTATGGCTCACACGCAAGTGCATCTTGGGATGTGTTGATTTTTACAGTTTTTATTACGGCCATTGGCTAGTTCTATATTGATTTCTGTAATGCAAACATGAGACGTGTGGATATTATTCTTTTAATGAGAGTGATCCAAAGGCACACAGTTGGGTTTGCATTTCTACTGCTGCTTTTCTCTTCATGGTGACTGTGTTCTTGACTGTTCTGCAAACAGTTATAAAACTCCTTTCCCCTCTTGTCTAATTACTTATACGTAGTACATTTTAAAATTTTCTGCGGGGACAGTTGACTACACTACAACTCCTATAGAAGTGAACCAATGTGCCATTCATCTTCGTAAAAGTTTTGTCCTATAAAACTGTTTTCCCTGCTTTTGTCAGTGCACTGTACTATTTTTATATTGGTATTTGCTTAGCATGCTCAAAAAGTAATCTGCATGCTTATTGGTTTTTTGTTCAGCAGCTAATTGTCCAAGTGACAGAATTCAATTGTCTGGGTATTGATAATGGCAGGGAGAGCCTTTTACTTCTACTTGCTGGTTCAAATCCTACACAGACTTTTGGTAACTGACAATCATAACCATCATCTGGCTTTTGGTTGGCCCGTGTGAAATGAGTTAGGTGGCCTTAATCCAGCTCCTACCGGAGAAGTGTCCACAACGCCACCGCCACCCCCAGAACACTCAGTGTTAGGTGCGGATTGGCAACTTTGGCAGTCCCTTGAGAGAGGTCAAGTACTAAATGGTCACGGAGACTGAATTATCCTTCTACTCCAAGGGATGGCCCCTCCACATCAGCTGGTGTCATCTCAGTGAAGCGATGGCAAGAAACTGTTCCTGCTGCTCGCTGTGCTCACAGTTCTGTGGCTAGATAGAGCTTGGGGCTCCAGAGCTGTCACTCGACACCTTTCACTGACTTGGTGGTATGCTGCTGAATAATTTCTCACTCTAAGGAGCATCCATATCACTTTCCTCCTAAGGCACCTGCTCCCCTCCCTCACTTTAACAAGACAAAACACTCATCTATGCTTTAGGGCACTTTCTGCACTGATAGAGGGAGGAACAAGATGAGTCTCTAAGTCTCTTGTTTCTAATTTCTGTGATCAAATGTTGTAGGAACAATAAATGACACACATGACTAGGAAACGGTATTCTCACTACTTTTATGGCTTCCAATTGAGAATTAACCACATGTGACATTCTCTTCCAATGCACTTGGAGGTTAGACATAATGTCACAATGCAGATGTAAATGTCAGTGTGTAATGACTTCTGACACTGTGAGTTCGTGCAGAAATGAGAAGAAGAAAAAGTGGTTGAAATGACTTGTTGAGGATCACTTGGAAATGTCATTTTACATCAGACTCTATTGCTATGTTTCACATAGTTACAAATGACACTTCAAATGAAAATGACAGTTTGTTTTTAATGACATATGGAACTAGAGTCTAAAGGCTGAAGAAAACTCACTGCTGTGTGATGCTGTGTACTGTTCATTTTCTCTCCCTCAGAGGATTGTTAGCTTTACATGTTCTTGTGGATTTATAACAAAAAAGTTAAACGCTAATAAAATAGCAATCCAATGTTTAAAAGGAACACTGGCAAGTAAATTAGGCTCCAAATATAACCTATTTAAATAGTTATGATCATATGGAGCGAAGGCTATGGATTCAGAATATATTCCAAAAAATGTAGTCTGTAAAAACAATAGGTTCTTTTGGGGACTTGCACTGCAAGCTTTCTGCTTCCTCCTTTGACTTTGTGCAGCAGTTAATTAACAAACATCAGTTTCTAAGCTATGCGCATTCCTACTGACCCAATCATGATGCTACTGCACAAACAAGGAGGTGGATCAAATGGAGCTCCATCAAATGATTCTGCAGCATTGTAAACAAAAGTGAGGAAGTAGTGAGCAAGAGAGGAATGTTTGCCAAACATGTGCAATTGTCTGGCAAGATAATTTTATTTCGAGGAGCTTCCATAATACTTCCATACTTCCAAAATACTCCTATAGAAGAAGCTAGAAGTGAGGATAAACTACACAATTTCTGTTATTCCCTCAGTAGAGTTATGTGTGTTTACATGATGCCCTCCAAAAATTACTTGGTAACTACTGTTGAATAGAAGAGGGATTAACTGTAGCCATCTATCTTTAAGTTAATGAAACAAAATAATCATTTCCTGCTTCAGGCCCTAATGATTTGCCCATGAAAATAAAGCATCTCTTTTATAAAGACCCTACTAGCCTTTGTGTGTTTATAGATTGAAGACATTTTACTAGTTAAACTGTGTTTCTGTGCATAAGTTCACTCTTGTTCAGCTTTAGACTTATGGATTTGAAAGCTATTGCCATAAATTAACTCAGTAAATTGTTTAACCAAACTGTTAAAGGAATCATGTTAAACTTCTATTATATTGTGTTGCAGGATCAACTGAGGCAGTGCTTTGCCAGACAACCCCCAGAGGCCAAGGATACAGACACACTTGTGCAAGAGGCTGACAGTCAATATGGTACCTGGAGTGAGCAGCGCCACAGTGGGGACAGGTAGGACTGAGGAAGGCTGACTGTGTTGTCCCCAGTGGTTTGGCTGGGTATTGCATGTTGTATTTTCCTTTTTGATGTGTTTTCTCTAGCTTGCAATGCAGTAGATTGTTTGAGGATATGCCTCAAGTAGCCATACCTGTGCTAGCTCTGATTGAGATGGCACACTAAAAATAAAAGTATAGCCACAGTAGGAAAGACTAACCATCTGAGTGCCTACCCATGGTCTCACATGGGATCGTACTTGGTGGCTGGTCCATCCTGCTGTTCATGCCACTGCAGATATGCTTCTGCTTTTAGAAGTGATTGAGCTAGCATGGGAATATCTACTTGAGCTGGAAATTACACTTTGTAGCTCCAGTGTAGATATTTCCTGAGAGATTTTGAGAAATCCAATTACTTTTTTTCCTTAAAATGTGAACAGTCACTGTAAAAATAACATTATGAAGTTCCATGTTTGTGTCTGAATGACATATCTATCAAATGTGCTTGGTTTATAAGTGGGAAAACCTCTTTTTAAAAACTATCACAGCTGGGGTCAGAAATTTGAGCTGTGTTCCTTCTGCTCATGCAGGATCACCAGTTATATAATTAATGAATAGTAAAGATCCCGCCACTGGAACTCCATTAACAATTCTGTTCAAGTATGAGCCAGAATAGAATCTAGTTTACACTCTTTGGTGACTGCAGAAGGAAAAAGCAGTAAAAATATGGCCTCATTTAGTAGATCAGGCTGTTAAGATTGAATTCATGTAGGGAGCGGGTCTGTTGAACAATATAGTGCCATTTTTATGTACTTGCTTTTCAGACCAAAACCAGACTTCAGTGTTGCAAATTAGATGAGTGATGACCTAGTTGTGTGGTGCTCGTACTTCTGTCACAGATTTTGGGGAGGTTTCGTGTACCATGAAATATATCCATAGATTTCATAGTGTTTAAGGCCAGAAGGGAAATCATTATCCTATAGTCTGACCTCCTATATGTCACAGGCCATTAAACTTTGCCCAGATATGCCTATACTGAGCCCAGTTACAAACATTTCGGTCCTCAGGAGACCAAACTGTTGTGTGCCACACACAGAGGACAGGAAAGGTTGAGGTGCCACCAATGCCCATGGGCCCTGCAGTGGCAGGGAATTGATTAATGAGATATGTCCAGATATTCCTAGCAGGTAGTCCATGCCTCTGCTGCAGAGAGAGGTGTAACACCTCCAGTTTGACCAGCAGGCAAATTCCTTCCCACCTGCAAAGATGATACACAAACTGGGGGAGTGATAAATACTGAAGAGGACAGATCACTGCTTCAGAGCAAACTGGATCACTTGGTAAACTGGGCACAAGCAAACAATATTGGTTTTAATATGGCTAAATGTAAATGTAATATGATAGGCCATACTGTGTGATGGAGGACTCTACCCAAGGAAACAGTGATACTTAAAAAGATCAGAAGCTAATCAGTTGAAATGAACTCCCAACATGACTCTGGCCGAAAGAACGAATGCGATCTGGGATGTATAAGCCGGGGAATCTCAAGTAGTAGAGAAGTTATTTTACTTCTATATTTGAATCTGGTATGGCTGCTGCTGGAATATTGTGTCCAGTTCTGGCGTCCACAATTCAAGATGGATGTTGATAAATCAGGCAGGGTTCAGAGAAGAGCCACAAGAATGATTAAAGAATTGGAAAACCTGCCTTACAGTGATAGATTCAAAGAGCTCAATCTATTAAGCTTAACAAAGAGATGGTTAAGGAGTGACTTGATCATAGTCTATAAGTGTCTGTAAGGGGAACAAATGTTTAATAATGAGCTCTTTAGTCTAGCAGAGAAAGACGTAACACAATCCAGTGGCTGGAAGTTGCACCTATACAAATTCAGACTGGAAATAAGGCGCAAATTTTTATACCAGTGAGAGTAATTAACCATTGGCACAATTCACTAAGAATTGTGGTAGATTTTCCATCACTGACCATTTTAAAATTAAGATCTGCTCTAGAAATTATTTTGGGGGAGGTCTCTGGCCTGTGTTATACAGGAGGTCGGACTAGATTATCCCAGTGGTCCCTTCTGGCCTTGGAATCTATGAAACTATGAAATTTGGTGATTAGTTTGAACTTGAGCATGGGAGCAAGAATCTAAGAAAGAGGATTCTGTGTCCTACCTCAGAGCACTGGACTACCCCATCTGGTGCCCCATCTCCATATGTGACCTATCTCTGATGCTTCAGAAGAAAATGAAATAACCAAACCCTAAAATACGTATGGCTAATTGTGCATTGGGAGGATAGCTGGGGGAAATCTTTCTGACTTGGAAGGCAATGGGCTAAAGACCTGATGCATGATATCTGATTATCTTTGTCTTAAGGCAGAGCTTCAAATGGTATGAGCATATTGTGGGCAGTGTATGCACTCCTGTTCCCCCCCCCCCCCCGGCCCATGAAAGAAGAGAATGAACAGGGGGATTCACAGGTTCCAAGGCCAGAGGGAACTGCCACAACTGCTCAGTCTGAGCCCACACACACAAAAGCTGTAGAAAATCTCCCAGATGCTGGATTAAAACATAGGTTTTTAGAAAGACATCTAATTTCACTTTACAGACTCCAAGCGATAGTGAGTCCACTGGTCAGTTGGACTCATGTTTAATTACCCTCACTGTTAGGAAATTGCATCTTATTTTGAGGTTGAATTTAACTTCCAGGCATTGTACCTTGTTATGTCTTGTCAGCAAGATTGAAAAGCCCTGCCACTACCAGATATCTTATCCATGTTTAAGTACTTATACACAGCGGTTGTTACCTCGTCAATAAACTGAATAAATTGAGCTCACATAAGGATTGCTTTCCAGTCCCTGGATTTTGTCTGTGGTCCTCCTTTTAACTCTCCAGCATTTCCACATCCTTCTTGAACTGGACACAGTATTCTAGAAGTGTTCTTAGTAATGCTATGTACAGAGGCAAGATCACTTTGCTACATGCATTTGATATTGTCCTTTTGATACCGCCGAGGTTCACGTTAACCCTTTTGCCGTGGTATTGCACTGTGCTGTGGCAATGATCTGTGATGACCCTAAGTCCTTCTCTGAGTCACTGCTTTGCAAAATAAAGTCTCATCTTTTAGGTATAACCTGCATTCTTGGTTCCAGGTGTATTATCTTGCAATTGGTTTTAGCAAAACACATTTATTTAGATAGTGACCATTTAACATAGGGTGACCAGACATCCCGTTTTAAAAGGGACAGTCTCATATTTAAGCTCTCCTACAGGTGTCCTGACTTTTTCTTAAAAACAGGCAAATTGTCCTGTATTTTCTGTCTCCCCCACATCAGTACTGGCTGCTGGCTGCATCCCTGCTCGCCAGCTGCCCGCTCAACAGCGGTGAGTGGGGAGGGTCCAGTGGCCGATGATGGGGGTGGGTGTGCAAGGCTGGTGGCAGGGCAAAGCTGCAGCATGCAGGGCCGGCCACTCGCCCTGCTGGTCCATCAGCACAGCCCCTGCTGTGTGCTGTTTCTTAGCCAGCAGGACCCCATCCCCCAAGTCCCATTCCTGGCTGGCACTGGGCTGGGCTTTGCGAGTTGCGGTGGCTGGTGAGTGCAGGGAGGCAGCAGCCAGTTATGTGTCGTCTCTGCTGCCCACCCCTCAACCCTTTACATGCTCCCCTTGCTACTGTCCTCTCCCTGCTTTGCCCCTTCATCCCCTCCCCCCCAGCGGGCCGCGTCCCACTCCTAGCACTGTGCAGAGAGCAAGCCCCTGGTCAGAGTGCTCAGCTCACCAACAGCCTGGCTGGCAGCTCCTTCCTTCCCCCTCCGGCTGGGCCAGCACCCCGAGAAAGTCCAAGACTGTGGGGCGCTGGCCAGGAGGAGCCGAGCCCTGGATGTGCCAAAGCCCCGCACGACGCTGGCATGGGGCAGCCTCTTCACCCCTCAGCTAAACTCTGGAGTGGCGGGGGAAGGAAGGGGGGGAAGCAAGTTCCAGCCTGTTTGCGTCCTGACCCTGCAGGCTCCACAGCAGCCCCGCCGGGCATGAGCTTAGCTCCCTCTTCACCCTCCAGCCCCCTGCCCTAGGTCCTGCCTCAGGGAGCTCGGGGCTGCTCCGTCCTCTAGGCACCCTCACCTGCTCAGCCACTGTGGTGGGGTTTGCTGAAGCCCCGGCAGTCAGGTTCCCTGGGTCTGGTGCACAGTGCATCCTAAGGGCTTAACCCCTTCCTGTCCGTGCTGCAGCTGGGGCACAGGAGGCCGCTGGGTTATGTCAGTGGCCTGCAGCAGCCTGAAGGGACAAGCTGCTTCCAGCCACAGGGGAGTGGCGGGGGGGAGGGAGGGAAGAGATGAGCTCTGCAAAGACACAGGATAAGTCATCCCTCCCCTTCCCCCTCCGCCGCCCATGGCTGGAAGCAGCTCCCATCCCATCCCTCCCGCACAGCGCCAAAAGGTTGCTGTTGGCCGCATTCTGGTGTGAACCCTGGCAGAAATCTGGGGAGGGGTACATGTGACCCTGTGTGCCCCCTGTGTTGCCTCGGGAAGACACAGTGCCAGGTACCAGGAGAGGCGGGTCCGTCCCAGGGGCCCAGCCAGGCATGGAGGGCAGAGAGTGCTGGGCAGGGAGGGTTGGGTCAGTCGGTCCCGTTCCCCCACCGCCCGCCCAGGTGAGAGAGGGGTACAGGAGTGTGTGTCACCTCTCCCCATGTGAACCCTACAGCCTTAAAGATAAGAAGGTAAATTAAAAGAATCCAACTACACAGTATTTCTTTTTAATGGGGGCTCAGTCAACTCGATGTTAATTTGCATGTTTGTCCTGCATTGTTCTGATTAGTTGCTGTTGGACTTGCTTGAATATGAGTAATTTTACCAGGTGTCCCGTAGTCAGCATAGGGAAATATGGTTGACCTAATTTAACAAGACGATTCAAATTACTCTAACACAAGGCATTTGCATAGTAGCTGTTTTACTTGCCTTCTTTGATATAAATACTGGTGTCTATCCATACCAATTAATGATATCTAAATAAACATTCTGCAGAATAAGGTGGTGATAGCTTATAACAGCCCTTTAAATCCCAAACACTCTACAGTGGTAAATGCAGTGTGTCCATTAATTGATGCTTTCAAGCACTCTGTTCCAGTCCAAGTGGTGGTGTTATGCTGTATTAAGGTGTACCCAACCTTGGCTTGTCTTGAATTTAAGTACCATAGTATGGTTATAACTGAGGTGCCCAGCAGCAAAGTGGGTGAGTTATCAAAGTCAACTTTTCATTTTTAATACCATTTAAAGCCAGGACTCCATGGAGTGAAAATTGTAAGCTTGCTCACTCCCCTATTTGTGTTTAGGTATTGTCGTGGTCTCAGATCAGTCTGTCAGTTTTTGTGCAATATCTTAAATGCTAAACACAATGTAGAAATGACAGCTTTAACTCTGAGTCTTACTGCAGTTCTAACGTCACTTGTGTTCAGAATATGTTTTGCATCTGGGAGATGGTGCAATATAAATATTTTATGCTTGCTAAGGCTGGGTAGTTTTATGGTTGAGAAGGCCTGATGGGCTGACAAAATGATATGCCAACATCTAAATCTCTCCAGTAAGTTAAACTTTAATTAAGTATTTTGCAGCTGCCTTCTCTGTGAAATCAGTTTCCAACAACAAAGGCGTCTTCCTTTCAAATTCAAAAGCAAGACCATTTGAACATTTATTTCAAAGCTGGATTGTGGCTGTGGTTAACCCATGATAGAAAAGGAGGCCACCTTAAAAATGCTAATTTATTTGGGCATTGAATCGTAAAGCCTTGAATGCTGGGGTGTTTTTTCTCTGCAGCAAATGTTGAGATCACCCCTAAAGGAGAGCAGGAAATGCCTTGATAAGATCCTAGGCACTTGGCTGCCCTCCCTGCTCTCCTGTAGGGTGATTCCATCATTCATTGCAGGGGGAATGCTGAGGAATGCCCGAACTCAGGACTCAGCAGGTAAATGGAGGAGTTGATTTTTCAATTACTGGATTTGCATAGAAGACATAAAGCTACCTGTATATTCTGTTCATGATTTAGATCTTCTTAGTATGTAGTGGAGCTGGTGGGGAGGGAATGGTGGAAACTTTTGCTGTTTATCTTTTAATAGAAACGTTCAGTACTATGGAGCCTGAGAGTTAAAAATACTCTAACCATACATATGTAATAAAGAAATGAGGTTTCCTAGTCTTGTGGTGGCAATCTGCTTCACACTTAATAAAAAAGCTTGTGTATCTTAAATATGAACCTTCTCTGCTCTCAAGGGGAATATGTTTCAGCTTTAAACCATTAGCTTGCCTCACATTGTTCACTGTTTTCTCTCAAACCACGCTCAACTAGCTGATTTGGGCCTTGGCCTGTTTACAGCCATCTTTGCATGTTTAATTCCATATTGTCTGTGTTCCTGATTGAGACCTCCTCTCTTGGGGCTTGTTCTGTCAATTTTTCTTGGTTGTGTTTTATTTTGAATGTACTTTGCATGCACTTCCAAATGTTCAGGCTGTATTTGTATAAACCCTAACTTTACACCTTACTTCGTGTTGAAAAAACATATTGAGCTAACTTGCTCTTCTCTGTTTGGGATTGAATGGCTTTATTTATTTCTTGGCCAGATCCCTGCCCTGCTATGCCTCTTTTAGACAGCTCCTTCGGCAGATAGGGAAAGAATGTCCAGGGGGAATTGTGTGGTGCAGGGGCAGACAATGCTGCTGGGAGCAGGAAGATTGGCCCGAGAGCTCTGCACTCCAGCAATCCTGAGCTGCAAAGTAGCCCTTTGATGGCTGTGGGCAAGGTGGTGTAAACCAAAGCAACCTCCAAAGCTGCTCCAGTGTACGCTGGAGACTGGCCTCCGGAGTGGCCCAGGGGATGGGAAACACAAAGAGCAAAGGCCATCTGTGTGCATCCCCCACCCTGGTGCCTCTGTGCTGCACCTCCTTCTGTGCTTGGATACCCAGTGCTGCTGCAAGGAGCACTGAGTGTAAAAAGTTATTCCTGAGGAGAAAAAGATGCTTAAAACATAGCCATTGTGAGACTGAGGGGTGGAGAACTACGGAGTGCTTGTTAAATGGCATCAGATTTTATTGGGTTGTATGTAAATGTTGTATTTGTTCATGGAACGGGATGAAGAATGGTGCTAGAAGGCTTACCCAGTTTCCTCCTCATAGTTAGAAGGTCTCTGTCTGAGGGGTGGGGTTTTTAAATGTGACTCCTAACCTAGCCTTAAGGTGTTATGGGACATGTAGTTCAGTAACTTGCTGGGTGTTTTGTTGCAGGCTTGTTTACTTTTTATGGTTGAGTAAGTTTTTAAGACTTGAGGGTTTAAGAACAGGTGTTGTACAAAAGCATGGTGATAAGCTACCTGAGTAGTTGCATTGTATATCAATCATTTAACTGTAGAAAGCAGTTATAGTTATTTGGGGTGCGGAATTATGGCCAGGGCAGGGGCTGTATTCCATGGCACAATGGCACCAAATTCTGCTGCAAGAAACCTAAATTCCTCAGCAGTTAACTTAGTCTCACCCAGTGGCATATCATATCTTTCATTCCCAGGACTGACCTCAAATATATACTGGCACCTATGAGAGACAGTTTAAAATACTCATTCGTGTTCAAACAATGATGATTTTTGAGAATGGGGTTTCCAGTATGTTCTCCAGGCAGCCTGGGCCATGGCTACCACAATGTTGTCTAGGTGGTCCAGCTTGGAACTTCTTGGACAGCTCATCTCCCCGGACCTCAACTGCAGTGCTAATTCTCCAGGCAGACCAGCTTGACAGCTTACACTTCCGGCTCCCCCCACATCCTGTCTGCTGCAGCCGCCTGGCTTAAAGAAACTGTGCAGGAAGCATGCACGGTAATCTGATGCCCCCCTCCTGGTTGGGAAAGCTGGAGAGTAAGAGGCTGCTGCTTCAGGTTGGTCCTGGCAAAAGGCAGACAGAAAATAAAATGTTGGATGCCTGCAGCAGCAACATGGTGGATTCTGAGTCCGTAATGCTGGCATGTTTGGTATCTCAAGGAAAAGGTCATTTTTGTGGCCAGTGAATAACAACACAAGAGTGGCCACACTGGGCTAGACAGACCATTGGTAGCCTGTCTTCCAACAGTGACCAGTGCCAGTTGCTTCAGACGGAATGAACAGAACAGGTAGTCATCAAGTGATCCATCCCGTCACCTATTCCCAGCTTCTGACAAACAGAGGCTAGGGACACTGCAGAGCATGGTTTTGCATCCCTGCCCATGGAGTCCATAGGTATGTCTATGCTGCAATATAACACGCACAGCTTGCCCATGTCAACTGACTAAGGCTTGTGGAGCTTGGGTTACGGGGCTATGAAAATTACAGTGTCTATGTTCTGGCTTGGACCTGCAATTTTATAGCCAGCCCCTCCACGCCCCCAGCCCAAGTCAGCAGACATAGGCCAGCTGCGGGTGTTTCATTGCAGTCTAGACATACCCCATGGGGCCCTGATTCAGATGAACAAGACAGCTCTGTAAGAGCCATTGTTTTAGTCCTTTTCAGGAGTGTCTCGGGGATATCCCTGCATTGATTTACGTTCTGTTGCTGGTTTCAAGGTTATCTCCCCAAATTTAAGGACTAGGAACATAATTTTTTTTAATGACAGTGAAGATTCTGAAGCACAATTCTGAGGCAAGAGGGGAATTCCAAGGCAAAATCAGTAATTGTGAAATCGCAGATTGTTTATGGGTACCTTTCACTGAGAGAGAAACTAGAGATCCTCTCCCAGTGGAGCTAGGCACTGCTGGAGCCAGCACAAGAGTCTCATTTGTAATGCAGTTTAGCAGATAGTTCAGTAAAGTGGGTAGTGACAGTTCAATTATTCAGATTTTCTCTTTTTAAATAAAGAGAAATTTTTGTATAAACCTTCTCAAGTTCTTCAGTGAGCTATCCGAATCTTTCTTTGCAGTAATTCTTTAAAAATGATCATAGTCTTCAGAGAGGCAAATTCAGTCTCTTCTATGAGAGAGAGACATATTAGTTACATAATGGAATTGTAATAATATGATTTTATAGCAGGTGACATTTTAGCCATTTCCTTGGACTACTGGAAAGTTTTAGAAAAGAAACTGAATGTAATCCAATATCAGTAAGCTACAATGGGCATGAATTTGCCTTTTATATCCTGTAACTGAAAACTTTAAGTGGAAATTATTTTGCATCATATGTGACTATTTATTTGCAGTGTGGAGATAGAGAGAGTTGACTCTGACTCTTTAATATATTACAAAGGTATTCAAGTTAAAACAGGATGTCCCCTGTATTATACTTCCAGACTCTGGTATTGCACAATCTCTCGCACTGAGTAAAGCAGCATATTCTTTACAGCAATTTAGGGCTGCCTTGCTAGGACCGTTTACATGAACAATGAAAATAAAATATTGTATTTCATTGTTTACATTTGTATGGTACCTGTTGTGTTTGTTTGGGTGCACTTTGTGTGACAGTGTTGGGTTTACTTTTTAGAAGATCAGACAATCTTTGTGAAAGGCATATACAGTATTGAGCACTGATATGGTATTTTAATAATTGTGTGATATACAGAATATGCAAGCATAACAGGTTTTTAGCCCAAAGAAGTTGCAATCTATTCTAAATGATACTGTAGACCAGATGCACTGGGGACTTCAAGGGGCTGGACTGAGGGGGTGGCTTATATTTTAATTTCTGATTTGGCTCCTTTACTTAATGTGGTGTTGGGGTAGAAAAAAATCTACTCTGCATAATATATTCTTATGCTCCGGTTATCTTTGTCATTTACGTATTGATTAGCTGTGTCATAGTACACCTCTACCCCAATATAACGTGACCCAATATAACACGAATTCGGATATAACGCGGTAAAGCAGCACTCTGTGGGGGGGCTGCGTGCTCCAGCCTAAGCTTTGATCAAAGCAAGTTCGATATAACGCGGTTTCACCTATAATGCGGTAAGATTTTTTTGGCTCCCAAGGACAGCGTTATATTGGGGTAGAGATGTGTTTAGAATGTAATGATGTTGTAATTGTGCAGGAACTCCAAAAGGGAATCTGTTCAAAAATTTGTGATGAGGAAGCCACTAATTAGTTTAAATCAAATGAAAGCAACTGTGTTTTCTAATACTGTTGACACAAAACATTTTCACTTTTCAAGGCTGCCCACACCTACATCACTTTCAGTCCAAAGGCGTGGTCTGGGAGAACTTTTCCAGAGACTTACAAATCAGAAAATAGTTTTAAATGTAAAAAGAAAAGGAGTACTTGTGACACCTTAAATTCCACCAAAGGTGCTATGTCCCAAATTCTCTTAGCACATTTCTGCATTCTTTCACACTCCGAATGAATCTAGAAGGCTTAAAGTTGCAGATACCAACCATCTTTCCCAATAAAGAATACTAGACAAGGTTCCCTCTGGAGCTCATTAGCACCACTTCTTAATTGGCTGGGAGCAGGGCCACTGTTGAGGGAAGCAAGGGATGTTTCTTCTGCTTCTCTGCTGGAAACGCTACCTGTGCAGTGCTACCAGGCCCTGCCAATCTGGAAATTAACACATTTGCTGTTGCTTGATTTTTTCTCTCTTTTTACTCTCTCTATTTACACACTGCAAATAAATAGCCACATATGATGCAAAATAATTTCCACTTAAAGATTTCAGTTACAGGATATAAAAGGCAAATTCATGCCCATTGTAGCTTACTGATATTGGATTACATTCAGTTTCTTTTCTAAAACTGTTTTTCCCAGCTGTACATTCTTGAATGTTTTCCTTTCAAGATTGTTATCACTGTCAATCACACAAAGCTGCTCTTCAAAAATGTGCACATATCTATATTTAACACACATGAGCACACAGTTTAAGATTTTTGTTTCTTAAAATAGCTTAGCTAGAAACTTCTCAAAAGCAGGTATTTAATTATGAAGGACGCTTAGCAGAAATGAGTCTGAGCCATGAGTGCTTCATTTAAAAAAATAAAAATAAAACCACATCAGCTTTGCCATGCCATGAAACTGCTTTAATTCCACTTCTCTCCTCCCCCAATCAAATGCTGCTCCAACCCTGCGTCCCACAGTGGTTATTATGCAAGATAACTGACCAGTATGATGACAGGTTTCAGAGTAACAGCCGTGTTAGTCTGTATTCGCAAAAAGAAAAGGAGTACTTGTGGCACCTTAGAGACTAACCAATTTATTTGAGCATGAGTTTTCGTGAGCTACAGCTCACTTCATCGGATGCAAGTGAGCTGTAGCTCACGAAAGCTCATGCTCAAATAAATTGGTTAGTCTCTAAGGTGCCACAAGTACTCCTTTTCTTTTTGACCAGTATAAGTCTTTGTCTTGGTGTAGAGTGATTCCTTTGATAGCTAAGTTTGGGGTGGGAGTGGGGGGAGGTTTTCCAGGACAGAATGACTGCTGCTAATGATCACCTACAGGTCTTCAAAACCTTGGTATTTGTTTTATTAAAGTGTCTTTTTTAAAAAGATCTGCCTTTAAAGACCTTCCTATTCCAATTCTAGGTTCTGATGCCATCTGCTGCTCAACATGAGTAACTTCATATCGTTTGTTTTAAAAAATAATTGCTCTTTGGGGTGTAGCAAGGTGTGTGACTCACTGAAATGGCTCCAGAGTAAAGAGGAGAGATTTTTCTTTATTAGAATAATTGGAGAGGAAAAATGCTTCTAATGTTAAACTGGAGTGAAAACCATTTGAAAACCCAGTGGCAGCAAAGTAAATCGAAACTCTGTAACTAGCATGGTATTCCACAGCATGTGATGGTAGCACATTGCCACAGTGAATCAGAGAATCAGAGGACTGGAAGGGACCTCAAGAGGTCATCTACTCTAGTCCCCTGCACTCATGGTAGGACTAAGTATTATCTAGACCAGGGGAGGGCAAACTGCAGCCCGCAGATCCTGCCCATCCTGGCTTTCAATCTGGCCTGCAGCATTGCCAGCCCCGTGGCGCAGTGGGGCTAGAGTGGGCTCCCTGTCTGCCCTGGCCTTGCGCCACACCTGGAAGCAGCCAGCACCACGTCCCTGCGGCCCCAGGGATGGGGGCAGAGGGCTCCGTGTGCTGCCCTGGTCTACAGGCATCGCCCCCTCCAGCTCCCATTGGCCAGGAATGGGGAACCGCAGCCAACGGGAGCTTTGGGTGTGGACTCCACAGATGAGGGCAGCATGCAGTGGAGCCGACTACCCCACCCCACCCCCAGGAGCGACTTCCAGACATGCTGGCCACTTCCAGGAGTGGCACGGGGCCAGGGCATTAGCCCCCGCTGTGTGCTGCTGCCACCCTAGAGCCGCTTGAGGTAAGTAGTGCCAGGCCGGAGCTCTCACCCCGCACCCCAGCCTCCTGCCCTGAGCCCCCTGCCGCACCCCTTCTGCACCAGAGCTGCCCACCCTGAGCCCCCTTCTGCACCCCAATCCCTTGCCCTGAGCCCCTTCCTGCACACTGCACGCCCTCCCACACCCCATACTCCCTCCTCCACCCCAACCCCCTGCCCCAGCCCTACATTCATGGCCCTGCACACAATTTCTCCACCCAGATGTGGCCCTCTGGCCAAAAAGTTTGCCCACCCCTGATCTAGACCATCCCTGACAGGTGTTTGTTTAACCTGCTCTTAAAAATCTCCAGTGATGGAGATTCCACAACCTCCCTTGACAATTTATTCCAGTGCTTAACCACCCTGACAGTTAGGAAGTTTTTCCTAATGTCCAACCTAAACTGCCCTTGCTGCAATTTAAGCCCAATGCTTCTTGTCCTATCTTCAGAGGTTAAGGAGAACAATTTTTCTTCCTCTTCCTTGTTACAATCTTTTATGTACTTGAAAACTGTTATCATGTCCCCTCTGTCTTCTCTTCCCCAAATTAAACAAACCCAGTTTTTTCAATCTTTCCTCGTAGGTCACATTCTCTAGACCTTTAATCATTTTTGTTGCACTTCTCTGGACTTCCTCCAATTTGTCCACATCTTTCCTGAAATGTGATGCCCAGAACTGGACACAATACTCCAACTGAGGCTTAATCACTGCAGAGTAGAGCAGAAGAATTACTTCTTGTGTCTTGTTTACAACACTCCTGCTAATACATCCCAGAATTATGTTTGCTTTTTTTGCAACAGTGTTACACTGTTGATTCATATTTAGCTTGTGGTCCACTATGACCCCCAGATCCCTTTCTGCAGTACTCCTTGATGTCTGTGGCCCTTCCTCTCTGGCACAGACCTTACATTAGTGATCCACACCTTTTTAATCTTGAGGCTAGTTGTTTGTGTGCTGTATTTAGGGGCTAATCTTTAAAAGAACCCAGAATCTTGAGCTAGCGCAGAATATGTCAGCACATATCTTGAGTGGGGCGCACTGTGATAAGTATATTTAACACTGGCATGCTGTGCCCTGCCCTGCTTATCTGCTACTCCCAGGTGTAGTTCAAATTGTTTCTTACGACTGCTAAATTCCACAATAGTTTAGGATTTATTTAATCTAGTGATCCCCTCTGTTTCACCACAAGAACTATGGTTCATCAGGCCAATTTTGGTTTCATTTTCTTGAGTGTTTAAACTCTTGATGTGTGCCAATCGAGGGATCAACCCTTCAGTATTTCTCTGACTAGATCGAACCTTAAGTAACAAATATAATTGCAGATAGGAAAGACAAAATATAAATCATCATGCTGTTTAAGCTTAATGCCTCCCAATCACAGGATAGCATCTTCCCACCTGCCCTGACATGGGAGTGTCATGGAAGTGCTGACCTTTGATCAGGCCAGTGACTTAAGCAGCTTGGGCCTTGGGGGAAATAGAGGGTAGGTGGGAGGGGGCAGTGGGGTGAGAAGAGGGGGTGGGGGGAATTTGGGATGTGCAGGGCTGCGGCGGCCAGAGAAAGAGGTGACTTTCCCCAGCTCCAGGGCTGTGGCTGCTGGGGAGAGACGGTCCTCCTTCCCAGTCCCAGCTCTGTGGCTGCTGTGGCGGGGGAGAGACCCCCCCTTCTTCCCAGCTTGAGGGCTGCTGCAGCGAGGAAGAGAGGGCACATCCATTGCAATAGCGCTTTTATCCAAAACATTTTACAGTAGTTAGTTAATGGTACAAACAACATTTGGAATGATGATTAAGTGGTCTGCTGAGACCCTCAGCAATTTTCAAGTGGTCTGCAGAAAAAAAAAGTTTGAGAACCACTGATTTAGAGGATAGGTCTACACAGCACCAAAAAAAAAAAAAAAGTGTTCTTAACTGGGAGTAGCCTACCTCCATAAACTGGCTCAGGTTAAAATAGCAGACAAGACATGGCAACTTGCCTTGTAACTCTGATTAGCAGCTCAAGTGTAACAGGGCAGCCTGGGATTGAACCCAAGTTAAAGTTGTTGTGTCTTTACTGCTATTTTAAGTTAACGCACATTTTTGTGCATAGACTAGTGATTCTCAACCTTTCTAGACTAGTATACCCCTTTCAGGAGTCAGATTGTCGTTGCATACCCCAAGTTTCACCTCACTTAAAAGCTACTTGCTTACAAAATCAGACATACAAATATAAAAGTGTCACAGCGCCCTATCACTGAAAAATTGCTTACTTTCTTAGTTTGTACTGACTTTGCTCATGCTTTTTATGTAGGCTGAAAAACTAAGCAAACATGTAGATGAGTTGATGTGCCCCCTGGAACACCTCTGGGTACCCCTGGTGTAAGTGAATCCTAAGTGAAGCCATTGGTGGTGAAAAAGTTATTACAGTGAAAATGATTCACCCCTCTCTGCTGGCCTGTAGTGTCTCCAAATGATACATTTCTTGCCTCTAGATGTGGTTTCAGCTTTCACTCTGAATGATGAAGGGCCACATCCTGTCTGTCATCTGTGGCAGTGCAAAGACCTGGACTGGTGCTGCTCCTTTGCAGAAAGCATGGCTGGATTTGGAGGTCCACAACTACTGTTTACTGTGAAGCTTTGCAAATTTTGATTACAGTGCAGCACTCCAGGGAGTTGTGGGGCTGAGGTGGGATCAGGGCCGATGGATCTGTGGTTTATGGATCCGTCTGCCATTCTCCTCCTCCGCCCTGGGGACTGGTACAAATTTGCAGCTGCAGTTGTGGTCACAGTAGTTGCTCTGGGGCTTATGGAAGAGGCCTCCTCACTTCAGCCTCAATCCATTATCCCTATGACTCAAGCCGCACACTAGTTCTAGGACTATATAGTCTGTCCCTCTCATGGATGGCTGCATACATGTTCCTGAACACGCGATACAGCATGATTGCATTCTGAGTATGCATGGTATAAAATATACTTGCACATATGTTCACTCATGTATCCTTCTGCCTCAGAGTTCATTCTCTTGTGTTGCAGCTTTGTGCCTGAGTCTCCTTCCTCAGAAAGCAATGTTGTTTCAACAAGGAAGCAGCCACCAAATAGCCGGCTGTCTTCTCTCTCTTCTCAAACGGAACCTGCCTCCATGATCGATCAGCACCATTCCTTAAAAGACCAAAGGAGCACAAGTTTGGACCGTTCCAGCACTGATATGGATTCAACTGATGGTATTGAGGGACCCCTTCCAGCAGATACCTACCCTGAGGAGAAAACCATTGACTTCTCCTTCATTGATGTAAGTCTCCATAAAGGGAAAGAGTTGTTCATTTTTAAGTACGTTACCTATATTGTTAGCAAAATGCTATGCCATGTCTTCTCCCAACTTTATGTTCAACCTTGTGCTATGCTTCTTTATCCATTAAGGCTTCTTTATTGACTTCTTGTGTGAAAAGTTCAAGATAAATTGCAATGAAAGTTCTTGTGACTGCCCTTCCTATTAAGTCTGTGTGAATTCTATTAGGAGTCCAAAGGGACAATGGTTTGCACTTCAGTTGGTCATTTTTCAGTCTGCTCCTAGGAGACGTGCTGTGTAAAAGAGTTTAATGGCTCTAGGAAATGGAAACCATACATTTCTGAGACAACATAGTTAAGTGATACAAATTGCTAGTGCTCACCATGCTGTGAGAAATGCAGATTAAGCTACAGATATTGGATTTGAATACTACTTTTCTAATTGACAATGGGACCATCTTTCTGCAGTCTTTTAAAAATCATATTCCTAAAATGATTTTAGTTTAAAGAGGATCTTTTGAGAAATTGAGAATCCTGAATTACACAGGAATGTTGGTAATATAGTGCCTAGTCATGCAGACTGTACTCTGCTTTAGTGCTATACGAGAGCATACCTAGAGACAATGTGGATTTCTCCTTTCAGGTACAGTCTCTGTGAATTAAGAATTTATCTTGAATAAGAGTTACTCATCTTTTATTATATCTCAGCTAGTGGCAGATACTGTAGAAAGCTTCCTATGAATTGTTACGTTCTCTCCACACAGACACACACACACACACACACACACCTTGTTTTGTAGTACAGCTCTGGGGAAGGTGGAATGTAGAGTGTTGGCAGAATTCACGTATTAGTGTGGCTGTCCTAAATAGCAGTAGTATAGCTCAACGGCAGACTGCACTGAAGACTGTCTGAAGGAGGTTAACACTTTCTCTTCCCGTAACTAAGGATAATTGTCCACATCCTGGGCAGTGCAGCACAGCGGTTTCACACCTTACTGCCAGGGGGTTCTGGGTGTAGGGTACCTTGCATTGGGCTCTGCTATAGGACCATAGATCCCATCCTCCCAGCAGCTGCAAGTGCCATTTCAAAACAGTGATGACTTCAAGCAGAACTGTTGAAGTCTAGAAGGCCCCTGTGCTGTTTGTGTGAATGGCTAGTTTCTGAACTGAGAACTTTTAAAATATTTATTTTAAAATAGAAGTTTTCACAGGGGAGGATGGAGGGCCCAGGGCCTCTGGGAAAAGACTCAGTCATAATCAGCAATGAATTATATCACTAAATACAACTGCGGTGGCCTTTGCTCTACTGTAATCCATTCAGTTTTCCTTTGTGTATGGAGATGGCATTGTTTTAAATAACTGATTATCTCCTTTTTACCAAAGGCCATGGTATTTAACTTTCAGTCTTTTTGTTGCTGGCAAACAGCTTGACATTTCTGAGGATGGGGACCGATCAGAGCTGGGAAAATGTAGCAGAGGGAGAGAGAGAGTTGCATAATCACTTTACGGTTTTGCAAATCCCTGCCTTCTGATTGGCTGATGGCCATTGTTACCTAGTAAGAGCACACAGATTATCATAGTTTGGTTATTGAAAAATAACTCTGCAGTTTCTATACAGATCAGACATCCAGAACCAAGCAGAGTTCAGGGAACTGTCCAAATGGGAAACCACTGTAGTTCCATATCGGTTATTGTACAGCATCTTAGCACTCTGAGTAAATTCGATTTTAATTGGAGTTTAAAATAACAGTGATAATAATTAAAACAAAAGTAGTCCTAATTAAGCTGAAATATGGTTATGCTTAAAAATAAGACCTGAAGTAGTTATGGAATGAACTGCTCTATTTTCAGACTAATTGAAATTGCCACATTTGAGGGTAACCTTTTTCTCTTTAAAAGCAAACTTCTATACTGGATTCCAGTGTCCTGAAAACCCGTGTGCAACTCAGCAAAAGGATTCGCCACCGGCCACCTAGCTCCCATTCGCTCAGGAGAAGCAGACAGATAGAATCTGAAAACAAACTCTCTGCGATGCAGGAGACAGACAGCACTTGGATGTTTAAAGACTCCACAGGTATCCCTCTCAGTCCTGTGAAATAATTAGTCATAGTGCTGCGGGGTTGGAGATATATTATGTCCTCGATAGAATCTTCTCTCTCCTTTGAGCTAATGTCCCTGTGGGTACTCCGCTTTAGTTGTGTGTGCACCTTCAGAGATTTTTGTCAGCAGTGTGTGCAGGTCCACATGTCTTTGTGCTTCAGCCTGAGGATATACAGTGCGGGGTGGACTCCAGTTCCTTCTCAACCACCTGTGACTAGAGATGTTCACTAACTTAGCATACCTACCTTGTTTTTTTCCTTGTTGTTCCTATTATTTTATTAATGTTAGTCCCTTATTTTAGTTTGTTGTTTTACATTTTCTTTCCCCACCAAAAGTTCTGTGGTTTAGCGGGTCCCCCCTTTTGTTCCATGGTCAGGGCCTCTTGCCCTTGGCCCCTGTTCATTTGCTGCCTTTCTTCCTTGGGTGTGCCTAAAATCCTGGGCTTCAAACCCTGACAGACCTGACACAGGTCCTTTCCCCTCAACAATGGGCATTCCAGCTGTCGTGGAGAGTCTCAAATCCTGTCAAAGTGCAAGTCTGCTTTAGCTTCAAGAGCAGATCCGGGAACCTGAGAGAGGCTGAAGTTGCTCCTTATTGAGCATTCACTTTGAGACCCACCACCACTTCAGAGTCCAAATCTTCCCCTGCACCTTTCCACCCTCTCACCCATACACTGGGGTCAGCCTCTGAGGCCTTCCAGTGATTTCTTCAGCTTCAGTGAGCAGAGATGAAGGGACACATTTGAAGACTTCAAAATCTACTAAAGAGAAAATACCTTGATCCCCGGATGGGAGAAATTGGCCCAGAGACCAGGAAATAGGGAGACCTTGCCTCACAGTATGAGTAGTGCCGAGGCTTATGGTTCCTTTGGTACCAAGAGGTGGGTACCTGCAAAAAAGGCTTCTAGCTCCCTGTGTACCAAGAAGTCTCTCAGCGAACAAGTGGTAGCCTCATTGGAGCCCTCCAAGCAGAGGGAGGGACTCTTTGAAGAAAGCATCTTTGACCTCTTCCTAGAGCCATGGCCATAAAGAGCGTAGGACCATACCATCCATACCCTCTCCAGTGCCACTTGGCGGATCTCAGCCTGGGGATCCGTGTCTAAGAGCTCTGATACTGGTTGGATTTCTTTCTCAGAGGCTCTCCAAGTGTCATTAGAGCCCAAATTCCCTCTCCTGAGGAGTACCAAGAAGGATTTTTGCCAGTACTGATGCACCCTCTGGTACTGGCATACCCTCCAGTACTGCTTAGCTCCTCCGCTGAATACAAGGGATGACACTTCTTCAGACTCAGACATTTCCCTACAGGATTCTACCACCTTTCCTGTGCTGTATCCTAAGGATGAGACCACAGGAACCAGATGACGTCTGACCCATCAGCCTTGGCAATAGCAACCTGGAGGTCCCTCTCCCTTTCCTTATGCCCTGTCACTTCGGGCTTTCTGGAACCCTTGGATCCTGTCTGGTGATTAGTTCTATAAAGTGTCACCACTGGTACCCCAGAACCCTCTTCCCAAGGAAGATCCTTTAGAAGAACAAGAGCTAAGGGCAGAGGAGAAGGCACTACCATCTAATAAATCCTCTTCCTCATGAGACAAGGCAATTATGTTCCCTCCCCCATCCTACGTGGGTGACTTCAAAGACTTCCAAGAATGGAGGAAAAGGGTGGCGGAGGCTTTACCAATCCCTTGGAGGAGATACAAGAACCGCAGCACTCCTGGTGCATGTTGTACATACCTCTCCTCAAGGTGAGGTAGCCTTGCCTATTAATGATGCCCTATAGCCTCCAGCCCGTACACTATGGCAAACAATAGCTACTGCCTTGCCTCCATGCAAGCAGGCTGACAAGAAGCACTATGTACCAGCTAAAGGGTCAGAGTGCCTTTTCTCCCATCTCATCCCAAACTCTCTGGTAATCAATGCCATTAATGAGAGAAGCAGGCAACGTTGGTCTAGATCAGAGGAGGGCAAACTACGTCCCATCAAGGCTTTCAATCCGGCCCATGGGATTGCCAGCCCCATGGTGCACGGGGCTAAGGCAGACTCCCTGCCTGCCCTGGCCCTGCACCACGTCCCTGTGGCCCCTGGGGGAGGGAGGAGCAGATGGCTCCACGTGCTGCCCTTGCCTGAAGGCACCGCCCCCTGCAGCTCCCATTGGCCGGGAATGGGGAACTGCGGCCAATGGGAGCTTCGGGGGTGGTACCCGCAGGTGAGGGCAACGCGCGGCGGAGCTGCCTGCCCCACCCCCAGGAGCCACTGCCGAACATGCTGGCCATCCTAGAGCTGCTTGGGGTAAGCGGCACTGGGCTGGAGCCCGCACGCCAAACCCCTCCTGCACCCTGCACTCCAACCCTGTGCCCTGAGCCCCCTGCCACACCCCGCAGCCCTCCTGCGCCCCAACCCCTTGCCCTGAGCCCCCTCCTGCATACCACAGACCCTTCTGCACCCCACATTTCCTCCTACACCCCAGCCCCCTGCTGCACCCCTCCTACAGCTCAACCCCTTGCCTTGAGCCCCTTCCTGCATACTGCACACACTCCCTACCACATCCCAACCCCATGCCCAAGCCCTACATTCATGGCCCTGCATACAATTTCCCCACCCAGATGTGGCCCTCGGGCCAAAAACTTTACCCTCGCTGGTCTAGATCAACACCTTACAACAATACACCTTACAACAACCTTAAGCTCCTGCACCTTTTTGGCCACAAAAGCTACTCTTTGGTTGCCCTGGGTAGCCAGCTATCATGCCTTGATGGCAAAGTACAACGGTATGAACTATAGCAAATGTTCTCACTTTTGCCACAAGAGCAGAAGGACCAGTTTCAAGCCTTCATCACTAAAGGCGATTGTCAAAGCGTGTTTACGGTCTTCTCTCAATCAGCTGACACAGCCTCTGGTTCTATGGTAACCATCATAGTTATGCATCAACCTTATAGCTGCAGTCCTCTGGACTCCCCAGGGAAGTACAGAATACAGTGGAGGATCTTAAGGCTCAATGGATGGGAGAAAAGAGTGTACGATCAAACTAGCCCCTTCTGCTGGTTTCTGTTTCAGGGACATGAAGAGCAAGTTATCCCAGCTATTGCATGGTTGAGTGTGCCGACTGCTCTGTTCTCATGTTGCTAGTAACTAGCTGCACTTGCGTGCATGATTAGTGATCTGACTCAATACAAAATGCAATGTTCATTTTAAGACATTGAATCAGAAATGTTAATATTACAAAGCTACAGCTGTTTTTGGTTCAAGCTGTGACCTCTGATGATCATTGTGCAAAGCCAAAATGTAGTAATTTCCAAGTAAGAGGCCAGTGAATGTGAGTGAACTGAGCTATTGTAAACTTAACTGTAACATACACACATGTGCTTTGATGCTTTAATGTATAAACGGAGCAATTCAGAAGCAATAGCTGAATTAATTTAAGTATGCAATTCTGCCCTTTTACAGCCCTAATAAACAGAGTCTCTCTACCATTAGGTATTTACAATGTGCCCAGCGCCATGGTATGAGTGCTTAATCATGTCAAATAACTTCCACTGAGTCTTCATGATTCTACTATGTTACATTGTTACCGAGGAAGAGGGTTATGAGGTCAAGGCATAGACAGGAAGTTTGCTGACCAACTTGCTTTGTTTCTATTTAAATGCGTCTGGGGTGAAATAACATCTGGTCATTGTAATTTTTGTTAGAAGAGAAATCTACAAAACAGGAAGAGTCTGATGAGGAAGAAAAAATACACCGAACTGAGAGATCCTCAGCTGTTCAACCTCAGAGGCTTCCTGTTTTTCCAGGCATGGACCACTCTGTTCTCAAGGTGAAGATAGACAGATCATACTAGATTAGGTCAGGGGTCCATCTAGTCCAGCATCCCATGATTGACAGCGGCTACCATCAGATGCTCTCCAGCAGAAGGTGCAAGAATCCCCGAAAGGGCAATTTATATATTAACCCAGCGGTTCTCAAACTGTGGGTCGGGACCCCAAGTGGGTCACGATCCCATTTTAATGGGGTCACCAGAGCTGGTTTAGACTTGCTGGAGCCAAAGCCTGAGCCCCACCTCTCGGGGCCGAAACCTGAGGACTTCAGCCCTGGGCGCCGGGACTCGGGTTACAGGCCCTCTGCCTGGGGTGAAGCCCTTGAGCTTTGGCTTTGGTCCCCACACCGGGGGCAGTGGGGCTTGGGCGGGCTCAGGCTTTGGTCCCTGCTCCTGGGGTTGTACAGTAATTTTTGTTGTCAGAAGGACATTGTGGTGCAGTGAAGTTTGAGAACCCCAAACAGTTCAGAGGAGAAAACTTGATGATCTGTTAGATGGCCTAAGAAACTTATAGCAATGTTGTAAATAGCTTTTTCACTCATTGACCCTGTATTATTGATAGAAATATTGGCAGTGGTTTAGAAGGAAATTTAACTTCATAATAGTTTGTGTATGTTTTCACAACAGCTTAGATTTATGGTAAATTCCATTATAAATGTATGCAGTGTATGGATTTCAGGCTTGTGCTTTCTGCTGCTTCATACGCCAGTGAAATGATTTGAGTGATCAGATTGTCCTCCAAGGAAATCTAAAAGCAGTTTTTTTTAAAAATAAACCTTTCTTCTAGGCTCAGCTTCGGAAAAGACAAGAGCCCGAGAGTCCCAGTGAAATAAATTCTGCACAGCTATTTAAATCCCAGCTCCAGCAAGGAGCTCCTGGTGGCAGGGTACTGCCCTCTAGTGCTGAGAAGGAGAACAGGTGAGAGAGCTGTTTAAATCCCAGCAAGCTGTAAATTCAGAAATAGCTGGTCATTTCATTGCTCGGATCCTAGAAGAATATGGCTTATTTTGATTTTGTTTCTGTAATGAGGTATTGTCATTGTAGGATAAAGTTTATTTTGCTGTGTCCTTAGATCAGAAGAAATGTCTCCTCAATGGCTGAAAGAGCTGAAATCGAAGAAGAGGCAGAGCCAGCACGAGAATCAGGTTTGAGAAGGTACAGTACAGCAAAATTAGAGGTGTCACTCTGTAGAATTTGCATCTGACTGCTTTGCTGTGAAGTCTCCTGTCTTTTCAGCCAAAAGAGATTCTTAGATGATGGAAAAGTAACATGCAGTTACCTTTAGCCCTTGCAGTCTGGCAGAAACAATGTTTGTTCAAGTATTCTCACCCTATTTCCACAGGGTCTGGGTAAGCTCTTGCTGTGACTGGTACAGCCATGTGGCTGGACATGCAGCAGACACATCTTTGCAATGCTCAAGCCCCTTAAAGCTGATGCTAATGATCTGAAGCTTTGAGTGGAAAATCTGTTCTGAACCTGCCTGTACACTGACTCTGCAAGCAAAGAGTATACACATGTTGTATGTAACTGTGCACTCCATGTCCAAGACAGAAAAATATTTCCATAATGAAGCAGATCCGATTTCATTGGAATTTACTGTACAGATTATGCTGTTTTCCCCTTTCTCTTATTGTTGTTTAGCCTTATTTACTACCCCAGATGAAGGCGCTATTAACTTCTCAGCAGGCAATTCTATGATGATAACATTCATCATTCTGCTAATTTTATAACAATATGTAGAGTCCTACTAAGAAGTGTTGTCATTGTTTAATGGGCAGGTTCTGCAGATAGCTATTTAAAGCATTGGAGCACTTGGTTTCAGTGATGCTCTTAATAGTTCATATGCAATTTAATAACACAAAATAGCTTGCTGCTGCTGCACCAGCAACATGCAAAGAGCATCATCGATGGTGTACACGTGTCACCGAGACTTGAGAGTCCCGAGGGTGATGTGGTTAGTTACATTTATGAACAATGTCAAACAGCTTCTGTGTTTTATTTCCTTTTCAGACACTGATTATGACTAGGAAAAGACCGAGAAGTATAACAGAAGCCTTAACTCATCTGAACCTAACATTCACACATCATGCTGCTGCTGTTTGCTTCCTGCCTCGACTGCTATGTGCATGGTGCCTTCCTGCTTTGTGGAGAAAGCTGCTTAATATTCATAGACAAATACAAAGCTGTATCTTCTCAGATAGGGAAGGATATAGTCACTTTAGAACTACCTGAAGTAAGAGATGGTGCAGTATAGTTAGTACTTCAGAAGGTCTTGCCAGAGGGTAACATTTGTTCTAGGAAATACGGCGCATCAGAAGAAGTCCCCTTGCCTTCAAACAAAGATGACATCTCTGCAGAATTAAGCTATGTTCAGTAACTCAAGCATGTGAATGCTAGTAGGCACGTCAAGTGTAAAGGCTGGGGTTTGTATTTGTTTATGAAAATAACAAAATTTTAAATTTATATTCATCTTCCTTGTGAACTAATAGTGGTTCCTATTCAGAATGAAGTTTGTGGAAGAGAGAGTGAAAGAACAAATCCTGTTTACTGCCATATTAAAAAATGAAACTTGACTGATATTTTTTTAAAGATATTTTTCATTGGCTGATGCTTGCACATGATCTGCTGATCAGGCAGATCAAGTTGATTTTTAGATTGAGCATAAAGTTAATTTTTCATTCTTTAACTGAGATTGTCTGGTCTGTCAGCATGTAGCATAACTGCATCATTAGAATGTCATATTCTTAGGATGATAAAGCAATAATGTCAACCAATTTTCTTTAAAAATAGATGTAAATATTGTTTTTATTACTCAAAAAGAAGAGACGAGGAAGGATGTATAGTCTTGTCAATATGAGGGTTCCAGGTAATTGCTGAATGTCATTCTAGAAGCACCTCAGATTGTCCCACTGGATATTTTTATTAGTTACCTTTGTAAATATCAGTTTTAAGTGTTTATTTTTATGCTGATTTTGTAGGATCACCTAAATGCAATCTCTCACTTCTCAACTGTTTATTGAAATGATCTATACATTTTACTTTGGTAAGACCAAATGCTGGTATGTTAGCAATGTAGATAATACTAACATCACAACACAGATGTGTCAGTCACATCAGAAGAATTTTGATGTCTTTGGATCCAGATTCTGAAATTGGCAAGATTTTTTTTAACCAAAAAGTTCATTTATAAGTAAATTATAAATGGATACTGTATTTAAAATATATATTAGTTACTTACTTTTCCCCAAGTGCTCTTTCCAGAAAATCTTTAAAAATATACGCTAATGGGAAAGCTCATTCCGTAAGGTAGGCCCCGCCAGGACTCCGATAAGGAGAGCAAGTGTAATGGAAGGGAGAATTGAATCAAAGCAGACGAGCTCTTTCTATTCTGCTATTCTCATAACCTTCTGTGGCAAACTGTTCGGGCCTGAACAGTCAGATATGATGAAGCTGCACACAGTTGCATTCTGGAAGCAAAACACAGTGTTCGCTGTCTACTGCACTGCAGTTCTTGTCTCCCGCTGAAAGGTTATTATATAAATTAAATGTTAAAAACCGGGCACCCGCACTTGCACGCATTTTCCCTTTTCCTGCTCAGTGTTTCAGAAGGCTTGTCTTATGTGTTACTACCACAACAGTGCACCTGCTAGCCAAAGGGTAACCTTTGTCTGCCATCCGTCAAGTTTTTAGCTGCCATAAACCATGTGCCAACTTTTGTTCTAAAGAAGTCACAAATGAGGTGAGTTCACTCCCAGCCTGTATTTCAGTAAATAACTGCAGTATGTCAAGAGATATGACCAGTATGCTCTTCTCCCTTTTACTATCAGAATTCTAACAGTAGCACCCCTTATTTTATAGAAATACAAATGAATATTTTTTCACTTCAAAATAAAAATGTCTTTGTTCAGTTCTTTGCCCTGCTCCATGTAAGAGAGGTGACAATGCCAGATACACTGTTTTACAGTTTCTTCTGCCACAGCTCAGTGAATTCTCAAATATTACTGCCAAATGGAGTCACGCTTCTGCCCTCTTTCATGTGGATAACCTCCCCTTTCCCCTCCCCCCGCCCATAAGGGGAAGGGGGAGAAGCTTTCAGAGGAGCGCAGTTGTCCAAACTATTAGAGACACTGTTGACTGCTTTTTAAAACTAGTTGTATATATTTTCTGCCCATTGTTTATGTGGTGTGGGACCTGTTTTTATTTTGGAAACGTAACTTTTAGGCAAGCTTTGTATTTTTCTGTGCTTGTAATGCATCAGCCAACTTGTTTTGTCAGTTGTGTACCAGATGTTCTTGATGGTGTTGGTGTGTACAATTTGAACAGTATTAGCTGCAGGGTTTTTAGGTGTGACAGAAGAATGTTGGTCACTTTTAATTTCCCTTGCTAAGCGTGAGTGGCTTTCTTTTTTTTTTACGGTATTCAAAACCCAAATAAATTTATTTGCGAGCATAAAAATGCTGAGGGAGGTTTAATTTTAGGATTGAGCAACTTGATAGTGTCTCTTTAATGACAAAAAGAAAAGGAGCACTTGTGGAAAAGTACTCCTTTTCTTTTTGTGAATACAGACTAACACGGCTGCTACTCTGAAACCCGTCTTTAATGACGGAGCATTTTGTCTAACGCTTCCTGATGCAACAAAATGAAAGCCACAAACTCTTTAGATTGTCAGCTGCAGTGTTTTTGCTGTGCATTCTGATATACTGAGGGGATTGGTTTTGCATATTGGCAAAGCCCTTTGAATGAGTATGTGTTTCCATTTCTCTATGGACAATGCACTGAAATTTACTGTAGTTTTACTGCTAGTGAGAAATGTTTAATCTTATATATGTCTGACAGAAAAAATCTTTAGGATAAGGTTGAATGGGATAGTGGTTTTTTTCTGATCTTTTATTTCTTCATATTGTATGTGAATTAAATATCTATTTTCTCTTGTGACTCCAGGTTCCCATCATGTAATTATTGAAATCATAAATATTTATTACACATATGATAACATGCTGTAAAACTCCTTTCTTTAGATTAAGTCCATTTTAATTGCAAATAATGCTTATGAAACTTTTTACTATTTTACTTTAACAATCACAGATTATAACTTGCTGTTAATATGAGCCAGGAATGAACTCTTACCTGCAGCATGTTCTTCATGTATGATATATATTTTTTTGTATTAATAACTATTGGAAGCTATTTTAAGAGTAAGTTTTAACTCTTAACTCACTTTTACCTGAACTCTCTTTGTAAGTGTGATAGATGGAGATAGCTGGTGTTTGGCATTCACCATTGAATACAGGGTGCTTTTGCAGAAGTATTTTGTTCTTTTTATTTAAGACCATCACGGTTTTCTCTGTGTACTTCATCCCACAGCTGTATTAGTAGAGCAATAGTTTCAAAAAGTAAATGTAAATCAGTCTGGTGTATGGAACTTAGAAATACGTCGTTAGTGCCCCTTTTTTCACTGAAATTAGGAGAGTCCGCCCCTAGAATTTTAATCCACTTATGTTTTAGGATCAGTACAAGCATGTACATTTCATATTCACTGGAATCGCCAATTGGCCTTTTCTTCTCCTTTATTTGTTTTTGCAAATTCACCTTGTTTATGGCTGTGTATCTTGAGGTTAGTATATGCTAAGTCAGTGTTTTTACTGGTTTTGTATTACCTGCTGTACACAAAGATGCTAAATTTCTGCTTTCCATTTTAACATTTTTAACGTGGTTGTGTAGGATTAAAAAACTTGCTTCTTGCTTGCACAGAGATTTAGCTTCCCACCCTCTGGTATTTTGTTTTGATCACCTAGTTATTGCTGGCAAACCACCAGAAGCATTGTATATCAGAAACTGCCCGCTACTAATTCACAAATCATAGAATCAGAGAATTGTAGGGACCTTGAAAGGTCATCTAGTCCAGTCCCTTGTCCTCAAGACAGGCCTAAGTATTATCTAGACCATCTCTGACAGATGATTGTCTAACCTACTCTTAAAAACTTCCAGTGAGGGAGATTTCACAACCTCCCTAGGCAATTTGTTTCAGTGCTTAACTACCCTGACAGTTAGGAAGTTTTTCCTAATGTCCAACCTAAACCTCCCTTGCTGCTATTTAAGCCCATAGCTTTTTGTCCTAGCCTCAGAGGTTAACGAGAATAATTTTTCTCCCTCCTTGTAACAACCTTTTATGTACTTGAAAACTGTTATCATGTCCCCTCTCAGTCTTCTGTTCTCCAGACTAAACAAATCTAATTCTTTCAGTCTTTCCTCATAGGTCATGTTTCCTAAACCTTTCATCATTTTTATTGCTCTCCTCTGGACTTTCTCCAGTTTGTCCACATCTGTTTGCAAACTTTTGCTCAACCATACTATCCAGAGCAGCATTATCAATTAGTTTGTAATTAATTTTACATGTTTGTACATGTACTTAATATGCCTGCAATGTGTAAGGTAGTAAACCGTGGATGTGGTTTAATGTAAAGTTGCTACATGGAGAGCCCTGCTGTACCAAAATATCACAATAGAGATCCGAGCAATTCTAGGGTAAGTTTAATATAAATAGTTTGGAATCCTTTAAAAATCTAGGCACCCAGTGACATTAGCTGCCTTCTTTACACTTTGCATCCTGACTGTGCACACGGCTATGCCCAATACCATCAAAAGTATGTAGTGTAAACTGAGTGTAATTGGCTTTTGAAGGGTCTGTGTCACACATTTTATTTGAAACTTTGGAACCAAAAGAGTTGATCAGTCCAAACTCCCATTGCACCAAATGTCCAAAATGTTACAATTCTGTGATGATAGAAATGTGTTCTAGAAATAAACAAGCAATGTGTTCTATACTGGATAAGAGAAGGAGTTCGGTGAAGGTGTCCTGTGTAGAATAATTGGCATGAATTAGGCATGGTCTGTTTTGTAAAATATCATGGAAGTCACTGAAAGGTAATTTTTTGGGAGATGCAAATATGTTCAATAGGGCTGTTCTGTGAGTGGTAAAGGATTACTGCTAATTTACTGAAATTTGGTTTTCTTGGACTAGACCAAATGGGTCAGTTCCATAGAATGTTAAACCTCTGTCAATCTAGTTGGGCCCGGTGTCTCTCATTACCATACAAATACCTTTCCGTGTCAGTGAAGTTTAAAACCTCTTCAGTCAGGCTAATCTGTAACCGAAGAGTTGATCCAGACTTCTGCAATTGGACAGTTCAGGCAGGTTAAACCGTAAGAGAGAGCACCTGCTATCTCAGGAGGAAAAGAATGTAGTTGACAATGCTGACAATCTTTAAATTCTTTTGCACAGGTTCATATTTAAAACATGAAACAATTTCAGTCTGGAGGTAAATGTTCTTTTCTAATGTTCTTGAATTTAAGTAATAAAATAAACAGTATAAAGCAAGCCAACGTGTCCTTGTGGGGCAGGGTGTATTTATATGCTAACATGGCCACTCGGGAACCATCTATGAATGTGGAACTCTGCACTATCTTGAAAACTCCTTTTTCTCCTATTTGCCCTTCATACGAACCAATCCATGCTGGTTTGCCATTACAGCATCTGTTTAACTGACGAGACCATAGTGTTCACACGTACTCACCTCATACAAAGTGTTAGGAGCTCAGCTCCTTAAACCCGTGTCAGAGGGACTCAGATACTACAGTGATGAGGATCATCTAAGTACCTGGTTGGGTAAGGCAAATTCTGTCCTGTGGCACATGTGTGATGCTCTCACTGGGTTCGATGAGATCTACACCAATATCCAAAGGCAGCGTTTGGCCTTTAAACATTAGATTAGAAAGGGTCTCCGCTGTTTCTGTATGTTAACTCTGGGCCCCCATTTTTTTTGCAAAATATGTCCTCTCTTCTTAGAGCTCACAGCCCACCTCTGCAGCTAAGCTTGCAAGATGCTAACATTGCATTGCTAATTAACCCAACCCATGGACGAAGGGCCAAATCCAGATTTGGTGTAAGGTCTGGTCTTCACTAGGAAAAAAGTGTGTTCTGAACTCAAGTTAGCTAACTTGAGGTACAGTCCTAGTAAAGGCAAGGCAGTTTGTTTGTTGAATCGACTTGCTAGCAGTAAACTGCCTTTTCTTCACTAGGATTCTACTTTTAGTTACCTAGAATTTTCACTGGAGCCAAGAACACACCTTTTCCCCCCCGAGTGAAGACCAGGCTTCACTGGTTGGCTACAACCACATTAACATCTGTGGAGTGCTGCCTTTTACAGTGGGTTTGAATATGAACCAATGAGCACAATATTCCGAGTCCTCTGTCATCCAGGATACCAGAGTCTAAGGATATTTGGTCAATGCAGGCTCTTGATTACAATGATACAGGGCAGGGAGAATGTGTGATGAGCCGTATGCGAAATACGTCGGTTCCAGGGTGTGATTGGAAATCCTTTCTCATATCAATGTGCTTTCCCTGAGGCACTTCAAACCACTGTTTGGTCTGTCCCATCCCATGCCATCCCTCAGTTGAAAATATTTTTACCAAAATATGTGTTGACGTGATTTTTTCATCCTATTGAAGGGATTTGGAGAGAAGGGGAGGTTCGTGTGGTTTATGGATTTTCTTCTTACCATATTGAACATGCTGACTGTATCAAGCCTGTTAAAGAAGCTATTGTATAGATAAAAACTTTTATATCATTCTGCATAGCCTTATAGAACATGTAAATATGGATCACACAAGGAATAAATGTTGTGCTATAGAAAATATTTTGTACTACATAGTTTCCTAAGTAATACAGATATTCTGTCTATTGTGTATATACTTGTATGACTATGATTCCAAGTTTAGCGTTGCCAGATATTTACAAAAGATGTTGTTTTCTAATAGTGCTGTGAGCATTTCTCAAAGGGATTAAAGAAGCTGACAGCAAGAGGAAATGGAGTTCTATTAGGAAAGAAAACTCAGTACAATATATTATCCCTACCCTCTGTGATGTTTTGCAACTGCCTTATCTATGTGCATCTTCCATGAACTTGGCAAACGAAGCAGGATTTTGGGGCACTTTAGTCATTGCAAAAATAAATGTAAGTGAAGATGTTACCAAGAAAATGAACATATGGGAAAATACCTTTATTTTTAAAGTAAAAAAGAGAAAATTACAGTATCTTGTTTGGTAAAAGATACAAATGAATACCATTCCAGTCCCTCCCCTGAGGATTTGTTCTGTACAGAAGTAATTTTATATTTTACAACTAAGAGTTTTCATATCAATAGAAAAGCAGATGAAAATGTGAAAAGGAACTGCAATAAAAGTGAACTACAGTAAACTGCTGTCTATGGTGGATCTTTGCATGTACAAAATGTGTTGCATTCAAACAATGACAATAAATTAGAGTACAAAGCTTGGATGCCAGTTGTATTTAATGGATGCTTTTGCTTTGCTAAGACATTTTAATTATCCCAGCATACCACAATTCCCAGCATAGCTATTCTCCCATTAAATCTGGTCATTGTGTAATCTCTCTCACAACCCAGTTTTACCCTTGCGTGTGATTGCCTGTTGCCTGATACGAAGTGATACTGAAAATAGAAAGGGGCAGAAGTACCTTTGAAATGGGAACTTCCCCTGCCCCATTTAGATACTACAGTGTCGTGCAGGCATATAAAATTCTAAGATTTATCAGTTCTTATTAACCATCATGTGGAGTATATTGCCATAGAAATTCTTCATATTCTGTGTTTAGCCAGCTTGCTTCATGACCACTATCCCAGTCTCCCTGCCTCGACCATGCTTCTTGCCATGAGATCTTGGTCTCGGACAGAAAGTTTACCAGTTCTGAGGTACATTAGCGATATTGTCGTTACCACGATGCTTCCCATTAACACAATGGAAACACTTGGGAGAAATGCTGCCGTAGGTGTCTTATTCCCATGCTTTTCTGTTCCCCTCTCCTACCTGACACCCTACTTCCCATGCAGGCTGGCGTGACAAGGGAGTGCCCAGCTTTGACGCCAACTCTTCAAATAACAAAAAAAAATTAAAGCAAAAGCCCACCGCGCAAGATCAGGGCAAAGAATGGAGTGACTTTAGTGATTTGTTTCATTACGTTTGTCTCATAAGTTGTTTTGCTGTGAATAGTTTGCCCAGCTCTAAGGCCAATAACGTGCGTGCCCCACCAGCACCTGTCAAAAGTCCTGGCAGCTCCACAGACCCCCAAAGAGATGGATGGTCGGGAAGAGTGTAAGGAACAGCCTGTTAACGTTGGGTACTTGGGGAAATGGGTCTCTTTGGCACCCTGAAGGCCTGTGTCCTTACAGCCATGCCGGCTTTGCTCTCCAATCTAACTGGGCCCGGGCCAACCAGAGTGATATGCAGTATTAGCCTGTGAATAGGAATGTGAACCGCAGCCGCTGAGATGGAGCATACTGGTCACGTGGAGCCATCGGGCTCCAGGCACCGAAAAGCGGCTGGTCTAGGTCTGTAGCAGCATTTCGTGTAATGCAATAGCTGTGCTCTGCACATAGGCTCCAGATCACTTCCATGCCTGCTGGTAGTGCCTTGAGCCCCCTAATGAGAGTGTGGGGGGGCATCGCACAGGCCCATAGATAGAGAGAGCCTCTGCCCTGAAGAGCTTACTATCTATTAGACAAGACGGACAGGGCAGGAAAGAACAGGCATAGAGAAGGAAAGTGACTGACCCAAGGCCACCCAGCAGATCAATGTCAGAGCTGGGAACAGAAACAAGGTCTCCTGAGTCCCAGTCTTGTGCCCTATCCACTGGGCAACACTACCTCAAAATACCCTCCAATACTTTGGGATAAAGAGCCTGCACGCCACCAGAGCTACAACAGAGCCAGCATAGGCTGGAGACCCCAGGCCTTGCCTTGCTCTGTAGCCTGAAACATACTGTAACTATTTTGCATGAGCTTTGCCTTGCTCTGTCCTTGGTTTTAGAGTAAACACATCAATAAACTCCAGAGGAGGAGTTTTCCGGAGAATCTGGCAAGGAGCAATGGGAACATGCTGATGCGAAGTTCAATATTAATCTTTTGCAAAATGAGTGGGATATTTTTAAGGGAAAGCCGGAAGAAATTTGAATAATGTTTCCATAGTCCACTGCAAGCCCTCGCTCTTGCAGTGAAATCTAATGGCTGGAATTCAGTAGACCTACCTGCTGCATCAGCATCAAAATGTGCTGCCCTGTTCAGAAACAACTCATAAATAGGGCTCTCCCTGATCCCGCTCCGTCACAGCAGAAACACACTAGAAGAGGTAGTGGCAGCATCCCTGCTTGAATTTGAAGGGTTTTTAGCAGTTAGCACAGGAGTTTTAGAAAAGGTCTTTTATTGTACAGGATATTTTGTTAAAATCTGGGAGAAATGATACCAGGGGGTTTTAATTAACCAGGACACTAGCTGAACTCAGTGTGTTTATTCTCCCTGCCCACTGGCTCCTCCAAGCCCTGTTAAATTCAAACTACTTTAAAAAGCGGGCAGTTGGGGGAGGTAGGTGGGAGGAAAAGTTGGTCAGCTGTGGCACATTCCAATCAGGGAGCTCTGACTTAAGATGCTCAGAAAAGACATTGGATGTGTCTGTCCTGGTTCTCGTCCTGGCGCTCATCACTGAAACATCTGCGTGCCTACAAGGGGCCCGGCAGTCTTACCCCTCAGGTGGGATTGTGCTGTGTTGGGATTACAGTTGGGATTGCTTTTTGCACAAGAAGAGAGAGAAGCATTAACCTGAGACAACGGCTGCAGGCTGAAACTAGACAAATTCTAACGGGAAATAAGAGGCGGATTTGTAACAGTGAGTTGAATTACCCACCAGAATAGCTTCCCAGGGGTTTGTGGTGACAGCCTCCATCGTTTTCAGTCTTTGTCGAGGCTCTTTCTAATGCAGTCACAGGTTATTGGGCGCCATGCAGGGGTCATGGGTTGAGGGTCTGTGGCCCATGTTATGCAGGAGGCCAGATGGGATGTTCAGAAGGGATCAGCGGGTTTACGAATACAGTGCACAGATATGCTCCAGTCAAACTTCTTTACCCAACCTCATGCTTGTTCTCCCAAGGAAAGCCAGAAGGAGAAGCAGCAGCCGTAACTTTTCATAAAATAGTTTTAAAACTTTTGTTCGGGTGACAGTGTTAAAGCTTTTCCACTTCGGATTTTCAGGCGCGATGACTGAACCGCAGAGTCCCCCCGAGCCAACGGCTGCTGGGGAGAGCCTTGGCGAAACAGGTGGCAATTACAAGGTACAGAAGCGATGGCCCGTAACAGACTAACACGGTGTGTTGCTCCAGCTCACCCTTGAAACATACCTGGCGCCTGAGTGGACTCGCGCTTACTAACGTGGAACGTTGTAGCTTGTGTGGGTAAAAAGCGAGCAGCCTGGAGCCTTAACAGCACGGCAGTGTTTTAGCATGACCCAGTGCGGTGATAAATCTGTTCCTTGTGTGCCAGAGCTGAGCTTTCCAGCCTCCGAGCGTCAGAGTGAGACTTTGATCTGATGCGTTACTACTAGTACCTCTGCCAGACACGCTGCTGGAAAGGGGAGATGCTTTCTGCAGGGTCTGTCAAGGCCCAAGCCTCTCCCGGTAATCTGTTTACTGTTGCAGCTGCTTAGCTTTTATTATCTGGCTGGCAAAGAACGCAGGTTGTGTAGCCCCGCCGAGTTTTGCTATATTTGTCCGAAGCGTATTTCTGTTGAACTGGAGTGGTGGTAAAGTCCCTGATGATAAATGCAAATGCTACCTCGCAGGTCAGGGTTTCTGCTGTGTGGCGTCGGAGGGCTGTGAATAAGGAACATCAGCTCAGCCCTTCAGCTCCTGTGTGGTGCTGCATTTCCTTTCTCCATCTTGCACCGTGCGGAGGAATAGGGCAGTGTCCGGTCACCGTGGGCTCCGCTGGGTGCGAGCGCAATGGGTCAGTCGGTGTGGGGGTGTTGCACCGGGGGAAACATACAGGGTCTCCACAGGGAGTGCAGGAGAAAGCGGCACGTTGTGATATGCTCGCAGCGTTAGAGTGATAGCCCCCAGCGTAATGTCAGAAGCAGTCGTTACCCATCCTCTGAGACAAAGACCCCACTTGCCACAGGGAATCGCCCACTTACTACCAGTCCGCACTTTCCCTCCGTCCTGCAGTGGCAAGCGCGCGCCCCTCAGCTGGAGGACACGGGGGACCAGCCCAATGCTCTGCTGCTGTTCTTGGCCAGGGAAGCTGGGAGAGAGGAATGGACCCACGAGACTGTTTGGGCCCTTCACTGCAACAGCGTTCGGGAGACCGACTCATTTCTGGAAGGCTTGGAAGGCTGAATGGCTTTCCCTGGGCTCACACTGCCCCTGGGCCTAGATTTCTGCTAATTGCTGGCAGCTTGGGCTGGAAAGAGGCTCCTGGGGATGGCTCCTGGAAAGGAATGAGCCAGCACATTTGGGGTAGCTGTGTTGGGTTCTCAGGCCGTGGGCCCTTATCCTGCAGTGACTCCTTTCCCAAAGGTCTGTCCGATCTTTCGCACCAAGGATTGAGTGACGCCCAAAGTGAAACTCCCTGGCAACTGCCAGTTTGCCATGTAGAGAGTGTACGGACCCACGTGTTCGTGAATGGTTCCATTGCAGAACCCTCTAACTCGCCCTACGACTCTGAAATTCAGGGTTCCCGAAGGCTCCATCTGAATTTGTTACCAAATCCCAACCCTGTTGAGTTTTGTTCGGTTTGAGGTTTGGCTGCTGCTCAGCCCTGCAGACCCCAGGTGAAAATTAAACCCATTCCAAGCTAGTCAGGGTTAATGACTCAGGTAATAAGCTCATGGATCAAGAGAGAGTGATGAGTAGGAAACTATGAACCCACCCCTGGGGCAGGAAACCACAGACCAGAGCAGAGTCCCAGGTGAATTGTTAGAGTGAGCGGAGTGGATCTTGGGTCTTGCACTTGAATTGATGATCCTGAAGACAGGCATTCACTTTGTGGTCAGTGTTTCAGCCAAGTACAGATGAGATATCACGCCTTGTTGTATTCAACAGACGCTCTGTGGTCAGTGCTTGGCTATCAAGCTAAAACCAGAGCCATCCATCTCGCCAGAACCTGCAAGTCAGAAATCCGTGATGCCGGCACTCGCCATCAGGGGAGGTGAAGTGCAAAGCACATCCCGGCCTGCAGATGCAGTTGGTGAATTGGAACAAGTTGTTGATGAGGGTGGAAGGAATTCAGACCGGTCGTAGAGCTGCCCAGCTACCATGGAGTGCGACTCGTATGGCTCAAACCTACTGGGCGAACGGGAGTGGCTGGATAGGCTGCTGGGATACTGAACGGTTTGCTGCAGAACTAGGAACGCCAGGTTCAGTTGTAAGGAGACTGGCTAGCAAGCAAAGGCAGAAATAGGCGATTTAGTCACCCAGCCTGCTTTGCTGCTGTTTGTGTTTGAAGTGTGTGTGTGTCCAGCTGAGTTATCACCAGTGCCAGGCCTGGCTTTCTGGAAGGGAAATGCCGAGGGTTCCCCCATGGGCGACAGCGCAGGAGGAGTAGACTGAGTAACGGCCTGAAGTGCCCGGGCTGTGACTGTACCTGCACATCGGAGCTTGTCTCTGCCAGCGTGGCCGGTGTCCAGCTCCCCCTCCCGGCTCCGGCCAGGCCGCGGCCGTGGAGGTGCGAGAGCGTCCCCTCTCCTTTCAGATCACCGTCTTCGAGCTGGAGAATTTCCAGGGCAAGAAGCGTGAATTGACAGAGGAAACTCCGAATGTGACAGAGGAAGCTCTGGAGAAAGTGGGATCGATCCAGGTGGAATCAGGCCCGTAAGTACAGAGAGCAGACGGATGAGCCCCACAGAGGTGGGGGGCAGTGCCCTTCAAATGCAGGAGGGGAGAGGGCAAGGGCCCCCCACAGCAAAGAAGGAGGATGAGTTTCTTGCTAACAGGGCCCTTGTTCTGCACCCTTGAGACGAGTCTGGGAAACACAAGCCAGGTGCTGGGAGTGAAGGGACCATGCAGCCCCAGGCAGCAGGAGGCTCGGCTGGGCTGTGAAGACCCTCCCCCAGACCTGTGCGAGGGGCTGACCCTAGGAGGCAGGGATCCCGTGCAGTTGTGGGGTGCTCGGCTTGTTAAATTCCATCCCGCTCTGAGGCTGCCCGCAGCAGCTGCTGCCAGGGGAACCCCCCGCCCCAGTGTGGGGGATGTGCTACACACCCCCTGAAAAACCCGGCCCCGTCCTGGCCAGCAGCCGGGAGAGGAGGCGGGGGGGAGCCCCGAAGTGGGAGTCCCCATGCCCTGTGTCTGCGTACCGCCCCAGCGCTGACCGGCCTCTCCCTGCAGGTGGCTCGGGTTCGAACGCCAGGCCTTCTGTGGGGAGCAGTTCGTGCTGGAGAAGGGAGCCTACCCGCGCTGGGACTCCTGGTCCAACAGCCACAGCAGCGACAGCCTGATGTCCCTCCGCCCCCTGCTGATTGTGAGTGGGGCCGGCGCGGAGCTGGGAGGGGGGACAGCCGCAGAGAACCCCTTTGAGGCGAGCCAGAGGCGTGGGACCCCCTTGCTGGGAGTGGGCAGCGAGGGTGCACAGCAGAGGCTCAGGATGGGAGTTAACAGCCCCCAGGGGTTGTCCTGAGCCTGGGGCCCCACGTTGCTCAGTGAGATGCTTCTCCTGTGAGCCCTGTCCTCGAGGGGATGTGCTCCCCAGGGCTATTTCGTGTCAACTTAAACCCCCTCCCTTCTCGGCCCCCACCACGGAGCCTGGGGAAGGAGCCCCCATTTCCTGACTCCATTCCCCAACATAGCTCCGCCATGAGCAAGCTCAGGGGGCTGGGGCCTGCCTCTCACCCGTGTCTCGCACAGATGCGCACGTCAGCTGGAAGGGTGGGGGCCTTTCGCTCCTCTGCATTTCTTTGGCCTTCGGCAGCTTTGTTCCCAGCTCCTGTCGGCCAGCAGAGCCTGGGATCTCTTGAGGTAGCACCAGGCTGGTCTGCATCCCACCGTGACGCTCCCACGCGCTGCGGCGTGTGTGATTCTCAGCCCAGAAACCAGCCCTGGCATCTGCCAGGCCACCCATGCCTCCTGCTCCGTCCAGTCAGCGCTGGCTGGGTGTGGAGGCTCTTCCCGCCCTCGACAGCCGGGGCATGCAGGGCCACTTGGGCATTCAGCCCCCAGTGATCTCTCCACAAGGTGGGCAAGCTGGGGTGGCTTGGCTGGCTTCTCCCCAGCAGGCAGGGCAGTGGGAGAGCAGCTTGCTGGATGTCTCCACTGCAGGACAGCAACGAGCACAAAATCCACCTGTTTGAAAACGCCGGTTACAGCGGGAGGAAGATGGAGATTGTAGATGACGACGTGCCAAGCCTCTGGGCTCACGGGTTCCAGGACCGGGTGGCCAGCGTCAAAGCACTGAAGGGAACGTAAGGGCAGAGACCCCCTGGGCCAGCCCCCAGCTCCAGGGCAGCCGGTGTGAGACGCTAGCAGCCAAAGCACCGCTGTTACTCTCCCGCTGAGCTGGGCGCTGGATGTACACACGCTAGGAGACACAGACTGCCCCAGAGAAGTGACTTGCCAATTACAGACATGATGCAGCGGGTGGGTGGAGCACAGGGGGTGGGGCCGGGGCCGGGGACACATGGTTACGTAGACTAGCGCAGGTTTCAATCAATAGCTAAATAAAGACCTGCCACCCCTGTCTGAGGGGCTTGTGGTGCCTGATACAAACTGTATCCAACTCAGTGAGCAGGGGTGAAAACTCTTCCCTAACCCCTAGCAAGCCATCAATCAAACCACCCGCACCAAAGAGAGACAGAAGCAGAATGTGCCCCCTTTGCCCAGGTCTGGCAGCCTTCAGGGCCTGGAGCTGGCCGGTCAGTGATGGCCCGGAGGCTGGACAGAGCACCTTCTTGGGGGCATGGGCTACACCCAGGCTTTGCACGGCAGTAACTGCCTGGGGGAGCTCTACGGTGGGCGCAGAGATACAGATCCCAGGTGCCTAGAGCTCTTTTCCCGGCCCTGGGCGAGGGATCACACAGCTTTGTCTTTGTTTCTGAGTCGGCTGTGGGTGCCCCAGCTACGGGGCCAAGAGCCCGAACAAACCGATGGAAGAAGGAAAGCAGGGCCGCATGCCTCGGGCAGGGGACTTTCCTGGCTGGGTTTGCCCTGGAGGCTAGGATCATGGTTCAGTGCTGGTCTGTTCTCAGACTTCGGCTGCAACATCTCAGTCCTTCCCCATCCCCAGCCTCCTGGCCCTGCCTGACCGAAGTCAGGGCGAGTGAGAACTCCTCACTTTGGGGGGGTACATTCCACTGGTGTCCCTGGGCTGTTGGGGGGTGGGGGGTGTCACTTCCTGACCTGCTGATGCCTGCCCTGGGAAAGGGAAGTCCCTATGGTTCTGGTCCATGTGGGTGGGTAGGGGCTGGGGGCTGCTGCCCATTCTCTGCGCCTTGCTGGTTCCTGGGGCATAACACACACACCTGACCTCCCCCAGACCTCCTGCCCCTTCCTTGCTGGGCATGCCACCATTCCCTCCTGGAGCTTTGGGCATCTGCCATTCTGTGCTTGCTGTGGCCTTATTTAGCAGCTGCACCGTGACACCCTCCCCCCCAAGCAGGGGTGCACAGGACAGCAGGAGGCCTGAGCAGAGCCGGGCTGATGGGGGAATGGCCCTTGGCCTCCAGCTCTGCTGGGGCAGCAGCAGGTCGACATGGCCTTTCTGTGGATGCAAAGAGCAGCTCCCCCCCCCCCCACAAGGCGGGGGAGAGAAGGACCTGGACTTGTATTGCAGGTCCCTGCATGAGTTCGGGGGCAGCCTCCCCCTGGGCCTGATCTCTCTCCCTGTCGTCATCGCTGGAATGGGAAATGGCTCCAGCCCATCTGGGAATGATGCTTATGCCTTTAATTATCCCCTGGCATGAGCCACGGACAGGTTCCCCGGGACGACAACTCTTGCTGTTGAGCACCAGGTCCATGCAGCTTTGTTGTCCCCCGGGGTGCCAGGCTGGCTCCGGGTGGCGCGGGCAGCCAGGGAAAGGCCCGAGCTCCGCAGGAAAGCAGCCGGTGCGGAGGCAAGGCATGTGCTGCCAGGACCTGGGTGTGCAGTACGGTGTCTCGGGGGGCAAGGCCAGGGAATGGTGCTGAGCTGCCCCCCCCCCGCACTTTGCGACGTGGGGTGAAATAGAGGGCTGGCCTGACGGGCACCCAGGGTCCAGCGGCAGTGCGGGAGGGAGGCGACATCATCTATCCCTGCGACTGCTTCCCCCGTCGCTACCGCTGAGCCTGTTCCAGCCCCCGTTAGCCTGGCTCGGCCGGGCCAGGCAGGTCCCACGCTGCCCAGAAACTGTGTTCATGTAGCCAGCTAGGCCCTTGGCGTCCTGGGGCCCACGCTGGGGGCTGGAGCCAGCACCTGCTCCGTGGCCGGGGCCAGCACAGCCCCGGGGGAGGCACCGGGCGCGTACGTGAAGCAGCGACGCTGTGGCTGGGAGCCAGGGCTGCCCCCGCTGTGCCCGCCGGCCCCCGCTGGGGAGCTTGCCTGGAGCTCCCGTCTGCCGTGCTGAGGGTTGTCTCCCTCTCCCGCAGGTGGGTGGGCTACGAATACCCCGGCTACCGAGGCCGCCAGTACGTCTTCGAGCGGGGCGAGTACCAGCACTGGAACGAGTGGGACGCCAGCCAGCCCCAGATCCAGGCTGTGCGCCGCGTCCGGGACCAGCAGTGGCACCAACAGGGCTGCTTTGAGGCCAGCTGAAGGGGACGCCGGCGCCTTGCAACCACGGCCGAGGAAGAGGAGGACGACGTGATTTATAACCCGCCGTGTTTGCGCCAAACCTTCTCAATAAAGCTCAGAGCTGGAGGCTGCTGTGGCCTGGCTTGTCCCGCTGCTGTGTTCGCAAGTCGGCCGCTGGGCCAGGGCTGTGTCCTGGGGGCAGGCGCCAACCCTGCGGCTCTGAGAGCTGCCCTCCTTGCCTCCTGGCATCGCACAGGGGTTCCCAGCCGGGGGGGGGGGGCACGACCACCCTGCCCGAGCGGGCGGGGGGCCTGGCTAGATGTGAGGGAAGCCCAGGATGGGAAAGGCTGAGAATTGCTGAGCGCTGCCTTTTCCCCACGCGGGCGGGCCCCACAGCACAGGCTAACGGAGCTTGGCCTACATGGGCTGCCATGTGCAGCCGGCCCGACATGTCCTCCTGGTGCTAGGGCCGTGTGGGAGGTACCTGCGGCCCCAGACACATCCCTGGGCGTGTTCCCCATCGCGCCACAGCGTGAACCCTGACCAGCGTTGGCCCTGATGCCAACTCAGCTGAGGCCTCCGTGATGCCCGGAGGGGGGGGCAGAGCAGCTGTCTGGGCGGCTAGACTCTCCAGCAGCAGATTGTGCCCAGCAAGAAGCTATGGAACAAAAGGGAGAAAAGAACAATCGTGCACGTCGTTACATAAAGGCTGCAGTGTTCCAAAAATAACACCCCTTCCGCCGCCGCTTCGCAGAGCTCACGCTGCCTGCCTGCAGAACGAGATGGCGACCCGAGCGCTTGCTCCGGGGGATGCATCGTGGGCACCTCCTCGCAGCTCCTGGCACGCTGCTTTGCATGTGATATCCGAGAGCGGGGTCTCTGCAAAGCGCAGCTGAAAGGGTTGCAAAGGTCATAGCAGACACGCTGGCGTTTGCCTTTCGGTCTTGCCCTCGGGGAAGGCCAGCTGCGTCTGCACAGCCCCTGAGTACAGAGCGATGCTGAATTATCTGAGTGACTATAAATCAGGGTGCCGTCGCTGTGGCAGCTCACAGAGCGACCACGCTGGGGAGGCGGCAGCCGCAGCGGGGGAGATGGGAACGCGGGCGGTTTGCAGAGCTCGGTTACTGACGGTCAGCCGAGGTACCTGGCTGCGGAGAAGGGGGCGGTGCAAGAACTGCAATTTCCCCACATTTCGGTCACAGCTACTTGCATTACAAATGATCCCAGGCTGTTTTAGGATGGGACTGCCTCTCTCAAGCCGCTTGGCTTGCGTGGACTGCATGGGGAACTCTAAGTGGGTCAGTTGACCGGTGTCGAGATGTTACTCTGAGCACCGTGTGGCATTACACCCCATATTCTTCCCAGAGCTAGTGTTATAATATGATTATGGCATAACTAAGATGTATTTTACGCAAGATGGGTCACGTGAGGTGTCCTTGGAAAGATTGATTTACTGACTACGATTATCCTATGTGTATGCATGTATCCTTTTTGTATCTGAAGTTAGAAATATTGTCCTTGTAACTACTACAAATGCGTTTACACTTGGGGAAGGCCCACTAGACCGAGTGCAATCAGTCTAGATTGCTGGTTGGAAGGGCCATTAGGGAAAACAACAGGTCTTTGACGATGCTAATCTCCCACCTTCCTGGAAAGCCTCCTTGGGGACGCTGCAAACGGCCCTTGTGTTATGGCTGCAAGATCACGTAAGCAAGTCACGTGATACTGGACTCTATGAATAATGCTAGTACTTTCCCACTGACCAGTGGTGGGAACCACACTGGAAGACAAAGGATTCCCGCCATATGTAAAACCTATTTAAGGCAGGGGAGTGATATAATCAGGGTTTGTTCTTCACTGAATCCTCGACCAAGATGAGTGCTGTAAACATCTAAGAAACAAAAACTTGTTATTTTCCTCTAAAACCAGTTTGTGGAATTCATAACTGGAGGGGGAGGGGAGGATCTGTGCATATCTTCCTCCACATTGAGGGAGGGGGCGAATGTCATGAATTTACACGGTATCGTTCTCTGTGCAGTGCAAGACGATACAATTTTGGATTTACACCCAGAGGGGGGTGTGCTCTTGAGTGCTGGGCAATTTCTTAGCTGAGGCTTTCCATGCAGAGCTGATTTCAGAGTCTGTGTTTCTGCAGCTGGGTGTGTTCCTGTGTGCTGGGAAAGTGCAGTCTGAAGCCTGAGGGAGGGCTTGGCTGGCCTCCTTCAGCAGTACAGTGTAAAGGGAGCCCAGGCTGGTGGGTCAGGCATGCGCAGTGATACCCTAGTTCCAAGTAGCACCCTGGGGGGAACCCGTCACACACAGGCTGCCAACACCTGCAGGGAGAGCCCACAGCAGGAATTTGCAGCAGGGTCGTGCCCCCGCCCATCAGAGCAGGGAGTGTCCTTTGGCAAGACATGTGTCCAGCTGGCTGGCGGCAGAGTCCCTCAGAAGGAGAGAGGGGATGGCGGAGTGGGTACTTTGGCGCAGGCCCGAGATTCATCTCTTTTCTCGCAGCTGGGCAGCTCAGTGCACTGGTAGTGGGAGGAGGAGCCTTTCACCCGAGTCTGCCCAAGGCAGAGCCACCCGAAATGGTAACATATCGAGGCCTGTTCTGGTTCCTCCGAAATGGGTAATTTCACTGGCACTAGAGGTTGCCAGGCAACAGCCTCAGCTGGCAGGGTTCTTCACCCCACGGTTCCTGCCTGACAAGAGGGTGGGGAAAGCCCGAGAGGTGCTGAGCAACCTCGATGCCCACTGAGTGCAACGTGGCACCTTGCAGCATCGCATCCGCGACCACCCTAGCATGGAAACGGCAAGCGCCACGCAGGACGCCATGCGGTACCGTTACTAACTCACCCAGGCTTGGTTTAACAACAGCGGCCTCTCTCTAGCAGGAGGGCACGTCTCCTCTGCCTGCCAGGAGACCCATGGGTCCTGTGCAAAGCAGATTCTCTCTGGGGGCCCCAGATTGCGTTGACCAAACCCAGGCTACAGCAATGTTACTTGCTCGGGGGCTGGGGGAAGCTGCATTCATGTCAGAGACACAAAGGAGGAAGGGGTTTCATACAGAGCCGGTAACAATTCCACTGGTCACCTGCCTTCACTGCTTAGCTTGTTCCCAAGTTCTTAGCCCTGAGTTGGCATGAGGACCTGCTATACTAAATGGGCAGATTTGCTTTCCTGTTTCTCTCAGGCGCAGGAGATCAATTACTGTCTTGCGCCCTTGTGGAGATGAAGGGAGACCACGCGGCAGAAAGAGGAGAGAATGAGACTGTGTACAAAACGTGCTGCAGCACAAAACTCTGCTACAATATCAGTGCCTTTATCCTGCATTTCCTTCCTCCTTGTGCTTAATTTGCACCAGGGCTGAGCCCCAGTGCCCCTGGGCCTGGCAGTTCAGGGCCCTGGCGCCTCTGGGCTTGCTGCACCAGTTACAAAAGCAAAAGAATTGCTTGATCCCTGGCACCTTTCTTTACAAATTAAGCCCAGCTTCTTCCCCATGTATTTGCCTGTCAGTGGCAGGAGCCATTAAAAAGATGGTCAGAAACGACCTGCCTATGCCGGGGAGCATCTTGCTAGCCCAGGCAGTTCATAAGGTACCAGATATTTAAACCACACCACTCTGGTTCCCTCCACCATCACCCCCCACCTGAGTTTCGTGGCAATCCCCCTGAGAATATTGGCTGCTGTGAAAACCCTCCGAGAGCCTTCCCGCCCACTTCTCACGTGGCACAAAGGGTGGCACTGAGCTCCTACGATAGGAATTTTTCTCACTGCGTGGCTATAGCACATGGGCAGGGACCGGACTCTCTTCTTGCTCATAACAGTCTTAGCTGGCATAACGCCATCAACTTCAACTCAGTCACATTGGTGGCAGGGAGGGGATTTAGGTTGTTGGTTTCTTGATGGAATCCCTGAGAAGTTTCTGGTCCTAGCACGGACACTTCTTTGTTTGCTCACTAGTGACTTGTATCCAAAACAAAGGTCAACATCAGAAAGGCGGCTTTCCTGCCAGCCCTTCCAGGATGACATGTCCATGCAATTGCTGGTCTCTGGCTTTGTTCAGAGGCGCTCGCATGGATGTGTTTCAGGTTTATTTCCACTGACCCATCACCTTGGCTCCACGCAGAGGTGCTGAGCTTTGGGAGTTGCTAGGCTGTAGTGAGAGGCTCAAAAAGGAGTTGACAGAGAAAAAGATCACGTTACCCAGCATGAGGCATAGTTACGATGCTTGCTAGGCCGGTTAGTTAAAAGAAGTGTTTGGTTTTTTTTTAAGAGAAATCATCTCTAATTTTGCATCCACTGCCCCTCTGGCGGGGCACGCTGTCCAGTGGCATTCCAAGGAGCAGCTGTTGGAATATACTTTGCTATAAGGCCTTCAGTCCTGAAGAATCCAACATTGGGTTTTGCCAACTGTATGTCTCTAGCGCTGCTGAAATGCAGCCACCTCTGAGGCAGAAGGGAAAGCCACCTGCCTTCTGCAGACCTGATTCTAATCTTCCTTACGCAGTGTGACCCAATGGCGCTACTCCAGATTTACACCAGTGTCACTGAGATTAGAATCTGGTCTGTTGCTTTGTTTTGCATCCTGGCTCAGAAAGCACTGGAAAGTACTAGGTTTACACGTCCGTCTCCTCCTTGTCCTAACACACAGCACACCACAGCCATCTCTGCCCCACTTTGCGCTCTCGGCACTATGTTTAAAGCATTACATCCACAGCTTTCTCTTTCTGCAGAAAGTAATGACTTTGGCAACAGTAGACATTTACTGTTTGTTTGAAAGGCCCAGTTATTTACTGTGCACGCAGCCAGCCGACTTCAGCAATTTTTGTACTTCTAACCATGGGGCGGGGATGTCAGTTTGTTACAGGGATAAAGTCTCTGGCTCCAAAAATCCTGAAGCAGGGCTGGCGGTCGCATTCTTTGAAAGCGAGGGTCTAGGGCCTGGCCTGCGTTCGGCTGATGCGTGCAAACTCTAAATCTCCTGGCCAACCCACCCAACAAAGCAGGCTGCTCCGAATGTGAAAGCTAATGAAATAATTCTGCAGCTGGGGGTTTAGCGAGACAATGGCTGCTGGGGATCAGCTGACCTTGGTTTTCGTTGAGCTTTTATCCAGCATTCTCCCTTTGTAGCATGCTTTAACTGTTTTGTAAATAGTTTTGGCACCATTCTGCTGAGGCGCAGTATAAATTCTGCTGCTCGGCTGCAGCCCCTTCACTGGCTCAAGCGGGTACTGGTGTAACTGGTAAGAATTTTCTATTTATTGTCCTTCTTTTGGTTTTGGTTTGGTTTCCACTGCAATCCAAAGCCGCATGTCTGAAGACTAACCTACTATCCATAGCATTAATACAATAAAGAGATGCCCAGCACTGTGTGGGGGTGTATGTCCAGGAGGGTGAATAAGAGAGGATACCAATGTTTTGGTCCCATACAGCAACAATGATTTCATGACTGGTCAGGAGCCTGACCCTTATTGAATTAAATTTTAGCAGGTATCACTTGTTTCACATAACTTCGAGCCTACTCAGATGTGGTGGCTTTGAAAATTCCTTGTGTTTGACCATTACCGGGCACGAGCTCCTTTCAGGGGAGACTGTCCTGGGCGGGGCAGAGAAGGACGTGCTGCCACTCCATCCTGCTCAACGATGCTGTGTGCCACACACCGTCGGCAGCTCCGTTGGTGCCAACCAGGGAAGCTGGGATTTGTCTTCCCTGGACACACAGTCCCGGCTGCCCTGGGGGTTGGGATCTCCCTGGGGTTTAAATTGCTGAGGTGGGTGGTGGAGAAAGCTTCACAAACTTGAACTGCTTCAGCCAAGCCCTTAAATGTTTAGGCAAAGCCCATGTGGTTCACCCCTCCTGCATTGTTGTTAATATTGTTTGGGACAAAATTCGGAGGGTCTCATGCAAGCTTTCCTCAGGCCAACTGCAAGTCAATTGCCCTTGATTTCACTGGGAGTTTGCCTGCGTAAGGACTGGCCAGCAGCTGAAGGGGCTCTGAGCTGAACTCCCAACTGAAACCAATGGAGACTTTGTAATGCTTGATGGCGCAAGATGGGCCTGGACTGGGCTTTGGCCCCAAACCAAAGCAAGTCAGTGCACAGATTGTCACCTTCCTTACTCTGCCATGGAGCCAGAGACTCATGTCTGAAGAATACAGGACTCTGACTGATGGGGTACGAAGGCTGGAGAGTCCTACAGGGCAAAGCCAGTCCACTCCCGCCCCTGCACCAGGGTCCCGCTGCACTGCCCTTGTGACTCTAAGGTGGCGTGTCTTAGCACACTCGCTTTTGTTGGGCAAGCACTAATTATGTATATACAGAACCAATGCTATAAAAGGCACTTGCCTCCAGCCTTTCCATAGCACCCAGGGAGCTGCAGTTTGTAGTTTTTGCTCCCACCACGATCCCTTTGCAGCTGGTTTGTAAGGTCTCTCTCCCCACTTTGGATGAATCATTGTATTCTATGCAAGCCCAGAGCTTTAGCACAAATTCCAGCACCAGGGAATTCTTCCCATCACAGAGATACAGTTCAGATGGGTGAAGGAGGCCCTCCCCCACCGCTGGGCCTGCTCCACCTGGATTCAAGGGAAACCGTGCTTAGAAACCCCCAGTGTTGGTAATTTCAGTGGGTTCCTCGGGCGTTTATTGGCCAATCAAGTGAAGGGGGAGGATAGCCGCAGAGCACTGGGCTGGGGGGGGGATGGGTGCGGGTGTATGAACCCTAACAGGATTCCGGTTATAATGATCAAGACCAACGTTTAACCATTTGAGTTTCCCTCCCAGGTGCTCAGTTTCACAATGGCGTCAGACCATCAGATGCCAGCCTCTAAGCAACAGCAAACCAGCTCCAAGGTCAGTATGCGTTTCTCTTAACGCTGTGCGGTGAGTGCTCTGTGCAGCAACTGAGTCTGTACCGTGATATGGTCCCAAGAAGCATAAACGAGCGTATGTGTAAAAATGTGTGTGCACCTATCCATTGCCCCAATTCCGTGCATGCCGGGAGGTGCTCTCCCCTCTTCGAGGGAGCAGGCTGGAATACGAACGGCTGAGCTGCTTAGAACGCCTTCCCCTAAGCAGCAGCTGCTTGCCCTTGTACCTAAAAATCCCCTCTGCCTTTCATATAGCAGCTAGGAATGTTGTCGTGACCATGCAGCCGGGTGGCTAGGCAGTGAGCTCTTAGCCCCAGTGCCGTCCCATAAGCAGCTGCTTAGCATTCATGGCAGCACCAAATGCCCTCACCTCCTCCCCACCCAAAGGCTCTCCTCCAGGATGCAAGATCCAGAGCTGTGGGACAAAATAAAGAGGCTTCCCCACTCCAGCTGCTCCCAGTTCAGTAGTAAGCAGCTTTCCAAGCCTTCCCCGTGGTGTTGGGGCCTCTTAGGAAAGCGTGAGAGCAAGTGACCTATTGACCAGCCATTCCTAAGGGGGGGGCCCCCCCAGGGAAAATATATAAATCCTGCAAATTTAGAGCCAAAGCCTCTGCAAGAACTATAGCAGCACTTTGCAAAAAGTAATTCCTAAACCTGCCTGTATATAAGGAAATGAGACCGTGCCCCAAGATTAGCTTCTTTGAGCCCGGTACTGTGTCAAACATTTCCTTTGATCTGCATACTGATGGATCTGACTTGTCAGAGCCAGGAGAAATACCAGGAAGGGGGATTTTCAGGAGGCTTGGGTGGGGGGCGGGGGGTAAGGTGGTGTCAGAGCTATTCAGTGTTGCTAATTCTTGTGATTTTATCGTAAGTCTCCCAGGGGTATTTGGTGTTTACCTTTAAGGCCCCAGCTCCTGGAGTCTGGGCTCTGGGACGCTCCCACCTCACAGGGTCCTAGAGACCGGGCTCCAGCATGAGCCCAAATGTCTACACCGCTATTATACAGTCCCTTAGCCCGAGTCAGCTGGCACGGGCCAACCGCCAGTGTCTCATTGCAGCATAGTAAAAAGTGTTAGAAAAGGGATTGAGTCCTGTATGTGGGAGGGGGAAAGCCCCGACCTCACATTACCCTCATCTTGGGACCCAGGGACTCTGTGAACTCTGACTTCGGGGTGACAATCCTGCTCAAGTCGGCAGGTACTTTTCCCTCATTCGGGGCCTGATCCACCCCCTACAGAAGTGGCTGGAATGGCTGCCATTGGCTTCAGTGGAGTTGTCTCAGCCCTCATCCTGTTTCGGGTGCAGACACCATACATTGTCCTCTCTCTGCTCCACTGATCCACAAACATGTGCTGACCGGACAGAGCCCGGCTCACCGGACGACGTGTTAGTACGTAACGCCCACCCCGAAGCCCCGGGCTCTGTCGCTGGGGCTTGAATTGCATTGGCAAGGAAAGGTTGCCATAGCCGGAGTATATCTGTGACTTGAAAGCCAATTGTTGAGGATGCTCAGACAAATTTGAAAACCCAGCCATAGCCGATAATTTCATTGCGAACTGTGGGCTCAGCACGGGGCACCTGGGTGCTGGGAGGACGTGGCTGAGTTGGGGAATTCAGAGAAGAGCTACAAAAATGACTGAGGTCCATGGTAAATGGGCTAAGTGATGCCTGCTCTGAGTTCACGAAAGATAATGGAGTTGGACCGGGGCTGAATTTGGCCCAACTTTTATAATTTGGGGCAAATAACCACCAAAGAGACATAGAACACTCTGCAGGGACCCAAGACCAAGGAGTGGGTTCTTTGGGGTAGTTTGTAACTCAGAGAAATGGAAGAAACCAAAGTTCAGGAAGGGTATCCAGAGCCCTCCCCCAGGGCCATGCTGGGAGTCACTTGGCACTTTTAAAGGAGACTGGGCCAAACTCTTGAAGATGCAGCAAAGACTCTTGCCCTGGCTGAGGGATGTGGGCTGAATGGACTGGTGTAAATGGTGCTTTTCCAGCTCTAACCTCCACCATCCCAGGTGCGAACAGAATTGATGGGGCTGCCGGAGTGTCTCCTCCCTACACTGGCGAAGAGAAATCACAAGGGAACGTGCTGTAGGGAACAGTCCTACACCGACCCCTGTGCTCGCAGGCAGGATGGACGGCAGGGCTTCAACCCCCCTTTTCTAAGCTGCTGTTCTCTCTCTCTCTCTCTCTCTGGGTGTCAGATTGTCGTCTTTGAGCAAGAGAATTTCCAAGGTCGCTGCCATGAACTTAACGCAGCTTGTTCCAATTTGAAGGAGGCGGGAATGGAGAAAGTTGGCTCCATCCTAGTACACTCTGGACCGTACGTATCTTGCACGTGGGATGGTGGGAATGGAAGCACTTGTGTGAGTCTGGGCCAGTAGATGTGTCAGACGGGGGGAGGGGAGGTTGTGATAGTGGCTTAGAAACAACTGTTCAGCGTAAAACAAGATCAACTGAAGAAGTAAGTTACTTAATGGACGTCCCGTCCCCCTCCCCCTGCCCCCACCCGGGCTTCCCCAGCCGGGAGAGGTCCCAGCAGTTGAAACTCTGGGTGGAGTTATGGAAAGAGACCCCCTGAACACCTCCTAGGCTGACAGATGCTGGGCCAGACTCAGCCCTCATTGATGCCCTCGTGAATGTATTTACTTCAATGACCTCACACGGGTGGAGCTCTACACCCAGTTGGCTGGCAGTTCTCTCTCTCGCTCTCTCTCTGTGTGGGTCAGGAACAGGATCTCTCTAAATCTGTATAACACCCCTGTTCCGTAGATCCCTGGGACAGCTCCTGTTGTGGGGGGCGGGGTGGGGCTGCTGGGCAGGCTTTGTGTTATTTGGGGAGCTAGGATACAGTGGGCTGGCTGCCAACACATGCTCCATGCTGGTGGTGCTCGTTCTGATGAATGCTTATGCACTGTGTCTGCCAGAATTTGGCCCATAAAGTCAAAGTAACAATATGGAATGAGCTGGACCAATCGGCAGAGTCACAGGTGCCTGGCATGCTTAAAAGGAGAGATTTGCAGGCTGTACCGTACCTAGGCTTATCCCTCACTAGCATTTTAACATAGAGAACAAGTGCACTTCAGTTTCTTGATAACATCATAACATGTTAGGTCTTTCAAGTTCATTATTTCTACACAGCTGGAATAATAGTTCACAATGACCAGGAAATGATGTCCTCTGAACTTGGCTATATCTGCAGCTAGTCTCTTCCATGGTCTCTCTGGAAGAGGTGTTTGTATGCTGTATGGCTCAGTATTGTCTCTGAAGTTGATTTGTATTTGATCTTCTTCCCAAAGTCCAGTATCGCCAAATATTCCATTGACTTCTACCTTTCTCACTAGGCTTGTTACGGCTGCCACCGAGAAAGTTGTTGGTCTTGGATCCAATACACTCTGAATGCAAAGTTTTTGTCTTTGTATGTTGTTTTCATGGTGAACTGGCCCATGTAGATCAGAATCTCTCCAGGGCTAGTCAGAGCTGAGCCAGGTGACTTCAGCTCGGGGGGGGGGGGGCCTTGAAAGTGATTGTAAGTCCCTTTCGAGATGACTGTGATGTCCGCTCCTGAGTCAATAGTCTTGCCATGAATATTCAGTTTAATCTCCAGGCAGGTTCTGTGTCATCACAAGTGACAGATCCCAGAAACAATGACTCTGGATTGTCTGTAATATGACCCAACTCCCTGACGGCTTTGGTGTGGCAAATAGCTGCAAAATGTCCATATTTCATGCATTTATTACACCGTGTGCCTCTGGCTGGACATGCATCATATCTTGGGACGTGACTTTTTCCACATCTTATGCATGTAGACAGGAATTTGTTCCTTTTCGCCTGGGAGTTCTCTGCTCACCTCAGGAGTCTTATAGTAATGGCTTTTAGCACTCAGGCTGCATCTCATAGAATCATAGACTATCAGGGTTGGAAGGGACCTCAGGAGGTCATCTAGTCCAACCCCCTGCTCAAAGCAGGACCAATCCCCAATTGTTGCCCCAGATCCCTAAGTGGCCCCCTCAAGGATTGAACTCACAACCCTAGGTTTAGCAGGCCAATACTCAAACCACTGAGCTATCCCTCCCCCCCTAAACCACATATAACGTATGCATCAAACATAGAACCCTTTCATAGTCATCTTTGTGACTGTCTATAGCAAAGTCAAAATATTTAAATATGTGCTCTGTCTACTTCTCCATAGTATAAATTAAAGAAGATACCTCTATATCTCGAGTTTCTTTGTGGAGGTTGATAGAAATGCAAAATCTTGCAAAACATTGTTTCATCTGTCTATTATGAAGGTTTGTCAAAGCTGAAGTTCTCTGGGGCACTGAAGAGTGGCAGGTTGATGAGATCCTGCAACTTTTGTTGCTTTGTTCCTTAGGTTTGCAACTGTTGTAGCTGTTTTACTTCTGTTTCTGTTCTTAGTTTACTTCTGACACCATGTCATGCTTCCGTACCAGATACGGACTGGTTACAGAGCTTGCTTATACATACCAGATGTGTTCATCATATGATCCTTTAATGTCCTGTTGGGTGTAGTTAAGGTTAGCTTAAATAAGGTATTTTACACACTTTGCCACATTGTGGCAGAACAGTATAATACCATTTAGCATTTAATTTAGAGACACACCCAGTATAGTAAATAAATAACCAGGAAGCCAACTGATTCCTCCAGGCAAACAGCAAAAGGGATGTTTCTCTGGCCACCTGCTGAGGAGTTTGGGGATGGTTCAGAAATGGAGGTTTCTGGTGCGTTGCCCATCTATCTCCAATGTTTGTACCTTGTTCTTTTCCAGCTGGGTTGGCTACGAACAGGCAAATGGCAAAGGGGAGCAGTTTGTGTTTGAAAAGGGCGAGTATCCCCGCTGGGATTCCTGGACCAACAGCCGGAGGAGTGACACCATTGGCACCCTGAGACCCATCAAAGTGGTGAGAGTGCTTATGTCAGACCCCAGTCAGTATAATCTGGCCAGGCAAAGACCTAATCATGAGCCTTTTCTGGGGTCCCCTCAGACTGAGAGCTGGAGCCAAAATCCTGGACAAAACCAGCTGTTCTGAACTTTTCAAAAAGGCAAGTCACTGTGTCCTCAAATGCCTGCAGCTCCTGCAGTCGCCATATTTGTGAATATACCTGTGCACAGATCTCCACTGAAAAGTTGTATGTCTGCAGGAAAATAAGAAATGTCCTACTAGGTCGGACCATGGGCCATCTAGGCCAGTGTCATGTCTCTGACAGTGGCCAATGCCAGATGTTTCAGAGGAATGTCTGAGGGAACCATAGAATAAACAGTTATGGGGTAACCTGCCACTTCCGAAGTTTGTTGGTGAACGGCTAAGGATGATCACTATACAGGTCTGCTCACACTCAGCATTCCACCTCCTGTGAGCAGGCAAAGCTCCTCCTGACTAGGGTGACCTGGGCCCACTCTCTGTGCACTTGAGTTTTGTTTGGAGGCTTGAGCCATCTTCTCCAACTCCCTGATAACTTCCCTGGAAGGTGCCTGGCCTCGTTGCTAACACTGACCCCGCATCTCTCCTCTCTTCAGGACAGCCAGGAACACAAGATCGTCCTCTATGAAAACCCCAGCTTCACTGGCAAGAAGATTGAGATAATAGATGATGATGTGCCCAGCTTCCATGCTCATGGCTACCAGGAGAAAGTGTCATCTGTGCGGGTGCAAAGTGGCACGTAAGTACCTGGGGCAATGGGTCCACGTGACCCTGTTAGGATCTGGGCACTGGAGTCTTCTTTGCCCTGCACTTGGAATCTAGGAACTGAGGGACAGAATCATTGATTGCATCAACTTCTGTCCTTAGAGCCCGGATTGTCTCCAGTTTCAGGCATCGCCATAACAACCCTAACCCAGGTGGTTAGACTCCAGGCACAACTGCTGTCCTGCAGTCAGCATCTCTGCTGCTCAGCCCTCTGCCCTGGGCCTGGAGCTGAGCAGGAGAACACATATTGCTAGATGGGGCTTGAGAATAAATAACCTTTTACCCTGATGCACGGAGCCTCCTGAGGCCAGTGAGGTGTGTGAGGAGGCCAAGGATCAAGTGCCCTAGTCGGGTGGAGCAGGGCAGGAGGGAAGCTCCCAAACTGGGTCAGCCCCAAGGTGGTGGCTCCTCTGGGTTCAGGAAGCCCTTTCACTCAGAGGCTTTGAAGAGAGCTTTAATGGCTCTACAGCAGAGGGCAGTGCCGGCTGACGCCATGGTGCTACTGAGAGCCCTCGGGCCACATCCCCTTACCCCGGCCAGGCCAGGGACAGAGTTCGATTCACCACCCACAGGGGCGGGGTTGCCTGGGTGGGAGGAGACACCGGGTGCTGTCCCGGCTGGGTTTCCCTGACACCTGGGTTCTCCCAGTCTCTGACTTGGCTGGGCTTTCCCTTTGCAGCTGGGTCGGATACCAGTACCCCGGCTACAGAGGCTACCAGTACCTGTTTGAAAAGGGGGACTATAAGGACAGCTCAGAGTTTGGTGCCCAGCACCCCCAGATTCAATCCGTCAGGCGCATCCGGGATATGCAGTGGCACCAGCGAGGGGCCTTTCACCCCACCAACTGAAGCCCCTGCCCCTCCTGAGTGCCCAGAGGAGAAGGAAACTGGAACCAGTTTTGTGTGACCTGCTGCTGTTCCCCAGTGGCCTCGCTCTCCCACATGCGGCTGCATGAGGAATGCCGCTCTGCTGCTGAATAAAGCTTTGAGTTTCAAACGCTCGATCGAGTCGGGCACCTCTTTTCTCGGGGCGGCGAGACACTTGAAATCATTCTCTGAGTTTGCACTGGGGGACGTGCTGGTGGGGGCTGCTAGCTCTGAGCTCCTCAGAGCCCATATGCGCCTCGGAGACCCCAGAGTGTGGAGTGGAGGCCCAGCATGAACACAGGGCAAAGGCACTTGTCATTACCCCCCTCTCCCCCCCAGCCCCGCACTGAGAGTCGGGTCACCCCCCCCTCCCCCAACCCCAACCCCTGGGCAGCAGTGACTGAAAATTAAGAATTAAAGGCATGGAGCCCAAACGCACACCTCAGCCAGCAGGGATAAGACAGGAAACCAAGAGCTTACAGCAATTCCCTCCGGGGTCTGAGCTACTGAATTCAACAGGAAGTGCAGTTTGTCCAGGACTCTGCAGACTGACCGGCCTGTGCAATGCCCTCAGACCGTTCTGGTGTTTGGCCTGCCCCGGTGTGGGCCCGAACGCCCTGCCATGGGGCGCAGAGTGCTACAGCAGCTTGGTTGCTGCTGCGTTTTTGTGCATTTCAGTAGGAAGAGGGTCAGCCACCCCTAGAACGACCCTGGAGCATCTTCCTGCTAGCTAGTGCCATAGATCAGCAAGCTGGGGTTGGAAGACAGGCCAGATTCACCTGGGCCATTGATGTCAGGGGCTGCACAAGGGAGGAATTTTGCCCTGTCAGTCAGTTACCCTAGTAACGAAATCCCATTGCATTAACGAATACTATGAAGTCGAGAATACTATGAACCCCTTTAGTGGCTCCCTCAGGAAGTGTGGCCAAGCATGGAATAATGTAGAATCACTCCTTGCTTGTGTTCCACGGAGGTTTTGTACATCCTGGATGCGGTCTCAGCTCATTCTGTGTCTCACTTTCTCTCTCTGTGTATTCGTTATTGCATGGCTGTTATCAAATGCAACAGAGCTTCTAAACAAACCGGGGGCGGGGAGGCCTTTTTTCAGACCAAACCGTTTGTCCAGTTAAAGTGTAGGGATCTGTCTTTCACAGCAGAGTTAAGAGCCACAGTAGATTCCGGAACCAGGCAGTTCTCGGCAGCTGTGTTATCTAAAGCAAGGAGTCTGGCATCAGGACTCCTGGGTTCTCGTTCTGAGTCTGCCCCTGGCCTTAGACAACTGACTTAATCTCTTTGGGCCTTTCGCATCTGCCATTGGTCACAGGACCAAAATAATAATTACCTGCTTCACTGGGGTGCTGTGAGACTTAACTGAAGCTTGTGCAGGCATCTGTAGACGTGCAGAGGAGTGTTGTTAATAGCAAGAGCTATAAAAGCTCTCTGGAGTTCCTCCTGGACATAGTACCGGCCCAGGACGTTCTGAACTAACCCACGTGCCCTGGGTGTGGTGTGGGGCAAGGCGTCCGGATAGTCAGCCCCCTGCTCCCTGGCTTTTAGTCTGATGCTTTACAAGCTCTTTGTAGACTAACTGTTCCACGCAGTCTTTGCTCAGGAAGCCAGATTCTCTGGGTGGCCACTGTGTGTCACCACAGCCTCACCCAAAGCTGCTTAATGTGACATTACCATTTAGATGTTATCGAGAGCCTGGCCCCGTTCAACACAGTATCCCACCTCCCGTCACCAGCGACCGAGGGTGGTGGTTGGGTTTTACTTGCTGCCTTCCCCCAGCTGAAGGGAAAACCCGCAGAGCTGATTGAAGCTGGCTGTAAAGCTGGGCTCCCAGCAGCAGTGTAAACACTCAGTGATTCCACTGGCTCCTTGCTGTCCCTGCAGGCTGGGGGGCTGGGGCCAAAGGGGGGGAAGTGCTGTGTATGAGATCGCACCATGTGGGTGAGAATGGAGAACGTGGTCTGTGGGAGATGACTGGGTGGGTGGGGAGGAGGCAGGGGAAGGGAAGGGAGCTGCTTCAGATTCTGGCTGCATTTCCACGTGACCACGTGGCAACTTCCAGAAGAGAGCTGCGCTCTGGTAGAGGGGGAATCGGGGCCACAGCAAGAAAGCCCCATAGTCTAAAAAGAATTAAGGCAGCACATTCCTATAGCTTGAATTGCTCTTAAAATGCCAGCATATTCTTCCGGTAAGTGGAACACAGACAGCCCCATTCAGAGGTTGTGTAAAACCCTCCACACTTCTAGCTACTCACACCCACGGTGCTGATGTCTAAATTGTTGTAATTTATGCACTGAGCAGCCAGAAGAAGGGGCTAAATTGAAACCAATTCCATCCAGCAATAAAATTCACCTCCTAACACCTGCAACTACTGCCTTGGCATGCAAACTTCACCCACTCACGCTGCCTTAGCCATCAGCCATATGGGTGTAAGTAGCACAAAGGGGATTTAACTTACATTACCTCTGAATGTGGCCCTCCGTCCCTTGAGGTGGGGGTAAGGGGGGAGTGGAGGCTGCTGAGCAGACTGTCACAGCATCCCAGAGATCAGGTGCCATCTCTGCATACATCCTGCACCATTGGATCTCTCAGTGTCTGAGTTCCTGGTATGGGCAGCAGGAGTTAAGAACTCACTCACTGCTGTGCTTGGATCTGAATTCTGAACACATGTAGTAGTCGGATTCCGGCGTTTGCCCTGAGGGTTAGGTACGTTCATGGCATGTGGGTGTTTTTAACCAGTGACAATCTGGTCCATTGTCCTCAAAGCCAAAATGGCCAGGAATTTGTCTCCACCACTGAGGCGAAAATGACCAATGAAACCTTGTGGAAGGTCCATCCCTGAGTGTTGGTGTCCTGAGTGTTGGTGCAAATGTCAGATTGGTGCTTGGAGCGTTGAAACAACTCAAGCCGTCCTTGTAACAAGCAGTTGAAAATCAATGTTTGAGCTCTCTCTGAGTGTGCTGGCCAGGAAGCCGGGAATAGAAATGCAACAACATGTCTTTGTTCTGAGCCTGGCAAGGTGTGGCCATTGAACCTGTACTTTATGCCTGATGGACATTGCAGGGTTGGCGGGTGATTACTGAGTGACTTAGCATCTGATTCTGTACCGGCTGTGGAGGTCTTACCATGACCGCTGGTACAGTCCCACCAACACCACGGCCAATGATGAAGCTGCAGATAATCCTTAATGAAACCCTGCTTTTAGTGAGGGGTTAGGAAAGGGTATAGCACCTGGGCAAGTACACTTGGGAAGTTTGGTAGCTGGCAGAAGAACAGGAATAGGTAGTGACTGCTTGAATTTGTGTCTGCCAATGACATGCTGACGGCTGTCTCACTGTTCCCTCACCCAAAGGAGTCACAAGCACATCTGATACGGCCCAGATGGTTTCACAAGGACGGTTACCAATTATCTCTTTGTTAACAACCGTTGGTGGTCAGCAGGCATGGATGTACAAGTTCGTAGATGTGCCGAACTTCGCACTGACCATTGGTGCCTGTTGACAAAACTGCACTTCTGACTTCAACAGCCAGTTAATGGGCCAAAGTTAGACTCATTCAACCAAAAGCTCCTATTAGAGATGAGTTTCATAGATTCATAGATTCATAGATATTTAGGTCAGAAGGGACCATTATGATCATCTAGTCTGACCTCCTGCACAATGCAGGCCACAGAATTTCACCCACCACTCCTAAAAAAGACCTCACACCTATATCTGTGCTATTGAAGTCCTCAAATTGTAGTTTGAAGACCTCAAGGAGCAGAGAATCCTCCAGCAAGTGACCCGTGCCCCATGCTACAGAGGAAGGTGAAAAACCTCCAGGGCCTTCCAATCTGCCCTGGAGGAAAATTCCTTCCCGACCCCAAATATGGCGATCAGCTAAACCCTGAGCATATGGGCAAGATTCATCAGCCAGATACTACAGAAAATTCTTTCCCGGGTAACTTGGATCTTACCCCATCTAAAAACCCATCACAGGCCATTGGGCCTATTTACCATGAATATTTAATTACCAAAACCATGTTATCCCATCATACCATCTCCTCCATAAACTTATCGAGTTACAAGACAGCTTTCCGCTTCAAATGGCTCGTGGCCACTGCAGCATTAGAGACTGCAGTCTTGTTTTCTCTGTCATCCGATGAGGAATGGCATTGTGTCCAAGTCATTGTTGCTAACCACTGCCAACTCAGTGCTGGAGCCAAAGCCTTTCAAATGTCAGCCATCTCCTCAGTGAGGAGATGCTCACAGCAGTTTGAGGACTCAAACTGTAGCCTCACTTTTTTCTTAGCTCCAGCATGTTGTTCAAGAGCATAAGCAAAGGCCGAATGCTCAGTGTTGGAACGGCATCAAGTTGTTGTGGAAGAAGCTGCAGAACTCCACAGTCTTGGTTTTAACAGATCCATTGCACAGCAGTGAAACCTGCACAGTGAAGAAGCAGTGGACTGACATTTTTGATTCTCATCTTTATTAGCTGCTTCACATTAAGTGGCAGGAGAAGATCAGCACTGAGGACACTGTCTCCACCAGAACTGGGTACGTGTTCATGGCTTTCTCGGTATGGGCCTATTATCAGGAGGGAAGCTCAATGAATGATGAAGCACAATTACCAAGGAATGCCACGACTTTGTCAAAGATTTCGTGAGCCACGGAAGCTCTGGAGGTGCAATAAGATCACCAACGATAGGCACAGATTGAATGTCCAACTAGACCATCTTAAGGAGCTGGACAGAGATTGATCCGGGTGGCGTTTGATCTGCAAGGGGAGGTTATGTCCTGCTGGGATTTGCCAGGACAACAGTGATATACTGTGCACAGTCTTGTAGGAAAAGCCAAACAGTGATATACTGTGCACAGTCTTGTACATACATCGCCTAGTAATTGGGTGTACCAAGAGTATTATTGCTAGAACTGGCCCCAGTCCTGCTGCCCTTCTCCGTGAGAGAGAGGTTGGTTCTTGCGAGAGAACTGAGGCCGGAATTCCCCCGTTACAGCTCTTACCAGCTTGCTGTCTGTTTACTGTCACATTGCTGAAGGGAGAGTCAGTTTATGGGTTACTGCTGCGCTGCCAGGCACACAGGCGAATCTGACGCGGGCGCCAGACAACTGCAAGCAATAACATTGGCCGGTTGAGATTTCTCACCTCCATTCCTGATTGTTTTCAGTTGTCTGACTGCAGCTGATAACCGGCGCTTGCTGGGAGCTGTCGTTGACTTGCTCAGAAAAAGCTGGCTTCTACTGACCTCCGGGCCAATGGACAACTGAAGGGGTTTCTACATCCGTCCCAGACAGCAACTTCGGGTAAGGGACAAGGAAACAGCTTAGACAAGGCTCACCCCTTCTTTCTTTTGTTCTCGCACTCTGCTTTCCATGGCGTCTCCCGGCAGCGGCCTTCCACGCCCAGACCCTGCCCTTCTCTTACTCACCCCGTGAAACCAATATGCACTAACCCGCCTCAGCCTGGTGCCCTGCCTGGCCCAGCTTTTAGAAGGGATAAGACATGAAAGCTGTGAAAGGGTCTGTGCCATCTTTCAGGCTGTGAGCCCCTCGGGGCAGGGACTGCCCCAATACCCATGCCCTGTGTAGCACCCAGTCAAAGTTCAGTGCCGTGCGATGGCCAGCCAAGGAAGACACCGGTGCAGCTGGGGCGATAGGGCAGGCCGAGTCGACAGCCTGGCTCTCGCCTCTCCTGGGCCGAACTTGGCTGTTGTAAAATGAGATCAACTCAGCTCTTGTCGCAGTTCTTCAAATACCTCGTCCCCAAGGCGAAATGGCCCTTTCTTGCCATATGGCTCCGCAGGTGATTGGCTTCCCCAGCTGGACTTAATACTCCCAGCGTGCGACAGCAGATGGCAAGCACTACAGAAGCGCTGCTGTGGCCCTCAGCTGTTCGCTCCATTAAGATATTTTTAAGCCACGTTCTTTACTGGCAGGCTGTGCCCCTGGGGCGGGAGCTGGATCTGTGCACTTGTGCGTGTGCGAGGGATGGGGCCGCTGAGAGCGCAGGGGACTCTCAGGGGCTAAAGGAATGAAGGTGCGTTCCCGCTGGGGTAGGAGGTGATAACAGGTATGGAACCTGGAGGAAGGGGGAGGCGGGAGCCAAGGGACTGTACAATGCTCTGCGTCAAGGGATAGCAGGAAATTAGCATCATTGGCGTGGGGAAGGATCTTGAGGGGGGAGAGTCTCACTTGGCTCATTCTGCTGACTCCGGTTTCCCTGCCTGCTGGGATGTCTCCCTGTATGTGCATACTCACTCTTCCCCTTCCAGCTGGAATGCAAAGTGCTGGAGGATTCACAGGGTGGCACCTAACAAAGGGGACAGGACAGTTGCTGATCAGTCCTGTTGTTGCCCTGTTGTTGGCAAATCCACTGTTTCGTACTCAGCGGTGCCTTTGCTTTTCACTTGCTTGTGTTTCTCTCTTCGCACTGTTGGCCTGTCATCGCTGGCAGCATAAGTGTAGTTTTACGTTTACATTTGGGGGTGGGGGGAAAGTGCGGCTCCAGTCAGGCCAATGGGGACATGGAGGGGGGTGCAAATTCTGCATCTGCCCAAAGCTTGCACTTTGGGGGGGTGATGCCCCCCCTCTGCCTTCTCCCCCAAACTATGCCCATGGTTTGCAGAGGTGAGTAACAACCACTGGCATAGTAAGCAAAAAATGACAATCTTTGGAAGGGAAAAGATCACTTTAGTCCCATCTGGCTGGTTCCCAGGGGCTGGTCCTGGCTTGTTAGCCACTATGTGCCCTGTAGTACTTTGACTGGGAGAGATTTAAAGGGCAGCTCCCACCCCAGCCATCGGGAGGCGATTCCGTAATAAATGCTGCTGGTCTTTGTCCGACCCACTCAGAGTGTGAAGCACACGGGTTAGTGGCAGGGCTCACGCCCCCTGCAGCAGTTCCCCCTATGCTCTACTCTGGTGGATGAAAGCTCAGGGAACAGTGGGACCGGCTTTGATTACATGTTTGTCTGTGACATTTTGGCACAAATGACAGTAAAACAGGAAATCCTGGCACATGATCCTCTCCACCTCCTGTTGTTCCTTGCGTAGAATGGTCGTGGGTTCCTGGGTTTTGCCCCATGAACTCATGCAGCTGTTATGTCTTGGAGCTGGTCCCCTGGGCCTCAGAACCATTCTGCCCTGTGCAAACAAGCAGCTTTGGAAATGCCCAAAGGAAGAGGGCAATGTCGTGAATGAATCATTGGCCAAATGTTGCTTTGAAACGTCAGCTGTTCTTTCGGTCAGTTGTACGTTGGCACTTCCCTGTCTTGCTCTGGGCTTCACATGAAAATTTGTGAATTTCTCTAAAAAGGAAGAACCAAAATGATTTCAGAGCTGAAACTTTCTGCTGGAAGCAAACGCTGTGAAGTGGAGTTTTTAATGGAACTAGTGGGGCAAGCTCCGTTGTAGTGAGGGTGGGAGCTGGTTGCCCCAGCTTGTCCCTGTGGATATGAGTTGGAGGTGCCTTTCTCACCTCAACTGGTAGAAAACAACCTTTTCCTTGAACACAATAGAAGCAGGCTGAGCTACAGAAATCTGCTGCGACTGCATCTCCTCTGTGTGTGAGAACAGCCACAATGACAGGAAAATAAAGAGCTGCCCCCTAAATAAGTCGAATACGCTGTGTCTGAGGAAGGCGGGGAGGGAGTGGGTGGACTCATTCAGAGGGGATGGTGTGAACCAGCCCTCCTTGTTTTCAGAGTCCCTTCCCTTCAGATGGACTTTCTTCGACCTGCCTGCAGCCGAGTCCCAGCTGAGGGTGTTTGCACGCTGAGGGGCTGTTCTCCACGGCCGGTGTCCCCATCTACCCTGCGTGACAACAGTCCCGTTCTCATCTGGCAGCCTTTGCTTACGCTGTCACCATTCTGCTCTGTGCTGCGATGCCTTCTGCCCTCAGAGGTGCCCTGTGCACTCGACCAGCTCGTCTCCCAGCTGCAGGTGGGCTCTTCTCCAGCCTCCTGAATTATTTAACGGAGGGAGGTGGCGCAGCAGAGCTAATTAGCTGCTGGCTCCTCTGCAGCCGAGTGGACCCAGAAGTCGCTCGTGCACACAGCATGTGTTCTTGTTTTTTGTTTTTTGTGCTAGCAGAAGCTCTCTGGGTGGCATGTGTCTCCCTCCATGGGGCTGATCCCAGCTTGCCTGCACACCAGAGCATTCTTGTATCTGTCTGCAGCGAAACAAGGACCTGAGCAGGGGGTTTCACAGGGGATGTGATGGACTATGCACCAACCCCCAGGGATTCCAATTGCTCGGGCTTCGATCTCACTGGGTCCCTTCTGACCTCCCTGCTTGGGTCAGATAACATCAATGAGATGGAAACAAAGGCCCTGGCAAAGCTGCATGGTACAGTGCTCTGTTGGAGCAGGGCTAGCAGCTCGCAGGCCACTGCTGCCTGCCCCAGCCCAGAGTAGAGCAGAAATGGAAGGACCTGCAGATGTGGCCAGTTTTCTGGAGCCTCTGAAGCATGCTCTCGAAGCATCAGGCCTGATCGCTCTCGAAGCCTGGGACTGACTGGGAGGGAGTTACTCCTGGGTCATGCCAGTAAGAAGGGAGAATGGGGCCCGTCTGGTCTACCAATGGGAGTCCGGAGCCGGAGGGGGGGATGGTTACACTGCATTCTGAGCTGCCCTCTTGCAGCTTGAGAAAAGAAAGCAAATGCAATAAACTCCCCTTTGACGTACAAGTCTCGGGGTGGGGAGGGCTCCCCAGGGCAGCCTTGGGCAGACCCCCCCTCTGTTTGTGTAGCTCTTTCAATGCTCCCTGAGAGCAATGCGTCTCCTCTCCTGGGGTTACCACACCGCCTCAGGCTCCCGGGGGCCAGGCCTGCTGTCACAGCATCGTGGTCCTCGGTGGGGCAGGGCCCTCTCCAGCTGTGGCGCACCACATGGTTCGCAGCTCCCGCTGGCTGTCGCTGGGTGACCTTGGCCGCGGTGGCAACGGCCGTGATGCTCCGTCCAGGGTTCTGGTTGTCCACTTAAGAGTTTCCTGGCCCAGGACAATCACACCCACTGGAAAGAGGCAGAAACCAACCTCTACTGTGTCTCCAACAAGGAAGGTACCTGGCCGGGCTAGGGCTGATGTTGGCACCACGGCAGAGCAGGGCTAGGCCAGGGCGAGACGCCCCCGCTGTCCTCCTCATCCCCCAGCCGGTGCTGACCCTGGGTGAGCTCCGTGCTCCAGGTGAGGAGCGAGGGCACAGGCTCCGAGATCATCCCCCCCATCCTTCCCCCTTCAGAGCCAGCACAAAGTGCTGTGAGATTTCCCAGCTCACTCCTGTGTCCCTGCCCTGGCGAGAGAGCACTCTGGCCATGTGCCACGTTCACTGGGAATAAGGAGAGGCCAGGTCACTGCTACGTTAACTATGGTATTTGCAGGGGCTGTTGGAGGAGCAAAGACTGACTGTTCTGGGATTGCAGCTTCACTGACTCGAACTGTAACATGCTGAGCCTGGTTGGTTTTGCTCTGCATTTGTGCCTCCTTCGCACGTTTAACCGTGTGCCTGTGAAGGGGAATTAAACCAGATCTCAAGGCGCTTCTTGTTTTCTTGTAGATCCTTGGTGAGCCCCAGCAGCTGTGTCTTGCCATGTCCCCTGTGGACTGGGCACCCCCCTCTCCTACAGCTTGGACAATGCTTAATCTGCTTCTGAGTCCTAGCACTGCAACTTTCCCTGGGGACTGCTGCACGGTACAGCTACGGCTGCATACCTGAGACGCAGACACATTATTTCCATGCTTTCCTCCTTTATGTTTTCAGCTCAGAGAATTCAAGCAAATTGACCCCATGACCCTCTTTGTGACTCCTCAGCGACCTGGCTTTGCTCCATGCTGTGGGCTGTCACCTTTGTGCTATGTCCCAGGCCCCCAAGTCAGCAGATCAAGTCTGTCATTCCTGGCCATTCCCTCCGGGCTCCCTGTCAGTATTGAATAGCTGCTGGATAGCATTACTCCTGGCCCTGGGCAGCTCTCACAAATCCTCTCTGCAAATAAATAAAAGAACGTTCAGTAAGGAAATCCAGCCTGCTCGGATCTAGGCAAAGAGCAATAGCCACTGACATCAGTTTTACAGGTTATAATCCAGAGGCAGGTTTGTGTCAGACAGAGAAGGGTATCACCTGCATTTCCACAGACTCCACAATGTTTAACCCTCTACTGCTGTGTCAGCGAGGCTACAACCATAAGTAGCCAAACAGAGCCTGGCTCTTCGGGGAGCGTAGAACAGAAATATTTATTGAATACTTCCTCCTTGTCTACATCACAATTGACAAGTTTACCATCCTTACCTAATATTGGATATATACCGCTGCTAGGATTTCATTTGTTCCTGATATATTTAAAGAATCCCTTCTTATTGTCCTTAACTTTACTGGCCATAGATATTCCAGTGATACCTTTAGCTTTCCTTATCAATTGTCTGCATAACCTAGCTGCTGATTTGTACTCATTGCTATCAGCTTCCTCATTTTTCCATTTGTTATATGTATTGTTGTCACTTTCACCTCCCAGATGTTGTTTACCCAAAAAACCTGCCTGTCATGACTGTAGAATTGGTGTTTCTTAGGCATCTATTCAAAATATCCTCCAACCATCAAACAAACAAACAAACAAAAAACTCAGCGAAGCTGCACTGAAGTCAGCAGAGGAACAGCGATTTACAGCAGAGAGAATCTGGCCCTCTGTCTTGGCTTTCTTCATGTCTTGTTTACACTGATCTCGCTGCTCCCTTTTGTCCCATTCCCTTTGCCCTTCAGAATGTACTTTTAGACACAGTTTTTAAGACCAGATTTTGTGTAAAATAAATAAATAAATAAAAAATGCAAGAGTATATTTGATGCTCACAAAAGTGAGTGTGGTTAATAAGTTTGATCTGATGCTGATAGGCATCGTACAAGGATTCCTCACACAACTTTGCCAGTGCAACTCAGGCCTGACATGCAACCCACCTTGCTAGTTCAGCCTTAGCCCCTAGCTCAGCCCCAGGGCTGGTCTGCACCACTTCCGCTATTCCAGACTGCTGCTGATGCACCTTGATCCTGCCCTGCAGCACCTATTCCAGGGCTGGGACCCTGGCACAGCTGTGCCTATGCACCTGTGTTCTGGCCTGCAGTCACCTCTGCTCGTCCATCCTGTGTTCTCTGCAGACATAGACACAAGCTAAAAGCTGGGAAAGTTATTCAGACCTGTTCAGCCCTCATGAAAGGATTTCCTTGAGTTTTCACTGAAGACTTGAGTTGGTTCTTATTTAATCCAAGCTGATTCATTCATGCCTATGATTTACGCCTGTTGCTGCTGCAAACAAGTGACAGAACTGAGACATAAATGTGCATTAGGGCCTTAACATTTTTGCTGTGTCTCTCTAATAACCAGGCACCTTGGGGTGGTGGGTCAATGTGCTTTGCTGAAAAGGAGCATCACCGTTGCTTTAGGCCAAGCTGTAGCCCCGCCCCCACCCGATGTCATTGAGAAAACACAAGCGCAGGCATGCTTTACTCCAGAACGTGTTCCACCAGTCGAAATGCTGCTGCCGAGTTCGCTTTCCCCTCCCTTGCTGCTCTGGCCTTTCCGCAAGCGTCACCAAGCACGTCTGCAGGGAGACGCCCAGTAGCTGCCCACGTCCTCTGTGAAGAGGGGTTTGTTCATCCAGCTTAAGGCTCAGCGAGGCCCATGTGCGACAGAGAGCTTGTCACATTGGTCCTCAATGGGCAGAAGGACAGATGGGGCTTTAAGAAGCCTGAAGTTCAGCTGTGATGTCTGGGTCGCTGGTTCCCCAGGACAACGTATCTGGGGCATGTCACACCGGTGAGCAAAGTGAGGTGCATTCACTATATGCCCAGGCCTGCCCCTGTTGAAATCAGTTGGCTTCTAGGATCTAAACGAATGTCGTCTTCCAGCTCTTTCGGGAAGCGGCATTGGCTTCGGCCTCCAAGCATGCTGTTGCCCACTCTCCCCACTGAAAGAAAAGGGGGAATTAGGGCCCCACTGACGAAAGGTGTGCCAGGATTAAGGCTGTTGTAGCAAAGGAATCTCACCGTTAGCCGCTGACAGCAAGCACCTACACCACCTGCCTCCCCGGCATCCGTTCACCGTTGCAGGGTAAACAATGCTGCATGAGGGCTTGTATCATGTTGTCCACGTAGCTGAGTTTCCCAAAGCTGTGGCCTGTTCTGGGCTAGGCACGTGAACATAGGAGTCCTGTTGGCTCAGGAGGGAACTGGCACATGCCCATAAAAAAATCCTTGATGTTTGGCAAAGCCTGGGTTTAATTTAATTTGGATGCCCCTGGTTTATACACTATTCCTATCAGTGTCTCAGATTCCCTGTTCTGCCTGACATCCCCCTCTCACTTTGCAAAGAAGGCTCAAGCTGCATGCATTGTAACAACCCCACTTACATGTTTGTCACTTGCCCAGCAACAGTGACTTCCCAGTGATCCATATTGGCTCCAATGAGTTCCATCTGGCTTTTGATGCACCAGTCAAGGAACAAAGCCAAAACATGTTGCACCTACTGACACATGTCACTGAGTCTTTGATCAGCAGATGGGGTTTTGTATATTTCCCTGGCATGCCTTGTGGTATCACCGCTACTCTTCTATTACTGGGAGTGAAACCCACTCAGAAGAGTCCCCTCACCCAGATGGCTGGGTTTTTAAACAGGCATGGATAACAAATGTTATGCCATCTGCCCTTACCTCAGGGAATCCATTAGTTAGGGCAAGCCCACGAAAGGTGGGCATAGCTTCAAGGCTTGCTAGCTACAGAAAAGCTCCTCAAGGAGGCAAATTCAAGTCTGATTCACACCAAGAAAGATCAGAAAAGAACCAAGCTCTGTGACACTTGTAACTCTCCAAAAGCCTCCAGGATGCCAGGTAATACACCCCAGAGTCGATACTGGACAGGGAGTACCATCCTGCTCTGCACGCTGAAGGCTGTCTCACGGATGTTATGATGATGTTATTTGCATTGGGGTGGTAGCCAGAATCCTCAGTCAGGGTCAGAGCCCCATTACCCCAAGCATTGTGTAAACCTAGTTAGGCCTGGGATTCTCTCTACCGTGCTAACAACCTGAACAGTGCCAGTGAAAAGAGAAAACACTCTTGGTTATCCACTATCATTCAAGCATGCATCTCCCAGTGTCCAGCACTTTACATCCTACTTGCTGTCTCCATAATGTATTTCACCCAGGGCTCTTGGGTTACTGTTGCTTGTTTCATGCCCACTGCACCTCAAAGCACACTTGCGTGTGCCAGCTTCATTATTTACAGGCAAATGAAAGGGCTGGTCGGCCTGAGATTATCAGCAGTTGTTGCTTGGCTCACCCCTTGAGTGGCATCCTCAGAAGGTCTCAGGGTGGATCACAGGTTTGTCTTCTGGCTCTGCTGAGCAAGTGTCTGATCCAGACACCAGCTCACACCGATTTCCCCTTTACAGCTCTGTCAAGCCCTTTGTGTTGGCCAAAGAATCTTGGTTCTAGAGCAGGTTTAAGTCATGTGATGGTACAAACGGCAGCAGCTGGAATGGCCCTGCCAGGATCCCTGCTCGGTACACGGTGTAATTGGTATGCAGGCTGGGTCCGAGCTGTCTGCCTGGAGTCGGAAAACAGAACATGATCTTGTATCATCATTCATCATTCATCATATCCGGCTCCATGCCAGAGAATTTCAAACCAGGCGTCTACTGAAGGTGCCCCCTGCATCTCCCAGGGCAGGTGTGGGCACGTGGGGCCGTTCTGCATCTTCCCTGGTGACCGGCTTAGAGACTGGCTGAAGGGACAGGAGCTGTTGCATGCAATGGCTAGTTTGCTCTGTGCATTCTCCTGTTTGCTTACCATGACGCAGACATCTAGTTTGCATCAACGTGCAGCCAGGAGTCACCTTCCCACTATCAAGGTGGGAAAATTATCATACACATTGTAAAGAGAGTGGTCACTTTGGATGGGCTATTACCAGCAGGAGAGTGAGTTTGTGTGTGTGGGGGTAGAGGGTGAGAAAACCTGGATTTGTGCTGGAAATGGCCCAACTTGATTATCATACACATTTTAAGGAGAGTGATCACTTTGGATAAGCTATTACCAGCAGGAGAGTGGGGTGGGAGGAGGTATTGTTTCATGGTCTCTGTGTATATAATGTCTTCTGCAGTTTCCACAGTATGCATCTGATGAAGTGAGCTGTAGCTCACGAAAGCTTATGCTCAAATAAATTGGTTAGTCTCTAAGGTGCCACAAGTATCCTTTTCTTTTTGCGAATACAGACTAACACGGCTGTTACTCTGAAACCTGTCACTTTGAGACTGTGATGCTGCTTCCTGGGACTTGCTCATCACTGCCTGGGGTTTGGCATGTGCTGAGTATCTCTAGACCTGCAGCTAGTGAGCGAGAAATCCGGGGGCCTTTGGCTGACAGAGGTGGAAAAGAATGGCTTCCACCGGTCGGTTAGTTTGTCTCACCAGTTCCATGGGACGAGCTCAGCTGTACCCGTCTGTCCTCGCCCCCAGAAGGAACGCCCTTCCCTGCCCACCACAGCAGCCCTGTGGGGTGTTGGTTGGCACCATGTGCATCCCGGAGCTCCTACAAAGGGATGGCTTCTTGACGGGAGTCTCTCTGGTGAGGTGCTTTCAATTATTTTCATTCTAAGGGCTTCTCTGTAGATTGTTTCTTAACTTTGCTCCCCCCCCGCCCAGATGGTTCATGACTCTTGTGATGCTGGCAAACCAAAGCCCCAGGCCAATTTCCTTGTGTATTAAGGTGGATCAAAGGGATTGTTAAATGTATAAGAGTGTATTTGGTGTTTGAACTTCATGAAAACTAGTGGGCTGAAACAGGCATTGTTTTCACTTCTCTGTCTCTCATTATAACGTAGTAGCAAACACTCACAGTGTATGAACCCCGCTAATTGAATAGCCCATCCAAGGAGAAAGAAGTCAGGAGGAATGCAAATGAAGAACTTTCACAGAAAAGTCCTAATTTCAAAGCAAGTGGTCTGTGTGTGATGATCGATGGTCAAAGACTCTAACTGCATTCCTCACTCTCCGTCACCAAAGTAAAAGCCCCCGAGGGTAGTGGTCTGTCCGCTTGTTTGCTGTGAGAAGAAGCTGTAAGTATGGATTTGGGGAAAGAGCCTTCATCTCTGGACTGTTTGGGTTCTAACAGGGCGGAATAACTCAACGAGAAGACAGAGCTCCCCAGAGTTATTCTGGGTAGCCCTGTGGTGGGGCAGTGCCCCACCCCCAGGCCAGATTGGGCTACAGCAGGCCAGAGCGGCTGTGCAGACAGGCAGCCAATCAGAGAGGGCCTGCAGGGAGCCAATCAGGGCCAGGCTAGGCCCTATATAAAGGCTGCCCAGGTGAGAGGCAGGTAGTCTCTCCCAAACCTTCAAGGGAGAAGGTCTGTCTCCTGAGCGAAGGAGACCTGCACGCAGGGCAGGGCAGGGCAGGGCAGGGCAGGCTTGGGGGAGCTGAGGAGAGCTCAGCCCAATACCTGCCAGGCTGCAGGCCCTAATAGAAGGGCCCACAAGGTGTAAGAGGGCCGAAGGGGAAGTGGCCCAGGGAGGAGAGGCAGACAACAGGAGCGAAGGAGGGCGGGGAGGCTGCCACCAGAGGGTCCCTGGGCCTGGACCCAGAGTAGAGGGCAGGCCTGGGTCACTCCCTTCCCTCTTGTGCTACACCTGGATGTTAGAAGTGGCCACAGCGGACTGCACCCGACCCCTGATAGAAGGGGTTAGTCTTTGGGGATGTAGTTGGCCACTGCGGCTGGGGTGAAGAGAAAAGACAGCTGTTAATACCCCCCCTCCAAAAGGGGGTAAGGATGGACTAGGGGGCACTGCTGGAGGGCAGTGTCCTGAAGAGGATGCTGTGAGAAGGGAGCAACGCGGGTCCGGACGCCAACAGAGGGTGAGAGACAGATGGGACACCACCAGCGGAGGGCGCTCCACATGGACTGAGCTAATTCCCAGAGTTACCAACAGGAGGCACCACGGTGGTGAGTCCCAACCCCATCAAAAGCCCTGAGAGACTTTTGGGAAACTGGCAGATAATTACATCTCTGCTACCATTTGGGATCATAGACTGACTCACCTGTACATATATTTTACCTGCTTCAACCTCTCAACAATGCTCATTCCTTTTTCTTAGCTAATAAACCTTTAGTGAGTTTCCTGCAGAACTGGCTACCAGCGTTCTCTTTGGTGTGAGACCTGGGATACCAACTGATCTGCGGTAAGTGACTGGTCTCTTGGTACTGGGAGCAAAGTGAAGGTGGTATGATTTTTGATGTAATTGACCTTTTATCACAAAGTCCAGTTTGTCTGGGTGGCGAGATGGATTGGAGAGTCTGAGGGGACTATCTGTGACTCCATGGTGAGACTGGTTTAGTGACCAAGGAGTTCGCATTTGTGGTTGGCTTGGTGAAGCACACCACCAGCTTGTCTGCCTGTTTTCTGATAGTCTGCCCTGAGGTTGGCAGTCACAGTCATGACAACTCTCCGTATTGCAGCTGCAGGGTTGGCCTCTTTAGCCCTGGGCTTTAACCCAGGCCACAGCCTGGTCATCTATGGGTGTAACTGGAACTTCGCCTCCCAGAAGGCACTCACAGGGTGGACGCCAAATTAATGAGGTGTCCAGTGACTAATCCCTGCTTTGAGGATTGGATGTGAATCAGGCTGCCTATGTGACAGCATGGGTAATGGGACAGGTGCAGCATTTGAGTCAGCCAGTCTATTAGGCCCAGATCCTCAGAAGTATTTAGGAGCCAAACTCCAGCTGATGGGGCCAGGCACTGTGGCTGAAAGAGAAACAAAGAACATTGTCAGGAGGGGGCCAAATAAAGGGCTGATGCAGTTAACAAGGTGCAGCCTGGGTCTGTGAGCTTTCCCCCTCCCTAGCCACACGCAGCGTGGTTAGCAGGCCCAGCCTAGGAGCATCCTCTGCCTGAGTTACAGGCTGAAGAGCCTGTAGACCTCTCTAGTGTAAATCAGTTTGCCAGGAGCCCCCACTCCTTTGGCTCACTGGTGTAATGGGCCTTTGTTAGCCAATGTCTGTAACTTACCTGGGTGGAAGCTGCTAGAGAAACCTCCGTAGTCTGTGCATTGATGGTGGCACTTTTCCTGTTGCTGTAGCATCTTGCCTTGTGTGGCACCATCACTCTCTGTGAATACTCCCCGGGCTTCAGCTCTCCATCCCCATCCCCACCTACGGGGAATGAGGGGTGGTTACCTTACCTGTCATTGGCTTGGAGGGCTCAGATCAGCTCACTAGCCTCACCCGTTGCTTATAACTTGTGGATGCACAGTATAGAGAGACTGGGGCTGAAACAGACCTTTGGGTCATTTGCTGTGGACTTTTCCTTACCTTGCTCCTGCAAACTCCATTGTTTTCTCTTTACAGATGAAGCTTCAGAGGCTTTGGAACGTACCTGAGGAACAGAAATTTGACAATAGAGGACGTTTCATTCTAGAAGACAAAGGTGTAACAAGATCCAAGGGCTGGAAGTTGAAGCTGGACAAATTCAGACTAGAAATAAGGTGCAAAATGTTAACATTGAGGGTAATTAACCACTGGAACAATTTCCCAAGGGTCGTGGTGGATTCTCCATCACTGACCATCTTTAAATCAAGGTCGGATCTTTCTCTAAAAGATCTGCCTTTGATCAACCAGGAACTAATTCAGGGAGGTCTTATTGCCAGTGCTATGAACGAAGTCAGACGAGATGATCACAACAGTCCCTTCTGGCCTTAGAATCGATGACCGTTGAAGGATTCATGTACCGTGTGTGTGGCTAAGCTGGAACCTTCCGTACAACAGGTCACATGTACAACACTGGGCTAGCTGCAAGTAAGACTTGGACAGGAGGTGGATGTGACATCTTCCAAATCAGTGAGTTCCATCCTTAGTTCCCCACAACTCGCTGCACGTTAGAACTGATAGCTTCAGGGGGAGCAACAGGACAAATCATGCTGGCTTTCTCCAGGTTTCAGTCATCTACTGGAGGGATTTTCTTTTGATTGTAGTTGGGAAGTTCCATAGCTGAGGGAGGTGGGGAGTCCCAAAGGTCAGGTAGCTGCAGAATTTGCTGCAGACACCCAAAGAGCACTTTCTGCATTTGGTTTGCTATGATACATGAAATGCCACTAGCCCTATGCGTGGGATGTTATGTTTAAGAGCATGTTTTGGGGAGATGTCTCTGTTTTAAAGGTGCAGCCTCTCAGAGCCAGGCTCACCAGAAACCATCACTGGGTTCCAGAGAAATGCGCATTTCAGCAACTTTTCGCTCAAAACCACAAGATCTCACTCCCATGCTTATCGTTATGATGCCATCTGCCACTCCCTGCTCCCTCCAGCTGGCGTCCTGCCTTTCCTACCTCATGTGATGGTGCCTAGCTTGGTCACAAAGTTGGTTAAAACCCTGCCTCTTGTACCCAGCCTATGTCTCTTTGACTTTCCTCCCATTCAGTAGCCTTCTCCACCCCCCCACCTCCCTAAAACTCATTCATGCTGCACTGTCCGCCTGATCGGGGAGTGGTTGCCAATAGAGCAATGGCCTGTTCTCAGTAACAGCAGATACCGATGTCACTCCACTTGTCTATATTTCAGAAGACACACACCTCTCGCCTGTGGTGGGTGACTTCACTATTAGGCCAATAGGCTCAAGTGGTAAAGCTGTTCCCCAGACCCTCACGTCTATTTCATTCTTTTCACCTGGCAGTCAGGACAAGAAGTGACTCTGTAACTTTCACATACAATTATCTCCACCTTCCAGGGGGAAGTTTTCCAAGGTTACCGTTTTTCTTTTCATCACATCCTGGAAGGCTCTGTCGTACTTTCAGGCCCGTCAGGTGTTCAGGTGAGCTGCAAGTACTTGTGGCATTGTCATTGGGTGATCCCTCCCGCTGTGAACTGTTTGGCCACTGCAAATTAATCCTGAGCAACTGATAAAATCCCAGATTTGCCAACTGAAGATGGGCAGGAATGGATGTTGTCAGATAGCAAGAAACCTGCAAGAACTGCCTGTGTAATAATTATGCAAAGATAGGCTCCAGAGGTCATTCTAAAGCAGTGCCACGTTCACTTACCTTTAGATTCACACATCTGATCAGCAGCATGAACAGCAAGATGATGCAACAGAATCAAGTGCATCAAGGTGAAACAGATATTAGCCATGTGTATTTGGACTAAATCTGTGCTTCGGATTGTTTCCATTTGCCTGGTTACTTTTTTAATAGTTTCAGTCAAAAGCACTGGCCTTTCCTTTAACCTGAAAGGTGCACTAGTATGAGATTGCATTAGCTGGAGGACGGATTGTCTAATTAAAGGTTTAATTAAAAGAAAAGTGACAATACAAATGTATTCACATAAGCTTCTATTGTCTTTAGCAAAGCAGTGTCTCTTGAGTCTAAACTTACCGTATTTGTATGAGTGTTGCTTTGTGCCATATCATGTTAAGAATCTGGGATAAATACCAAGCCCTGGGCAGAAAAATAATTGGATGAAAGCAATAATCTTTAAAATATGGAAAGCTTACTTCCAACCATCCTGGGGATAGTTTCTCTGGTGTTCAGCCTAGGCATTTTAGACATGAAATGCAGCAGGAAACAGACCTTTTCACCAAAATGCTGCCAATTCTCATCATTTTATTGAAAGTCTCACAATATTTGGTGTTTGTCTTAAAGCTCTAGACGGGGATCATAGGGTTACGTCAGAAGCTCTGCTTTTTTTAAAGCAAGTTTCTAGCCCTACAGGTTTCAGAGAAAAAGCTTGAAAATGTGACCTCTAATGGTTCCAAACCAGAAGACAGTAAAAGAAACCCAATATTTATTGGTATTTTAAAAAAACTAATGATTTTTAAGCACTTGGACTGGGCAATACTTCTCTCATCTGCCTGGGACAATGATCATTGTCTTTCACATCTGCAGAACTAGAATCCTGAGTCAAAAGTGAACAAATTTGGTCTCAGCCCAGTGCCCGTTCCTCCACCACATAAGTAACTCTAATTGAATACCTGCTTCAGAGAGGCTCAGGGCTTGAGAGAGCAGAGAGGTTCATTAGCCGAGCTCTGTGTGGCTGGGGAAACTGCTCATTGCCTGCCTGTGTTATGTTACCGCTATGAGATTCATGCCCACGTTTTGCGGTTGAATAGGAGGTGTTCAGTGCAGGTTGCCATCTTGATGGTGAAATAAGGGATCCTTTCTCTGGGTTTGCTGCCCGTTCTCAGGAAGTCCTAATTTTTTCTCTCTTTAAGGATAGTGATTCGAGAAAACGAGGTGGGGAACTCCATAGAAATATGAGCAAGGGTTTGCACAGTATGACTCCATGCACGTTAGGGAGTCTGAGACAGTAGATAGACGACAGCTTTGGTTCTTATGGAGCAATGGGAAGGCTCAGCAAAGAATATTTGACCATTATTAGAAACCATCTCAAAAAGCCACACTGCCCTGGAGAGTGTCCATTCACCGCTCAGTTTATTTTTCATAAAATCACCTCTTTTTATGGTCTGGGTTTGTGTGAAAACTGTTTTTCAAAGACAGTAATTTTCCATTTCATGCTTTGAATGCTGCAGCCCAAACATAGGATTGAAAAGGAAAAGGAAATGAGCCATGACTAATCGCTGCCACAGCTTGGGGAGAGGACCCATTACCTTCTTTGGAACTAGTGACACACTGAAGTCCCATGTCTCCTATCCTTTGGGTCACTGGCCAGGCCATCAGAGCATGCTGTTAATATTTATAGCTTGGTGTATTGTTAAATTCTGGCCAGAATCAGGCCTAATGCCTCAGTGAGCCAAAAGCACTTGAACACGCCTCTTTGCCGACCGTTTTGCTGCAGTAACAGGAGCAGAGATTAATAGATTTGGTGCAGGGTTTAGACTGGTGTGTCAGGCTTCACTGGTTTTCTCTCTTTCCCTCTTCACTTTTAGTATTAGTATTAAGGGGGAGAAAAGAGAGAGAGCCTTACAACTGCCTGGCCTTATGTTAACAAATAAACGCCCAGGCAGGAGAAATGCTAATTAAAAAACATCTCCTCTTCAAAGACCAGAATTGGAAATAGCCACATGGAGACTTAATGGGATTAAAATGTATGAGAGGATTAGAACAGTAGCGTATGGGTTTAGTGAAGCTGCTCCTGCCCCATACACGATAGTCAGTTTTTGGAACCCTCCCCCCCAGGATTTGATTCTGAAACAGTGAGTAGAAAACCAAAATACTTTATTAATCTGAAAAACCAATGGTATGTATAGGGAAACAGTGAATTGACTGTACTCCAGGACTCGGCGTTCAAGAGCCCTCTAGCACATATGACTTTCCGAGAGCTCTGATGAATCTATTTGCCGGAAAATAAACGATTAGTCCGGCAACACTAGCAGCCAGCCTGCACCTTCCTCTCTCTCCGGGAAGATCTGGCAGGGAAACACTAGGGCTGGATAAAAGGAAATGATTTCAATAAAATTCATGAGTTCAGTTGTTGTTTCTAACCAAACACCAATGTACGATTGGACTCCAACCTCCCGGACTCTGTGCTAAGCAATGACTATTGTGGGCTGTAAGCTGCAATTAGTAATAGCATATGAAGAGTCGGTGGTCCTGCTTAGAGAGAGCTGGGGTATGAGCCAAGCCTGTTTCACTCTTGGCTACACAGTGCTACAGCTGGGAAGAGGATGACAAGCAGCAATATGGCAATTTAGCAGGACAAAGGCATAACGCTATCCGGCGGCTGGGAGCTCACGCTGGAAAAATACACACTGGGAATCAGGTGCAGCCTTGTAACAGCGAAATCCGTTAACTACAGGATCAGCTTCCTGATGGACGTGGCCGTGTCCCCATTGCATGCAGGCAATGAGCCCGATCTCCAGCTGGGGTGCATCAAATGCTACCCAAAGCCCTCTTTATTGTCCGTGAGGCCAGCTGAGGCCTGGGCCCATTCTTACTATTTATTGTGTTTACTGGGGAAGTGCCAGCCAAACCTAGGGCCCTGTTGCACTGGGCACTGCAGAGACACCCAGACAGAGCCTTCCTCCCCAGAGAGCCTCCAGGCTAGACAGACCGAACAGACACGGCGTGGGGGATGGGGCAGAAGAGCAAGCAGAGTGAATAACGGGATGGCAGAAAATGGTGGCTTTTTTGGGTAGGGGTTGGGAGGGGATTAGCTAGAGGAGCGCAGAGATCTGTGAAGGGCTGAGAGTATGTAGGGTCTGCTGCTGAAGGCCTGTTTACACTAACATTATTTATTTATATTATTTATTCTAACATTTCCCACTGATGTGGCTCCGGTGGGGGTGGGGGGTTAACCATTGTGCCATCTAACTCTGCTCAGCGCCGATCACAATGACTTCGGTTGAATCATTGGTGCCCCGTCTATACTGACGCTCTCACTGTTTGTTCCTGCCAGGAGAGACCCTGGAGGGGGGATTCTGGATCCCAGAGTGGCCAGTGGGGAACGAGCCATGGTGTTTACTGTCCTCTGTGGCGCGGGTTTGTATAGGGGATGGTTTATCTGGCTTTGGGTTATGTACTTGAATTGATCTATTTTGGCTTTCAGATTGTTGGCTATGCCTGACCTAGGCCTCTGGGCCTGATTCTGATCTCACTCACAGCAAATTTACACCAGTATCACTCCTTGGGGAGTCACTCCTGATTTACAGGGGGGGAGGTGTGTTCAGAATCTGACCCATTACTCTTAGGGAGTGTGTGCTTTGGTGGAAGCTACTATCTTTTAGGTGGGATAAGAAGGTTTGTAACCGCCCGAGGAGCAAGATTCTGGACCAGCCTCCCAAAAGACGCAACCCACTTGACTCATTTTGTGATGGAGCTTGACAGGATCTGATGGGGCTGCCTGCGCTAGCAGGGACTGAATGCCAGGACCCAGGAGGTCCCTCGCAGTGCTATGCCATGTCTAAATCCAAGTTATAGCTATATGTGGTCACAAAGATTCCCCCAGCTCTTCTCACGGCTGTTGTGAAGCTGATCGCGGTGTCCTGTTTGGAGTAACATTGCTTGAGCAAGCAATTGTGCTTTTAAAGCCTCTTACAGTCCTGCTTCCACCACAGGCAGCTGTATCTCATGGGGGACGGGAGGGGTGCAGTGAAATGTATTTATTACATGGGATGGTCATGAGACAGTCCTGTGGTCCTTGCACATGTGAAATTCCTACTGATTTCAAAGTGAGTTTTACACACATGAGGGCTGCAGGATCAAGGTCAAGGTAGGGTTCAAAGCTTTTGACTGGGATTTTCAAAGGAGCCTGAAGTAGTTAGATGCCCAAATCCCATTGAATTGGATGCCAAATTCCCCTAGGCCCCAGTTTCTGCAATCTGATCAACCTTCAGATCTCACATCTTAATCCAAACTGACCTCAAGCAAGAAAATGCCTCCTTTCCCCTGGGCAAGGAGCCAGCTCCTCCTGGATTTGCTCCCCCGACACTTCTACAGCTGGCCATTAAATCCTAACCAGAGACTGCAGACTCCAAATGACCTACGCGTTGTGCTAAAACATTCTGACCTAATATTAGTGCCACTGGCTTGGTAGACAAAATAGCAGGTGTGGCGGAGAATTGGAGTAAGGGCGGCCAATACCATTATATAATTTTAGGCTGTAAAAATAAACTGCAGGATCTTGCACTGCACGTCAACAAAACGTCTTTCAGCAATGTAAACTCCTGGGCAGCAGAAATGCCAATTAAGGAACATCTGTTCCTCATAGTCCAGGAGGACTAGAAGTAACCACATGGCAACCTAATGGGATTAAAGTATAGCACCGGATTATATTAGCACAGCAAAGATCAGCTGCTGTGGATGTTCTTATGAAATCAGTGCAAAAGTGAAAAACAAATTTCCCTCCTCGGGATAGAGGCAGGGCATTTTTTTTTAAATTGTTTTAGCAGCTGGATTTCATATCATAGGTGGGGGCTGGAGCCATGTGTGTTTCAATGTGCTGGTAAATGTTCAATTAAAAGATAGTTTGTGCTGAGTAGATTAAATCATTTTTTGGAAGAAAGGTTGGTATGGGCACAGCTTGTGGGTTCCAGCATCACCAATTGGCCGTAACTGGATTTCTAGAGACCAGTAAAATGGGTCACGCAGCCTCCTTCTGCCATAGCTGTGGTGCCTGAGTGAAGTCCCCAGGAAGAGAAGGTCTGTAACTGTGAGCAGCACATGGCCCATTCACTCGAGGCTTTAATAACCCTTCAGGTGAGGTAAATACATGGAGCTGTTTGGGACATCCCAGGGCTGGTCCTTGCCTAGCATCCCCTCTGAGGTGCTGCTGCTGTGTCTAGGGAACTGAGCGTGCTCACCACCACTCACTCTGCTCTCATTTGCTTCAGCAAAGGTTAACCCTGGGCACAGCAGAAAGTGTTGGGAGAGCCATTAACGGAGAGGAAATGCAGGGGAAAATCAGGGTGAAAATCAGGGCGAAGTCAGCCCCCCGTGGCATTTGATTCCGGTCTCTCATGAGTCTTTTCGGTGGCGCTTGGAAAATGACCCAACCCTGCCAGCTGGCACTCAGGGCCACCAAAATCGAGGTGAGTGCTGCTTTGAGGAGGAACCAGGAGCCGGGGCTGGGTGAGGGTTTGCAGGCCTGGGCCCAAGGTGCTGGTTCCCACCACTGCACAGCGATGAACAAACGGATCCAGTCATCACAGACCTAGAGTTGAATAGAAAACAGGAGCATTCTTTACAAATCATTAATAATAACTGCATACTATTTTGGGATGCTCATATATCCCAAGGCAGATGTCATTTATATGTAACCTCTATTTAAGGAGTCTAGTAACAAAGTTTCCACGGTATGCATCCGATGAAGTGAGCTGTAGCTCACGAAAGCTCATGCTCAAATAAATTGGTTAGTCTCTAAGGTGCCACAAGTCCTCCTTTTCTTTTTTAGTAACAAAGCTGTACATCATAAGAACAGAACTGTTATCATAGCAACCTCCCCATCCCATGATGCATTCCATCTGAAGGTCAGAATTCCTTCTTAGACAGGCATGAAAATGGAACTCTGCTCATTACTGTCTTGTTGAAATATCTTGATTTAAAGGCAAATACATTCAAATTAAAATCAAATTATTGATATACATTCTGCTTTGAATTAGACCCCAGGCAACTCCAATGATGTAAGAGCCAATTAGGGTCCCCATGACTTCTGGTTTACACCAGAGAATTTAGACTTTGCATATTTAACCACTTCTTTTTTGCTTTTTTATATATTACAGGGGTATAGAAATGTCAGATAGGAGTCTCTTTTGGTGAGAGAGAGAGAGAGAGAGGGCGATGCAAATCCATAACCAGAATACAGAACAATTAGGCAAGAATTTTTCTTTACATTTGTGTCAAAAAAAGCCCCACAAACTTGCTGGCTTTTGTTTTCCAGTTTAGTTAGAGAACTCAAAAAGTTCATAATAAACTAGATACGGGAAATGTATTATCGGAAATCCTCTCCCCCCCCCACCACCCGCCTTCACTCAGACGTGATTTGCCTTGTCTTTACTTTTTGCGTATTTTCAGCATAGTTTGGATGTCTCACCCTTGCACCCATTTCAAAATGTAATTGTTAGCGGGGAAGCGTGAGTGGGAGTGGTTCTAGTGGGATCCTGCAGGGATCAGTTCTTGGTCCTGTGCTTATTTAACATTTTTAATCAATGACCTGGAAGAAAACAGAATATCATCACTGATAAAGTTTGCAGATGATACAAAAATTAGGGGAGTGATAAATAAGGAAGAGGCCAGGTGACGGATAGAGTCTCCCATCCTGTAAGCATGACTGTCTTGAGAAGCAGGGTCTCTGAATAAGAGAGAGATTCAAGCTTCATCTCTCTAGTTTAACAGACACTTAAGGAGTGACTCGATTACAGGCTATAAGTACCTACGTAGGGAACAAGTACTTGATAATGGGCTCTTCAGTCTAGCACAAAAAGGTCTAACATGGTCCAATGGCTGGAAGTTGAAGCTAGACAAATTCAGACTGGAGATGCGGAGTAAATTTGTAACAGTGAAAGTACTGAACCATTGAAATAATTTACCAAGGGTCATGGTTCTATCACTGGCAATTTTAAAATCAAGATTGGATGTTTTTCTAAAAGTTCTGCTCTAGGAATGACTTTGGGGAAGTTCTCTGGCCAGTGTTACACAGGAGGTCAGACTAGATGGTCACCATGGTCCTTTCTGGCCCTGGCATCTAGGACTGTATGACTATATTGCAGCTCCCCCCAACATTTCCGGTTCCTCCTCCACCCAGTCGAAGGCCCAAGGTTGGAATACCAGGGGCTGCAAGTCAGAATTCAGGCATGATGTCAGAGCTGTGGCCGTGGCCCAACGCTGGAATAGCACAAGGTGCTTTAGGTCAGGATTTAGGTGCCATAGCAGAGCTGTGTCTGTTTGTGTGATGTGAAGCCTGAAATAGCAGGGCCAGTGCAGATCATACTTGAGATTCACTGACAGGGCTATGTGGGGTCCAGGACTGGAATAGTTCGGGTTGAGTGCTGCAAGGTCATTGGGTGAGCTGTGTGGGAACTTGTATGATCCATATCCGGACTCTGCTTGGGACAGGCCTGTGCTGCTGTCGGGTTAGAGTTACCGTTTATTAATTGTATTGATGATTTGTTTGGGCGATGTGCTATTTTCTGTACAAACACAGAAGGGGTTCCAGTCCCAGCCCCTCACTTTCATTAGCTTTGCATTCATGTGCTGTTTAGAAAGCTAGGCTGTGAATAAAAAAATGCATGGTAGGGAATTGTTCTCAGCTCTATTTCCTACCTGGCATGTTTTTGAAAGGTTACTGCGATCTACTTGTAAGTAAGTGGACAGGCAACAATTTTGAAAGGCTATTTGAAAAATAATGCCATGGTGTCAGGTGGTGCTCCTAAGAGAGGCATTCAGCAATTTCTGGGAAGGAACATTAATGAAATGACTCAATTTGCTCCAGAATAATTTAGTTTTGGGGATGCTGAGGCACTTACACTGAACTCCTGCGTTTCAATTTAGGCTGAGAATCTCTGGGACCTTAGTGGAGTTGTCTGCCTGCCCTGAAACAGCTAATGGCCAACTCAGGGGCACCATCTGGAAATGTATCTATAGAAATCTTTGTGACACTTTGTGCATGAAAGACTCGCCAGAGCAATGGTTTGAGCCCCTACCCTTGTTTACTGGTGTTTCTGCATCATCCAGTGTCGAGCACCCTCATTGCTCATTGACTTCTGTCTTCCACAGGTGATATTGAGTTTGAGGACTGCTTTTACTCCTGCCTAGAACATATGATGATTCCTAAAGCCTTTGTGTATATGTGAGTGTGTGCATGCTGGCTGCAGGATCAGGCCACACATGAATGCGGAGAGGTTGTACTGTGTGTTTCTCCTGACCAGCCCTGAGGTTTCAGGGCAGAGAGATGATAAGCAGCTAAGACAGGGAGATTTCCAGAAGATTATGTGAGAAGGCAAAGTCCATCATCTGACTAGACAAGCTCCAAATGAGAAGGCTTATTGCAGTACCAAATGGGGGGAGGCGAGAGAGCGCTTTAACTGCTTAACTCCTTTTTAAAAATAGACTGTTCTGTCTGCTGAAGGACAGCACACTCCTCCCCATCTGAAATGACACCGTATGCCGTTGCTTTGGCACAAAGGCTGCGGGAATCTCTCTCTGACCTCTCTGCTCTCTCTTGTCCCCACTCTATTTAGACTCCATGCTACCAATGGCACAAAGCTGGTGTTTGGCTTTTGGATAATGATGCTTTGAATGTCAGGGTTCTGACAGTTTCACAGTGTTTGCCCAGGTGAAAGGGGGCGCAGATACAGCTCTCATGGTCCTTGTTCAGCCTGTTTATATGTATTGCCCAGAGCTGGTAGAGAGCTCTGGAGATGGCATAACTAGATAGCTGTTTCTTAGTTGCTTAATTCACTTACTGGCGTGCTTTTTGTTTTAAACACAGAGGGCCATTTCAGCTCTCGATAGATAGCTATCATGTTTGTTCAGCAAATGCCATCCATAACATCTGACCATAAGCTTGATGGTTGGCCAAACCTTTCCCACAGCAGGATAACAGAAACAAAAGTCATGCCCTCTGTTATGGTCAGTCACAGATTGTGCAATCCCTGCTTACTTGGGAAGGAGATTGATTTGCAAAAGTTGCTGCAGTGCATCTACCATATGTGGGGACAGCTTAGATCCCTAATAGACCTCTCCCCATTAAGAGCCACGTACTAGTTCCAGCAGTTTGAACAGGGCAGTTAGGCAGAGTTTGCAGGGCTGATGAAATATCTGGAAGAAATTAGAGGGAAAGAAAACAAGGGGACATGGGAATAGTTATAGTAAGGCTGCAGTGCAGCAAACCACTTAAGCACAAACTCTGAGCTAATTATTATTGTGCAGGCATATACAATGTAAACTAAACACATCATGAAATGTCATACTGCCTTATCTGTGAGACAGATTTTTAATGGTTTCAATCTCCACTATGAAAGTTTTTCCCAGCCCAAATTTGTGCTGAATTTCCCCCTCATTGCATCCAGGGCATTGCATAGTACCAGTGTATACAGTAGCTTATTTAGGTCTGATTCAGCAAAGTACTTAAAACGTGCTTTGCTGAATTGGGATGTGTTTACGTACTTTGTTAAATCAGGGCCTAAATGAGGCCCAATGCATAGGAGTAATGTGACATGCAAGCCAAATACTATTACAAAAATCTCACAAACAAAAGGCAGTATGAAAGTGCATTATGTTTAGTTCGTATAGTATAAGCCTACGCAACAATGGTAATAAATACCTTGCACTCCTCTGCATGGTTCCAGACCATTCAATTCCCCTCCATTGCCACCTAAGAGATAGGTGCTCTCTCCCTCTCATTTGCAACATCAGAGCTCACTGTCCAGGTTCCATAACCAGAGGATGGTGTCTGGGTCCAGGGAGGCGAGGCGTTATACACCGCCCTCCAGATGTCAAGCTGGATGCTCTTCTGACACGAGTTATTGTCTGCAACGCGGCCCCACAGTCACAGCGTGCAGAGGAAACCAGGCCAAGCTGGGGCATAGTTGTGCAAACTCTGCATGAAACAGAGAGTAGGCTATTGAGCTTGGTCCAGGATCTGTGATCAAGTGGACAAGGAAGCAAGTTTAGTGATGGAAGTGATGGACTCCTGAATTTACTCAGTGTGTTAGACTTGCCATCCCATCAATGCCTCCACTCTGTAAGGATGTGGCTTCCAGCTCCCTGGCCATGTTGATCGTCTGTGTATGGTAATAGGCCAGTAGTGCTCTTGTCCAAGAGTGGGTGTGCTGCCGTAGCAAAGGGGTGTCACACCCCGGTCTGCACCAGGGTGATGTGAGGATACATTAATTAATCTTTGTTTAGCTCATTTGAGAGTCTTGGATGGAAAGTGATATATAAGTGCAAAAATTACTGTTGTTATTAATATTAGCCAAATGACAATACTAGCCTTGCTACAGGAGAAGGAGGAGCGATTACTTGACCATTGAGGTAAGACCATTGATTGCAGAGCCATTGGCCATTATCTTTGAAAACTCGTGGCGAACGGGGGAAATCCCAGATGACTGGAAAAAGGCTAATGTAGTGCCAATCTTTAAAAAAGGGAAGAAGGAGGATCCTGGGAACTACAGGCCAGTCAGCCTCACCTCAGTCCCCGGAAAAATCATGGAGCAGGTCCTCAAAGAATCAATCCTGAAGCACTTACATGAGAGGAAAGTGATCAGGAACAGTCAGTATGGATTCACCAAGGGAAGGTCATGCCTGACTAATCTAGTCGCCTTCTATGATGAGATTACTGGTTCTGTGGATGAAGGGAAAGCAGTGGATGTATTGTTTCTTGACTTTAGCAAAGCTTTTGACACGGTCTCCCACAGTATTCTTGTCAGCAAGTTAAAGAAGTATGGGCTGGATGAATGCACTATAAGGTGGATAGAAAGTTGGCTAGATTGTCGGGCTCAACGGGTAGTGATCAATGGCTCCATGTCTAGTTGGCAGCTGGTGTCAAGTGGAGTGCCCCAGGGGTCGGTCCTGGGCGCGGTTTTGTTCAATATCTTCATAAATGATCTGGAGGATGGTGTGGATTGCACTCTCAGCAAATTTGCGGATGATACTAAACTAGGAGGAGTGGTAGATACGCTGGAGGGCAGGGACAGGATACAGAGGGACCTAGACAAATTGGAGGATTGGGCCAAAAGAAATCTGATGAGGTTCAATAAGGATAAGTGCAGGGTCCTGCACTTAGGATGGAAGAATCCAATGCACCGCTACAGACTAGGGGGCGAATGGCTAGGCAGCAGTTCTGCGGAAAAGGACCTAGGGGTGACAGTGGACGAGAAGCTGGATATGAGTCAGCAGTGTGCCCTTGTTGCCAAGAAGGCCAATGGCATTTTGGGATGTATAAGTAGGGGCATAGCCAGCAGATCGAGGGACGTGATCGTTCCCCTCTATTCAACATTGGTGAGGCCTCATCTGGAGTACTGTGTCCAGTTTTGGGCCCCACACTACAAGAAGGATGTGGATAAATTGGAGAGAGTCCAGCGAAGGGCAACAAAAATGATTAGGGGTCTGGAACACATGAGTTATGAGGAGAGGCTGAGGGAAATGGGATTGTTTAGTCTGCAGAACAGAAGAATGAGGGGGGATTTGATAGCTGCTTTCAACTACCTGAGAGGCGGTTCCAGAGAGGATGGCTCTAGATTATTCTCAGTGGTAGAAGATGACAGGACAAGGAGTAATGGTTTCAAGTTGCAGTGGGGGAGGTTTAGGTTGGATATTAGGAAAAACTTTTTCACTAGGAGGGTGGTGAAACACTGGAATGTGTTACCTAGGGAGGTGGTAGAATCTCCTTCCTTAGAAGTTTTTAAGGTCAGGCTTGACAAAGCCCTGGCTGGGATGATTTAATTGGGGATTGGTCCTGCTTTGAGCAGGGGGTTGGACTAGATGACCCCCTGAGGTCCCTTCCAACCCTGATATTCTATGAAGTTTGTTGTCTGTTGTGTGTATGTTTGTGTTTGTTGTGGTGTGCTTGCTGCTGGACTGAAATATACCATGTGGTCTATTTGTTTGGAGCACCATGTGCTGACCATGTGGGTGCCGAGCCCTAGCGGGCTGAGAGCTTCTTAACGAGGCTTTGATCCTTAAGACCATTAACACCCATCAACCCTTGCTCAGGGGCCAGGGCTACACAAAAAGACAAGGGCTTTAAAAAGCCCTCTCCTAAGCGACCAGAGGAGCTAGTGAACAGGAGCAGCTAACAGGGGAGTTTTCTGAGGAAGTTCTCCAGGAAGAGCATGAGGAGGGCTATATACACTTACCATTCCTTAAACTTCTTTAAACTTAAGCCAAAAACACCCCCTGATAAAAACAGAACAACAACAAAGGAACCAGCGGCAGGAGTAAAAAGAGAATGCAGGCAGAAGTCCAGCAACAGAGTGGGGGCTACCCAGTTTATTGCACCCAAGGGAGCGTGTATGATTACCTGCCTTCTGCACAGGTGGCGTGTGTGTGCATTCGGTGCAAGGAGCTCCTGACTCTCAGAGACTCTGTACAGGTTTGGAGACCAGAGTGGCTGAGCTGGAGGAGCTAAGGGAGACAGAGAGGTACATAGATGAGACTTTCCAGGACACAGTAGAGAGGTCCCACGCCTGGTCTCACAGCCTCTGTGCTGTTGAGGAGGATGAAAGCCTCAGGGAAGGAGAACATCCATCTGGAGCAGAGGGAAACAATCCCATAGTTGGGACCCTCCTTCCAGATGATGATGTGGTATCCTTTCGCACTGAGGACACCTCTCTGCAGGAGGGAACTCCAGTTACTAGGAAGAGACAGGTATTGTTAATGGGTGATTGGATCATTAGAAACATAGATAGCTAGGTTTGCGATGACTGGGAGAACCACATGGTGATTTGCCTGCCTGGTGCAAAGGTTGAAGATCTCTCGAGACATCTAGATAGACTTGTGTGTAGTGCTGGGGAGGAACCAGCGGTTGTGGAACATGTAGGTACCAATGACATAGGGAAGGATAGGAGAGAGTTCCTGGACGCCATATTTTAGACTGTTAGGCAAGAGATTGAAGTCCAGGAGCTCCATGGTAGCATTCTCTGAAATGCTCCCAGTTCCGCACGCAGGGCCCGTTAGGCAGAACTGCAGGGTTTCAATGCATGGATGAGATGATGGTATAGGGAGGAGGGGTTTAGATTTATTAGGAACTGGGGTAACTTTTGGGAAAGGGGGATCCTGTACAGGAAGGATGGGCTCCACCTAAACCAAAATGGAACCAGATTGCTGATACTTAAAATTAAAAAGGTCATTGAGCAGTTTTTAAACTAAGGACTGGGGGAAAGCCGACAGGTGTGGAGGAGCACGTGGTTCGAACAGAGACTTCCCTTAGGGGAGGATCTATTAACGGAGATTCTCCATGTTCTAGTAAGGAGGAGAGGATGGAAGATAAAATACAGGTAGGATCTGATGGGAAACAGTCAAATGAAAAAAAGTCTCATTCAATTACACCATGTAATGGGAGATAGATAGAAAGTGACAAGTTTTTAAAGTGCTTATATACCAGTGCTAGAAGTCTAAATGATAAAATGGGTGAACTAGAGTGCCTCGTATTAAAGGAGGATATTGCTATAATAGGCATCACAGAAACTTGGTGGAATGAGGATAATCAATGGGACACAGTAATACCAGGATACGAAATATACTGGAAGGACAGAACAGGTTGTCCTGGTGGGGGAGGGGCACTATATGTGAAAGAAAGTGAAGAATCAAATGAAGTAAAAATCTTAAATGAACACATCTATACCACAGAATCTCGATGGATAGTAATTCCATGCTCTAATAATAAGAATACAGCAGTAGGGATATATTACCGACCAGCTGACCAGGATGGTGATAGTGGCGGTAAAATGCTCAGGGAGATTAGAGAGGCTATTAAAATAAAAAAACTCGATATTAGTGGGGGATTTCAACTATCCCCATATTGACTGGATACATGTCACCTTAGGAAGGGATGCAGAGATAGTTTCTTGACACCTTAAGTGACTGCTTCTTGGAGCAGCTAGTCCTGGAACCCACAAGAGGGGAGACAATTCTTGATTCAGTCCTAAGTGGAGCACAGGATCTGGACCAAGAGATGAATATAGCCGAAAGAAATCTTGGAGTCATTGTGGATAGTTCTCTGAAAACATCCACTCAATGTGCAGTGACAGTCAAAAAAGCGAACAGAATGTTGGGAATCATTAAGGAAGGGATAGATAATAAGACAGAAAATATCATATTGCCTCTAGATAAATCCATGGTATGCCCACATCTTGAATACCGCGTGCAGATGTGGTCGCCCCATCTCAAAAAAGATATATTGGAATTAGAAAATGTTCAGAAAAGGACAACAAAAATGATTAGGGGTATGGCACGGCAGCTGTATGAGGAGAGATTAATAAGACTGGGACTTTTCAGCTTGGAAAAGAGATGACTACAGGGGGATATGATAGAGCTCCATAAAATCATGACTGGTGTGGAGAAAGTAAATAAAGAAGTGTTATTTACTCCTTCTCATAACACAAGAACTAAGGGCCACCAAATGAAATTAGGTTTCAGAGTAGCAGCTGTGTTAGTCTGTATTCGCAAAAAGAAAAGGAGTACTTGTGGCACCTTAGAGACTAACCAATTTATTTGAGCATAAGCTTTCGTGAGCTACAGCTCACTTCATCGGATGCATTCAGTGGAAAATACAGTGAGGAGATTTATATACACAGAGAACATGAAAAAATGGGTGTTTATCATGCACACTGTAAGGAGAGTGATCACTTAAGATGAGCTATTACCAGCAGGAGAGTGGCAGGGGTGAGGGGGGGGGAGAAGAAAACCTTTTGTAGTGATAATCAAGGTGGACCATTTCCAGCAGTTAACAAGAACATCTGAGGAACAGTGTGGGGGCGGGGAATAAACAAGGGGAAATAGTTTTACTTTGTGTAATGACTCAACCACTCCCAGTCTCTATTCAACCCTAAGTTAATTGTATCCAATTTGCAAATTAATTCCAATTCAGCAGTCTCTCGTTGGAGTCTATTTCTGAAGTCTTTTTGTTGAAGAATAGCCAGTTTTAGGTCAGAAATTGAGTGACCAGAGAGATTGAAGTGTTCTCCGACTGGTTTATGATTTATGATTCTTGACATCTGATTTGTGTCCATTTATTCTTCTACGTAGAGATTGTCCAGTTGACCAATGTATATGGCAGAGGGGCATTGCTGGCACATGATGGCATATATCACATTGGTAGATGAATTTAATGAATTTAAACTGGTAGATGAATTTAATGAAATTAATAAGGAGCAGGTTTAAAACAAACCAAAGGCAGTATTTTTTCACACAACACACAATCAACCTGTGGAACTCTTTTCCAGAGTTTGTTGTGAAGGCCAAGACTATAACAGGGTTCAAAAAAGAACTAGATAAATTCATGGAGGATAGATTCCTCAATGGCTGTTCGCCAGGATGGGCAGGGATGGTGTTCCTAGCCTCTGTTTGCCAGAGGTTGGGAATGGGCAACAGGGGATGGATCACTTGATGATTCCCTGTTCTGTTCATTCCCTCTGGGGCACCTGGCATTGGCCACTGTCAGAAGACAGGTCACTGGGCTAGATGGACCTTTGTTCTGACCCAGTATAGCTGTTTTTATGTTCTTATGTTGAGTGGTACTTTACTCGACCATTAGTGTAACTGGAATCAATGGAGAAAGAGACTACTCCATGAGCCAATGTGTGTCTAGACAATGCTTTGCTAACTTGAGCTGTTACTGAAGCGTTGTGAGCATTTGGGGTTGGGGGAGGTCAGCTTCAAAGCAGAGGATGCAATCCTGTTGATTTGGGTGTTCATCAGTTACTGAAGAGATGAGAGACCACCCAGCCATTGTAAAGGAAGGAACCCATCCTTCAAGAACCAGCCCCCGAGTCTCCTTTCACGCTGATGCAATTTCATGGGAGTTTCTCCTCATTTCTATGGCTGTATGTGCGAAGTAGCTCAGCACCTGTTCTGTTCTGTTCTATTGCTATAAATGAATGGTCACCATAGGGCTGGAGGATGCAGCGGTGTATTTAACAGACAGAATCCTCTTAGCTGGAAGCTAGTTTAGCTAAAGCTCCTGAGTCTCTTCTTTAAAGAGATAAGCCCAGTATTTAACCTTCCTCGCTATATGGAAATACCATAAACGGAAACAGCATCTCAGGGAGAGCAGATGGAACAGATCTATCCATTTGACACCCTCCTGACAAGGAAGAGTTAACTCCCCCCATCAATACTTTGAGTTGTGAAGCAATTAACATTGGCTCACAAGTGCTCCAGCATCTGGGCGATCTGACACCCAGTGACTGAACTCTGTTTAAGGGAAATCTGGCACAATTCTGAATGGACACAGAACACGCTCCCTGGAAGGTTTCAGAGGAGCAGCCATTGTTAGTCTGTATCCGCAAAAAGAAAAGGAGGACTTGTGGCACCTTAGAGACTAACCAATTTATTAGAGCATGAGCTTTCGTGAGCTGGAAGGAATTCAAATCACTTAACATTCATTTTGTGCTCTTGGAAACTCAAACCAAATTAATGTGTCAAAGAATAGTTTACCAGAGAGTTTTTGTGTTAGTACTTTTAGGTTTTGTACTTAGGAGAGTACTGTTTGCAGAGACTTGTAGGACAGTGTGATGAGGGACGCTCACGTCTTGAACGCCTCCTGCTGCTGTGTGTGGTACTACAGTCCTTTCCCCACTCCTGGCACCCCGTAGGTTATCGACCTCACTTGGTGGGTCTTTGGTGGCTTAAAACAAAGGATTAAAACAAAGACCGCTTTGATCCAGTGAGTCCTCTCCAAAGTGCAAATTCATGAGCCAGTTTTTTTCCACGCTGTTGGTGAAGTCCTTATTCTGGATTCCAGGGGAGCTTTTTGCCTGCGTGAGGACTCGGATCCTTGGCCCTCTGGATGTCCTAGGAAATGGCAATGAAGGGAGAGAAGCAGATCTGCGTAGCTACCGCACAGTAGCAGACAATAACTTTTTGTAATGAAAAGGGAGGCACCAGCTTCCATTTTACAGACAGAATTTTTTCCTCCACTGAAATGAAGAAAAATACAGACAGGTAGAAAGATGAGCAACGTAGTGCATGGCTGCTGGGGCAGGCAGTGAGGTTCAGCTTTCCTTCCCATTCTGTACATGCTCACTCAGGAGAAGGGGGTTTCCCATCTCAATTAAAAATGCACGCACTCCGCTAAATGGCAAAGAGGGCAGTGAAGAGAGTATTGCAGAGCAGACTGCAGTCTCCCTCCATCTTTAATCTGCCAGGGGCCAGGATTCTTCTCTCTTCTTCTCCACTGCAGTGTGTAGGTGGGAGATGGAGAAGATGACGAGAGAGACAGCCTTTCTAGACACCCCATTCACTTGGATTTCCACAGGAGGCGCTTTTCTCTTGCAAGTTGTCGGCAGTAAAGTAGGGAGCCCAGATGTCTGACGAGGGCCACATAGCTGTGATACAGCAGCAGCATCCACAGCCTGCTTGCACTTACAGAAACACTTGGGGATTTTGATCTATTATTAATGTTCACTGTCTTCCCAGTCAGTGGCCTCATCCCAAGGCTGAGCTATCAGGATATGAAAGTGATGACTTTGGAAGTGAACAAAACTTGGCGCTCAGCGCCATTGTCACTGTGGGGTTCAAACCCCTAGCATTGCCTCCCATGTGGCTGGCAGCAAGGCAAATATAAGCAGTAGACCTCTCTGCAAACAACAACAACCCATGATAGCCAAATACGACACGATACGCACTGGTTGCAAATCTCTCTCAGGCTATTGGTGATGATTTGAGCCACGATTTAGCAGTAGCTGGCCACTTGCCATTGTCCATTTTGGGGAGCAGACACCGTGTGCTTGGTTGTGGTTGTTATAATTTATTACTTGTATTATTGTAGTGCATAGGAGCCCAATCAAGGGTGTGTGACAAAGTCGGAATGTTTTCTCTGAATAGTCCATGTGTGCCTCAGTTTCCCCTATGTATTACTGAAGTATCCAGGTTGTGGGCTAAGAGTGTGTGATCATTGTAGAGACCCCTAGAGGGCAGGTGTGACTTCCCACTGGCAGCCTGGGCACAGAGAATGTCCGACACTGTATCCTGGCAACTGATGTCCGGGCCCCCTGTTCTGCAAGGAGCCAGCTGAAGGTGTTGGAGAACAAAGAGACTAGGTGACCTGTTTGCCTGGGAAGAAGGCAAAACCCAGACATGGGCCAGCTGGGCTGGTGGAAACTGGTCACTCTCCTGGTGGGGGACTCAGCGGAGAGAGCTCTGGGCTCTGTATCCCTTCAAGGTGGACTTTACTGAACGTCCCTGATTTCTGTGCTAAGCTCTGTTCTATGCTGTGTTCCCATTGACTAATAAACCTTCTGTGTTACAATGCTGGTTGAGAGTCACTGCTGACTGCGAACTTGGGGTGTGTGGCCCCTTTGGGGGCATGTGAGGCTTCCCCAGGTGTACCATCCGGTGGACTCACTGTGAAAAGCTCATGGTGTGAACAGGAGATGCTGGACGCTCCGAGGTCAGACCCAGGAAGCACTGAAGCCGGGCAGGCTTCTTGCCCTGGTGACAGGTGCCCTGAGGGGAGACACTGCCCCAGAGTCCTGCCTGGCTTCATTCAGAGGTTCCGGAGCCCTGAGCCTGTGACTCTGTGACAGGGGAACCCTGTTGTTCTGTGGTTGTGGGTTCTGTGGGACCTGGGTTGTGTGTGAACAGTGCTGCTCATGCCCAACATCCTGAAAACCATTTCTTGTAGAGACAGTCCTGCCCCCTGCATATCAGTAGATTAGCAGGGTATTTCTCTGCATCTCCCTTCCCTTCCGTTTTTGCTACAAGCTACATTTGGCTTCTCCTGCTGTTTATTTCCTTGTTAATATCATCATCTGCTTGTGACATTCCTTGCTAATTCTGAGGTCATGTCTAGAGTATTGACTTCAGGTAAGTAAGCAGCTGGAACAGAGAAAATCTTTGAGATCGAGCTGTGTATGCAAATAGATGTAGCATGTAAAAAGCAAGGGAAGAAAAATAACTAGAAAGCATTTCACATGTAAAGGCACCAGAATTGTTGCCAAGGAGAATATTTTAAAAGTTTCCTAGAGGTAATCGATGGTGAGTGTCAGATGTGGTGCACCAGTCACAGAGCCTGTGGTATTTACTCTTGGAGAGCAGACATCGGTGCAAAATGTCAAGCGCCCTTCCTCCAATTTGTCTTTCAGCTTAATTCATCAATCTTGGGTATATGCTGTAAATTTTCAGAACCTCCAATGCTTATAAAATGAAAAGGAGGACTTGTGGCACCTTAGAGACTAACCAATTTATTTGAGCATAAGCTTTCGTGAGCTACAGCTCACTTCATCGGATGCATCGGAAGTGAGCTGTAGCTCACGAAAGCTCATGCTCAAATAAATTGGTTAGTCTCTAAGGTGCCACAAGTCCTCCTTTTCTTTTTGCAAATACAGACTAACACGGCTGTTTCTCTGAAACCTGCGCTTATAAAATGTCCCATGTCCCAGGGCTCGTCTCTCTCCAGGGCGGCAGGGAACCACACCGCCTCACTAAATTGGGGAATAGGTCTCGTGGGGGATTAGTCCAGCCGCAGGAGTCTTCCTCCGCAGCCTTTGTGAAGGTGGAAATACCACAGAGAGCCCAGGCCCTGGGTCGGGGGAGGCAATGGTGAGTCAGGTGCTCAGGCCCTCAGGCAGGGGCTGAGCAGTCACAGTATAGAAACAGTAGGCCCAGGCCCTAGGTTCCAAAGGGCCTGGCGGAGGGGGAGACGGCCATCTGCAAGTTGGGCGGCGGGGGGAGGCAGGCCCTCCCACTCCACTGCGTCCCAGCCCGAAGCCCTAGCAGCGGCACAAGACCCACTGCTGAGTCAGCGGGGATCCTGGCCACGACACACTGACATGGGTTCTGGTTGCGCTGCAGCCAGACTATGGTTGGCTGCCCCCGGGCTACTTCCAGGCTCCCCATCTTGAGGGACCTGGGTCAGGGTGGTGTCCTCACGGGGGTCCAGCACCATGGGTTCGCTGGGGTAGCTGGCGCGGGGCAGGCCAGGCCACTCCTCGGGGTAGCTGGCGCGGGGCAGGCCAGGCCACTCCTCGGGGTAGCTGGCGCGGGGCAGGCCAGGCCACTCCTCGGGGTAGCTGGCGCGGGGCAGGCCAGGCCACTCCTCGGGGTAGCTGGCGCGGGGCAGGCCAGGCCACTCCTCGGGGTAGCTGGCGCGGGGCAGGCCCGGCCACTCCTCGGGGTAGCTGGCGCGGGGCAGGCCCGGCCACTCCTCGGGGTAGCTGGCGCGGGGCAGGCCAGGCCACTCCTCGGGGTAGCTGGCGCGGGGCAGGCCAGGCCACTCCTCGGGGTAGCTGGCGCGGGGCAGGCCCGGCCACTCCTCGGGGTAGCTGGCGCGGGGCAGGCCCGGCCACTCCTCGGGGTAGCTGGCGCGGGGCAGGCCCGGCCACTCCTCGGGGTAGCTGGCGCGGGGCAGGCCCGGCCACTCCTCGGGGTAGCTGGCGCGGGGCAGGCCCGGCCACTCCTCGGGTTTTCCGCAGACCGCTGGGCTTTCCCGCTCACAAGCTAGGCAGGAGGCGTCTGGCCTCCCTGGCGGCTGCTTCCCCAGTGAGCCCTGAGGTTGGGCCTTTATCCTTCCGAGGCAGTGCCTGACCCTCTGGGGGGCGGGCTCAGAGCTCCCTGGCTCCGCCCACTCTGGTGTCCGGAGGGGCTCTTCTCTCTCCGGGGTGGCAGGGAAGCACACCGCCTCCCTAGTCACACATATTTGTGATGTGATCTTGCAAGGTGCCATAAACTCCTTTTGGAGATAATGTCTTTAAGTTCTGGTACTACATCATTTACCCTTCAGAAGATGATGTGACAGGAACTGAATTAACTCATGTCATTTCAATAACGGCACAAGTCCCAGTTTTTCATATGTCCATGAAAAGTTATCAATGAATTAGTCAGTTATGGATTTTCTCCCTTTATTAAGTTGCATGCAAGCCAGACTGTAGAACATTGTATGGTCTATAATTCCCTCTTGACTTCTGTTTGTCTAATCAGTATATACAGTGAAAGAGCTTCTTCAATGCCAGCTGAGATTAGCTCCCTGATGTAATACTTAGTTTTTATTGTGGTGCCTCTAATTGTTTTTATTTGCTTTATTACACAATTAGATTTCTGCTACTTTTCCATTATTTATGTCTTTAATACAGATCCAGCAGGTTAGTATGAACCGAAAGGTTGGATGGTACATGAGTTTTAATATTATGCTGGTTACATTTAAAACAACTACACAATTTTGAGAAAGGTTGGAGGTGAGACCCTTGCCCCTGCTCTGGCCCCTTTATGCCAAGTCAAAAGGGATGGCGCAGCATAAATGGGCCCTAAAAAAGCCACACTTCCCCTTGTGCAGGCATGGAGGAGAACAGATATAAGACTGTCTTTCGAGGATCTCCTTGCAAGCTGTGGTGTAGGGGTCAGGCCAGGAGTGGGTCTGGGAGGGCTGTGCTGGAGTAGGGCAGCTTGGGGGGCTGCTGTAAGATGTTCCTTCCCCGGTCTCTCTAAGGTACCCTCCTGGGGTCCACTTCAGCCCCCAGAGCAGCGCAAGAACAGGAAGGTGCAAAGGTGGCTTAAATCTGCCATCACCCTCCTGTCCTGGACTGCTAGTTCTGGGATGAGCCTCTTAAATTTCACCCCGAGTATCTTACACTGCCAGAAAGCACACCTACCTCTGCAAAAGATTTGTGGGCCATATTCTTTGGTGTGGCCAAACTGCAGAGAATGCAGCTCAGGCGTGTGTGTGTGTGTAAAGGTGGCTAAGCTCTCCCTGATCCTGCTGCTGCTCTGTGTAGGCCAGTCCCGCTATTCAGCGTCAGAGTGGCCCAAGGGTGGCTCTCATCTGTGCCAGGCGACAGTGATTACATGGCTGAAAATGCAGCTGAGGATCAGACTAGCATAGGGAGGCCCCTGCCACATCTGTTTCCACCAGCCGCTTTCCCTTTTCCCAGCTACCCCACCTGTGGGGAGGGTGAGGGTGAGCTGCATCAGCTCTGTGCTACCAGAAGGTCACCCTGACACAAGGCTGATCAGCCATGGCACGGTTAGGCTGGCTCCGTAGCCGGAGTGCATGCCGTAAGTTGCTCTGCATTAGAGTATCTGTCTGTACGTGTCTGCTAGCCAGGTCCTAGGCATGTCCTTTCTTAGAGCTGTATATCACAGGCAGCAAGCTGACTCATCCCCAGTGTCAATTTTAGTGATAACGCTGTGCGCGTTGCTAAAAGTTTAAATTCTGCTCAGACTACACTCAGTAAAGAACCTGGAGGCCTTGGATTAGGAACTGCAAAGGGCCAAAAGAAAAGTATAACTTACGGGTAAAGAAAAGATTACTCTAAACCCCAATGACCGCATGTCACAACTCAGTCTGTGGAGCTGTGCGCCTGCCCTGCACTCTTTTCTCAGGGAAAATTTCTATTTTACAAGCCTCTAGAAGCATTAGGACAGTGATGGTTCTTCAAGGTGCCAGGATATTTTTTGCTGTAGAATGGGAAAGCACTGGGAATGAATAACTTTGAATTCCATCTTCACTGTGTTGCAAGACCCCAGGAGCGTGTGTTTTTCAGCACTCAGCTGTCGTTAATTCCCATTTTACAGCTCAGTGTTTTTTAATTAATTGCATTTAATCAATGCTTTTTACATTGTTATTTTGCTCGTTGCACGTTACTTGACTTAAAGTTCAACTCCTAAAAACTCTGTCAAAAAGCACTTCTGAGAGCTTGAAGCTGGGTTCAAAATAGGGGCTAGCAATAGAGCTGTCTGGAGGATGTCAATTCCTTCTGGTGGTAACTTGCGAGGTTTTGAACTTTATTTCAGTTCCGGGATGAGGATTTCACACCGGGATGAGGAGTGGTAGATATGGTGGCAGGTAGGGATAAGATACAGAGGGACCTAGACAAATTGGAGGATTGGGCCAAAAGAAATCTGATGACATTCAACAAGGACAAGTGCAGAGTCCTGCACTTAGGACGGAAGAATCCAATGCACCGCTACAGACTAGGGACTGAATGGCTAGGTAGCAGTTCACGTCCCTCGATCTGCTCGCTATACCCCTACTTATACATCCCAAAATGCCTTTGGCCTTCTTGGCAAAAAGGACACACTGCTGACTCATATCCAGCTTCTCGTCCACTGTCACCCCTAGGTCCTTTTCCGCAGAACTGCTGCCTAGCCATTCGCCCCCTAGTCTGTAGCGGTGCATTGGATTCTTCCATCCTAAGTGCAGGACCCTGCACTTATCCTTATTGAACCTCATCAGATTTCTTTTGGCCCAATCCTCCAATTTGTCTAGGTCCTTCTGTATCCTATCCCTCCCCTCCAGCGTATCTACCACTCCTCCTAGTTTAGTATCATCCGCAAATTTGCTGAGAGTGCAATCCACACCATCCTCCAGATCATTTATGAAGATATTGAACAAAACCGGCCCCAGGACCGACCCCTGGGGCACTCCACTTGACACCGGCTGCCAACTAGACATGGAGCCATTGATCACTACCCGTTGAGCCCGACAATCTAGCCAGCTTTCTACCCACCTTATAGTGCATTCATCCAGCCCATACTTCCTTAACTTGCTGACAAGAATACTGTGGGAGACCGTGTCAAAAGCTTTGCTAAAGTCAAGAAACAATACATCCACTGCTTTCCCTTCATCCACAGAACCAGTAATCTCATCATAAAAGGCTATTAGATTAGTCAGGGACTTGAACCCAGCTCCCCCACATCCCCTGATTGTGCCCTAACCACCAGCCTATGGAGCGTGATAGCTTTGGTGCTCTTTCCTTGCCTGTTGAAAACTTCAGCAAAACTGAAAGGTCTCAGCAAAATTTCATGTAGCTGAAAGTGTTCTGACCATGTCTAGCAAGCAATTGGGATCTGCTGCTGAGGGGAAACCTAGTGCACGGAACTGTTGTAGTTTAAAAGTGACAGCCATTGCTGCTAGTGTGGATTAATTATATTTGTGGCTCAAATTACAGAGATTCCTTTTGATATCAGGTTTCTGCTGCCCTAGATCACAAACAATATAAAATTCCTTGACAGTGGAAAAAGTGCAGGATTTCTCTCTCCCCACCCCCAGCATGATGAATATGTTTACATTTCTCTGTGTAAATAACTTGCAACTGTGTGCGCAAAAGGAAATCAAGGGAAATAAATAGTGGAGCCTGTCTTAAAAAGTCTAGATGCAGTGTTGTTGTAGCCGTATCAGCTCTGTGTAAGCTCAAAGCGTCTCTCTCCACATGGGTGACCATAACTGTTAGAAAAAGTTTCCAGTATGAATAATTTGAGAAAAACATTTGCTGTCTGCAAATATTCCTTAAAGTGTGTTGCTTCTCTGAACACTCCAGGCAAGGAAATCCATCTCTAGCAAAAGGGACATTTACATAGTCTAAGCAAATTCTCTGTTTTCACTTTTTCATTTGAGTAAATATTTGCAGAAAATGCTTTCAGGCTCCAGTTGTGACATTTCCCCCCAATGTCTGCTCCTCATGCTCTCTTCCTTATTAGCTCTGCCTTTGCCCTCTCCCCTCCTCAGAAGTGTTCATGGGCCAGCAAAGCATGTGTTAAAGTACAGAGGACAGAATGATCTTCTTATATTCCTAACCAAGAAGGAGAGATTAGAAAACTGGGAACAAAACCAATGGGGATTCTTTGAGATGTTTTGATTGTTATTTAAGAACTTTTTCATCACTTGGCAAGAACATTCAGGTTAGAATCGTTTCCACCTCAAGCAGAGGAGCAAGGAACCCCAGCCTGAGACAGCTGATGTGACATATTTGAAACATTAACTGTCATCATGCTGCCCCCATTGTCTCTTGTGCATATAAATACTTGACTTCAGCAAGGCATTTGGGTGCTCCCATAACACAGATATTTACTACAGCTGCTAATTACTCATCTAAGAAAGGGCTGCAGGATTAAATGGGTAGTTTTATATATATCTTAATACTGAATCTAGGAGGAGAAATTATTAGAATGAAGGATGAAAGAGAAGATGAGGAAACTGAGAAACAACTTCCAGGTGGAAAGGTTTGTTTACTTTCAAAAAAGTACCTCACAAAACACTGCCCCATCTTTTTATGTTAGAATTCCTAACACCTATTTGTCTTTAATTAAACACATGAGACCTTTGTTAATCGGGGGAAGAATGGCCAGAGAGGAAGAGGCTTTTGGACAACAGAAGGAGGGGTACTGAAAAATCAAATATCAGAGGGGTAGCCGCGTTAGTCTGTATCTGCAAAAACAACGAGGAGTCTGGACTCCTTGTTGTTTTTGAAAAATCAAGGCACTCAGGAGTAGTTTTAATTTGTAACGACAGTGTTAATGTCCTGAAGTTAGACTTTGCCTGGAATCACTGAACCCAAAGAATTTAAGCCTGCCTTGTGTGAAATCCTGATTTTTGAAGCACCACTGCATTGCAAGTGAAGCAAGAAATAACCCATGAACAGGTTAAGGGTTTACAGAGCATTATCAAGACTTCTTGCAAAATTTATGACTCCCTGCAGGGCATAAGAAGGCTTGTAGATATGCAGTAACTGTGACATAAGGCTTTCTAGTAGATGCTAGAAATCTGTTCTGATACAGTAATAAGGCTCATGTTAGAAAATAGTTTCAAGCATTAGAGCTTTTAACCCATATGGTCTCAAAAAATAAAACTGATGAGTAATAATAGGCACTAAGGTACCACAGTAATGGGCCTGGCATAAAAACTCCGGTAGATTCAACACATGAAGGTTCTTGCAAAAATGCTTGACGTTTCCAAGTGCCAATTTTAGTCATTTTATTAGTTGGTCTGGTCAGGGTGGATGGGGTCAATAGATAGTTCAGTCCTTGTACGTCTGACAAGAAATGTTGCCATTTCCCCCAGTAATTAAATAAGGCATTGAAAAATTGTTCCTTACAAATTACGGTTAAAGATTGCATTACCTCCCAGAGCTCAGCGTGAGAGGAGGTAACAACCTTGTTACTTTGCATATTCCACACAAAAGAAAGCATCAGTTATCCCTAGTTTCCTGGGCTGGTTACTTCTCGAGAAATTTAAATGTTTTTATGCTCATTTAAACAATAGAATTAATTGTCGTCAGAGCTATGCTTATATAGACTACAGTATATTATATAGAGTACAGTATGTTCAACAGTTTGAAATCATTTGGCTTTAGGAAAAAAAATACATGGATTGGAAACCCGTATATAGTAATGATCTCAGTCAGTTGTGTTAAATAACATTTTCCATCATAAATTGCAAAATATAAAAACAATGGTTTAGGAGCCAGCTGCTCAGTTTTATAATGAAGTATGATAATTAGAGAGAAATATCTCCCTGCCCACTCCCATTCTCCCCCGGGGCTAATTGTATAAATTGACCAATCTGTAATCTGAAATTATGTACGCAGGGTGAATGGAACTAATATGTATCGCTTAACAGGGAATTGCTGAGTTTGTGCGGAGTGTCATGTTATTAATTTCCTTAGCATGCACAGAGGAGAAAATCTTCAGTACAGGAAGAAATAGGCAGGCAATGTCTTTGAGGAAGGTGGCACGCTTTAAACACAGTGATTCAAGTCCATGCAACCCCAGGAGTGAGAACCTGGGTTGTTGTCAATAATCTTGGAGGATGATTTTGGAGGAACTCTGCCTTTGAGGCTGGCTGGAAAGGCTCCCATTGACTTCACTGAGGGTCGGATCGGGATCAGGGAGTAAAAATTTCAAAAGGACCTAAATCCTATCTTCAAAAGTGAAAAAGTGACATAGGCCCTTAGGAGCCCAAGTCGTATTGCAAGTGAATGGGATTTAGATGCCTGAGTGCCTAAGTCACTGTTGAAAACGTGACATAGGCTCCAAAGTCACTTGAGTGTCTTTAACATGTTACTTGTATTGCCTGGCTATATCCTTCTCCCTCAATGAGTCATCTCAGCCACAGAGGCCCAGAAAGCCTGGTCTGAGTGATGCCGCCAAACACAAGCTAAAAGAAAAGAAGGACTTGTGGCACCTTAGAGACTAACAAATTTATTTGAGCATAAGCTTTCGTGAGCTACAGCTCACTTCATCGGATGCATGCAGTGGAAAATACATGGTCCATGAGGAGGGCTCCTAGATGCTACAATAATACAAATAAATAATAATAATAATAATAATTAATAATACATTGGTCTCACTCCACTGACTTCAATAAAATGATTCTCGATTCACACTCGTGTAAGTGAGAGGGGTATCAGGTCTAGCACACGTAGTATTTAAGAATGGAAACATCTTTCTTTTAGAAGTGTTGATATCAGCAAAGTCACAGTGTTAATCATTTAATGCTACTCTTTGCCGCCTGCTAGCAGAGTCTAGATTGCTCCATTTCATATACTTATTTCTATTATAGTCCAAAAGCCTTGCTAGTCAATCATAGGGGATGTAGAATGTGATCGTGTCCCAGAGTCCAGTCAGTCAATGACATTAGTAGCTGTTTGCCTGTTACAGAAGAGCATTGTTACTATGAGTGCTGATGGGCATGGACAGTTCTTTGTGGGGAAAAACTGTAGGTGATTCTCTCCTATTCCTTCCTGTTCCTTGGCAAACACACGGCACAAAACATCTGAGCGCTAGATACATCTGAATGCTAGTGGTATCTAGCTAAGCATTTGTACGTATACAATGCTGATCCACCTGCCGAACACTTCCTGTGCTAGCTGCTTGGAGGAGGGCGCGCTGGGTTTGGCAGAGGAGGAGCCAACCTGTTGAACAGAGAAATACTTTTTCTCTGTTGCCGCCTCTCAAAAATTGGAAAGACATAACGATTCACATCTTTTGTCAAGTGTTGCACAGAAAATGCATGCAAGAAATGATACCCCACTGATGACGATTTGGTTAGGAATTATGTTTGTTTTGATTCGCTTGAACAAAATCAAGACGTTTCTGAAGTAATGGTATACAATGCATCCTAAACAGGAGATATAGTTCCTGATGCAAAGTCCACTGAAGTCCACAGAAAGATGCGTATTGATTTCAAGGGGCTGTGGCTCAGGCCTCTAGTAAATATAATGTAATAAATAAAGTACCAGACCAAAAAAAATGAGTGAATGAGGATACATATAGGAAGGCAGAAATGACTGTACCATAATGTTATATGCCCCAGTAAATCGACTACAGCCAGCTCCCCAGCTGGCGTAAATCGGTGTCGCTCCACTAACATAGGTGGGGCTGTGCCTTGTTACATTAGGGTCTGAAGATCTGGGCCCAATGCTTTATAAGGTGATTAGCACTGAAGAATACTTTGTGTGCTTGACAATCTCTGCAGGAGGGCAGAGTAACCCATTTTAATGTTGCCATCAGCTGAATTAGATTAATTATTTCTTTACAACTTCTTTTAATAAAAATGCCGCTTAAGTCATTTCACTCAATTTCAGAAGAGTGCCTATTTCCTCAGGGTGCCTGAGGTCATTTACCAGCCACTGGGTGGAACATAAAAGGCTTGATTCTCTGCTGAACCCACCACTGGCTCCTTGATCCTCTATCCTTGCAATAGCCCCTGGGCCCCTTTAACGTAAACCAGGTGGCTGTAATCCCGTATGGTGCCACATCTGTCCCTGCCCATGTTGTTCCTCCTGTACCAATCATAGCAGGAAGGGAGACGAAGGAGCTGGCTCTGTTGGCTCCAAGTCTGCTGGTGACTCCGCCACACATGGGGTATCTCCAGCCCAGGACTGACTCACAGGGAGTCTCTGCTCCATTTTCACGATTTACCTGGCTAAAAGGGAGCAAAGTGAACCAGAAAATCTGGCCCATAACACTGAGAAAGTGTAAAATGACCTACAGTGGCTATTGAAAGTTGGAATTCAGCCGCTCCCTTGTTGGAGAAAATGATGCACCTGTGTTATGAATCTGGCAGCTTTAGAGAGAACTATAGTGTATTCTTGAGATTTGATTTCAGGCTCTTGAGCTTTCCAAACATAAGAACGGCCATACTGGGTCAGACCAAAGGTCCATCTAGCCCAGTGAACTGTCTTCTGACAGATGCCAGTGCCAGGTGCCCCAGAGGGAAAGAACAGAACAGGTCATCATCAAGTGATCCATCCCCTGTCGCCCATTCCCAGCTTCTGGCAAACAGAGGCTAGGGACGCCATCCCTGCCCATCCTGGTGAACAGCCATTGATGGATCTATCCTCCATGAATGTATCAAATTCTTTTTTGAACCCTGTTATAGTCTTGGCCTACACAACAAACTCTGGCAAAGAGTTCCACAGGTTGACTGTGCATTGTGTGAAGAAATACTTCCTTTTGTTTGTTTTAAACCTGCTGCTTATTAATTTCATTTGGTGACCCCTAGTCCTTGTGTTATGAGGAGTAAATAACACTTCCTTATTTACTTTCTCCACACCAGTCATGATTTTATAGACCTCAATCATATCACCCCTTATTTGTCTCTATTCCAAACTGAAAAGTTCCAGTCTTATTAATCTCTCCTCATATGGCTGCCATTTCATATCCCTAATCAATGTTGTTGCTCTTTTCTGAACCTTTTCCAATTCCAATATATCTTTTTTGAGATGGGGCAAACGTATCTGCATGCAGTATTCAAGATGCAGGCAAATCATGGATTTATACAGAGGCAATATGATATTTTCTGTCTGATTATCTATCCTTTCCTTAATGATTTCCAACATTCTGTTCGCTTTTTTGACCATTGCTGCACATTGAGTGGATGTGTTCAGAGAACTATCCACAATGACTCCAACATCACTTTCTTGAGTGGTAACAGCTAATTTAGACCCCATCATTTTATATGTATAGTGGGGATTATGTTTTCCAATATGCATTACTTTGCATGTATCAGCAAAAAGAAAAGGAGGACTTATGGCACCTTAGAGACTAAGAAATTTATTTGCATGTATCAACACTGAATTTCATCTGCCATTTTGTTGCCCAGTCACCCAGTTATAAGAGATACTTTTATAGCTCTTTGCAGTCTGCCTGGGAGGGACTTAACTATCTTGAGTAGTTTTGTATTATCTGCAAATTTTGCCATCTCACTGTTTATCCCTTTTTCCAGATCATTTATTAATACGTTGAATAGGACTGGTCCCAGTACAGACCCCTGGGGGACACCACTATTTACCTCTCTCCATTCTGAAAACTGACCATTTATTCCTACCTTTTGTTTCCTATCATTTAACCAGCTACCAATCCATGAGAGGACCTTCCCTCTTATCCCATGACAGCTTACTTTGCTTAAGAGCCTTTGGTGAAGGACCTTGTCAAAGGCTTTCTGAAAAATCGCAGTACACTATATCCACTGGATCCCCCTTGTCCACATGCTTGTTGACCCCCTAAAAGAATTCTAGTAGATTGGTGAGGCACAATTTCCTTTACAAAAACCATGTTGACTCTTCCCCAACAAATTATGTTCATCTATGTGTCTGACAAGTTTGTTCTTTACTATCGTTTCAACCAGTTTGCCTGGTACAGAAGTCAGGCTTACCGGCCTGTAATTGCTGGGATCACCTCTGGAGCCCTTTTTAAAAGTTGTTGTCACATTAGCTATCCTCCTGTCATCTGATACAGATGCTGATTTAAATGATAAGTTGCAGACTACAGTTAGCAGTCCTGCAATTTCACATTGAGTTCCTTCAGACCTTTTGGGTGAATCCCATCTGGTCCTGGTGACTTATTACTGTTTAGTTCATCATTTTTTTTCCAAAACCTCCTCTAATGACACCTCAATTTGTGACAGTTCCTCAGATTTGTCACCTAAAAAGAATGGCTCAGGGTTGGGAATCTCCCTCATATCCTCAGCTGTGAAGATCAATGCAAAGAATTCATTTAGTTTCTCTGCAATGGTCTTATCGTCCTTGAGTGCTCCTTTAGCACCTCAATTGTACAGTGGCCCCACGATTTGTTTATCAGGCTTCCTGCTTCTGATGTACTTAAACATTTTTTTGCTATTACTTTTTGAGTCTTTGTCTAACTGTTCTTCAAATTCTTTTTTGGCCTTCCTAATTATATTTTTACACTTCATTTGCCAGAGTTTATGCTCTCTTCTATTTTCCTCACTAGGATTTAACTTCCACTTTTTAAAGGATGCCTTTTTGCCTCTCACTGCTTCTTTTACTTTGTTGTTTTGCCACGTTGGCACTTTTTTTGGTTCTCTTATTATGTTTTTTAATTTGGGGTATACCTTTAAGTTGAGCCTCTATTATGGTGTTTTTTAAAAGTTTCCATGCAACTTGCAGGGATTTTACTTTTGGTGTTGTACCTTTTTAATGTCTGTTTCACTAACCTCCTCATTTTTGTGTAGTTCCCCTTTCTGAAATTAAATGCTACAGTGTTGGGCCTCTGTGGTGTTTTCCCTGCCACACGGATGTAAAATTTAATTATATTATGGTCACTATTACCAAGCGGTCCAGCTATATTCACCTCTTGGACCTGATCCTGTGCTCCACTTAGGACTAAATCAAGAATTGCCTCTGCTCTTGTGGGTTCCAGGACTAGTTGCTCCAAGAAGCAGTCACTTAAGGTGTCAAGACACTTTATCTCTGCATCCCTTCCTGAGGTGATATGTACCCAGTCAGTATGGGGATAGTTGAAATCCTCAATTATTATTCAGTTTTTTATTTTAATAGCCTCTTTAATCTCCCTCAGCATTTCTCAGTCACTATCACCATCGTGGTCAGGGTGGTCAGTAATATATCCCTAATGCTATATTTGTATTATTCAAGCATGGAATTACTATCCATCGAGATTCTGTGGTATAGATGGGTTCATTTAAGATTTTTACTTCATTTGATTCTTCGTTTTCTTTCACATATAGTATCACTCCACCACCAGCACGACCTGTTCTGTCCTTCTGATATATTTCGTACCCTGGTATTACTGTGTCCCATTGATTATCCTCATTCCACCAAGTTTCTGTGATGCCTATTGTCAAGGTTCCTTCCCCACTCTGAACTCTAGGGTACAGATGTGGGGACCTGCATGAAAGACCCCCTAAGCTTATTCTTACCAGCTTAGGTTAAAAACTTCCTCAAGGTACAAACTTTGCCTTGTTCTTGAACAGTATGCTGCCACCACCAAGTGTTTTAAACAAAGGACAGGGAAAGAGCCCACTTGGAGATGTCTTCTCACAAAATGTCCACCCCTACACCCCCTTTCCTGTGGAAGGTTTGATAATAATCCTCACCAATTGGTACAGGTGAACACAGACCCAAACCCTTGGATCTTAAGAACAATGAAAAATCAATCAGGTTCTTAAAAGAAGAATTTTAATTAAAGAAAAGGTAAAAGAATCACCTCTGTAAAATCAGGATGGTAAATACCTTACAGGGTAATCAGATTCAAAACATAGAGAATCCCTCTAAACAAACACTTAAGTTACAAAAAGACACAAAAACAGGAATATACATTCCCTCCAGCACAGCTTATTTTACCAGCCATTAAACAAAAGAAAATCTAACACATTTTCTAGCTAGATTACTTACTAACTTAACAGGAATTGGAAGGCTTGCATTTCTGATCTGTTCCCGGAAAAAGCATCACACAGACAGACAGAACCCTTTGTTCCCCCCGCCTCGGCTCCAGATTTGAAAGTATCTTGTCCCCTCATTGGCCATTTTGGGTCAGGTGCCAGCGAGGTTACCTTAGCTTCTTAACCCTTTACAGGTTGAATGGGTTTTGCCTCTGGCCAGGAGGGATTTTATAGCACTGTATCTAGAAAGGGGGTTACCCTTCCCTTTATATTTATGACACCTATTATAGCAATATTCTCCTTTAATACGAGGCACTCTAGTTCACCCATTTTATCATTTAGACTTCTAGCACTGGTATATAAGCCCTTTAAAAACTTGTCACTTTTTAGCTGTCTCCCATTACGTGGTGTAATTGAATGAGACTTTTTTTCATTTGACTGTTTCCCATCAGATCCTACCTGTATTTTATCTTCCATCCTCTCCTCCTTACTAGAACATGGAGAATCTCCATTAATAGATCCTCCCCTAAGGGAAGTCTCTGTTCGAACCACGTGCTCCTCCATACCTATCGGCTTTCCCCCAGTCCTTAGTTTAAAAAAACCCCTTTTTAATTTTAAGTGCCAGCAATCTGGTTCCATTTTGGTTTAGGTGGAGTCCATCCTTCCTGTACAGGTTCCCCCTTTCCCAAAAGTTTCTCCAGTTCCTTATAAATCTAAACCCCTCCTTCCTACACCATCATCTCATCCATGCATTGAAACCCTGCAGTTCTGCCTGTCTAATGGGCCCTGAGCGTGGAACTGGGAGCATTTCAGAGAATGCTACCATGGAGCTCCTGGACTTCATCCTCTTGCCTAGGATCCTAAATTTGGCCTCCAGGAACTCTCTCCTATCCTTCCCTATGTCATTGGTACCTACATGTACCACGACCGCTGGTTCCTCCCCAGCACTACACACAAGTCTATCTAGATGTCTCGAGAGATCTTCAACCTTTGCACCAGGCAGGCAAGTCACCATGCAGTTCTCCCAGTCATCACAAACCCAGCTATTTATGTTTCTAATGATCCAATCACTGATTAATAATACTTGTCTCTTCCTGATAACTGGAGTGCCCTCCCACAGAGAGGTGTCCTCAGTGCAAGAGGATACCACAACGTCATATGGAAGGAGGGTCCCAACTATGGGATTGTTTCCCTCTGCTCCAGTTGGATGTTCTCCTTCCCTGAGACTTTCATCCTCCTTAACAACATGGAGGCTGACAGACTGGGGGTGGGACTATTCTACTGTGTCCTGAAAAGTCTCATCTGTGTACCTCTTTGCCTCCTTTAGCTTCCCCAGCTCAGTCACTCTGGTCTCCAGACCTGTACACGGTCTCTGAGGGCCAGGGGCTCCTTGCACTGAATGCACAGACACGCCACCTGTCCAGAAGGCAGGTAATCATACACGCTGCATTGGGTGCAATAAACTGGGTAGTCCCCACTCTGTTGCTGGACTTCTGCCTGTATTCTCTTTTTACTCCTGCAGCTGGTTCCTTTGTTGTTGTTTTATTTTTTATCACGGGGTGGTTTTGGCTTTCAGTTTAAAGAATGTTAAGTTTATCTAGCCCTTCCTAACACTCGCCCCTCCCTCGCAATGCTCCCCTGTTAGCTGCTCCTGTTTATTAGCTCCTCTGGTCGCTTAGGAGCGGGCTTTTTAAAGTCCTGTCTTCCTGAGTAGCCATAAGGTAAAAGCTGAGGGTCAAACTTTTTAACTATTATTGTACTTAACAGTACAACTAGTGGCATTTAGAGAAAATCACTGGTATGCTTTTAATGAGATTTTACGTTTGCTTAATAATTTTTGCTGTATTATTTAATTATTTTTTTTTCATTAGACAGGAAGAGTGGAATTTAGCAACCAGAGAACCCAAACCCTCAGAGAATCCTTGGCACACTGCTGGTGTACTCCTGCCTAGCTACGGACATGCTGGATAGCCTCCGGGTTTAGGTACTTTGTATTTGGCATTGTACAACCTTGGAGAGAATGCCACATAGTTAGGGAAACAAAGCTGAAACTTGACAATAAATCTAATAAGGAAAGATAAAGACAGTTGGGGAAAAACTGGATATTTTGAGGTGACATCAGAATTTCACAAAATTATAGAAAGGAAAATGTCTGTAGAAATGGCTTTATTAATAAGGCAATTAAAAGACATAGCCTACAATTGAAGGGCCACACTCTCATACCTATGATTTTCCTTATGCAAGGGACAGGAAATTGCATAAGTTTCAACTCTGTTCTTAAGCTCTGTCCCTACGGGATGGCATTTCTAGTTAACCTGTTACACCACCACCGTTTCATGGTGAATGACACTTTTGGATGACACCCAGCTATGTTTTCTAAGAAAAAAATATGGACTCATAATGGTGGCAAATTGCCACAAAAAGGCACTTGTAATAGTCCCTCATGGTACAAAGATAAAGAACATGAAATAGCCTTCCTAGAAGAGTCCTTGAGACTCCTTCACAAAGTGATTCAGAAAGAAAATTGTGTTAATACTTAGGGAGGCAAAGTAGGGGAATTCTGTGATTTCTTCACAAGCCTGGATTTGGTGGCCACTAATATCCGATCTATCATAATATCTGTGTTGCATAATTCAATGGGACTGAGAGCGCTACCTCCCATTTTCCAATGGGTGTACATCAGCATATTCTATTAAGATAATTTTTTGGGGGGAAAAGTCTGACGGGGTGCTAAATTTTGTAAAGAACCAATTAATTTTAACTCATAAGCTAATTAAAAAATAACTTCTCAAAATGATCATTCTATATTCTTTACTGTGCTAAAATGTTGAGGATACATGATAGTTTTCATACATAATAAGGAGGTTGAATCCCTACTTTGTTTTCCCTTAAAGAAGTATCAATCAGACAGACACAAGAATCATGCAACTAAAAAGACATACTAAACTTCATCACTCACACACTTTCACTCATTTGTACATTGCCTCTTTAGATTGTAAGCTTTTTGGGGAAGGGATCTTGTCTTCTTCTGTGTCTCTAATCAACTGTTCTATTTGGTTCAGGTTATTATAAACTTTCCCCCACCCAGTCACCAGATTATCTGAGTGGCTTCCAGAAATGCATTAACAGGTGTGATGAGCATTTGTGATGTCTGGTACTCTTTTCTCCTTTTTTCTCTCCAAGGGGAAAATGATGCAAAGCTTTTTTTTTTGTTTTTGTTTACATTTTTTATTTGATATCTGTTCGCACACTATTTATGTTATGTAAATAATAATAATAATTAATAAATTGATACCAATAATAATACTGAGCTTTTCATCTATAAAACTTGTTCCAGGAAGAATGCACTAAACAAACAGAACAGTCATTTCTGTCATATCACGTACAAAGCTTAATGTATAAGGTTTGAGTCCTCCTGCCCTCTCATCTTTTGTACCTTGAGAGATGGCTAATTGGTTAGGCTCATGTGGGCATATCCCATCCTATCAATTTCCAACGATTATAAGGGTAAGTGGGGATGTGTGTTGCTGGAGCTTGTTCTTTCCTGTCTTTTATATTTCTGATTTTTATTAATTATTATAAATAATAATCATTAGTATTTACTTAGCTCTTTACATCCTCAGAGCATTTTACGGACATTCATTGATGTATGCTCACAAACACTCAGTATGTGAGGTAGGTAAATATTGTTTTCACTCTGTTGGGTTTGATCCATGTTTTGTGACCAAATAGGATTTTTCCTCTCAGCTTTCAATCATATCATTATTTTCAATGCAGAAGGTAGAGAAGGTGGCAAGATGTAACTTCTCTGTTTGGCAGCTTACGCAGATAAAAGACCAATAATCAGAGCCCTTCTGATCAAGAGCCAAATGAAGTAATGAAGGAGGGTATCGTTCTAGAAACAATCTTCATGACACTCCAGCAGAGGGAGGTCTTTCATGCAGCTATCAGCTATAATCAAGTTGTTCTCTAACAGCATTTCCCACAAAGGTATCTCGATGAAGGAGACTCCCAGTCATTTGCTTGCTGTCTATACAGTTGGCAGCAAAGTTACAGTTATAATTAAAGGTAAATACTGTTTACTATCCTTTAGATCAAAAGTCTGATTCATTTCTGTGCGTTAATGCCACTCATAACTATTAGAGATGTTTTCAGAGTAACATTCAGCAATAATTTCTCTAATATAAACACTCCAAAATTTTGAGTTATTTTAAAATTTTATTGTACATAGAAGTGGTGAGTGTGTACATATTATCTGAATGTCTAGAAGCCTAATAAGAATACAATAAACAATCTGTTGATTCTGTGCACAGTTAATGATTCCTTTGATGTAATGAATATCCAACTGAGAATATTACCCGAAAAGTCATCTTTTGCCTTGGTGATCTGTGCAAATGCCATTCTCTGAGGTAGAGAATTTCCAATACAAAATTAAAATGGTAAACACTTCTAATTTGGTAGTGGGGAGAATACCAGATGGCAGTTAGGATTTCTTGGCTCGTGCAGATACCTGCAAAATCCTATACTCAGTCCCAGTGAGGCTGTGAGCCACTTTTAAAATGATTGAATTGTATATCTCTATTCTGGCATTCAGACAAGTGCACTGACATACTTTAATACAGGTGAATCAACAATGCACAAATTTATCTTCATGCCTAGCCACAGCTAACAATCGCACACAGACATTTGTGCGTGTATGTATATACTCACACACGCTTACTCTTATGCAAATCCATACTCCTTTGCAGTACATTTGGTTTCTATATAGGTATACAGTAAGGAATATGAAAAAAGAAGGCTTTACAGAGTCAGGTATAGTGAATCTAACTCCACCATGGTGTATGTTAGGCCTCCATGTTCTATTTTATTTATTTATTTCAATTTCCATTGGTCCAATAAAGAGCATCCCCCTGAGCTCTCAGGGTATTTGTCAGTCTATTAAAAAGACATGCTTAAAATAAACTGACTCTATCAATTACCTCCAGATCACTGCACCCCAGAAACCACCATAAATATAACAAAAAATTAATAATCCCTCTAAGAGAATCTAAACAAGAGTATTCCTATCACCACTACATAAGAACAGCCAGACTGGGTCAGACCAATGGTCCATCTAGCCCAGTATCCTGTCTTCTGAAAGTGACCAGTGCCAGATGATCCAATGTGAATGAACAGAACAGGGCAGTTATTGAGTGATCCATCCCCTGCCGTTCATTCCCAGCTTCTGACAGTCTGAGGCTTAGGGACAGCCAAAGCATGGGATTGCATCCCTGACCATGATGGCTAATAGCCATTGACTGACCTTTCCTTCATGAACTTATCTAATTCTTTTTTGAACCCAGTTATACTTTTGGCCTTCACAACATCCCCTGGCAATGAGTTCCACAGGTTGACCGTGTGTTGTGTGAAGAAATACTTTGTTTGTTTTAAACCTGCTGCCTATTAATTTTATTAAGGTTGACCCATTTCTTGTGTTTATGTTAAGGGACAAATAACACTTCCCTGTTCAATTTCTCTACACCATTCATGATTTTATAGACCTCTATTATATCCCCCCTTTGTCTTCGCTTTTCTAAACTGAACTGCCCCAGCCTTTTCATCTTTCCTCGTATGGAAGCTATTCCATATCCCTAATAATTTTTGTTGCCCTTTCTGTACCTTTTCCAACTCTAATACATCTTTTTTGAGATGACCAAAACTGTGGGCAGTATTTGAGGTGTAGGTGTACCATGAATTTATACAATCGTGTTATGCTATTTTCTGTCTTATTATTTATCCATTTTCTAATGGTTCCCAACTTTTTTAGCTTTTTTGACTGCTGCTGCACACTGAGCAGATGTTTTCAGAGAACTATGCATGATGACTCCAAAATCTTTCTTGAGTGGCAATAGCTAATTTAGAACTCATCATTTTGAATGTATAGCTGGGATTATGTTTTCTTTGCACTTACCAACATTGAATTTCATCAGGCATTTTGTTGCTCAGTCACCCAGTCTTGTGAGATCCCTTTGTAACTCTTCTGAGTCAGCTTCAGACTTAAGTTTCTTGAGTAATTTAGTATCATCTGCAAACTTTACCACACATTGTTTACCCCTTTTCCATATAATTTATAAACCTGTTGAACAGTACAGGTCCCAGTACAGATCCAAGGGGCACCCCATTATTTACCACTTTCCATTGTGAAAAGTGACCATTTATTCCTACTCTTTGTTTCCTATCCTTTAACCAGTTACTGATTCATGAGAGGACCTTCCGTTTTATCCCATGACTGCTTAAGTTGCAGTGGGGAAGGTTTAGATTGGATATTAGGAAAAACTTTTTCACTAAGAGGGTGGTGAAACACTGGAATGCGTTACCTAGGGAGGTGGTAGAATCTCCTTCCTTAGAGGTTTTTAAGGTCAGGCTTGACAAAGCCCTGGCTGGGATGATTTAACTGGGAATTGGTCCTGCTTTGAGCAGGGGGTTGGACTAGATGACCTTCTGGGGTCCCTTCCAACCCTGATATTCTATGATTCTATGCTTACTTTGCTTAAGAAGGCTTTCTGAAAGTCCAGCTACACTGTATCAGCTGGATCACCCTTGTCCACATGCTTGTTGACACCCTCAAAGAATTCTAACATTGTTGAGGCATGATTTCCCTTTACAAAGCCATGTTGACTCTCCCTAGCAGCACCTATCCTTTGTTAGTTTCAGAAAGTATAATCTGAGTTTATTTGGCTGAAATCTGCATTTACTTCCGCTAATTTATTCAAGAGACATGGTGGGTGAGGTAATATCTTTTATTGGACCAACCTCCCTCACCAACAGATGTTTTCCCAAAATGATGCAGAAACTAGTGTTGAATGTATTCTTAACATCTAAATTAGGCCTTGCCCTTTATAGTGATTATGGCTATTTACTTGTAACCTGTAGATGCACTAACTCATGTTCTGGCAAGCTGAATTCTAAGCCATTTCCATTCAGATCTCAGACTGTATCAGTATATTTTAAGAGATCAGAAGGTTCTCTAAAAACCAGGGTGACTAGGAGCAGTTTGTCTAACTGATCAGTCACCCCAAATATACCGTTCTGTGGTGCTGTGTTTCTTATATGCTATTTCTATTTTTAACATATGTTTTCTGAACAACAGTTTGGAGTACTTTGGACAAAAAGGCAGAAAAGTTATTTTTATTAATTGTTGTAATCGCCATAATTTCACCATGTTTGCCCTTTAGCCACAGGGCTAGTCTACTTCTTTTAACTAGAGTCATTCATTTCCATTCATACACTTCTATTCAGATCTTGTTAACCTGGTCTTGGTGAACCTATATGAATATCCAAGAGGTTCATAGAGCAACTAGTCAAATTACAGCATAGTATATACAGAATGTACACTACCTTGCCACAATTAAAAATACACAAAAAAGTTTTGTATTGCCAAGATCTGACTGAATAACAAATATATATATTCAATATAAATTGTGAAAAGAACAGCATTTCTTACAACCAAATTTATTGTTTTATGTTTTGTTTATTGGTATAGTGAAAGAAAGCATCAATAAAACCTGAAAGCATTCAAAAGAAAACAAGTTTAACTGGTTTTTAGCATGAGCTATTATCAAAAGTGACTTCACACAAATTTTCACAAAGAGCCTTTTAAAGTGTACATTTCAATGAAATCTAGATAATAATGGCAAAAAACAACACTGAGAATAAAAAGGAACTTTGAGCCCTAAGTGGTATTGTCTTAGCCATTATCATAATCAACATAATTTTAAGTATTTTTTTCCTTTAAAAAAAACCTTTGAAAAGGACTTATTAGGCAGATGTTAATGGATTGCTATTAGTTTTTTTTCCTATTTGATTACAAGGGGGATTTAATGTTTAGCAACAGTATCAAGCCAGGTCAGTTATGAAAAATTCATTGCTGCCAGTAACTTCCCTTGCTCAGTGCATTTCAGAGGAAGAGAACAAACTCTCTGAGTATCTGCATGTCTTGTGGTAATGATGAATGGGGAAAGGGGGTTGGTGGTGAAGTAGTCAGGACTTAAATACCTGTCCTAAAAGAATCAGGATAATACCCATGGATAATCAAATATTCTCGCTAAAATTGTGGATAGGGTTGAATCCTCCCACATGATGACTGATAAATTGGAATATGTCTTCCTATTTTACTAACTTTACCTAATTAGGCCTTGTAGGGGCTCAACTTCATGCAGGTAAGTAGTCTAACTGATGACAATGGTTAAGCACGTTTAGGCTGTTTGCTGGATTGGGGTAAGACTAGAGTGGTCAGCACTTTTCGCGAGTGAGCCTGAGAAGCACATTTTTGTGTTATACAGAACTGCTGGTATACAGGTTAATGGTTTTGTTTTTTACCTTGGTATGCGGGTATCCAGGTTTCATGGCTTTTTACCCTGCAACCACAAAAATGTTAAGTCACTGACATAGAGTTTAGAATACAAGAGATGGGCTTGGTTTGAATCTGAGGATTTATGGAAAACAAATTACAGTACTCACCAGATTCAGCTTTCAGTGCCAGCTCAACGGACATATGGAAATTAAAACACTACTTTTAAAATTGTGTCTAGATTAAATAGGTCATTTAAATCATCTGATGTATAGTTGACATAGCTTTAATCAGATCACTAACTTTTATATAGAAGTAGTGGGCAAAGGGGCACCTATAAAGAACTCAAAACCAGCTTAATTTAAAACTTCAGAAACTTGTAGCCTTTCATTTGCCTGTTGGCCAACATGTTTGAAGAAATGTCCCTTAAAAGGAACAAAGTTATACTATATTTGAAGCACAAAAGGTGAGCTGTAAAGCAAAACCAACCAAAGGACACTGTGTTTGTACCCATTATTGCTTCTTTATGATGTGTAAAGACAGTCTCAAAGAATTTTTTCTGCCTTTTAAAAAAAAAACCTAACTTTAGAAATAGCTGGTCTTGATGTTTTTGGTAGAGGACTACAGAACTAATGGATATTGACATCACAATACACTGAAACTTGAGCTGCAAGCTTCCTAGCCCTCAATTGCAGGAAAAGGAGATGTCTAATCTGGGTGTGTGTTAGACCCCAGTCCTGGAATCTGATGCATGGGGGTGAATTCTGCACCCACTGCAGAGCCCCCGTGAAATCCATCTGTTGTGATGTTAGCATTCCGTCCCTTTTTATGACTTTCAGCAAAATCCTGGGTGGTCAAGACTTGAGACTCCTGCTACTTCGACGGAAAAACAAAACAAAAATCATGTGTGAGGGACGGAAAACGTTATAAATCACTCCTTACTCTTTATAAACGAAGGAGCAGGAAAGAACCCACTTTAAATGTTTCCTTTAGGCATTCGCACAATACCTCTTAAGTTATGGCCCCCCCGCATTTACATTTCTTGCCTTGTGTTAAAATCTTAAGCCGCATGTAGGAGTCCAGCCCCGCCCCCCATATTTCATAGTAAATTTCACTGCAGTCGGTTTAGCTGTCAGCAGATGAAGTAATCACCCGGGAGCCCCCGCCCCGAGCGGCACCCCCGCAGGAGGAGTCTCTGCCGCCGGCACGCAGGGAACGGAGCCGCGCGGGGCGAGAGTCCAGCTCCGGGTCTTGGCGCGAGCCCCGGCCCCGGCCCCGCCGCCGCGCTGTCAGCCAGGAGGGGGAGACCAGGGCTCCCCAAGCAGCCGATTAAAAGACCCCCCCCCCCGCGGCCGCAGAAGGACCCACTGGCCCGAGGCCGCGGCGGGGAAGGGGGTCTCGGCGGGGGGACGGGGACACGCGTGGCGGCTCCGCCCCACGCGGGGGCTGCTGCCCGGCAAGCCCCGGGGCCAGGGCTCCCCGTCCCGCTGCGGCTGGGTCGAGCGGCGACGGGAGCGTCCCGGGGGGCTGCGTCCCGGGGGCGCCCGCCGGGCTCCGAGCCGCCCCGCCCGCCCGGGCCGTGGGGGGGGGGACCTCGCGGCCGCTGGCCCCAGGGGCGCTTTGGGGTCGCCGGCGCCCCGCTTCTCTGCCGCCGGGGAGATGGGCGCAGGGGCCAGGCGGGAGGCCAGGGGGCGGCTCTAGGGCCATCGCCTGGATCGGCCCCGGCACCCCGGACCGGGACAGCGGCATGGCTCCCGGCGGCGCCTGAACGGGCAGCGCGGCCGGGGCACGGGGCGTCCGTCCCGGGGCCGGGGCGCTGAGCGCGGCCGGGGCGCGGCGGAGCTCGGCCCCCGTGTGGGGACGGGGGAGAGAGCCGGGGCCTGAGCCCCCCCCCCCGCGCGCAGCCGGCGCGAGCCGCCTCCCCCCCCCCGCCCCGCGCGCAGCCGGCGCGAGCCGCCTCCCCCCCGCGCCCCGCGCGCAGCCGGCGCGAGCCTCCTTCCCCCCCCCCCCGCGCCCCGCGCGCAGCCGGCGCGAGCCGCCTCCCCCCCCGCGCCCCGCGCGCAGCCGGCGCGAGCCGCCTCCCCCCCCCGCCCCGCGCGCAGCCGGCGCGAGCCTCCTTCCCCCCCCCCGCCCCTCGTGCAGCCGGCGCGAGCCTCCCCCCCCCCACCCGCGCGCGCGGCGGCCGTTGGAGCCGCGGGTCGCTGCCCCCGGCGGCGCCTCCATCTGCAGCCCGGCGGGGAGCGGGGAACATGGCGGACCTGGAGGCGGTGCTGGCCGATGTCAGCTACCTGATGGCGATGGAGAAGAGCAAGAGCACCCCGGCGGCGCGGGCCAGCAAGAAGATCAGCCTGCCGGAGCCCAGGTACCAGCCCCGCCCAGCCCAGCCCGGGACCCCCCCCCCCGCACCCCCAGACTGGACCCCCCAAGCCCGGGACCCCCCGCACCCCCAGACTGGACCCCCCCAAGCCCGGGATCCCCCCCCGCACCCCCAGACTGGACCCCCCAAGCCCGGGATCCCCCCCGCACCCCCAGACTGGACCCCCCAAGCCCGGGATCCCCCCCGCACCCCCAGACTGGACCCCCCAAGCCCGGGATCCCCCCCGCACCCCCAGACTGGACCCCCCAAGCCCGGGACCCCCCCACAGCCCCCAGACTGGACCCCCACAGCCCCCAGCTTGGAGACCCCCTGAAGTCCCCAGACTGGACCCCCACACCCCCAGCCCGGGGACCCCCTACTGCCTGGCCGGGACCCCCCCCCCGCACCCCCAGACTGGATTCCCCAGCCCGGGACCCGCACCCGCAGACTAGATCCCCGCAGCCCCTAGCTTGGAGACCCCCTGAAGTTCCTAGACTGGATCCCCACATCCCCAGCCCAGGGACCCCATACTGCCCGGCCGGGATGCCCCCGCTACCCCCAGCAGCCCTGAGGCCTGGGACTCCCCCCCCCCCCCCGAGCCACGGACCCTTCCCAGCCCAGACCTCCCGCTGCCCCCAGACTGGACCCCTGCACCCCCAACCCTGCCCCCCCCACTGCCTGGCTGGACCCTCCCACAGCCCCCAACCTGGAGACCTCCCGCACCCCCAGCTGGGGCCCTCCCCAGCCCCCGGTGGCGGGACAGCCCGGATGCACCATAGACCTTTGCTGCACTTTGCGAAGTCCCAGGGACCCCCCCACCCCACACAGTGCCTCGTGTCCTGGGACCTCCTTTCCTGAGCTACAGCCTGGGAACTGGGACCCCAGAGCCCCCATAAGGGGGCTGATCTCTGGTAGACCAGGCACTTAAACTGCGAGGGGAGCTTCCCCAAGGCACTGTTTGTTCCATCTGGCCCTGCTGCGTGGCTCTGCTCCCTATTCCTCCAGGGCCTGAAACATCCTTTGCAGGAGCCCCATTTCCCAGGGACCTGCTGCCCATCTCCCTTCCCCTTGGTGCCCAGAGCCAGCTGGTTTTGGGGAGCCTATGTGCTGGGACCCCAAAGCCACACAACCCGTCACCCGAGACCCCTGGCAACAGGGTCTTCTTAGACCGGAGTCTTCTAGGAGGATAGTTGTTGAGTCTGCGCCCCTTGCTCCTCTCCAACGGGATGCAATTCTCCCCTTGTTCACAGGCTCTCAGGGATCTTCTCCCAGCGCCAACCTTGTGATGGGCATATGCCATATGTGAGATGGGGCATAGATGTCAGGGTTGGGGGCTGATGTACATCAAGGTGTAACTCAGCGGTGAGGTTGGAAGACTCATATCATGGTGTAACCCAACCTGAAGGTGTGAGGAGATGGTGGAGAGAGTGTAGGTACCAGCCATGTCAGAGTGCAAGGGTTTAACGCAGCCTTGCAAAAAGTGCATATACGTTTACCAGTCCATCCATAAAACTGGCTTGCCACTCTGACTGTGGTCTTAATCTACTGGGATGATGCGGGGGAAGGGGAAGGGGAGAAGAATGACATTTTACTGGCCCATCCAAAAAAGAAAAAAATAAAACTGTAGGAGCTTGGGGTAATAGTTTTGCCAGGCAGTGTAACCCCAGTTCATGCAAATGGAGGGTATGGGGTGGTGAAGGCATCCAGAGACCCAGCTACAGGGTCTCTGGATGCCTGTCACCGGTTAACTAAATAGCTAATCCTACATGCACACAATCTCAAAGGGGGGGGATAAAAGCAGATAGTCTAATTTAAATGTTAAAAGGGCCATCATTATTATTACTGTTACCTTTTTGCCGAGGAGTGATGAGACAAGATACAGTATTAATCTAGTTCTGGACAATCTCAGTAGGGACAGGTACACAGCTTGCATGCCAATTACATTGTGCATGGAAGATGGGGATCTGGGGAGAACAATCTTAGGTAGCTTTTGATGAACATAGCATATGGTGAGAAGATGTGAGTCCACTGATAATATACCCGAGTGAGATCTAAATAAAAAAGAAAACACAGATCTCTTATAGTGTGCCAAGTTATTATACAATAACTCAGTACTGCTTTATTGTGATTATTATAATTAGTGAGTCTGGATTGAGGCATTTATTTAAAGCAACATCTGGGAGCATTTTTTGGCAAATATAAATATTCTCTTTCAAAAGAATTTTCTAGGCATTTATTTGACTTCAGTATTTATGTAACTGGCTGAAAAACTAGTTGAGTGGCAATATAATACATTTTGGGTATAATCTAATAAATTGATCCTCAAACTGCTGTGATCTGCAGAATCATTTTCTGGTGGTCCATAGAAATTTGAGATCAAAGCAGCGGGATGTGGGAGAGAAGCCTGTTAGAATGAATATGTTGTATAAGTATTGAACTAAAACAGAACCTGATTCTGCAATGAGCTCCACTTGTATGAATTCATATTCCACCGTGATGGCTGCAGAATTAGGACCATAGCTGCCTCCTCTCTTTTTCCCTTTAATGGCAACACTGGATTTTCCTCTGAAACCAAATTCCCACATTATGTATGCACTATGAAATTCTACTAAAATCTCTTGCTATTCTTAGCTATTCTGTCTTTATAGATATATTTTGTTTCTTGGCATAAAAAAACCCAAAGTTCCCTCCTTTATTCTATGCATTATGCCACAAGTAAAGGTTTACCAGACAAATTTTGCATGTATTGTAGTGTTACTGACCATGTGTAACTGCTGTGGTGTTCTGATAGCACATCCCTACCACTCTGTATAGACTTATGAAGTGTAACATAAATAACAGATTACTAGAACTCTCTCTTCCACATATTTACACAGCTCTCTAGCTCCATGCTTTGAATTCTAAGTTTTGCAATGAGGATACCAAGCAGGGAAAACACAAGAGGCTGAGAGACTGTAAGAATGATCGAATTAACAGGACACCAGCGGGGGTGTAAAACCCGAACAACAAAAAGCTTGCCAATCATTTTTAAAGTCCAGTAAACATTTTTGTACTGGAGAGATTTAGGGACACATTTTTCTCTTGGTGTATGTAAACACTAATAATAATTTAAAGTATTTGTATGCGTCAAGGGTAGAGTTTATCCTATAATATTAACCAAACTCCTGGAGACCTTATTTAAAATGTTTATAGTATTACATTCTTCCACATGATGGGTAAATATATTATTTTGTTCAGTGTCAACTCTCCGTGGTGCTCTGTAGATATAATGACATACATGATACATCTAATGATGGTGGAAGCTTGGATGAAGGTAACATGTAGGAGAGAACATGATTGGGCAGCTTCATTGAATAAGCGTGCTTTAAGGAGATTATTATTCTACTGCTGTTTGTATCATGGTAGAGTTTGGATGCTCCAGTCTGGATTGGGGCCTTGTTGTGGCAAGTGCTGTACAAACTCCTAGGTAGACAAAGTCCTTGCCCTAAAGAGCTTGTAGCCTAGTGCTTTGATTCTGCAAAGAATTAAGCATCTGACTTCAATGAGATTGCTCATGTGCATATTTCTTTGCAGAATTGGGGCCTAAATTGAAGCCAGGTGCAACAAGGGAATTTAACAAACAGTAAGAGGGAAGCAGGGAGGGAAGATGAGGATAACTTTAATTAAATTACATGGCGATAGAGATACTGAACAGTTTGGTTGCAAATTATTTGTGCTGTTAAAATGAGCATCAGTAATCCTCAGCTGAGTCATCATGGTTTGAAGGAAATAAACAATAAGAGGACGCAAGTTGCAGGTATAAATGATAGCATAGAAAAGGTGCCAGAGTGGGACTGGGAACATTTAAGGAGACTTGGCAGGTGGGAAGAGGATGAGGAGGCATAGGTGTAAATGAGAGCAGAGATTTAACTAAGGGTGCTTTAAATGGTTGGGAACAAATTACCATCAGAACTTTTAACTGAAAACAGGGATTTCCTCATTCAATAGGAAGTTTTGACAACTTTCCTGGTGTCAGATGTCTTCATAGTGAGCTCTGGGGTTTTTCTTTAGATCCCTTTCATTATAATGTACATGATATGCCAGGAGCATTTACAATCTTGTGTGTCACTGATATACTGGTAAAATTTTAGATAACATAAATCAGACAGTCAGATGCATGTCTGACACCCTACTTTACTGTTCAACAGGGATCCTAGTTTTCTGTGATAAAACCCTCAAAATTATCTAATAAAAATTCAAAAATCCATGTTTTTCTGCAAATAAAATGAAACTCTGAACTTTAGTTTTTTTCTAGCCACGATATATATAGGTATCAGTTGAATACAATGTTTTATTGATATATTCACAATTTTAAAGCTGACAGCCTGAGCCTCGCTCATTTTCCTGATTAACTGAATTTTTGATTATCTGCTCTGGCCCTGGTCCCAATTAGATCAGATAATTGGGGTTCCCCGGTATATGTTTTTATTTTTTCACAAAATGTAAAAACTAAAGATTCTCCGTAGATGCAAATTCCAAGTTTTTCTGTGGCAAATGGATTCTGTGATCACTCCTGATAAATTAAGACCGTAATTAAAAAAGCCAGCTGAATAGAAAACTCTTCTTTGCAGTACAATTTTGAGACCAAATATTTTCATGAATACATTTCTGATTTCTCTGGTTTTGTGCTATAGCAATTTATCAAGCGAGTCAGAGCACAGCTTTCAAATGTTAGGCTGCAAGCAACTGTTGTTCTACTGCACAACTGTCCGTCATGGAGACTGACTATCTACATCCTTAATCATTTGTTAGAACAGAAATAAGATCTTTGGAATAGAACATTGACATGGGATAACTGGATCCCACTTTGAAAAAAAAAAAAAGGTCTTTGCCTCACTGCAATATTCTTTTTTTAAAGCAATACATAATTGTGGTAGTTATCTGTAACAGGCAGCCATTGTCTTGTGACAGCATGCTATTCCACTCACATTATCTCTCTAAGAAATATTGCAAATGTTTTACTACTATATTGCAGCGTGTCATTTGAATGAAGCTGGTATACCTGTTGTCACAATCTTATTTTCCTCAGACAAAACTGACACAAAATGAAATGAGTTTATTGTAATGAAAATTTGAGGGGCATTCCTGTTTACAAGGAAATAACCATATTGTAGACCGAATAAAGTCCAAGGCTGCGTGCCAAGACTTAAACTCTTCACCCTCAGAGTTTATTTGCTATTATTGGCTGCAGGTAGGGTTATTACTGAGTTTACATAAAGAACTCTTAAATTATTATTTACTGAAATTGTTAAATAATAATTGTTAGACAAAAGGCCACAAAGTGACTGTATACATGTTTGCATTCTACTTAGCAATGGCTTGGCCATTCTGAGAAAAGGGATTTACATTATGTACCGTTATTAAGAAATAACTGTATAATGATCCAGCAAATTGAACAACCAGAACCAATATGAATTTAAGGAATTGCGCTGTTGGGAAACAGCTGTACAGCATCCCTGCACGTTGTGACCATTCTAATTTAGTTTCTGTAAATATCACTTAAGCATGGTTTGCTCTCAATATACAAATACAAAGGGTGTAGTAACAAAGCATAAGCTACATCTATCCATGCATCTTTGCTTTTTCTGCCCTGTCACAAACACAGAAGTTTTTTGTCTCTTCTACTCCTCTGACTTCTCCACTTGCCCCAGTGACCCCATCCCATCTCCTGTGTCTCTTTCCCCTTACAATACAAACATGAGTTGGAGTATGTCTACACAGGGATAAAAGACCCGTGGCACACCTGCGACTGGCAGGTCAGCTGGCTCAGTCTCATGGGGCTCAGGCTGCTGGAATAATAATAGGGAAAAATAGCCAAGTAGATGTTTGGGTTCCAGCTGGAGCCCCCTGCCAACAAGGTCCCAGAGTTTGGGCTCCAGCCGAAGCCTGACTATCTACACAGCAATTTTTCAGCACCAAAGCCCGAGCCCCACAGAGCCCGAGTCGGCTGACTTGGGCTAGCCTCAGGTTTTTATGCCTGTGTAGACATATTCTTAATCTCTCCCATCTTAAAACCTGCCCCCAAACCTTCCCTTGATTCCACTAACATCTCCAACTACCACCTCTTCTCCCTTTCAACTTTAAGCTCATTGAATACAGCGCCTACAATTGCTGTCTGGAGTTCCTCTCCTCCAATTCTATCCCTGACCCTCTCCTATCTAGTTTCTGCTCCTTGGAGCCACTGAAACTGTTTTTCCTAAAGTCTAATGACTTCTCCCTAGCTAGTGCTAAGAATCAGTACTCTATTCTCTTTCTCTTTGATCTGTTACCTGCCTTTGACGCCATCGACCATGTCCTCCTCCTTGAAATCTTGCCCTCTCTTGGCTTTTGTGACTCTGCCCTCTCCTGGTTCTCCTCTTACCTCTCTAATTGTGCCTTCAGTGGATCCTCTTCATCCCCCTTCCAACTTTCTGTGGAGGTTCCCCAGCAACGTCCTGGGCCCCCTTCTCTTCTCCCTTTACATTTTATCTCTGGGTAATCTCATTTACAACACAAATTTAACTGCCATCTTTGTGCTGACAATGTACAGGTCTCATTCTCTACTCCAGACTTGTCTCCTTCTGTCCAAACTCAAGTCCTGGCCTGTATCTCTGATACCTCCTTGTGGATGTCTAGCTGTCCACTCAGGCTCTCCATGGCTCAACAGAGCTCTTATTCTTTTCCCCCAAGCCCACCTCTTTTCTTCATCACTGTGGACAATATCATCATTGTGCCTGTCACTCAGGCCTGTAACCTGGGTACCATCGTTGACACAAACTATCTCTAGGTCCTCACAGCCACATTATGTCTATATCTTGCATATTCTTTTTGCACAACATCTCTAAGATACAGCCTTTCCTATCAATCCACACAGCTAAAACTCTCGCCCATTCTCTCATCATCTCACATCTTGATTACTGCAGCACCCTTTTCTCTGCCTTTGACTAATGCCATATTGCCTCGTTCATATCCATTCTGAATTCTATTGCTCTGACCATGTCACCTCTCTTTGAATCCCTCCACTGGCTCTCCTTTTTCTATCATATCAAACATAAGCTGCTTGTTTTCACGTTAAGGCCCTTTACAACCTATCCCCACCCTATCTGTCATGTCTCATTCACTGTTGAAATGTCAGCTTCTGCCTCCGATAGGCCAATGATACAGCCTCCATCACCCAGTTGTTAAATTTTCAAACAGTCCCCTTTGTGCTTTGTCCCATATGGTTCCTCACACTTGGGTGGGGCTTCCTGTAAACATCTGCGAAGCTGCCTCCTTATTCTCCTTTAAATCCATCCTTAAAACTCTCCTCTGCTGTGATGCCTACAAAAACTTAACAATAGTTAGGCCACTGGTGTGCTGATACCATTCCCTAGCATGCTGACCGATATTGTCTCATGGTTTCTTAGTGCTCCCCCACCTTTGTGTGTCTCTATCCATTTGTTTTGTCTCTTTTCTTATATTTAGATTGTAATTTCTTTTGGGCAAGAGCCATGCTGTGTTTGTACAGCACCTCACGCAGCGGTGTCCTGGTCCATGACAAGGGGTCCTAGGCACTGTTGTAATAAATAATGTGTTGTTTGTACCCAGTTCCACTTAATAAATGTGATAGTTCAAGAGAACTTTCTGTGGTGTGTGTGGGTGTGCCTATGTAGGATAACATTTTCAAAAGAACCTAAATTCTATTTTGAAAATTGACTCAGGATTTGTCTACACTGCAATTGAACAGCCCCTTAGCCCGAGTCATCTGGCACAAGCCAGCCACAGGTTTTTAACTGCAGTATAGACATACCCTTAGGAGCCTAACCGTCATTAAAAGTCAATGGGACTTACACACTTCTGAAAATTTTACCCGTAGTCCATATATTATTCAAGCAAACAAGGCTGCCACTCTTCCTTCTCCGCATATAAAGCGGACATTCTGGCCACTATCTCTTACATGTAATATTATTCCGCATGGATTAAAAAAACAATGATGGGGGAAAGAAAGTAAATTAGTCCCTGATCCTGCAAACAAGCATGTGCCAATCTATATGTCAGGAGTGCCATTGACTTCAGTGGGACTACGTGCATCACTTTGCAGCTAAGCATGTGTCTGAATGTTTGCAGGATTATGGCTTAATGATAAACCCCAATATGTATAAGTGTTGGGATAAATTCATTGCTGATGTAAGGTTGTGTTACTCCCATTGAGGTCAGTTGCACCCACTTATATCAGTAATGAATTTTGCCCATTTCTTTCGTAGAGCTTCTTGGTGTGTGAAGTCCGAACACCAAAATCTGTGGTTAATATAGTGGTGAATCTATAGGTTATAGGCACATTCTTAAAACAAAACAAAAAACCCAAGTTGTTTTAAAGTTACTTTAGTGTTAAATCCAATTTATTTTATGCTCCAGATGTGGAGTTTGCAGGATTTTTTCGTCAGTATTTGACATCACTTTGCAGCTTTTTATTTAAACTTTAATTTATTTTTATTTTGAGTTTTATTTTTAGGTTAGCTTCAAAAGACATCAATAATATATGCTGGACAGTGTTCACACACAACAAATTCACTTAGCATTTGTGAGACAGAGGAAGAGAGGAAAGACCATGAAAAATATTCTAAATTAAATTGTTTTGTATTTTAAGGGAGGTGTAAACCATTTTCTTATGTAAATACACCATATCCTATTGTTTGTCTTGAGAGTTAAAAAAGAAGTAAAGGAAAAGTGTATGGGGGGGGGTGAGAATTGAAAAATATAATAATAGAATGTAGAGAGAATGGTAAGAATCTGGACCAGTTTCCTGAAGCAAGTCTTAAGTGGACATACTTTTGAGGCGTGGCAGTATGGAGTTGTATTTTTCATGGCCAAAGAGTCTAAGTTGTACAGAGGGGTTGATGGGTTGGTTGGTGTTTTTGCAGCTTGAAATCAGATAGATGACCAGATAAATTAATGTACTCTGTCGTTTTGTCATGTTCACTAAACATTAGGAATAGAGTTACTGCTGATTTGGGGGAGGGCTAGTATTATTTGGATAGGCTGCAACTGCTGCTTTTGAAGTGGTGATTGTTTCTCTTGTTAGTCCAAACCCGGTGCGGTTACCTTAATTTCAAATGCAAAAAATTATGATTATATTTCATTTTCTCCCTAGCATACTTAAGTGATCAGACTGTATTGTTGATTAATTGCTTGGCAAATGTCTTATTTAATGCAAATTGTAGAGGTTGTATAGGGAGTGGACAGATAGACTGAAGATGGACATCCTTTCTATATCCACAGAACAGGAACAGCGCTGATGTGCAAGCTCACCCATATCCACTAGGCCAACATGCCTCTGCCTTCATCAGACCTCTCTCTTGCTCTCAGCTGAGATGCTACTGTAGTGCCAGCTGTGATGGTGTATTTTTTTTTATATGGACACCTGTTAACCATGAATTAGACTGAGATTACTTAAGGGCTTCATTCTTCTCCCAGTGAAGTCAGTGGCAGATATACAATTGAAAGGGAAGGATAAAACCCTATTTCTTTCACACAAGCCACCTTACAGTGATTAGATGATAATAACTTTCTGTTATGACTTTAGTACTGTCATGGACTGATTCAAAGAAGTGACCTCATGAGCTAAAGGTTCTGTATCCAATTACCAGTCCCCTGAGGCATCTAGTTGCTTCACCAAACTTTATTTTTGAACTGGGAGTAATATTGGGATATAATCACCAAAAAGCATCTTGACCTGATGATGAGTATAATTTAATGAAAAGAAATTTAGCAGGATCATTAGGTTTTTCTTTAACTGGTGGAAAAATACATTACTCTTTAGCTTTAAATTTGTAGGCCAAACTTTACCAAAGAGTAAATGTTATAGCTGAGTTATAAAAGGGTTCTAATAGACAACGATAGAACCATTTGTTTATTATTACTGAAAAAGTGTTCGCAAAAAGAAAAGGAGTACTTGTGGCACCTTAGAGACTAACCAATTTATTTGAGCATAAGCTTTCGTGAGCTACAGCTCACTTCTGTAGCTCACGAAAGCTTATGCTCAAATAAATTGGTTAGTCTCTAAGGTGCCACAAGTCCTCCTTTTCTTTTTGCGAATACAGACTAACACGGCTGTTAGTCTGAAACCTGAAAAAGTGTTGTAAATGTGCTTTTGCTCACTTAACATACCAACCAAGTGTAGCGATAAAATAATATAATGTGTTTTGGTTTAGTGTAATTCATGGTAGCATCTAAGTTTCACAGCGGGTTAGTTTGTACATTCAAATACAATAAACTGTGCAGTCTGAGGTATATCACACAAGTCTGTAAGAGACAAGGCTGGGCTGAATTTTCGGTGGTTGTGTCCACGTAAGCTTGTTTTGGGGAAATCTCCCTTTCATTGCATTAACACAAGTAGCATAAGGTAGGACACTGATGTTTTTACAGGTGTGTGGTTTAATCTTGTTCAGAGTGAATTTAGATAAAACGGTGATTAAAAACTCGGGTCATCTGTCTACAATAGCAATTCCACCTAATCCCCCCCTTTGCGATCAGCAGAGGTGCTGCTCCAATGGTACTGAAAAGAGGGGAGATTTCTCAAATCAGTTTAGTGTAGACAAAGCTAGGGAAATCAAGAGTAAATTGTACTCTACTGTTGGAATTAGCTTTTAACTGCAACACTTCCTCATCATAAAGAGTTGTATTTTGGAATTGTACTGAGTCATCAGGGTGCAGGACTGTGTATGGAAGAGTAGGCTATTTTGCTGACACGCCTTGTTGACCAAACTTATTGGGTCTTATTAGCTCAGTCAGAAACACAGACTGTCATATATATTACTGTAATGTCAAAGGCTCCAACCACGAACAGGGGCCCAATTTTGCTAGGCACTTGTGGAAACGCACAAAAAGAGAGATTTGAGCGGGGGGTTAGACTAGATGACCTCCTGAGGTCCCTTCCAACCCTGATATTCTATGTTTCTATCCCTGTCCCAAAGAGCTTGCAGTCTAAGTAGACAAGAAAGACAAAGGCAAGAAGAAAGGAAGTATTCTTAGCCACATTTGATAGATGGGGAACTCGGGCTCAGAGAAATTAAATTAATCATTCACGGTCACACAGGAAGTCTCTGGGAGAATTGGGAATTGAACCTTGATCTCCTAAGTCCCTGACCATGTGACCATCCTCCTGTCTAACATAAAATGCTAGTCTCTCTGAGGCAAGAGGGAGGAATAGAAAGGACTTCGGAGAGAAATCCGAAACTTACGTTTGTAAGTATAGCCCTGCCTGGGGCTTTGTTATTTAATTAAGAATAAAATTAAATCTTGGGAAAGAGGGTGACATTGGACAATATCAGTGTGGTATGTGCTGTGTTGGGAACAGAGTGGGGATGCTGCACCTAGATTTATTGGGATATTTTGAAGAAAATGCTAATGTAATCTTATCCTATGTGAAATGTCAGAGGATGTATGGTATTTTATTAATCTAGGGAGCCAGCGTCTAACTCAGACAGACTACTGGTGCCACTGTTCTTTTGGGAAATGCTGGAACGGTAATTAGTGCTAAATAAATTGCCTATAGAGAATTAAAGAACTGCCATGATGAACATACAGAACCCCCAAATATAAACTTGGTATTTCTAATGTGAAATATTTTAGGCAGATTCATTTTTCAAAATAATGAACTTTACAAGAATAATTACTGGGGATATGACTGTCAAAGACCTTCCTTAGTGAAATGCTTCCAACCGAATGCTGGAGCTGGTGCATCACAAAATGAACATGCATAACCCTTAATTCCCATTGAAATAAATCAGCTGCTCATTTGGGAAAGCTTCTGTAAAACAATCTCCTTTAATTTTCTAATCAGTAACTACATTATTTTTTCAGTTTATAAGTGCCTATCAGAAACCTTCAGGTGCATAAATTAAATCACATCATTTAATCTAACTAAATTGACACAATATCAGCATATCTCCCTCCCCCCCCCCCCCCCCGCAGCAAGAGCAAACACAACCCTTTTGCACATTAAAAAGCACAAAAACCTCCTTAGCACCCCTCACGCTGCGTGTCCAGGCAAATTAGTCACTTTTTGAAGCACACGTAGAATCATAGTCGTAGAACTGGAAGGGACTGAGAGAGGTCATCTAGTGCAGTCCCCTGCATTCATGGCAGGACTAAGTACTATCTCTAAACTCTCCTTGACAGGCGTTTATCTAACATCTAAAAAAACAGGTCTTGCCTTGAATATCGACAAAACCAAGCTCTGTTAAACTATCAGGGGAAGCAAACTCCAAAGTTGAGGGCCCTCCAGTCTGCCTTCAGTGTGTTAATAGGAGGGACTGTCAAATCGAGTGCCATGTATGATCAGTCACCTGTTGGGCTGGAAAGCGAGGGGAGAAGCAGAATTGCCAGCCTTACAGACTGTGAATCAAAACTTACTATTAGTTTTTGGGTACAATTTAAGCCAGTGAAGTTGTTGGAGTGCAGATATAATATGCCGTATGTGAGAAACACTAGCCAATAAATGAGGTGCTGTGTTCCAAACCAGCTGACGTTTCTGAGTGGTTTTAAGTAGCAGCCGTATGCAGAGTGCATTTCAGCAATCTGATCCTGGAGATGAAAATGTCCTGAATAATGTGGTTTGGATCCCATCCAAGAAGAAAGGTTGCAATTTCCTGGACAGATACAGATGGACAAATTGTACCATTGGCTGCTGCTACTATCTGGAAAAGGAGGAGTAGCTAAAAACCTACCAATTATAAATCTTATTTCCAAATGTGAGAGAACCTCCTTGCTGAAGGGATCAGATATCACCTTTGCCATCTCCTTTAGATGTCTTCTCGAGCCAGCCAGTATCACTTTAGTGTCTCTTGGCACAGATGTCGTAGCATACATAGCCTTCTACTGGGACACATTGCTAGTCACCTTTGTAGGTTCTGCTCAGTTTCTGTTCCACAAGACACATCACAACTTTTGTCATCAATCAGGAAGTGAACACGAGCAACCATACCATTGTTCCTTTCCCTTCCCCAAGTTCACGGTCTTAGTGTCATCCATCCTGCTTCTTTTTTCTTTATATCTGAAAAATTAGTCCCTTCTTTCTTGTCCTGACTGCCACAACTCTATGCTCTGGTAATTTCCTGCTTTAACCACTAGCAGCCTTCTCTTTGTTTTCCAGCCCCTAGTATCTCCCCATTGTATCCAAATTGATCCTGTCAAGATAATTTTCCATTTACACTCTTTTGATAATGTTTCTCCCCTTCTTAACTGTCCAGGCTGGCTTCTCTGCCACATTCAGTTTGCTGCTTCTCCTCACATTCAGAGTTCTCCATGCCTCTGTCCCTACTTATATCTCTGCCCTCAACGCTCCACACCATTCCCCTGTAGTCTGCCTAATCTTCTCTCCTGACTGTTTCCTTGTCCGCTCCTGATTTTGTGCATTTGTTTTTGTTTATTCTTGAAATAACCTCTCAATTAAAGGGAAATCATTACCTCAAAAATCCCAAAGGAAGAATGAAAAATCAATTAAATAAATTTTACATTTGTTTTTAGTCTGTTTCTATTTCACATTCTCAGTGCTGCATGTTTAGATTGCAAACTAAGGATGTTTATTTGTTTAAAACCAACTATTTCCTCTGGAATTAAAAAAAATCATGGGAACATTTCTGTTGGTTTTAGGTTTTGTAAAAAACAATTCTTAATGAACCTGAATTTTGTGCCAGATTTGCATTGACCGTGTCCTTTTAACCATACATACTTCCTCTTCTTCAAAAACTTTCAAAAATACACTTGTTCTGTGAAGTATTTCAGCTATAGTGGCCACATGACACTCAGTGTTTGTTTTACATTGTACTGTGTTGACCCACTCGTGCCTTTACAATGAGGGTCTTTGGGGCAGGAGCTTTATTTGTTTAGCATGTTTTAACTGTTGTTTGTTATATCTTCTTAATGTCAGGTAAACATTTACCTCTCTGGAAAGCAGGTGTAAAGATTCCTGTCTTAGAGGTGCTGTGAAGCATGTTTTAGTTCAGTTACTTCTGCATTTGGTTGAATGGACCTCCTTAGTTCTGTGAATCTCAGTTAGTGTTTATACTTATAATAGCTTTCATGCATATCCAGAGCGCTTTATAGATATAAAAAGACAAAAAGCATTGTTCATGGATCTTTGATACAAATTCTCTACCATCCCAAAAATACATCTTGGAGATGATTTAAAAACCATTAAAATCAACAAATGTTTTAATTGCAGTGGGAGCTAAGAGTTCTGTTTGTCTCTCTTCTTCCTTCTCAGTACCAGCATTCCGTTGAAAGGGTAAATCCTTGACATACCAATTCAGAAAAATATTCTTGCAAACTGAGATGCTTTTATATTTGTTTCAGGTTTTGGCAACCATAATGCAAGTAATACCCAAGAAACATGGATAGTGGGTACACTATAAGCATGAACACTCAACAGCTTTTTATTTCACTTGTCATGACTTTTCTTCATTGAAGTGATTTGTATACCTGAAGTTGCTTGGGCTTTTGGTCTTGTATCCACTTTACAATGGGGGAGAACTAGGGAAAGCTGTGTAGTGCTATAGTCTTGCCGGTCAAGGGCATTGTTTCTTGAGTACAAAGATCATTATGAATCACATAATGAGAACATTAGTTCACTTAGAGTATATGTGTTGACATATCTCTGTGTGCTTAATATAAATTTGAGAAGCTTTACAATTTTGAAAGGGGGGATGACTTTTGGAGCTTAGAATCATTTGGGTTGAGAGGACCTCTAGTGGGTCGTTGGAGGAGCAAATTTCTTCAGTCTTAATTTGCTGATTGTAAGGAAATTTTTAAAAAATTAAGATACTATATTGAAAGCCAGGTATGTCATTCCGTGGCATAAGGATTTCAGGTTTGGGGCTATGAACTTCTGAAATGACACTCCTTTTTATTTGTTTTTACTGATTTATAAAGTTCTTGTTGCTGTAGCAGCTGGGTGCTCATTGATGAAATTGGAAAAACAGAATAAATTTACGTTTACATGTCCGCAGTAGGTTTGGTATTTTAAAATCACTGATGCTTCTCCCAGGATTCGAATCAATCAGATTATTTGTTATAAAAAAGACAAAAACTAAACAAATTAACAAAGATCAAAGTACATAACTATCTCTTGGTTCTCAAAATATTTCAGAGGTCACTTATGATCTCCAGCTCTTTAATGTTACAGATGATAAAGACGGGGGAACTTTGCTATAAAAACAGTTTTTCATAATTTAATTTGTTTACCTTTGTATTTCATATGTAAAAGAAACAATTTAGTTAATTGTTTTTGTGTATTTTATTGTTTTTTATCATCCTAGTATTTGATGACTGTGTTCTTTGGGTTTTGTATCTTCTTTTATTATCTGAATATGCATACCCTCTCTCTCATATTTATTACACTTCCCCTTCCTTGGTGAATAAGGATGCCCAGTGATTAGGGCATTGGCCTATGGCTTGGGAGACCAGGGTTCAGTTCCTTGCTCTGTCACAGATTTCCTTTGTGACCTTGGGCAAATCGTTTTGCCTCTGTACCTCATTTGCTCAATGTAAAATGGGGAATGATAGTACTGCCTTACAGGGGTGCTGTGAAGATAAATACTTTAAAGGTTGTGAGATGCTCAGGTGATGGGGGCCATATAAGTACCTAAGATGCTTTGAACTGTCATGAACAAAATATTATTTGAGGCCCCAATTCATTAAACTATCATTGAAGGTAATAGGACTGCTCATATGCCTAAAATTAATCATGTCTTTGATGTGCTATAGATGATGATGATTTATTACATGTGTTGTAGCACTCAAAAGCCACAGTTAGGATTGCATCAGGTCCTGTACATATGGTAGTCACATTTGGACAGGTAGCAAAATTATCTGTGAATGTAAACTTTTTTGGTCTTGTATCAGTAATGGTTCTACATATTCAAGTGTTTATCTTTCAGTTTTAATTTAATTTTTAATAGAAATAAAAGGGAATTAGGAAAGGGGGGAAAAAGGGGACCCTCAGGAAAGGAATATAACAGATATAAATGTTCATACTAGGGCCTGACCCTCAGACAGACGCAGGTGGGAATAAGCATTTGGCTGCACCAACCCAACTGGATGATCAGGACCTATATTATCAAAAGCTCATACAATTTTGAGATGTTATAATAAGATGCAGATTAGCATCTGGTAAATTATATAGTTTTGTCTGTTAACTTGAAGAGAAATACTTGGTTGCATATAGACTATTTGTCATTATTTAATCCCAAATGAATTAACTGCATCCATAATTTACCACAGAGACAGCTGAAAAGAAATGTATGTAATAAGATTTCAGGATTGTCACTCTGAAGCCTATTAGGTCGGTAGAGTCAGTATGAATTGGTGGAAACGGCTACAGGCATGATTGAGGGCTCTTTTTGTTCAGAATATAACCAGATTGAATCATCACTTGTTTTCACAGAGAGTTACCATTCCATTTTAAAGTTATCAACCAATTTGACTTTACACCTGTGCAGTAAGACATGTATGAATGTCATGCAGAGAGTCCTGGACCATTGTGGTATCAGAAGTAACTCAACCAATCACCACCTTTGCATCCAAACTAGCTGTAGGGTAAAAATTTCATTGGTTGTAGGAGAGTGACTGCAAAGATGGTGGATTACTTGGCCCAAATGCCTCACTGCGAGCCACACCCCATGATTGCCACTCACACAGATCCATACAACTTTCCCAACACATCACAACCCACCCACAACAACAGAATCAGAATGCACAGCCCCAAAACACATAGCCCCTCAACTCAGCCTATATTCCTCATTTAGCACCCTCACAAATCTGTTGAACTCTCCCCACACAATGGAATCCACACACAAATCAACACAACCAGCACACACAATAAACTCACACTTCACTCTGAAGCCTAGATTGTCTGTTGAATCAGTGTGAAGCATTGGGAAGAGCTACAGCACTACTGAGCTCTTTTTGTTTAGAGCAGTGTTTCCCAAACTTGGGACGCCGTTTGTGCAGGGAAAGCCCCTGGCGGGCCGGGCCACTTTGTTTACCTGCTGCGTCCGCAGGTTTGGCCGATCGCGGCTCCCACTGGCCGTGGTTCGCCGGTCCAGACCAACGGGGGCTGCGGGAAGCGGCACGGGCCGAGGGATGTGCTGGCCGCCCTTCCTGCTGCCCCCATTGGCCTGAAGCAGTGAACTGCAGCCAATGGGAGCCGCGATTGTTTTCCTGTTGCGTCTGCAGGTTCAGCCAAACCGGCCTGGCCCGCCAGGGGCTTTCCCTGAACAAGCAGCATCCCAAGTTTGGGAAACACTGGTTTAGAGTATCACCAGGTTCAGCTGTCACTGGGATCCATGTTCTTTTATTGTCCAATTTTTATTCTCTGCCATTTTTGGCTTTTTTTTCTGAAATCCCTTAGAATGCATCTGAATTCTGAGTGTATTAACTAATACATTTTTGGGCTCCAAGCTCTGGTCTTAAAGGGTTCTCTGTTCTCTCTATAAACAAAGTAAAGATTTTGTTTCCTATTATAGAATGTACTGCAGCATCCTTCTCTTCTAATTCAGTTCATGCCTCTGAAACAGCTCTTTACTTCTGGGTGAGGTTTTGCATCACCCCCCCTTTGTCATACGGTAATTGCTTCGCTTTGGGATGTCTGATTGGTACATTTTTGTGTTGGCCTTAAGTGCTTCTTAACAACTCAGTCCTTAATTCACTCTTTAATGCTACTCTCTGACATATATTTGCTTGTCTTGACTGACAGCTTTTGGCTACCCCAAACTTCCAACTACTGATTGAGCTGAATGCTGAAGATAAGATAGAAGAGATGATTACCTATTCCACATTTTGTTGCTAAGATTCGTTGTCTAGGAATCTTACTGGGTCCTTTGCTGCTCTTTGCATCTTCCATGTACATTTTTGATGGTACCATATTCTGCAAAAATAAATGGTTTATATTTTAAAACTATGTTAACATGTCAGGGTCACAAAGTTAAAATGTAAATTAGGCAAATCGGAAGTTAAGAATCTTGTACTAATGTTAATTACCCAAATTGTACATATATAGTGTTTTCTATTATTGGTTAAATATTTACATTGAGTTACAAAGTAAGCAGGTTAATGTGCAGTGTGAGCAAGTTAATATTGTGGTGAGAAACCTTTGTATCTGTTTTTAAATACAGTGTACTGCTTTATTTTAAATTCATGATTTTAAAAGTTTATTAGCTTGTTTCCCCCCATTTAATTTCTCTCTCTCTCTCTCTTTTTTTGCATAGAGAGAGAAAGAAAAGGCTAAAATAAAACCTAAAAAGAAAAATACAAAAAGGGTGGTCTGTGTGTGTAAATGAACTGAAATAATAACCATAGTAGATGTCTTTTCCTGGAGTGCATTCTGGCCTCCACAGTTCAGATTATTTGAAAGCAATGGCTGGGCTTGGCAGTCAGTAGACCTGCTGGACTCCTTCCCCTGCCACCTGATGTGTGTTCTACTCTTCCACTCCCAGCTCTGCATTTCAAGAAGAATATGCAACAGGTTTGGCAGCCCAGGTGCTGTGTGCCCTCTATCCTTTTCAAACACCTGTATTCTAAAGACCCTGAGTGTATAGGGTGGGAAGTTATAGAACATGGAGAGTTTGAATTGCCTCTGCAGTCTAGTTATTGCATTTAAAAGAACCAAAAAAACTACCCAAGAATCCAGTTTTGGGCAAAACCTGCACACCTTGTCTCGATCCTGTTGTATGCTGTCTTTCAGAGTGGCACAGGCATGCACTAGGCATATATTGGAACTGTGAAAACATAGTGACAATTTCATCCTTTATCCTGCATGTACTCAGTATGGTATTTTTAACTCGTCATAGAAAAATATAGGTTTTGAACGGGGAACATTAGCAACAGTACATTTCTCAGAGTAGGTTACTTAAATGCTAAATTTGACACACAAAAGCTCTACCATTGTTTAGTCTGTGCTAAAAAAATAGGAATGATTATTATGAGTAGTAGTATTATTTTACAATGGAAAAAGTGATTTTTTTTCATTCTCTCGTTCAAAACTCAAACTGCTGGATAAGTTTCTACAAACCTTAAAAATTCTTCATTGGGTTAGGACCACCCATGGGAAATTTCAGTGTAGAGGAGCAATGTTCAGAAAGTTATTCACAAGTAGAAATAGAATTTTGAGAAAATAATTGTGTTACATTGAATACTGTATTAGTCAGATTGTAGAATTTGTTCAATTTTTTTTGCCCCTGAGCTAGAGAATGACTTTATTTAAATGTCTGCTTGTACCACTTTAGAACTCTAATATAGAGCCTGATCCACAGCCTATTGAAGTCAATGGAAAGATTCTTATTGACTTCCATAGGTTTTGGATTAAGCAATAAATAGTCTTTAACTGAGTTGCAGAGGTGAATGCACACTGGCATCCCTGCATTCATAAATCTGTTTACAATACCTTTTAACCTCAAGACTCCTTCCCTCCAACGTACATTAACTATCTAGTTAAGAAAGAGCAACTGATGAGTAACTGGTTTCAGAGTAGCAGCTGTGTTAGTCTGTATCTGCAAAAAGAAAAGGAGGACTTGTGGCACCTTAGAGATTAAGAAATTTATATGAGCATAAGCTTTCGTGAGCTACAGCTCACTTCAGTCCTCCTTTTCTTTTTGATGAGTAACTGTTCTTTAATTTTTTGTCTTTCAGTATCCGCAGTGTGATGCAGAAGTATCTTGAGGAGAGAGGTGAATTAACCTTTGACAAGATTTTCAATCAGAAGATTGGTAAATTCTGTTTTGAATCAAATTTTCTTGTTTTATGTTTTTAAGATTGATTTGTTTGCTACTGTTTAGTGCAGCCAGTTGAAGATAGCACTGTAGACTTAGTTAAACATAGTATAGTACAGGGGTTCTCAACCTTTTTCATTCTGAGGCCTCCCCAACATGCTATAAAAACTCCATAGCCCACCTGTGCCACAACAACTGGTTTTTTGCATATAAATTCCAGGGCTGATGTTATGGAGTAGCAAGCAGGGCAATTGCTCAGGCTTCGGCTTCAGCCCTAGGTGGCAGGGCTTCAGCCTCATGCAGTGGGGCTTCGGCTTTCCGCCCTGGGCTCCAGCAAGTCTAACACTGGCCCTGCTTGGTGGATCCCCTGAAATCTGCTCGTGGCCCCCCAGTGGGCCGTGGACCCCTGTTTGAGAACCGCTGGTATAGTAGACTATGGACAGGACTTAAAAGAATGGTTGAACTTTGTTTAAGGTTGAAGAATTATAACTACCTATTGGCAGCCATTTCTGGGCCGTTGAGTGAAAGATTGGAACTGTGAAGACCAAGAGTTTTGTATTCCTCTCATCTCTCAGTACTTCTGTTCCAGTTTGGATATATGATATATAACAACAGATCAACCTTGTTACTCCCAAAGATCATGGAGTATCCACTGTGCCAGCATGTATCCCACACATACTGTCTTGGCACCTCTTAGGATAAAGAAGTTTTCTGGATCACTGGTGGCTTTGGCACCACCCAGTTGGTGGATTTCATCTGGTTACTTTCCTTCTGAGCTCAGAGTCTTTCTAATCTTCAGTGGTGGACAGTCAGCACTTGTTCTCTCACTGTTAACTATCAAATCCAGATGACAGCTGCTGCTAAACCACACACTGTTTATTTAAGAAAGAAAGAAACTATTGCTGCTAAATAAGAGTAAAGAAACACACTTGGTGTTACTCACATGCAGATACACTAAGGGCAAGCTGGATGGGAAAAAGAATGTTACAGATTGTTTAACTCCAGCCAAAAGTACTGGACTGCAGAACAAACAGATCCTCCTTTTGACAGTACTAATGCTTGTTTATGTGTGGCTCAGTTTAGCACTTCTCTTTCTGAATAATTGATGTAATGTTGCATAGCAGTGGCAAAATATATACAAGGGGATGTTTCAGTAGCACTGCCAAATAGAATGATTTTAATTCTCTACATCTGTATGGTATGAGTCAAATCAGATAGTTAAGGAACCAAGGAAACTTGTATTTGATTGTTCATTTCCAGTCATATGGTTAAATATCTTTCAACTAATAGTCTGTTCCAAAGAACAGTACAAGTTGTGACAATTATTTTTAGATATTCTGTTGTTACAGTACTAGTAGATAGTTAACTCTAACTTGAGGAATTAAAAAAAAAAAGATTGTTGTTCTATTTATCATTTGTACTTTGATAGCATGCAGTCATCCCAGTCAAAAACTTCATTGTTCAGTATAAACTCATTAAAGATCAGTGTCTGCCCCAAATTGCTTACAGTTGCGTATTCAGACATAAAACTCAGTATGTTCAAAAAGCTGAGATGCATATTTCAGAGATGTTGTGAGATTATATACTTTGTTTTTCCCTCACAGCTGCTGCTTATATTATTTTCTTTTTTTATCCATGTTAAATGCTTATATCTCTAAACTCTCATCCTTAACTGTGGAGCTTCTAACCAGCTTCTCCATAATAACAGTTTTGCTAGAATGAAGTAGCATGGTGAGAGACAGCATGTCTCTTCTGAAGACAACTTTGGAATGAGGGGAAAAGATTAAGGATAAATGTGGGTGTTTTTTAACTGAAGAGACTTTACGTTTTGCTGAAAATATTGTCTTTATTTTGGATGTTCGTTTATTTTTTATTGCTGTTTTCTACCTTCTTCTTTGCTACATTGTTTTGTTTTCACACATTAACATAATTGCTTATGGTAGAGTATTCTCGGTCTAATACACAATGCTGTGAGAATAAAGATAGATTTTTAACAATCAGATACTAACAACTCATATCTGGTGTTTATTATTATTATTATTTATTTGGTTGTATTTTGGTTGTGCCTAGTGGCCATAGTTAAAATTGGGCCACATTATGCAAGGTGCTGGACAAACATGTAGCAATTTATCCCTATTCTAAGGAGCTTAAAATCTAAGCTGAGATGAGGCACAATGAATTTTGCAAATGAAAGTGGAGAGAGGACAAAGGAAACCAAAATAAGACCCCATGGTTACATAGGTTGCCATTGCACTACTTGGTAGTTCCAGATGGTTACAAAAATTAGCATTTGGGGGGGGCGGGGGGTTAAGTTAATATTAACTCTCCCAGGCTGACACTGACCCCAACTATCATTGGTAGGCTTATTTCTTGTAAGCAGAGGTGGGTCACAGCAGTGGCTGCATCTTACAGCCCAGGAGGGGTTTGGAGGAGGAGAGACCCATGGCCTTCCAAATGCATTCACTATGCTTCTACCACGTGTAAGAGCAGTGTGGAAGTTGAGAGAGAAGATGAGCGGATGAGGTTGGCATTGTGGACTGGCCAGAGGAGGTAGATAAAAGGCAAGAATGGACAAGCAGGAAAGGGCAGAGTTGTGAAGGACTTTATAAATGAAATGAATGTTATATTTGAACATATGGTAAGAACATACAAGAAACACTTTGGATTGTAATAATGCATGACATTGTTGATGTGCTTTAATTTTATGTAGATTTAAAGCTATATTGTCCCCTTCACTGACCCTGCTTGCCCTCCAGCCATAGATGATGAAATGCTGTCTTAATTACAGCACTGCTAAGTGTAATAGTACATAAAAGGTTGTTACAAGGAGGAGGGAAAAAAATTGTTCTTCTTAACCTCTGAGGATAGAACAAGAAGCAATGGGCTTAAATTGCAGCAAGGGAGGTTTAGGTTGGATATTAGGAAAAACTTCCTAACTGTCAGGGTGGTTAAGCACTGGAATAAATTGCCTCGGGAGGTGGTGGAATCTCTATCATTGGGGATTTTTAAGAGCGGGTTGGACAAACACCTGTCAGGGATGGTCTAGATAATACTTAGTCCTGCCTTGAGTGCAGGGGACTGGACTAGATGACCTCTCGAGGTCCCTTCCAGTTCTGTGATTTCTGTGAATAGGGAGCTGGGGGATTAGAGAGCTGCTGTGAAGGGACAGACCCTTTGCAAATATCTCTAGTGCATAGATTCTGAGTTTGGAAGGGGCCTTTATGATTCTCTGGCATAGAATAAGGCATAGATTTCATCCAGTGATTCTTGCAGCCTACCCAACAGATTGTGGTTGAATTTGAGCATATTTTTAGGACGATATCCAGCCTTGGATTTAAAGACTCTCATTGAAGGAGAATTTACCATATTCCTTGATAATTTCTTCAAATGATTAATCATTTTCAGTGTTAAAAATGTGCATCTCTTTTTCCAGTTAGAACCTCTCTAACTTCAGCATCCAGCCTTTGGTTCTTATTATGCCTTTGTCTGCTAAATTTGAAAGCCCTCTAATATCAGATATCTTCTTCCTGAGTAGGTAATTGTTGACCCTAATCAAGTCACCTTTTTATCTTTTCTTTGATAAACTATATCGATTGAGCTCCTTTAGTCTCTGTCACGTTTCCAGGCCACAAATCATTCTTAAGTTGTAGCCCATTTCTGCATCCTTTCCAGTTGTTAAAGTGCGGAAACCAGAACTGGACACAGTCTTCCAGTACTAGTCTTTGCAATGTCATATACATAGATAATATTGCCCCTCTTCTCCTGTTTCATGTTTCCCTTTTAATATGTCTAAGTATTGAGTTAGCTGTTTTACCCACACGTGTCACATGGAGTTCATCTACTGTTAACTCTTAGGGTTAAGAGTCATGACTTTTTCAGGGTCACGACTTTCCAAAATACAGTCCTGCAGCTTGAAAGTATGATCTGTGTTTTTTGTTTCTAGATGTATAGCCTTGCAAAGGATCTCAGGGGATCCTTTGGTTTTGGAGGTCGAATCACTTGTTACTTGCACTGATGGGGACAAAAGAAGAATGTGAAGGAAACTGAGTAAGAACTTCAGGAATATCCAATCTGCAATGTGGCATTAGCTTCTTCAAGGATGAGATGGCCCTAAACCTTTAAAGGTTGTGCTTAAATTAGTGTGTCTCTCTTTACTTCAGGTTTTATGGAGGAAAATAAGTTGCTTCATTTGCTTTAAACTGCCCTGGGCACCTCTTGGTGTCATGGGATTCTTGTTTGACTGCTGCCTGATCTTAAACTCGTACAGTGAGGAACTCGTACAGTGCGTTTAAGATAACACAAGATGATGCATCCAGCTAGAAAGCTGCTATGCTAGCATTTAATTAAGTAGCCAATCTGTTGTGCCAGGCACAAGTTACTTCCTGTGTAATACCAGCTTCATGGGGAAGTACAGCGTGTATCTAAGTGGAATGAATAACCACCTTTAACTAGTTTTCTCATTACCACATCCTGTTTGCTACACAACAAGTAGATTGTGTCTGCATTGGAAATAGACTTTTCCAGTACTCAAATGATTCGTTATAATTCATAAATAGAATCTATTTTGATATGCTTGATTATTAAAATGGTATTTTAATTTATTTTTGCATTATATTTTACTGTTGATCATACGCACTTGTAAAAATTGTTTCATTCAAGCTCTGATTTTTGTAATTGACATATGCAGCAGGTGTATTTTCTAAGAGTAAGAGATTTTAAATTAGGCAATAGCAACAATTACATTAATGCACTTGGAACAAATGTGATATACACTTCCACTGTAACAAATCTAAAGAAAGGCTGTATTGATCTTTCTTATCAGTGCTGCCTAATAGTAGACAGAGGATAATGTTGGTGAACTAGATGCTCTGGGTATGATAAAATGCAGAACCTTTCAGCTCTTGGTCACTGATTTGGATCTGGTTCACATCTGTCTATCGAGAAGTTTGTTTAGATTCTGGTGGTACTTAACAGTTTCTACTAAAACACTCCATTCACAGTTGCTTGTAACCTTTTGAGATGAAATTTTCATGTTTGGCTTTTTTTGGACAATTTGAGCAAAACCGGGTTAGTTGTTTTGGAACTTGATCATAGTATAATACTTACCCTTTGCACATTGTTAAAAAAAGCTCTTGCATTTTCCCTTTGGCTTTAAGGTTAAACCTGATTTCCACTCCATCTCTGTTGTCAAGTACACAGATAGATAAAGCGGTGGGGGGCGAGAAAACCTGGATTTGTGCTGGAAATGGCCCACCTTGATTATCATACACATTGTAAGGAGAGTGATCACTTTACATAAGCTATTACCAGCAGGAGAGTGGGGTGGGGGGAGAGAAAACCTTTTGTAGTGATAAACACTCATTTTTTCATGATTTGTGTGTATAAAAATAAACATCTGCTGTATTTTCCACAGTATGCATCCGATGAAGTGAGCTGTAGCTCACTAAAGCTTATGCTCAAATAAATTGGTTAGTCTCTAAGGTGCCACAAGTCCTCCTTTTCTTTTTGCGAATACAGACTAACACGGCTGTTACTCTGAAACCTGTCATTAAACTTACTGCATGTCAGTAGTCCCAGTGAGAAATATATGTTTGCTTAATTGCAGAAAATGTGGTTGTCATTTATCTAGGGTGACCAGACATCCCGATTTTTAGGTCTTTGTTCCGCGTCACTACCGATACACGGTCAGGATGTCCCGATATTGTGGCTTTGGCCGCTCTGGCTGCTTTTATTTTTTTTGCTTCCCCCATGTGTCCTGATATTTTGTCCGTTTCATCTGGTCACCCTACATTTATCAATTTACGTGAACATTTTCTTCCATTTTGCGTTACCTTCCTTTCTATTGGGGGACTGTTCTTTCTAGGAATGATTCACTTGGCTATTCCTTATGTTATCTTATGTTCAGCTTTCTCCATATTGGAACTCTATACTAGGTTAAGAATTTTGCCATCTGTGTTCTTCCCACACATTCATGTCTGTTTTGGATCCTTTAGGAATTTCATATCATATTAACTCCCTTCAGAGTGCTAGAGCTCAGGGTGATTATTCTAGCTTATGGTGGCTTTTCAGAGCAAAATAGTGTTAATTCATCCTAAGATCAGTGTACTGACAGGCCTTACAGCTGTGTGAATGGACTCTGTAGTATAAGATCTTCCTGTCAGCTGTCCGCCATGAGCAGGAGGTAAACTTGCTGTTGAGAAATTCTCCCCGCCCTTTCAATACGGGAACACAATGTGGTGCAATCCCTTAAGTATCTAAATATAACACGTTTTAAAGACTCACTCCCTAGTACGTTATTTAAACCCTTGTTTAATGTAAGCATGAGATCTGTGTGCCAGTGGCATTTTGAACTAATTAAATAATCCTCTGAAGAAAGAGCAGTGAGAGCAATAAAATTTGGTTGTCAAATAGTGCTAGGCAGTTTACAACATATAGAAAAAACGAGGGTCCCAATTTTGTAAAGACTTAGGCACATGATTAACTTTACATGTGATGTGAGTAGTCCCATTGAAGTCAGTGGGACTAACATGTAAAGTTAAGCATACACGTAAGTCTTTTCAGGATAGGGGCCATGATCTGTGGGTTTATAATCCAAAATCAGACATAACAAAAGAAGGAATAAGGCAAGAAGTAGAGGTGCGGGATCAGAGGAAGGGGGAGAATTTAACAGATAGAGTGCAGTTGCTATATGTGTTTCAGAGTAACAGCCATGTTAGTCTGTATTCGCAAAAAGAAAAGGAGTACTTGTGGCACCTGAGAGACTAACCAATTTATTTGATCATAAGCTTTCGTGAGCTGCTCACAAAAGCTTATGCTCAGATAAATTGGTTAGTCTCTCAGGTGCCACAAGTACTCCTTTTCTTTTTGGTTATACATGTGTGTTAAAGGGCCCAGGTGTGTATTAATTTATTCCAGGTTAAAAACTACAATTTTATGTCAGGGTGGGATGCGGAGGAATGTAAAGAAGAGGAAATGGTAGTCATGGAGGATAGGAAGATTGAGAGGAAATATGAGATAGGGAAGAAGAACGGCAGTGTTGTGCATGCATGCATGCATATATATGTACATTTCACTTAAATTAACTTGCTATTTGAGTCTCTTCTACTTTTTGTATATGAAAGTAGCAGAGATTACATAAATACCTAGACAGATTTGCAACATACTGTATTTGCTTTTTGTGTCTATGGAAAAGTGCATTTATTTTTGGGTTCCATTTCAGACATGTGGAAGATATAAAACATAAGTGAGACTCTGTGGAAATTAGGAAGTGAAAAGAGTGGTAAAAAATGAAACTTAAAGTACCCTGTAAAAACTGGTTTCTCTTTCCTCCAATTGTTGTTTCATTGTTAGCAGTTTTCAGTTTATGCAGCAGGTTCAAGATCAGACTAAAACCTGGATTATGGATGAGTTGCATGATTCTATTGGATATTAGTTGGACATAAACTTCTCCTTGTTAGTCTGTTTAGCAAAACTCATATTTTGTATCTGTAAAGGAACCATGTAAATCTTTGAAACCAGATGACTGAAAACAAAACCAAGAAACTGTTGTTATTATGTGGCATTTTATTCAGGGTCTGTTTTCCTATACACAAAGATGTTCTACTGATGTCAATGGGTATCATGCATACTGAGGTAGAGGAAAACAGGATAAACTGGAAGTCATTGGAGGTGTAATTCAACATTATGAAATATCTATTTTTTAAAAATTTGTAGTTCTTACTCTTGTAAAAATGCTCACAAAATTAGTGTTAATTTTAAAATAATTTCCACAATTTTAATTTAATTTCTAGACATTTAGGATGATGAGTTTTTTATGAATATACTTTTGTGTTTTTTAAAATAATTTTGATATTGGTGTGGGTTAGATTGCAAGTTGCTGTAGAAATAGAATATAATACTATGCTGTCTGTTGCGCCATAAACATTGATACTTTCACTTTGAACAGCCTGTAAAACTTGTGCAAGAGATGATATGTCCAGACACATTTAAATATGTGAAAACTTGCTGTTCCATTGATTTTATTACATCTTCATCAGTTATTTGGTATGTTAAAGAAAAATGTGTCTGGTGTATGTGCAGTGCTTTGACATTTGGTTTATTGTGTTATTACTGATCAGTTGCGTTCTCATTGTTTTAGAAAACACAAAAATATTGTGTCATTCAACCCATTTGGTTAAAAGTTGATTCATAAAGTATAAACAATAAAAATTATTTATTGAAAAGGTGGTTACAGACTGGCCAATATGTATAAATTAGCTAATTATACTACTTGATGGCTGGCATAAATTTCTTCTGGTGTATTGCTATAAAAGTTATTTCTCTGTGAAAAATCCTGAGGGCAGATGAAATGTGGCTAATTGGAAGAATTTCTTATACAGTCTAACTTGGCTCATTACATCTCTTTCAAGGGTTGGACATGGAGAAAACACCATACTTAGATGTTTTATAAAGAACATAAAGATGTTTTATTGTTGGCACTTGAGTGCCTGGTACCATAAATTATATAAGTACTTTTACCTGTGCTTAATTTTAAGGTGGAAAAAAGGCCTGCTTTTGTCTGTCCAGAGTTGAATAACATCTGAAACCAACCTATAAAATGTTTTAATTCATTCTGTTTTTTTTCATTATAAATAATTTAGATCTTTCTTTATCAGGCTGCAGCCTGAACCTTTTCTTGTTAAATAATAGAACGATTCATCAGCTGAGGTCTACATAAAATCTGTGCTTTTAGAACCTATATACAATTTTGTTTTGGGAAGGATAATGTCATATAAGGAAAAAGGGGAAAAACTTTTGTGTCTCAGCAGAGCAGCCTAATTATACAACATTTATTTTGTACTGTCAAGACTTCTGAGTGGACAGGAAGCTTTGAACACTAGAAGTAGGTTATTTTCTTCTCATGGAGAAATGAGTGGGTACAGATGCAGGAGTAATAAATTATGTGAATCAGCCTTGTGATTTTTTTTTTTAAAGTTTCTGCTGTTACAGCTTTTAACAGGGACATGTATTAGACGGAAAAACCAGCACAGTTTAAGTCCAGTTACTCACAGACTGCAGTGACTTTCTGTGTTTCTCAAAAGTCTGTTTGTTTCCAAAAGGCTGTGGACTTAAACTCCTTCCTTTAAGATTATATGGTACCCTCAGTTCTTCTTTGAGTGCGTTTCAATGGATGTGTTGTACCAGGCATTTGCTGTCTCCTGCTGGAGATACTTTGGCCTTGGTGCACCCTGCCTCAGGAGCGGCCCTTTAAGAAAAGAAATGCAGTGAGTTTGGGATCACCGGAGTTGCCTAGAAAGGCCTTGTAGGCTCAGCCGCTGGTGAAACCAGTGGGACTTGGTCCTCCAGTGCATAGATGACTCATGCATCCCGATATTGGGTGGGGGATGTACAATCTAAAGGGGAGGACATGTGACCGCCCCACATCTCCTCTGCCCAGCCTGGGGCCTCTGTGCTCTTCCTACCGCACCAGAGTTACCTGCGGGGGTTGGGGAGACGTCTGTCTTTCTCCTGCTGCCCCTCCCCCCCGGCACATTCGGCCATTCTCCTTGGCAGCCGGGGCCGGGAGGGGAGCGGTACCAGCCACTTCTCATGCCAGCTGAAGCTTGCTGCTCAGGATCTCTGCTCTGTGCGCACTGTGGCTGCTTGAGAGAGAGCTTGGCTGGGGTGGCGGCCTGCCCCATCCCCTCCTCTCCCAGAAGCATATGTTTGTCTAGGGCCCAGTGATGGGTTAATCTGGCCCTGACCATAACTCAAGAAGCCAGGATGAGTCAAGACCCACTGCTGACCATACTTCACATTTAGGTCATTGAGAGACCTTTTGTTTTACTTTGGGTGAATGTAAGGCCATGGTGGGCCAACCTAAGTTAGATATTGGTTGGACTATTGAAAACTTGGGGAGCTCACTTAACAAGACACCTACTGGCTTTTCAATCAAGCTGGTGACAGTCCATATGTACTTTCCCCTTTTGATGCGTATGTGCCCCATGTGCTCAAGATCTGTTTGGCCAGCGCCCCCTATTGGTGTCATACATGTGGCCTGAGCATCCTAGTGCTCTCATACCGAGGGCATAAAGGATAATATGTGTCCAACCATCACTCAGTTCCTTCTCATTACCTGCTAGGTTCACTCCCTCTGGGGCACTGGCATTGGCCACTGTTGGCAGACAGGATACTGGGCTGGATGGACCTTTGGTCTGACCCAGTACGGCCACTCTTATGTTCTCATGTTCTCATGCGTGTGGTTTTGAGACTGAGTGCCAGTGTCTTTGTATAGTGCAGGGGTGGGCAAACTTTTTGGGCCGAGGGCCACATCTGGGTAGGGAAATTGTATGCAGGGCTGGGGCAGGGGGGTGGGGTGCGGGAGGGAGGGAGTGCAGGGTGTGGGAGGGGGTGCAGTGTGCAGGAATGGGCTCAGGGCAAGGGATTGGGGCAGAGCGGGGTACAGGGTGTATAAGGGGGCTCAGGGAAGGGGGTTGGGGTGCAGGAGGGGTGCAGAGTGAAGGAGGAAGCTCAGGGCAGGGCGGTTGGGGTGCAGGAGGGGTGTGGGGTACAGCAGGGGGCTCAGGGCAGGGGGTGTGTGGGGTGCAGAGGGGTGTGAGGTGCAGGAGAGGGCTGAGTGCAGGGCACAGGCAGGGGGCTCAGGGCAGGGAGTTCGGGGCGGGGTGCAGGCAGGGGGCTCAGGGCAGGGAGTTGGGGGGCAGGGTGCCAGGAGGGTTTCGGGCTCTGGCCCGGCACCTCTTACCTAAAGGGGCTCCGGGGTGGCAGCAGTGCGCTCCGGGGCCAGGGCAGGCTCCCTGCATGCCTGCCCCAGCCCCAGCCCCAGCCCATGCCACGCCGCTCTGGGAAGCGGCCGGTACCACGTCCCTGCACAGCCCCTGGGGGAGGAGGGCGCGCAAGGCTCCGTGCGCTGCCCTTGCCATGCCTCCAGGTACCTCCCCCGAAGCTCCCATTGGACCTCGTTCCCCGTTCCTGGCCAATGGGAGCTGTGAGGAGGTGGTGCCTGGAGGCAAGGGCAATGCACAGAGCCCTCTGCCCCCCCCCCCCACCTCCGGGGCCCTAGGAACGCGGCGCTGGCCACGTCTGAGAGAGTGGCGTGGGGCCTATGGCACCACGGGGGAAAATCCCGCGGGCCAGATCCAAAGCCCTAACAGGCTGGATCCGGTCCGAGGGCCGTAGTTTGCCCACCCCTGGTATAGTGTATATAATAGTGTTAGTTTAGCATAGGTCAGTGGGTTGCCTATTGGCATCTTTTTTGATATGTTTCAGGTAATAGTTGGGATGTTTTATTAGCTTCCTCCCTTGTAAAATTTTTCCTCAGTGAGATCTCTCCTGGTGCCAAGTGTGATGCTGACAGACCAGGTGCCAATTTGTGCTAAGGCCCCAAGGCCTCACTGACAGTTGACCAATGCATAGCTGGAAACCAGTCTGACTCACCTGTGTGTTAAAATAGGTATTGGATTTAGAGAGATGTTTTTGGACTTTATGAAACGCTTGTGAGTTGCTGCATGTATTAATCTAATTTATAATGTCTGTACCCCATGTTATAAGGTAATATTTAAGTGTTTTTGCTCTCTGACTATAAAAGTGTTTGCTATGAAACTGGAAATCCCCATGGTCAGGAGAGAAGCATTACCAAGTGTGAAATACTAGTTTACCACAAGAGGTGTCCTCTCCTGCCCAACAAAAGAAGGCCTATAGACATTCGACAAATCATTATGGAACATCAGTGAACAAAAGTCTTTGTTGATCGCTCCCCCCATGTCCATGAAGAGGAGGCATGCACAAATGCTCAGTCCTATCAGTTTGAGCTCTGGGGAAATGGAACAAAAATCCCTGTCAAGAAAAAATTGTTATCCCTAGGCTGCTTGGACTTCAGGGAGAGGGCAAGACTTCTAAGCATAAGCTAGGAGCCCCAGCCATTTAGCCTGGGTTAGCCCTAAAGGACAGATAGAGCTTGCACATTACAGCAGCATCTATTACTTTTGATACCTAAGACTGTAACTCATTTGTGTGTGTATGTTTTCCTGCTTTAACGTTGTAAATAACTCTTATTTCTTTTTCCTAGTTAATAAACCTTTAGTATTGTCTTTGGTGAGAGATCTGAGGTACAATTGACCTGGAGTAAGTAATTGGTCCTTTCGGACTGGGAGTACACTGAATATTATTGCGTTTTTTTTGTTGTAAGGGAGGGACTGTCTGTCACAAAGGCAAGTTTGCCTGGGTGGCAAGATTGTCCAAGGGGACTCTGTGACTCCATGTTAACGGTGTTGTAGTGCCTGAGGAGTTAATTCTTAATATTTAGTTGGTGAAATGTAAGCATAGATCACACAACCAATTTGGAGTTTGAGCCCTGGTTTGAAGCAGTCTGCCAAGAGAATGGCACTCACAGTTGTGAGCCACCCAAGACGTCTTGACACCAGGACCTTAGGATGTTGCATGCTTGTCTTTTGGATTTCAATATTGCCCCTGTTGCAAGACACCAGTTCTTCTTCAAGTCGTGTCCCTGCAGGTGCTCAACTTCAGCGAACATGCACCCTGTGCCTTTGACTGGAGATTTTTGTTAGCAGTGTCTGCTCATCTTCTGCATGCTTCCTACACACCTTCATGCCCTGTACTGAGGCTATATAGGGCTGTGCAGGTGAACCGCCCAGAGTTCCTTCTCAACTGCCTTGAGCTGGAGTTTAGTGTGTGCCTATTTTCCTCTTTAGTGATAGAATATAGTATATACTGTTAGTTCTTCAGTTAGTTTATGGGATCATAGAATATCAGGGTTGGAAGGGACCTCAGGAGGTCATCTCGTCCAACCCCCTGCTCAAAGCAGGACCAATCCCCAATCTTTGCCCCAGATCCCTAAATGGCCCCCTCAAGGATTGAACTCACAACCCTGGGTTTAGCAGGCCAATGCTCAAACCACTGAGCTATCCCTCCCTCCGATACTTAGTAGTTGTTGGAACTGCTGTTCCCATTCCCCCCCCCCCGCCCCCCAAAAAAAAGTTTTTTTCCCCCTTTATTGAGAGGTCAGTTTTTTTTCTTGTATCTGGGATGCTGGGCTCTCTGGATTTTAAAAGGTGCCTCTCCTGCCGAGAAGCTATTCCCATCAGCAGTGGGCATTCTCAGGGTATTTATTGCTTGGGAGACTCGCATATCCGCAGCAAGTGCAAGGTTTGCACTTCTTTTAAGAGACTATCCTGTAAAAACAGGGATATTAAGTTCAGACTATTAACAATGGAGCAAGTCTTAAGATTGGCTTTGGACCTAGGCCCAGACCCTCTAGTTCTGTTACCTTTTGGTAACAGAAAAGAGTGTAGCACCCCGTACACTCAAGTGTGCTGATAAAAAATAGTATGTCCTGGCCAGGGATTGTGAGTGTTTTATTTTCACACCCAGCACCAAATTCTCTTATCATGAGCGCAGGTAATGAAAGGGAGAGACAGTATATTCCAAAAGCTACCCTGTATTACATAGACTAGAAACAACTGGATCTTTTGGGTCATAAAAGCTGCTCTTTGGTGATATTACAGTTCAGGATGATGACTTACCGGGCCCTGATGTCAAAATATGACTGCCTGAATTATGAGATGTTTAATGCTTTTATTGACCACTTACCTCAGGAACGCTGAGACCAGTTTAGTGGCGTAATAAAGGAGGGTCAGCTCTTGGCAAATATTGAAGGCTTCACTTCACATGGCTGACATTTCAGCCAGGTCTGTTTCCACCATAGTCGTGATGAGATGAGCTTCCTGGCTTCAGCTGTCCGGTTACCCATGAGAAGTACGATCGACTGTTGAGGACTTGTATACAGTGAGCTATACACAGACCACTCACTTCATACCCTAAAGGACTCTGGAGCTACACTTAGATCTTTGGGAATAGGCATGCCTTCAAATAAAAGAATATTTAGCAGGTTTGAATTGGCACAAAAATCCTGTCCTGCTCAATTTTCCACCTTCCTTAGACCGTCTGAACTGCTGGATAAGAGGTTGAGATTTTCTAAAAAAAAGCCAGTGACTACCTTGGCTGCTTCATTCCAGCCATCAACATTGTCCAGTGCCAGTTGTGAGGGTTTGGTCGAGAGTCTGAACCACTCCACTAGTCAAGGTTTCTCAGATGCACCTTACCACCCCTTTTCCTTAGTACACTGCCTCTCTCTATTCTAGCAGGCATGGGAGATTGTAACATCAGACAGATGAGTATTGGAGGCCATAACATCAAGTTACACAATCCAGTTTATCTCCATCCTGCCCTCTCTTCTTGCTTCCCTGTCCCTCTTCAGGGACCGCTCTCATGATCAATTGCTGAGACAGGAGATCCCACTGCTCCTAAGTCTAGGGACATAGAACCAGTTCCACTGCAACACTGAGGAAAAGGTTCTATTCAAGGTATTTTCTGATATGCAAGAAAAAGAGGGGTTTGAGGCAATACTAAATGTCAGATAAACGAACAACACATCTGAAACTCAGGATGGTGTCCCTAACAGCTGTTATTCCCTCCCTGTAGGCTGGGGACTGGTTTGTGAGTCTAGACCTCAGAGATGCTTACTTCCATGTAGCAATTCATCCCTTTCACAAAAGATTTCTTCATTTCATAATCGGTCATCATCAGTACCGAGTCCTACCTTCCAGTACCTTGCTTCTACCTCAAGGGTTTTCTCAAAAATCATGGCAGTTTGTACATACCCACTTCCATTGTCTAAGTCTAGGAATAGTCATTCCCTACCTTGATGACTGGCTCCTCAAAGACTGATCTTATCGGGAGGTGCTGTTAGCAGTTCCAATGAGAGCTTCTCTTTCCACAGTTTAGGCCCACAAATAAATCTTGAGAAATTGTCCTTGACCCCTACGTCTTGAATACTTTTTATAGGAGTATTTCTGGATTTGAGGACAGGCAGGAGTTATCTTTCACCCGACAGGCTCAAATCTCTGAGTTATAAAGTGTAATTTGTAGAGTTATAAATTACTGTTACTCTAACTTCTTGTCACTTATTAATATTGGTCTTATAATTTACAACAGTTAGGATGTCGCAGATACTATTGTGAACAGCGTGAGTTAGAGATCTTTACCTTCTAGACAGTCACTGAGTTTATTCCTCCTTCTGAATCAGGGAACATGTGTGTTTATTATAAACCTACAAATACTTGGTTATGTTTCATGGGATTATAAAGCACCATTGCACAATAAAACTCACGGAAGGATCATAGAGGGTTCAGTAAACACTGCAAAGCTCATCTGGCAGAAGAACCAACTTGTACTCCTCTCGGGGTGAAATAAGGGACATGACTCCCAAATCCTAAGGTCCTCAAGATTCAGTAGAAACAGAGCACTAACTTCACATACTGTAGGAACTTTCCTCTTCCTTCCTGGCCCTCTTCAACTGAAAGCATTCTGCTTCTGCAGTGTCTGAATGAAGAGATGGAATCAAAAGTACAGTGCAGCAGTTAATATTTTTAGATGGTTTAACTTTTTCACAGATATTTTCTTGAAGAAGGAGACTATGTTGGGGAGAAAGACTGCTACCTGTTTCTGGTATGTCAGAAGCCACTGGGTGCTTTATAAGGTCCTTACAATATTAAACCACCAGTACTAAGGAGAATGCTGGTTTCAGGAATTTGCAGAAAACAGCCTTATGTTGTGAAATTGTTTAACTTCTCCATTAAAACATCATTTAGTACTAAAAATAAAGCAGAACAGATGTAGCCTCTTTCTAAGAAGCAGCGGTAATCTCTTTCTTAGAAAAAAGAAAAGGAGTACTTGTGGCACCTTAGAGACTAACCAATTTATTTGAGCATGAGCTTTCGTGAGCTACAGCTCAGTTCATGCTCAAATAAATTGGCTAGTCTCTAAGGTGCCACAAGTACTCCTTTTCTTTTTGCGAATACAGACTAACACGGCTGTTACTCTGAAATCTTTCTTAGAAAGTTTTCCATGTTCCTGTTCTTTCTTGTGGCATTGTACTTTTTTCACTTTTTCATTCTCTCCCCTCAAAAAAATAATGTACCGCTTTGTATGTCTTAAAAATTGTAATTATGATACGTGGACATAGATTAGAGTATTTCAGAGTAAGTATATTTTTCATTGAATTATAGGAGTGCGTTGTAGAACTAGATAAATTCATGGAGGATAGGTCCATCAATGGCTATTAGCCAGGATGGGCAGGGATGGTATTCCTAGCCTCTGTTTGCCAGAAGCTGGTTATGGGCGACAGGGAATGGATTGCTTGATTACCTGTTCTGTTTATTCCCTTTGGGGCACCTGGGATTGGCCACTATCAGAAGACAGGATACTGGGCTAGATGGACCTTTGGTCTGACCCAGTATGGCTGTTCTTATGTTCTTTAGAAAACCATTTGACTCATGTATGTGCTTTAAATGTTTTTTTTTTAATTTACATAGTTAAATACAATATAGATTTCTAAATTTGAAGCATGCCAATCTGTGTCTGTTTTACTATGAAAAGAAATAAATACAAAACAAAATGAGTTATTTTGAGAAACGTCAGTTCCCCACTATCAATACTTTCTTTTCACAGTCTCATAAATAAAGGCAAGAGTATATTTGTCTGTCAGTTCAGTGCTTCTCAGTCACACCTGATCATTTTAGATTCTGATTTGCCTTTAGCAAATCCAGAAATGGTGTTACTTCATTGTGTATTTGTCAACAACAAATGATGAAAGGAGATAAATTGAACTGTAACCCATTTCTTCACAGTAACATCAATGCCTGGGATGCAGGGAGACTGACAAAATAACAAGAATGGGATTATTTGAGTACCGTAAATTCATGTGAAAATGGGGATTTCATGTTTCACATTTATTTGCTATTAAAAAAATTATCCGTTTTTCTTGAGGTGACACTTAGTAAAGGAATTTAACTCATATTCTCTGTAACAACCAAATAGCTGAAATGAAATGCCTTGATTTGAATATAGTTGTCTTTTTAAAGTGCAGGGTTTTTACAACTTTTTTCAATCACACAATTTAGTTGTCATTACAAAATAAACCTTAACACTCTCGTTAGATGCTTTCTTTCTTCAGTAGATCAGTTATTTTTCTTTCACAACTTCAGCGTTGAATTAATCTTTGATATTTAGCCTTCTGTGTGCATGTGGATCTCCTTTTGCAGGCATTTGGAATTCTGTCAAATCCCCCCTCACTCTTCTTTTCTGCAGACTAACTAAGCCCAGTTCCCTCAGCATCTCCTCGTAAGTCATGTACCCCAGCCCCCTAATAATTTTCGTTGCCCTCTGCTGGCCTCTCCAGTTTGTCCACATCCTTTCTGTAGTGGGGGCCCAAAACTGGATACAATACTCCAGATGTGGCCTCACCAGTGCCAAATAGAGGGGAATAATCACTTCCCTCGATCTGCTGGCAATGCTTCTGCTAATGCAGCCCAATATGCTGTTAGCCTTCTTGGCAACATAACACTGGCAGCATAGCACTGTTGATTCATATCCAGCTTCTCGTCCACTGTAATCCCCATGTCCTTGTTATTCTGAAAGAAAGGTGTTTTAATCTAATTTATATGGTGATGTTGGTAAAATTCTAATCAGTATTGGATCAGTAGACTTTTTTCCAAGATTTGTTTCCAAGTCCTGTCCCGGGTATGTTTTTTGTTTTGCTTTGTTTTTGTAATTCTGGCTATTCTATAGCATTATATTAATTGACATTCTGCTCAAGATGCTTGCAGTTTAATGAAAATGAAGAAGTGACATTTGAAGTGTAGCAAAGCGTCCAGGTGCCTTGAATGGGGTGACTTAATTAATCCATAGGGTTTAACGTAATGCCAGTTCTATTTAGGCCGCTAGCTTTTCGTGATTTTTGGTGAGACCTTGGTGCAGTAGCACCACATGTTCTGCTGTGATGCCCTCTTTGATTCTGAGCATTATACAGAATTCTGTTTAATATAATTCAAATAATTTCTGATAGGGACAAATTCAGAGATACTTTCTGATGTTGCTATTTGGGCTCTAGACTAATCAAACTTCGAGGTGAGCTTCCTCTCACCTCATCCCTTACCTGATGAATAAGTTTTCCAGATATGAAAATAAACGATTTTGTATCCATAGTAATTAAAACTAAAGGAATTTTTTTTAAAGTTTCCACAGAATTCTACTCTGGGATGTAATGTGGCATATGAAATTGAAAGTACATTGGCTTTGATAAAGTTAAGAGTGTGTGCGTTGAATATTAGGCTTAAAATGAGAAGATACCTTCACTCTTAAATATGCCCCACCAATTTATAAGTGAAAAGAGGAAAGGAGAGAATATATTTAAAAAAAAACAGCAAAGGGGATGTCAGTTACAGAGATCATAAAGGAAACAGCTCATCTTAATGACAATTAAATGTCTAGCAAAAATAGTACATATTTGCAAAGCAAGGCCCAGTTCTCCCATTCTTAATCATGTCGAGTAATACCTTCCTGCATTAATAGTTGTTTTCAGTAGGACTTCCTGTGGAGTAAGGTAATACTCAGCATGAGTAAGGGTAGCAGGATAAGGCCCATAGACGTCACTTTAGAACACAAGAATTTAGCATTATTACAGCTAAAAAGAAGCAAGCTTATGTAAAGCAGTGGCATTTGCAGAGGATTGGATACAAAATTGCTAGAAGAAAATAAAATAAACCAACTATGTTAAATGTCCAGTGAATAAACGTGCTAGTCTATGGCTGCTTGAGAAGAGCTCACAGCCTGTCATGGAATCACTGCATATCCATGGTAACCCACCTCAAGGTATCCAAGATTATCTGTCAGGCAGCTAGAGGGGAGTGATGAACAAAGTAGAATGGAAGGCATAGAAACCACATGGTAACTTCATAGGGGGATGTGTGCTTTAGTATAACAAAAATAGAGTTGATAAACCAGATATAAATGATAGTAAGCTCCTAAATATAGAGCCACTGGCAAGGTCGGGGTAGCAATTACAGTTTTAGGATAATTATAAACTGTACCTGACTGTACCCAGTCTCACATTTCCTGATGCCAATCAATAACAAATAATAAAGGGTAAAATCCTTGCTCCATTGAAGTGATTGGGAGTTTTGCCATTGATTTCCCTGGAATCAGGATTTCACCCAGAGTTTCTGAAATCAGGCTACAGAATACTAATTTCAGGTAATGAGAAAAGATATCAAATTCCTCCATTTGTGATTTAAAAATCATAGGTCGATTGAAGAAAGTCCAATGTAAGATAGATATAGAAGTGGAGCTCTCTATAGTGCAATGTGTGTGAAGGGGAAACAAGTCTTGGAAAGCCAGAAGTCATTTGAACAGTATCTCAGCATTTCTGTGGAAACAGTTCCTGCATTTTGTGCCATCTGATAACTTGTCAGAGCTGGTTGATATTTTGTGCATAAATATAAGAAAGAAATATTTTCCAAAGACTTTAGGTTATGAAAACATTTAGAGAGTGGAAATCTAGAGCCATATGATATTATACTCCCGTATATATTGTTGATGTGGTCTATATTTTAAGTAACAACAGGAAAGGCAGAAAAAATATGCATTGTATTTTTTGCTCCTAACAGACACTGATCTAGTTGTTCTATATATTGTACATAGTATAGGTAGAAGCATTCTTTCAGGCAAAAACTATAAAAAACAAAACAATCCTTTCTACTAAACATAATTTCAGGTTCATAATATTAAATTATCATCTTTAATTTTTGCTTTCTGTGTCTTGATCATCTTTTTCTATGTGTAGTTTACTGAGCTCATTGTGCTACTCATTAGTTCTTGAACTTTCTACTGTTGTCATTTATTCAACGTTGCTTCTGTCAGTTAGTTTGGCTATTGATTTGAGAGTTGTAGTTTCCAATTAGTAAATTTTCAATTTAAAACACTTAAAAGAAGATTGGCTCCTGACAATGAGATGAACTCATTAAGGGTGAAAAAACCAGGGCTGTGGCATTCTGTTCTTACTGTGAACTTTATTTGAATTGCTGCCTGAATTTGGGGCATGATGGAAAAATTTAAAAGTTCATATAGCATAACATCTGATTACGTGTGCGACTCACAAAGGGCAATTACACAAGTTGTGAAAAACAAAGCAAGACTAAAGAAGGCGTGAGTAGCATGTTTGTTTTTGAAGATGAACCTAATAGAATGTGATAAAAAGCTTGTTTTCTTTCAAAGGCTGATAACTTGTTGAATCAACAGAAAAAGTGAACTATACTTTCCTTATATGTTCTCCAAAGTGCATGCAATTAATGTTGACCATATGGAAGGTAAATATCACCTAATATTAAAATATATAAAGAAAATTCTGAAATAATTTGATTCCTGGCAGTCAAATTTAAAATGAGCTATTGTACTCTGGAAAAAATGCACTGTCCCAGGAGCAATATAAAAAAAAATTACTATCCAAATCTGGGCTCTTAGGACCTAGGCTTGCTTCACTGAAGTCAAATGGTAACACTTCCATTAGAGTAGAGGTTTTCAACCTGTAGTCCACAGACCTCTGGGGGTACACAGACTGTCTAAGATTTCCAAAGAGGTCTGTACCTCCATTTGAAAATTTTTAGAGGTCTGAACATTTAAAAATGTTGAAAACCACTGCATTAGAGAGACAAGGGGGGTGAGGTAATATTTTTTATTAGGCTAGTTGGTGTGTCCTGGTCTGTGGGAGGTTGCTTCTGATGATGAGCTTGGAGAGGTTGGGGGGTTGTTTGAAGGCCAGAAGAGCGGGTCCAGGAAAGATCTCTTTTGGGATGTGGTCCCCATCGAGTATGGGCTGTAATTGTTCAATGATACCACATATGGGTTCCAGCGTAGGATGGTAGGTGACAACTAGGGGTGTGCTGTCGAAGGGTGTTTTATTTCCATATTGGAGCAGGTTCTCTTGAGGTATGTGTGTGGCCCGTTTCATGATGCAATCTGTTTCTTTGGTGGAGTGTCCAAGGCGATTTTAAGTGTGTTATGATTTCTATCTTGGACTTTTTCCTTGGGGCATATTCTTTGGTATCTGAGTGCCTGGCTGTAGATTACAGGTTTCTTGATGTGTTTGGGGTATTTACTGGGTCTGTGAATGTAGGTGTTGTGATCTGTGGGTTTCTGATATATAGTTTGTCTGCAGGGTTCCACTGTTGAAGCTGATCGTATTATCCAGGAAGTTGATGCTAGTGTGGGTGTGATAAGGTAGATAGAATGATAAAAGACAAAAATACCATATCAGCTCTGGGTGAACTCTTTTCACAAAATGATCACTCAATATCTGACCTCTCAGTTCTCCTTCTCAAAGGAAATTTGCACAACACCTTCAAAAGATGAGCCTGGGAATTTAAATTCAAAACTTTGCTAGGTACTAAAAATCATGGACTGAATACAGACTCTGGATTTATGGCTGCTTATAACAATTTATAACCCACAAAAAATTCCCTCCTTTCTTTCTGCCCTCTGACTGGAGGGGTATTAATGGGCCACTTCACCTTGAATAGTAAACAGTCTGTTCCACCTTGTATTTAGCTGTGACACTCTTGAGTATGTTTCATAGACCTGAAGAAGAGCTCTGTGTAAGCTTCAAAGCTTGTGTCTCTCACCAACAGAAGTTGGTCCAGTAAAAGATATTTCCTCACCCACCTTGTCTCTTTAATATCCCGGGCCCAACATGGCTACAGCAGCACTGCATAAAACTCCTGTTAGTTACAATGTGAGTAGAATTAGACAAGTATTCCACTGCAGAGCTATTCTTGAGTTCAGTAATTGGTTATCCAGTGTTCATGGTCTAGTTGAGATTTTAATATTTTCATCATAAAAACAATATATCTGGCAGTGCTTCTGTTACTTGTTCTGATGGTATCACATTGTACTTGGATCTACATAGAATATGTTTGTTCCAGTTATAAACTATGAGTCATATTTGGAAGTGATATGGGAAACTTGTGTTTTGGTGGATGAAATAACCTCACATACTTAACTGTAAGGTGAAATATGCACCTGTTTTTATTATCTGTTTAAAGAAAGAGAATGATATTGAAGGAACCAGTTCTTTTCCCCTGTAGGTTCTTATGTGTTAGTTGCAGTTTATCCTTTTAAAACATAGAAAGCCTTCTTTCAAAGGAAAGTGTTTGTGTGGAATGTACCACATAGGTTCTAGAATGTGTTACTTCGAATGTTATACTGTCCTCTGTAGATTCCCATTCTTGGGTCCTGTCCCATCATAAGAAAGACACTGTGTGCGCTAACTAGCAAGTTTTATGTGGCAAAATTTAGCGCCTCTGAGATTAGGCAGTCAAAACATATGTCTCAGGGAATGCCTGTGTCTCATTTTATATAATATCCTGCTAATACCACCAGCATGTGGTTCTTTATGCCTGAAGGCCTTTAGAGCAAACTTGAAGAACTATATTTGCACCTGTGGAATTGGTACTGTACAGTGCTGTTCAGGAAGGAGGAAATTTCCTTATCGGTCCCTGAAAGGAGTAATTGACACCTGAAGTCATGTGGGTTGAATACCTAAGCACATAAGAGCTCAGACCATAGTCCTTCTTGCCTAATATTCTGTCTCCGACAATGATCAGTGTCAGAGCTTCTGGGGTAGTGTACAGAGTGGATGGAGTGATCCACACCTCACACCTGTCTTCTGGTAGCCAGAGGTTTGCTGTCACCCTGAGCATGAGGTTGTGTCCCTGACCATCTTGGCTTCTAGCAATTGATAGATCTATCCACCATGAACTTATCCAGTTCTTTTTTGAACCCAGTTATACTTTGGCCATCACATCAACCCATGGCAGTGCATTGCATGTTAATTGTGCGTTGTGTGAAAAAGTATTTCCTTTTGTTTATATTAAACCGGCTGCCTATAAATTTCGTTGGATGACCCTGGTTTTTGTGTACAAGTGTGAATAGTACTTCTTTATTTATTCGTTCCTCTTCATTCATAATTTTATAGACCACGAACATATCTCCCCTTAGCCGTCTCTTTTCTAATCTGAACAGCCCTAATCTTTTTAATCTCCTCTTGTACGGAAGCTGCTCCATACATTGTTGCCCTTCTCTGAACTTTTTCCAGTTCTGCTATACTCTTTTTGAGATGATGTGACCAGAGCTGGATACTGTATTCAAAGTGTGGGGGGGTTCCATGTAATTCTATAGTGGCATTATGATATTTTCTGTCTTCTTTCTATTCCTTTCCTAGTAGTTCCGAATATACAGTTAGCCTTTTTGACTGCTGCTGCACATTGAACAGAAGTTTTCAGAGAACTATCCATGGTGGCTACAAGATCTCTTTATTAGGTGGTAATAGCTAATTTAGAACCCATCTTTGTCTATGTATAGTTGGGATTTTTTTTTCCGATGTGCATTACTTTTCATTTATCAGTGTTAAATTTCATCTGCCGTTTTGTTACCCAGTCACCCGAAATATTGACATTGTGTCCAGGTACGGGAGCAGATATTATGGTCAAGTGCTTTTCCTGGACCCCTTTTTAAAAAATTCAGCAAAATTGTCTTGCCACATTCTTGGCAGTGAGTTGCACGTGTGGGCCAGGCACAGCACCCAATAAGTGGAAAGGCAGACTCCGTTGTTTGGAAACAGTAGGCATGTATACTGATTCCCTCAGCTTCTTTCACTAAGCATTCTGCTTGTGGGTACATCACTGAGATAAAAATGCTTTATCTTTTTTTTAATAAAACAGTTGCCATTTTTTCCTAAATACAGAATCATAGAATATCAGGGTTGGAAGGGACCTCAGGAGGTCATCTAGTGTCCAACCCCCTGCTCAAAGCAGGACCAATCCCCAACTAAATCATCCCAGCCAGGGCTTTGTCAAGCCTGAGCTTAAAAACTTCAAAGGAAGGAGATTCCACCACCTCCCTGGGTAATGCATTCCGGTGCTTCACCACCCTCCTCATGAAAAAGTTTTTCCTAATATCCAACCTAAACCTCCCCCACTGCAACTTGAGACCATTACTCCTCGTTCTGTCATCCGCTACCACTGAGAACAGTCTAGAGCCATCCTCTTTGGAACCCCCTTTCAGGTAGTTGAAAGCAGCTATCAAATCCCCCCTCATTCTTCTCTTTCGCAGACTCAACATTCCCAGTTCCCTCAGCCTCTCCTCATAAGTCATGTGTTCCAGTCCCCTAATCATTTTTGTTGCCCTCCGCTGGACATTTTCCAATTTTTCCACATCCTTCTTGTAGTGGGGCCCAAAACTGGACACAGTACTCTAGATGAGGCCTCACCAATGTTGAATAGAGGGGAACGATCACGTCCCTCGATCTGCTGGCTATGCCCCTACTTATACATCCCAAAATGCCATTGGCCTTCTTGGCAACAAGGGCACACTGCTGACTCATATCCAGCTTCTTGTCCACTGTAACCCCTAGGTCCTTTTCTGCAGAACTCCTGCCTAGACATTTGACCCCTAGTCTGTAGCGGTGCATGGGATTCTTCCGTCCTAAGTGCAGGACTCTGCACTTGTCCTTGTTGAACCTCATCAGATTTCTTTTGGCCCAGTCCTCTAATTTATCTAGGTCCTGCTGTATCCTATCCCTACCCTCCAGCATATCTGCCACTCCTCCCAGTTTAATGTCATCTGCAATCTTGCTGAGGGTGCAATATTGAGTGAAACTGATCTGGAATCAAAGAAGGTTTTGAACTGGGAAGTTGATATGAAGTATCATGTATGTATATGAAGTCTAATTTCTGTTTTCCAGAACTGAGTTTTCTCACAGTCTTTTCCATCCGTATCTAGGAGTAGAAGGATGCAGTTTGGCTAAGGAGCTGTTTGGGTTACATTGCTTATTGTCTGTTTTCTATGGTAGATTCTCAAGTATTTTATCCAGCCTAATTGTGAACAATTCGAGCAATGGCACTTCAGTAAATTTGGGGTGGGGGAGTGGGAGGAAGGAGCTGCTTCTCACTGTAATTGGCTTTACTTTTGCATTTTTCCAAATATTCATTGTACACTTTCAGGAATAATTAATACAATTAACTATTCTATTTATCTTTAATAAATGTTTAGTAATTCAGTTTTCTTTATACAGTTTCATCCAGTTACTTCTACTTATTATTCCCTTAACCATCTGAAACCGGTCTTGTCCTCCTTAGCTCCTGGCTCTTGTCAGTTACTCCTAGCACTATGAGAAAATGAAAAGCTAGCAAGTTGGGAGAAAATGCAAAGCTAGCAAGAAGAGATCAGTGTAATGGAGGCAGGTACAAAAAATGTTGTTGTTCCTCACACAGTGCTGCCACCAACCTTTACTTTTCTATAATAACACAGTGTAAAATTTGGGAAAGTCTAAATAGGATGAAAATATTTAGCATGGCATTGATAGAAATTTTTTGCTGGTATATTTTCACACTCTCCTCCTTCCAGCAGCTGCCTTTGTTTTCTTTTGAGTAATGAGCTGGTTGCTGGGAACATGCCAGAGATTTTTCTTTGACTGCATTCATCACTGTTTGTGCCACTTTTTAATAGCCTCTTAATACTTCAGTAATTGCATGACTGTAGTCTTCCTTAGTTCATTGTTCAAATACAGGTCCAATTAATTCAGCATTATTTTGCTGTGTGGTGTTCATTCTTTCTATCATGTACAAACCAAATTAAAATATTTAGCAAATGAGCTTTAGTTCTGTAAATGTAGCTGCTGAGAGATCCACAAATATGAATTTCACTTGCAATTTTTTAGCTTTTGTAATGTTCACAACAGAAATTTATCAATTGGATAGATGAAGTAAGGTCTAAGGCAACACTCAGTGGTCAGATATAAAAGTCCTTTTGCCTATAGTCCCCCACATAAAGAAAATGGAAATTAAGATAAATGTTACAAATTAAACAAACTATTATGTGGACTTGTGAATCCTAGCCTGTAATTCCTCCAGTGTGGGTATGCAGAGACAGCATACGCAAAGAACTCTAGTCACTGGTAAACAACCTGTCCTCCTGTCAGGATCAGCTCTAGGCACCAGCAAAGCAAGCACGTGCTTGGGGTGGCATTCCGGCCATCCTTTTATCCTTTTTTTTTTTTTGCTTGGGCAGTTATGGTCTTGGAGCTTGGGGCAAATTTTTTGCTTGGGGCGGCAAAAACTTAGAGCCAGCCCTGCCTTCTGTGCTTCTGTTTAAGCTTCTTCAACAACTATGCAAAAGTAACAAAGTTGATGGGCCATATAAATAAAAAAGCATTTATTTTGGAAGAGGATGCAGTTTGCTTTCTAGATGTCAACCTGTATCAATATGTGCTCAGTTTCCATACTAGCATTTTTATTTTATTGTACTTTTCATTGTTAATTACCCATACTTTGTAATAAACAATACTCATTAGTACCAGTAACTGAATAACTGGCGAGGTATACGGCCCCTTTAGGTTTTCCTGTAGCTGGCTGGTCAATCTGTTTCTGATGTGAGCCAGAGAGAACTCTCTGAGCATATCCTAACATTGTCTCCCCTAGAGTATCAGAGAAGGAGGAGGCAGAGTTCTATGAGAAATGGGGTGATCTGGTTCAAGTAAAATAAAACTTAGTCAAACTTTTTTTTTAAATTTCCTAAGATCAAAGTAATCTTAAAGGTTGAAAAAATGTGCTTTACTTCTAAATTTTTTAAAATGTCATAAACTCAAAAAAGGTGATTCTTGCTGGGCCGAAAGCAGGAAGTCTTGGGAGTCTCCTCAAGAAGCCTGGTCTAGTGAGACTTCCATCCTGATCACAGACAAAGAGATTTAAACTTCAGAATGACATGTAAATAAATTACCTGAATGAAGCATGGCATTGAAGATTTCTAATCAGAATCCCACTATGGACTTGGGGATTATTGCATCTTCACGATAACTGGCTAAATCAGGGGCAACCCAGTAGGACAAAGCATATGTAAATTTGAAATCCAAGTTGGATCCTAACTAAAGCTAAAGATAATAGTTCCCCAAAAGGCTGATCAACCACTCTGATATGTGAATAGACAGTAAGCTTTGAATTCTAAGACATGCTTTTGTAGGCTGTGATAACAAATGACTCACAGAGTCATACGTATGGATGATTTTTTTATTTTATTGCTTTGATCTGTTAAATATGGGTTTCCTATGTAATCTGTTAAAGTTTAAGGATAGGGGAGTTTCAAAGAATATATGTATGCTTTGGAAAAATTAGATTTTTAAAATAAGTTTGACAGCTACTATTGATTTTTATTTTAAAGCTTTTTTATTTTTGTCCATTTAAATTTTTGCAGTTGTGGGAAATTATGTGGGGGAGTCAGACAGTGAGGAAGTCAGACTGTAATTATTTAATGACAGTAGATGTTGAGATTCAAAAAGTTAAAGCTTTATATCCATTAAAACAAATTGTCAACATCACATCAATATGTACAAAATAAATATCCTTAAATCAAACTCTAATAAAGATCTCAAGCACCATTTTTATTACTTTGCCTATCTGGAAATTTCTATAATTATTGATGCGTGTACCGTGAAATTGACATTTTCCAACATTTACCAGTAAAAACCTGACCCTTCCAAGCCTAAATGTGTGGTTTGTGATCAGTACTTGATTGCTTTTGTTAGATCTAATATTGCAAAAGTGATGATCTGTCACATTGGTTAAAAAAATATGGGCAATTTAGAAGAGCCTTTTTTTTTTTTTAAAAATATATGAAATTCTTCAGATTCAATATGCTGGCTGTATTATTTCTTGATAGTGCATAAGGTGATCACTATTGATCTTTTCTTAATAGTAAGAAACGTTGTTATTGTTGAAATGATTTTGTCCTCCCTCTGTCCAGACAAGACTGCTTTTGTCTTGTTTTGTCTTTTAAAAACTATAATACAGTAGTTTTCTCTACACTTCAGCAAACATTTGAACCAATAGATTGCACCTATTGTATAACCTCAGGCTGAAGTATGTTTATATCAGGCTACAATATGGTATTGTATTAAATTTTCTCCTACGAAAAACATTAAAGTCAATCAACCTAGAAAAAGCATTTTCCTGTGCATTAGATGGTAGGGATGATTCTTCTGTGGTTTATTTTAATTTAACCAGGACAGAATGATCCTCTCCCCGCCCAAATGCAACATCCACTGGATTCTTTTATGTTATCAGAATAGATATGTATTATTTTCTAAGAGACAAAAGAAAAATTACAATATTTCCTCACCCTCAAATATTTTCACTGCTGAGTCAAACAAAGCAAGGGTTGCCCACAGATCCAGTAATAAATGCCACATTATTTCCTACAGTTCTGGTGTATTATGTTTCTGAACATATTACAAGACTTCAGCAGTTCTCAAACTTTTTCATATTATTGGCCACATGTTAATAGAGAGTCTTGCTTCTTGATCATGTCCAATTCCATTTTTGATATGCATGGACTACTTCCCTTCCCCATAACATCTCATGGCAACTACAGCAGTTGCTTACATGGAAAAGCAACATTAGCAAAAGTGATCTAGAAATAGAATAAATGCATTGTTTGTGATAGAGGAGGAGGGTGACCAGACAGCAAATGTGAAAAGTCGGGACGGGGTGGGGTAATAGGAGCCTATATAAGAAAAAAAAAAGACCCAAAAATAGGGACTGTCCCTATAAAATCGGGACATCTGGTCACCCTATAGAGGAAGCTCATTATATTTAATTTCATATAGGGAGTGGAAGAGTGCAGGATATTTTTCTGAAGTGATTATGAGTGAAAACAATAATTTATACATTATGCAAGGTAACCTATTTCCCCTTGTTTCCCCCCCCCCCCCCCGTTCCTCAGACGTTCTTGTTAAACCCTGGATTTGTGCTGGAAATGGCCCACCTTGATTATCATACACATTGTAAGGAGAGTGATCACATTAGATAAGCTGTTACCAGCAGGAGAGTGGGGTGGGGGGAGAGAAAACCTTTTGAAGTGATAAACACCCATTTTTTCATGGTCTGTGTGTATAAAACATCCTCACTGCATTTTCCACTTTATGCATCCGATGAAGTGAGCTGTAGCTCACGAAAGCTTATGCTCAAATAAATTGGTTAGTCTCTAAGGTACCACAAGTCCTCCTTTTCTTTTTGCGAATACAGACTAACACGGCTGCTACTCTGAAACCTAACAATAATCTAACAATCATAGCATGTGGACTTCATGGCATTTTTTGCTAGGGATTATTGGTGATTTTAATGCTAAAGCTACATGACTGAATGTTGAATGATTCCTGATTAAGTTGTTTCTAAATTAATGTCTTTTCTTATTTTGTGTTTTCAATTTTTCTAATTATGATTCATGTTAACAGCATGCTTTTTAACTTGTGTTAGCATTTCTGTTATAATTCTGTTTTTAAGTAACTTAAAATAAAGCTTTGCTGTAAGTTGTAACATGGTATTTTATTTTGAAAAAGGAAGCAAAATGTATTTTAAGGTTGTTTAACTCAAAAATATTTGATTAAACTATAATTTGGTAATCAGCTATTAGTTAAGTTTCAACTCTTTGTGTTGAGAATAAAACTGAAAGACAAAAGATATTTAAATCAAATCTGGTCCTTTGGTCAACCTACCTGCTGGAAAGAAAAGAGAGAGAAAAACTTTTGTACTCTCAAATTTGTTGTGTATTGTTTCTTTACAGAGTGGGACAAGTGTTGGTTTGATACCAGAGCTAATATCAAATCAACTTTAAAGGTATCTTTCTTTCAAGTGTATGGTTGAAAATGTCTTTTCCATGTCCAATAAGCCTTCTTCTGCACAATATGATTTTCCCATCGCTTTGCTGTGAGCTACATAATATCTCATAGATAATTCTATCATTTCTAATCAGTTGTTTTCTATTGTTCAAAGATTAACAAAGTTCTAAATAATAAGTAAGATGTATTTGTGGTGACTAGAATCTCTGTTGTTTAATGAGGATATGGAGAATGTTAGAAAGAAACAAGTTTGAATGTAAAGTATGTTGCCTTTGGATTTAACATTTAAAATGGCTAGGAATTAGTAGGCTTTTCCAATTAAATGTTTGTGATTTAAAGAGGCTTATCTTGTCTCTGACTGAGACAATACTGCCACCACATTGAGGAGCTCATGGACCGGGAAAACTTGTCAGCTGCCAAGCTACAAAGCCAACTGTAGAGGCCCTTTGCTGCCATCTATTGTTATAATAAACAAGCTACTTCCAAACATAGTTATCCCACCCTGGGGTTTGTTCCATTACCTGTGATACATATGACAGTCTCATAATTATTTTGTGTTCATTGTTTGTTGGTTTTTTTTGTTCTCAAAATTATTCACTAGTGTCCATTCAGATTGGAATGTGAAACTCTTACTGATGTTAAAAGGAGTTAGGTATTTGTCCATGGGAGAACAGACCCTCCTCCGTGCTGCTGCTGTAGATTGATAATAGCAGCCTTAACTTTGCACATTACAAATCAAGATTTTCTTTTTCTGCTTGACACATCCTCAGGAGCGGTCTTCCTCCTGCTCTCTCTCCTGTCTTTTTCTCGTGGGAGTAAAGTGATAATCTGAATACATTAGCAGTATTGCAGTTTAGTTTCAGAGGTCAGGTTAAACTTCACTCATGTTTCAGCAGCATTGTTAATTAAATCACCCAACTCTGTGGTTCTCAGTTTTTCTTCTGGCATTACATTTTATGTGGTTTTGTTTCTACTGAAGTCAGTAGCAGAACCCCCTTTGATTTCAGTGTAATTAAGGTTGGGCTATGCATCATGTAAAATGAGTAAATAAACTAGATGTGTTAGTTTTGGATTTGTGGCCTTATTTTAGCATGACTAACAATTAACTGACACAAGTTTGAGACTCAGATCAGTGAAGTTGAATGTAATTTCCTGGTTTCATTCCCATAAATAATCACATGATGATCAAATTGGCTTACTGTTAGCCTCAACCAGGATCCACCCAATGAAACTCAGTAAGATTCCTCATGTCATCTCTTTGGTCTTCATTTTTCACTTTTCAAAAGCCCTTAATAACCTGGGTGTCTGTCCCACTTTCAAAAGCGACTTAGATACTTCGGAGAATTATTGCCTTTCATTGAAACTTAGGCTCTTAAGTCACTGGAAAATAGGCTGTAGGCTCTTAAGTCACTTATGTACTTTTGAAAATTTAAGAATAATTTAGATAACTGGTAAACTCAGAGTAACTAAACTAAACCAGGGGCAGCACTGTTTTCTACTTCAGTCTCTTAAGTAGATTAAATTCTGTTCTTTCCCAAGAGAATTAACTCATCATGTTTTAATTTAGTGCTGACTCACCCAATTTTAAACATGCATGTTTTTTCTGTTCTTATGTTAATTTCTACTGGAGCTTGATCCTGGGCTTTTGGAGAATGTTCTTCTATAAAATTATTTTTTGCATTGTCTGTAATAATGTGTGAACTGTATTATAAATCTGTGGATCCTTTTTAATTTTTTTTAAAGCAAGCTGTTTGTTGTATTTCATTGTTTTTATGTGAGATTTTTGTTTTATCTTGGATTTGCTGGGTGGAAAAAAACCCTCACTAAAGCCAACTTGATTTCCTTCTAAACTCTTATGGCTATAAAGGAAAAACCTTAGTCCACTGAATAATGTGGAAAGATTTTGTCTTTTTACAATTGCTAATAAAAGTTGTGGTAATCCACAATTAACTGTTCTTTCTATATTCTTGTCCTTTTGTTATGACCAAGAAAGTGTAAATATATAAAATGTTTTTTGTAAAACAAACAAAAAACAACAACCTCCCCCCACTTCCCTCCCCACAAACTGCTTACATAAGCTAATAATGCACCTGAAAGAAGGTCATAAAAAGAGAGTGAAAAAGAGAGAGTGCAGATACTTTGTACAGACCAATGAAGGAGCATGAATTAACTATTCCAAATGTTCTGTGGTACTTTCAAGCTAATAAGCTCAAAGCAGTAAGGGACTAGGGGCTCTCTAACCCAGCCAAATACTGTTTTTTTTTTTTATTGAACAAGAAAATTGTGTAGTGAAGATATCACTAGGCTATCATAGACTTATAAAATATCATGCCCTCCAGAAATGTATACACATCCCAATGCCGCTCTACAGCTTTTCTATAGAACTTGAGAAAAAATAAGTTATTTTCCCTTACCAATGACTCCCATTGCAACCAATCAAGATCTTAACTCAAATTGCAAACCAAAGAACTTTAAAGACTGGGAAAACCATGAAATACAAATGGTTAGCCAGCTATTCAGCAAAGAAACTTTTCTAACTTATTTAGAGATCAAAACTACTTTTAACTGTCCACTCTTCCATGGTACCAGTACTTTCAAGTCAGCCATTATGTTCCTCAACTTCCTGGAAGAGCTACTTTATACAGAAAGCTAACTTTAGTAGAAGTGATTGTAGGGTGATTCACTCCTATGCTAGGCTGCAGCCAATCCACAAGCCAGGAATTGGTCTGGTGACTCTCAGGGTAGGTATATCAACTTCACAGGAAGAACAGCAGCTCAGTCTGCTCACCATCACTCCAGGGTTGGAAATCTCTCTTGTCTGACAGGGGCAAGAGACCCCCCACCTCCCCAAGCCTTAGCCTGCTCCAGCCTTGCTCTTGGTCCAACTCTGTTCCTCGTCTTGCTCTTGCTTCTGCCTGTTCCTTGCTCTGCTCCAAACTTGCTCTCTCTTCAGGCTTACTCCAACTCCTTTCTGGGCTCCTGATTCTGGCTGTAGAACAATAAAAGAAAATTTCTTTAAGATACTGTTTCAATGGTACCTTATGCCATTCAGGTTAAAATATAGATAGATGGAATGGGAATACATTTTGGAGAAATTGTGCGGAAAGAGGAGATTTTATGCATCTATGGTAGATATGTCCAGGTCACTAAAGACTAGTGGGATGCAATTCAAAACCAATTATCACAAATTATTGGATATTTATTACCAAATGATCCTTTGGTAACCTTCCTGGGGCTTCCTAGAAGAAATGGTCACAAAAGGAAATGAAGAATTCATCCCACATCTGCTAGTAGCTGCTAGGCTACTGAGAGCTTCTCATTGGAAAAAGCATGGTCTGTCTCTAGAGAAATGGTTAAAAAATATGGGAGGTGTTTGTTATGAAAAAATTAACGCACCAGTACTATACTCAGCAAGATAGAGGACAAATAAATACTTAGATATTTGATTACTATTTATTCAATAGTCAAAGTACATTCGTCTGCAAAAAAAAAACCCCCAAGCACACCTGTCCAGGTTTGTTTTTTTTTAATAGTAACATTTGCTAGACATGCCTGGTTTGTTAAATATGTGTAATCAGAGATTTCACTCAATTTAATTAAACCACTAGAAACAATATGACAGGTTTCAGAGTAACAGCCGTGTTAGTCTGTCTTTGCAAAAAGAAAAGGAGTACTTGTGGCACCTTAGAGACTAACCAATTTATTTGAGCATGAGCTTTCGTGAGCTACAGCTCACTTCATCGGATGCATCACGAAAGCTTATGCTCAAATAAATTGGTTAGTCTCTAAGGTGCCACAAGTACTCCTTTTCTTTTTTAGAAACAGTATATCATGGTTAGTGTAAAGATGCTTACTCTGTAACTTGGTAACATCTGTTAAATAGGGAGAGCCAATGATTGTATTACTGTATAATGTTTTTCTAATCAAAAGCTCACTGTAATAATAATTGTATTTCCTCTCATATTTACACACATAGGATTTGTAAACCTCTTAAAACTTCCTAAATAAAGTCACAATTTAAAAATAAAATAAAATAAAAAAATACAACAATGGGGGGTAAAAGATGCACCACATTGGCAACTAAAAACCATCACCAATAAAAAACAATCTAATGCTGTGTCACTGTCTGGAGTGGCTCACAACTGTGCATGCCAATCTCAGGTCAGACTGTCGGGAAACAGGGCAGATGCTGCCCAACTGGTGGTATATTCTATAAATTTGATTTCACCAAGTCTGTAACAAATATTAGCCTTACCAGGGAGTCAGGGACAGTTTCCTTAGGCTCTCTTAGCCAATCTTATCACCCAGTCAAACTGGACTTTGTGATGAAAGGTTATTAAAACCAAAAATCACGATGTATTAGGTCACTCCTGGACCCAAAGCGCCAATCACTTACCTCAAGTCAATGGATGCTCTTGATCTCATGCCAAAAACAATGCTGGTAGCCAATTCTTTAGGAAAGTAACTAAAGATGTATTAGCTAAGAAAAGAAATGAAAGTTATTGAGAAGTCAAAGCAGGTAAAATATATTAACAGCTGAGTCGAAGTTTGTAAATCCAAAGTGGTAACTAGCAGATTACTTCATCTCTGCTTTCCATAAATCTCTCAGGGTTACCTTGAATGGCTCCAGAGATCTCTGTCCAGTTTCTCAGTATTCCTCCGTGATAGAATTAATCAGTCCAGAGGTACAGGATAATTCTCTTATATCAGCAGTTATAGATCCTACTCACAGAAGACACGCTGACAGGTGCCTTCGCCCACATGGGTGCTTCCTTTGATGAAGAGTGCATCTTGAGTCTTTGACCTCAGGTCCCTGCATCAGTGACCACTTGCTTTGAAATTCATATTTGTAGGCTAAAGTCCTTAGGCCCTTCTTTAGCATTCACAAGATTTCTTTGATAAGTAAGGTTTCAGAGTAACAGCCCTGTTAGTCTGTATTCGCAAAAAGAAAAGGAGTACTTGTGGCACCTTAGAGACTAACCAGTTTATTTGAGCATAAGCTTTCATGATGCATCCGATGAAGTGAGCTGTAGCTCACGAAAGCTTATGCTCAAATAAATTGGTTAGTCTCTAAGGTGCCACAAGTACTCCTTTTCTTTTTGATAAGTAATTCAGTTAGTGATCTACATTATGCAATTGTCTACCATTACGTTACTATAGAAATAGATAAGTGAGAGCAATTCAGGTAACATGCATTGGTTTTCAGGAAGTTTACACATCAGGTAAATTTTCATCTTAATACTAACACAAACCTCTGATATAGGGTTAATTAAGTACAGGATATAGATAGATGAAAACAATACAATCAACATCTCTATTGATTTCTGTTAGCATACGAGTGAATTACTTTGAACGCATACTAATGCTTAATACTACTTTGATCTTCACAAACAAGTGAATTGACCTTTTGCTTTGATCTGAGCTGGTCTGTCAGCATCCCAGCCCGTTGAACTGTACCTTAGTGTTTCATGACCACATCTGTCATTGGTTATGATTTCAGTGAGCACTTACTAAGTGAAAGGAAGGAAAAAGGTATTGGTTGCTGGAGTGAGCTGAATGCATGCATACTAACAGCTCCTAGAGTCTTGTAGATAGCCATAACGGTTAACGCTGGCAAGAGAGATCCATGGTAAGCTGAGCAAAAAGATAGTTCAGGATAGCAGATCTCAGCTCAGGTATACGTGAAAATGATATGTTTGTTGAACACTGCTTGTGACAAACACTCTGCTCAACATCCCATCTTGGGAATCAAGGAACAGATCATCAGACAGACTGCAGTAGTCATGTTTTCAAGTCTTTACAAGTGTCTTTGAAAATAATTTAATGTTACGATGTTGTTTACAAAATGTATTTGAAATATTGAGTAAAAAAGATCTAAGTATTAGTAGGTTAGAAAAGTGGTGCTGGTATTGTTATTACTATAAAATGTGGTTTGAATGGTTTGAAACAGGAAAATGTATCTATAATTTCCCTCCTCGTTTGTGGAAAGCTCAGAGATGGATATTATTCAAGCTTTCCGAAAAAAATTCACCTTTGGTCAGAGGCCAGGCGTAAAAAATTTCAGTGCACAATGTGAATATATTATACAATTACAAGCAAATGAAAAAGGATTATGTTTAATGCAACTCAGGTGAATAAGTTAATAGCAATACTTCTATGTTACTGTACATTTTCAAAATACTGTACAGACATTAAATAATTGTAATTGATATACTTCAGCCATTAACAATACTTACAGAGGAACAAAAAAATTCCAAAAGAATATTGGTTACTATACATCCTGCCTGGAAGTGACCATGTTAATTCATGTTTTCCTCTCTAAAGTATTTTTTATTTGTTTTAGGATTTTTGCTGTTTAAAGATTATTGTATGAATGAAATTGATGAAGCTGTCCCTCAGCTGAAATTTTATGAAGAGGTAAGAAACTTTTTATCTTCTATTGGTGTTCTATGTTATAAGCTTAATTTCTGGCTTGCCAGGAACAAGTGTATTTGTGTTTGGGGATGGGCTTGGTAGGAAGAGCATATGGGTGGCACTGGATGGGGGGTAGAATGGAGGAAAAGGGGGATGTATTATGATATGCAAAGTTCTGGTACATTTCAGTCTCCTTAAGTAGATTAATGATTCATAAGAAATGGTGATAAGTAACATTTGGATCTTACAACGCTAGCTTTTTAAACATATATAAGAGGCTTTTTAAAATAGAATGTTAGATCAAAGTATTTAATTGTTTTTTTTGTACAGTTTTCAAATCATATATGCTTGTAAGGAGATTACGATGATTTCTTTGGTATCACATTGATAATGATCACACATTTAAACAGTAAAAAATGGAATGCTGAAAGGAGAAATTATTTTGCTGGCTTATGTTCCAGCTGTGCTGTTATTTGGTATAACTGTAACATATTGAGACTAATTTCAGAGTAACAGCCGTGTTAGTCTGTGTTCGCAAAAAGAAAAGGAGTACTTGTGGCACCTTAGAGACTAACCAATTTATTAGAGCATAAGCTTTCGTGAGCTACAGCTCACTTCATCAGATGCATATCGTGGAAACTGCAGCAGACTTTATATATACACAGAGAATATGAAACAATACCTCCTCCCACCCCACTGTCCTGCTGGTAATAGCTTATCTAAAGTGATCATCAGGTGGGCCATTTCCAGCACAAATCCAGGTAAAACAAACCAGGACAGTGGGGTGGGAGGAGGTATTGTTTCATATTCTCTGTGTATATATAAAGTCTGCTGCAGTTTCCACGATATGCATCTGATGAAGTGATCTGTAGCTCACGAAAGCTTATGCTCTAATAAATTGGTTAGTCTCTAAGGTGCCACAAGTACTCCTTTTCATATTGAGACTAAGTCTTTTTATTAAGCTTCTTGTGTTTCTGTAACAGTGGATTAATAAAACACTTAAAGAAGTGCAGTTGTAATAGATACCTTCGCTTGAAGACACGTTGAGTTTATTTGGTCTTTGGTTTTGTAATGCCACTGGGGCGTGCAGGCTTTTGGCTGATGAAAACGATAATGTAAGAAAAAACATATTGACTGAATCTTAACCATATGGCGTTTATCAGATCGATGCACCCAAAGAAAGTTTCAAAAATACCAATAGGCTGATGGAGGAGCGAGGGGGAAGAATCATGATTTATGATTGGAATAGTGTAGATACATGAATGCATTTTTCCCTTGAGCGTATGGTGAAGTTACTGTATGTACCGTAGTGAAGCGAAATATTTCCAGCTATTTCTGGATGCTGTGACTCTTGCTAAAGCCGAAACTGAAAGCAAGCTGCAGGCTGGACTGTTAGGCCTGTCAGGCCTGTAGGTTTTTTTTTTATTCTTTACAAATTGATTAAAATTTTTTTTTTAAGAGCAACCTTCAGTGTACTTCTTTTAAAATTGCATTTAGGGGCTGTATTCTTCCTGCAGATGTGCACGTGCAATCTCCATAGACATCACTGAATTGCATATCTTGCACATCACCGAGTTGCATACCTAGTTGCATATCTTATTATTTAGTATTTATTTGACAGTAGACTCAGGGGTACCAATCAGGACCTGACCTCATTGTGCCAGCTGTTGTTTGTGTATATACATATGAAGACTGATACAGTCCCTACATTTTAGTACGTTTCTAATCTAAGAAGACAAGTGGTGCATACAGGTTTATAGAGAGATGTATACAATTTTAATATACATTTACATTATTTTTGTTATTTTAAAAACGCAAAGTAAGAGTCCGCTAATTGGTTGAAATCTAGAGGACGGGCTGATATGGAATATCCTGAATATCACCATTTGTCTTCAAGAAACTTTACCTGGATTAGGCAAGATAGATATGTAACATTGCTTTAGAATGAGGACTCTGTGTTTTTTTTTAACTTGAATTTTATTATATTTTCCTGCTTCTTTTCTGCATAGTTTAATCAGTAACTCAGAAATCAGAAAATAAAAAGACAAGAAAGTTAAAATGAAGACTGCCTCAGTTCAGACCCATTCAGCAAAGAGTTGGCTGAAAAATGTGGACTTGCACAGTTCTCAGAAGTTAAAAAATGTGGGCTTGACAAGCTTGCTATTCATAGATTCTAAGGCCAGAAGGGACCAATGTGATCATCTAGTCTGACCTCCTGTATAACATAGGCCAGAGAACTTCCAAAAATAATTCCTGGAGCAGATCTTTTAGAAAAACAGCCAATCTTGATTTTAAAAATTGTCGATGATGGAGAACCCACCACGACCCTCAGTAAATTGTTCCAATAGGTAATTACTCTCACCCTTAAAAATTTACACCTTATTTCCGGTTTGAATTTGTCTAATTATAACTACCAGCCATTAGATCATACCTTCCCCTGCTAGATTGAAGAGCCTATTATTAAATGTTTGTTCCCCATGAAGGTACTTATAGACTATAATCAAATCACCCCTTAACACTTCTTTGTTAAGTTAAATAGATTGAGCTCCTTGACTTTATCACTATAAGGTATGTTTTCTATTCTTTTAATCGTTCTTGTGGCTCTTCTCTGGACGCTGTCCAATTTATCAACATCCTTCTTGAATTGTGGGCACCAGAATGGAACACAGTATTCCAGCAGCGGTCGCAGCAGTACCAATGGCAGAGGTAAAATAACCTCTTTACTCCTACTCAAGATTCCCCTATTTGTGCATCTCACAATTGCATTAGGTCTTTCGGCCACAGTGTCACACTGTGGGATCAAGTTCTACCATCAGGGATTCTGCCTCCAGTCTTCAGAAATGCACATTTAGAGACTGTCAGCAAAAACACTTCAGTTTATATCCATTGTCATAATGGTGTACATAGAAAAATAATATCTAAGATAGTCAAGTCCCAAATAATATAGGTCTTTATATGTGCAGATTAAAGCCAACACCTTGAAATGCACTTGGAAGAGTACTGAGAGCCAGTGTTGGATCTATTTGATGGCGCACAGGTGCAGTACGTGCATGTCATCTCGCTCTGCTGGGTTCTACACAAACTGAAGCTTCCTAGTAGTTTTAAAGAGTAGTCTTAAGAAGAATACATGGTGTTGAATCAGTGTAGTGGTGACAATTGCATAATGGATTCTGCAACAATGAAAGGTAATTAACTGCAGATGAGATATAAACTACCACAATTTTGCAGAGCATGGAAATTCAAGATCAGCTGAGGGCACTGTGTACAGAATTTTAAGATCTGTGGCAAAAATGGTTGCTGCATCTTCCTGGCCTGAAGCATTCTGTATGGCAGAATAAAAAGTCTTTTCAGTTGCTACTGGAGCTGAATTAAGAGCTTGACTCAAGAATTAAGTGTGACTGCTTGTAGCTTGCTGCATTAACGTGACTGAGTTTTGGTTTTGTAGTTGTTCTGATCCAATTATAAAATAATTATAGTCAATTTAAAAGGCATTTGAATTTGGAGCCATAAAACAAGGTCCAAATGTATTCCCCAGAATGCCAACCAACTTGACATGGAGTGAAACGCCAACAGAGAAAGCAGTCACATCTACAGTCAGCTTCTGTAAATAATATTCTGTGCCAGCCACATTAACTCTGTCTTGTCTAGACTGTTTTTCAGCCAGTATGTTTTTGCTTCACCATTGCATGATTTAGACAGGGACATGGATTAGCAAACTGCACCATCTTGCACTTGTGAAAAAGATGATGTAAAGTTGAGTTTTATCCATGTATTGTTCACACTGCAGCTCCAAATGATTCAAACTTCCCTGGCAGCCTCTTATATGCAGAACAGAAGGGGCAACAAAGTATAATCCTCTAGGACTTTGCATAAGAGGGACCTTAGAGTGATGAATAATTACCTACTATCATCTTCTGAGACTTCTTATAAAAGAATAAACAGAACTATTGCAGAACAGTCCCATCAATTTGTGACAGATCCTGCAGGTGGGTAAGCAGCACCTCATGAGTAATGTTATCAAAGACTGCTGATAGATTTAATAAGGTCAGGTGTTTTCCATTGCCAGGAGGAGATAGATGACTAGGGCTACTAATACAGCCTCTGTACCAAAACCAGACATAAAGTTAGAGTACTAGGGATCTGGTATATCAGAAGAATCCAGATGAAGCTGGTATTTTCCTTCCATGACCGCCTCAAAAGAGAACGGTCAAAATAGGATAATAACTGGCAAAGTCATTAATGTCAAGTGATGGCTTCTTCCTAAGCTGCTATTGGTCTAAAGATAAAGTCTTAGCACTCCAAAATTGCTAATTTGAGTTAAGAAATTTTATTCACTGTAAAGAGGAATACTGAATACATTTTTCTATCATTTCCATTTGTTTATACATTTAAGAAATTACTGTAGTAACTAATCAAAATAGCAGTTTGTATAGAGATTATTTAGAAACATGAGTTATTTCATGTCACTTCTTTATCTTTGAAACAATTTGAAGTTGCAGTTTAAGGGTTAGTAAAACATTGCCTAAAAATATTTTAAAAGTGTTGTTACATATTTTTAGAAAAGTCCCCTTTAGATATTTAAAAAAGAGACTTGCTGTATTTCTTACAGTAAAGTATTATGTTTGAAAGCTTTGAAATTTTTATATATTTGATTTACTTACCACATTTTCCAGGTAGAATAATTTGAATAAATTGTTACATAAAAATTATCCTTAGATGTAAAAAGGCCCCATGCTGAAGGGATCTAGTATGTTACTGCAACGTGAGTCACGATCATGCATTTATCTGGATGAGTGATTCATCCAGATCTGTCAAAAATCATTTTTTTAGATGCTCAGTAACTTAAGCATTCTAATTTCAGCATTTGAAAAGATATATTGTCAGATCGTATTTCTGAAGGTGAGCTGTGGTATTTGTCTGCCAGGGGATTATCATATATGAGTCATTAGTACCACCATATTTATGGGACAGTACAGTAACTCAAGAGGGAGCTATTACTACTATATGTCAGTTATAAGATAAACCATGACAGTTTGTGAGTTCTGCTCACCATCATGTTTCTTTTGGTTCTGTGTAGTAGTGTTCTGTTAAATAAACCTGTAAAATTAGCTGAATTTGTATGCCATACATGATCTGATATTAATAAGTGTCTCATATCGTCTTGCTTGTCTACAATAGAATCAGGTATTCTTGATGACACATTCTCATTTCCCTAGATTGAAAGAAAGGAGGTAGTTGGTCCAGCACTGTTGAATTGGTTTACCATTTGTGACTCAGTGTGGCCTTTATTCTTAGACAGTTGCTGCAGAGAGACTAATGTCGGCCAGTAATAAGAGTTGACAGTGTTTGTGCTACACTTTCCCAAATCCTTCAAGGTTCTGATTCAACCTTAGAACATGTTAAAAAACTCTAAAGTGGTTATAAAAGTTTATTATCATGCACAGGTTTAGGAGGAAAGCTCTTCAGAGCTCCCATCACAAGAACATATTCTTCATCTAACAGGGATTTATTCCAACAAGCTATTTGAATTTTATCCCCTTGAAGAGTGTGTGGTGTTCAGTCTGTGTAGATGGAGTGCAGCAAATTCTCCTTGAATTTTGCAACGCTTCTGTGAAGAGCATGGGAATTACAGTAACTCCTCACTTAACTTTGTAGTTATTTTTGTGAAAAATGCTACTTTAATTCTTATGGGGAAATTGGATTCGCTTAGCATCATTTAGCTTAACATAAATAGGGGGGGTTAGGTTCCAGGGAAATTTTTTTTACCAGACAAAAGACTATATTTTATATATATATATATATATGCACACAGAGTATAAGTTTTAAACAAACAATTTAATACTGTACACAGCAATGATGATTGTTAAGTTTGGTTGAGGTGGTGAAGTCAGAGGGTGGGATATTTCCCAGGGAATGCCTTACTGCTAAATGATGAACTAGTACTCGGCTGAGCCCTCAAGGGTTAACACATTGTTGTTAATGTAGCCTCACACTCTACAAGGCAGCAGGAATGGAGAGAGGGAAGACAGAATGGCAGACAGAGACACACAGCCTGTGTGTGAGAGAGAGAGATGCGCATTGCCCCTTTAAGTATACTAACCCCACTGTAAGTACATTGCCTTTTAAGTAGATCAGCAAATTGAGACAGCAGCTGCTGCGAGCAAGCTCCCTGTGTCATGAGCCCTGTTGTAACACCCCCGCCCCCCGCTCTATGGAGATGGCGTAAGCAGGGGGCAGGAGTATGGGGGAGGGGGACACTGACATTAGCACTCTTCTTTCCCCCACCCCTGCACAGCAATCAGGAGGCTCCCAGGAGCAGCTCCAAGGCAGAGGGCAGGAGCAGCACATGGCAGTGCGGGGAGGGACAGCTGAACTGCCGGCAGTTGATAGCCTGGGAAGCGGGGAGCTGATAGCGGGGCTGCCAGTCGACCCTGGTTCCAAGCTCCCACCAGCTAGCTCCAATGGGCTGCTCTTTCTGCAAGCAGTGGGCAAAGCAGACAGCTGCCAAACAATGTTATAAGAAAGAATTGCACAACTTTAAACAAGCATGTTCTCTAATTGATCAGCAATGTAACAACGAAACAACTTTAACTGGGATGATTTTAAGTGAGGAGTTACTGTATCTGTATTAATTGTTGTTGTTATATTTCTGTATCTGTGTATCTAGCTTTAGTGTTTGCTTTGTGGGCTAAAAGATAAGTAAAGGGTAAATCCTACAGGAATTCCCGAACAATTTGTAGACGGAATTCAATTGCTTGGTGCTCAAAATGACAATCCCAGAAATGCACCGTTTAAAGTTATCCTCCAGAGAAATGCATAAGCCAGTTTGGTCAGTTTCAGGAACGCTACTCAAAATCCCAGGACATCTTCAAGCAGGAACTATGAACAAAGGGACTTTGGAATGAATAAAAAGAAAACCTGTGACTTGAGAGATACAGAATGGAACATCAGAATGTCTGAGAGGCAGCAGTTGCAGGGGCAACCTGTTTCACCTAGCCCAGTTCTTGGCGGGCCTGGGTTAAGTGAAACCTTCTTAAACTCTCAAGGAAAGTCTAGGCTTAGGTAAGACTATGTGTTTAGGCTTTTCTTATTTTTAACCCTGTACTCTAATTGCTATGTGCCTTTGGATTAATAGTATGTTTGTGTCACTTTAATCAGTCTCTAGTCACAAGCTCCAAATACAGTTAGACCTGTGTCATTATAACAGTTGATAAAAAAGGGGAATGTGGCCAGAGACCCATTTTAAGCATAGGATGAATTGTGAAATTCCACCCTGAGAAAAAGATGGTTACTTGTAGGGGTGCACTTGAGAGGGACTGCAAAGGGGTCTAAATTGCTGCTTGCCCTATAACCATGACAACTTCAAAAAGAAAAATGTGTTCTGAAATGGAGGCAAAACATACTGTTTTATGTCCTTCAATTTAAAATCTCCTGAACTACTTGCTTTCTCTTAAGTCTAGATGTGTTTTTCCACTTGTTAAAGTGGTGATCACGGATCCTTGTTGTTTTTTTTTTTCCACCTGCATGAAATATTTTTCCAGAGTCTGGTCCATGTGTTCTCTCCAAGTGGAGACTCACCAACACCAGACTGTCCAATGTTTGTCTCAATGACAGATGTGTGACTGGGCACTACATCATCTGTGCAGCCTTTACTTTGTGGGTCTGGAAGCCATAGTGCTCTGTTCCTTCTTGAAGAGGCTTTGAAAAGGGCCAGATTGAGTCTCAGCCGTGGAATGCTTTGATTTTCTTGATTCACAAGTTGATGGGTGGATTTAGTGCAAATCCTCATACTCAGTGTTTCATTTGGATCCTGGTTCTTCACAGAATGAAGTGGAGGAGGTTCAGTAGATCAAAACACAAGCCGTCCCTTGGGGATATTAAACTATCTCTTTCTTTTCCTCCTTCTCCATGCCCTAGTAGGAGTCTCTTGCCGGTAATACTCCCATTGAACGATTTACATTGATTAAACTCTTCTTCAGAGCAGAATGGATCTGAGGTCTTTCGGGGTTGGCCTCGCTGTCATGAGACGAAGTTCCTAACAGAACCTATATCTTGTGCCTCCTCTCTGGCTTTCTTACTGCTTGGTAGAGCTAAACCTATTTGTAAGTCTCCATGGTTATTTGTTGCCCTCACCTAGATTTATCCTTATATACTGTCTCTTCTGTGAGAGTGCTCAAGTGGATATTCCCAAATTTGTTATGATCTAGTCTGTTCCTGTAGCACAGAATGAGCATTAAGACTATCTGCCATGTCTAAAGCAGTTTTTAGACCTTGTTGAGGCAATCATCTCCTCTCTTTATGCAGCACTAATGCTGCTTACTCACTAAACAAAAGTTGTAGAAATTGCAATGAATTTGTAAACCAGTCATTCTTATATTTTCGTACAATAGTCTCAAATATCTTAACCTAAATTCTGTTGTTCTAACTACAGATTTAATGTATTTAATTGAATTATAAACACTATGCTGGAAGCAAGTTAACTTAAATTTCCATTGCAACTTTTGGTGTAGTGCTCTATAGTAAACAAGACCAAAATCAAGATCCCTCTGTGAAGGGGCCACTAGAAATTCCTGAAATAGGTCATTTTTTCCAGCAGATATCTATAATACAGTATCTCTTCTTAAGAGAACTTCAGTGCAGTAGCCTCTTTGTCATATAAAGTTGTTTTCCACACTCAATATTTTGAAAAGCTGATGTAAACACAGTTTTTTTTCCATGGTAACTGATTAGAAGTTCATATAACTGATTCAGCTGAGTCCTTTGAGAGGCCTGAATGCTGCCTCAAACCTTAATATTAAAGTGCTACTGCTAAGGCCTACAGCATAAAAAAAGATGCTCATTTGGCTTCCAGGCTACTGGTTCTACTTTATGCATATGCTCCAAATACATTTCAGAAAGTGGGGATCAGCATTCATCATTGTAGGAGAACCAGGATTGGTGCTCTCACTGGGTGGAGAAGGACAAAGAAGGCCTCCTCAAAAAGGTTCAGTCAGATACATACTCCTCTGCCTGTCCTACCCCAGCCGCCAAGTCCATCAGTTCCTTGATCTTTTTCACACAATTTACAGCCCAGCTAATGGTTTAGGAAGGCGTGTGCATATGTTCTTAATCCAGAACTTCTCAGATTTTCAAACAAAATTCTTCATACCCCATTTTAAGCACCACAGTCTGCAAACAAATTGGTTACTCCTATCAAGAGTTACAGGGGGATAGAAAATCTCTTCTTGGGTTGGAATCCAGAAGTCATCCTTAACTATAGAATTGCAACGAGCACCTCCACAAACTTGTCCTGGGCAAGAGATGAAGGGAAATAAGGTGTCTACCACAGTGAAGAATCTTTCTTTCCTCAGACAGTGTAAAGATTTAGAAATAGGTTCAATTGACTGATTCCTTTTTTTTCCCCCCCATGTTACAGATAAAAGACTATGAAAAACTGGATTCTGAGGAGGAACGTCTTAGCAGAAGTCGGCAGATTTATGACACATACATAATGAAAGAGCTGCTGTCTTGCTCACATGTATGTATGCTGCAGTTTCACTCTATTATTGTAATATTTTAATGTTTCCTTTGACTTTAAATTCTGTAAAATATTTAATAATGGAAGGACAGTGAGTAGATGAAAGTCTGACAGGGAATTACACAAAACGCTGCTCAAAGTGTGACAATAGCAATCTATTATGATAGCAGTGTCTACTAACTCGGTTGTCACTCTTTGTAAAGCATAGCCTTATTTGAAAGAGTGGATAATCTACAATAATGACATGATTTGAGCCAGAGAGAAATTTATCCTGTTATGTAAGACTTTGAATCTGCAAGTGCTTATGCCCATGCTTCGCTTTACACATAATTCTGTTGAAGGGAATGGGACTACTCGTGCCTGAAGGTGAGCATGTACACCTGCAGGATTGGGATGTAAGTGTACATTTTTCTTAAAACGGGGAATACAAAGAAGCAGTTGGTGGTTTCATGTGTTCTGTGTTCCTGTGCCTTGCAGTTACTTGATGGATGGTCTCCATCACGCATGGCATGATCTGGGACCTTGGGTTTTTTTTTTTTTTTGGCTTGGAAATAGGGATGGGCATAACTTTCAAAGTGTTTTGCAACAGGATGCTTAATGGACACTAAGTTACATTCATTTTGAAGTTTGTGTATTTTTCATATAAGCAACATTCCTTTTTAGTTAAAAACTGCTATTGTGACCTCAATAATTAAGAACCTAAATATCTCTTTTCCAGCTGTTTGTCTAAAATCTTACTTTTTATTTTTCCGAAGCCATTCTCAAAGAAAGCTGTAGATCATGTACAAACTCACCTTGCCAAGAAACAAGTGCCACCAAGTCTTTTTCAGGTGAGATGAAAGCACTTGGAGTGTCTGGGTTTTATTTAATTATTTGAACGTAAGCAATTTCAGGAAACTTCCCTTATATACATATTATAATTACAGTTATGACAGGAATTTTATACTGTATTTCAGAAGTCAATTAAAAAAAAATGATACAGAGAAAGATTTCTGTATATAATAATCAGAGAATGTTTCTAATTTCATTCTCTTGTTAAAGATAATAAAAATGGTAGATTAGTCTTCTTTAGCCAGAAGAGTCTTAGAGTACATTTTTGAAAAGATTACTAACTGCTCTATAACTTTACTGGCTGAAGGGTTCTAATATTAACATTTTATTCCTGTTTTCCTCCAAAATCATATGGAAAACTTCTTAGAAGGAACAGTTATTACAGATAGCTTTTTTTTGGTGAGATCAGTGGTTTTTATGCCTATGGTTGAGGAGTATCCCAGCAGACTAGCAGTGTTTGAAAGAAATCCTCATCCCTTGACGGCTTGTGGCAGCAGGAGAGAGTCACGTTGGCCAGTTGGCGTTTGGGCATGAGGTCAATCCATCTCCCCACCTGTGACTGTTGATCTGCAAGGTGCTGAGAGCTCTGGCCCCAGTCCAGGAAAGCATTTAAGCAGGCTCGTGGGTGTAAGCATATGAGTAGGGAATGGGAATACATAAGGGTATTAAAGTTAAGCATGTGCCAAGTGTTTTTCTGGTTTGGGGTCAGAGTGCTCAGCACCTTGCATGACTTAGCCCTTAGTTTCTCTCACTGAGGGCTTCTTAGATAACTGTGAAACTTTCATTCAAAATAGAAGAAATTCAATTAAAAATATGTACCCAGTTTCAGTTAACCGCTTGGTAGTGTTGCTTTTTCACACATTGTCCTAGAAATTCAGGTCACAGTCCACTCGGATCTATGCTTTCATATGCTGGTTCCAAGTGCATTCTAGGTAACCCAATTAGCAGAGTGTGAGGAATTTCACATAGATGCTCTAAGTGAAAATGGGCTACAGTTGCTTTGCCAACCACTGGTAAATTACATTTTTTAAATATAGTTTACAATAAATCCCTTTTACATCAGGACCTTATGCTTCCTTTCAACATAAATCAGGTCATGAAGTACAGAATTCAACTGAATGTTTCAGAAATATAAAAGCATAGCAATGCAGATACCTTTCTGTTTAGTGGGTCCTTCCTTTTGCCTCTAGCTAACTATATTATATAGCACCATATTTTTGAGGTATAAGAGTACATGGCTGGAGTTAGCAATATTGCTGTTTCACATGAGGGTTTTAGGTGCTGGTGCCAATTTATAGTTCTTTCATTATTCTAAATACAGTGGGAAATTACATTCTGAAAAAGGCTACTTGTCCTCTACAGAAATTAGAGTACTTTTCTCTAAAATTCTATAAATGTTGTAGGATTTTAGAATTATAGGATTTCTGTGTCCACAAATTTAGCACCAAAGTAAATAATGGATTTTGGTTTATTGGTTTGAAAAGTGCACCTTTAATGTTTTTTATTTATTCAAACAAATTGAAGGTGAAATAGGTATTTCTATATTATTACAGTTCTAACACAAACTGACCTAAGCAAGGACACTCCAATTAAAGTTAGATAACATAATTAGACAAATTAATTTTTGCTTTAATGCTGAATGTCTTGGCTTTTTGTTAATATGAACCTATGCGATATGGCAGTGACTGCAGGTTTAAATTAATTTGCTGTACTTTTATAGTAATTGCATTTATTGCAGCATTTAAAGTACTGTTATATTAAACCTGCTTGATGGTCTTACTGTATCAGTGAATTATCTTTGATGTTAGAACCAGAGAGACTGACAAAGTGGTATCTGTATTGTCTACGTTAGATCTCATGTAGTCACTGGTAATTGAGTTGGGATTTGAAATCATTGCACACTATGTCAAACCAAGTAATGGTGCTCCTCTTTCAAATAGGCCACTTGTGAATGAAAGCTGCTGGTAGCAAGGTAGAGGAAATAAAGGAGAGGGAAGAGAGAAGCTCTAATAAGGAAAGATTATCTTGGTGTTCCTGTGCTGACTGCTCTTTGAGTTTCACAGCGTTCACCATAAATTCTAAACTTTGTTATTTAATTTAAATAAATGAGAAGCAGTGTTCTCAGCCTGATCATTCTGGTGATTAATCCATAAAGTTTCCATGCTCATTTCCTGTTGTTGGTCCATGGGCAAAGACTGAAAAATTCTCTCCAATCCCTCCCAGGAAGATGCTAAAGCCTCTAATTCAGAAGAGCCCTTGAGCAAATGCTTATCTTCAGATGCTTAAAGTCAAGGCAATGCTGAATTTCGTTGCTGGATCAGACCATAAGCCAGGAAAGTCACCATAACGTATTGCAGTTACTTAGGGCCCCCTTTCTGTGGGCATTCAGGATGCTGGAGCCTAAACATGTAATTTATTTTCACTGGACAGTGTTGCATGTTCAGTTTATCATACACTGAAAAGTTAAATAACATTTTGTATCTTTTTTTAGCCATACATAGAAGAAATTTGTGATAGTCTCCGAGGAAAAATATTTCAAAAATTTATGGAAAGGTATGAATCTATATACTATAGGAACTACTGTGTAATCTCCTGCAGTTAGACTGGTCCCTTGAGTATTATTGCAAAATAAGGGTAGAATTGTTTAGTTAATAGTGTATTATCAGCAAGCTTTTCCAAAGAACTAGCCTTGATACATGTATCATGTTAAATATCAGGATATCCCAGTATTGTATGTAGTGTAGTTGTGACTGAACTTGTAAGGATGTTCAGATCACACAATTAGTGGACCACTCCACTGCACCACATAACAGTAATAATGGACTTCTTACAGTCTGATCTTTTAAAAGTCTGAAAGTCTCTAACTCCATTCATCTCGGTGATACTCTTACAAGTAAACTACAATTTTATGGGGGTGAGCTATACAGCAATTCTAGTGTGTAGCCCAAACGGTTTACAACTAAACAGTAATTGTAAGGAAATGTAAGGTGGCAAAACCAGTTAATCTTACACATCTGAATAATGCTATTGACCTTAATGAGACTACTGGTGGGAGTAAAGTGCACAGATTTGGCCCCTAATCTACTGCTGACAAATGATATATCAGATTATGTAGCCAACATAATGTCCTCATAAGATCAATTTTTCCTACCCTGAAAATAAACATTTTATAACTGATATAGCAGCAGAAGACAATTATCCTGTAACAACATTCAATAGTATTGACATCTTCTTTATTTCAGGATAAAATAGGTTTACATTATTCCTTGGTGTATATTAAGGTTAATTCAATTTGAAGTTACATTGCATACTTTCTGATTTAATTATCTTGCTTGTGATACAGTTGAAATATTTTTTTTAATTTCCTGAAAAATTGACTGTTAGAAACAGGGTCTAAAGGAAATTATGTAAATAAATATGGATGTATTCATAACTGAAGAGAGAAAATAATCAGATATATTTTATAACTTGTTATTAAACAAAACATATTGAGAGTGAGTTGCTAAGAAACATGCCAAATTAAAACAAGCATAAAAGATGGCTAATCAGTGAATTTTTTAAATGGCAATTTTAATCTTCATAAATTACCTTGTGCTGAATTTAATTTTCAAAACTAGAGTTCTTGGCATTTTTCACAATACTTTCTGTAATTCTATTGGATAACCTTTTAACTTAACTTAAAATTTTTTTTTTTTTAACAGTGACAAGTTTACTAGATTTTGTCAATGGAAAAATGTAGAACTAAATATTCATGTAAGTAATTACATTTATATTGTCAAAAGCCGATGTAGGAAAGAAAATGTTAGATTTTAAAGAATACTTTTCCTTAAAAGACGTTATTAAGAAGAACAATGAGTATTATTCTAATATGCTATTCTATTCTTTGATGTACATAACCTCCCAGCACCATTAATGATTCCTCCCTGGCTACCTTCTCTGCCTGTCATGACTTAAAAGCCTTGTGGTTTTGAAATAGGTAGTTACAGGAAACAGATTGTTTGAGCACTACTTTTTGGCAGGAGACGCCAACCCAAGTACTATTCTGTCTCCCTCTGTTTTTTCCCTTCAAAACTCAGACCTACTTGCCTCCATTTGGTATATTCTTGGCCTCATCCCTTAGTCCTAAAGTGTTTTACTCCCACAATTTCTTTGTCTGCAAGGCAACGTTGCTCATGAAAGCTGCTGTCTTGGTTTCATATCCATTGAAATCCTCAGCCAGGCCTTCATGTCCTGTCATCTTGGCTATTGTAAATACCATCTCTATGACCTCCCCAGATTCTAGTGCTTGCAGACATAGGGGAGCATAAACAATTAAGGGCTTGTCTACACTGGCCACTGGATCGGCGGGCAACGATCATTCCAGCAGGGGTCAATTTATCACGTCTAGTATAGACGCGATAAATCGACCACTAAGCACTCTCCCATCGACTCCGGTACTGCACCAGAATGAGGAGCGCAAGCGGAGTCGACAGGAGAGTGTCAGCTCTTGACTTACCACAGTGAAGACACCACGGTAAGTAGATCTAAGTACGTCAACTTCAGCTACTCTATTCACGTAGCTGAAGTTGCGTATCTTAGATCGACCCTGTGCGGTAGTGTAGACAAGCCCTAAGAGAGCAACTTTCTGAAAACGGGTAGTGAAACCATAAAACTAAAAAATAAAGAACAAACATCCACTTTAATACATTGATGTCAAATGAATTTAGAGATTGTAAAGGGTAAAGGTTCTGGGCATTGGAAAATGAAATTTGTGTGTTTTGAATTCACAGCTGACCATGAATGACTTTAGTGTACATAGAATAATTGGGCGAGGGGGATTCGGTGAAGTATATGGTTGCAGAAAAGCGGACACTGGAAAAATGTAAGTTCTATACTGTGTTTTAATGATAAATATAAACTCTAAAGTATATAAGGAAAAAAACTCTGAATTTTTTACAAAATCTCCACAGAGCGGAATGATCAGCTTAGATTGTATCATGAAATTGTGTAATAGAGTTTTGTCCTAAGGTCCAGTCAGTTGAAGAAGAGTTTGAATTTATGGAGTGGCTTAAAGTCTCATTGGAAGTTTGATCCTCCAAAATGCTGGACACTCAGGCCCCAGTCTTGCAAAACAATTAAGCATATTCTTACTGAAAACACTTGTATAGTCCCTCTGAAGTCACAGGAGATTTCTCATGTGCTTAAAGTGAAGGGTGTACTTGAGTACTTTGCTGGCTCAGGGCCTGGAGTGCTCAGCGCATTTCAGGATTAAGCCCTGGGATAGAGATGTGTGGGCAGTTTAAGAATACAGTGTCCTAAATCTATATAATTAAAACTATTTACACTCCCAAGAAGGGGTTTTGAAGGAAAAAACGGCAGCAGTGGTTGCTTCTAGTTGACAGTTGGTGCTCCGTTGTTAGAATTGCAGCTAAAACACATCTCTGGGTTCAAGTTCCCAAATCAAACCATTTGCTTTCTCTGGCATTGCCACTCACACACAACTCCTAATTGCTGCATAGAGAACCCCTGGTTATTAGGCACAATTCTTCCATCACATGGTCAGCTTTGATTTTCTGGACATAGCATGGGTTTTCCACATGGTTCGGTCTACCTACTCTCCTACCCATTTGAACCCAGGGATCTTTCTTTGATAATTCCACATAGCATTTCTGATGCCTGAGGTGTCGAGTGTTCGTGGTTCCCATTGGGTTTAGTGGGAATAGTGAGTGCCCAATACCTTTTAGATCCTGACTCTGAGCTATTAACAAGCGAAGGGTCCCCTGAAATGACTTTCATGTTTAATCTTTCAGCGGCGACTTTCACCTCAAGTATTTATTTCAATAATACTATTAATATCTTCATTCCTGTTGCAGTACTTTTATGCACATATTGATTTATTCTTTTTTAGTTTGAGATTTATAAAATGAGCCTGCCATGTAGTCTGTAGGGCAGGCACAGAAATGTAAATGATATCCATCTCTTTTGGACAAAAGCCACACTAAATAGGCTTCCACCTCAGAGATAGAGTTAGCACATTTGCCCAGTCGCTTTCTCTGAAGAAGCCTGAATGCCTAAACTAAGGAACTCAGAACCAATAAGGGAAGCAAAAGATGTCCCTCCCCTTCCTTTCCCTCCCACCAGTTTCCATGAAGCGCAGAGGCAGAAGAATAGAGAAAGGTAATGGGGATAGGAGCAGAAAAGTCAGCCAAACTTTTCCATACCTGAAGTAAAGCTTTAGGTTAGGTTCATCTTTTGGGTAGAGGTTTGGGTTAGTTCTTACTTTATCCAAACCTGTTCACCCATCCCTAATCTAAATCCCATTCACTCTAGATGGCTGCCTCTGCTGCACTTATCTGTCTGCAAGGACTTTGAGAAGCCATCCCGCCAAGGTAAATGCCATTGGTGTTCCACTAACCCAGAAACAGACAACTGAGGCTGCTCCCAAAGTAGCTCCTCCAAGAGCAGTGTAAACAGAAGCCAACTTAGTCTTAAAAGCAGCATATCTCAGAAGAGAACATAGTGGTGCTATGTCAGAATGACGAAGTGAGGTATTTGACATCAACTAGCCTTATATGACCCCAGATCATTTGCCCAGGTCAGTAGCCCCAAGGGACAATTAAGGGCTAATGTTAAAAAGGCTGTGTTAAAAGTAATTTTAAAACTTCCTAACGTAGCACAGAAACCAAGGACAAGAGCATCTGTGGTAAACACACATTCCTGGCTTAGAAATGTAAAATGTGTGCGTGCTCCATACACATGACCCAGCTTTGCTGGTGTTGTCTGGAGTACCGATGGTATGTGGTGGGTTGCAAAGCAGGGCTGCTTTGAGGCCTTCTGTCTACAGAGAGCACGCACTCTCTGGATTGTTGTTAAACATGTACATTATCCTGTAACTTGATATGGCACTTCTATAAAGAATATTTTTAAATGACACACTCCTGGCTTGCGCTGAGAATTCTGGAGGAGCACTGAAGGGCGAGGGAGGCGGAGGGGCAGGGCAGTGACACTGTGCTTAATGGAACTCATTTCTGGTAAAAGATGCAACATATGATCTCCTGGCACTTACTGACAGAGGCTGACAGACATATGGAGGAAAAGGTTCAGGATCCTGTTCATGCCTTTGGTCCAGTTGACCATGTTTCTTTGGAGACACGGAACACTGCTGGATGTGCTAGCCGGACCCCTTTGTACTTGGAGAACTAGGGTCACCATTGTGCCTTGGTCATCTGGGATGGGGAGAAGGGGGATTTGGAATGAAAGGGCTCCCTACTTCTTCCCCCACTCTCTCTCAGCACACCTGAGCTGGATAAGCTAGAATCTAGTCTTATATATATCTATAGTGAACCCACTTTTCAGAGATACCAGGTTTGCACAACCCTTGGGCATACAGGAGCTCCAGGCACATCAGGAGCTTTAGTTTATTACAAGAGCTGCCTAAGTGTGTTGGTAATTGCTGAGTTGACTGGGTGAGCGTTTCTACAGATGAACATCCTGAGCCTTTTACCTGTAGTGCCACTGACAATGTGCTTAGCCCCAGTTTAAGCCAATTTTTAGCAGATTGCTCTCCGATTCATAGACTTGTTGGGATCCATGTCATTGTGCTCTTGTTCTTCATTAAAACATTCAACACTCATGTTCCATGTCTAAAAACGCCATACAGTCATGATATATTGTTGGAGAAGATAGACACAAAAGCCTTCTCTTGTATCTCCGGCCATCTGTTGTGTAGTAGAAAACAAACCATTTTCCTTTTTTTAAAAAATGTCCGAACCTAGCAGGCCTCTTCTGGGTAGAGGTGAAAGCACAGATTCATATGGAATCAGAATAGGGTCCATGTAAACATTCCTGTTAACTCGTACTCCAAATCCTGGTCTGTGGATATTGAAAAATGGACTCCAGCTATCTTTATCTAACCTGTGTTTTTCTGATTCCCTGATCACTCTGGTGTCTGGATGCTGGCCACCTTAGACTTTGTTATTTAGGTATCCTAGGAAAACCTCTCTACTAGGAGATTGAGAATAATGTTTCAATGCTAGGAAGATGTTGGAGTTGTTCTCTATGGGTATGTTTACAGTGCATTCTGACATACTTGCCGTAGCTTTAGCCATGCTAGCATTGCCAAAAATAGCATTGTAGATATGGTGGCACAGGCTTCTGTGCAGGCCGTACAAGCATGTACCTACTCGCAGTGTTAGTCTGCTCTGATGCACGCACCTCCTCATTGATGCTGCTATTTTTATTCATGCTAGCCTGGGTAAAGTTAGCCTGGGCATGTTTATCCAAGCTGCAATCTCACCTTGGATTTCAGTACAGACGTACCATCTGTCTAGATGCTATTTCGAGATTTCTGATATAGATGCAAGTCTTTAAAGACTCTGCTCAATATACTGTAAATATATATATATCTATTCTATATAGATGGCATGGATTGTTGGTGAAAAATATTGAGGGTGGGAGACCTTTTCCAATATGCTTTTCTGAATTATTAATATTTTCAGGTATGCAATGAAATGTTTAGATAAGAAGAGGATCAAGATGAAGCAAGGAGAAACATTAGCCTTAAATGAAAGAATTATGCTGTCGCTAGTCAGTACTGGAGTAAGTATCCTGGAATTTTTTCTCCATCTTTTACAATTATTTTTTGCAGGTTAGTATCTAAAATACTGTGTAGAATACATATTCCATTAATTCATTCATGTGTGGTGTAGGGGAAGTCAAAGCAGACCAAAGGATAATGGTGTTAAGTGCCCCAAGGCCAAAAACAAAAAAACCCCCGAAACCAAACAAAAATTAAATAATGATGATACCACCTACTTCTTACATAGTGCTTTTGATCAATAGTTCTCTAAGTGCCTAACAATCTTTAATGTACTGATCCTCGCAACACATTAAATTAGCTTGTCCAATTTTTCTGTTATTGCTTACTTCTGTTGATTTGGTCCTTTGGTCCTAGGAGTAGAATTAACTGCCAAGTTTACATAGAAAAGTTGTCTATGTGATATTTAGATCAGTTTTAAACAAAAAATGTCACAAACTTTGTTTATAAAAGGAAGCATTTCTGGTATTTATTCTACAATTCTGGAGTCTCACAGATCCTTTCACATAGGGAAACTTGAGTTATGTAGAAGAGAAGTTCAAATGGAATCCACAGAGTGAATGTTGCCCCAAGTGATTATAAAACAGACTTCGAAATGGTAGAACCTCCAGAGTACAATAACCTCATTATATAAAGCCTAAAATCAGCTCTTGTCACCATGGTTACAGGGGATGTTGATAGGTTAATTTTGCTCATGATGATTACTCTGTTCAAATGAGATTCACAGTTTACAGCTCAGTGTAAGCACATTCTCCTGCCCAGCCCAGTTACAAAATGAAAGGGATTGCATATAATTTTGTTACAGACGTATTGGCTAATGTGCGTCTGTGCTATCAGAATTATTACTGCTGCTGTTTGGTAGATAGTAAAGAACTCCAAAACAAATACAGTAAAATCTCTGTTATCCGGCGCTTTATCAACTGGAAAGCTCTATTAACCAGCATTTCTGTTATCTCCCAATACAAATCTTCAATCTAGTAACTGGGACTAGTATACTGCCCAGGAGGTTGATCAATTGCACATTCTGCACTGTGCTTTTATGCAAAACAAGCAGAAGACAAGTAAGCAAACTGCTTTCAGGGATTTATTCAAAAAAGCAGCTTCCAGGGTGTGTCATAAGGTCATTACAGATTCAGCCCAATCTCCTACACCTTCTACATCTACAGTGATAATTGATGTTGATAATAATGACCCTCAGGCACTGCAAGATCCTGAAGTGCCTTCTGAATCATCAAAGAAAGATTAAATTATGTTCAGTACAATTTTAGTGTTAAGTTTGTTTTTAGTGATCTGGATGTTCACCCTGTGCTGCGCATAGTGATATGTAATGTCATAAGATAACCTACTATATAGAAAACTTTACCTGTATACACTGAAGTGCTTCAAAAAACTAACCACTCCACAGTGCAGTGCTACTATGGGATTGGTGAGGACGTGTGTGCTATTTTATACTTTATTTATTTTATTGTATTCTAATTCTTTGAAAATTGGTATTCCACTGGTAAGTATAACTCTTAGTTAATGGGACTTTTTGATTATCTGGGACCCCCCATTCACTCAACATGCTGGATAACAAAGCTTTTACTGTCAAAAGAATTTGCTGTATTCTCAAAGAGAAGATGTTCTGTATCTCAGTGAGATTACATACATTTGATTTTTGTCTCTGCATTCTCAGAAATGTTTAAAGATCATTCATTTCTTGCTGAACCTTGTTAGTGTGACATGTTCAATGGTAATTTTTCTTTTAAATACACACCCACCATCCTCACCAATGCTCTGTGCCTGTGAACCATGTGGTAGCTGGACTATCAGCCATGGAATCTACTCATGTAACAGAGCATCAGCATGGCCTGCCTCCACACCAGCAGCTTGAATGGACTTCTCATTGTTTCCCTCTCGTCTCTGCAGCCTGTGGTGGTGATTCGGTGGGGTGGAGCATGTATATCTGTCAGTGATACTCCCTTTCTCTCCACATGCCTTCATTCCACCTGTCCTATATATTTATTCCTGCTCCTGTTTTTCTTCCTCACCCTGAGTCTTGAGAGAACCCAAGGAACTGCCCCCAAAAACAGGGCTGCTCACATCAAGGAAATTTACAAGATGCAAAATGGGTCTCTAGTTTAGGAAGTACAGCTTGCTCCCGGGCACCTGATTTTGAGGTATTGTTTGGCTGAGAGAGAGAGAGAGAGTGCCATCAAATTGCCCTATAAGCACAAGGCAAAACCAGTGATAGATACTGCTGAGAGGCACAGTCTACTTCAGGCAGACTTGTTCTCCCTATTCCACTAGAGCGATAGGATTTGCCCCCTGAGGAACACAAGGAGCATTAGCCTCCATAAGCCCTCTTCCTCTGCAGGCCATGTAATGCCTGCACATACTTTCCAGCCACACAAGGTGTGTCTGCACTGCAATTGAAGACACATGGCTGGCCTGGACCAGCTGACCCGGTCTTGTGGGACTCGGGTTGCGGTGCTGTGTAATTGCGGGGTAGATGTTTGGGCTGGAGCCTGGGTTCTAGGACCCTGTGAGGTGGGAGGATTCCAGAGCTTGGGCTGCAGCCCGAGCCTGAACATCAACACCACAAATAAACAAACCCTTAGCCTGAGCCCCTTGAGCCTGTGTCAGCTGGCACGGGCCGCCACGGGTTTTCAGCTGCAATGCAGACATGCCCACAGTTCCACTGGCATGGCTCAGACTGTTCCACCAGATGCCTTGAAGGCTACGTCGACGGTTAGAGCTGAGGGTGTGATTCCCAGCTTGAGCAGACCTACTTGCACTAGCTCTCATTGTGCTAAGAATAGGAGTGTAACTTCAGTAGCACGGCAGTAGCACAGGGTAGCCGTCCTGTGGTTTCCAGGCAAGGTGGCACTTGGGAACAAATGCAAAAAAGAGAAAATTGATACGGTTCAAGGGGGGGAGCCCTAAAAAGCAAAAACCGCTTCTTGTCATCTTTCTCTCTGCTGTCTTCTTCTGTAGAAGTGAAAGAGCTCCTGATCATATCACCTTGAAAAATCTGACCTGGTTGTTGGGGGAGATGTTCTTTTCTGAATATTTTGGTTTGGTAGCTAAAAACACAATTTCTTCCTAGGATTTGAGTCAGAAGCCTAATGCCTGGACTAAAGGGCTGGGTCTCCCTCTGAACCTAGCTCAAGGAGATGTTCTCAGGGCAGAGTGGAACTCCCAGCATTGGATCAGAGGCGCATAGATGAGCCATGTGTTTTTACACGTTCCAGAAGGCCAACTATATCTTGTCCAAAATAGATGCAGCTGTTGCAGCAGAGGCCAAGACATCAGCCAGTAAAGAACACTTGGCTGGAAGATTTTATATTTCACGTTGAATATCTCCATACAGATTTTTGGCAACCTTCAGTGTTCCTCTCTGTACCCTTCATTTTAGTGTGTGTTTTAATCACATAAGCAGCAAAAATGACCAGGCAAATAATGTGCTGTAACTGCTGCTTTCTCGTGTCACTGTTGCCTTGTGTTCCCCCCAGCTGTAATGATGTGTTCACCTGTTTCTCAACTTCTAATTAAATGATGAGCTCTTTGGGGCAGGGATCATCTTTTTGTTGTGTCTGTGTAGTACCTAGCATGGCTGATCCCTCCTCCCTGACTGGGGTCCTTACATGCCAATGAAATACAAACACTGGTGTTATAAAAGTTGACATTCAGAGAGGCCTGTTACAGACACACCTTTTATTGCTTTAAAAGATATTTTCAGTACAGGATTTTAAATGTCTTAGTCCTCCCGAAGATCTTTTCTGAAGCCTTTTACATTTACCCCCATAAATGTAAGAGAGTATTTAGAGCACATCTTGGAGTTTTATCTCAAACTTCTGTGCAGCACCACATGTTCCTATGAGCAGTCCTTACCACCATGTTTGTATGGGGCACAGGAGAAGGTTAATATGGTTAAATGACGACATTCCATGGTACAGTGGTCCTTTGTCTTAGCAAGGTTTATTTTAATATGTTCAAATCTACATTTTTATGAGCTTGATAATTGTAAGAGTTGTACTGAATATTGGGCTTTCACTCTTAGGCCTTGTCTACACTGCCACTTTACAGCGCTGCAACTTTCTCGCTTGGGGGGTGTGAAAAAACACCCCCTTGAGCTCTGCAAGTTTCAGTGCTGTAAAGTGACAGTGTAGACAGTGCACCAGCGCTGGGAGCTACTCCCCTCATGGAGGTGGGTTTTTGGAGGAAAAAATATTGTGCCTTGCTTTGCTGTTCTCTCCCTGCCCCACCACCACAGACACTTGCCTTTCCTGATGGATAGGACGTATGTGGTACACTGATAAATTGTGGAGCTGGAAGTTCATCTTAGAATCTTTTAAACTGTAAATCCAAACCCTTTATTAAGTAAAGGAAGTCATACAGAGTGGATTCCTGGTCTAGAGAGAGAAAACACAGGACTATGCATGTCACTTTAACTCCTTTTATTACTTGCATTGCCACTCGCTATCTGCATGACCTGAGGAAGTCAGTTCTTAATACATCTTGGTACCTTGTTTTTTCTCATCTGTAAAATGGGGATAATACTGTACCTCACAGAGGTTTTCTGAATCTGAAGGTTTGAAAAGTGCTCTGAAATCTTTAACAGGTGCTATGAAAGTGAAAAGTATTATAAGTCAGAAAACCATGCCCAGTATTTGAGTTGAAGAGCTTGTACAAAAAAAACCTGTTAAAATTGTTGTTTCTTGAAGGAATTGTTTCACAATAATAGATTTTCTACTAAAAAGGTAGCAAATTGTCATTGAGACAGAATAGGTACTAGGTCAGTGGTCCCTCAGGTCTGTGTTAAAACACTATTACCTCCCTTAAGTTTCCTGTTCTAATAAGAACAAACTACATTCAATTGTAGTTTATCTGAACAAGCAGAGGGAGACCAGGCTCAAGAATCACTGAGGATTCTCTCATGGAAAGATAAGCATCAGATAATACTAGCAAAACTGGGTAAGCTGAACAACAAAACAGATAGGTTCAGTGATGGAACATTTCATCGAGAACGGGCCCTGTTTAAAGGTGCTTTGTCCATTATAACAATTGCTAGAGAAATTTGTAACAGTCTTCAGTCACTTCAAGGGACCCCTGTTCAAAGTGACAGATGCATTCTGAGTACTGTAGTACATTTTGTTAAATTATGCTTCCTCTGATTATCCAAGCCTCAAGAAAGGTCTGTTAGGAAAGAGTGAGTTACTATCCTGGTAGCAGAGCACTGTGGTCGTTTGTCTTTATTCATAGACCAGTTAATGTCAGTTTAAGATTCCGTTATTCAGCTACAGTTTGTCTTTTTTTCTCAGTGTCTGTTGTTCTTTACATCCAGGCTCTAAAGTTGAATGCCTAGGTCAGTAGTTCTCAATCTATTTATCATTGTGGGCTGCATATGCAGCTCTCTCTCTGTTAATGTGCGCTGCATCCACACAATATAGATACTGTCTGTATCGCCCTGAGGATGTCACATGGGACACAACTGTGTGCTGATTGGGCTGCAGGTTGAGAACAATTGGCCTAGATATTGAAAAACAAAAGTGAGACTCTGAAGGCTGTCCCTCTGAAGTAATTCTCTATTATGCTAAAATCCCTGTAATGTTCAGTTTCTGAAGATTTACAATTGATATTGTGATTTATTTTCCTCTGGATGGTGTACTACCAGAAATGTGTCCTCTTTTGCCACTTTGCCACTTATTCTGGATTTTATCCAAGATGATGTAGATATAAGGGGTTATTTTAAAGTATTCTGAATTCACGTATCCATTATACTGTCTCTCCAAGGAGTGTCAAATATGGAAATTCAGTTGCTTCCCTCATGTACGCTAAGTTCTTCAGAGCTGTAGCCAGAATAAAATCGGTGATAAGAGACACTATTCTCCCTTGGAACTTTTTTCTTTGCACATATTTCTGCCTTTAAATTTTTCATCTGGAAAAAATGGTCTCTGGTGACATTCACGTTAGGGGAGGGAAGGGGTTGCTGCACTGTATGTGTTTGTTCTCTCTTTTAAACGGTGAAAATGTAGTGATTAATTCAGTAGGGTTTACAACAAAAATGAATTATTTGTTGCATTTAAACTTGGAAATTTCCCGACTTTCATTATATCTGAGCTGAACGTCTGAAAAAATGGAGGCTCTGACACACACTATATTTTGGGGCAAATCATCAGCTGCTGTAGATTGGCTTATCTCCATTGATGTCAATGAAGCTATGACAATTATGCCAGCTAGGGATCTGCTCCCCTATCTTTTTATCTTGTGTGTGGGTGTCCCCTTTGTCCTTCCTCCACTAGCACAAGGTACATGGACCCACTGAGAATCCCAGTTGCACATAGATCTTGTGCAGCTAAGTGCAGTCCATGAGGCCTGCAAATGATTCCTATTATTCATTTGAACCCATCATGTTCAAGTTGTGTTGGACAACATGACAGCAGTGTTCTGCATCAACAAACGGGGGAGGAGGTTGGTCCATTCTTCCTTGTACAGAAATGGTCAGGCTGTGGAACTGTTGTATTCACTATCAGATCATCCTCTTGGCAGTGCATCTCTGGTGATACTCAACACATCATCAGACAGCCTCATCAGGCACTTCCCCGTAGACCACGAATGGGAGCCACACAAATCGGTCGTTCAGAACATATTTCAGCACTAGGGGTCCCAGTCTGGGGACCTCTTTGGGCATATCTTGTTCTCCTGAGACACAATCTACTGTTCCAGGGTGTGGGTCAAGGTCAGGGCTCTGGAGGAGATGTATTTCTAGTTCCGTGGTCGTGACAATTAACATATGCCATCCCACCTATTCCACTCATCTCTTAACTTGGTGTCATGGATGCTCTGGAACTGCTCCCTACGAATCCAGTCAGGACTCTGGGGAAGTCTCCTTTCTGTGAGCAGACTGTCTGCAGGACACACAGCTCACACAGCTTCCACCTTCCTGGGTCTGACCTCAGAGCATTCAGCATCCTCTGCCCCTCCGTGCGCTTCCCACAGCGAGTCCGCCCAGGTGGGGTCCTGGGGAAGCCAGAGGGTCTTACACCCCAACTTCGCAGTCAGACGTGACTCTCAGCCAGCCAGTAAAACAGAAAGTTTATTAGACGACAGGAACATGATCTAAAACAGAGCTTGTAGGTGCAGAGAACGGGACTCCTCAGCTGGGTCCATTTTGAGGGGCAGTGAGCCAGGCAACCACATCTGCACTTCACTCCACGTTCCCAGCCAGCCCCAAACTGAAACTCTCCCCAGCCCCTCCTCCTCTGGGCTTTGTCCCTTTCCCGGGCTAGGAGGTCACCTGATTCCTTTGTTCTCCAACCCTTTAGCTCTCACCTTGCAGGGGGGAAGGGCCCAGGCCATCAGTTGCCAGGAAACAGGGTGTTGGCCATTCTGTGTGTCCAGACCCCTGCACACACCTGCCCTCTAGGGCTCAGCAATGATCATACACCCTTATCCCACCACCTAGATACTTAAGAACTGCATAGGGGAAACTGAGGCACCCCCACAATATTCAGAGGAAACATTAAGAACAGTCCCGCTTCATCACACTTGGGTCTTGAGAAGGAGGGAGTGTTGGTGATCCTGATTGGTTCCAGATGTCCCAAACAATTCTGGTTTCCCAGCACACGCCAGATATTAGCACATATATGCATTGGTATCCATCTCTTCCTGGACCTATTGACACAGGACAAAGGCAAGATCAAGCATTTCAATCCAGCATCCCTTCACCTAACAGCCTGGTATTTGAATGGGCAGCAAACCTAGAAAAAACACATTGAGAATCAGTTCAGTCCATCCTTAACAGTAGTAGGAAGGAGTCCACAAGAAAGTGCCTCATAGCAAAGTGGAAAAGATTTGCTATCTGATTTCTACATTGGTGAATAACACCAGAGGATTCCAGCATCCATGGAATATCACCTCTCCTTTAAGGGTCCGGGTCTGTCTCTTAGTCCTGTGGGTGCACTTAGAGCAGGGGTGGCCAACCTGGGGCTCCGGAGCCACGTGCGGCTCTGCAGAAGTTAACATGCGGCTCCTTGTCTAGGCACCGACTCCGGGGCTGGAGCGACAGGCGCCAACTTTCCAATGTGCTACAGGGTGCTCACTGCTCAACCTCTGGCTCTGCCACAAGCCCTGCCCCTGCTCCACCCCTTCCTTGAGCCTGCCATGCCCTCGCTCCTCCCCTTCCCCCCTCCTGAGCCTCCTGCACGCCACGCAACAGCTGATCAGGAGGTGCAGGGAGGGAGGGGGAGGCGCTGATCGGGGGGGCTGCTGGTGGGCGGGAGGCGCTGGGAGCGGGGCGGGGAGCTGATGAGGGGGCTGCTGACGTATTAGTGTGGCTCTTTGGCAATGTACATTGGTAAATTCTTGCTCCTTCTCAGGCTCAGGTTGGCCACCCCTGACTTAGAGGCTATTAGCACCTGTCATGATTGTCAGCCGAAGGGTATCCTCAGCCATCTGTGACAGTACATTTTTAAAGTTGGAATCTTTGCCCTGATACTAAAACCTACACCGACTTGGAACCTCAGTCTAGTCCTATCAGCATTAACGAAGATGCATTTGAACCCTGAGCCACATGTTCCTTAGCCCGCCTATGAATGAATATTGCCTTTCTGGTGCCTGTTGATTCAGCCAGAAGAGTTGGTGAGCTGGGGGCCCTTTATAAGTGATTTGCCTTCTGCAGCCTTCCATAGGGTCAAAGTCTCCCTGAGACTACACCCAAAATTCACCTCCTAGGTGATCTTGTAATTCCATCTAAATCAGACCTTCACTTATCTGGCTTGTTCCCAAAGCCGCTTGCCACCAATGAGGATAGGAAGCGCTGGATGTCTGTCAGTCCTTGGCATTCTACTTGTAGAGGACTAAATCCTTTAGGAAATCATCAACATGGTTTGTATCCCTCCCGGACCGTATGACGGGTGAAGCAGTCTCATCCCCAAAGTTGTCTAAATGGATTTTAGGTTGTATCCCGCTCTGTAACGAGCCAACAGCAAGGTGTGAGGACCCACTCAACTACTGCACAAGCTGTATTGGTGGCCTCACTTTGAGCAGTCCTTGTCCTGGAAATTTGTAAAGTGGTGCCGTGGGGCTCTGTTCACACTTTCACGAGACATTGTGCCCTGATATAAGCTTCTTCAGTTGATGCATCCTTCAACAGAGCGGTCCTCAAATCGTACAAGTCTTTGCACCCTCTTCTTCAACGAATACTGCTTGTGAATCACCTACAGTGAAATATAGGGACCGTCACTCAAAAAAGTAGGAAAGGTTATTTACCTTCTACAGCAGCTGGAGTTCTTCAAGATGTATGGTCTCCCTCTGAATTCTGCTACCCAGTCTTCTTTGCCCCCGTTGTGGAGCCTTATCCTAGGGTGATTCGCAGTAGAAATGTACTGGAGAGGCAGTTATTTCTCATACCCGTTATGCCCTTGCTTCAGAGCATGAGGAATAGAGGGGGCACAGGCATGGACCAACAGACTCTGCTAGCAAGAATGTTCTGGTCTCAGGCATATGGAATGCATGTGCCCACACTGGAACACAGATAGGGACCACACATCTGGACGAAAATGGCAAGTAACCTTTCTTCTCTAAGAGAGAACCAGTAATAAAGTAGTTTATTCCTACCTGGATTCTATTCTGCCGTACACCTTAGAAGCCAGCTATCTGGACTGAGTTTACACAGTGTACAGAGAGGGAAAATGTAACCATTCCCTAAAAGTTTGGTTTCTGTACACTGACAGACTTCAGTCTGAAAACTACACCCTGTTTTGCATTTCTGGATTACATAATCTAGTCTTTGATTCTTGCATCACCTGTGTACTATGGAGCAAATGCTTGTGTTTTTCTTAATAGGTTTTAAATTATTTGTGTTCCTAGTAGAGCTGTCAAGCGATTATAAAAATGAATCACGATTAATTGCGCTATTAAAAATTAATCGTGATTAATTGTGCAATTAATCGTGCTGTTAATAATAGAATACCATTTATTTAAATATTTTGGATATTTTCTACATTTTCAAATATATTGATTTTAATTATAACAGAATACAAAGTGTACAGTGCTCACTTTATATTTATTTTTGATTGTAAGTATTCACACTGTAAAAAACTAAAAGAAATAGGATTTTTCAATTCACCTAATACAAGTAATTTAGTGCAATCTCTTTATCATGAAAGTTGAACTTACAAATGTAGAATTATGTACAAAAAAACTGCATTCAAAAATAAAACAATGTGAAATTTTAGAACCTGCAATTCTACTCAGTCCTACTTCTTGTTCAGCCAATTGCTCAGACAAACAAGTTTGTTTACATTTGCAGGAGAAAATGCTGCCTGCTTCTTGTTTAGAATGTCACCTGAAAGTGAGAACAGGTGTCCTCATGGCACTGTTGTAGCCGGAATTGCAAGATATTTACGTGCCAGACGCACTAAAGATTCATGTGTCCCTTCATTTGTCAACCACCATTCCAGGGGACATGCGTCCATGCTGATGACGGGTTCTGCTCAATAATAATCCAAAGCAGTGTGGACCGATGCATGTTCATTTTCATTATTTGAGTCAGATGCCACCAACAGAAGGTTGGTTTTCCTTTTTGGTAGTTTGGGTTATATAGTTTCCGCATCGTAGTGTTGCTTTTTTAAGACTTCTGAAAGCATGCGCCACAACTTGTCCCTCTCAGAGTTTGGAAGGCACTTCAGATTCTTAAACCTTCGGTCGAGTGCTGTAGTTTATCTTTAGAAATCTCACATTGGTACCTTCTTTGCGTTTTGTCAAATCTGCTGTGACAGTGTTCTTAAAATGAACAACATGTGCTGGGTCATCATCCGAGACTGCTATAACATGAAATATATGGCAGAATGCGGGTAAAACAGAGCAGGGGACATAAAATTCTTCCCCAAGGAGTTCAGCCACAAATTTAATTAACACATTATGTTTTTAACGAGCGTCACCAGCATGGAGGCATGAAGGGGCATACGAATGTTTAGCATATCTGGCACGTAAATACCTTATAATGCCAGCTATAAAAGTGCCATGCAAATGCCTGTTCTCACTTTCTAGTTACATTGTCAATAAGAAGAGGGCATCATTATCTCGTGTAAATGTAAACAAACAGTGATTGGCTGAACAAAAAGTAGGACTGAGTGGACTTGTAGGCTCTGAAATTTTACATTGGTTTGTTTTCGAGTTGTTCTGTAACAAAAAAAATCTACGTTTGTAAGTTGCACTTTCACAACAAAGAGATTGCCCTACAGTACTTGTATGAGGTGAATTGAAAAATACTATTTCTTTTATTTACAGTGCAAATATTTGTAACAAAAAATAGTATATACTTTGATTTCAGTTACAACACAGAATACAATATATATGAAAATGTAGAGAACATCCAAAATATTTAATAAATTTTAGTTGGTATTCTGTTGTTTAACGGTGCCATTAAAACTGCGATTAATCACGATTAATTTTTTTTAATTGCGATTAATTTTTTTGAGTTAATCGCGTGAGTTAACTGTTGTTCCTAGTTGTTGTAAGGCAACTAGGGAGCTGAGGGAAGTTTTACATGACCAACAGAGGGCACCAAAATTCTAAATTGCCTGCTCTTTGACTGTCAGAGCAGCCCCACTGACTGGATTGAATTTCACGAATGTTCAGAAATTTAATTTCAGGTAAGGATAAAATTACCTGTTCTAATTACCAGAATTTCCCATATGAATTCATTCAAATGATTTAGTCTCTCCTCTGTTTCAACTGTCTAAACAGTATTCCTGTAATCTCAGTCACCCACCTTTCTTTTCCATTCCCAAAGGGACCGTACTGGTTACTTCCTAGGTTCTTGCATAGCTTGTGAGCTTTAACATATTTTTTGTAATTATCAGGCGAGTGGGAATGTAGGTCACACTTCCTCCTTCTGTAGAAATGTTGGAACATGATCTGTGAGAGTGCTTCTTGGAGTTGCAAATCTTCAGAAGAGAATTGTGTCATTAGTTGCAGTGTTTGATTACCTATATTCATTTTGTATATTTGTTCTGAAAATAAGAAAATATTAGCATTCGCGAAATTGCATATGGAGTACATCAAAGTGTATAGCTAGAAAACAGAAATCATTTTAGAAGATATCTTAATGTAACAAGGGCACTGCATATCATGTGAGGTAAACTCTTCATTGCTTTCCTTTACAGGACTGCCCTTTTATAGTGTGTATGACCTATGCCTTCCACACCCCTGACAAACTCTGCTTCATCCTGGACCTGATGAATGGTAAGCAAGGTTAATGAAAGGAGCCGTTCTGGGAACGGTGAAGGATGTGACAGGACTCACGGAGAGCTTGGTAGAAGAGGGGAGGAAGTTCATGTGACGAGCCAAAGAAAACACTGAGATTGTGAGAAATGGGAGGAAAGTGGAGAAATAAAAGGGCGGAAATGGACAGGGTTAGAAAGAGATTGAAAATATCTAATTAGATAGCTTTAGGATGTCCAGGAGAGAGATCTGAAAGGCAGTCATAGATACAAGAAGAGACAAAAGGGGGAGGTAGGTTGGGAAATTCTGGACATAAAGGTGGCAGTGGATAAGGTCTCCTTGAGATAGCATGCAGAGAGATTGAATGTAGAACTCAAGGATGACAACCGAGAACATGGGGAGGCACCCAAGAAAATAATGAAGGAACCGTCAGCAAAGCAGGAGGAGAATGAGGAAAGCAGAATCATGGAAGCTTTACAATAAAGGTCAAGTTGAGACACAAAGAAAGTGATCCACCGTGTCCATGACAGAAGATCTGGCAAGTCAGTGGTACCTGACGTTCCTCAGCAGTTTGGGGGCCTGCTGTTTGACCCTGATCCTGCAGTGAGATGCCTTCCGTTGCTAAGGTGCACCTTGGCGCATTGCACTGCAGGATCAAGACCTTACTTTGTAATTTAAGGATCAGATCATGTAAACAATTAAGAATGTCTGTAACTTTATGCATATGAGTAACCTCATTTAAGTCAAAATGGTAGTTGATTATTCAGATTGCTCTAAAAAATTATTTTGGGACAGTTCTCTGGCCTGTGTTATACAGGAAGTCAGACTAGATGATCACAGTTGGCCCTTCTGGCCTTTCAATCTATGACTCTGAAAATAGTTATGGCTCATTATTTTAAATCTGTAGTTTGATCATGAACAGTTCAATACAAATATTCAACCTCTTGTAGTTGTGATTTGTTAGATAAGTCACTTGTGCTGTGTCTGTTCCCTGACTGGATGAATGTGTAAGCCCTTCCAGCCTGAATAATTCCACATGCAAATAGAGACTTTAATTTCTTTGCAAACCCACATACATGACTGAAATTCACTGCAGGTGACACTTAATTTCTGGAATGTTCACTGAAAGCAATCACTAAAGAGGAGCAAACATGGGTGATATGAATTCATGTTTAAAATGAAGTGATATTTGCTGATTACTTGTAGAGTATCTACTCAGCTTTATTAATTTCATGTACACTCAAATGCATGAAAGCATCCCCTGTAAGTGCCTAAGTATGTGAATCCAAGCGCCTTCCTGTCACACAGGTCAACGGAACCTACAAATGAGTAGACTTTTATCTTCCTCCTTACGTAGCTCTGCATAATACAGCTTTCTACCTGCCAATGTAACAGGGCTTACTGTTCCTCTTTTCATGAATTACATCCCAATTTTTCTAATTCTAGGAGGAGATTTGCACTACCACCTCTCACAGCACGGTGTGTTTTCTGAGAAGGAGATGAGGTTTTATGCTACTGAAATCATCCTGGGCTTAGAACACATGCACAATCGATTTGTTGTATACAGAGACTTGAAGGTAACCATTTTATTTACACAGTCAGTTGTAGGGTAGTGATGAACAACCTAAGGAATATAAGAAACTTAATGAAAACCCCTTTTTGTATCCAGAATAATTTCTGTCACCAAATGTTAGGAGAATGCTGATTACTTCTTTCAAAGTTTGTTTTGAATTTTCTAATAAGTGTTTCACATAAATGATTGTCATACATTATAATAAAGAGTAAGCTTCTGTTAGGTATCAACCATATAAGAACTTCTGATAGAAAGGAAAAGAAGGAAAATCGCAAGAAGAAAGGCACATGGTCATTAGAGCCCTGCACGGATACAAAATTTGTATCTGCATCCAATCAGCGATCTGCTAACATGATATATAGTGGATATCCACAGATTTGCAGGGCTGTAATGGTCAGCCTTGAGGGAATATGTTTCTTTGTTTGTTTGGGGAGGGGTGGGGGGAATTGTCTGAATACCAACTCATAGTATAAACATGTCTTAAGAGAATAGACTGGGATCTAAAATAGCCTATTTACAATTTGAGAAGGCAGAGGATCAGCAGAAGGCCCTATGCATTACTTAAAACTTTAGGCCCTCGTCTTTGCACCCTGGAGTGAATTTCAGCTGAAAGTTATAACTTAATTTTTCAAACCTGGTTTGTTTTCTTGCCTTTGAGGTTTTCCTTATTTGTAGAATGTTGGTACGGTATAAAGGCCAATCCAATCTCATGTCTAATCATGCCTTGATTGTACAAAACTGCTTGGTACTTATTTTGTATAGCGTTAGTAAAAATAGAAATTGTCATAGGCTAGAGGTGCATAGAAGTCAGGTGTGTTGATTTGTGAAATTGTCCTGTTGATCAAAGGTTTGTATTTTTCAGTTGCCAGTAACACTTCTCTCTCTCTGTGCTTCTAGCCTGCAAACATCCTGCTGGATGAGCACGGACATGTAAGGATATCAGACCTTGGTCTTGCTTGTGATTTTTCCAAAAAGAAACCACATGCTAGTGTGTAAGTATTTCATGAACTCTGATATATTTAGTTATACGAACTACAAATCCTTTGCCCTGTTTTAAGTTTGATTTCACGTTGCTAAATCTAATTTTTAATTTTATATATTTTTGTCTTTTAAACTGCTCATATTCTCTCCCAAAGAGCTTTGCTATTGAAAGGAAATCACAAGAGTGTTTAGGAACACTGGTTTCTGCTAGCATGCAGGTCACCATCTTGAAATAGACCATGTACTTGACTGTGCCCCTTTTTAAAGCAGCTATGTACATGCCCATGTGTCCTTATTGATCTTAGTGGGTAACCTTTTAAACTTATTTTTCATATTAATTTTGTATTTAGTGCAATGGGTGTGATGGCACTTCATGTGTGTACAAGAAAACACTCTGAGGGTTATAGTAATTATAATATAAAGGTATTTCTTTGGTCAGAATTTGGACAGATGAGTGACAGGGTATTAAAATTAAGGTATTTCATGTATTGACATTTAGTCTCTGGGACAGTTATTAAGTATACAGGAGTTTGAGCAGTGGAACACACGTTTTGAATCTTTGATTTATCTTGGACTATCAGAGAACAGTTACTTTTCTGCTTTGTTACTTGATGTATCTGTGTATGAAGCCAAAAACTGCATTTGTGTTCTTTGAAGGTATTGCAAGAGAAAACTCATATAGAATGCTAGAGAGATATTGACAAAATGGATGGAATTCAGAGTCAAGCAACAGACTTGATCTGAGGCAGAAGAGACTGATTTAGGCAGAAAGATTAAAAGAGCTAAATTTTGGCAAAGTGGTAGAAAAGAGGAACATAGCAGTTTTACAAATAGCACAGTACATGGGGGTTTCATAGTCTACATATATTTTGAAAGGCTTAAGAAAGAAGGCTGGAGAATTATTTGGGTGGTACAAAGTAAGGGTATGTCTACACTATGAAATTAGGTCGATTTTATAGAAGTAGATTTTTAGAAACCGATTTTATACAGTCGATTGCGCATGTCCACACTAAGTACTTTAAGTCGGTGGAGTGTGTCCTCACTACTATGGCTAGCATCGACTTACAGAGTCCCAGTCGACTTACAGAGTTCCGCTGCCCATTGGAATTCTGGGTTAAGCTCCCAATGCCTGATGGGGCAAAAACATTGTCGCGTGTGGTTTTGGGTACGTGTTGTCAGGCCCCCCTCCCTTCCTCCCTCTGTGAAAGCAACAGCAGACAATCGTTTCGCGTCTTTTTTCCTGGGTTACCCGTGCAGACGCCATACCACGGCAAGCATGGAGTCCACTCAGCTCACCATCACCCTACGTCTCCTGGGTGCTGCTGGCAGACGCGGTACTGCATTGCTACACAGCAGCAGCTCATTGCCTTTGCGGCAGACGGTGCAGTAGGACTGATAGCTGTTGTACGTCTCCTGGGTGCTCCTGGAAGACCTCAGTGAGGTCGATCGGGGCGCCTGGACAGACATGGCTATTCTCCTCTTAGAGCACTGAATGGGAGCCAGAGACTCCAGGTCATTATCTTCTTTAAGTTTCGTCTCATGGAGATTCAGTCCTGCTTGGAATATCATGTGAGCTGGAGCCTTCTGCCTCAGGCTGCTCTCCCAGCTGGCAGCACCGCGCGGTTGCACCTATCCCAGCCTACCCTCTGCTCCCATGGCTCATGAAGCCTGGATAGTAGTAAGGAGCAGTTCAACTATAGGCTGAGCAAGTGCAGAATGATGGTAAAATGTGCCTTTGGACATTGAAAAGCGCGCTGGCGCTGTTTGCTGACAAGGTCAGACCTCAGCGCAACGAACATTCCCATTGTTATTGCTGCTTGCTGTGTGCTCCATAATATCTGTGAGAGTAAGGGTGGAGACGTTTATGGCGGGGTGGGAGGTTGAGGCAAATTGCCTGGCATCCGATTTTGAGCAGCCAGACACCAGGGCGATTAGAAGTGCACAGCAAGGGGTGCTGCGCATCAGAGAGGCTCTGAAAACCAGTTTCATGACTAGCCAGGCTTCGGTGTGACAGTTGTGTGTGTTTCTCCTTGATGCAAACCCGCCCCCTTTGTTGATTTTAATTCCCTGTAAACCAACCAGCCTCCCCCCTTCGAAATAAAGTAACTATTGTTTTGAAACCATGCATTCTTTTTTTATTAGAGATAACGGACAAGGTAGTCTGGTGGGGTGCGGGAGGTGTGAAGGACAAGGCCACATTGCTTATTCTAAAAATAAAACTGTTTGAATGACAGCCTTCTGTTGCTTGGGCCATCCTCTGGAGTGGAGTGGCTGGGTGCCCGGAGCCTCCCCCTCCGTGTTCTTGGGCATCTGAGTGAGGAGGCTATGGAACATGGGGAGTAGGGTAGGTGGTTATACAGCGGATGTAGCGGGGAGGGTCTGTGCTCTTGTTGGCTTTCCTGCAGCTCCAACAAACACTTCATCATGTCCGTTTGCTCCCCCATTAGCCTCAACATCGCGTCCTGCCTCTGCTCTTCGCGCTCACTTAATTCTTTCCTGGCCTCTGCCACTGAATGCCTCCATGCATTAAGCTGTGCCTTATTAGTGCGGGAGGACTGCATGAGCTTGGAAAACATGTCATCGCGAGTGTGTTTTTTTTTTTACTTCTAATGTGTGATAACCTCAGAGATGGAGATGATAGGGGGAGCATAGAAACATTCTACACTCTACGATTCTTGGGGTACTGCATGGTCACCTGTGCTGCTGAGTTTGCCACGCTGACCAAACAGGAAATGAAATTCAAAAGTTCCTGGGGCTTTTCCTGTGTACCTGGCTAGTGCATTGGAGTTCAAAGTGCTGTCCAGAGCAGTCACAATGGAGCACTCTGGGGTAGCTCCTGGAGGCCAATACCGTTGATTTGTGTCCACACTTCCCCAAATTCGACCCAGCAAGGTCGATTTTAGCACTACTCCCCCCGTTGGGGAGGAGTACAGAAGTTGATTTTAAGAGCCCTTTAGTTCCAACCACGGAATGGGGTTGGTTGTGTGGGCACAATCATTTTTAAATTGACCTAACGCAGCTAAATTCAACCTAACCCCCATTGTGTAGACCAGGCCTTAGTGTAATGAGTTAAAACAAAGAAAAAATATGGCTGAATATAGTGATCAACTGCCTCATAATAAGCTCCATTAGATTGAGCAGTAGTCTTCCCGGGGAAGGGGTGGAAGCCCTGTTGCTTTGGACACTGAAAGCTCTAGAAAATGTTCTGTAGGGAGCAATCCTGCATTGGCTGGGAGAGAGACAAGATGACCTATTAATTCTCTTCCATCTCTAATTTCTAACATCCTGTGCATTTGTAACAGCTGATGTGTAGGCATAGACTGAAAGATGACCCATGATTTTGTGATGATTCAGTGTTCAGAGTAAATAAAAATCCTGCTTGATTTGAAGCAACAGATTGTTTTAATTATTCAAGTTGGTGGCCTTTCGGAAATGTACTAAAATTCAGGGTTTATTGTGCTCTTACATATGTGTATCCATATTTTTGCTAGTGTTTGGGCCAAATTGTGCTCCCATTTGCACCCACTGGCTTCAGTGAAATTGCAGAGGTAGAATATCAGGGTTGGAAGGGACCTCAGGAGGTCATCTAGTCCAACCCCCTGCTCAAAGCAGGCCCAATCCCCAATTAAATCATCCCAGCCAGGGCTTTGTCAAGCCTGACCTTAAAAACTTCTAAGGAAGGAGATTCTACCACTACCTAGGTAACGCATTCCAGTGTTTCACCACCCTCCTAGTGAAGTTTTTCCTAATATCCAACCTAAACCTCCCCCACTGTAACTGAACTCTGATTTTTTGTGTGTGTGTGGGCACTTATGATATTTTTTGTGGCACTCTGTACTCTTAGGGCCAGATTCATTCCTGGTATGACTACAGTGGATTTGCACAAAGGATGAATTTGTCCCTCGTGTTTAAAATGATTGGCCATTCACTAAAGTCCAGGAAAAGGTTACAGCTTGGAATTACGTATAGGACATAGGTAGCACACTGGGGCCAAATTCTGGCTGTGAGTGACAAGGAGGGAATTCCCTGAAGTAGGGGAATTCTCTGCTGTCTAAAGCTGGTGGGTAGAGCTTCCGTGCCAGCTGCCCTCATCCGTTATCCTGGCATAGAGGAGGTATGTGAGAGAACCGGAGTGTGGAGGGGGTATGGTAGAGCAGAGCTCAGCTTCACCAACCCTAAACCTGCATCATGAGTTGCAACAGCCTCCACCTGGCCTAACTCTCCTCAGGGCCAGAGCTTGTGCAGACTGGTACGCAGAATCAGGGGGCCATAACTGGATGCGTTTTCCTGTCTCTGGAGCCAAGTGGAGATCAGCTGCAGCAGAGAATTTGGCCCAATGTTTCTTCTATTAATAAGACAGTGCAACTTGAAGGAGGAGCTTGTTAAAAAACCATACTCTTCACTGTTGCAGCTTCCTCTTCTATAACCCCTTCTCTGACAAAAGGCTGCTTACTGAGTTCTGCTCCTAACTCCATTAAGTCTTGTTATAGAGGGAACAATAGCGCTCCCAAAGTTTAGGTTGCCTAACTCTTTCCATTATAAATATTTTCTCATCCTTTTTTAAGGTGTTGTAATGCATCCATGGCTTAATAGAAAATGGAAATCCAAATGGGTGTAAGTTTGGCCAAAGTGACTTCGGTTTAAAATGACTGTGAGAAGTCACCCTGTTCTAGATAGATTTTCTTGTTGGGATACTGCAGAATTTCATAAGAGTTTAATTTTGTTTTGTGATCAAGATTCTGTTGACCTCCCTCCCCTATCTCTCCCTCCTCCCCCGTTTCCACCAGTGGTACCCATGGATACATGGCTCCTGAGGTGCTCCAGAAAGGAACAGCATACGATAGCAGCGCAGACTGGTTCTCTTTAGGCTGTATGCTTTTCAAACTTCTGAGAGGGTGAGTGAAATCTCTTGCCTTTTTAATATTGGCACCTTTATGTTCTGTCTATAAAGCTAGTAATATGCATGCTGTTAGTTATTTCATACTGTGTATCCTGCAGTCCCTCCTACTCACCCCAGCTCTGCACAAAGAAATAACATTAGGCTTGTCAGGGTTCCTTCCCCACTCTGAACTGTAGGGTACAGATGTGGGGACCCGCATGAAAGACCCCCAAGCTTATTCTTACCAGCTTAGATTAAAAACTTCCACAAGGTACAAACATTGCCTTGTCTTTGAACCGTATGCTGCCACCACCAAGCGTTTTAAACAAAGAACAGGGAAAGAGACCACTTGGAGACGTCTTCCCACAAAATATCCCCCCAAGCCTTACGCACCCCCTTTCCTGGGGAGGCTTGAGAATAATATCCTAACCAATTTGTTAGAAAATCATCTCAAAGACCCAAAGCGCTGGATCTTGGAACTATGGAAAAATCAGTCAGGTTCTTAAAAGAAGGATTTTATTTAAAAAAAAAAAAAAAAAAAGGTAAAAATCATCCCTGTAAAATCAGGATGGAAAATACTTTACAGGGTATTCAGATTCAAAACACAGAGGATCCCCCTCTGGGCAAAACCCTAAAGTTACAGAAAACAGGAATAAACCTCCCTCTTAACACAGAGAAAATTCACATAAAACAAAAGATTAAACTAATCCGCCTTGCCTGGCTTACCTATACTGGTTGCAATATTGGAGACTTGGATTAGGATGGGTTGGAGAAGATGGATTTCTGTCTGACCTCTCCCAGTCCCAAGAGAGAACAAACACGTAAACAAAGAGCACAAAATAAAAGTCTTCCTTCCCCCAAAGATTTGAAAGTATCTTGTCCCCTTATTGGTCCTTTGGGTCAGGTGCCAGCCACGTTAGCTGGGCTTCTTAACCCTTCATAGGTAACAGGATGTTGCCTCTGGCCAGGAGGGATTTTATTGCACTGTATATAGAAAGGTGGTTACCCTTCCCTTTATATTTATGACAAGGCTTCTTGCATTTCCAGGTTCCTCCTGCCTCACGAATTTCTGCTTTTCATAGTGGCTACAAATATTGCACTGTGGGAGAACAGGTCAGGTTCTTATTTGCTCCTCAGATATATCACTTCAAAACACCGACTTTTACCGCTAGACCTACAAGCACTAGCTTTCCTCAGTAAAATATCTTCTGCATCATTTTGTAAGGAAAAAGACTGAAATAAAAAAATATAATAAGCTTTAAAATTTAGAATGTTTTAACTTCTTCTTTTGGGTGTCTGGAGCATCTTGTCTTATGTGAATCTACTTATTTAAGAAGAAGTGGGTCTTCAGGAGGGATTGTAAGTGGAGAGGATAGTGGCTTTATGGACTGGCTTAGGGAGAGCATTCCATGTGTAGGTTGTATTCAGTGTTGTAGAGAGACAAAGTGGGTGAGGTAATATCTTTTATTGGACCAACTTCTTTTGGTGAGAGAGACAAGCTTTTGAATTTCCCAGACCTGAAGAAGAGCTCTATGTAAGCTTGAAAGGTTGTCTCTCTTGCTAACAGAAGTTGTTCCAATAAAGATATTACCTTACCCACCTTTTCTCTAATGTGTAGAGTATGGCATGGAAGAAGGTGCAAAGAGTGGTGGGAGAGGCTGGTATCAGTGGCAGAGGCAAATGGATAAGAGACTACATGAGGTAAGTAGAGAGGGACTGAATTGTATTGGGACTCAACTACCTTGACAAAAAGCTTGAACTTGATGTGGTGAAGGAGGAGCTGGTGCTGGGATTTGTGGGACTGAGGGGAAGTTACTTGTCAGATCATTGGTCAAGAAAGATGATCTTAATGGTCATTGGCTGGTTCCCATTGGCTGGGAAAGCTGAACCGCAGCCATGGGGACCTGCGAGCGACTGTGCCCGTGGACGGTCAATGTAAACAAACTGTCTTGCAGCCCACCAGCAGATTACCCTGAAGGGCCGCATGAGGCCCACGGACCGCCGTTTGCCCACCACTGCGCTAAAGGGTATTATTGGCATAAAAGTCCCACATAGTGGAGGAGAATAGGTATATGTAAGCCATCTTCAGTGCTTGATCTGTATGTGAAACTCTCATTGACATCAGTGAGACTTCGACAGGTGGAACAAAGCTAGAGTTATCTACCTGAGCTCTCGCTAGTCATGGCTCCTTGAAGCCATTTGAAGCTTATGCATTTGCTTGCAAATACCTAGTCTCAGTTGAGTCTAAAATTGCAGATTAGCAAAAAAAAAAAACCAAACTTGATGCTGAAAAGCTGAAAGCTACAGTAAACAAAAACAAAAAAAAGGTAGAGAGACAAATGCTAGAACCATACGTCGTGGTAGGCCTAAAATTATAATAATATAATAAAATCTTCCACATAGCATGAGTACATTTGTGCCTGGGTTTAAATATAAACAATTTCAAAAATATTCTTTGTACATATGGTGTTATATTGGTGCTCTTCAAATTTTTCTCTTTAGTGCTGTTTCACAGGATGAAAAACAATCTAAATTTATGATGTGAAATTATGTCTATTCTTTTAAACAAGTGATGGATTTTTTACAGGTAGCCTGTCTTGATAACTCTTGGGTTGTTTTCTAAAATGTTTTTATCAGAGTAATTTCTGCTGTTCTTTTATATGTTATATTTTCACTAGCATCTCTACAGCTCTTATTAGTTATTTGAGATTTAATGTAATAATGTATAAGTGAAATTATGCCATGTTTTTATATTGGTCTTAAATGCTAGATAAATGATCTAATAAGCCAAAGGATTATAATATAAAAGTAAGTTTCCTAGGAAAAGAAGTAAATTGATTTGGTACAGCCTTGAAATTAGCTTGAAAAAACATGGGTCCATCAGCACATCAAAAATAGAGGAAGAAAAAGAACTGGGTTGTTGTAGAACAAATTAGAGGTCAGTACTTAACTTTAAAGTAGTATAAATAATAAGTATTGTTAGCTATTGAGAGCAGATTGTGTATTCTCCCTTGTAAGTAGATACAGATTTTTAGTAATGGTGGGGTGATTATTTGAGATTTTGCTCAGTAGCGAAGGGTCAAAAAGTTTAGAAAAGATTGGCTGTTTCTAAACAGCTTGGTGCTCATCCATTTCTGGCTAGAAATGGATATATTACTACTTACTTTACTGCTACCACTTTGCTGACAATTGTTGCATATTTTAAATGACATAAGGTTGCTGTACTTTAGAAGGACTCTGAAGGCATTAGTGGACTTCAGGTAACGCTTTAGACTTGTGGGTGAAGTTACCTCGCATCTTTTTTCTGTAGCATCACGTTAACTTTTCACGTCTATAGATTTTAGATAAGCTAAAATGTATCCTTTGCCTGGGTGCATCTGAAGGCAGAATTTGTCCTTGAGTCATATCTGAGTGCAAAACATCTTATTCCTTCATTTGTGAAATGTTCCTTTATCAGTAAACATCTGTGTCTACTTAGGTTTTATGAACACTGATGGGTTTATCTCAGACGTTAATAAACTGCAATCAGATGAAATAATCCATTTTTGAGGCCGTCAGGGTCCACTGGTATTTGTTCAAGAATATTGATCATATGTTAGATTGTTCCATTGGCCTTGTCAAATTGGGTGGATGTACTAGCAGTAATAATTAATAATGAGCTCTTGCATAGCACTTTTGACCATGGAACTCAGAGCACTTTACAAAGCAAGGTAAGTGCATAGCTCTGAATATCAGACATAAGGCCCACATTAGTAGTTCATTGCTCACAAAAATTGACTCAATTTACTGTAGGTTAATAGACAGAATTAAAAAGTTGTATAGATGTAACCATATAGGAGACCTGTAGCCAACCACATTCATTTATTGGCAAAGCCTTCTTGTTGCTTCATCTAAGGCCACATTTAATCCTTCAAACTCCAGTCATCATCCCTGACACAGCAGAGTATCACAGGAGCATAATGCAGTCTTCCCTCCGTCAAATCCATGCTGCAGAAATCTCTTCAGGATAATGGGAGAAACAAACACCTAAAAAAGCCAATAGGGGCTGTGAACGGTGTGATGGACTCCTAGTGGTAGCACTAAACACAAAGGACATTACCATTTTTAATCATAGAACTGGAAGGGACCTTGAGAGGTCATCTAGGCCAGTCCCCTGCACTCAAGGCAGGACTAAATATTATCTAGACCAGGGGTCTCAGACTCAATTTACTTTAGGTTCAGTGCCAGTCCTTAAATCCTCCAAGCGGGGCAACAATGTCACTCATGCTGCCCAGACTCGCCCCCCGAAAAGCTCTGCCCCCCACCTGCCTAAGGCTCTGGGAGGGAGTTTGGGTGGGGTAGGGGTCTGGGGTAGGGGATAGGGGTGCATGCTCTAGGAGGGAGTTTGGGTGCAGAAGGGGTGAGAGATTGGGCTCTGGGAGGGAGTTTGGGTGGGGGAGGGGGTCGAGGTGCAGGCGCTGGGTTGGAGTTTGGGTGCTAGGTACAGGCTCTGGGCTGGGGCAAGGTGGAGGGGTTCAGGCTCTGGGAGGGAGTTTGGGGGCAGGAGGGGGTGTGTGGGAAGGGGGAGGGGGTGCAGCCTCTGGGAGGGAGCTTCGGGTCTGGGGGGTGTGGGGAGGGAGTGCAGGCTCTGGGAGGGAGTTTAGGGGCGGGAGGGGGGGTGTGGGAAGGGGGGGTGCAGGCTCTGGGAGGGGTGGGGGGGGTGCGGTGCTTACCTGGGGCTCCAAGGCGGGGCAGCCTGGGGGGCCTCCGCGTGCTGCCCCCCCCCAGGCACTGCCCCCCCCCCCCAGGCACTGCCCCCACAGCTTCCCATTGGCCACAGGGGTGCTCGGGGCGGGGGCAGCATGCGGCGGCATAGACCTGCCCCACCCCACCGTGCCCTGGGGTTGCAGGGAGGGGCTGGCAGACACGTGGAGTGAGCAGGCAGACACCGCTCAGCTCTGCTGCGCTGCCGGGGCCCCGGGCCATTTTAAATTGCCGGGGGGCGGTGGGGAGGAGGAGAGAACCCGGGGCCGGCAGGCTGGGCCAAGGGAGAGACCTGGCCTCAGAACTGCTGAAGCCCCGTGGCCACATTGGGGAGGTTCACGAGCCGCGAGTTTGAGATCCCTGATCTAGACCATCCCTGACAGGTGTTTGTCCAACCTGCTCTTAAAACTCCCCAATGATGCAGATTCCACTGCCTCCCTAGGCAATTTGTTCCAGTACTTAACCACCCTGACAGTTAAGAAGTTTTTACTAATGTCCAACCTAAACTGCCCTTGCTGCAATTTTTCTCCCGCCTCCTTTTAACAACCTTTTATGTACTTGAAAACTGTTAATGAATAGGTTAATAGGGAAACAGGTATTTTGTTTTTGAAAAATAACTTTCTCCCTGGATTTGGAGACAGGAGACAGTGAATAAATCTCAACCATACTAACTAACCCGCCTCCACCCCCCCATGATTAAATACCCCTTCCAGTTGCTACTTAATGTTACACTGAAAATGTGTAATTTACCAGGACTGCTACAGATTATCAATTACTTTCAAAGCTCATACAACATCTAAAATATATCAGTATAAAACAGTATGTTGGATATTCAGACAAACCAGGCTTGTTCTCGAGCAGCCTCGTTTACTAGAAATATTCTTATATCAACCCCAAATCATATGCATTTCCTTTAGAGGCTCCACACACTCTCAAACTGCCAGTCATCCTCTATAGACTGTCCACTGACTAGCGTTCATTTCACCCATAGATTCTAATCTCCTGCTACATACTTTCCATATATAATGGAGTCAACCGCTCTGTAAAATATGTTAGGTTTCCATTTGTAGATAGTTATTTTTAAAATGTCAAAGTTTTGGTAGCTTCTGAGAATTTCCCCGTTAGATGGGGTCATTTATTTTTTTTGAGATTTACTCAGTGAGGTCTTCAGTACTTGATCCATAAGTACTGGAATGATTGACTACTCAAACTACATTCACTTATAAACTAGCCCACTGCATATATACTTACGAAATAACAGCATTAGGCTTTCCTAAATGTAGTAACCTTGGTGATATTCGTGTGGAGTCAGTGAAAGAGTTAAAAGATCTGTTTGCTCTGAAGTTGATTGTAAAGATGTAATAATCAAGTAATACCAAAGTGACAGGAAGTATTTACTTTTGCAGAGTACTGCAGTTTTTACAGAAAATGTAATGTCATAAAAACAAACACATACTTTTCCAGGGGATTCCCACCCGTAGTATTGAATTCTGTGTCAGTATTTGATCAGTCTCGTTTTCACTGGAAATGCTAAAAGTTTCACTGCTTGTTTAATTGTTCTGCAGGATGGGATTGATGAGTTTTTGAAGAATGTGACTAACAGGATGCTACACTCTTTTCTGGGGTTGCCACAGCTGAAATAAGCAGATATGTTATGGGTTTACATTTATTAGTGCATTTTCTTATTTCTACAGTCACAGTCCTTTCAGACAGCACAAAACCAAAGATAAGCATGAGATCGACCGGATGACGCTCACCGTGGTAAGGATTCTAAAGATCATTTAATTTAAGCTTTTCATGCTTAGCTAATTACACGTCCTTTAAGAAGTTCTGTACATCACTTCTTTTTGAGAAGCAACTTTATTCTGTATGTGTACGTGCAGGAACTGTGCTGCTAAACCCTTCCAAGGATAAGTTACCTTTTAAATGTGGTGGTGTCTCAGATTGAACTAGTTCCAAGAATTCATGTCATAATTCTTTTTTTATCCTTCAGAATGTGGAGTTACCAGATTCATTTTCCCCTGAACTAAAGTCCCTTTTGGAAGGGCTTCTGCAACGCGATGTTAGCAAGAGGCTTGGCTGTCAGGGTAGCAGGTAGGATTTAGCTTCTCCATTAACCAAAGCCTGCATATATCTCTTCTTTCCTTTAAATCAGAGATCTATTTTATTTTAGGTCAGAATCTGCTTCATATCACTGTAACATGTTAATGTTAGCAAGAAAGCATTAAAGTTCAATGCAGTGTCTGTTCAACTTGCTTTTGACTATTGGTAGGCTGAGAAATCTCTCTTTTATGAGGGACACTTAGCCAGGTATTATTTCTAATTTTGTTCTAAGCATTTTAAGGTTTCATTGGCATTTTAACTATTTTATTTTATTGTCTATGTTGCATATTTTTGGTTGCTCTGTAGTTTTCCTGCTCTGTGTTTTTTGAGAAGTAACCCTATCTTGATACAGACATTTTGATGACCATGATTATAGTGCATATTTTAAATTGGGGGGTGGTGGTGGTGTTATTAAAAAAGTCAGCATTTGTGACTGTTCCCATATGGTGGCATTTGAGATTTTCCTAGCTTTCCAATCTTATGAAAATAGGACATTTGGTAACTGCTGACAAATACTGATTTATTTTAAATTACTTTTACCTTATTCCAAGCAGTCCTGTAGCCCCTGATTTTAAATGATCTTCATCCTAACACTGGCTGTTTTACACATACAGGTAATTGTGGGTACAGTCATATCACTTAGATGTCCAGCTGCCTTATTTGCAGGTATTACAGTAGAACCTCAGAGTTACAAACACCTCGGGAATGGAGGTTGTTCGTAACTCTGGAATGTTCATAAGTCTGAACAAAATATTATGGTTGTTCTGTCAAAAGTTTACAACTGAACATTCACTTAATACAGCTTTGAAACTTTACTATGCAGAAGAAAAATGATGCTTTTTAACAAGCACAGAAACAGTTTCCTTACTTTGTCAAATCTTTTTTAAACTTTCCCTTCATTTTTTAGTATTTTACACTTAACACAGTACTGTACTGTATTTGCGGGGTTTGTTTTTTTTTGTCTCTGCTGCTGCCTGATTGTGTACTTCCAGCTCCAAATGAGGCGTGTGGTTGACTGGTCAATTCATAACTCTGGTGTTCATAACTCTGAGGTTCTACTGTACTATGAAAGTTGACATCAAAGGGCTCTGAACAACATTCACAAAATTAGAGTTTCATGCTCCCAATATGTAGGTGATTGTTATCTTAAAGTAGAAACAACATAAATTGAGTCGTGTAGGATATAATATTTGGGGATCATTTTACAGGTACTGTTAACAGTGTGCTATTTAAGATAGTAATATGCAGTAGAAAGTGAGTGTGGGTGCTTGTCTGAAAGTATTGGTTTAGGTACAAGAATTTTTCCACAGTGGGGTTCTTAAACATAACTTGAAAAGCCTCTGCATTTTGTTATGTTAAATTTTTTTTTGCAGCGCGCAAGAAATAAAAGAGCATCATTTTTTCAAAGGGATTGACTGGCAGCAAGTCTACTTACAAAAGGTATACATAAAAATGTGATCTTATCTCTTCCTATAAAGCAGTAAAACTTAAACAGGGTGGGGAACAGCAAATTTAGGTCCTTATTCTCCCTTCCTTGCCAAGTATATATGTGCAAAGTGAGTGCAAAGTAGATGTAAAATGCTATCACCAGTGTGAGTGAGTGAAGAATTCTCATCTGTAGCATTGTACAAATGTGTAGGTTCAAATGATTGCACAACGTGCCAGGCAGGGGAGAATCTAGGCCTTCAATCTTTTATATGGTTCTTCGATATGACTGTATATAAATAACAAAAATAAAGCTCTTTGAAGTGCCTTGGGAAGACCTTTCAGTAAAGGAATGCATGCTTAAGTCTCGTTTCATTGCAATTCATTGTTTACTCTGTTTCATTGCAATTCATTGTTTACTCTGTAGGAATACCTTGCCTTTTGTTTTGCAACAAGATAATGAGCATGTATAAATGCAGAATAGATTGAAATAATTACGCTAATTGTTTGGCTTTGTAACTAGACTGCCCTGCCTTTGATTTCCAGTATTCTCCTCCACTGATTCCTCCCCGGGGAGAAGTAAATGCTGCAGATGCTTTTGATATTGGCTCCTTTGATGAAGAGGACACTAAAGGCATTAAGGTACATGTGCAATATTTTTCCTTCAGCCTTTGTTTCCTTTACACTTTTAGATGAAAGATTGTGAATGACACTTTCAGGCTGGTGTTACAGGTCCCAGTCATGTGCATGCTTAACTTTAAGTGTGCAGATAGTGTCATTTCTTCAGATGGATTATTCACTGCTTAAATTTATGCACGTGTGGAGGTGTTTGCAGGTTTGGGATCATAACAAGTAGAACAAGGTATAGTGAATGATGTTTTTGTCAAGTGTGTATATCCTGGGTGTGTTTAAAATTATAGTTTGACTGAAATTTGGCATACATAGTGTCATGGAGCCACAGGGTCTATGCTATACCCCAGCTTTTAAACAATTCCTTGGAGGTACCCCTTCGTGTGCCAGACTCCACACACACAGTCCCACTCTTCCTTAAGGATAGGCCATGTGCTTCAATACCTTTGAGCCTGAGCCTGTGAGCTCCTGTACTCCTGTTTCATACCATGAGCTCTGCCCAGCAAATCCAACTGAGGCCAAGTCGACAGGTCAAAATTAAGTCAACCTAAGTTACATTGCCATACGGCCACTGCAGTAATAAAATTGCTTTTGCATGTCCATACTAAGCTCCTTGTGTCGGCGGTGCGTATCCTCACCAGGAGGGCTTGCACCTATTTTAGTGTACATTTTAGTATAGACGCTTACAGAGTTAGGTCAGTGTAAGCTGCATGATGTTGACCTAATTCTGTAATGTAGACCAGGCCTGTGAGAGACTCCTGTTCAGAGATTTTTTTGCCCTCTTCAGGGATCAGTGCCCTTCAGCAAGTATTTGCAGTGTCACCAGGCAGCTTTTATCAAACAGAATAGGGTTCATTAGTCAACTGGAACACAGCATTGCAAGGTCTTTACATTGGCATAGAGAATCAAAGGTTAAGACATAGGCCTGCCTGGTTTACACTACAGAGTTAGGTCGATGTAAAGCAGCTTACATCGACCTGACTTCGTAAGTGTCTACACTAAAATGTCGTCCCACTGATGTACCTTGCCCACTACACTGACTTAATAACTCCACCTCTGCGAGAGGCGTAGTGCTTAGGTTGATGTAGGTTGGGCGATACAGTGTCACTGTAGACACTGCATTGCTTACACTCCTTAGAAGAATTTATTTTCAGAGCAGGGCTTTGAACACAGGAGTTTCTGGCTCTGAATGTTATGCTAAGACTTCTAGTCCATTCTCACTCTGTAAATAACAAATCTATAAATAAATTTCTCAATATCTATAGATTTATAATGAAAGTTTGTGTATTAACATCTACGATAGCATAAAATATAGGGGAAATATTCCATGGACAGAGACCTCATATGTAAGAATAAAATACTGATTAGTGAGAGTTTGGATCTTGTTTCAACAATACTGTCTTATGTTCAAACTACTCCTGTACCCACTTGAACATTGATAGCAAGGTCATACCATATGTGAAGGGTTCATTTCCATTGGATTGGACCTAAAGCAGCCACAAAACTGAAGTCAATTAATTTTTATTTTTAACATTATTATTATTACACAAAACTATTGAAAAACAACATTAAAGGAAGGAAATCTAGAGCAATAGTTGTTACTCCATCCTTATCTCAGTTTCTTGTGCCCAGCTAATGTGGTATATAATATGCTATTTCATCCTCTGTTCTGAAACCTGCTTAATACTCTAGACAAAATGATTAACTTAGATTCTAAGGTATATCCCCATTATTATTTTAACATACTTTCTTTTATAGATGAAACTTTATTTTTGTTGTTATTGCAGGTATTATAACCAAGATATAATTATAGGTAGTGAGTCAGGAGAGAAAGAAATCACTCCAAACTCCCTAAACAGAAATATATTAACTACCCACAGTGACTAAAAAGGGGAACTTATCTGTCAATGTCACCCACTGCAATTACTAGCAGCTGGCATAAGACCGTTTTTAAATGTTGAGAAAGAACTACAAAGAACAGAAAATGTTCTTTTCGCTAGTAAACACCACGGTGCCAGCTAACAGTAGGGTAATAAGTCTCTGATTTCCTGAAGCACGGGAATGCCTGACTGATAATCCCAAACACCATTTTCTGGGGACAAACTAGGTTAAATTGTCTTCTTTAGCTATATTATGGAACTTAAATTCTCAGCAAGGTGTATACTTGTAATGCATGTTGTTGACTCATTGCACTTTATTCTCTGTACAGGTTGCCCTTAAGGTATATTTATTTCCTCATTCATGAGTCGATGAGAGTTGCAATGCACTGTGCTGTTTATGCTCAGGCTAAGACTTTATAATCCCTTCTGAGAGGATTGACTAATCCCCTACATCTGAGTCAAATGCAGAGGAAATTAGGGTTTTCATAAAACAGCACCAGCTTTCTCAGTTTGCTGGCAAGAAGGTGGCGGTTTTGGAGACTGAACCCCAGCTGCTATACTTTCTTCTCCATTACCTGTTTATACTGGGAAAGAGCCCAAAAGCCTCAATCAGATTCAGGGTCTCTTTGTGCTTCTTACAAGAAGACATCTTCGCTGACCCAGAGAGACGCAGGCTGAGGGAAAGGGATGCAGTTCAACAGCAAAGTGTTCAGGGAGGTGATAGGCAGGTGTCAGGTTAGGGTTTCTTTCCGCTTTAAATAGCTATCCGCAGTAACCCCTTTACTAAGCTATTGCTAGTTCCTTCTTTCATATCAGTTGCTATCCAGGGCCCGTTTTCTAAATTTGATGGCTTTTGTTTCATTCTTTTACACAGAATAATTATAGAGAAAAATGTGATGATTCTTAGTATTGTACCAAAAACTCTGTTCCCAGTGCTGTCAGTCCTAAAGGTTGCTATACCAAGCCACAAATGATCTTTTCGTCCAGAATCAAATCATTTCAGTTATGTTCAGTACAGTTCAGTTTAAGTACTGCAGTTAATGTGGGAAGAAAAAAGGGCAGTATGACATGAAGGCAGTCTGAAATCAGTAACATACACAACTATTTTAAAGGTGTATTATTAACAATTATAAAGTTACCGTGGAAGCATGGAAAAGTATCTGTGTGAAAAATGCCTTTTCATATCAGCACAGTGACCCAAGGATCTGGAACTTGCTCCTTTTGGCAAACTGCAAGGATCTGGTTTTGCTGAGCTTCAGGAAGTAAGGCAAATGTGTCAGTCTGGCCAAGCTTTCACTAAGTGGGCTCGCCAGTGCAGAAAGGTGTGAGGATGATATAATATTTATAATTTTTGTTTGAATTTGTTGTAAGGCTCCCAGGTAATGTGCTACATTTACAACTATTTAAATAATAAACTACACATTTTTCATCTTTGCCTTATGATATGTGGATTGAAATAAATTGAAAAGTTAGTTAGTTTCCAAAAGAATGCTGTTTCTGAGAGCTGAAGCAGATTTAGTGGCGTCAGTTGTTGCTAGAGAAGTAGGCAGAGGAACTTAGTATATAGTTAGAGATTTTTTGAACAGGACAGCTAAGAAAAGTAAGAATTTCAAAGAAGTCCATCTTAAGGTGGCAGTCAAAAATTGTATATCCTTTTTCAGCCAATGTGTCACTTGTATAACTTAAGTCGTATTGCTGGTGTAAGAGTTTTTGAGTAATGTCTAAAAAGAATAACAAAAAATCCAGTGTCTGTATATTTATGATCTGAGATAAGATTTCCGTACTGTAAATTAAGAAACTATCGTTTTAAATACACCAGAACTAGAAAACTGTGTACAGTGCACTGTATGGCTTTGCTTTCTCGAGTTTGTACTACATGCAGAATTGGGAATCTTAGTCTACTTCACAGTGTCATTCTAATCTTTTTTTAAATTATATTTGTTATTGTATTATTATTGAGTATGTTGGTAATGGTAATAGAACTTATTAAAATCCTGCATTTTCTGATATTTTTCCCTCCTAGTTGGTTGATAGTGACCAAGAATTGTATAAGAACTTCCCTCTGGTAATATCAGAGCGTTGGCAGCAAGAAGTAGCAGAAACTGTTTATGATGCAGTAAATGCAGACACGGATAAAATTGAGGCCAGGAAGAGGACTAAAAATAAGCAACTTGGCCATGAGGAAGGTAATGTTTCCAGTGCACATCTTTTCATTCTTTAATGCTAGATACGGTTATTAAATATGTTCCAACAGGTAACCTTTTATTTTACGTTGTTAATTACCTGTAATTCAGAGAGTTCATGCTTTAATGATTCTTCTAAGTTTCATTTAATTCAGTTTGTATTTCTTAAAATACTTTGAGATGTTTTATGATGTAATTTGACTTTTTAGAAAAGTTATGAATGAATCTTTTAAAGTCAAGAGGGATTACTGTATGGTGCTTTTGGTTATCCATAAGTTTGAGGTATTTTCAGTAATGTGTATCTGGGATTTGATTTTATGGTGAGGATAGCATCTGAATGAAAAAAACGAGACCCATTGTATCCAATGTAATTCCTTTGAATAAGGTATTGAATTATGTACTTGAGATCGGTGACAGTGTTGGGACCCTCTCTTCTTTGGTATGGGGTAATCCTCTAGTGTGTTCATCACCTTAGGACATGTTTGCATGGACCTACCTCTTGTAGAACTCCACTGACTTCAGAGAGGCTCCATGAGTTTGTCAATGCAGAATGAGCTCCTTCACCTGTCCCTACCCCTTAATACAGTGTTCTGTTGTGGTAGTTTGAAGTGAGCCCATATTTCTTCACAAATTCCCTCTCTCTCTCTCTCTCTCTCTCTCTCTCTCTCTCTCTCTCTCTCTCTCTCTTTTGTTTTGGTCTTTTGTTTTCATATAGTATTTTAAAACAATTTATAAATGATGGCATTGAAACATGGGCACATTTCAAAATGCAGACCAAGACGTGGATAAGTTCATGGAGGAAAGGTCCATCAATGGCTATTAGCCAGGATGGTCTGGGACACAACCCCACCCTAAGCCTCTGACTGCCAGAACCTGGGAGTGATCGACAGGGGATGGATCGCTAAGTAATTGCCCTGTTCTGTTCATTCCCTCCGAAGCATCTGGTACTTGCTGCTGTCGGAAGACACTGGCCTAGATGGAACATTGGTCTGACCCAGCATGATCATGTTTATGTTCTTAAAGCAGAGCAGCTCCCCTTCTCTGTAGTGTCTTAACTGTTGCCTTCTTTCTGCATTATTATTTTTGGCATATTTTCATAAATTCTCAATTTCGTGAATTGGGGGGAAAAGTAAAATTGAACTGATGGGGCTCTCTCTGTATGTTTGAGCAGTTGAACAGAACATTCCTCTTGTAAAGACCGATATGCTGTTCCGCAGGATATTCAATGTTAATTCTTTCAACAGTAAATCAGGTGCCTTCTTTAATAGGGCCAAATTCTATTCTTGGTTACTTCAGTGCAATTTCATTGCCCTCAGCTGTAATGGGGTGCAGAATCTCACTCAGTGTGTACATGTGTGTGTATATAATAATTAGAAGGCAAAAGATAACACATTATAGAGAATATTATGTGTACTGAATCTTCTGCTGAAATTTAACAGGCTGTGAAAACACTAGTAAACCTTTTCTGAACAGAGCACATTTCCTGAACACTGGGTTGTAGCTGATTGTGTAAAATGAACTTGTTATATTCACAGATTATGCACTAGGGAAGGACTGCATTATGCATGGGTACATGTTGAAATTGGGGAACCCATTTTTGACTCAGTGGCAACGTCGTTACTTTTACCTCTTTCCAAACCGACTTGAATGGCGAGGAGAAGGAGAATCACGGGTGAGTCTGAAATTAGTATAACAAACACAGTTTTTGTAAAGGTACGAAATGTAGATAGGCATTTTTGCCAAATCTTGAAGTCCATACTCAGGAAAACTCCCACTGAAGTTTGAGTTTTTCTGGAGTAACTATAGTGGGTCAGATTCTTAAAGCTCTGTTCATGTGGAGTAGTACTTTACTTTGTGAGTAGGCACATTGATGTCAAGCAACCTAAAATAGACTTTACAGACTTGTGGGGTTTTTTTTTTTAAGAATTGGGAGTTTATCAATGTATTGTTTTTTCATTTAGGACCCCTGGAGTATTTATACAAAAAAACATAAAATGGTAAGGCAATAGAAACACTATAGCATTGACCTCAAAGATAGTGCTATAGTGTTTATAGTTCAGTCCAATGGTGATCGTGTTTTAGGGATGTCATCTATGTATTTAGCTACACAACTGTAAGAGATTTTGAAAATATAGTTCTTCCATTGCAGTATTTCCTGAAAACTTTTATGCAAAACTGCTTGCATGTTTTTCCATCTGTACATTTGTAGTGCTTCAATAATCCTTCACAGCTCTTTGACATAGACAGTAAAATTGTCTAACTATTGATTAAAGTGTTTCACAGTGTTACTGTTTGAAAGAAAATAAAGTAAAATGCAACTATTACTGGGGAAAACACTCATTTAGTTCATAATGACATCCCTTTTTTGCAGTGCCTTGTTTTGTGCTGTTCTGAGTTGATCTTTTGGTAATTTTTGGTGACTAAATCCTTTGGTAAATTTCTTTGAATACTTTCTCTTACTTTATGAACTATTTTTAGTTAGTGTATTACTGAAAGCTAAGGGTCAGGTCATGCTAACATTTGCTCCTGGGAGTAACTTTATTCACATGTATATTCCCAGTGGATTAGGGTTCAGCTTTAGGTCTGTTGGGTAACAGCTTCAAATTGTAATTCAGCTTTCTTTTTGCAATGTGTGGTAGCAAAATCTACTGACAATGGAACAGATAGTCTCAGTGGAAGAAACTCAGATTAAAGATAAGAAATGCATCTTGCTGAGAATTAAAGGAGGCAAACAATTTGTCCTGCAGTGTGAGGTGAGGCAACTGTAAGTTTTCAGTGATCACTGAAGCAGATGTTTTGTATACAATGATAAAACCCAATGGTAACATAAAATATTTTTCAAGTCTGAACTAAACTCATGAAGTATTTGCCATGCTTTACATGTGAGCTGGGAGGGATATGGCTGTACTAGGTTTATGCATCACATCTGAAAACCTGGATTTCAATGGAACTTGTCAGAGTGAATTCAGTTTAATAATAATGGATAAAAATGTCAAAACTGACTGACTAATTTAGGAGCGTAAGTAGCCTAGTCTGTGCATACAAGCAAACTAATTTCCCAGCAGCTCAAGGAGTTAGCACATTTGTAAAGGATGGGGTGCGCGCACACACACTCTTTTTCAAGAGAACTAACAGCTTTGGTTGCTACCATGTTGCCTGGGTTTGACTTAGTGCTTAAAGATGAAAGGTTGAGTGTTACCAATACCCTGAGCCATTCATTTTCCAATGGAAAATAAAGTACATTGTTTAAAAATGCTCATAGGGAAAGTGGTATTCCCCAGTATGTGCACTCGATTATGAAGTGCCTAACAACTTCTGTATCCCTTTCAGAGTGACCCAGAGTTTGTTCAGTGGAAAAAAGAGCTGACAGAAACCTTTACTGAGGCACAGAGGCTGCTGCGTCGCGCCCCCAAGTTTCTCAATAAATCTCGCTCAACAGTTGTAGAGCTTTCAAAGCCACCACTCAGCCACAGGAATAGCAATGGGCTGTAGAAGAGATGAGAGAATGAAGGGGAAAGCTACTCCGTCACCATGTATGAGGGCCACAGCATCATTAGTTACTTGTACAATCCCTGAACCAGGAATTACTTAGAAGAAGAAACCTTGGATGTTTACAGCATGGGATGATGACAGGACTCTACATCTGGAGATTGTGAAGACTAAAGCAATGACCAGGTGAATTCTCACTAATAGCAGTAGTGAAAGTTGCCAAATGTAGAGGCTGCCCATTGTTCCCAAGCATCGTCACACCCTGGTGGTGTTCAAATGGTCTGTTATCCTAGAACTACTGAAGGAAGGAAGATAATCTTTTCTTTGCAATACCCTTGTTTTGGTATGTACCAAACCTGGAAACTGAAATGGTTACTACTCTTTATCATTTACATGTTGATGTCTGTTATTGACATATCCCAGACTTCGGCAGGAACTGCAAGTTTGTCATGTGGGATAACAGGTAATCTTATGTGTTGCCTTGTTCTTTCCAGCCATCACTATTGACTTTAATATATCCTTGCTCCATACTGCTGGTGATCAACAATGTGACTCTTATGCACTTCAAAGTACTGATTTCTAACTGTCCTGTGGTTTGAATGTTGTTGATACTTCATGGAAACATTGAACTCAGATTATTCCCTTGGTTTGTTGTACTCACTAATAGTAGCTACCACCGTTATGCTTCTTCTGCTATATACAAAACTATAACTGACACAATAGAGTAATAATTGGTGAAGAGGAATATATGGTAGCTTCATCTAGTGGTCTGTTGTATAAATTGACTATTTGAGCACAGTTTTTAAACAGCAGATTCCTTTTGACAAGTTTACAGTGAATACAAAGACAGTTCTTTTCCATGTCAGCTCAACTGCACTTTTTAAAAATTAAAAAATTCTGTAAATCCAGTGCATACTAATGCACATACTGGATTAAAATGTATGGATAACTTGGTATGTATTCTTCTGGATTGCTCTTAAATTGTTGGACTCATAGACTCTTCTCTCGCTCTCTTTTAAAGTAATGTGTTCTCACAGCATAGTTCTCCCAGACCTTCATCTTAGCCAAGCACTTAATATTCACATGCACGTCAGATGGCATGACTTTCAAAAAGAAGTCTGAATTTCCTTTTATAGAGAATTCAAACATTCACACTGAAAACAGTCTGAGAATATTGAGGATGAAAATGACAAAATAAGATGATTATATGCCAAATTTATGTAAATTCTCCTTATGTCATCATTCGTTTGTCAGATGTAAGGTGATACTTCAGAGGAGTAAAAATATTGTACATAATCTTTGGACAACTTTGAACATTCCGGGACAATTTCTATCCTGTTATACATACTGAGAGTCTCATTGAATATAATGGGTTTTCAAGAGGTGCAAGTCAGAGGAGAATTTGAGCCTTCATCTAATTCTGTATTACATTGTTTATTGCGGATCACGTTCTGCTGAGTTACATGGGTACAACTCTCATAGAAGCAAAGTCAATGGGACTTGCACCTGTGTAAATGGGAGCAGAATTTGCACCAGCAATCTGTTTTGCCCATCTCTTCTGACCAGTTCATTTCTTGTCATAGCTTGTCTGGCTAACAGTCAACCGCAGAGCTTCAGAACTGTTTCATCGACAGCAAAGTATAAAGTGCCAAAAAACCTCAAAAATTATTTTTTTTCAAAAATCCTCTATTTATCCTCCACATTCTTGTGAAATTGGATGTGTGAGCTACTAAACCTGGGGGTGGCTTAATAAATCTGACAGCAATGCCAACCATTTTTCTTATACTTTGATATAGTGTGAAGAAGAAATTGAATTTTAAAAAATATTTTATGCTTGGCAAGTGGTAATTTTAAAAGGATATTTACACATTTGTTTTCTTGGATTACTTTTTAAAATGAGCATGGAGTTCCATTTTCATCTACTGAAAAGTGATGTTAGAAGTCCAGGTATATTTCTATAAGCAGTAACTGTGGTATTTCCCTAAACTCATGCCACTATGGAGTGGCAGATTTTTAGTGTAATCTACTGTACATTGGATATTTTTGAATTGTTTTCCGAGAATACCACACACACACACACACACCCCTATTCTGATTTGTGTTTTGAATAAAAAGAAAGCTCACTCATAGATTCATAGATATTTAGGCCAGAAGGGACCATTATGATCATCTAGTCTGACCTCCTGCACAATGCAGGCCACAGAATTTCACCCACCACTCCTAAAAAAGACCTCACACCTATATCTATGCTATTGAAGTCCTCAAATTGTAGTTTGAAGACCTCAAGGAGCAGAGAATCCTCCAGCAAGTGACCCGTGCCCCATGCTACAGAGGAAGGCGAAAAACCTCCAGGGCCTTCCAATCTGCCCTGGAGGAAAATTCCTTCCCGACCCCAAATATGGCGATCAGCTAAACCCTGAGCATATGGGCAAGATTCATCAGCCAGATACTACAGAAAATTCTTTCCCGGGTAACTTGGATCTTACCCCATCTAAAAACCCATCACAGGCCATTGGGCCTATTTACCATGAATATTTAATTACCAAAACCATGTTATCCCATCATACCATCTCCTCCATAAACTTATCGAGTTTAATCTTAAAGCAAGATAGATCTTTTGCCCCCACTACTTCCCTCGGAAGGCTATTCCAAAACTTCATTCCTCTGATGGTTAGAAACCTTCGTCTAATTTCTAATCTAAATTTCCTAGTGGCCAGTTTATATCCATTTGTTCTTGTGTCCACATTGGTACTGAGTTTAAATAATTCCTCTCCCTCTCTGGTATTTATCCCTCTGATATATTTATAGAGAGCAATCATATCTCCCCTCAACCTTCTTTTAGTTAGGCTAAACAAGCCAAGCTCCCTAAGTCTCCTTTCATAAGACAAGTTTTCCATTCCTCGGATCATCCTAGTAGCCCTTCTCTGTACCTGTTCCAGTTTGAATTCATCCTTCTTAAACATGGGAGACCAGAACTGCACACAGTATTCCAGGTGAGGTCTCACCAGTGCCTTATATAACGGTACTAAAACCTCCTTATCCCTACTGGAAATACCTCTCCTGATGCATCCCAAGACGACATTAGCTTTTTTCACAGCCATATCACATTGGCAGCTCATAGTCATCCTATGATCAACCAATACTCCAAGGTCCTTTTCCTCCTCCGTTACTTCTAGTTGATGTGTCCCTAGCTTATAACTAAAATTCTTGTTATTAATCCCTAAATGCATGACCTTACACTTCTCACTATTAAATTTCATCCTATTCCTATTACTCCAGTTTACAAGGTCATCCAGATCCTCCTGTAGGGTATCCCTGTCCTTCTCTAAATTAGCAATACCTCCCAGCTTTGTATCATCTGCAAACTTTATTAGCACACTCCCACTTTTTGTGCCCAGGTCAGTAATAAAAAGATTAAATAAGATTGGTCCCAAAACTGATCCTTGAGGAACTCCACTGGTAACCTCCCTCCAACTTGACAGTTCACCTTTCAGTAGGACCCGTTGTAGTCTCCCCTTTAACCAATTCCCTATCCACCTTTCAATTTTCCTATTGATGCCCATCTTATCCAATTTAACTAATAATTCCCCATGTGGCACAGTATCAAACGCCTTACTAAAATCTAAGTAAATTAGATCCACTGCGTTTCCTTTATCTAAAAAATCTGTTACTCTCTCAAAGAAGGAGATCAGGTTGGTTTGGCACGATCTACCTTTTGTAAAACCATGTTGTATTTTGTCCCATTTACCATTGACTTCAATGTCCTTAACTACCTTCTCCTTCAAAATTTTTTCCAAGACCTTGCATACTACAGATGTCAAACTAACAGGCCTATAATTACTTGGATCACTTTTTTTCCCTTTCTTAAAAATAGGAACTATGTTAGCAATTCTCCAATCATACGGTACAACCCCTGAGTTTACAGATTCATTAAAAATTCTTGCTAATGGGCTTGCAATTTCTTGTGCCAATTCTTTTAATATTCTTGGATGAAGATTATCTGGGCCCCCCGATTTAGTCCCATTAAGCTGTTTGAGTTTCGCTTCTACCTCAGATATGGTGATGTCTACCTCCATATCCTCATTCCCATTTATCATGCTACCATTATCCCTAAGATCCTCTTTAGTCTTATTAAAGACTGAGGCAAAGTATTTGTTTAGATATTGGGCCATGCCTAGATTATCCTTGACCTCCACTCCATCCTCAGTTTTTAGCGGTCCCACTTCTTCTTTCTTTGTTTTCTTCCTATTTATATGACTATAGAACCTTTTACTATTGGTTTTAATTCCCTTTGCAAGGTCCAACTCTACTTGACTTTTAGCCTGTCTCACTTTATCCCTACATATTCTGACCTCAATAAGGTAGCTTTCCTTACTGATCCCTCCCTTCTTCCACTCCCTATATGCTTTCTGCTTTTTCTTAATTACCTCTCTAAGATGCTTGCTCATCCAGCTTGGTCTACAACTCCTGCCTATGATTTTTTTCCCCTTTCTTGGGATGCAGGCTTCCAATAGCTTCTGCAGCTTTAATTTAAAATAATCCCAGGCCTCCTCTACCTTTAAACCCATAAATTCTTCAGTCCAATCCACTTCCCTAACTAATTTCCTTAATTTTTGAAAGTCAGCCCTTTTGAAATCAAAAACCCTAGTTGCAGATTTATTTTTGTTAATCCTTCCATTCAGTTTGAACTGAATTAGCTCATGATCACTTGAGCCAAGATTATGCCCTACAACCATTTCCTCTATGAGGTCCTCATTACTCACCAAGACCAAATCTAAAATGGCATCCCCTCTAGTCGGTTCAGCAACTACTTGCTGAAGGAATCCATCAGCTATCGCATCTAGGAAAATCTGAGCCTTATTATTATTACTAGCACTCGTCCTCCAGTCTATATCTGGGAAGTTAAAGTCTCCCATGATCACACAGTTTCCATTAGTATTTACTTTATTAAAAACATTAAAAAGGGCTCTATCCATATCCAAATTAGATCCCGGCGGTCTATAGCACACCCCAAGCACTATCCCAGGGGAGGCTCTAATAGTTTTCTTCCCCAATTTAATTGTTACCCAGACAGACTCAGTCATATCCATTTCATCGCTTCTTATTTCTTTACATTCTATCTCATCATTGATATACAGTGCTACTCCACCACCTTTACCTTTATTTCGGTCTTTCCTAAACAGCACATACCCTTCAATACCTGTAGCCCAGTCATGACTACTATTCCACCAGGTCTCTGTTATACCTATAATATCTGGTTTCACTTCCTGCACTCTAAAAATAACCTCATATCATCTCTTCCTCCATTCATGTTTTATGAGTTCAAGGTCAATTTGATCAGTTCCATTTGTTCTCTTTCAATTATTTCCCGTAGCTGAAATTTTCTGTCATAATATCCTTTGGGAACATTTGTGGCTCTATGGTTATGATTCTGATATTTTCATAATATTAAATTCTAAAATGCTGTTTTCTGTAGATAAAAGGAAGATATAGCTGCAGTTAAAAATTTGTGCCCCTAAACATTCATTTCTTTGAATCAAAGCTGTGTAATAACTTGTGGAACATACGTTTATTTTAAAAATTAAATTACAAAATAGAGTTGGTTTGACACTTGAATATACTGTAGCTTTGAACATTATCACCTCATTTTTGTAAGCTATTTGAAATTATCTGGATTTTGATTTTTAAAATGGCAGTAAAATCATCTGTCATTTAATATTCACTGCATTCCCTTTGATAATTGCTTATAGGAATCAAATATTAATATAAATATATCGTTATTTATTTTCCTTCAGTTTTATTTTTGCCCAGAATATTAAAATGAATTGTTGAAGCTTTGTAGAAGTTTAGTGTTTTGCACCATTCCACTGTCTTAGTCAGTAATTTCACATTTCTGAAAGAACGGTTATCTTAACAAAACCCCCACACTTGTATTCATGGTAAAGTATTTTATCACTAATAAATGAAGGTTTCGCTTGGAAAACTTAAGAGTCAGATTTTATACTGTAGAGAGAGATTTAAAATTTAAGAATTCTGAAGCCAGAGATTTGTTGTCGTCTTAACCAATTGTTGCTGTTTTAGATATCAAATTCTATGTCTTTATGGGAGAAACACAATTGTTTTTTCATGAGGATCTTTAAAGAATATTAATATGTTGTAAAACTTGTTAAAAATTAAAAATGTGAGATCAGACTTGGTATTGTCTTTTAGACAGCTGAACCCCCTTTGTACACTCAGTGTGCTTATAAAATGTTCAGGGAACTAAAAATTTTTTAAAATAGCTGGTTGCCTCAACAAAGCTAAATTCAACATTAAATGCAGCTTTTCAATATATTGCTATCTGCAAGGCTGTAAATGTTTATTCAGCTCTAGTGCCGGCTTTTATTTTATGTAATTGTAGGTAACCTTTTCCTTTTCATTTTAGAGCACTGAAAATATATTCCAGACAACGTCAGATTCACCCTCATACAGCTTGGGTGTTGCTGGGGATATTTCTCAATAATTCTGTATATTAGTTCTTCTGACATATGAGCTGATGAATCTCTGAAATCCCTAATCCTACAGAGACTTGTTTATGTGCATCAATGTAATCAAACCCCTGAGTAGTGTGATTGAGACTGTGCATATGAGTAAAGTTAAGCATGTGTTTAAGCTTTTAAAGGCTTGGGGCCTAACAGGCTTCAGAATTGTCCTTGAAAGACATGGGGCTCACCCTACAGTTCTCCGGGTGAAGAAAGACCATGGCAGTTTGAGTGTGCAAGGAATAAGTTAGGCCTTCCGATTTACTGTTGTGAATTAGGGCCCCAATTTGGGACAGCGCTTTAGCAGGTGTGTAAGTCACATTGACGTTTGTGCTTTAACCGCTCTCCCAAATTGGGATGCTTTCCTGAATCAGCACCTAAGTCTGGGAGAAGCAAAATATCATTCATTTATACTGAAAAACAGAAGTATAACTGTGGAACTCTTCAGAAATGGGTATTTTCCATTAGTTGGGACGTGCTGTGCGGCATTTCAGTGAACACCCTGTAAAATGGCCCAAGGCCTCATGGTGTTTAAGCTAAAAATTAGGGGCAATTGTTCAAATCTATTAAGTGCTTGAGTACGAGCTTGCAAAACTGTAGAGGAACATTTATAATGCTGTTAATTTCTTTACCCAGGTATAGGTCATCCTTGTAGTTTAAATATCATTGTTTAAATGCTTCATCAGAAAAGTTATGCTTTAGCTTCATTTCATTATCATGCTAGTCCAGCTAGATTTAAGGCTAAAATCTAATATTTTTAATAATACTTTGCAGAGATGAGCTCATTTATCATCATAAATACATGAGTGTACTGAGTGTTCATTTGGGGCTTACTCCAACACCTATTGAAGTCAGTGGGCATTAGATCTAAGTGTCAGTTCTCAGAATGGAGAGAGGTAAATAGTGGTGTCCCCCAAGAGTCTGTACTGGGACCAGTGCTGTTCAACATATTCCTAAATGATCTGAGAGAGAGGGTAAAGCATCAGATGGCAAAATTTGCATACAATAAAAAATTACTCCAGATAGTTAAGTCAAAAACAGACTGTAAAAAGTTACCAAGGGGTCTCACAAAAGTGGGTGACTGGGCAACAAAATGGCAGATGAAATTCAATATTGATTAAATGCAAAGCAATGCACATTGGAAAACATAATCCCAACTATATATATAAAATGGTGGGGTCTAAATTAGTTGTTACCGAACAAGAAAGAGATCTTGGAGTCATTGTCAATAATTCTCTGAAAAGATCCACTCAATGTGCAGCGGCAGTCAAAAAAGCAAACAGAATGTTGGGAATCGTTAGGAAAGGGATAGATAACACGACAGAAAATATCATATTGCCTCTAGATAAATCAATGTTATGCCCACATCTTGAATACTGTGTGCAGATCTGGTCGCCCCATCTCAAAAAAGTTATATTGGAATTGGAAAAGGTATAGAAAAGGCAAACAAAAATGATTAAGGGTATGGAGCAGCTTCCATATGTGGAGAGATTAATAAGACTGGGATTTTTCAGCTTGGAGAAGAGACGACTAAGAAGGGACATGATTGAGGTCTATAAAATCATGACTGGTGTGGAGAAAGTAGATAAGGAAGTGTTAGTTACTGTTTCTCATAACACAAGAACTCTAGGGGTCACCATATGAAATTAATAGGTAGCAGGTTTAAAACAAACAAAAGGAAGTATTTCTTCACACAACGCACAGTCAACCTGTGGAACTCCTTGCCAGAGGATGTTGTGAAAGCCAAAACTATAACAGGATTAAAAAAAGAATTAGATAAGTTCATGGAGGATAGGTCCATCAATGGCTATTAGCCAGGGTGGGCAGGGATGGTGTCCCTAGCCTCTGTTTGCCAGAAGCTGGGAATGGGCGAGAGGGGATGAATCACTCGATTATCTGTTCTGTTCATTCCCTCCAGGGCACCTGGCACTGGACACTGTCAGTAGACAGGATACTGGGCTAGATGGACCTTTGGTCTGACCCAGGATGGCCGTTCTTACGTTAGGGTTTAAAAGCAAAGGCACTGAGATGCTGGGTGAGTTTAGCACATGCCTGGACCATACTGTTCCTGTATGTCGGCCCAGCGTCCGCAATTCGGCATGTGGAGCGTTACTGAGCTCAGTTACATTCAAGCTTCCTGTAATTTCAGTGACTCCCTCAGAGATGTGACAGAGCTCCCTCCCCCGCACTCCACTTTCCCTGAAGAAAAAATAAAATAATATGGCAGTAATATTGCCACTGTTCTTATCAATATACATGTATTCACAGTCTTTTACATAGATTACAGGACATACCGTGCATTTGGGGCTAAAAACAAAGAAATCAGTTCAAGAAATCAGTTCAGGCCCTGATCCTACAAACTTTTAAGCACATAAACACTGCTACTGAAGTTAATTGGACTTGATTCAGCAGCACCATTAAGGTCAATGGGAGTTTTGCCATTGACTTAAAGGAACATAGGATGAAGCCCTATGTGCAAAAAGTTACTCGTATACTTACTTTTTTAGTATTGAGGCCTTAAATATTAGTAAACTGTTCATGAAAGATGAAATACCTGGAGCTCTGTGTTTGTTGTGATTTTCTTTGGCTGTTGTACAGACAGCTACATTCCTATTTAGTATCATTTATTTTTACACGGTATAGATGTGCACAAATCACTTTCTTTACTTTTCCCACTTGGCAAATATTGGTGATGCAGTTACCTTAATTCTGAAATATTCCCATTCTAAATACTTATGGGGACAGGTTATTTTGAACTGTGCTGCAGAGAGTAAAGAATTCTAGTTGTGTTATTTTAAGAAATGAGTCAATAATTCTGCAAGTTAAAAAACCCTGAAAATATTGTTATAAAAAATTATAGTATTTCTTAATTTGTAATATTGTACAAAATGGAAAATATCTAAAATATATAGAGAAAATATATATACAAATGTCTGCACAAATTGCAAATGATTTAATTTTGTGTTTCCTGTTGATTTATATTCCATGATGTACATATTATGTGGATTGTCATTTATTGCATATTGGCTGTTTTAATACTGTTGTTAAATTGTAATTTTATTTTATTTTAAACTAATCATCACAGACCCAGCTTTATTTTGTTAATGTAAAGGTTGCTACTCTGTGTAGGTATAAAACCAAGAATTCTATTTTAACAAAAAAACATTTTATATTATTTATTGAATCCATATATTTCTTCAACTTGTGACATTCCAGAAAATTCCTGCTCCTTATCTGTATAGCTTGTTATTTAACGAGATGGCAGTTCCTTTCAGATAGAAGTAAACAGCTTTATTCTGTTTTTTTCATAAATAAAGTCAAATTAATTTCAGTAACAATCTGTCCAGTTTACCATTTTATTGTAAAAATAAAAACACACCCTTTTTTGCAGTTACCTAGATCATCTTTTTAGTGCAATGGCTGAGTGAATGAAGCATCATATAAACATCCTTGCAAATAAAACCCATCAGCTCAGTTTGCTGGTATTCACAGCTTTTATTCCTGAACATTCCAGTGAGCGAGGTTTTATTCTCAAGAATGGTCATGGAAAGCAAACTGTTACAAATGCTCGTGCAAATAATCACAAAAGGATGTTTACAGTGGCAGTGCTGTCTCAGCCATTTTAGAAAGCTCATTACTAGTCATGGAAAACATATGAAGAGTTACCAGTGCTCACAGTTTTTTTTGTGAACAGAAAAAGGGACTTCCCCTGTTCATAAAGCTTACATCATCCAATCAGGAAACAGAAATAGTGTCATGGAACATAGGTGACCAGTCACACTGCGTGGCTAGCAAATACTCCTAAGTTGAAATGGTATTGCTTAACTCCCACTGAAACCTTCAAAATGGCATTTCAATTGTATTTAAGTAGCACATGGGTCTCCGGCACATGGGAATGCATTTCACCTATAGGGAGAAGTTTGCAACTAAACTATTGGCTGACTTGACTTCTGTCTTCACAAACTATTGTGACTATTGGACAATTCTGTAAAATTATGATCTAGTGGTGGATAATTTACTAACAGACAATAGGGCTAAATTTATTAAATAACTCATTTGCTAAAACTCACCCATCTCTAAGCATGCCATCTACGCTTTGAGGAATACATTGCAGCATAAAAGAATACGTTTTTAATCTCCACGTATTGGGAAACTTCAAGTACTCTTTAGTATTTCATTAAATAACATCGTGCTTATGGAGAGCTCACCATCAAGTGTTCCTTTTACCCACCATCGGAATTAAGCCTCTTCTTCTTAACAAAAAAGAAAAGGAGGACTTGTGGCACCTTAGAGACTAACCAATTCAGCTGAGCATAAGCTTTGTTAGTCTCTAAGGTGCCACAAGTCCTCCTGTTCTTTTTGCGAATACAGACTAACACGGCTGCTCCTCTGAAACCTGCTTAACAAACTAGCACAAATGCTTTATTCAGAGCTGGAGACAGCACTGTGTAAGGCTGACTACTTTTCTTTGGTTTGATTGTTTTTGTTTTGTTTTCCATTTTCCCAGTCTTAAATTGTTTGACCACATTTAATTGCTATTGCTATCAAGCAAACCAGAATTTTGAGCAGTCCTGCCTCATGAGCATCCACAGAGAGAGATTAGGCCACAGTGAAGTAGGCAGTGCTGCCAGCATAAAGCTTCTCTCTGAAGCCCTCTCTTAAATGCACTATGAGGTTGATAGAACTGATTCCAAATCAGTTAAACCCAAACATACCAGAGCAGAACAGGTTTCAGAGGAGCAGCCGTGTTAGTCTGTATCCGCAAAAAGAACAGGAGGACTTGTGGCACCTTAGAGACTAACCAATTTATTTGAGCATAAGCTTGCATCCGATGCAGTGAGCTGTAGCTCACGAAAGCTTATGCTCAAATAAATTGGTTAGTCTCTAAGGTGCCACAAGTCCTCCTTTTCTTTTTGCAGAGCAGAACGGTTCTTTATAATATCGAGAGGTTTGAGTTTGAAGTCCTGTATTAGAGGGTAGATTGTACCTTGGCATCAGGATTTTCCTGACGTGCTTGTTGTTTCCATTCTAGCTTATTAGAGAGCGGAATGGAGAGAGGCATAAAGGGATTTCGGTATGAGGCTGTAGCTGAGTACCGTGGAAGGATAAAGTTTTCCCTATTGAAATATGTACTTGTTTCTTTCTTAAGAGAGAGCGGTGACTGAGCAGGTGAGGTGAACTAGTGCAAATCAAAGCAGACTGAAAAACAGAATAAAGTTAGAACTTCCTGAGAGAGGCATTTTCTTACTCACTTCATTTTTGTGACTTAATTCAGAAGCAGCAGTAGAGGAGCAGATTTATATTAATAGCAATGAGTGATTAAAAAAATTGAAAGCGAGCCTGTTTTCAGTGTGTGATTTAATGGTAAGAAAAGCCAGGATCTGTAAATCACTTTAGATATTGTATCTGAGGAACATTTGTTTTCTGTGTTTTGTTCTTTTCATATTTATTGCGCAGAGGAGGTTTTATACCTCATCAATACACCACTGGTGCGCGTTCGAAGCCGGATCTTCCACAGAGACTCTGTGTCCCCAGGTTCCAGTCCTCGGCAGTTTCTGTGCTGTGCCATACTTAGTTACTTCTACCATTATTGTTTTTTTAAGAATTATTTTGAACAGCTAAGCTGCTTCTGAGTGTTGGTCGACTGCTCTCATGCAAAGAGAACTCCAATAAAAACCCCATGTGAGCATGCTATTGTGTTTCATTCTTTCCATGCTATTGTGTTTCATTCTTTCCATGCGATTGTGTTTCATTCTTTTAAAAAAAAGGACAAGGCTGCGTGAGCTTTTCTAGGTAAGGGTACACTGGCCTGTTGGGCATACGGGCACTGTGACTCAAGGTGACGCAGATTTTAAGACCCTCCTAAAGAAATATTTTGGGAGGGAAGAGGAGGAGAAGGTTACAGAAGCATGACATGCTTGCACCTGTGCAGTGAGACTGTTTAGAAAGTGAGGTCATGATCCCTCTGCTGCGCTTGCCAGGGCTAACCGACGCCTTATTCTCTGTGAATGGTATTTGCCTTGGCAAGGTGGGAAGCAGTTCATCCCTTTTTCTACTCTCCCATAAAACTATGCTTCATACAGAGAGCATATCAACTCCACCCCTACCAGGCAGCCGGAGTCTAGATGATTGCCAGTTACATGTGGTATATAAAGGCAGTTTCCCGACCGCTTTCCCTCACTCTGCTTTGCACCCTCTCCTGGAAGCATGGAGTCTTTGTTTAGTCTTCTACTGCTTTCATCTCAGCTTGTCTTGGAGGAAAGAAGTAAAATCTCGAGGAAAAAGAAGGCCCTTAAAGGAATGGCAGAGAGAATGATTGGTTATGGGCCCATCACTGAGACTTCAGGTTACCGGTGCATAGGGGGATGGTGACTTTTCTTTAGCTACTCGTCTCCCCTCCTGCTGGCCACCCTGAGTCCTTCCAGTCCGCAGGTTGATCCCAACAGGCTGTTGTTCTGTGGAGCAGAGTTAAAGCAGCTGATGCTGATGCTTCACAGGGCCAGCAGTGTGAGCCAGGGCCATCTCCTTGGGACGGGAGCGCTGTGCTCAGATTTCTGTCTCCCTCGCCCTGCGGAACCCTGGAATTCAGCACGCTGCTCTTCTCCAGGCACGGAGTGCAGGCCCTGAAGAGCCTGCATGCTTTTTTTCTCGGGATAATTCTCCTCAGGATTTCCTGAGGTGACATGGGGGGTTCCAGTTTCCCTTCCCCACCACTAAGAAGCTCAGAGAGCTGCCACCCACCACAAGACACAGCGTGCCCCTGTCCGGACAACTTCTCTGCTCCCTCCATCATTTTAGAGCAGCGCTTCCTTCATTCTCCTGGCACCTGCTTTCTGGCTCATCAGGAGGAGCACGCTCCTTCCACAGCTCTAATGCAGCCTGGTTTCCTTGCAGGGAAATGCATAACTCGCAGGATGTCTGTCAGCATCTGCAGTGGATATGGAAGGCCCCTTTGCACAGCAGTGTGGCCTTCCCTGCACAGGAGAGTGACTGACCGGATAGTATCGATGGGAAGGTGGAGGTTTCCCTCAGGAGGGTTTTGTGACCCTCCGGATGTTCTCCACACTGCTTTTATTACAGACCTGTCCTCCTCTCTGCATTCCTCTCCCTGGTTCCCTCCTACGCTAAGACTCCAGGGACATAAAGCAGCCCTAAGGCCTATCTAGTTGGTATTATCTGACATCTACATGGCAGTAGGGCCTAGAGGCTAACCAAGTCAAGGTTCCATTGTGCTAGGAGCTGCACAAACATGTTGTGAATGCCGTAAATTGCTTCCATTCTCCAGGCACGTGAGGATTACTCTCGTTTTTGCACTCTTTTAGACAGCAGCCCAAGATGCATCACTCCTGCGTCATCATGGCTGAGTTTATTCCCATGCCTTAGGCTCATGTCAGGGTTCTATCGCCTCTGCTCCACCTTTATTTGAGATGTGTTGGGTTGGGCAGTGCCTGGCTCACTAAACAAAGATAACGCACATGCACAAAGGATTTCACCAATATCAAGTCTTCAGTTTTGGTTCATACACCACGTGGTAAAATCAGCAGATTTACAGAAATGTAATGGGCAAAGTTGATTATGTTTCTCCTATCTGTTCAGGTCCCTGGAGGCCTCCAGATAGCTTAGCCAGAGATACCTAGAGCTGCCAGAGACGCATTCTGCCATCCAAGAGGCTGCAGTACAGACAGAGCTTTGCCTCTGAAAATCCCTTGCCCCAAAATATCACTGTGAAAGGCTACTGAGTAACAAAATGGGGGGAAATGCCGATGATCTTCGAGAGCCTGGTTCCTACAGAACAACTTCCTCCTGTCACTGCCCTGGAACGAGAACCCTAACTCACGCTAAGCTGAGCGAGACTCGGGACAATCTGACCAAGTGGAACCCCAAAAGCGAATGCAGAGAGACGAGGCAAATGCCTGAGCATTGCATCAGGCACTGCCCCCGTCAACATCCTGCACTCCCAAGGAACTGCTTAAGATAAGTGAGAACAGCGGGGCGAGGCTGTGGTTTTGGAGCAGGAAGCTATGAGGAGTTAGGTATGGACACAGCTCTTCGCCCACTTTCCCAGGCCGGTGTGCAGAGGAAGGTAATCAGATCGGAAGCAGAGCTGGGGCAGGGGCAATGGGGGCTTTTTAAATGACAGGCCCCCGCTGAGATGCATAAAAAAAGAAGAAAAGGCTTGGGGGAAGCCCAGATCCAGCCGGAGGGGGGGCCGCAGTTGTGGGGCTTGTACCTTATAAAGGAGGGCCTGTCTACCCCAGAAAGGGAGGGAGCACTTTGTGTTTATGTTCTGGGGACTCCTTTCAGTGTTGATGTGGGGTCCCTCCTCCTCCATAAGACAAGGGCATCCGGCAAGTCTCATGCAGCTTATCCCACTCCTTCCAAAGGTAAGAAAAATCTCCTTCTGTCGCTAATTGACAAGTGCTCTCTCCTGGCTCTGATTGCCTGCACCCCAAGAGCCAGGAGTTCTTTCCCGTGGACGCCATCTGTCAAAATGCAGCGAGAGACAGCCCTGCCAGCAGCTGCTTTCTTGGGCGAAGCCGTTGTCGTGCATTATCTGCCTGCTGTGGGGAGTGGGGAGCAAAGCAAGGGAGATTTAGGAGAGCACAGGAGCCTATGCTATGCATCTGAGAGGGTGGTTTAACTAGGGCCATTGTTTCTGAGGGAGCTCCGTCACCACTGGGCCACCAGGGATTTTGTAGCAAGGGGCTGTTACTCCACAGTGCACCATGCTGCTACCTGGGCAAGGTACAGTTCTGATTTTTGCAAACAATTCGTCGACACTGTAAGGGCCCAGTGTAGGTTTTAGTGATGCGCTGCTATCCCTGCAGCTAACGGGTTATTTTATTTATTCGTTCGTTCCTTGTAGCTAGTCAAAGACTGTAGGCACACTTCCCACAAAAGTTAGAAGGAAAGCTGCAAACGACACAGTGGGTCCCATTCTGTGTGTGCTTCCGGCCCAACATTGGCTAGTCATGCCTGTGAGATCTGTAAATGTCTATAGTGCTTTACAAGTCTCCAGGGAAGATTCTAGCATTGGCTGTGAACGCTGAAAGTGATAGGAAACTGTTTCTCGCTTTGGCAGTGGGTTTTCTACAGCTGGATGAAATTTTTTTAACTGCAGGGGCATTTTTGGTGATAAAAAGCAGTTATGTTTCTTGAAAACACTTTGATTTCAGAGAAATTTTTGGAAGGGGAAAAATCAAAATGAAAATATCTTAATTTTGAGTTGAAATTTTTGTTTTGGTTCTCAGAAAAAAACAGAATAAAAATGGTGATTTGAAATGAAACAAGATGGGAAAACGGGTTTAGTTTGAAATCTACTGGAAATACTGAAACTTCCAAAAAAAACCTGTTGCATTTGAAATTTTCTTTGAAATCAAATGGGATTTTTCAAACAATTCTATGTCTTTGTGTATTTGATGTCAGTTTCACTGTTCCCTCTGTGCTGTCAACCAGCTAGTTTCCCCTATTCTCATCTGTGGCCCTTATATAGGGCACACAGAAACATATTAGTGAATAGGAAAATATGATTATAAACCCACAAAATTTGGCAGCATGAGGCTGTTGCAGGAATAGCAACTTAAAATGCTCTTAAATCATGTTTTGAAGTTCACTGGATTTCAATCTGATAATGTCCCTTTTTATACATCGATTTCCATCATGAAATTGCGTCTACAGAAACCTTGGTGATCGTAGGAGGCAGACGTACTCATCCAACGATCCAAACCGGGGCTATAAATGGCACCTCCCTCAATCTCTCTTCAGTGCTGCTGGTTTTTACTGCTAATAGTGCTCCTGTAATATTTCCATTTACTGTCCGGCGTTACAATTTAATGCCGTTTCATCGTATTTTAGGCTAAAGTTGCTGAGGCTTTTTATCTGTCAACCAAGAAAGCAACACCTAGAGTCATCTGGTGGGAAAGAGTTTTACTGACACCTGTTACTTCGATACATCTCCTTCCCCACAATGAACAAGATGCAATGACTGAGCTCAATCCTAGTGACGCTTGCGCATTAGAGCTTTTTGTTATGCTTGTAAGCCCAAAAATATCCTAGATACATGTCTACCCCACATGTGAGTTGGTAACACAGCTTGAATCAGTCAGAATGGCTACGCAAGTGATAAACAAAGCCGTGTGGCCTAGTGATTGGAGATTTGGACTCGGGAGAGCTGCATTCTGTTCCCGCCTCCACCCCAACGTGCTTGGTGACTCACAGGATCTGGCTGTGCCTCTCGTTCCACTCTTGGTCTGTCTTGTCTTTGGGCAAGAGGTGTCTCTTCCAACAGATCGGAACGCATTGATTCGCTGGTGAAAGGGCTGGCCCGAGTGCAGAGCAATAGAAAACCAGACTCATTGTTTTCTGTGCTAAGGGTGTTTTGTTCTTTTTAGTACTTTTCCAGGATCAGGGTGAGAGAGATGACGTCAGAAGGTGACACTGGCCCATTCAGAGGGAAGAGGCCAGTGCACCTGGGACTGCTCCGTTGATCCCCCTTCCCCCTGCCCCCCGTTAGGCTTAGGAGAGGCCACCTAGGCCCTAGAAGAAAGGAGACCTGGAGACTCGTAGAGGAGTCAGACAGGAAGTTAGGCTAAGACACAGGGAGCAATAAGGAAGAGCTGGCAGCAGCTGCTTGGGAGTCCCAGGTGAGGGAGCTGAAGTTGGATGGGCGCTGTCCCAGGAGTGTTGGTGAGAACTGACCAAAGCTGGGGACTCCCTAGGCAGGAGCCATTGGGAAAAGGGCAGATCCAGCGTGGTCAGAGGAAGCTGAGCCCGGAAGCCAGAGGTTTGTTGCAGGAGGGTCTATCCCCTGAGGAGGGGCAGGGCTTGCAGGCATGGAGGTCTGGGGAGCAGAACCCGTGGGGAGCCCTCTGGGCGAAGACCTTAGTGAAGAGCTGCAGGGAGGCCTGGAGACTGAGGCCTTTGGTCGGGGCAGAAGGAAGTGGCAACACAGTGCTGCTTCTGACTGTCGGGTGGGTGACCTGGGAGAGTTGCCCATGAAGTGGGGAAGGCGGAAGCTGTTCTATCTTTGTATGTTTACAGTGGGTTTGTCAAGAATGGTTTTACTGTGAGGCTTGGGAGGGAACTACTGCACTGGTGTGCAGGCAGAAATTGTGCCCAGAGGTGGGGCTTTGTGTTGGACCCTGGCAGCCTGTTCCTTTCATGGGCAAGCAGAAGGGGAAACGGAGGCAGGCACACCTGTCACACTGCAGCCTGCTGCTGGATCACTCTGCCACAGATGCCTAGACAGATACGTCATCAACAGCTGTTGTTGAGGCTGGTGCCCTGGGATTCACTGGCAAGGCGACGGTTTAGGGCACTCAACTGCAGCCTTGTGGCCCATTCTTTGCTCCTGAGAGCCATATTCCCCCATCTGGCTAACAAGCTGCACTCGCTCAGCAGAGACGTCCAGGCTGGGCTGTCCTCTTGAGTGCTGCCGAGCAGCTTTTAAATTCTGCTTTGGCTCATTCACCAACCTAAGCTTATGTTTCCCACCTTTCCCCGGCGTCTCACAGACTGCCCGGCCCCTGGCTCTCCCTTGGCAATGGTTATAAACATTTTCTACGTGACAAACACATCCCAAATCACACAGGATGCATGCCCACAATGCTAAATCGAGAACTCATTCACTCAGGCCATTACCCAGCACAAACCACGGTGCAGGAATGCCTATGATGAATCTGAATTCCCACTGTTCCTATCCTGCTGAAGTACCTCAGAGTGGCATGAAGAGCCTAATCCAGACCTCTGAAATCGCATGCCTTTGAACTATTCACTTCAAGTGGGACTGGGAGGTATTTTTAACAAGTGTTTGTGAGACACTTTGTATAACTGTCAACCTTGCATGAGGGAACTGAAGTCTGATATTCCTGTTTTCCCTTCTCACTAACATCTCTTGAAACCTCTGGCACCGGCATTCTGGAAACGTAACCATCACTGATCCCTTGGGAAGCAGGAGAAAGCGAGGGGCTGGGTACTGTGTGAGAGAAGGTGGAAAAGGCGGATAGTTGGATACCTCTTGCTGCACAAGTTTAATAGCAGGTCTCTGAGTCCAGAAGCCAAAAATCCCAGCCCCGCTGGGTGTTCTCCCACACAATAATGCCTTCCCTTAAAAAGAAAAAAAAAGAAAAAAAATCTGGCACTCCTCTGTCCAGGTTCTGAGATCCCAGTTGATTAAAGGCTTAGACTGGTGTGCTTTAAAAATAGCAGCGTCTGGTGTTCAGTTCCCTCTCGTTGGGGTGAGAGTTCGACGTAAAAGCAACATCTGACGGTAGGTGGCACATAAAGTTGTTTGTTATACTCAGTAAGAGGCTTCCTGAGCCTAGCACATCACACTCCTCAAACCCAACACAGAGGCACCCAGGAAAGTGAATCCAAGTTAATTTAAAGTCTGAATTTGAAATAATTAGTTAACCTGAATTAATTCCCCGTGTGGACGCTGTTCCGCAGAATTGTGGCACTAATTCAATTTCTTTTAATTCACTTCAGAATTAGGCCATGTTAGAGAAACTCCAGTGGGAAGCTGCCATCGGCAGAGGACCCCGGCTGCTGTATTCCACAGTGCAGGTATAAGGGAGAGTATTTTTACTCTGTCCTACAATCAGTAGGGCCAAATTTTTGGCTATATCAAGCTTGCTGGATATTTTGGCACAACAGTTGACACGATTTTTTTTCCATTGTGGAGAGCTGGACCTGTGCTATTTTAAGTGTTGCACACAGGTCAGCTGCCCGTCTGAGACGGTGATCTCATCAGATCTCACGCACTAAGCATGGTCAGGCATGATCAGTGCTACTTGTATGGAAGGGAAACCGAAGGAGCTGCAGGAAGCAGTGGTGGTGATTAAGTACAGACTCCGTTTGGAACCATCCCTCAGCCTCAGGTTGGGGAGCCCTTTGGCATTAGAGGTGCCTTTTGAATGAGCTGGAACTAAGGTCCTCCTGGCCACATGCAATCATCCGTTATCCTGGTCCAGGCACTCTTTTACAAGGGGTGAGATGTACACTTCGGTTTTGTTTGTACTATAATTAAAGTAATTTATATTATGAATCTGAATGCCCCCCACAGTCTCAGCGGAGTAGTGTTCTTCATTTCCTAGTTTTGAGCACTGTTGCTCCGTGCTGTTAAACAACTTCTGAATCCCACCCCTGAGCTGGCTGCATTTCTGAGGCTGGTTATGTGATTTGTGTGCATTTGTGATTGATCATCTAATCTAGATAGATAATTTCAGATCCAACAGATACTCTGTCAGTGAGCGCTTTCCCCTGCATTGCTTTCTGGTTTTCATTTCATTTTATTTTATTTTCAGGGGCTTGGCCTATCTCCCCCCCACCCCCCATTCCATCAGTTCCAGTCTGGGTGGTGTTTCACCAGCACATGCAAGTCGTAGCCCCATGTTGTGTGCCCTATTTCATACTGGTAAAATACACCTTCAATTACCAACCTAGTTTGAATTGTCTTTCCTTCTTACTGTGGCCTTCTGCTCTTAATCGATTTTCTGCCTTAGCCTGAAAGTAAACAATGATTACTGATAGATCTGCATTCAGCAAGGGCAACTGTGATTGTCTCGTCCGACCCCCATTGTAACACAGACCATTTGACTTCCCCCAAAATAATTGCTGTTTGAATTAGAGCAGATTTTTTAGAGAGTGGTTTTCAGCCTGTCGTCCGTGGAACCCTGGGGGCTTTGTAGACTATGTCTATGATTTCCAAAGGGGTCCGCGCACACCTGCTGCAGGACAACATCCAATCTTGATTTAAAAAATTTCCAGTGATGGTGAGCCCCCCATGTCCCTGGATAAATTGCTCCAGTGGCTAATTACTCTTGCTACCCTCAGACAGAGGTATCGGATTAAAAGGGTGGCACTCTCATGGAATGAAGGCAGTTTTCTTGGAGGGAGAATCTTTAGTAGAAGTGGTATGCTGGTAGACAGGTTTTGCCTGGCAGCAGAGGTGGACCAACACCCATCTCATTCAGACCCAGGTTCTGTCAGCACAAAGCCGTCCTGCATTTAGCCGGCTGCTGCCTTTGCAGAGACTGTGCATGAGCCCAGTGGTGGTGTGAGAGGCTCTGGCTGCCTGAGTGGCTTTAACAGCTGTACCTCCTCCTTGGGGCTCTGGCTGGGGTGGCTGGAGTGCTTCTGAAGCCAGCAGGCTCTGGGCAGAATTGTACAGCTCCCTGCCGGGCAGAGGAGAAGAAACACGCTTCGAGCCATTCCCACGGTGTATTTCAGTGAAATCCCTCCGGCAGCTAGAGCGAGGTTGGCAGGGCCGTTTGGCAGGAGCTGGGTGCAGAGCGAAGGGCCTGCAATGCTGCTATGTGCCCCTGGGAGCCAAGGGAGTTGCAGCCAGACAGGGAGTATCTTGGGCTGTGGAGCAGATAAGGAAAGCACTAGCTGGAAATGCCGCTTCTGATGCCCTTGGGATCTTGGCATTATCTGGGCTCTGTGCTGCATGGCAGTGCCATGATGAATCACCAACAAGGTGCGGGAACCAGCTGCCACGACAGTTCTTCTGCTGTGTCTCATTAGCAATAGGGCTGCTCTGACGCCTTCTGAGCCAGGGCAGGGGTGGTGCCAAGGCCTCCCGGCTGCTGGGCCGGCAGGCAGCACCTGCCAAGTGCCAGCAGCCGGACGTGCGGCCTGGGTGTGGATGGCTGGAGTGGCTCCCGCCTGCTGAGCTCTCTGCCGGGACTTTTCCCGTTGGGATGTGTTTCACCAAAGAACATTCTTAAACCACTGATGGAAACTTTCTTCCCTTTGCATCAGACCTTCTTCCATCCCCAAATATCTGGTTATGTTCAGCTGTGCGTGCACACGGGAAGGTCGGTGCAGACGAAGAGCGTGTGTGAGTTGCAAGGAGGGTGGACTTGGGGTGGCAGGTGGGGGACGATGTCCCCCTCCCTCATCTTGCCCCCATATAGAATTCCCCAAATCTCTCCCGCCTGCCAGCTCATTTGGCTGTGGGCCTCGGAGCGGCCAGTCGCCTCACTCAGACCTGGAGCTGGCCTTTATTTTTAGCAGTGACATGTGTCAACTCAGCTGCTGCTATCGCAGGGGGCGGGGGAAGGGGAGGGGCAGCCGGGAGGTGCCTCCTTGCCACTGGTCTCTTGCTCTCTTTGCTTGTTCTGCTTGGTAGGATCCTTTAGCTGCTAATAGAGCCGGGCATCCGTCTAGGACTTTAACTCCCTGAATCCCGCAGCGCCGCTTGTACAAAAGGTAGAGTCTCTGCTTGGCTGGTTTGGTTTGTGTCCCGAAGGAGACGTGTGTTGCTTTGGGATCCAAAATGTACTTTTTTGGGTGTGCTTGTTGCTGGGCTCTTGACTCCCAGAAGCGGGTGGGGGGGCTATTTTTAGCCAGCTATGAAGGGCTACAGTAACAGGTTTGCCTTTGGTGGACTGCATCCATTGGCTGGTTTTTCTCTCCCAGCAAACAGAACTTGTGTGGGGGGGTGTGCATGCGTGGGGGAGGTGGTGTGTGTGGGGGGGGTGCGTGGGGGAGGTGGTGTGTGTGTGTGTGTGGGGGGGTGCGTGGGGGAGGTGGTGTGTGTGTGTGTGTGGGGGGGTGCGTGGGGGAGGTGGTGTGTGTGTGTGTGGGGGGGTGCGTGGGGGAGGTGGTGTGTGTGTGTGGGGGGGGGTGCGTGGGGGAGGTGGTGTGTGTGTGTGGGGGGGTGCGTGGGGGAGGTGGTGTGTGTGTGTGGGGGGGTGCGTGGGGGAGGTGGTGTGTGTGTGTGTGGGGGGGTGCGTGGGGGAGGTGGTGTGTGTGTGGGGGGGGGGGTGCGTGGGGGAGGTGGTGTGTGTGTGTGGGGGGGTGCGTGGGGGAGGTGGTGTGTGTGTGTGTGGGGGGGGTGCGTGGGGGAGGTGGTGTGTGTGTGTGGGGGGGGTGCGTGGGGGAGGTGGTGTGTGTGTGTGGGGGGGGTGCGTGGGGGAGGTGGTGTGTGTGTGGGGGGGGGGGTGCGTGGGGGAGGTGGTGTGTGTGTGGGGGGGGTGCGTGGGGGAGGTGGTGTGTGTGTGTGGGGGGGTGCGTGGGGGAGGTGGTGTGTGTGTGTGGGGGGGTGCGTGGGGGAGGTGGTGTGTGTGTGTGTGGGGGGGTGCGCGTGGGGGAGGTGGTGTGTGTGTGTGGGGGGGTGCGCGTGGGGGAGGTGGTGTGTGTGTGTGTGGGGGGGGGTGCGTGGGGGAGGTGGTGTGTGTGTGTGTGGGGGGGGGGTGCGTGGGGGAGGTGGTGTGTGTGTGTGTGGGGGGGGGTGCGTGGGGGAGGTGGTGTGTGTGTGTGGGGGGGGGTGCGTGGGGGAGGTGGTGTGTGTGTGTGGGGGGGGTGCGTGGGGGAGGTGGTGTGTGTGTGTGGGGGGGGTGCGTGGGGGAGGTGGTGTGTGTGTGTGTGGGGGGGGGTGCGTGGGGGAGGTGGTGTGTGTGTGTGTGGGGGGGGGTGCGTGGGGGAGGTGGTGTGTGTGTGTGTGGGGGGGGGTGCGTGGGGGAGGTGGTGTGTGTGTGTGTGGGGGGGTGCGTGGGGGAGGTGGTGTGTGTGTGTGTGGGGGGGTGCGTGGGGGAGGTGGTGTGTGTGTGTGGGGGGGGTGCGTGGGGGAGGTGGTGTGTGTGTGTGTGTGGGGGGGTGCGTGGGGGAGGTGGTGTGTGTGTGTGTGTGGGGGGGTGCGTGGGGGAGGTGGTGTGTGTGTGTGTGTGGGGGGGTGCGTGGGGGAGGTGGTGTGTGTGTGTGTGTGGGGGGGTGCGTGGGGGAGGTGGTGTGTGTGTGTGTGGGGGGGTGCGTGGGGGAGGTGGTGTGTGTGTGTGGGGGGGGGTGCGTGGGGGAGGTGGTGTGTGTGTGTGTGGGGGGGTGCGTGGGGGAGGTGGTGTGTGTGTGTGGGGGGGGGGGTGCGTGGGGGAGGTGGTGTGTGTGTGTGGGGGGGGGGGTGCGTGGGGGAGGTGGTGTGTGTGTGTGGGGGGGGGGGTGCGTGGGGGAGGTGGTGTGTGTGTGTGGGGGGGGGGGTGCGTGGGGGAGGTGGTGTGTGTGTGTGTGGGGGGGGGGTGCGTGGGGGAGGTGGTGTGTGTGTGTGTGGGGGGGGGGTGCGTGGGGGAGGTGGTGTGTGTGTGTGTGGGGGGGGGGTGCGTGGGGGAGGTGGTGTGTGTGTGTGTGGGGGGGTGCGTGGGGGAGGTGGTGTGTGTGTGTGTGGGGGGGTGCGTGGGGGAGGTGGTGTGTGTGTGTGTGGGGGGGTGCGTGGGGGAGGTGGTGTGTGTGTGTGTGGGGGGGTGCGTGGGGGAGGTGGTGTGTGTGTGTGGGGGGGTGCGTGGGGGAGGTGGTGTGTGTGTGTGGGGGGGTGCGTGGGGGAGGTGGTGTGTGTGGGGGGGGTGCGTGGGGGAGGTGGTGTGTGTGGGGGGGGGTGCGTGGGGGAGGTGGTGTGTGTGGGGGGGGGTGCGTGGGGGAGGTGGTGTGTGTGGGGGGGGTGCGTGGGGGAGGTGGTGTGTGTGTGTGGGGGGGGGTGCGTGGGGGAGGTGGTGTGTGTGTGTGTGTGGGGGGTGCGTGGGGGAGGTGGTGTGTGTGTGTGGGGGGGTGTGTGTGTGTGGGGGGGGGTGTGTGTGCGTGGGGGAGGTGGTGTGTGTGTGGGGGGGGGTGCGTGGGGGAGGTGGTGTGTGTGTGTGGGGGGGGGTGCGTGGGGGAGGTGGTGTGTGTGTGTGTGGGGGGGTGCGTGGGGGAGGTGGTGTGTGTGTGTGTGGGGGGGTGCGTGGGGGAGGTGGTGTGTGTGTGTGTGGGGGGGTGCGTGGGGGAGGTGGTGTGTGTGTGTGGGGGGGGTGCGTGGGGGAGGTGGTGTGTGTGTGTGGGGGGGGTGCGTGGGGGAGGTGGTGTGTGTGTGTGGGGGGGGTGCGTGGGGGAGGTGGTGTGTGTGTGTGGGGGGGTGCGTGGGGGAGGTGGTGTGTGTGTGTGGGGGGGTGCGTGGGGGAGGTGGTGTGTGTGTGTGGGGGGGTGCGTGGGGGAGGTGGTGTGTGTGTGTGGGGGGGTGCGTGGGGGAGGTGGTGTGTGTGTGTGGGGGGGTGCGTGGGGGAGGTGGTGCGTGGGGGAGGTGGTGTGTGTGTGTGGGGGGGGGTGCGTGGGGGAGGTGGTGTGTGTGTGGGGGGGGGTGCGTGGGGGAGGTGGTGTGTGTGTGGGGGGGGGTGCGTGGGGGAGGTGGTGTGTGTGTGTGGGGGGTGCGTGGGGGAGGTGGTGTGTGTGTGTGGGGGGGTGCGTGGGGGAGGTGGTGTGTGTGTGTGTGTGGGGGGGGTGCGTGGGGGAGGTGGTGTGTGTGTGTGGGGGGGGGTGCGTGGGGGAGGTGGTGTGTGTGTGTGTGTGTGTAAGGACAGCACAGTGCGTGTCACTCTCTTGGTTTTTAGACTGCATGATTCATTCACCAGGACTGTTATTTTGGGTACTTGTCACCACTATCTGCCCTGCTCTCCTCCCCCTCCCAGAATCACCGATTGCAGTAACGCTGCAGGGGACTGAACTCTTGGAAAGCAGAAACACGCTGCTTTCTGGCCAGAATCTCATGTTGAGAACTCTTGCTCATATCTGTGATTCTTCTAGCCCCGTAGCCTGTCTCTGACAGTGGCAACACCGGCTACTTCAGAGGAAGGTGTAAGAGCCCGGCAGTAGCAGTTATGGGATCATTTGCCCCCCATATTAGGTCTCCAAAAGCCAGAGATTGGCTGAAGCCCCAAAGCATGGGATTTAATAGCCCTTCTGCTTGTTATCCTTGATGGTAGCTTTGGAGAGAACTCTGCAGTGTGGCTGCTCTTAATAACAAGTTTCGTGTAAAACACCCGGGACCAAATGTCCTGCCTGGCGTAATTATTGCTTGTAAGGTTTGCAGTCCGAAGCCGCAGGACAGTATCGGTGACTGCAGCACCTGGGTTTCATATGTTAGTTTTGGAAGCTGTTTCTCAACTTCCTGTGTGAGCTGTTTGCTTCCGAATGAAGTGTTAACTTCGCCAGTAGACGCGTGGCCATAACGTTGTGAAAACGTTTGTCCTGTCGAACCCTCGCTCATGTTCAGCCTCTCAGCAGAGTGATCAGCAGCTCAACTCACTAAGGCTCGCAGCTCAGTGGTGCTTTTCCAGAGCCACAGGATAAGGGAGGAAGAATTTTCATTTGCTCGGAGGTAACATAAATTGTTGTACTGAAATGTCCCCCCGAGGCGTGTGCATGGTCTGCCTCTGGGTTACATTCTACTAACCTGTATTGAGAAGCTGCTGACGGTGCTGCCTTGAATATGAAATGCATAACAAAAGGGTTAAGGAAAGTTCTGACTGGGGAACCTGTCATGCCCAGATTTCAGTCTGTCAGTGAGGGCTGGGGGCATCTCCCATTCGAAGGTCTATGGGACAATTCATCCCAATTTGCATATTAATAAGCTCCCAGCGCAGTAGGCATCAGGTGAGCAGCACAGAATCTTAACCTCCAGCACCCCTGTGCAGCTCCCGGCTGGGCGTGCCGCTCCTGCCAGCGGTGTGGGGAAGTGTTGGTCAGGACTGCAGGAGTCCATGGGGCGGACGCTGCGGAGGGGTGATGTGCGCGGCTCAGTGTCCCGTGATTCAGAGCACCCCAGTGTCCCGTGATTCAGAGCACCCCAGTGTCCCGTGATTCAGAGCACCCCAGTGTCCCGTGATTCAGAGCACCCCAGTGTCCCGTGATTCAGAGCACCTTTGTTGGAGCCCCTCCATGCGGCTAGGCCTGGGTGGGAGGATTCATGGAAAACCTCAAAGCCACTGTTCTAGAGAGATCTCCATTGTTCTCCCCTTCGCTGTTCAGTGCAAAATGGACCCTGTGAGGCAGGGCACGACCTTCGCTGGCTGGGAGCTCACAGGGCCTCACCCGGCTCTCCACGCAGTCGCGAGGAGCTCTTGTCACTGGCTTCAGCGCAAGGCCAACCCTCGAGATGACCTGCGGAGAGCAGGGAGGGAGGGTCAGGACCTGGTGGCAGATGAGATGGCGTTGCCCCTCCTCCTGGCAGGGGTGTCTGCTTTGAACAACCAGGGTGACCATGCTGGTGTGCGGTGACTGTGCTCCTCACACAGCTGAGGAGGTGGGGAGGGTGATGCAGTGAGCCAGGACTCCTGGGTTCTGTTCCCAGCTCCCCTGCTAAGTGCTAACACAGCTATCAAAGGGGAATACTAAAATGGGGATACTATTCAGCTCGCTGCCGTGTTGTGAGGCTAAAGTCATGTCTGTGCAGCCCAGAGAGAAGCGTTATGTCTGCCAGTTCCCCAGCCTCCCCTCCGGGCCGGGGAGCCCAGGGGAAGGCTTATGCCCTTGCTGCACCCGAACATTTAATGGAATCATTGGCAGCCTGGGGAAGACTGTGGGGATGGCTGGTGTAACGCCTGCCCCTGTGCCAGAGGCCCTGCTCACACCAGCAAGCTGAGCCTGTGCTGGAAATGGCCCGGAGGGGGACAGCCTAGCGCCATGGCAGGGCGGAGTGAGGACAGGGCTGGCCAGGGATGTCTGTGTCACCCTTAATCAGTTGTCAGTCCCGGTGCAGGCAGAGCTGATGCCAACAGCCATGTCCGCCTTGGGCTACCCAGGCCCTTTGTCTGCCAGCAAAGAGCCTGGGGATAATTCAGAGCCCCCAGGAGAATGGGAAAGACCCTGCTCTGCTCGCTGACTCCGAGCTCTGAGCTTGTAAAGAGCAGCCCGGCTCGAGTTCTGCCCTCCTGATCTACGCTGGTGTCATGTCAGTGCCAGGGGCCTCTTGCCATCCACTGCCCAGCACCCCCCGCCTCACTGAAAGCCCGGACAGTGCCGAGAGCCGGGACTGGGAGTCAGGACGCCTGGGTTCCGCCCCCCATGCTAGGCGGCAGTGCTGCCGAGTGGTTAGAGCGGAGGGCGCTGGGTCAGGGCTCTGGGGCTCAGGCAGCCGCTGGCATCTTAACCCCTGGTTTATCTAATGGTACACTGGGCAGGCTGAGCCTGTGTGTGTGTGTGAATATCTGTCTGTCTGTGTGTGGGCCTGTCTCTGTGCGTGTCTGTGTCTGTGTCTATGCATGTGTGTAAGTGTGTGTGTGTGTGTGTCTGTGGGTGCCTGTCTCTGTGCATGTGTCTGTGTCTATGCGTGTGTGTGTCTGTCGGTGTCTGTGCCTGTGTGTGTCTGTGCCTGCGTGTGTGTGTCTGTGACTGTCTCTGTGTGTGTGTGTAACTGTACGTGTGTCTGTGTCTGTGCCTGTGTGTGTGGGTGCCTGTCTCTGTGTGTGTGTGTGTGTGTCTGTGCCTGTCCCTGTCTGTGTGGGTGTCTATGGGTGTGTTGCTGCCTGTCTGTGTGGGTGCCTTTCTGTGTCTGTGCCTGTCTGCGTGGGTGCCTGTCTCTGTGCGTGTGTCTATGCGGGTGTGTGTGTCTCTGTCTGTGTGGGTGTGTCTATGCGTGTGTGTGTCTGTCTGTGTCTGTGACTGTGTGGGTGTATCTGTGTCTATGCGCGTGTGTGTCGGTGACTGTGCCTTTCTGTGTGTGTGCCTGTCTCTGTGTGTGTGTGTCTGTCTGTGCCTGTCTGTGTGTGTGTGTCTGTCTGTGCCTGTCTATGCGCGTGTGTGTCGGTGACTGTGCCTTTCTGTGTGTGTGTGTGTGTGTCTGTCTGTCTGTCTGAGTGTGTGTGTTTGTGTCTGTGTGTCTGTCTGAGTTTGTCTGTGTGTGTGTGTCTGTGTGTGTGTGTGTCTGTCTGAGTGTGTCTGTGTGTGTGTGTGTGTTTGTCTGTCTGAGTGTGTGTGTGTGTGGTTTGTTTATCTGGGTGCCTGTCTCTGTGTGCGCTATAAAACCCAAACACTGGCAGCCACCTGTGCCCTCCCTATGCCGCTGCCCGCCTCCCTGCCCGCCGCAAGGCAGCTCCCGCGGTAGCAGCAGCGGAAGATGCCAGACGCGGCCTGTGACCCTCCGGCGTGTGCCGGGCGCCCCCGAGGACTCCATCACGCCTCCCCGCTGGGCTCGTTTCAGGCGGGCCTGGGGGCTACCACGGCAGCAGCAGAAATAGCGGCCAAGCTCAGGGAGCAGGAAGAGACGCCCCGGGCCCTCCCGGCGCACGGGAAAGTGACTTTCTCTCCTTGGTATTTGTGCTGCGGAGAGGCCAGGTGGCAGGGACAGGCAGTGAGCTCAGCTCGTCGAAATGTAACCAGGAAAGGTCAACGCCTCCCCTGGGGGCTGGGCTAATCCTCCCCCTTCTCCTCCGCCGATTGCGGGGTGCTGTGATTCCCGCAGCCCCTTGCAGGCTGGGTGTCTGCACGCAGAGTGTGGCTGGCTCTAAGAATGGAGCGAATGATTAAAAACCCACCCCGGAGAGCAGGGAGCCTGCTGCTGGGGAGGGACCCCCAGGGCGATCGGGAAGGGCCCGGCAGCCTGTAGAGCGATCCTTGGGAGGAACGGAGTTACCAAGCCAGCTCTGCCCAGCGTGGTACGCTGCACCGAGCGGCCTAAGGTTAATCAGGAACTGGCACAAAGCAAAGGGATTCTCCTTCCATATCACAGTGAAGCGGTTCAACGGCTATCTGGGGCCGGCCGGTGTGGTCCATGGCGCTGGCTCACCCAGGACAAAGCTTCGGTCCCCGGTCCCTGTAGAAGAACCGCGTTGAGTCTGGCCTCACCCTGCTGGGGCTGCGGCTGCCGGGGTTCTGTCTCCAGCCGGCGGCGTGGGCCCTGCAGGCTGTTCTCTCTGCCAGGTGTGGAAATGTCCCATCTTCTAGCTCGTTGCTGTGAGCAAGGGGGGGAAGCAGCTGCCGTCCCATCCCGCAGCTCCGGCACCTGGGCCCCTCATGGTGCAGTGCTAATGTCAATGTCACGGAGTTGGGTTGCTTTTAAAAGGTAACAGTTAAGCAGGCGGGCGGTTCCTCTTAGCACCAGGGCATCAGGGGCCCTGCAGGGAGTCTCTAGCCAAGGGCTTTCTCCCAGGCACCAGCACACCCTGCAGGGCAGAGAAGTGGATGGCTGGCTCTCTTCCTTGCCCCATCCAGTGCAGGGGAAAGACTCCCTTCTCCGCTGGCATGGCTCAGTGCAGGCCCATGCCCTGTGCTGAGGGCGAGCCCCCGGGGTCTGTAAGCACTCTCTGTTACAGTTCTTGCCCGCCATAATGTTGTGCCCTGGCAGGCTTTGGAGAGGAGAGGCCCCCTCACAGCCTGTGTGCAGTTTGTAAAGTGCTTCGGGATCCGTTCTCTGCCAGGGCTGGTTGGGAATTTCACAGGAATGATTTTTGGACAGAAAATGCAGTTTCTACTCAATCAAATTGGTCCACAGGAAAATTTTTGATTTTGCCAAATCTTTTTCTCTTTGTGTTGGGAAAATCGAAACATTTTGTTTCGGGTCAGCTGGGGGCTCTGGATGTGCTTTTTGGACAGGCCAGCTGGGCACCAGGGCTGGGTGACAGGCAGCTCCTGGGTTTAGAAGAAGTAACGCCATTGAATCATAGAATCATAGAATATCAGGGTTGGAAGGGACCTCAGGAGGTCATCTAGTCCAACCCCCTGCTCAAAAGCAGGACCCATACCCAATTAAATCATCCCAGCCAGGGTTTTGTCAAGCCTGACCTTAAAAACTTCTAAGGAAGGAGATTCCACCACCTCCCTAGGCAACACATTCCAGTGTTTCACCACCCTCCTAGTGAAAAAGTTTTTCCTAATATCCAACCTGAACCTCCCCCACTGCAACTTGAGACCATTACTCCTTGTCTTGTCCTCTTCCACCACTGAGAACAGTCTAGAACCATCCTCTTTGGAACCACCTCTCAGGTAGTTGAAAGCAGCTATCAAATCCCCCCTCATTCTTCTCTTCTGCAGACTAAACAATCCCAGTTCCCTCAGCCTCTCCTCATAACTCATGTGTTCCAGACCCCTAATAATTTTTGTTGCCCTTCGCTGGACTCTCTCCAATTTATCCACATCCTTCTTGTAGTGTGGGGCCCAAAACTGGACACAGTACTCCAGATGAGGCCTCACCAATGTCGAATAGAGGGGGACGATCACGTCCCTCGATCTGCTCACTATGCCCCTACTTATACATCCCAAAATGCCATTGGCCTTCTTGGCAACAAGGGCACACTGCTGGCTCATATTCAGCTTCTCGTCCACTGTCACCCCTAGGTCCTTTTCCACAGAACTGCTGCCTAGCCATTCGGTCCCTAGTCTGTAGCTGTGCATTGGGTTCTTCCGTCCTAAGTGCAGGATCCTGCACTTATCCTTATTGAACCTCATCAGATTTCTTTTGGCCCAATCCTCCAATTTGTCTAGGTCCCTCTGTATCCTATCCCTGCCCTCCAGCATATCTACCACTCCTCCCATGCTCCCATTGCAGCATGTCTGTTCCTTAATTGGACCCTGGAATCAAATGAGGAACTTTTCTGCATCAGAAATATCTGCAACCCCCGCCCCCAAATATTAGCATGCTTTGGAAGTGGCATTGCCTCCCTCAGACACGTCCTCCCCCCTCCCCCCATGTGTGTGTTTGCCTCTTGGGGGCAAAAAAGGTGGGAGAAATCCACAATTGTGGACCTGTGTTTTTCTTCTGAAAGTTGATCACCCAGCAAAACCCTGGCCCTTAAGGCAGTGCTGGCGTCACTCATGTCAGCGTTGACTGAGGGGTTCCAGGTTCCTTTCTGAAATCTCCCCGCCAGCCAAATGCCAGAGGGAGGAGAATAAAAAGAATAGCCTAGGATCCAGATCTGTAAGTGGGCTTCTAGCAGTCGTGAGAGGCTCTGGACGTGGTTAGGGATAATGGGGCTTAAAACAGCTGAGTGGTCAAAGTGGAATCCATAAGCATTTTGCAGCTGGTGTAAGTGGTTAGAACAGGTGTCTGGGAGCCTGGACTCCTGGGCTCTAGTCCCAATTCTGCCACTGACTCACTGTGGGCCTGTGGGCAGGTGACTCACCCCACTCTACTTCGCTTTCCTCAGCTGTGGAAGGTGGCAAATAGTCACGAGCGCTCCACCGCCAAGGTACCTTGTGAGGCTTAATTCACGTATGCTTGGAGAGCCTCAGTGAAGAGGTGCCGTAAAGACGCAGAGAGTGACTTTGATTTGCTCTATGGAGAGGCTGTATGAGATGAGGGCAACAATTCTGTGTGGGAGGATGGGGTGTGTGTCTGAGCATTTGTATGAACGTGTCCATTGGATTCTGCTTCACACAGACAAACTCTTCTTGAAAAGTCTCTCCGAACCAAGCAGGAATTTCACCTGCACCTGGGATTCCCGAGGGTCTCTCAAGTGCATTCATTGAGGCCAACACATGGGAGATGCAACTGCACTGATTCTTCAGTGCCTTTGTGCCCACCCTGGAGTGTCATGCCAAGGCGGTGGAGGGTGGCGTGTGGGATGTCAGTGCATTTTGGGATGGGGCTTTCCCTTTTACAAAACTAGGAAGGAAACCCATTCCTTGAGCTGTTTGAAAGCAGCCCTGGAGAGAACCCTGCACTGGCAGCGTCATAGTCCTAGACGGGCCTTTTGGATACAAAGTCCCCCTCTGAATCCCTCCAGCATGAGGGACTCCTCCACACTCCAGTGCTTTGGTTAGATCCACCTCATAATTGCCAGACGGGATCAAAGACACCGTCCAGCCAGCTCTGACCCTGCCCTGACAGTGCCCAGACCCAGCTGCCTCTGAGGAAGGTGTAGGAACGCTGCAGTCGCTGATGTGGCATTATCTGCCCCCCACACTAGATTTCATCCTGGTGTCTGATTGTTAGAGGTTGCCCTGAAGCAGCAGATTTAATATCCCTGCCAAACTGCTAATGTTAGTTAAATAACTCTGCATATTCTTGATTTTCACAGAAATGCCCAATCCCTTTTTGAACCTTATTGACTTCTTACCCTGAACGGTGTCATGTGGCAGTGAGTTCCACAGCTTAGTTACATATTGTGTGGGAACGGTATTTCTTTCTATCTGTTTTTAATTTTAATTTCACTGACTGTCCCCCTTGCTCGTGTGTTATGAGGGAGGGAGAAGGGAAGCTGCTGATCTCTCTTCTCTGGACCAGTCAGTATTTATAGACTTTTGTCATGTCCCCTCTACTCCATCTTCTCTCTAAGTAACAGTGGTTTCAGTGTCTTTTCAGAGAGTTTTCCCAGGCTCTCACCCCCCTCTGAACCCCCTCCATTTCCGCCATGTCCTTTGTGAGCTGGGCTGCCTGGTGCTGCTCAGTCAGAGGGGGCCACCCTATTGGCTAGTACAATATAGGTATAATGTTCTCCATGTTTCAGAGTAACAGCTGTGTTAGTCTGTATTCGCAAAAAGAAAAGGAGTACTTGTGGCACCTTAGAGACTAACCAATTTATTTGAGCATAAGCTTTCGTGGGCTGCAGCCCACTTCATCCGATGCACAGAATGGAACATACAGTAAGAAGATATATATATACACATACAGAGAAGGTGGAAATTGCCATACAAACTGTAAGAGGCTAATTATTTAAGATGAGCTATTATCAGAAGGAGAAAAAAAACTTTAGTGATAATCAACATGGCCCATTTAGACAGTTGACAAGAGGGTGTGAGGATACTTAACATAGGGAAGTAGATTCAATATGTGTAATGACCCAGCCACTCCCAGTCTCTGTTCAAACCCAAGTTAATGGTATCTAGTTTGCATATTAATTCAAGCTCAGCAGTTTCTCTTTGGAGTCTGTTTTGAAGCTTTTCTGTTCTCCATATCATTCACCGTCCTGTTCCCTGGGCCTCCTCACACCTTGTTAGCTCGTTAGCCATAGCTGTGCACTGAGCAGAGGCCCAGAGTGGGGCCTAGGTCCCTTCCCGGCATTGCCATGGTTAATTTAGACGCTGTGAGGGGAATGAGAAGTTTAAAGTTTTCCCTCCCACGGTCACAGCTTTGCTGTTGTTAACAGTGCAGTTCCTTTGCTGTCGTGTTGCCCATTCACCCAGCGTGTTGCCGTCTGTGAATTCCTCAAGCCCTCTCTGGCCCTGATTAACCTCGGGAACTTTGTGTCATCTGCCTGAGTCCTCTACACCCACGTCAGGGCTACTGGCTGCCACTGATTTGAGCTTCCAGGGTCTGCCTCTCCCCCTCCCCCCGATCTCCGGAGCGGCATCACTCATTGCCAGGCTATTTACCCCCAGCCAGGAGGGGCCTGCTCAGCCCGCTGGGTCGGACCCCATGTAGAGGGTGAGATGGGGCAGAGCAGCTTGTGTGTTTCATACATCTCTTGCTCATAGACTAACAACATCTTTGTTTTTTCTCTCCTCCCACCCTCCTATGTATGTGTGTCTGGTCCTGGGTCCAGGTCGATGTGTCATTTGTCTCCATAAAGCATCATTCCTTGTATCACACCCGAAGCACTCCAGCCCTCAGGCACTTTCACGGCAGAAGCATGGCCATCTCATCACGCCTTGCACTGTGGGAGCAAAAGGAAAGTGACGACACTCGTGCTGCTGCAGGGGCAGGGTTCCCTCCGGCACCCACTGAATGTGGCATGTCTCTCCTGGGTGCGGGGCCTCGGGCGCTTAGAGGGAGCTCATCAGTGAAAGGAGCCAAGGGTTCCCAATTGTACAGTAGCGGCGCTTCCAGCAGGCGGGCAAGGAGCATGCCTGGCTTTAACCATTTGCTAGCCAGCGCGGTCCATTCCTTTGGATTCACTTTACCCATTAAGATTTGGCATCTCATTGTCAATGGCTCGCTTGTTGCTCCCTGTGCATGTCCGCTGCCTTCCACGAATGCCCTTTCTGAGCATTCTAGCTCCTAGCACATAGGGGGCCAGTTGTGTTTTGTGTTGTGAGCTATTTCTCTACTGCCTTGGGAGCAGATGGCTCCTGCCAGTAAATTCCAGGTAGAAGAAAAGAGTTAAAATATGCTTGAAAAGTAGACTAACTATCCTCACCCGAGGTAAAAGCCACGTGCGGGTGTGTGTGAGAGGAACACCGTGGGGTCTGAAGTTCCAGTCTTCTTTCGGACAAAAGTAAGAAGGTTCAAAGGGCCGAAACTGTCAGAGCTTTCCCTGCTTTCCAAGCTTTGAAAATGAGAATGTTCCTGTGCCTCTTTGCGACAGCCACATCCGCTGCAATATGCGTGGGGCCAGATCCGAAGCCCACTGAGGGCAGTGCAGGTCTTTCCATTGACTTCAGTCAGCTTTGGAAGAGGCCCTTAAACGTGTCCACTCTCGTAAGAGGAGGAGAGGACGATGGTTTATGGAGGCCTAGATCTGCTTCTGCAAGTCATCCTTGGGGCTGCTTTGCCAGGGGACACTAGAATGTTGTACAGCTGGTACTAGGCATAAATAGATGAAGCAATTGCTTCGGGCCCCAAGCAGCTCAAGGGGGCCCCCCATTAATTATTAGTATGTGTTGTGTGTGTGGGGAAGGCCCCCAAAATATTCCAGCTTAGAGCCCCCCAGGGGCTTGTACCGGCACTTGCAAAGGTGCTGGATATGTATTCTGCCCTCCTCCTGCATAAAGGGGGACAGATGAAAACTCATCCAGCCCTTCTTTGTGTCCTGCTAAATAGCTGGTGGCTTTTAATCAACTGAAGGTAAAAGAACCCCCAGAAAACAAAACCCAACTGCACATCTTGTTCAGCACAAGTGGGGACACGTGTAGGAAACGTCTGAAATGTCCTAAGCAAAGGAGGGAGAGCTAGTTAATGGGGCACTGGCTAGGCTAGATGACCCCAAATTAGACCACTCCAGCAGAGTCCCCAGTGATTTTCAGAGGTGCAAGGGGGAGTTGCATTGGGGGATGTCACCTAACTGCCCTTGGTCCTTTGGAAATCTCCCCTGCAGTTCTATGGGGTATTTCCCTTAAATTTGCTTAGTTTTTTGGAAAGAAATTGGTGCTGCTAGTCTGGTCTTCATGAGTGACCCTACGATAAACAGCCGTGTGCTCACAGGCAACCCCACAACAACCCAGCAGGTGCAACCCCAAGACTCCCAAGCAACCCTACAATAACAAACCAGCATGCATGGCCCCATTGCTCACAGCAAACCTGTAGTAGACACAGCCAAGGGGAGGGAATGAACTCAGCAAGGGGAGGGTGCAGTTCCAGATCATGAGCGGTGGTGGTCTGATGAGCGATGAGAACGTCTGATTGCTGGAAAGAGCTCTGCAAGCCCCTGGCCACGTCTCTCTCACTTTGCTACTCCCGTGTGATGCTATAGCAGAGTGCGGGACTTGGCCTGCCATACATGAGCTTGGTTGAGTCATGTATGCCGACTAACTGATCTCCGAGGGGTTTGTGATGCTGTCTGAGCCTGAAGAGCAGACCTCTGCCGGGGCCCATGAGGTGTGACATCAAATAATGTAGCCTCTGCTTGTGCAAACAGATCAGGGAAGAGGACCGGAGTCCGCCCCCTTCCTCACCGCCTCCACTTTTCTCAGTGATTCCTGGGGGATTCATCAAACAGCTTGTTCGGGAAACAGAGAAAGAATCCAAGGTAGCTAAACGGAAAGAGAAAGGCACCTTGAACTCCAAAGAAGACGTAAGTACCGAACGAATTGTGCCCTGTGTTCAGTAACCTGGGGGTCAGCTGTTGGTGTAACCTCCATCATTGAATGTGTATGGCGTGGCCCCCACAGTTGGCTGGGCCAGAGGATACCAGACTACTGCAACTGCCAGTTAGAGGAGTTGCTCCTTTAGCTCAATGGCTGGTGCTTTTAGTGCTGGATGTCCCATTACGAGGGCTAAGATTTGGGTTTAGTGAGGGCTGCCAGGGGCAAGAGGGGAGGAAACCACTCGTTTTCTTGTTTGCACAATTGTGTTTCTAACAGATCAAAAGTCTAGAGCCTCACTGCAGGGGCACCTTTTCATATGTGAGATAATCCTGGATGAAAACACTGGGAATGAATCTCGCTAGCAAAGCTACTTGTTAATAGACAATAGTATCAAAGTGGTAGGTAAGCTTGCAAGGCTCCTCAAACCAGGTTTGTAGTTGGTCCACGAGCAATGCCAAACCCAAAGTCCCCAATGTCTTTCTACAACGGCTGCTGTCACTGGAGTGAAGCTGGATGATTTTTTGGTGCTAGTTGCAAAGTTTTTCACTTGAGATGCGGGAATCAGAATCAGGGCAGTGTCTTCAAATTGGTAATAAATGGATAAATTGGAGAGGGTTGAGAGAAGAGCCAAAAAATAATGAAAGCGTTGGAAAACATGCGATAGAGTGATCCATTCAGCTCCTTAAGTCTATGTATCTTAACAAAGGGAAGGTTAAGGGTGATCACAGTCTGTAAGTACCTACGTGGAGAACAGAAATTTGCTAAAGGGCTCTTCAGTCTAGCAGACAAATGTTTAACAAGATTTAATGGTTGGAAGTTGAAGCCAGACAAATTCGGACTGGGAATTAAGTACTGTACACATTTTTTACAGTGAGGGTAATTAACCACTGGAACATTTACCGAGCGTCGTGATGGATTCTGCACTGTTGGTAATTTTTAAAGCAGGATTGGGTGTGTTTCTGGAAGTTCTGATCTGTTTCAAACAGGACTGAATTCAGTGAAATCCTGCGGCCTGTGCTATGTAGGAGGTCAGACTAGAGTATCACAGTGGTCCCTTCTGGCCTTACAATCTATTAATCTAATCAAAGCTATTTGGGCTGGGGAGCCTGTGGGGGCCAAATGCTGGCCTGACTTACACTTTTTCCAGCCTTGGGACCTACCCCAGGAGGTCCGGCTTGCCGTTCAGACCAGCTGCCTTGATCCCAGCTAGATTCCCAGGGTCCTTAGCAGCCACGACTGTGGGAAAGGATCAGCCCCATCAATAAAACCACCCCCCAGATCTCAAAGAATCTCTACTGTTTCTAGTATGCAAAGCAACCTGTTTGGATGGGTGCCCTGGTGGCAGGGCCAGACCAGGTCAGTCAGGAGGCAGCCAGGGGACGTGTACATTGGAAGTAGCACTTCAAATGATGATACCAAGGGGAGGCTCCTCGGGAAGGTGCCAGGTGGCCTGTGGTCACCGGAAGGCCGTGCTGTCCTGGAATTTCCCTGGAAGTTTCTGGGTTGCCTGGCTCCGGCTTGGGGTTTGCTGGGTAGCTATGAAAACAGGGAGTTAGTCTCAGCGAATGCCAGCACACTCCATGGGCAGAGACTGAGCACCATTAATGTACAGCTGAGGCTTTGCTAATGCAATTAGCTGCCCTAGACATGCTTAACAGCCAGTCTAGAAATTAGGCAAAGTGAAAAATTCTCTGTGGTGCACATTGATCCCTTGGTCAGTGCCCAAAATGAATGGCTCAAAGGCATGACTAGCTGGCGAGGGAAGCGCAGAGTCTGTTCCACGGCAGCTCCATTCCCGAGCCAACAGACCTTCTCCTGGGGGAAGAATTCTGTTTTCCCCAGCTAAATATGGCACCAAAGGGTAATGGATAGATAGGGCCAGGTGACAATGCCTTCCTCACCCGGCTGTTGTTAATGTCCCCCGCCATCACCTCCACTGCCCGAGTCACGGACAAGCAGAGCAATGGGTGAAGGAATGGAGCTAGACCTTGCAGCTCAGTGTAAGCGTCTAGACTGGACATGCTAACAGGGAGTGCTTGGAAGGAGAAACAGACCCCTCTCTCAGGATGTGGGCAGCTGGGGATGCGACAGGCCTTTCTGCAGAGGGCCTGCTCAAAGCTTCTGTGCTATTTAAGCCCCAGGGGTTTGGGCTCCAACTTATATATTCACGTTAAAGCAAGAGCTGCGTGCGTCCCTGGGTCAGGGTGAGAGCCCTATGTCCCTTGCAGGGATGAGTCCTAGGTGTCCAGTCCTGCCAGGCATTCAGCATGCTCAGCTCCACTGGAGATGCTGGCACCAGGGCTGGATGAAAACAGCTTGCAGGATTAGGCCCTGGGTAACATTATCAGAAGGGCCAGGTTTTCACAGGTATTTGGCACCTGAAGGAGCAGATGGGCACCACGCGGGGTTTTCCAAAGCACCTGGTCACCTAACTTGGAAGTGAAATCAATGGGAGTCAGGAGCCGGGGGGCTTTTGCAAATCCCATGAGCTGCCCCTCTGCTCATTTAGGCACCTAAATAACTTCAGAAATCTGGCCCTAGGTCCCCCTAAATTAGGGGGCTAGGAGCCAACATCACTGCTGAAAATGGGACATAAGAACAAAGCTGCTTTTTAAAATGTTTCTCTGAGTGCATATTGCTGTTCCCACGATTTGTGATCTGACCCTGCAGTTTATCCCTATAAATTGGAAGCTACTTTTAGTTGCTCCAAGTCTCTCTCTAAAATCAAACCCTCTTTGACCCCCAGGTGAGGAGAGCAACTCACCAACCCCCTGTAGCTCTGCACCTGAGATGAAGCTAGGTCCAAGTTTCTGCAGGGACCCTGGTGCCTGTTGGCTGCCAAATCCAGGCTGATGGATTCACCGAGTGAGTTGTTCCTCTAGCATCACCAGGCTTAATGCTAACAGGCTCCGCTTCATCTTGATTTTGTTTTTAGCCTCCTGGGAAGGACAACAACCACGTGCAGCAGTTTGTGACAAAGGATGAGAACATCCTTGAAGTAGGAGGAGAAATGGCAAGTGAAGGGCAACTGCTGCAGAATGGCCTGAACGGAGAGCAGCACGAAGGGGAAGTGGCTGCGGAACTTGCACCGAGAAAGCCTCTTCCCTTCAAGAGAGTCATGAAGAGGAGCAACATCATGAAAGCCACCTCCCCGGCACCTGAAAAGGCAGCGGCCACTCCCAAACCAGGGAAGACAATCCCACCAGATGAGTCCAAGGTTGCCAAAGTTCCAAGTTCTGAGCAGAGCCCTAAGGAACAAAGTAAAGGGGAAAATGCCCCTACTGGTGCTCCAACAACCGGTAAGGATTTTCAGCGCCACCGTGAAGATCCTGCAAAGGAGGGCGACACACCGAGGAGAAAATGTCCTGAAAGTTCAGGGAGAGAGAAGGTGGTAACGAAGAAGCAGTGGGAGCCCCAAATCAAGGCTGAAATCAAGAAGGGGCAAGGGGAGATCAAGGAGAAGCCAGGGGAAATCAAGGCGGAACCAGTGGAAATCAATGAGGAACAAGGGGAGGTCAAGGAAGAACCAGTAGAAATCAAGGAGGAGCAAGGGGAGGTCAAGGAGAAGCCAGGAGAAATCGAGGAGGAACCAGTGGAAAACAAGAAGGAGCCTGGAGAAATCAAGGAGCCAGGGGAAAGCACAGACTCAGACAAGGTGATTTGGTGCCCTGTCCATGTGTCCTGCTGTACAGCTAGAGTATGGTGTACAGAGTCCTGCCCTGTGGAGTTACAGTAAAAACCCCTTTGATACAGGAGACCTGAAATTAAATAAAAGCTGTTTAAGGTCCCAGATCATTGTATTATGTAGACTTAAAAGTGACAATTTGATTAGAATGCATGCAGATGTTAAAATGTGTAAGAATGTGCTTAGTGTTTAAATGTCATGAAAACCGGGTGGGATGTTGCATGCATTGTTTTCATGTATCTGTACCGAGTTATAATGTACTAGCAGACATTTGCATTGTCTGTACCCCTGTAACTAAGTAACCCAGCTAACGGGAAAGAAGCCTTGTGGAATGCAAATGAAGAACTTTAACAGGAAAGTGCTAATTCCTGTGGCTGGAAAGCAAATTGTCACTGTGTGTGAGATCAAAGGTCAAAGACTTTAAGAGATCAGATCAGAACTGCCTCTGCTTCCCTGTCTCCTGCTGCAGGAACTTGACTCTCTTTTTGTCTCCAGGTTCATGACGTGTGGTATGAAACAGAGAAAGTTTGGCTTGTCCAGAAAGATGGATTTACACTCGGTAACTTTCATTTTCTCTATCTCCGCTCTGTGATGTCTAAGATGAGTAATTTGCTTTGGTGCTGTTTGGAAGGGAGATAAACCCTCCAGCTTTGGATGCACCACTGGGGGCTAGGAGGAAACCTCCCCGGGGAAGCTAATCCAATCACTGCAGACTACAGGGTTTCTTCCTCTGAAGCAGCTGGCACTGGCCACAGCTGCAGCCAGGATGCTAGACTAGGTGGATCTCGGGTCTGATCCAGTCTGGCTATCCCTGTGTGGCCATTGCTGAGGCTCAGACAGGAGAGGAGCCTCTCCTAGGAGCTGTGACCTCCTCCTAGTCTGGCAGTTACGGCAGGGGCCTGGGAGCGGGGCTCTTGGTTCTGTGCTGGGCTCCGTCAGGACTCACTGTGTGGCTTGGCCAAGTCCTGCCTGGCCAGGTCTCTAAAGTGCCAAATGCCTGCAGCTTGCATAGCCCCAGAAGGGTTAGTGGGAGCTCAGCCTGTCCAGAGATTCACCCATTAGATTTGGATGACTTGCTTCTCTTGATCTGTGAAATGGGTTAAACCTTGTCTGGCTTTCTCACAGGCAGGAGGGTGTGAAACAGGATTATTGTATGCAAAGGGCCATGCAAGGTGCAAGTGCCACTAAGCCTGCAGCTGCTAGTGGGGAGAGAGGCAAAAATATCACCCTTGAAGTACAAGAGCAAACCTAATGCCTGGTGGGATCTCTTTCCTGTTGGTCGCGCTCATTGAAGGCATGCAAACATTGGAGCCCGTATTGCCCTCCCCTGTAACGTTCTTCCAGTACAGGCAGCGTTTGGTATTCGTTAAGGCAGTGTTTCCCAAACTTGGGACACCGCTTGTTCAGGGAAAGCCCCTGGCGGGCCTGGCCAATGGGGGCTGTTGGAAGCAGCGGCCAGCACGTCCCTCGGCCCGTGCCACTTCCTGCAGCCCCCGTTGGCTGGGCACAGCGAACCGCGGCCAGTGGGAGCCACGATCGGCCGAACCTGCGAACACGGCAGGTAAACAAACTGGCCCGGCCCGCCAGGGGCTTTCCCTGCACAATTGGTGTCCCAAGTTTGGGAAACACTGCTCAAAGGTATTTCCCATGATGCTTTTTCTGTGGACACTGTTGTTAGCTCTCAGAGTTGGTTTTATAAACCAGTCTGAATCTCTCATTTGTACTGCGGCCCCTTTACCTCGCTCTGGCAGCGTGTGTACGTAACGTCTCCTCTGCGAGTGGAGGTGTGGATGCAACGTGGGTCGACTTATCTGTGCTAACTTGAATCTAGTTAGCATGGGTGACCATAGCGGTGCTGAACTGGCAGAACAGGCTTCAGCATGGACTAGCAGCCAGAGTACCAGCCAGCAGGGACCCTTCGTCTGTACTCCGGTGCTCGCCTGGGCTGAAGCCTGCTCTGCCACATCTACACACACTGTTACCTGTGCTGGCTAGAACAAATGCGCACGCCTGCCCGTGCTGCCATGATGTCTACACTTGCAGTGTCGGCAGAGCCCTTCAGGCTGTGCGCACGACAGGGGTGTGAGTTCTCAAGCACTGGGCACTACTTGGACTGTGGAGACCCTGCTGGTGCGCACAAGAAGTTCCCGAGTGCACAGTCCTGGGGTGAGACCAGAATCGGCCCCTCTCTAGTTCTCTGAACAAGAACCAGACCTTGTGCAGGCCTGTTCAGCTACCTCTGTAATTAGCTGCCCCAGATTTAGGGAAGAGCTCATCTTTGGGCTTCCCTTGCAGCTACCGTGCTGAAGCCAGATGTGGGGACCCCGGAACTGCCAGCTGGGAGGGTGAGGATTCGCTTAGAAGCTGACAACACTGTCACTGAGGTGGACGAGGAGGACGTTCACCGGGTGAGTACCCAGAAATAAAACCCCACGGATGCTGTCAAACCTGCCTGGAAAGCCCCTTCCTCCATCCCAGCCAAAATGGTCTCTCTACCCCAAGGCAAACCTCACTGCTCCTGTGAGGTGGGGGCAGCTCTGCTGAAGTCAATGGAACTGCACCAGCTTATGCTGATATACGCGGGCCCCCATCCCTAGTGGATGTCCTGTCTGGTGGCTGGAGATTCTCCTTGTGTTTACGAGACTTTTGGGCTGCTCAGTAATTGGCTCTCCTTTGCGACTGGTGGCAGTGCTTGGAATCTGTTGCACGTCAGGCTGCGGTTTGCAATAGCAGGGGTGGAGTGATGCTCTGGCTGCCACATGGCTCCTGACCTGCTGCAGCCCCGTCCCCTCCGTTCATGGACCTACTTTGCAAGACGCTACCGAGCTCTACAATAATTTTGGTTCCTGCTCGCAGTTAATTGTACTGTACTCAACCCTATTAAAATGTGAGCTCTTGGGGAAGGGCCTCCGATTGGTTTGGAAAGTGTCTAGCACATTTTGGATGGTATGTCGGTATATATATTAATTTAGCAGCACCAAGACTGACCTCTTCTCTGCCCCAGGGAGTCCCATCTTGTGAGGTCTCTAACTGGGCCCCCTCCCCCCATTCCAAGGGTGATCACAGGAAACTCTGGATTGAACTGGAGAAATGTTAGGTTTCCCAGGTTATCAGTGTTCTCAGCTGAGCACTGCGAGGAAGGAAATGAGTCTCTCCAGCACAGCCGGCCCTTCAATCGGCTTCTCACGCATTATCTTTTGTAGACCAATCCCTCCAAACTGGATTACACGGAAGATCTTGCTGCACTTCTCAGTCTGAATGAATCAAGCGTCATTAACACACTCCAGCACCGGTACCAGTCCCAGCTCTGCAACACGTATGCAGGGCCCAGCCTGATTGCACTCAAGCCCAGCTGGGCCACTGCTAGCTACTCAGGAAAGGTAAGTGGTGGGCTGGCCCTGTGACGTGTCTCATGCAGAGGCTACATGATGGTGTGATAGATGTGGTAGATGGGTTCCCGGGCTTGGATTTAAGATGGCTGCAAATCTCACACCATTGAATGCTCAGTTTATGGCACGTATTTCACAGGGAGCTATTTTAGAAGCGCTGTAGAGGGTTTTGTTTGTTTAGTTTGGAAAGTGATCTTCAGTGAATGTCCTGTTCCCTGGCGGCCTTTCCGAGGAGAATTCCGTGGATTCCATCAGTGTCCAGTAGGTGGTGCCATGGACCCATCTTAACAACAGAGAAGGGGCTGGGAAGCTGGAGCTGTGCTCAGCTCTATAGGAGCTTCTGTATCGGCTGACAACAGCACACAGGGCTCCATTTTCTGATCAGCCCACATGGGATTTACACACCTGAGCCTCCTCCCTTCTTGTGGTGGGATCAGAACCTGGGTCCTTCTGTACGGCAGGGCAGAGCAAACTGAGTGGGGGTGAGACGTGTCCGTCGTGAAATGCGAAGCTGCATGAAAAATCAAGGGGGGAGGTTGCCTTGCATCAGGCACTTGAAACTAAGCCCAATTCACATGAACTTTTCAAATAAAAGCGGACCCATTTCGAAGCAAAAGCTGAGTGGGGCCGGCCTTTTCTTTCACCTTTCAGATGGTTGTTCTCATTAGAAGAGTGTGCTTGCCTAATTTGAGTGAGACAAGAGCTGTTTTGCTGGAATTGCAAAGAAAGCGATGTATTTTGGAGAGGTGTGCGCTGAAAAGGGAGAGGAAACTGTGAAATTCTGCAAAACAGGAATTGAGTTTCTCAGAGCTCTAGGAAATTGGGCCAGTGGGTGACATGAAGGGGCAGAGAGGGGAGGAATCCCGTTAATGGCACAGCTGCTCGTTAACAAATGGGCTCATTAACAGTGGGCTCTCTCTGCTTGCATGCTCCTATCCTGTCACCTGGAACTGTCCGTCTCTTCAGTCCGAGCGTCAGCCAGGCTCAAGGCAATGGGGGTGGGGGTGCTTCAGGGAAGGAGGGTGAAAGGGCCTGCTGCTGGGAAGCCCAGTGGAGTTACAAAGCGCAGCCTGAATGGAAACAGACAGGCTTGACGTTAAACCTTCAAAGTCTTTCATGTCTGAGAACCCCAACGGGCGACTCCGTGTTCAGCGAGATCATTAGAGCAGCTCCTTCACGCGGCCCTTCTGTCTCTAGGTGTTCAAAGGGAAGCGAGACAGCATGCCCCCTCACATCAGCTCCGTGGCACAGAGAGCCTACTGGAACCTGCTCATGCACCGGCAGGACCAGGCGATTGTGCCCCTGGGGAGAAGCGGTGCCGGGAAAACAACCTGCTGCCAGAGTGCTCTGGAATACCTGGTGGGCGCCGCCCGCAGCGTGGACAACAGAGTCTCAGGTACAGCTGGGGAGACTGCCAGCGGGTGGCTATGTCTGCAGATTATTGTTCTGGGTATTGCAGTTGCACCTAGGGAGCCCACTGATGGACCAAGACTCCACTGTGCTAGGCGCTGTACAAACACAGAACAAAGAGACAGTCCCTGCCCCAAACAGCTTCCAATCCAAGTGCAAATCAAGAGACAACTGGTGCTGACAGACGAATGGCTGGGGGAGAACAATGAGACGACACTCCTCTGCACTTGTGCTCCTCATCTGTCTGTCTACCTGTTGTGTCTTGTCCAATACATACATTGATCACTTGGAGAATTGGTCTGAAATCAAGATGAAATTCAATAAAGAAAAGTGCAAAGTACTTCATGTAGGAAGGAAAAATCAAATGCACAAATGTTACAAAATGGGGAATTACTGGCTAGAGGGTAGTACCCCTGAAAAGGCTCTGGGGTCTGGATATGAGTCGGCAATGTGATGCAGCTGTGAAAAAGGCTAAGATCATTCTGGGGTGCATTAGCAGGAGTGTTGTATGTAAGACAGAGGAGGTAACTGTCCCACTCTGCTCGGCACTGGTGAGGTCTCCGTGGGAGTACTGTGTCCAGGTCTGGGTGCCACACTCTAGGAAAGATTTGGACAAATTGGAGAGAGTTCAGAGGAGAGCAACAAAAATGATACCAGGTTTAGAAACCCTGAGTTATGGGGGAAGGCTGGGTGAGGGGTACCTGAGAACAGTCTTCACATATGTTAAGGGATATTATACAGAGGAGGGTGATCAATTGTTCTCCCTGTCCACTGAAGCTAGGACAAGAAATCATGGGCTTAATCTGCAGCAAGGGAGATTGAGGTTAGCTAGTAGAAAAAACTTCTTAGCTGTACGAATAGTTGAGCTCTGGAACAGGCTTCCATAGGAGGCTGTGGAATTCCCGTCACTGGAGATTTTTAAAGACAGGTTGGACAAACCCCTACCGGGAATGGTCTATTTACTCAATCCTGCCTCAGTGCCTGGGCCTGGACCTGATGAGCTCTGGAGGACCCTTTCAGCCCGACATTTCTGTGTAAGCTGTTGGGGGCAGGGGCCTCTCCTGTGTTTGTACAGTGGAGCCTGGTCTCTAACTGGGGCTGCTGGGTGCTGCCATAATACAGATCATTTTAATTAATTTTAGTTTGGCTCAGCATTGCAAGCAGTGGGCTCAGCATACTGCAAGAGTGAGTATGGGCCAGTTTTATGAATTTACCAAGGTGCTGATGAGATTTTGTTAAAGCTGAAATCTAACAAACTATATTTTCCAACTGGATAAATGTGACAGCCACTATGTGAATGGAATGTAATAAGGATAATTCCTTTGTATTGAGTCCCAGGAGCAGTAGCTCATTAGTGTTAATACTAGGTTCTTTTTCAGGTCTACTTTTACCTTGGACAATATTTCCCAGATCAGGACACTTAGTTATTCTGAACCAATCACCAAGTTTATTACTTCAGTGAGAACCACATGGGTCTGTAAACGCCAAGGGTTTGCAGACTTCAGGGCAGAGGAGGAGGGCAAGGAGGTGGCTCTGTGTGGATGTTTATGGGGAACTTCTCCCATGTGTGCACAGAACTGATCACAGATAGGAATGAAAAGGGCCGGACAGTCCTCTCCAGTTATGCGAGTGGAATCCCCCAACCTTTGTGTTCCTGTTCGTGCAAAGTCCTAGCACCATTCTGACGAACAGAGGTTCTCGGAGCCAGTGCTTCTGATACATGAGGTTCTGGGTGCTCTCCTGGCCGTTGACTGTGAAGTCGATTCAGCTGCAGCGTGATGGCTGTGGAACCTGACACTGTGTGGTTGCATTTTTTTTTAAATTTTTTTTTTTTTTTGCACAAAGGGGAAAGGAAGAATATGTATTAATTTATCCCTTCTACATGTGTAGTGTGCCTGTCTCCAATGCTCCAGGCGCAGTAACATTTTGGAATGATTTTAGAATTTGCTCCCTCACCCCGTTTCCCCAGAGCCTGGGTTTGCTAGGCTTTCCAGCATCTCTTCTCCTCCCTCTGGTAAGGCTGTGGAGGAGGGTGTGGATTGAGATGTCTCCATTTATGGATAGTCCCTGGTCTACATTTACATTGTATTGTTTGATTGCTGGGGCAGGAGACCACAGCCTGGATGGCGCCTACAGATGACTTTTTAAAATCAAATAAATAAATAAATTAAACATTTTCTGATCTAGGTTTACCCAATGGCCTGGCATGCAAAAATGAAGGCCTTCCCAAGGGATAAACAGAATGGTGAGCCAGCAACCTCCACAGTGTCATCACAGTCTTCCCTGCTAAGAGAGTCTGTGCCTTGTGGGCCCATCAGTGCAGGACCCAAAGAGATGGCCTTGGGAGTTGTGACTTGGAGGAGGGTCTGATTTTCAGCGAAGAACATGAATGCTTTTGGGATAGCAGCAGCCATGTATAGCTGTCGCACTGGGGCCGAGGGAGATGGAGAGCTGGGATTCGAACCAGGCAAGCATGCAATGTTCTGTAACAGCCAGCTTGTTGCAGACCAGATTGTTTGTTTTGATTTTTGCAGTGGAGAAGATTCAGGCCATGTTCATAATCCTCAAAGCCTTTGGGACAGTGACCACCTGTCACAACAGCACCTCTACTCGCTTCTCCATGGTCTTGTCGCTGGATTTCAACGCCACAGGCCGAATAACAGCTGCTCACCTCCAGGTAACGCTGCATGTCCCTGCTACCGCATCCAGGTCAGGTGCTGCACAGTGCCAGGCTCTTCCACTGGCAAGGTGGGAGAGCTCAAGTGACCAAAGGAGACCTACTGCAATTCTTCGGTGTCCTTGTATGCCAGGTGCAGGGTTGGTCCTCTCTGGCAGCACCACACAGTAATCCCCGCGGTCACCCAGCTGTCCAGCAGTTGTGGAAATGCACGGAGTTTCCTGCTGGGGACATGAATGGGTGGAGGTTTATAGGAGGTAAAGGGGAATGCAAGTGCTGCCCAGTAAAGCATCTCTATAAAACTTCTCCCTTACTTGTGGTCTAACGGGGTGTGAGAATTCTGGGGGCTATTCCTGGACCATGTGCATGGTAGAGCGGTGGTCAGCTGCTTTTCATGCAGACCCCTTCACTCCATGGTTGGTACAGTCATCATCAGACTGAGTCCTTGCAGAGCACTCTTCTGGTGTCAGCTGCTTAACCCTGGCAATCCCCTGCATGGCGGGTCAGCATTGTGTGGAGGCCAAGGCAGAGGGGAGCAGCCTGCCCAAGGCCACTAGGGCCATGGTTAGAACTGGAGTCCCTGCTTTGAGTCCAGTACTTAGTGCCAGGCGATGCCGAGGGAGTGTTGCCAGACCCGGTTAACAAACCAGAAAGCGTTTGCATTGTCCTGTGGAATATGAACCCTGGAGAAAATAAGCTGATTAAAAAATGGATTGAGAGCAAGGCCACCCCTGCCACAAGGAGTGTCCTGGTGGAACATTCAGTTAATAGGCAACAAGTAACATCTGTACCCGCTGTCCGCGGCTCTGGATTCTCCGCTACTCTGAGACAAGCCAAAGCACCTCAGAACCTGGGGTGACGGCGGCGGCCTGAGCGCTGACTGGCAGCTGGTTTCTGTGTATTTAATGGAAAATGGCTCTACCTATTTGCTGCCAGGAGGGACAATGTCAGCTGCGGCCCTGCCTGTGTCCCCCGTCTCTCATCTGTCCAGCATTAGACTTAGGTCATCCAAATTCCTGCTAAGCAGGAGCTTTTCAGTGACGCCGCTGGGCCCCACAGCAGCCAGTAACCAGCCACCTCCTCTTGGGGAGACCAGCAGAGTGGGACTGGTGTGAAATATGCATAAGTAAATCTATAATTTGGCATTTAATTAGCAGCACTGTACATGTTGACCGTGAAATTAAACAGAAGCCTCTATCTGCTTTCATTATCACTGCCGTTAAGGGAAGCAAAGCTCTGCCCTTGTTCTCAGGAGCTGAGCTGCTTGGGTGGGAATCCCAGGGACCAAGAATCAAGCAGCAAATACTCCCTGCATGTCACTGGCACATGCTTCCTACGGCTCTGGCCCTGCCACAGAGCTAGCAGACCTTGCCTCGGGGCTGGAACATTCCCGTGAGTGCACTGGCTGGGCCCCTCTGCTGAGCCGCAAGAAGGGAACCAGCCCTGCACCCGCCTGGGACGGGGCAGACTAGAAGAGACACCCCTGGTGCAGCTCAAGGCTGATTTTGGCTCTCTCACTATTTCCATTTCTAATGCTCCCGGAAATCCGCTGCATCAGTTCTTCTTCCGAGATTAAATTCCCTGAATCCCTGAGTTTGAAAAAGGCCAGTTATTGTGTGCATGGAGAGACGCTCCAGGTGGAGGCTTTTCTGTCTTTCTTTTCCCTTCAACTCACCAAGGTGTCCATGTAGCAACATAACCCCCCTTGGCTTCCTGCGTGTACAGGTCAGGTTGCCAGGGCTAACTGTGGATGAGTTGGGAAGTTAACGGCAGTGTGGAGAAGGCTGTTCCCAGCATAGAGGGGAGAGCAGCAAGGAGTCACTGACCAGGAGGGTCCCCGATTTCCAAGAGCAAGTCTTTGTAGTAAGCAGTGATGGTGAAGCTGCCAGGCTGCACCCCCTCTCTGCTGGCAGGATTGGCTTGGCTCGGCTCAGCACTGAGTGTGTGGGGAGATGTGTCCAAGCCATCTGAACATGCACTGCTCTCTGGCACTGCATAGCGGATAATCATCTGCAGCTCTATGGGGAAACTATCACAAGAATTGGCTCTTTGCAGTAGGTTGGCGCTTCAGCTGCAAAGGCAGGAGCACTCAGCCATAAAAAATAATAAAGGTCAAAGAGTTTGGTTCAGGCTCATTTCCAGTCCTGGAATGGTTTGCCTGTCCCTGGGATACAAAGGAAAGTATCATTTGAGTGGTCGTTAGCGTTTTCAACAGCGCCTAGGTGATGTAAAGCCCAAGTTCCACTGAAAGTCCCTTACATGCTGTTGAAAGTTTTACCCCTTCATGCCTTGGGCTAAATCCTCCTCTCAGTTACACCAGTTACTTCGCAGGGGTGTTGGGCGGGTGTAACCCAGAGAAAAGTTTAGTCTCTCAAATAATCCATTTTCAAAAGCTTTAATCTTTTGTCCAAATACAAAATATGTAAAAAATCCAGGTGGCATCATCCTATCCCCAGGCCTGTGGGTCTGGCTCACTCCTCGGTGACTCTGATGTGGCCAGTGATGGGCGTTTGGCGTAAAGAACCCCTGCTGTCACAATGTACGATGGTCATTTGGCTATTCCCAGCCAGTCTGGGTTTCACAGCCTCTGGGCTCGGCTGGCCCTGGGCGGGGATTGCAGGCTGGGGAGTGGATGCTGACCTTCTCTTTCTTTCCTCTGCCAGACAATGCTGTTGGAAAGGGTCCGTGTTGCACAGCAACCAGAAGGAGAGAGCAACTTCAGTGTCTTTTCTCAGATGCTGGCAGGCCTGGACATGGCTCACAGGTATGGCTGAGGCCACATGTGTGGGACAAAATCTGGTGTGTCTGTGTGCAATAGCTTTCTGCCATGCACTCATGGCTAGATGCCATGGTGATGGGGCCACTTGAAGTGACGCATCCAGCACAGACTGGTCTAACAAGTTTGGATGGGGGTGAGGGAGTGAGACGTGTTAATATCTACCCTCCCCAGGGGACGGGTTCATGAAGACAGACTGAGGGACAAACTGTTCCCTACAGCAATGGGACCAACCTCAGCAAGGTCATCGCGTGCAGCCAGGGAGATTGAGGTTTGATTTTAGGACACACTTTCTAGCTGTAAGGGTAGTCAAGCTCTGGAACGGGCTTCCAAAAGAGGTTTTTAAGAACAGGTTGGACAGGGATGGGCTTGATAATACTTGGTCCTGCTTCAGTGCAGGCGACTGGACTAGATGACCTCTTGAGGTCCCACATTTCTACGATCCTGAGTGCACCCAAGTAAGTCCATGGAGGAGGTTTGCTGAGGGCGGGATCGATTACGAACCCACAGGAATGCACGGGGGCCGCCAGAGAATGCGCAGCAGCATAGCGAGGGGCGAGGAGGAGGCAGTGATGGGTGGGAGAGGACAGCAGGCAAGGAAAGGGCTAGTTAATTCTTGCATTGGAGGGGACAGTAGGGCGGGATACAAGGCTCTGTTCAGAGGCTTCCAGACAAGAATGGAGCCTGTGAGAAACACGTATGGACTAGGGGGGATTCTAGCAATCTCTCTCCTGTCTGTTTCTGTTTGTGCTGAGAGCTATTGGTCTCTCTAGCTGGGTTACCAGTCAGGGAAAGATGAGCCTCTCTAAATAAATAGGCTCTTTTAGCACTTCCTGGCAAACAGTCCCTATTATGTGGTGAAAAACACCAGCCAAGGGAGGTCAGGATCTTGGTGCTAATCTGTTGCTGTGTCTTGTGCGGGGTAATAAACCTGTGTGAGAGAGGCACAGCTGGAGGAGACCCTGGGCTGGGGTCCTGTCAGGGCTGAGGTCTGCTAGCTCCTCAAGCAGTGCTGAGGCCCAGAGGTCAGACTAACCCGAAGGACTCCCTTTCTCCTGCACTGGCAGCTGAATCCCAATGAAGAGGGCGATTTCTTTGCCATTGTGGGGCAGTGATGTGTGTGTTCAGCCCTCTCTTACAGTCCGTCCCTTTCCAGAGAGAGGAATGAAAAGCAGTTCAGTTCTTTCCTCCCAGCTCCTGCAGGAATATTCCACAGGTTGAGTCCAGGAGCCATTCCTCAGGGAATGTCAGGAAAATCCTTTCATGGCTGTGGGAGACAGAGGCCGAACTCATGTTCTCTAACCAGTAGCTGCCGGTTGAGTAACAATGTACAGAAGTTACGATCTTGCAGTATAGCAGGTCAGGAGGAGATCTTCGCTGCATAGGTCCATTTAGACTCTTCTAGCCAATTGTGCAAGCCCCTCTGATTACACTCAGAGAACGGTGTTCAGGTATAAGTTTTAAAAAAAGGCTACAAATCACAACATTTCAGTGTGCTGGTCACTTGGGTCATCCCTTGTGGAGGTGCAGTACTGTCTGCAAATATAACCTCACCACTGCAAACCTCAGCACACAAGACTGAGATCTTGCACCCGATCAATATTTCCTACAGCACATTTCCCCTCACTTGCTCCTCCGACATTCATTAGTAGTCAGCTGTACCATGACCCAGTGCCTTTGAAGGTACCAGTTCTCAGCTGGGTGATGGGCACTGTGGTTTCCATGTCCCTTTATTATTACAAAAAGTCCATTTCAATAACGAGATGTATCCCCAAGACAGAAGGGTGGATACATTAGACTCTTCAACAGCTAGACGTGATGAGGTTTCGGCAGGGAGCTCTGTGTGTGTGTGTGGAGAGAGATGCTAGATAAAAGTGACGCACTTAGAAATATGGGTCAAAGGAGTATTACACCAATGAGAGAGTGGGCCTTATTCTCCTCTTCTGTACCTGGGTGTAAATCGAGAGTATAGCCAGCTAGGTCGATAGGCGCTTCCATGCACAAAATGTGTACAGGCTTCAGAAGAGTCAAGCCACCAATTCTGAGATGTTTCTCCTCAGTCACAGAGTTGCTAATGGACACAGCTGGCAGATCTGCATAGCTTTCTGTTCGATAACTGTTAGACCATTGGGATCTGCTTCCAGGCTCCCCTGTTCCCCCCACTATTTATACTCAAGAGGTGCTTTGTGAAAGCGTTTTCCAGTTCTCTGTGATGAGGGATGAATACAGAACAGAGATTCTTGGAATGTATAGTGCAGATCATCCTGGATACCTTGCACTAAGCACAACACTTCTGTGCTGATAAAGAAGGTGAAAAAAAAAATCTGTCTGGCAGAGGCTTTGTTGTAAAGGTCTTTTGACAGGATTGTCCTTGACCAGGCTATTGTTAGAGGTAGATGTATTGTTATGGGCTAATAAGGGAGACTTTAAACAAGAATTGTAGGATCAGACAAATCAACATGATATAGTCAGGGGATGGGAATTAGGCTCTGGAACCGTTCTGAGGGACTCTGATTTCCCCAGCAGAGGGAGCAGAATACCTATGAAATGATTTCCCCACACAGCATTTGATTTTAGTTTTGGCATGTTTGTTAATCTGTTGTCTGATAGAATGAGATTGGACAACAAAGACACATAAGCAACAGAAATCAGGGCATTGTATTATAGGGAGTTTGTTTCCGGGTGTCTTCTTAGGGGAAGTGGGCAAACGTTAAAGGTTCCGGGGTGTGGAGTGATCACTTTCAGAGATTTGAGTGTGCAATTGAGCGAGAAATCTTCAGAGAACAGGTTCGGGCAGGAGACTTCTGGCGCTTTTGCATCTTGGCTAAAACCAGGATTGGGCGAATCAGAAGAAAATGAAAAATAATTCCCAAAAAATTCAGTTAACAGTTTAACACACACACAAATAATTGAATTCTGGATGCCAGTTTGGGTCACTTTTCATTTTATTTGAATGATTTCACCTCCCACCTAATAACTCTGGGCTGCACCCGACCCAAGTTAATTCGCCCTCTGCTACAGAAATAGTCCCACTGATTGTTGACTCCACTGGCAGGGCCATCTCCCCTCGTACCTGCAGCGCTCCATACACACCAAGGAACAAATGCCCTGGAACCCAGGAGGCCTGAGCTCTGTTTGCTTTAGTTGGCCCATGTGGTTCCTGGAATTCCCCATCTCCCTTTCACGGAACCATGTGGGCACCCTGGTTCGTATCTGCAAAGCTGGGTTGTGACTGCAATGCTGACCCTGTGCGATACCGTACAGCATGGTAGTGAATTCACACTACAACAGAATAGCTCACTAGCATGTGATTTGTATTGTGGAGTTGGTAATTGCAGGACTGGAGGTATAAACCCGTACATGGCTAGGAGCCTTTATTAATCACCTCGCCTCCAAACCCAATGAGTTACTTACCAAAGGGAGGGAAAGGAAGTGTCAAGTATGTTTGCACATCTTGTGCATGCAGCATGGACTGCAAGGGGGGGACTAGCACTCAGAAATCAGGAAACAAAGATGGGAATTGGAGAGAATTTGCTTTGGCGAAAGGAGTTGAAACTGCTGGCCAGTGAAGGCCTTTCTAGAGTGAAGTTTGCAATACTCCTTTGGGCTTGATGATCTCGAAAAGGGCACAGAGAAGCATTTCCAATAGCACGAGCCTTTAGGAAACACACCCGAAAACATGAGTTTAATATGCCCTCCTCCCTCGAGAGAGACATGCTCTCTCTCTCTCAGCGGAGCGATTGGATTATCCAAGCTCCTTCGGTGACTTTGAACACTACTTAGTGCCATTGCATTGGGTCACATTTTCGTGCACCAGATCCTGCTCCCTCTGGAGAGCAATAAGACTGATCAGGTAGCACTGAGGTGTGGTTTAATTTTCATTTTTCATAACTGCTTTCAGGACGATGCTGCACTTGCACCAGATGGCTGAGAGCAACTCCTTTGGAATTGGGCCGTGTTCGAAGGTAGGGCATTACCTCCTGCTTTGCCTGTATTGCTTTTCCCTGGACTGTTCTGTACAGCGCTGTTTGGTGTGCATGGCTTTGTTCCGATGCACCATGTGACAAGAGTGTTGCTCCTAGGCATGAACCTTTGAAATGACACTTCCTCTGGTTTTAGAAATATGCTGCAGGTGGAGAGTTTGTCAGCTGTGCATTAGCAGAGCAATACTCCTCAGATGAAATTACCTGCCCAGCCGAGGTGGACCCTTCCCATGTAGTGTCATGGAGGTCTAAACAGGAAATTTAGGGGTCATCATGTGATGTGTGGAATGCACAGACCCTGAATTTCCCTGAGACATTTTGAACCTAATGTGGCTCCTGAATAGACCGGCTGGAAAACAAGAATTTGGCTTTGTGAAAAAAAAATTAAATTTCCACATTTGTTTTTGTTCCACGTTCGTATAAAAACCAGAGAGCGAGTGCTCCTGCTTCAGAGTCAGGACTTTCACTGGGCCTCTCGCATCCCAGGGGAGTGCTCTCAGGGCTACTGGCCATTCTCTCTCTCTCTCTCTGACCAGAAATATCCTGGACCTGAGAAACCTCCCCAATGACATTTTCATTGACAATGACACTTTTCCATGGCAAGTTTTGTTTTTAGTGATTCAACGTTTTCTGATGAAAAGACATTTCATTGAAAAATTTGGACTGGCTCTACCTCTCAATTTCAGAGTTAGGGTGCAGGGGTCTGAACCAAATCCTGGGAGCAAAAAACCTCTGAATTACTTGCACAGCACCTCCTTCCTTGAATGGACAGTTCATTTCAGGATGGATGGACTATACATTTTCTCTAAAATACAGCTGTCTCTCTTGGGAGGCTCAAGAACAAGTGCCTTTGTCACTCCCACTGGCTCCCAATTCGGATGGAGTTTGCATTTCTTCTCAGTCATGGATGGAAAAGTGGGTGGTGTGTCATTAGCTTGGGTGCACAGGAGAGCAGGCGAGGAGCCAGGGAGCGCGTCAGAAGGAGCTGAGTTTATTTGTTAAATAGTGTGAAAATGGTTTTCTGGACTGCAAGACCCAATCTCTTCATACCGCTCTGTGGGAAGAGAGAGGGGTGACAATGGAGTCTCCAGTGGCCTGATTCGCTGCTGGCCTGTCCCAGACCCATACCATGACACCAGAACGTCGACTCCCACCTCTGATCAGCCAGCGGTGCCAGCCTCCATCATCCACTTGGTACATTTCTCAACAGGCACCTTTGTGGTTGCTTCTACACGGCCCCTCGTACTTTGGAGGAGCTTCCCATAATCCCCTGCTAAGCTACCTGCTTCAAATCCCCCCGTAAAACTCTCGTTTACCAGGACGCGTACATAAAACCTGACAATGGCTAGCCCCGGGTGTGCTGAGAGCACTGGGTATCGTGCTGACGGATACTGTGTCATTGGTTCTGAGTGCTCCCCTCGCAGTATCTATCTATCTATCTATCTATCTATCTATCTATCTATCTATCTATCTATCTATCTATCTATCTATCTATCTATCTATCATCTCTTCTCTTGTAAGCTCCTTGAGACAGGCTCATCTGTTCACTCTGTCTGTACAGCACCTAGCACAACTGGGTCCTGGTCCTTGGCTCGGGCTCCTAGCCGCACTGGTAATGTCAATAGTAAATACTAGCAGTAATAGCTGTAGTAACGCAGTGCGCCTTGGCATCCGGCTGGCTAGTTAGGTAGAAGATCTTGCAGTGATTGGGACCCCCCAGTCTGGAGCTGTCCCCTGGGTCCGAGCACACAGTGACTTTGACACACACTTCTCATTTTGGCTCCCAGTGCTAGATACTGCGACAGGCTCCAGAACGGCCCTTGTCTTGTGCTGGGTTATGCTGAGCTCTGTTGGGGTGGTGAGGGATGAGGCAGTGCAGTGGGGGACAGTGCAAGTGAAGGAGCTGAAATTCCTTAGCACAGCTTTACAGTGGGTACCCGGGAGGCACTGCTAGCTGATCTGAGGGAGGGCTGGTGAAGGGAAGCAGAGGGAGCAGGCAGAGACTGGGGGATTGTGGGCCACTGGTTTCTTGGTGTCTGTAGTGGAGCAGTCTAGCATCCTGCTGGATTAGAGTTTGTCTCAACCTTGTATTTCGAAATTCAGGCACTCACTGCAGCACCTTTAAGGAAATATGTCGGCCTCTAACATCACTGATTTAATTAAATCAGACAGAACGTACTGTTCTAAGTATGTGTGAATAATTCCTGATAGTTCCTTGCGACAGTAGTTCTCAGATGGGTGAGATCATGCTTCGGAGAACATCAGAATAATATTTTTAGGGGCTAGAACTACACTTGGTTTTCATCATCTGCTCCTTATTAGTTTTAGCTGTTTGCGGGTATTAGGCATTTTACCAAAGCACTGGATTGAATCACAGCAATTTACGGTTATATCAGCTTTTGGTACAATTCAAATTTCAGTCTTCATTATGTAGCTGTTAATCAAATCCAAGGGCCAGACAAATGAGTTGCTCTGCAATTGATCCCTTGGCCACAGGCTGGGTGGAGTTTCCAGGTTTGGCAGGGCACGGCCTGTTATTGATCACTGCTAATGCACCAGGCAACGAGCTCAGCTTTCACAGGGTTAAAATGGAAGCTGCCTATTTCCCAGCGTAATGACCTTCTTTCATCATTCCTTCCTTCTGTTCCAGAGTGCCCAGATTTGGATAGAACTGCAGATATCCTCCCTGTGGACAATTCCTCTCACTAGTGCTGCTGGCTCATTTTTTTCAGCCCCACAGTGCATAACAGGCAGATGCGAGTGACTGACCAGCTCCGTAGGTGCAGTGTATCTTTGGCAGCAGTGGGTGGGGAGAGCTGGATCCACCTGCATTTGTGAATCTGAAATTGACAAGGAAAGGACACAGGGTTGGGGTATTTCTTTTCTCCTTTCTTCATTGTTGCTCTGCTGCCCCTGGGATTAACAGGGATTCAGGCTGTGATCTCTGAGACGCTGCACCAGGCAAAGGGCTTCTTGAGTTACATTTTAGTTGACGCCTGTGTCACAAAACCGATATATGATGCTCTTCACTGTGCTAGCTGAAGTCTTTCATTACAAAGTGGGGGATTTTTTATTCCTTTCTCCCACTCACTGATCTCTTTAGGTTTCACTTCTTCCTCCCTAGCACTGTTAATGTGGCAAATATATGAAGGAAAGTGACCTAATTAACAGTCATTATAGAAAAATGAAAATGGTGCATATTTAAGCCAGCCTGCTAATGTTGCCTCAATTCCATCAGTGAACTCTTCAGTGTGCACATTTCTTTAGTCTTAGCAAATCAGCAAAGTGAAAAGAATTAAAATGCAAGGAATCTCCCTGGAAATGCAGGCAGGAGTCTGACAATCTCTGGGCAATGCATCCAAGGAGTCTACTGGATCCTTCAGAGCTCTAATGAGCCTCTCTGCCAGTTCGTGCTATCTGGGACAGTCAATCCGGGGATTAGTGGCTTGCTGGACTGCAGCAGCATTTGCAGATGCTGTGTGGTCCATGGTGTCGGTGCCTGTTAGAGAGCTTTAATCTGCAGATGGCTGACATGCTGCCCACCATGCAGTGGGAACTCGTGCACTGCAGAATGGGTTTTCTAATCTCTGACCCATTCCAGGTGCATGTGTGTAGGGGTCTGTGATCTCCGATAACAGGCAAATGTGGCAAGACAAACAGAAATGCACATCCTCTCCATCAGCTTTACTTCCTGGTCAGTGAGATCAGTCGGGAAGCTTTCCCTGCATTGCAAAAGGCCCTTTTTAAACCAAATTGAGATGTTAGGCTTGGACTGGGCTGCAGGAGCATCCACTGCCAAGCACCACCAGATGGCCCGTGTGATCTTTGGTTGGGTTTGGAGCTGGATCTGTTCCTGAAACGATATTGCCTTGTTCTACGCAGACGGAGCTCCCTGAGGCCTCTTCCAGCTGCTCAGCTCCTGGCTGCATAAAGAGTTAAGGCGTGCCCAGGGGTGTGGAAAAGAAATTAGCAGGAAAGTCACAACAGCCATTTCCCCAGGCAGTTCCTGTTCCTTTCACAGTGGCTGAGCCACCAATACAAAGGCATGACTCAGACAGAGCGGTGACTTCCTAGGTACCAAGGACTTCCCGATTTCCAGTGGCCAGCCCAGTGGTTGGATGTGCTGGGTTGTGCTCTGCAATGGTGCATGCTGCGAGACAGCTGGTGTCCTAATGTGGATGAAGCAAAGCCCAGCTGCATTTCTGGCTGTTGTCACAAGCCAGGGCGTATATTGTGCCTCCTATTCAGATTAGCACGGTCCTGGAGGAGAAGCAGACAGGACGTCTCCCTCAGTGATGCTTCATATTTCTCTGTGGTGGCTGTGAATACTGCCGTTGGGGTATCAAGGAAACAACACGGATTTATGCTGATTGCGTACTACGTGTGGCAGACCCAGGGGCTAATAACAAAAAGGAAAAACCTTCACACCCACCCCTAGCAATTGAGGGCGGGGCAGGGTTATTTTTAGATTCTGCAGCAGGGTGAGCTGAAAACAAATTGCACCATTCTAGACAGTGCAGCTTTATGATAGCGATGCAGTTGTTAGGGTTGGAAAGACACTTTCATTATAAGCTCTTATGCCAGGCATGTACCCTTTGGCCTGAAATCCTCCGTGCTTGTTCTCAATGTAAAGGTGACTCTTCCTTTGGGACAGATCCATTAGGCTGTTTTTGAATTAGCCAAGCATAAAAATGAAAATGTGCGTGACCTTGTTTTGTTGTGTGCTGTTTTATCAATGGAATAAAAACCCGGAGTCCTTTTTTGCTTGGAGATATCTCAGAAATGGCTTATGTCAAATGTGCTCTAGATTTGTAGGCTGGGTCTCCAATAGGCACCTTTGAAAGTCCTAACCTGAGGCCGTGTAGAGTGTGGGAATAGGGTAGCATCTCTTTAAATAGCTAGTGAGCCCTCTAGTGGTGCTCACCATGTTCTGGGTTTTAGCAGCCTCCAGAACCCTAATGGCAGAGCAATGTATATGCAGCTAAGTCATGCTTGTTGTATATATCCAGTAAACACAGCTATTTGGAGCCCGCTGTGCTTGTATGGGTCCTTCATGATACGTTTGCCTAAAATATAAGACACAGCTATCCTTACTGGGGGTAACCAGCTTTGACATGTTTGAAGTAAAAGGAGGATTGTATCAAGCTGGGTAATTGTGTCAAGGTGAGTTTCTCTGGGGAGACTGTAGGGAGGCAAAAGCTGGGCAAACTCTTGGGCAGTAAAACAGGAGTTTTGTGTCTCAGAATTGTGCATAATACGTGTTTTGGACGGGGTGGCACTCTGAGCCTACGTCAGGGATCATTTGTCAAGGGATTGAAATTGGGCACCAATTAGCGCTGGTTGATTTATTGTGTGTTGTGGTCAGTTTCCAAAATATTTGCTAAAACAAGGGAGGACTAGCTCCCTGGCTGCCAGTTCCTGTTGAGATTATAGCTATGTGTATATATGTGGGGTATAGGTACGTATCCATCTACAGCATACATCTATGTCTTTATTAAATATATCTGTGAAAATCCCTTTCCACCAGTATATCCTCCTGTCCCTGGGACTGAACTGCAGTGACCTCGAACACGGAGAAGCTTTTGCTTTGCTCTTGAGGTGCAGATGGAGAGAGACTAACGGGTGACATTGAAACAAGGGACTAGAGCCATGCAGCATGCATGTGGCACCATGCTACTTATCAGAGATTCCTGCAGAAGCTGCAGCTCAGGGGAGGAAGCCTGGAAAGTATTCACAAGCTATCCCCTGGGACCAAGAACTAAATACCCCATGAAGTCAGGAGGAATCAGAGCTGTATCCTGCAACTGAGTTCCCCTCTGAGCCATCTGAAGGCTGGTTGTAACCCTTTCCCAATGTGACCCTACCCTGAATCAATACGATGGTTTTATTAAGTGAACATAAAGACTGGCTAAGTCCCTAGGGCTGGTTTCTGATCTTGCCTGGTTGCCTGGTCTTGATTCCTGCATCCCAACCTGTTCTAATTCAAAGCAAAACTTCTGGTTGCAAACGAAACCCAAACTTCACGCCAACCCCTGCAAAGTTACAGTGCAGCTCCATGGACGAGTGATGGGAACTGGTATGAAACAAAATGAGATCGGCTGCACATGGTCATATGGCATTAAACGCTCAGGGAACTTTGCATTTTCTCCAGGTAAAGCCCCCTAAAGTTAGCCTATACACTGCAGTCCCTTGCTGATTCCCTGGCCTCAGTGTCCATTGCAAGCTGAGTAGGGCTGCTTAGAAATTTTCAGGTGAAGCAGAGTTTTGTCAACAAATGCCAGTTTGTCAAACCCAAAATGTTTTGTGAAAAAAGTTTTCATTGAATTGCAGGTAGAGGGGTGGCGGAGCCCTGTCTGCCTGGTTCCCTGCCAGCTTGCCTGGCGGGCTGCTGGGCACCCCAGGGCTTCGAGGTTCAGGGCTCTGGGGTAGCCTGCCATGCAAACTGAGTATTGCTTTCAGCAGCTGGGGGCCTGGGGAGCATACTTTTTTTCAGAATCACCATTCGTTGGCGTTTCTGAAACGTTACTTCTTTTGAAGTTCTGCTTTGTGGGAAACGTGGAAAAATTTGGTTTGGTTCTGAAACCAAATGTCAAAATATTGAAACGCCCCGGGAACCAGAATCGCTGCCCTTGGCCAGCTGGCCTGGTGCTGTTGGGCTGTAACAGTGACTGTGCTCACAGCTGCTTTCGAGAGCACAGCCAATGGGACGGGCAACCAAGCAAGCCAGCTGGAGGGGTTGTGTTGCCCTCTGCTCTGAGGGAGAAGGAGCCCAGGGAAATGTCACCTGTAGAGAGGGCACTTAGTGTCATGGTGGCTTTCACAAAGTAAAATCACTTTGAACCAACTTCCACGCATTGGCTGCAGAGCAGCGCTTCACAGCATGGCACAAATCAGGTTTTTTTATGGCCAAGGTATAAACCTCTAGAAAAAAACGGATTCGCTTCTGATGAGCCCAGCGCTGGCCATGCCCATGAAGCCACTCTAAGAAGGAGAGAGAAGAACCAGAACTGGTTGACTTTGCTTTTGTTTCTCTGCGCCGGTGGGGAAAGCTGCCGAGCTTGCTGATCTCGCAGAGCATGTAGGGATTATTAAGTGTGGGGAATGAGGGGAAGGTCCTCCAAGTTTCCTGCCTATTGAGAATAAACTCTTTTAAATAATTCGGCCTTATTAACGGGGAGAGAAAACCCCAGCTGTGCCACTCAGCCGGTCACTGCACCAAAGGACATGATGCGTTGCCATGCTATTGCAACATGCTATGCTAAACACGGCAGATTGAAAGAGAAATGAGGCATCAGGTATTTCAGAGGCATTGACTTGCATAAAATCCTGAAGATTGAGTCTGTTTCTGAAAACCGTGGTTGGGTTTAGGGGAAATGACACTACATTACAGGAATCTCGTAATAAAACAAAGTAAGTCAATTAAAAAAACCACCAACAGCTCCCCGCCACTCCCTTTTTTCTAACTAAAGCCTTTCCTGCAGTTTATAGTTTGTACAATGAGAAAGCCAATGGCCAAGATTCCTAAAAGTGCCTGGTGATTTGGGGTATCTCAGGTTTTGAATGGCCAGTCTGAGACACCTTTCCGTGGGCCTGATTTTCAGAGGGTGGGTGCTTAGCACGTTTTGAAAACCAGGCCCCTGTAAGTTGTCTCAAAGAGGGTATCTACAATCACGGAGCGATTTTGAAAATCTTGGCTGACCTGCTGGCTGATCATCACAGAGATATGTTGCCATCAGAACTGCAGAACTTTAAAGGCTGCATCTGGAGCACTGAAGAATTTTTCCCATTTTTTATCATAATTTGGATGATGGTCACCTTCAAAGTGTTACTTTGCATGAAACTTGCAGGGATCCATGATGGCTATTTTCATAAAGTTCACATGTGAATGTCCACGTGTCGGAAGCAAAGCCAGTGTCACTGGAACATGGATTTATTTAACTTGAAACTTATTTAATCCACAGAATGATTCACACGTGTGCTTGAATTATTGTTCATCCTGCTGTTTGTTTATACCAGTCCCAGTGATGCTCTTTGCTGCAGTTTGTTTTCTCCCACAGTAATTTGTCTGTCTACTTCGTATTCTCTTCTCTGCTTTCAAGGCCTTGCATCCTTCTCCTTCTACCAGCTCCTTTGTCATATCACGGATTTCTCTCTAGTCAAGACAGCCCAGCTCCAGCCACATGTTTGGAAAAATGGCAGACTTTAACTGGGTTTTCTCATCAGTAGCCTTATCATAGGCAACAGCAGCACAAAGACCCATTAGATCAAACAGTCTATCCACTGCCAAGGCAGGGGCGCTCCCTCTAGACGCTCCCAAGTGGTTTTTTTTTTTTGCCTTGGGGCTGCATGTGTCTGGATTGAAAATCCTCTTTAAAAGGAAAAGTTATGTGACATCACCAGCATCTGCATGGCTCTCCCAGGGGTTTGGTGGTGGTTGTTTTTTTTTTTTGTAACAAGAGAGAGGCACCAGCGAAATTCCTCCCTGGTGCAACTCTGTTGGTTTCAGCAGAGTTGCACTGGGATGAACCTGGCCTGACAGTCTAGGGTAAAGAAGAGTTTAGAAACTTAATAAGGACTGGAGCAAAGGAGGATTGCAACCAGCTGTGGGATGGTGGCAGCAAGGAGAAGTCTGCTCTCCTGCCCTTCTCTGGGGTTTGACATGAGACAGGCAGCCAATGGCTTTGCTCCCAGGATTTTCTTGCGGGGGCAGGAAGGAGTGGAGAATGATACTTACAGTGCCATGGGAAGCTTTTTGTAGGCTGACACAATGGAATTAATACACTAATGTGTAAGCTGCGGATGCCTGTAGTAGGCACTTTCTAGTAGATCATCATATGGAAATAAAGGAAGCTCACAGAAGTTTTCCTGGTTAGCTTCTGTGACTGCATATGCAAGCTGCTATTCTTCCCATTGCCTGCACCCCCGCTTCCAGCAGCCTGTCTTTGTGCTTTGAGCCCCTGCAGCAGCCTTAGCGATCCCTAATTGGCTCCTTGATCCTATATCAGCTTATGGGGTGGACCAGAAAGTGTCTAGGCAATAAAATGGCTCCTGAGCGAGCTGCTATGATGGCCCTGCTTCTCTGCTCCTGGAGCTCTGACTTGGATTCTGATCCTTGATCAACCTCCGGAACCCGAGCACAGGCCCTGATCCCTGGTATTGACCCTCGGCCCGACTCTGACTCCGGCTTGATCCTCAGTTTGATTCTTGACCCCGATACTGACTCTGACCCCTGTCTTCAGTTCCTGACTCCCACGTGCCTGCCCACTTCCACCCAGGATCCTAACAACTAGGGACATGGGTCTGACAGCTACAAAGGGGTGAGAAAGAACGTAGGGGCTTCGTGCTCATGAATAGCCCACGATCTTTGCTTTATTTTAATGCTCACTGCTCACGAAGCTTCTCCCCAGTTTTCTGTTTGGGGGTTTTTCTCTCTAGCAGGGAGGTGGAGGTGGAAGAGGACAATACTGGGGTTGCTCCAAGCCAGTGAGCTGCTGCACCCTCTTGCTGCTCATGGCAGGGAAGCAGCTACCTCCCCTACAACTTGCCAGCACTGCCTGTTTTCCCAAATTTTTCTACTTGAAACCCATTTGCCTGCTGCCATTGGAAGCGGCCCTTGCAGGGAATCCAGTCCGTGCTTATCCTGGGTCACTGGGGCTTAGTTTTTCATTGTGGGTGACAGGAGCTGGAGCCTGGTCACTCAGTTGCATGTGAACCCTGCCTGCTGCATCCATTGGGGGACCTCGCCACCTCTGGGCAAGAAGTGACGAGGGGTGGGGTGGGGGGTTGTTCCTGTTTCCCTTCTAAATGGCTTTCCCAGCCTCTGCCGGTCCCTGAGGACTGCCTGGCTGACTTCTTGGACAGTGGACAGACCTGAACAGGGATATAAAATATGGTTCCCCATACAGCAATGCTGGCCCTGTCATGCTGAGATTTTGGGCCATTTTATTATTTTGATCTGGTCCCACGCTGCTGCTATTTGGAATGAACTTTCCTTGGGAGTGTGTGTATAGATAGTGTCTCTTTTGTTTGCTAAAGCTATTTCATTTCTGCAAGAAGCCAACCCACCATTTATTTATATGCTTCTTTAATCTGCATTGGAAACTCACTCACTCAATCTTTCACTGGCAACCAAGATTTATATCCTCAGTAGATTCTGTTATTTGGAGAAAGAGCCAGAATAACCTGGTGATGGCGTTAGAATGAGAACATTCTAACGGTCTCTCCTCCCGGTTCTGGGCATGGAATGCAGCTCGCACTGTGCCTCTGTGGCACTCTCTGTTTTTCATCACAGTGTGGATTTTTTGCCATTCATTCCGTCAGAAAAATAGAAATATAACTTTCTCCGAGGCTCTGGCATTTGTCCATTTCTCAGTTCGTGACAATAAAGCTCCTGCTTAGATTTAACTTCTGGAACAGGGAAAGGGAATTCAGGTTTGTCTTATTTGTTAATAGTGCATCATGGAAATAAGATCTACAGGGCAAATAGCATATTGGAAATGAACGGATAAGGGTGTAGTTCAGGCTGGTGGGTAGGCTGAAGCAATTTAGCTGACTTGATATAACAGCAGGCTGGAGTATTTGGCAAGAAGAGAGAAGTCCGATGGTTAGATTCCAAATTGCTGTGGCAACATACAGAATTATATAAATTGTATGAAAATATAAATCAGCTGATTAAATCATTAAATCAGTAACCATCCCTCCTAAATACAGGGTTTAAAACAATCACACAAAACATTTAATTAAAATCTGTGACTAACTGTGCATTAAAATTACAATTTTTGTAGCATTGGAATTGGGTAACACATATATTTAATAATAATTGTGTAACTAATCATAATAATTTTCACTTCTCTGCAAATCCCAGTTGCAGATACTGTGCTGAGAAGAGTCGATGATTTTTCCCCCATAGATTCATAGCTTTTAAGGCCAGCAGGGACCACTGTGATCATGCAGTTGGCCCTTCTGTGTATCACAGGCTGTTGGACTTCCCTGAATCAATTTCTGCGTCAAGTCCAATCGTTGTGAACCCATGCATGGAATTAGGTGCCCAGGCCAGGTCAGATGGGGGTGGAGGTGCTGCCCCCTTAGACCCAGCAGACAAGAGGTTAGGGCACTCAGCTGGGAGGTGAGAGACCTGGTTCGAGTTTCTGCTTTGAATAAAGCAGAGTGGGGATTTGAACCTGCCGCCCTCACCTCAGGTGAATACCTTCACCTCTGGGCTATCGGGTATAAGAGGAGCAGCTGCAGCACGCCTCCTCCAGGGGTGCTGGTTAGGTGGACTTGCAGCCTGCATATGGCATCGGGCCCCACAATGAGCTAGCGAGGAGAACGCCTCACTTGTGAATCTGTCTGGGGCTTAGACCCATCCTACGTGGTGAGCAGGTCAGTGGTGTCAGAACTTAGATACCTTTGCACATGCCCATTGGCAGAAACAGGTGCCTACAGGATTTCACTGGTGGACACTTAAGCACCAAGGGAATTTAGGTGCCCATAGGGTGAGGTGGCAGCTGAGAGGTGGTTTTGTGAATGCCAGTGACACCGAAGGGGGCCGTTAGGCGGCTCAGTCCCTCTTGTGAATCTAGCCCCAAGTACGGATATTACTGGTTGGGACTTTGTTTTGTTTGCCCATCACAACCGTCATCAAGTCACGATGGCTTACCTCTCAGCAATCACTACTGGTTAGTTCTCAAGCCCCCAGTGCTGAGGCAGAACCAAGTATACCTAGACCAGTGGTGGGCAACCTGCGGCCCGTCTGGGTAATCCGCTGGCGGGCTGTGAGACAGTTTGTTTACATTGACCGTCTGCAGACACTGCCGCCTGCAGCTCCCAGTGGCCGCGGTTCACCGTTCCCGACCAATGAGAGCTGCGGGAAGCGGTGTGGGCTGCAGGTTGCCCACCACTGACCTATACCATTCCTTGACAGGTGTTCATCTAACCTATAAAACCTCCAGTGACGGGATTCCACAAGGATACCACACCTCTCATTGACTTCAGTGGGTGGTCAGCACCACTCAAAATCAAATCTATGGTTTTTAATCATGTACAGCAACCAGGAGCCTTTCAAAAAAGATGGGTACAGCAGTTTCTTTCTCTGTGAAGAGCATAAGTAGGATTAGCTGCATATAAGGAGGGTAGTTGGATTCTGAAGGGTCTATTAACCGTGGTGAAGATTCCTGTACTAAAGAGGCAATGGTGCTGGGTTCAAAGGTGTCTGGCCAGTCCCAGGCACTGTCTTAGCACAGCTATGAGTGCGGCTGGCTGGAGGACTGAGTAGAGAAGGGCAAGGATAAAAACCTTACAGCTTCATTCCCCTGAGCGGCAGAAGTGCATTTTGGAGTCCAGATCCGGATCTGACACTTGTAACTCTTTTCTCACTCTCCTGCTGTGATGGGCTACAGCCAAACCCTGGCTGAGGCCTGTCCTGGTCTTTGGTGGGAATTGAGATTCAGAACGGCAATGTGCAGCCCATCCCTCACCATGGCAGATGGGAAGTTTTGGCAATGTCTCCCCACAAAACACGCCGCATGTGCTTTCCCATGCTCTGAACATTAGCAAACTGACAGTTCAGCAGTGAAGCCAGCCAGCCCAGGGCCACCAGGGCCTCTACTACATGCCTAGTGTTCGAGGTGCCTGCTTGAATCTGCATAGACATCTTCCAGCTCTAGGGGGAATCACTAACATGCTGAGCTTGGTGCTTGCGGCAACGTTCCATTCAAACGCTCGTGCCCAGTTTGCGCTGTGTTTGGCAGCAGAGCCAGTCTGAGGTGAAGACCAAACCGACGACAAAATCCAAGTCGGCAGGAATTGCCCTGGGCTTGCCACCGTTCCTGCCTGTCCCTCCTGCACTGAATGAGACCTGACTGCCCAAGGCAGGACTAAATGTGCAGTTGCATTAGCAGGCAAAGTGCTGGGTATATGAACCTCCTTCAGCCTGGGAAGGAGAATGAGCACAAGTTCCTTCGGCACCAGGGCAGGTTTACTCAGATGGCATCTCTGCACATACCAGGCTAATTGCGATCTTTAGGGCTTGCCAAAACTTGGAATTTCCACTTTGAAATTGGTTTTCATTCTGATTCAGAATGAAATAAAAACAATTCAAAATTTCCCCAAAATTTCATTTTGGATCAATTGAAACATTTTGTTTAGATACAATTGAAATGTTTTGTTCCATTTCCAACTTTTAAAATATTTATATTATAATTTATACTATTTATAAAATAAATTTTGAAATGGGAAGTAATTTCAAAGTGGAAAATCAAAATGCTCTCTCTCAAACTTATCAAAATTCTTTTTTTCAGTTTTTTTGACCCAGAACAAAATTTTCTCCAAAACAACATGTTCCCATGAAAAGCTTCATTTAGGACATTTTCTGAAGGAAAAATGTTTGGATGGGAAATTTTCGAGCATCGCTAGTAATTTTCCATCATTTCCTCTCTTGGCATTCTTGGTACCCTTTTTAATTTCCCACCAGGGTTGAGTCTGAGTATTTGTGTTTTCAAGAATCCCCTGCTCTAACTTTAGAGACAATTACATTTCTCTTGTTGTTTCTCCCCCTCCCCTCCACCCCCCTTTAGACTGAAGAGAAGCAGAAGGCTTCTGTGGCATTTGTCCAGCTTCAAGCTGCTATGGAGACTTTGGGAATCACGGTGGATGAGCAGACTGCCATTTGGCGTGTGTTAGCAGGGATCTATCACCTGGGAGCAGCAGGGGCATGTAAAGGTAAAGGAGTGCTTGCACCTCTCGTCTTCCTTGTTTTCCTACAACTCTTACCAGGCTGCTGCTTGTGCAGCGGGAAGAGGAGGGGGAAGGCAGCCCAGACAGATACAAAATTTGACCTGAGAAAAAAAGCTGTAATTAGATTGCATAGACCACACCTTACAGTCTAACTAGATTTCAGTTCATTCCTCCTCTGCTTCTGTGTGCTGGTCTTTCTGTGAGTTTCCTGCTTTTTAATTGTGAGGTCACAATGACAGGAATGCAAGGTGGAGGTGGGAGTTCTGTCACTTGAACTGAGACAGACTTCAGCTCTCAGTTACATGATCATCCTGCCATCTCCCTGACTTCATTGGCTACCAGGGGGTTGAACAGGTGTTACTGTCTCAAAGTAAAGAAACAAAGGGCTACGAGCTGGGCCGGGGTGATAAGGCTCAACACAAACTGCATGCTACAGATTATAGATAACAAAAAGAATGAGGAGTACTTGTGGCACCGTAGAGACTAACAAATGTATTAGGGCATAAGCTTTTGTGGGCTAAAACCCACTTCATCGGATGCATGCAGTGGAAAATACAGTAGGAAGACACACACACACACACACACACACAACATGAGGAAATGGGTGTTGCCATACCAACTCATCAATTAAGTTGGGCTATTATCAGCAGGAGAAAAAAAATTTTTGTAGTGATAATCAGGATAGCCCATTTTGAACAGTTGACAAGAAGGTGTGAGAAACAGTAGGGGAAAAGGTTTCAGAGTAACAGCTGTGTTAGTCTGTATCAGCAAAAAGAACAGGAGGACTTGTGGCACCTTAGAGACTAACCAATTTATTTGGGCATAAGCTTTCGTGAGCTAGATGCAGCCTAATGCAGATACCACTCTGAAACCTGTCACCAGAGATAACAAAGGCATTTCTTTTGGAGATCTCCATAGCAACTCCTAGATAATCAGCCACATTGTGGTGTTAGTTAGCAGGTTTTGGTACAGGGCCCAACTCTCCCCTCACACAGTTTAAATCCATGGCATCGTGCTGGTGTACAACTTGTGTGAGTGAAGAGTCAGGCCTAAAGAGTCCATTGTACTGTGTCCTGGGTTCAGAGACTTTATGTTCTGGATAGTAGCATAGCCTATACCTTAGACAGTTACTTCTAGTCCCATCATTCATCCCTTTCCTAGGCATGTTCAAAAGTATACGTTACTTTTCTCCAGAAACATGCCATTCCCAAAGCAGTGGGAGTATGAAATATGTACTGCCTTCTGTTACAAACCTGTGACGTGCACAGAACCAGGAGCCCAAGTCCTCAGCTGCTGTGAATCAGCAAAGCCCCATGGAAGTTCAGTACCGGAGTCAGGGGAGCGACACAGAGTTACGCCTGCTGAGGACTTGACCCGTACATCTCCAGCAGTTTGCCACATCACATGACTTAAGCATTCAGGAAGTAACACCTACTAGGAAGACTTTGCCACTGGTTCATCATTTGTGGGAGTTCCTTGTTAATTATTTGGGACCTGAATGTTGATTGTGGGGCAGGGGAGGGGAAGACACAAAGAAAGGCTACTGGAGGAATTCTCTGGAATGTGTTACTTCCTTGTGCACCCTACCAAACACAGCCATCAGTACCATCAAGTGGTCCAGAGAAATCCCATTTATTTCTCTCAGCCAGGTTTTGCCAGACCCACCCATTATACTAACCCCACTGCCTCTTGTCTCCCTTCCAGTGTTCTGCCAAGTTTGGGAGGATCGGTACACATGTATGGAAATGAATTGTCTTCACTGAGCTTGTTCACATTTATGGCCTTTGTCTTTGACAATGAAGGTAGTTGTTCCTCCTCACCCCAAATTGCTGTGCCTGTCATTCCTTAGCATTTTACCAGTGCTCCAGGGAGAGAAGAGGCATGGTCACTGAAGGAATTATCCATCCTGGCTCGTAGTATCCTACGGTGGTTGTGTGGAGCTGCAGGTTCAGTTAGCGATTATTTTAGCTTCTCTAGAATGTCTCATGTAATTGAATTATAACAGTAACAGTGTGAAGGAAGATTATAAAGACATCATTACTACTTGGATACAGAAATTGTCTTTTCCCTAATGAAGTATTTAAGCTGTGTTCTAACCTATTCTAGAGACAGCCACACATGATTTACACACTTCAATTTATAGGGGTTTAATAATGGGTTGCTTTAAAATCAGCCATAGGCATCAGTAGAAGTCTCTGCAACATATCATAACACATCTCAGGGTAATTTATGCCATTCATCATTTATTAATTATTTTAAAAGGATGAACTTTTTCATCTCAAGTGTGTTCTCTCTCCCTCTCCCCACTCCTTTCCCACTTGGTAAATCTGTTAGCTCTATTTCTCTACAGAGCAGCAAAGTCTAGTCAGCAAGGACACATGTCTGACATTGATTTGAGCTCTCCCTGTCCTTTGGGACTAGGATCCTCCAGCCTCAGAGTTCCCAGCAAAAGACAAAATTGGAAACAGTGACCCCTCATTTAAAAACTAAAGAACTTAGCACAAAGCTACACAGGCAGATAGGTAACAGCACTGCCCAGGGAGTCGGATAGTGATAGAAACATTGCAGTCTTATTGTATCAGAGCTGACCAATGGTCCATCTAGCACTGTACCTTGCCTCTGCTTCAGAGGAAGCTTGTCTGTAACCCTGGGGAACTAGTGGATGAAGTATGCACTGAACCTTGAGGGATTCTATCACTTGCACCTTTATAGTCTTCTGAAGAAATGATGGGCGGCTCTTATTGTCCATCTAATTGGCTGCTCCTGAAGACGTCCTGTTTAAAAAATGCTGCCCATCCATTCACAGTTCTGAGTAACAGCTGTAGAGTAGGGAGGGGTGCAGTCTCTGTTTTAATCGAGTGATTATTGTTTGGGAAGGGGGAAGGGAAGGTTTGTAACCGTCAGGACCTTGGGGGAAACTCACCCTGATTTTTTAAAATGCTCTCAGTTTGGAACTGAAAATCACTTAATGCCTACACAGCAGTCTCAGAATGGCCTTGTCTTCCACTTTAGTTCTTGAGGGTCACAGCTCTTGAGCCAACTACGCATCCCTGTCAGAATATACAGAGCAGCATATCTACTTTACGAGGATGGGAAAGGCTTTACAAATTTCCTCCTATCATAGCTGGAGTTGATTTACTCAAACTTATTGAACTTTCAGCAGGGGCCTTTTGTCCCCTGTGTCCTGAGAGTCAGTTTAAGGTCAAGGGACTCCTGTGTTTGAAAAATCTTGTAGCTACTTGGGCAAGAATTGGAGTATTTAATAACAGTCCCAGACAGGGCTTGTGACTTCTCACAGAAGTGACTCAGATACAGGATTAAAACCCAGAGCATGTCTCAGCTCCACTCACTCTGGTATCGATTCCCCTGTCATGTGTCAACAAAAGGAGAGAAATGAAAGGAAATGTGGATAAAAAATGAATCAAAGCCAGTTGGAGGAGGAGTCTCTGAGGGGCACTCTTTTAATGTGGTTAAACCTATCACCCTGATAGCCATCTTTTCCCTCCCCCTTCTCATGAACTTTGAAGTTATGTATTCGAAATCCTTTAAGGCTTTTGGAAACGTCACCAAAGAGAGCTCATCCGCGCCTTTTCCATTCACGTTCCTGAACGCAGCCAGGCACTGCAGCCTTGTGGAACAGCAGGAGTAGCGGCAGCCTCCCTTATCTCAGAAACAAAGGCGCTTAACTTGTGGCACACACTGTAGTCACCACAGGGGGATGCGGGATAAATCATTTGCTTTGCAGATTGTCACAAATTCAGTTTGCCCAGGAATACACACGAATAGACAAGTGGCATCTATTGCTGCTTGAGAATGAGAAACTAGTTTGTAGCTCTAAAGACAACAACAAAAGTAGGACTTCAAATGCCTGCAGCATTTGGTGTCAGCTCTTCTTGTTGCCTTTGAAATACCGTGACATTCCCTTTGTGGGAAACGAGCATGACATCCAGAGGCCAGCAGGCCTCCCAGAGGCCCATTCACCTAGGCATTTTCAGTCCCCTTTGTGTGTCCCAGTCTCTTACATGTTTTCGTGTATTCACTATGCTTTAAGCAGGAAGGAGGTTTCAGGTGCAGTTGGAGGTCTGGAGTCAGCCCATTCTCAGTCTGTCAGTTTTGCTGACTGGTATAAAAATCACAGCCTCAATGTTCTCTGAGCTAGGGCTTCCCACAGCTTACTATTAATAAACATGGCTGTGTTTCCATGGGCTGTCTCTGAGGGGAAGTCCAGGGGCTGTCCCTGAGATGAAATCTTTCTTGAGGTGTTTCTGTCCCTGTTGCAGCATACTGGGCATTGTTCTCTACCCTGGGCACTCTCTATCTCCCGGAGGTGCTGAGGGTGCTCCTCTCGAGCACTCTTAAAGCTGCATCCTTTGTGGTTGCTAAGCACTGAATTTAAACTTCAGGTGCTGAAGAAAGGGATTAGGGAGCCCTCTTCGGCAGGGATTATTAGGTGGCATTGTACAAAGCCAGTCCATTTTCAGTTTGTCTGCCAGGTTCCATGGCCTTGGTTGGTGTCTGTAACAGGATGTTCTGCTTCTTTACGGGCAGAGGCTTGGGGCCAGCCCACCCTGTTCATTCATTCAATGCTGCTACAGCGGGGACAGATGTCCCCTATAAAGAGTGGGGCTGTCATTAAGGTGCAGGAGAGAGGAGTTTCCCTGGAGTGACTGCCTGGGTCTCCTTGGGAGGGGAGCATTGGGAACCTGCTGGGGAAAGAGGACTGGGAGGCAGCTCTGGGAGGCAGGACTCGGCCTAAGGAACCCTGCAGATCCTGGGAGAAGGTGCAGAAAGCATGCAGAAGGGGTGCCCAGGAAAGGGGCTGGATCGATGTCTTCCTGTGGTTAGTAAGGACACGAAGAGCCCATTGTTGAAGATCAGCATGGAAAGGAGTAAATGACCCAAGTTTTTCCAGCAGACTGATCCTGTTTGAGACTGCTGCCTCAGTTGCTCCCGCCACTTCCCCTTTGGAAAAGTGAGCTGGCCCAGATCTGCATGGGACAGAACATTACTGAACACCAGGAAGGAAAATCTCTGCATCTGTCTTTTCAGTGTGTTTATTCACTTTTTTAAATATTAAGAAAAGTTATTTTTACGCCTGGAACAGCCCGTCATGGCAGGACTTTGCTACAGGTTTACTTTGTAGTCTTTGATAGAAGCAGTTTATTTTCAGAGGAGTATATTCTGCACAGAATTGCACTCCACTGAAGTAAGCAAGGCATTATGGAACGCTGTTTGATCTCTTCCTTTCTGTCTATGAATGCTTTGAGAACATCCCCAGACATCCATGCCTGGCACATGTCAGTTAACAGAGTGTATTTCACTCTTTGTTCTGGGAGAGCTGGAAACTGTTCAGTGCCATTCTGTACGTCAAGTACAGCTCTGTCTAGAAAAGTGATTAATATTTCCACTTTGTTACTGCCCTAGCCTGCTTTCTGCAATTACTCTGGATCATAGCCGCATGTTTCATGAGAAAACATTTCTACCACCAGCCCTGTAGAACTCAGTGGGGCTATGGAAGAGTGAGCTGGTTTCCACACTTTCTTGTGTATCACAGAGAATATTGCCAGTAAAATTCTGCTCCCAGAACTATCTATTGGACATGAGGAGGAGGAGGATGTGCAAATCGGGAGGAACCGAATGTGGTTTTCAGGTACGGAGATTGGAGGTGCCCGTAATGAGAAAAATCTTGCTTTGTCTGATCCAGGAGTTTTGGGATCTCCACCTAAGTGCTGCAGAAGTTAGAATTCAGGGCTCAGACTTGTATCTGCATCTTAATAGCAGTTCGGGTCTCGTGTCTGAATCAAACTGTTTTTGTGCTATTTCTATCAGGGGAAGGGAAAGGAAACCTGTGATTAGTTCTCCTGAATACATTCATTGGAGGTACAGTCCTAGATTATATACTGAAATCTAGGCTTTAGATTATCTGCCTAGGTATGTACTTATTGTCCTAGTCCCATTGCTGTAGTATCTGAACACCTCCTGTCTGAGGCAGGGAAGGATTATTATCCCCATTTTACAAATGGGAAACTGAGGCACAAAGAGATTATGTGACTTGCTTCCGGCCACACTGGAGGCATGATGCAGAGCCCCCCACACCTGGATCCATTGATGTGAAATAATCTCTCAAATGCCTAAAGGGAGAAGTGACTGGCAGTGAAAATGAGCTATAGAAACCCCACCTGAATACCTCTTTTAGCTTTTTAAAATGGAAAGTTTCCAGAGTCTCTCAGAGCCATTAAGATGAGTAGGGTAATGGGGATGTCAATCAGAATGTTAGAATGAGGGCAGCTTGCAGAATCAGGCAGGCGCTAATTACCCAATTTCCTGTGAACACATGGCCCGGTCTTACTTATCTCATCCTCACCAGTAGTAAGAAAATCCTTAAACTTGCGTTACAGCTGCTGTTTTACGGCCGCGGAGATGTAGTGACCTTTCAATAACTGATGTGGAAATGACACTTTCTTAATTCCACCTAGGCTCAAAACCCACATTTACCCAAATTTGTCATTATTGTGGGTTGCTAAAAGGATGAGGTCTCCTGAATTATCACGGGCTGAGAGGCTGCCCTTTTGTGATAAATGCAATATCAGATGTATACCCAGGAGGGTGGTAAGGGAAGAAATCCAGCATGTTTTGGTGTCATCTTTAGCAAGTTTCAGAATGTTTATCGTTGTCCCAGCTAAAGTTTGGCAACAGCTGTCATCTATGCAATGGGTGGGAAACTCCAAATGAAGAGAAGAGCCCAGTGTGTGAGAGGCTGGGTTTTGCATGTAACTTCATAAGACTTTATACAGAGGCAATTCTTCCCCTACCAATGTTTTCAAAGAAATGTTTAAGGCTTAAAATCTTGTTTTAAAAACAGTTTTAATCCTGTTTGCTGGAAAGCCAGTGCCAGGTTCCTTCTCCGCCAGCTGAATTTCAGGAAAGGGAGAGGAGAGCCACTGACTTGCTAGGAAGCATGAATAATCTCTAGCTTTCTCTGACTCCCTGAGCTTCTTGCACAAGTGCCAGGGCGTTGAGTGGGGCCCAGATCAGAACAGTGCTGGAGTGGAGAGGGCAGATTAGGGTCCTCAGGTCCAACCACACCTGGCCTTGCAGTTTTCATTCTGGCTCAAATGCAGCCTCAGTGAGCTGAAGTCTTGTGAGGGCAGACAGCTGATACAGTGAGATTTTTTTTATTTTTTTTTTACCAAAGTCAAAATCTTTATAGAACAGCAGGAGTGTTTTCATCACCATCAAGATCCATCAGCCTTCAATTGTGGGAGGATGGGTTTTTTTTGTTTTGTTCTGTTTTTGTAGAGCTCGCTCTCCTGATGGTGATGCTAGAACATTAACATTTGGCTCAGCTAAATCATATTCTGCTGTGTCTCATCCCATTGCAACGTCAGTGAAAAGGCTAGCTACCTTTCTGGCTGGGGAAGGGTTCTCCCTGCTTCCTGGCATCATTCATGAAGAGGCTGCTTTGAAAAATTCCATCTAGGCCTGGTGATTAAATCTATGAATCTCTCCATACATTCTCACATATTCCTCTCTTCGCACCTGGGCTTTCTTCCTTATGTTTTTTAAAGGACAGGAGCATGTTGTGTCTCATCTACAGGGTGCAGTGAAATCATTCCTGTCTTATACGTTGCAAGCTCTGAAATAACAAATCCACACAGGCTTCATGGGAAAGGTCTTAAAAACCACCTGAGAACAATCTTAGTGGATTTGTGGAAACCTGCCGAGCGCAGCGCTGAAAGGAAGGGGATTCTGAGCTTGGCGGAGCTGTGTGGCACAGAGATCTCCAAAGAGCATGGCAAGGAAACTCACTGTGCCACAAGTACTCCTTTTCTTTTCACTGTGTTTTAGGTTTTTCATGGCAATCCCGAATCTCAGCTTGGATTAGTGGAAAAGTTTGCTGAGGTATGTGAACCTGGGCCTCATTCTGGGTCAAATGTGCACTGCCTTTCCCACCTGTGGCAGAGGTGGGGTTGGCTGTTTAAGATTTTGAGTGGGAACCATGCAAAACTCCAGGACTTGGGTGGAGTTTGTGCTTTGAGTCATTTGAAACATAAAGTCCAACTCAGGAGGTGGAAGGCCCATATAAACAAAATCCAAAATACAAGTATGGGTCAGAAACCGCCGTTAGTCAATAGCTATAGATTGGATAAAGGGTTTTATTTGAACCTGCCACCTTGAGTGCCCTTATTCTGCCCTGCCTGCTATCCAGAGAGAGGGCATCTGGAAACAGTGTCACTGCGGGGAGCACACAGGTCATTGTGGTGGTGGGTCTCTCACATTCCTCTGCTGTGTTTGCACCGAGGGCGGGTACTGGTTATACCTGAACCTCTTCTAAGGGGGCACCTTAGTGTTTCACAGCATGAGAACAAAAGCAGAGAACTATAGGAGCAGTTGGAGAATTGACAAATCTGCTGGTTTGCAAATAGCTCTGATAGATTAGAGCTCACTCAAGCCCTGGACTGGTGTTTACTGATCAGATCTGCACTCGCCAGATGTATTATCATCTGGGTGAGAAATATATCAAAGCTGGAAATCAGAGTGTGTGCAGGAAGGGAATGCAGCCGGAAGCTCCCCCTAATCCAGCGTACGCCCTCAGCTACCTCCGCTGGCCTGGCTCTTGGAAAGCCTCTGGCTGTGACTTAAAACATCTCCCTCTGCTGAGACCTCACACAAAGGGGGGTGACAACAGCTCCACCTGTCCTCCCTCGCAGTGCACCCCCCTACACAGGTATGGAATACTCTGTGGGCCAGATGGTGGCCACACCTTGGGCCGATGCAGCTCTGCACTCATCCTTGAATCCTCCGCAATGGGTGAGCTGCAGCAGCAGCCCTGGTGCTGTTCCCTCCTGAAAGGGGCAGGGAAGGGGAAAGAACAGTGAGTGGATGCTCCCCTCTCCTCCGTACAAGCTGGAGCAGCAGGGGTGCTCCTCAGGAGCGGAGGCCCAGGGCTGGTGTAGCTGCACCACCCAGCTCGCGCAAGGTCTGTAACTTTGCCACAATGTCACCCGACACAAATATTTTTTCCCAGTCCAAACAATATCGTTGGTGGCCCCGGCTTGGCCAGGCCTGAGGATTCCCACTGTGATGCAGTCAGAATACGTTCTCATTTCCTGGGCTGTTGTAGTCGATGCGGTGAGCTCTACCCCTGGCCCTCAGCTTCACTGGCTTTCTCCTTGTCTCTGAAAGACTTTAGCTGCCTTTCCTTCATCCATTCCCCTTTAGTCCTACGGCCTGGCCGTTACTATTGCCAAGATACTGGTGGTGCGGAGGGGTCTGACTCCAAAGGCTTGTTACTATTGACATTGTTTCTCCTTCCTGTGATTGTTTTTTTATTGTTAACATGGCTCCTCAGCCGGGGCAAGCTCTCTCTCCTCACCTGGAGACTTGGCATTATCCCTTCAGCATTCTGACATCTTCATTACAAACTGTCTGCGAAATGCAGCCCTAATGGCAGATTTCTTTCATTATGCCATTACACGGCTCTTCCCATTGTTCTATATGTGCGTTAATGGGTCGTACATTAGCCCCGGGGTCAACAGAGAATAGGCTGCAGAATTTAGTGGAAGACAAATAAATTAAACATCCAAGCAGGGATCAACCCTCCCTGTCCTCCCCCACCCACCCAAAGCCATGAAAATGGGCATCTGGGTTAGTCCCATTATCAGTAATAAACAGAAAAGTTGTTATAAAATCGGTGGAGAAAGTGGCCGAGGTGACAAGCTGGCTCAGCTGCTCACTGGGCACCGTGGTTGAACTCTCCTTTCACAGAGCTGTGGAGTCCTACAGCATAGATGAGTGGTATGTACAGCGAGAGAGACATTATACCAATTAGCTGGGGGTTTGAAACAATAGCGAGCGCCCCTTACAGGCTGCAGGTCCCTCTTAATGTTATGTAATGTTTAGAATGAGATGGCCCCGTGGACTGCCAGTCCCACTCTAGCCATGAGTACAGAAGCAGAATAGTAAAATAAATCCATCCCTTCGCGGGAGCCATCCTATCTCTGCTCCATCCCCAAATTCCTGTGATGTGTGGACCCTATCCATGGATTATGGCACAGGGAGGAAAGTGTCTCTCATAGAATATCAGGGTTGGAAGGGACCCCAGAAGGTCATCTAGTCCAACCCCCTGCTCGAAGCAGGACCAATTCCCAGTTAAATCATCCCAGCCAGGGCTTTGTCAAGCCTGACCTTAAAAACCTCTAAGGAAGGAGATTCCACCACCTCCCTAGGTAACGCATTCCAGTGTTTCACCACCCTCATAGTGAAAAAGTTTTTCCTAATATCCAATCTAAACCTCCCCCCCCTGCAACTTGAGACCATTACTCCTCGTTCTGTCATCTGCTACCATTGAGAACAGTCTAGAGCCATCCTCTTTGGAACCCCCTTTCAGGTAGTTGAAAGCAGCTATCAAATCCCCCCTCATTCTTCTCTTCTGCAGACTAAACAATCCCAGCTCCCTCAGTCTCTCCTCATAAGTCATGTGTTCTAGACCCCTAATCATTTTTGTTGCCCTTCGCTGGACTCTCTCCAATTTATCCACATCCTTCTTGTAGTGTGGGGCCCAAAACTGGACACAGTACTCCAGATGAGGCCTCACCAATGTCGAATAGAGGGGGACGATCACGTCCCTCGATCTGCTCGCTATACCCCTACTTATACACCCCAAAATGCCTTTGGCCTTCTTGGCAACAAGGGCACACTGCTGACTCATATCCAGCTTCTCATCCACTGTCACCCCTAGGTCCTTTTCCGCAGAACTGCTGCCTAGCCATTCGGCCCCTAGTCTGTAGCGGTGCATTGGATTCTTCCATCCTAAGTGCAGGACCCTGCACTTATCCTTATTGAACCTCATCAGATTTCTTTTGGCCCAATCCTCCAATTTGTCTAGGTCCTTCTGTATCCTGTCCCTCCCCTCCAGCGTATCTACCACTCCTCCCAGTTTAGTATCATCCGCAAATTTGCTGAGAGTGCAATCCACACCATCCTCCAGATCATTTATGAAGATATTGAACAAAACCAGCCCCAGGACCGACCCCTGGGGCACTCCACTTGACACCGGCTGCCAACTAGACATGGAGCCATTGATCACTACCCGTTGAGCCCGACAATCTAGCCAGCTTTCTACCCACCTTATAGTGCATTCATCCAGCCCATACTTCCTTAACTTGGTGACAAGAATACTGTGGGAGACCGTGTCAAAAGCTTTGCTAAAGTCAAGAAACAATACATCCAGTGCTTTCTCTTCATCCTCAGAACCAGTAATCTCATCATAAAAGGCGATTAGATTAGTCAGGCATGACCTTCCCTTGGTGAATCCATGCTGGCTGTTCCTGATCACTTTCCTCTCATGCAAGTGCTTCAGGATTGATTCTTTGAGGACCTGCTCCATGATTTTTCCAGGGACTGAGGTGAGGCTGACTGGCCTGTAGTTCCCAGGATCCTCCTCCTTCCCTTTTTTAAAGATTGGCACTACATTAGCCTTTTTCCAGTCATCCGGGACTTCCCCGGTTCGCCACGAGTTTTCAAAGATAATGGCCAATGGCTCTGCAATCACAGCCGCCAATTCCTTCAGCACTCTCGGATGCAACTCGTCCGGCCCCATGGACTTATGCACGTCCAGCTTTTCTAAATAGTCCCTAACCACGTCTATCTCCACAGAGGGCTGGCCATCTCTTCCCCATTTTGTGATGCCCAGCGCAGCAGTCTGGGAGCTGACCTTGTTAGTGAAGACAGAGGCAAAAAAAGCATTGAGTACATTAGCTTTTTCCACATCCTCTGTCACTAGGTTGCCTCCCTCATTATATGTATTATATTATAGTTATATGTTGTTCTCATATAACTAACTCCTGGGTTTCCTCATGGGAAGCCAGTGCAGGTCCTGGAGCACTGGGAGTTGCTCTTGGTATGAAATTCCACTTAATAAACAGCAGCTGCAACCCTCAGTTTCTGGATGGTCTCAAGGTGTAGCACAGAGATCCCAGCTTGAGGGGGCAAAGCTCCTGAATGAGCAAGAAAAGGTTGCACCATTCTTAACTGGCACTGCTGAGTAAAGGGCTCTTGGGTACAGAAGCTACCTGGACATCCAGCTGCAGTGCAGGGTCTGGCAGTGTCCCCCACGCTTCACGCCTGTGCCACGAAGGGCTGTCACAACCCCCGAGTCAGGAGCACTGATATATGTCCTGGTGACTGCTCTGGCTGCTTCTCCCAACTCACTGGTGCCTGAGTCTCATCTGGATTGAGCCCCATCCAAGTCCCAAGATCATCTAGACGCTGGGTTATACAGTCTGCTGGACCAGACAAGTCAGGCCATGTTCCCTCACTGCCCCTCCTGGCATCCTCCTATGGGGCAGGTGGCAAAGCAGCCCCCTATGACACCTAAAAGCAGAGGGGCAATTGCCCAGTTACCCTCTGAGCCCTCTCAGAACCAGAAGTTTCATTGTCATGAATGGCCAGCCAGGGGACTGAGTGAAGTAGCTTATTCCACACAGGGGCTGATAAAATTTCCACCACTCCCCTGCCACACTCTGGCGTTACTTGTCTTTTCAGTTACTGTTTTATGCAGCCTCCTTTGCAATGGCATCTAAGTGCAGCCAGCAGAACAAATGCAGCAACCATGAGCCATCTCAGAGGAAACCGGTTGACATGTACAAACTATGGCCCTGTCTATGCAGCAAAACAATGTGTTTTCCACTCCAGTTAGCTCAATGAACACTCCTCCCCACAATGCCTCAGGTACATGAGTTATCACCTTTAAGATCATCTAAGCTGGCCATGGATGCAGCCTTGCTGGATGCTCAGAGGGGTTTCAGTCCAGTTAAGCCAACTTGATTGGAATAGACACCATTTCTGCCCATAGGCCAGTCAGGCACAGTGTTTAATCAAAACCCTTCAGAGTCTAGCATGCAGTGCATGCTGCCCAAAGTGCCCTGATGCAGGGCTCTGGAAGGCTGCTGGGTGTGGGGATGGGGACTCATGCAGGCAGCAGCTATCTGCTGGAAATGTCATACTGCTTCTATGGTGTACACGCACATGCTTTTGCTGGCCTGGCTACGGCCCAGCCCCAGCGACCAGAATTCCATTTATCGAGACTCTACTCCTTACCGTTCCTTTTCAGATACATCTCCTGCCCTCGCTTTCCCTCATCCACATAGCGAGCCAGATCTCCAGCTGGTGTAAATCGGCATTGAATTCAATGGGGCTGTGATGATTTACACCAGCTGGGGATCTAGCCCTGTTAATGTCAGTGGAGTTGTGGCTGATTTGCACCAGCTGGGCATGTCGCCCCTTGGCATCGCATCCCAACAGCATCGTAGAATCATAGAAGTGGAAGGGACTTCTAGAAGTCATCTAGTCCAGTCTCAGGGCAGGACTAAGTATTATCTAGACCATCCCTGACAAGTGTTTGTGTAAGCTGCTCTTAACAATCTCCAATGACCATGATTAACCACCTTGACAGTTAGGAAGTTTTTCCTAATGTCTAACCTAACCTGCCCTTGCTGCAATTTAAGCCCACTGCCTCTTGTCTTAAACTCAGAATTTAAGGCGAACAATTTTTCTCCCCTCTCCTTGTAACAACCTTTTATGTACTTGGTGGATGGGGGGGTGGGAAGCGGTAGACATGGTATACCTTGACTTTAGTAAGGCTTTTGATGCTATCGCACACGACCGTCTCATAAACGCACATGGCCTTCTCAAACTGGGGAAATACATCCTAGATGGAGCTGCTATAAGGTGGGTGCATAAATGGTTGGAAAACAGTAGTTATTAGTGGTTCATAGTCAAGCTGGAAGGGCATATCGAGTGGGGTCCCCCAGGGATTGGTTCTGGATCTGGTTCTATTTAATATCATTCATCAGTGATTTGATGATGGTATAGACAGTACACTTACAAAGTTTGCTGACAATACCAAGCTAGGAGGGGTTGAAAGTGCAAGTGAAATTCAATAAGGACAAATGCAAAGTATTCCACTTAAAAAGGAACAATCAGATGCACACATATAAAATGGGAAATGACTGCGTAGGAAGGAGTACTGCAGAAAGGGGTCTGGGGGTCATAGTGGATCACAAGCTAAATATGAGTCAACAGTGTAACACTTGCAAAAAAACCCCGCAAACATCATTCTGGGGTGTGTTAGCAGGAGTGTTGTAAGCAAGGCACGAGAAGTAATTCTTCCTCTCTACTCTGCCCTGATATGGTGTCAACTGGAGTATTGTGTCCAGTTCTGGACACCACATTTTAGGAAAGATGTGGACAAATTAGAAAAATTTCAGAGAAGAGCAACAAAAATAATGAAAGGTCTAGAGAACGTGACCTGTGGGAGATAATTGAAAAAACTGGGTTTGTTTAGTCTGCAGAAGAGAAGTACAGTAGTCTGCCTGACCTTCCCTAGGTATGGGGAATTAAGGAAAAGTTATGTACACAAAGCAGATGTTTCACTGGGCAGCAGCTTCTCAGAGCTCTCCCTGCTTTTTTGGTTCTCAGTGGGATTCCCATCTCCCACTTGCTGTCTCTGCTTTTAATTAGTCTGCATCTCTTCTAATAGCCTGGTAGCTAGGTGTTTCGTTCCCCAAGCACGTTCTAATTTCCCTTAATTGTTTCCCACATGCACTGATTAGAGTCGAAATGTTAAGCGTGCATGTTCGTGACTAACTCCTGATGTCTCCGGGCTCTTAATAATTATTAAGTCAATACACTGTTGGTGGGGTGAACTTCAGGAACTGCAGGGGGTATAAGGCAGGTGGCTGGGAAGGCTGATGTTTTCACCACTGAACAAAGTGATGCAGCTCTGCGTAGTTACTTCTGATGTAATTATCCACTTCCATTATGGAAACACCAAGTACAGTTTAAAATATCCAATTGCTGCCTACCCCATCCCGGCCAGGATGCCTATGGAATTAAGATGAACTTGGTGTATGCAGAGGCTTCTGAGTATGTGTGACAATGAGAGCAGCGAAACAATTGGCTTTAAGACAGCTGGTCTCATCTGTCAAGAGCCCTGTCTAAGGAACAGACGTTGCCTTTGAACTTGCAGTGCTGCTCCATGAGTTTTCACAGGCGGTTTGAGCAGCGTAGGGTGTTAAATCAGACTTGACTGGTAGATGCTTGAGGTGCACTCTCTATTAATATGTTTCTCTTGGATTTACATCTCAAAATTCCTGCTCTTGTCCCCGGACTGGTCACAGTTTGTCCCATTTTCGTTGTCTTCAAGAGTAACTCACCTCACGCCAGCGGCATGAACTGGCAGGATACTGCTGTGAGACGAGAATCAGAGCCATCCTGATTCCAGGGAAGTGAAGGAAGAAGGTAGTGAGTAACAAGCTTGGCCTTGGGGATGGAACCACTGGGTTTAGGCTTCTCCCAGGAATACATGGAATGACTTCGCTACAGTGCTATAGAAATACCACCCTATCGGTGCTCCAGAAATCTGCCCAGATTAGTGCCATCGTTTTGCTGCTCCACCATGTGCTGTTAATGCCAGAGCTTGTTGCAATAGGGATTTAGCATTAAGGAAAGGTTAAAAGCAATCGAAATCTTATTAGACAATTCCCACTTGCATAAGGAAGAAAAAATAACTCCATGTCTGGTCACCTCTGAATCATCTGGCTTTTCCCCGTAACTTTGCCATATGGTCTTCTAGGTTACCTGGAGACCACTGGGTTATGCTGTTATTACGTGACCAATGACGTGCCAGTCCCATGATTTAATAATAACAACAACAACATTTTCAAACAACAGAAACAAACAAAGCTCACATTCAAAGAATGAGCCAGGGGCCTCAATTTTATACTATGGGAATGGCCTAGGGCCTGTTCTATGGAATATGGTAGAATTTAGCTGATATTTTACCATGTTGGCGTACATGCTGTGTGCGTGCATGCATGTAAACGAGCATCATACTGACAGCATCGCTTCCTATTGCCTCTCTCAAATATGAAACAGGCTGAAATAATTACCTTTTACGTGCTGAAGTTCAGATGTTGTACAACAGGCGGATGACCTACCAAGGTGACTGCACATTGCTGTTTTTATTTATAATTTATGAAAAAGCCTGCTTAGCCCTACACACAGAACAGGCTGAAAATAGAAAAGAAAATTGCTTCAAAAGTCAATAGGCACAACACATGGAAAAAGTACCAAGCAAAGCAGGATTTCTATGAGGATTTTTGCGTGAATGTTAATTTGCTTATTCAGGATATGTCAATCAAGTAAAGTTGATGTGCCATTTAAGGAACATCTTTTAGTGTGAAAAGTAAGAGCAGTATGAAGAGTATCTCAGAACTTATTTACCATTTATTCAGATATGTTCCTAGAACAGCCTCCAGAGAGAGAATCTGAGGCATGAAGTAGAGAGTGGGTGGTGTAGATTAATAAGTTAGTAACATTTCCCTAACCTCAAACAATGTGTACATTATAGAACAACAGCTTTTGTCTCATTTTAATAAGGTTTAGTGTTCTCCCTCTTAGGGTAGCTACAAGATCTTACCAGATGAAGTAGCAGAAAGCAGGCCTAGAAAGAAGTCCAAATACTTCCAAAGTATCTCACGTGAGCTAGCCATCTTGTTATGTCGAGATAAACATTGTACTTATCTGTCCTGGGACCAGCACGGCTACAACAACACTGCATATGGTACATCATTGTGCTTATCTGTCCGTTTCTCCCTTCGTTTCCAGAAGAGGACACTAAGCAGAACTGCACAGAGTTTGCAGGTTTCAGTTTGAAAGAGAGATTTATCTAGTGCTTGGCTTGTGAGGGAATAGGTGTGAACAGCCCCCTCAAGCTTCCTTGGACATTCACGTCTGATTAACTCAGGCATCCTGGGAAGCAAGTCTTGTACATTGCAGTGTTGTTACACAAGGGTGTTTGTGCCAGAAAGGATGTTTGAAAGAGGAATTGACATAGGAGACGAAGGATGCCTTGCGGTTAAGGCCCTGCATGTGGAGTTAGAAGGCCTGGCTTCAATTGAGGAAGTCACGTAGACCTGATAGTTAAAGGTATTTAGATATTGCGCCGTTCAGTATTGCGACTCCTAACTGATGTAGCCTAAGTCTCACTGAAAGTCCTTGTCACAGATCCTAGCGAGTGTCCCTTCCTAGGTCGGCTGTGAAGGGAACCCAGGCCTCTGTGTGCTGGATCCCCTGGGCAGAGTTAAAATTCTACAGCTTGAACAGAGGCCAGCCACTGCCCTCATCGTGGGGTCCCGCAACACACTCAGAGTGCACGCCTTGATGTCTGAAGCTCTTTATCAGAATCAAAAATAAGGGAGAAAGAAATGTGCACAGAGAAGAATGGAGAGATCCTCTTGACTGTGCTTTGCTAATTGTTCACACTGTATCTTGGACCCAGCACTTCTACCTGGTCTGAGTCATCCCTTCACTTCCCTTTTGCATTCACTTTCTGGCCACAGATTATGGAAAAACCTAGTCTAATCTATCCTTTACGGCAACGATAAGTCCCTGTGGGACTTTGTCTGTCTCTTTCCTTTTCTGTTCATTTCAGCGCAGCTTTGCTGTTTTTCTGCCAGCTTGCTGTCACAGACGCATATATTTTCCGTCCGTTATGAAAGGAGGTATTCTGTATTTTGCTTCCTTATTGATTTTAATCATTAAGATGGAATCACTGTTGTTGCATATAAATAATTGTCATTGAAAATATATGTCAGCTTAATTTGCTGTGGGAGACAACAGCACTCTGCCCTCCAGGGCTGTGGGGACTGCAATCATTGTTGAGCTTGAATAAGACAATCCTAAATTTGAAGGGATTGATCGTGAGCTCATCAGCTTCCATAAACACATCTGTTAGCTCAGTCTTCTGAAGCTCTTAAGGTACGCAAGAAAATGCTATTTTAGCCTTTGCCACCAGCAACTATTAGATCGTTACAATCACAATTCAACCCCCCCGTCTTCACTCACTCTGAACTTTTGGAAAATAATTTCCTTTTGGCTTGACATTTTCCTTGCTTCGTCTCTGCCCAAAGGCAGAATCTCTCTGGAAGGTTTGAGCCAACTGCACGCATATTGTTGAGTTGCTGGCTATGTGGTATGCTTAAGCAGGGCGATGGACTAGATGACCCCTTGAGGCTCTTCAGACCCACGTTTCTATGATTCTGTGGTTTTGTTCTATGATTCCTTTAAATCAATGGGACCATTCACAGTGCCAGAAGGACAGGCCCATGTCTTTGCAGGGTTGAGGCTGTAGCGTGCAGCTAGCTGTGCTGAAGGCAAAAGGTGTCTTTGCTAGATTTGAAAAGTTAGTGGTTTTAAATTAATAAAAGTGTCAACCGTCTGAAAAAAACATCAGGAGCATGACCAGCCAGAGAAATCACTTACATCTAGAAGTTGTGTAATTACAATGCACCATTAACTAAGGACCTAATCCTGCAATCCTTACTCAACCCAAACTTCCATTAATGCCAATGGAAATTTTCAAATGATTAAGGAAAAACGCTATACTGTTTTTGTTTATTTATTTATTTATTGTTATCGCTGTCAGAGGTAAAATTAATGGATATAGAGCTCTAAATATAAACAATATTCTGCATATATTCATATTGTAAGCTCTTTGGGGCAGGGACCATCTCTTGATCAAAGAAAGACAAGATGGGCAAACCCAAGACAAGATGCTTGGCAGCTAAATGGAGGTGTGGGATTATTACTGAGAGGGGAGGGGGGTTGCTTGGAGAGGTTGGTTATAAGGAGGACTTTAAGGGCTAACTAACTTCTCGGCTGGCACACAGACCCATTGGCATTACCTGCATTGGGAGTGCAATCCTAGCCCCTAGAGCCACTGTGAACATCTGGGCACTGGAATGAGGATAGAAAGGATTGGCTTTAAATGAATTGCCTAAAGCTGAGGGATACCTCAGTAAAACTGCTAATGTTAGAAATAGAGAACACTTTGGTTGCAGTCTTAATAAATGCACAAGATCTGCAGTAATTGGTGGCTATTAAACTAGCTGTGAACTTTAAAAAGCAAATTCTAGTTTTGATGTAGTTTATATATTTTATTTTATTTTATTTTATTTTTAGCAGTGATGTCCTCCAAGTTCAGCTCCAGATCGGAGGTGACAGGGTTTCGCTCTGTCTTTCCAGTCTGGGCCCAGGACTAGTATTCTAGATCCCTTCCAATGTACCCAGCAGAAAGCTTTCTGGGTGAAATTAGCTCCTGTGCAGAGGGGCCAGCACAAGCTCTGTGTGCCTATTAAGTCCCACTTAAGACCTGAAAATATTGGTGAGCGGGGACAGAAGTAATGCATAGTCCTAGTGCTGGCCCATTCCCGCTGAATGAGGGGATGTCAGGATTCATATGGAATATGCATATGGAATAACTGAAGGCAGTACTGCAAATGACATTCTAGCATCTGCCAGGTCTGAGGTTAACTCACACAGAGCTAGTGTTCGTGGGAAACTCACCATCTCCTGGGCTATTGACATTCAGCAGCACCCAGGCTCACCCGGCAGCTGTGTATTATTTCTGTTTGTGGGCACCTGTGCTCCGCACTTCAAAGATAGTCAAAGGCTGGGTCAGATTTCATATTGTGATGGCTGTGTGCATCTCCAAGACCTGTTCAGAGCGGAGACCTGTATTGCTGAAACATTTTTTTTTAAGGAGGCTGGAGACTGGAAAATGAAATATTAACCTTGACATTAAAAACCATACAAAATAGATGAAAAAGATGCTTAAAATGTCTGACTTGGATTTCTGTCAGTTTTGCTGGTCTCCATCTCACTGGCACAGTTTAAATAGGGGAAGGTCTTCGGTTTCCAGCCAATATCCTACTTTCATTGTTCAGATTTCTCATGAACTATCTGGAAAACAGAATTCAGAACCACACCTACCCCTGTTATTTTTGCAATGACAGTCCTTCTCTCTGTGTGTGTGTGTGTGTGTGTGTGTGTGTGTTTTTAAACCATCCTTGTAATTGGAACTGGCTGGGTTGCAATAGGGAAGGGATTTAAACAGCTTTCATGAAAGATCTGATTTGACAAGAAAGAAAACATCCAGATGTTTTACTAGAACTCTGACTATCATGTAGAATTGCATAGACAAACCCCACTGAGTCAAAGCACCTTTTGCTCAGTTCTCCCAGACCTCCCTGTCAAGGCTGCAATTAGAGCAGGAAACACGTTTTGCTTATTATCAATGCTAAGGGCTCTTCTCCCCATGAAACGTTAGCATTGTGTCATTGGAAGTGATGTGTAGCCTGGGCCCTGTTCAACCGGTCATCTTGGTTTGCCTTCCGAGAGATGCTTGTCACATCCTCAGCGGGACTCTGCTTTCAGTGCCATCCAAGAAGCTGGAACTTGGGTTTTATTTTTTGCAAGATGTGACCATTTTTTTTAACACGTCTCAGTGCTCATTACAATCTTTGAACAAGCTTTAAGTAATTAAAACCATTTAAATGAGCTTGTAATTAATAACCAACATGGGGTCAAAGTCTTCTCCCAGTTAGTTATGCTGGTGTAAATCCAGAGTAACTCTACTGAAATCAGAAAAGGAGTACTTGTGGCACCTTAGAGACTAACCAATTTATTTGAGCATGAGCTTTCGTGAGCTACAGCTCACTTCATCGGATCAGTGGAATGACTTCTGAGTTATACCAGTGCAACCTACCCTGGCAATTCACTGAGCTGCTCACTGGATTTGCTTGAGTCCATGATCCTTGGCAGAGATTGTTTTACTGATGCTATAGAATGGGCCTGGCTGATGGCCACTTTATGCGATGCCAGCCACTACCCTTGCATTGGATCATGATGCCCTGGTAGCTTGGTCCTCTTTGCCTCCCCCATTGGATCCCACTCAATCTTTGCTGAAGAAACTGATCTAATAATTTTTTTTAAAGCCTGGCCCAGTTCCTCCCTGGTATAATTCTATTGGTTTCTCTTTGGACTTTCCCCAGAGAGGAATTTGGCGTCGCATACTGCAGTGTAAGGTAAATGCACAACTGCTGTCTACTGGACAGAGTTGGACTTGCTCAGCTGGGTGTCGTAGATTCTAGACAGCTATTACAAAGGAACTTCTTCAGTAGCTCAAAGGTAACAGGGCTGGAGAAGCGAGGCCTGAGTCTAATCCCAGCTGCCTCTGTGACATTCCAAGCAGCTACGACGTGTGGCATAGTGACCGAAAGCAACCTGGGTTGCCACTGGCTTGCTAAGGTATCCTCTCTAACTGCCTCCAGTGCCACATTCCTCCCTAGTCTCCATGGCAGAGCTTGGTGCTCCCATTTTGTTCCCGGAGCCCAGTCCCTTGCCACTGAGCTGGAAAAGGAACTTGAGTGCTGAGACGTAAATATGAATAACAAGCAGCCTGCTTTTCTTTAGCATTGCTATCTGCTGTGCTGAGCTGAGGAAGGCTCCTGAGAGAGGCTCTGGGACACTTTGCTCCTCTCCAATTCCCTTTCCTCTCCCTCTCCCAAGCCTTTTCACACGCCACATTTGCCCCCAGTGCAGAGAGCTATTTAACCCTTTTAAAACACAAACACATGGTCCGTGATTCTTCCCAGACTGAACGGTGCTGCCCTTTGCAGTTGTCACACATGCCCCTCTGTAAGCCCTGGGGAGCAGGTCGAAGAGTGGTTTATCCGCTAGAGGTGAGGCTGCAGGGGTGCTGCAGCTTGGGGGCGGTGCTTCTTTCCAGCATTTAAAATAGGAGTGGGTTTGCTGCGGCTCCAACTATAAATACAGGTTCTAAAATATAAAGCACTGCGCGGAGGTGAAATTAAACCTAATTATAGCAATCAGTTTTATTCTACTCTGTATTCTTTATGAATGGGTTCCATCATGTTGTAACTAATTAGCTCTGCCATATTACACCTGAGCAGCCATTTATTTTAAAGTACTTTCTATCGAAAAATCATTTCCAGATAACACGACCTTGCATTTGCAGATTTTTCCCAATCTTTGCTTAGTGTGCCAATGTTATAGCCTATGACCATCTGCCCCATTTCTTTTGTTACTTGGTCACCGCTAAAATCTTTACCATTGTAATTTGTGAGTAATTAATATTACCGTGGTATCTATAGTGTTCTCTCCGCCGGGTGCAGGGAATAACAAGATAATGGTAATTAGGGAAAAGGTAAAATTATTAATGGCAACCACTGTTTCAAGGTGAAAACAAGAACATTTATTTATAGCCTTTACCTGAGCATTTGTCACCATAATGTATCTCAGAACATGAATGTGAGGTAGGCAGACTCTCATTCCACGCTCATAAAACATTCAGGTCAGAGGGTCGGGATTTGTTTTGATTTTTTTTTTGACGGTTTCCATCTGGATGAATTCTTTCCAGCACCTTCCCTTAGCATGTGACCGTGTCAATCTCATTCTCAGGTCAGTGAAGGCAGTGTGTGTGTGTGCGGGGGGAGGGGGGGTGTTTGAAAGTTGCATGTGAGGAACAATTTATATATGCAGGGAAGGATGAAATCAAACATTTCTTTCCTTGGTGGGGAAAAAGTAAATAGGTCTCACCCAGAGGATGACCCAGGATGTTCTTCCACCCCATTCCACCCTTTCCATGGTAAATGGTAGGTTTGCTTTCTGTATCTATGGTCAGACATGAGTTGGGAATGGAAGGCAGTCAGATACAGCTGTTCGTGATCTTCTGGCTTGTTTTGTGTGATTCCATTTTCTTTTCTCCTCTCTTGTCAGTTGGCAGGAAGCAGTTCATGAAATTTGAGTGGGCTAACAATGCTGCAGATGTACTGGGCTGTGATTTTGAGGAGCTCACAACAGCAGTCTTCAAGCACCATCTGAAACAGATAATAGAACAGGTCACATCTGGAACGAGTCGGCTGAGCAAAGATGAAGAACGAAATGCTGGTATCAGACTTTTCCACCCTTTCCTTTATGTATAAGTGATGTGGAAATACTGCCCTGTGTGTTGTTCTTGACTTTGATCAAGGAATAGAGTATTTGCGGAGCATTCTTGAGAGAGATACTTCAGCCATCTCTCACCAGTGCTGTGATCCTTTAAACATAGTTATATTAAAGAATTTTTTAAAGATAATGAACGTAACTGTCCCCAGTTTATAATACTGATCATACATGTCACTTCTTCGGAGCATTTTAAGATAATTAATCCTGACAATCCCACTGCAAGGAAAGTCAAGTAACATGGTCTAAAAATGAACCTATTTGCAAAGCGAAGACACATTTGTCAGAGAGACCCTGTTCCAATGAGACCCTGCTGGAGCCCAGCTAGCATGGGCACACGCTACTTCTCCTGTAAATTAGGGTGAGCTAGATGATATTTGTTCTGCCATCTGCATTATCGGATGTGTTGAACATCTCCAAAGTCGTTAGAATCTCGTGGACTAGGCTCTGTCCTTGCCATCTGCCTGATTGGCATGTCATTCACACTTTTCTTCGTATGTCACAAGATTGGCATGCCATTCGCGCTTTTCTTCGTATGTCACAAGAAGAAACCTCACGGCCTGAACAGAACAGGCAAACGAGCCCCCAGAAGAGGCAGTGATGCTCCAAAACAGGCTAAAGCCTTTCCCGAGCCCAGCAAGCTGCCACACCTTCGTCATTTCTTTTGCAACTCACAGGGCAATTTGTGTGTTTTTGTAACAATTTTGCATTGTGCTGAGACCAACAGGAGAACTATTGAACGTGCACTTGCCAGTTATTTCCTGCAAGGAGGCTGAAAAGCAGCAGAGGAGGAGGGGAGCATCAGTCCTAACAAACTGTTATTTGAATTTGTAAATGTCAAATATTTTTAAGTAGCAAGTGGAAATCATTTGGCTGAGAAGCCAAGAATGTTTTGCTCCCTGCTGACATCTGGGCACTGAGTGTAATTCACAGCCAGCATCTCTCTGATTTCAATGTGTCTGTTTTATTTTTCTCCCTGCTTTGGTGATATTTTCCTTTTGAAAGTTGTTTTTCCCCTTTGTGTGTTTGCAGCCAGTGTTCACGGTTCTCAGACTCTGACATCTGCCATGGAAAGGACTGTCATATTTGAGAAAGGTGCTAGGAGGCTATTTGTTTCCTAGCAACCAGCTCAGGTTCCAGGGTTAAAGGAAGAATGTAAAATGTTTTAAGAGCTATCAAAAAAAAAAAAAGTCCGTATGCAAAGAGAGCCTCTTTTCATCATGCTGCTGCATGAAACAGCACTGCAGATTTGTTGCAAATGCCTGTGTCTTTCTAGAGAAAATTTGGGTAAATTGTATTTACAGAGCAAGCTCAATGAAGAGCAAGTACAAATATATGGTCTGATAGCATTAATGAACCAGTGCATAATTGGAATGAATAGAAGAATGAATGGAGCTAATTCGGGAAGGCAGATTTAGAGTTTGTGTGTGTGTGTTGCTCTCTGATTTCATGCAGATTAAGAACCAGCCCATACTCATATGAGTAGTCCTTACTGACTGGAGTGTAGTCTGTTGACTCCGGTAGGATGTACTTGTGTGAGTAAGAGTTTGAGAGATCAGTCCCTATATTATAAAGCCTTTATTACAAAATATAAATCAGGTCAGAGACATTGGAGCAGTTCAGGGCAACTCATGCGAATATTTATTCCTCATGTAAATGGATTTATATAGTGCCTTGGACATAGGAATTAGGATTGGTGCAAATTATACTCTACAGGGAGCAGGTGATGTAGTTATTATCAATTCTGCCTATGGAAGATCAAAAAGGATTGAAAATAAATCATTCATTGTCTTTTCTCTTTGTATCCTCTAGGGCCCAAGATGACAGGGGTGGAATGTGTGGAGGGGATGGCTGCAGGTCTCTATGAAGAACTGTTTGCTGCTGTTGTCTCTCTAATCAACAGGTATTGAGTGTTCCGAAGCCAGGCAATTAAAAGAACAAACAAAGAAGTCTCTCATGGGCTAGTAGAGAGTGGAAGGCTGTAAATACATAGAAATGATTATTGTCCATTATGTTTGTCCCTTATGTCCCCCATCCCTGACATCAGTAAAGAGAAATCTTCACTTAATGCACTCTGAAGAGATGTATGTGGCATGTAGCCCCTGGTTGCTGCAGAAAGGTTATCTGAAGAATATCTCTGTAACAGAAGAAAGTTATCAGAAAGTCAAAGAATGAACTTCTTAAAGGATACTGCAGCATGCTCAATGGATGGTTCTGCGCATCACCAGCCCGGATGTGTTTGGCCACCTAGTGAAGAAGCAGGCGGAAAGTCTCCTGGAGCACAATGGAGCAGCTACTTGCTCACGGCCGTTTTTGGTTCCTTTCCATGCAGGATGTTCTGTAGCTAGGGTCGGATTTTCAAAAATAGCCACGCGACTTCATCATTTTCGTATCTATTTGTTTGGATTTAAATGATAAAAGATGGTACCTGAGCATCATGGCACTTAACTAACATTACAACTCCATACCCCAGCCACATTTACAGGACAAACGTTCAGACTGGAATACAGTGCCGCTCAGCCAGCCAGCGATAAATAGCTCCTTTCCACACCCCCATCAGTCCAGGGCCTGACTCTCAACGGTCCTCAGATGGCTGTCAAACAGATGGCTCCTCCGGCATGCTCAGTAGGTCACCAAGGCTCTGGGACAAGGGTGGGACAAATTCCAGCGTCCTGGGGCCCTGACAGAGAAGGTTGTGCTGGCAGCCCTTTGTAGCATGAAGGATTCAGTTGAAGGGCTTGTGCTGACCACCGCTTTGGCCAGGCTCTCCTCCAACAGGAAAGGTGCCAACCTCTGGACCAGATGCCAATGGTAAAGTGTCTGGATTATTGCTGGGATGTGATCATCCAACAGCAGTTGGGCATCTAAAATCACCCCTCAATTGTGAGCTTTGGTAACTAACGGCGGTGCGCTCCCCCATACAAAGGGATCCGCCGTCTCCTCCTAGGAGCATAAGTCCTACTAAAAGTCATTGGAACTCTTTCTCCTCGGTCATGTCAGTACTTTCAAAAATCCCACCCTGAGTCCAGAATTTCCAGAAGGACTCAGCCCCCAGAATTGGAGTCAGATTTTCCCAAGAGCTCAGTGCGCTGGAAAGTCTGGCCATAAGTGTCACGTTGAGAGGTGCCAGGAACCGAGTGCTTTGGCAGATCTGCTCGCAACTGTGGATATGGAGCACCTGAAAATCCGACACAGAGCTTGTGTGGTCCTTAGCAGGTAGGAAGCTGCAGTGCCATGGGCTGACAGTGAGTAGAAGGGATGTTTCGCTAGGTTAGGCAAGTGCCCCAAATGTTCAGAGGTTTCTCTGATTCTTATTTGGACTCTTTGGGTCTTTTGAGTTCTTTCTTCGGCTCCCCGGGCTCCCAGTTGTGCTGATCAGCCTAGCACTCACTGCTTATTACTTGTATTTTGCATTGTGGTAGTTGTTGGGAGCCCCAGTCGCGGACCAGGACCCTGCTTTGTTAGGTGCTGTGTTACTTCTGTGCGACCTCTCTCTTCTCTTCAACTTACTAGTGCTTACTAGTTTCGCAGAGTCAGCCTGAGACGTTTCATGATTTTTCTTGCTTTTCCAAAGCTTTCTTCATAAGCCTAGGTGGAAAGAACTCCCTTTCTCAGTACTACAGGAGACCAGCTTTGACTTCAGGCTCTTGTGTTGCCTTCCGATGCCCCATTAGGAGTCCCACTTTGTAGATCATTTGCCCTTATTCAGCTACATTGTGTCCTTTCTATTTTAAAATATTTCGTTTTATTAAAACTGAAAGGGCAAGTTGTCAAGATCACAAACCACGGCCTACAGAACTGACTATTTTACAAGTGACATGAAATTAAAATTAAGATTTTACCAGTTTACCCATACTCACACCCACCTTTAGTTCAAAGCCTTCCAAACCTTCCTAATCCCGGTGATGTGAAATTGCCTCTTCGATGGTCACGTTTATGTGGATTTTGGTCTCCAGAGGATGGTAATCAGATTTTTTTTTCTATGACAAAAGTACATTCAGTTCTGTTTCTTATCCAGTGTGCATCTTGGAGAATGGAATGACCAATTAGCACATTTTCTGCTGAGGTGAAGTATCCTCTACAGTCAGATGGGCCTGTTCCACTTGCCTTATTTCCCTGTAGATCACACAGTCATTGGAGCACTGCGGTATTGAGAACTGGCTTGTTTACTTGTTAATAATCGCTGTGACTTTGCAGGGTTGAAATCAAGGTTACCAGTATGTATGGAGTAATAAACTGGTTGAGGAATCAAAGACTGAGCCATACAGATTGCTTGGTAGGATTCATTCTCTACTAAAAAGCTTGCCTGCGAGCTAGCTCTCAGGAATGATAGAGTTTGTATCCAAACTCCAAAAGTGGCTGGTGATTACTGGACATTTAATCAGCCTCTTCTCTGGGGCTTCTAACAATTATAATGCTGCCTTCTGGCCTGGAAAACCCAGCTGCACTATCCCAACATCTCCCACTTGCTTAGAATCATAGAATATCAGAGTTGGAAGGGACGTCAGGAGGTCATCTAGTCCAACCCCCTGCTCAAAGCAGGACCAATCCCCAATTTTTTCCCCAGATCCCTAAATGACCCCCTCAAGAATTGAACTCACAACCCTGGGTTTAGCAGGCCAATGCTCAAACCACTGAGCTATCCCTCCCCCCTTATGATGCTGCAGTTGCTATAAAAGAAGGAATCCTGGGAACGGGTTCCTGTCTTTCCTATCCTGGTGTAAATCAAGGCCAACTCTAGTCAAGACAATAGAGAAAAGAATCAGGCCACTGATGTCTCATTGTTTTTCATTCTGATTTACAGCTCAAGTTGTCAAATCCAGAATCTAGATTCAATCGTGTGACTGGAAATACTCCAGATTGTTGCTTCTGATTTATTTCAGCCTGTCCAAAGATGATTCTCTGAGATCTCATGGAAGAGCAAAATGCCACTGGCTGTCTAAAATCCTGAATAATGAAGCATTAGCTCAGAGAATGTGTCTTGTATTCCTCCGTTCCCTTTAACACCAGCTTTGTTTCGCTTGTTTTTGTTTTTCAAACCAGCCCATCAAAGCCTTTTAAGCCATTCCAACAATGATACAGTATGTCACAGTGGAAAACATACGTTTCAATGCAGTCAAGAAAATTTTGCTGACTCTCAGTGAGTTGATGAGGTACCATGAATTTAAATCACTTTCAACTTGTACTACAATTTTGGAATCACAGGACATGTCAGTGGTGCTAGGGGAAGGTGCTGATAGGAAATTCTTTAATTGAATTCTAAAAATACTTCTGTTTCTTCCTGCAAACTTGTATTTTTCAGGGAGACTTCAGGACGCTAATGCCTGGCATTTTTCCTTCCAATTATTTTCAGCCAATTTCTTCAGTTGGCATTTGCCATCTGACAGAAGTACATGCTCTTACATCTCACCCATGTGCAGAACATGCAGCTCCACAAGTCATGTTGTATCATGCCAGGGGAGGAGGAGATGGGAAATGACACAAAACAATGCATCTGAGGAGAGCAGAGTAACTCAACCTTTTCAGAAATAGATATTTGAAAAAAACACAGAGCTTTCTCCAGGTCATGTTCCCACAGTTATTTTTAACTGAAGTATTTGGCATGGATGGAAGCAAAACTTGGAAGAAGTTGTTGGAAAGATGGTTCCTCTCCCAGCGACCTACAGTGTGGCTCTCCCTCAGAACATACTTGCCACGCTCTGCGTTTGCGGTTCTACATTTTCCCAGCATTCTTCCACAGGAGCAATATCACACTCTTTATTTTCCTACAATCAATATTTTGGAACTTAAAACTGTCATTAACATAGTCAGTGTGGATCAATTAACCATCTTTTAGGACCAGCTCTGCCACCCAAAGTTAAGACGACTTAGGTCTGAGGACGCCATATTTCAGGTATGGTGCCTAAGAAGAAGCATCTCATCCCATCATCAGTGAAATGTTTATTAGTCCAGGTCAGGAACAAGCTATGCCAGGTCTTCTGTTCTAGGCTGGAAGCACTCACAGGAATAAATAAAACAAGGAGGACTTGGATAAAGATCAAATTCTACAGGACAGGAAAGTGTCAGTAGCTTTATGTGGTTATTAGCACTCTGTTTGAAAGACACAAACATTTGCCAACCAAATAGGCATTGTTGAGATATTAAATGTGTTGTGGTTATTGCTCAGGGTCATAGGACTGTAATGATTAAAAGTGCCTCCTGGAATGGTAGTTACAGGAGGAAAGGAGGACTTGTGGCACCTTAGAGACTAACCAATTTATTAGAGCATAAGCTTTCGTGAGCTACAGCTCACTTCATCGGATGCGTATCGTGGAAACTGCAGCAGACTTTATATATACACAGAGAATATAAGGTGCCACAAGTCCTCCTTTTCTTTTTGCGAATACAGACTAACACGGCTGCGACTCTGAAACCAGTTACAGGAGGAAAGAATATTTACGTTTGGGGAAGGAAATAATTTCAATAAACCAAATGGGACTCAGATATGTTCTTGTCTAAAGCTTCCATGCTATTTTTACTGTGTTTTCTCAGGTCTTTTTCATCCCGTCACCTCTCCATGGCTTCCATCATGGTGGTGGACACCCCTGGTTTCCACAACCCTCGACACCAGAAGAAGGAGCGAGCAGCTACTTTTGAAGAACTTTGTCACAACTATGTGCACGAGCAGCTGCAGGCTCTGTTCTACAAGAGAACGTTCATGTCCGAGCTGGAGAGGTACAGGGAGGTGAGGACCCTGCTCTGACCCTCACTGGGATCTGAACTACTATTCCACTTGCTGCATATCAGCTAGAGAGTCCACGGCTTTTTAAACACTGGCTTTTAATGAGAGAAGTGCTGCTAAAGCGTCCCCAAGTCTGAACAGAGATCGAAGTCTTAAGCAGTGTCCCCCTCCCACCTTGTTCGTGTGGTACTCCTTCCCCATCAGCTCCTTGTGGTCCCAACAGAAATCCCGTTAGAGTTCATCACTGGCTTGGACTTCCCTTTGAGTCCCTTTGTCACATCGGAGGTGGCTTGAGGAGGCCCTGCTAGTGACATAGCTGAGCACTTCCCTTTGTATCCCTTTGTGCCAGGTAGAGAAAATAAAATAAAATGTTCAATTATCTAGGAAACAAGTTGATGTAAAATCCATAAACAATTGCAGCAAGTCAAAAACGAATCTGCATTTTGATTCTGAAGTTACTTGCCTCGCTCACAGAGTTCAGGCACAATTTGTCTTGATATCAGCCTGCGGTTTTAGTGTCCATTTAAATCTGGGAGCCCACATTGGAACTGGTTCCATCTCGGTGTGTGGATGCAGGTCCCGTATCTGAAATCGCAGTCAGCTGCCTCACTCAGTTCTCATGGAAAGACAATAGACCTGAATTCTGCTGAACACCCCCCGAGTCCTCTGCTGCTGGGGCAAGGAGCCACTTAACTCCCACCTGCCCTGAGCGTGAAATGGTTACATTAGCTGCGCAAAGTCAAAGCATGTGTGTAAAATGATGTTTTTCAGAAGTGCTGAAATCCCCGTTGGGGAGCGGCGTAATCCGATGATGTAGCACAAGGAAGACGCTGTCACTAATGAATGGCTGGCCCCTGCCTATGTGGGGCAGTGAGGCCGAGAAAGTCAACAGCCGTAGAAACAGGCACCTGATAACATGGGGTTGTTGGCTTAGAATTCTCAGCTCAAGAGGAAAACTGAATAAAAACAATAAAAAGCCGGCAAGCTGCAAATTAAATAACTGATTGTTTTCAAGATGCCCCCCTTTATTATTACAGCCATTATTTATGCAACTTCTCTGACATTCACCCGAGCCACTGCAGAAGCCTTGTAAGCACCCTCATCAGGACAGCATTACCCAGTCATGTCAGCTGAGGGTTTGACAGTGCAGTCCGTTCAAAGGCTTCTGATACAGGAGCTTTGGTCAGCCAACTTCAGGCTGTCACTCAGCAAAGGTGGAGAAGGAGCAGACACAGTTTTTCTTCTTGCAAGTTTATTTGCTCTTGGATTTCAAATGTCAGTTCCCCAATGAAGCAAAATTCTCACTAATGTTTTCCAGGAAAATGTCAAGGTGCCTTTTGATCTGCCAGAGCTCTCTCCGATGGCCACGGTGTCTGTCGTGGATCAGAACTCCTCGCAGGTAACACGGCCGGGAAGCAGTAGCGACAGCTGATTGCTCTCTGTTCATCTCCATGCTGGCGGGGAAGGGAGTAAGTGCTGGGAATGCTGCTGGTTGTGGATCTTGCATTTCATGAGGATTAGTCTCCCTTTCTCGATGGACAAAGGATTTCCTGAGGCAATGTGCAAACATGAGGTGCGCTGACTTTGGGGCGACCGGAACGGAATGGGGACTCGGGAGGCTGGAGCAAAGGCTGCAGTTCCGTTCTTAACATTTCACGACGTGTTCCCTGGGGCTGCTTTTTTAAGCTATGGGCTAGTGCTAGAGAAGGGCCCAAGTAACAACCAGGTACTTCATTCTGGGTAGCTGTCCCTAAAGCACGTACAGCGTGGGGGGCAGCAATGCCTGCTTCTCCACACACACTACCTGGTCCATACTCCTCAGCCCTCACCTGGATGGACACCGTGACCAAACTTCCCAGGGACCTCAGTCTCAATGGTCCATTCAGTTGGCCTGAGACAGCAAACAGACTGAGCAGCGGGGCTCATTAGTGCCTGCTGAGTTTTTGGGGATATAGATACACAATCCCAATTCACCGAAGAGCCATCACTAGAGGGTAATGTAATGCCTCATTTAACAGGGCCAGCTGAGCTCGCATCTCCGCTTGCCTCCCCTGCTCTCCTCACTCCATGTGGGAGATGATCTGATGGGTTGTATCATTTTACCAGCTGCAGGTGCCGCCTGGGGGCCAGGCGGAAGAGCCCAAGGGCTTGCTCTGGATCCTGGACGAGGAGGTTCTGGTTCCGGGCTCCAGCGACAGCGAGGTGCTCAACCGCCTGTGCTCGTACTTTGCCAAGAAGGGCACGGCGAGTGAGGGTAAGGCACAGGGGGCTCTGCTTGTAGAATCTGCAGAGGTGCTGGGCGCTGCCCCTCCGTTGGCACCTCCCTTGGGCTTGGAAAGGTTCAGAAATCATCTGGCCAATCAGATGCCTCCATGGGCTGCACTCTGCTTGGGGACCGGGGTGATCGTTTCATGGCAGGAAAGGGCCGGGCTCAGCCTGGGTGTGACTCTGTTGGTTACCACGAGCAAATGTGACTCTCGGGATTTTATCTGGGGGGGAACGACCGTTGTTGAGCCGGGGGAGGCACTCTGGTCCAGTGGCCATTACCTGCAGTACACCTAGGTTGACCAGACAGCAAGTGTGAAAAATCGGGACAGCAGGTGGGGGGTAATAGGAGCCTAAGTAAGAAAAAGCCCCAAATATTGGGACTGTCCCTATAAAATTGGGACATCTGGTCACCCTAAGTACACCCTTCCCCTGTCCTCTCAGCTTTCTGCCAGATCCCTGGGTGTTTGGTGTCAGAATGCATCCTCGGAAGTACCCTGAGAAAGGGCACAGGGAGGAGCGGAGGCCTCTGAGTCTCTGACTGTGCATTCATTCTAGCCTTTCTCCAGTTGGTGCTATGACCTCTTCAGGGGCCTCTCGCTGCACTTGATCAAACCTTAGCTATCTGTGGCAGACTAATTTCCAGCTGCCTTTGCATCTCTTGAATACGATTAATAGCAACTGTTAACCAAAGGTCCATATTTACAAAGGAGGGTGTAATGGGGGAGCCACAGAAATGCACATAGACCCACTGGGCTCGCAACACACACATTAGTGAGTAGAAGCCGGCACCTCTTTATGTTTGGGTTGGGTTTTGTGGGTGCACATGCATTTTTGTGGGCTCACCCATCGTATTCTCTGACAAAGTGGCCCTAGAAGCCTGTGAAGCTACTGTGATAGCATTTTGGACTCAACATATAACCTCTTAATATTATACTGCCTGGCCTAACATCTCGCCCATACATGGGAACCAACAATCTCTCCATCCCTGGTGACCAGGCAGCTTGTCAGGCTGCAGTGTCATTCCTGATGCTCTCGAGTGGACATGGGATGGGATGGGATGGGATGGGCTTGACTTTAATGGAAGTTCCAGATTTTGATGCATGAACAGTATTTACCTTTGCATCGTTGAATAAATCCTCAGCAGTGGAACTGGTGATGAAATTTTGTGTGAGTAGATGTACAGTGCCAGCTGAGTGCATTTACTCTAATCAGTGGATGCTTTGCCATTCACTTCCAGGGGAGCTGGAGCAGACTAGAGTCAAATGAAATGATTAAGGTTGGTGTCCGAGTGATGGTGCATCTAAAGAAAAGTCAGTTTCCAGACCCAGTACCCAAATTATTTCTGGGTAGATCAAGTATAGAAAGGATTACCGTGTGTTCAGGACATCTGTAGTCACCCCGTTGATATGACAATCATACAGTGCAGAACAGTCTGGCAGTGCTAAACCAGACAACAAGACTGAAAAATTCCCAACATTCTCATCTTGTGGAACTGCCCAGGTCAATGGTGGTAGAAGAGTTTGTGTCGAATATCAACACCGCTGAGAAAATAGTTTTAGTTCCAGCCCAGCAGCCTGCTGGATTCCTTTGGTTAGCTGCAGCATGCGCCTCTGACAGCGCCTTTGGCGGTGGGAACAAGAAGCTCTTGCTCTCAATAGTGTTTCAGACCCAGCTCCAAAATAACTTAAAATCCAGGCAGCAAACTTAAACATATCGAGCCAGAGCCTCAGCTGGCGTGGGCTGGCGTTGAAGTCAGAGGAGCTGGGCTGATTCACATGAACTGAGGAGCTGGCCCATAAATGCTGTCGTCTCTGCAGTGTGCAGGGCTTAAAGAAACCTTAGTGCTGCTAACCCCAGTGACCCAGAGAAGAGACCTCTTATATTATATGTGCAACTGGCACCATTTATAAATAGACAGGAAGCTGGAGTCTGCCCAGGCAACGAGCATGGGACTGTGAGCATCTCCACCTCCCTGTCTGCTGGCTTGGTCGGGGCCACGTTGTCAGCAGAGGCTATGCCTGGGCATGCTATGCCCTAAGGAAAGGCAGCAGCATGCAGGGATGGAGAATGGCACAGGTGGCTGAGTTTTTCCAGGCTTCACAGCTGCTTAGCAGAATTGCACCATGGGAAAGGCCAGTGTGGTACCTGTCTGAGTATTTTAATTTAATGTGCATCTGTATGACATTGCACTTCACTAATCTGGCTACCTTCTCTGCTGGGACAGGGTTTGGGAGGGGTGCAGGACAAGGTCAGGGATACGGGAACACACAACCTGCAGACAGAGTCTCTGCCCCTGCTTCTCTTGGACAGCTGTAGCTTCCGGCACATAAAGGAGGTGCAATATACGTTAGCTGAAAGGAGCACTGGTATGTCGGTGCCACCCTTCACCAGCCTAACGCTACAGGGTTTCTTCCTACACAGGGCTACCTCAGCTTTGTGCTAGTGGACACAGCCCATAGAGATTCAGATTAGCTGGACAATCGGCCCCTGTGTGTAGCTTTGCTGACTTCACCCCATTGACCTTGAATAACCGCTGCTTGCTGGTGTATTGACGTTCCAGAGGAAGGCTTCCTTCGCAAGTGTGAGCAGATGCTGCAGTTTGAGATCTTCCACCAGCTGGGCAAAGACCCTGTTCGCTACGACCTCACTGGCTGGATGAATAAAGCCAAGCTGAACCTGTCAGCCCAAAACTCCATTGAAGTCCTGCAGCAATCCAAAATGTAAGTATCAGGAGCAGACGCCCTGGGCAGTGTGCAATAGAGAAGCAGATAGCTCAAGCGGGGCATCTTGTGACAAGGTAAATCAGAGCTAGGAAGCAGGGTACATCCGCAGTGCGCTCTCTGTCACTGCAGCAATAACAGTAACAAACTTTGACAATGAAAACTGCTCTGGGGATAACATCCGTCCTTAATGAAACAAAGTGCTTTAACTGGGACTGGAACTTGTAAAACTTTTCCCTGGGGCTAAAGCAAAGTTAGCGGAGGGGAAAGCGATTCCCTTTTGGAGGCAAGAAATTCTGCCTGTGGTTTTTCCTCCCATCTTGTATTAAGCCTAAGAGAAGACGATGAAGCTGAAAACACTTTTATGGGTATTTCTGAACCAACTGGGGATCATAAAGTGGAAATTATACCTTCTGTAGCATTTATAAAGATACTCCAAAGTGGTTGGCAGGTCGTCCTCACTGGCTGTTTGGGTAAGGCTGGAGAAACAGGTGCCAAATTATTTGAGGTTCACTCATTGGTAGTCTGCCATGACATCAAACACCCTAAGATTAATCAGCAGCTGGGTCCATTAATTTGGTTGACATACAATATAGAATGAATAGACGTGTGTAGAGCTGATCGCAAGTTTTCCATCAGAACATGCTGATTCAATGAAATGGGTATGTTTCATGGGAACGTTTCAGTTTCACCTACATTTTCAAAGGGAAGCTATCAAAATGTTTCATTTCATTGAGGTTGAAAAGTTTTGTGTCAATAAGATTGAAATGCTTCATTTAGATGTCATCATTTTGATGATATATGATAAGATCTAGTATTATACATTACATTTCAGATCCTGCAGTCCTGAGGCAAAACACCCATTGGTCTTTGGCCCAAACTGAGTGCCCAGGCCGGGATTTCGGCACCGAATGAAATTCATTGGGTCTTGGGCATCTGACTCTCTTCAGGCCCTTTGAAAGTCCCAGCCTGAGTCCCCACTGTGAGCTGAGGTCGTTAGTGTCTTCAACAGCAGTTTCAAAATGTAAACATCCTTTCCAGGAATGGATCTTTGTCTCCCTGACTGCCCCTGACCAGGGGTGATTGATTCCCGACTAATGTAGAGAATGGATGAGTGTGAACATCTCCAGATTCCTAGGGGCACCGGGAGCAGCTACTACACACAGGGCTGTGTCAGACACCAGGAGTCAGATGACTAGCACCATTCCTTCTGTCTCAAAACCACTGGGATTTGTATTGTTTCCTCTAGCACCCTGGTACACTAAAGTGAAATATAATCAAATAGTTATTCATGTCTTTACATAGGCAGTAACTTTAACCTGCTCTTAAGCCCCCTTCAGCTCATTGTGTTTGGGGTTCATTTCAGTGAGGAGTTAATGGCCATTAGCCATGATGGATAAGACACCGAGATGAATAGAATGTGCTCTGTTCACAGCCAGGTTTGTCTTATGTAGGCCGTGTTCAATGTGAGCCCTGGAACACATTCCCTTACCTGGAGTAGAAAAGATTCAGCTTCTAGAGGAGGGGGAAGTTTGCCGTTGAGATACCCTGTGCCTGCCTCTAGCATATGTGCTGGGATACAATTACTGGTTAAACATCCAGAAGGAAACTCAGGTTCTTGGCACGTCATTCCAGGAAATACTGAATTTCAGAATGGCGCAATGTGGCAGCTTCCCCATGGCTAAGGAAGCTACAGTATTCAAACACTTCCCTTAGCGATGTACTATCCAGAGCACAGTCACGGTTTTTATTCCGTTTTGCAGTAAGTTGAAAGGAAAAGGTTTTCCATTCACCTTTGGGCCATTATGATGGCATCTCTGTGATCTTATCAATCAGCCCATTTGTGACAATAGCTGATTTATTTCACTGTTTCATTTCTGACAGAGATGCTCTGAAGAAGCTGTTTCTGCTTCGGTCCAAAATGCCCCTGATTTGCCGATCAGTGGCAGGTCTGGAGGGAAATTCCCAGCAAGCTTTGCAGCGTACTGGTTGTGTGAGGAAGACCTTCACCAGCAGCTTTGCAGCTGTGAAGAAGAAGTCTGTGTGTGCTCAGATCAAACTTCAGATGGTGAGTAACAGAGCTGTCTTGATACCCTCACGTATCGTAAGGGGTGGGTCAAAGTGCCTTTATAACATAGAGCCCATTGCTCCTTATATCGTGATAGTCTCCTGACGCTCTGGCTGGCTCCTTGTCTCTATTGAACTGGCATTGTACAAACACCATAACTGACAGCTCCTGCCTCATGCAGCTGACAGGTCAGTCAAACAGTGACACTGATTTGCTACTATTTTTCTCCACTGGCTAGTTCAGTTTCTGTTTCCTAGTTATTTGAAGAAACTCCTTGTATGTGGCTGAAAAGCCCATCAAGAGGTGGAAAGGGAATTCCTGTTCTTCTGTTACTTCAATCCCCAACTCAGACGTATCTAATTCATCTTTTATTTATACCGCAGGATGCTCTCACAAATCTGGTAAAACGATCCCAGATACACTTTGTCCATTGTCTTGTTCCAAGAGTGGGAGCAGAAGGGAAGCCCTCCCAGCCCTGCGTCACAGGAGAAGGAGGGCTGACTTTGGACGTACCAACTCTGAGAGTTCAGTTGTCTGGGGCCCAGCTATTAGATGCATTACGCCTGTACAGGATCGGTATGGCAAGCCTCCGCTGTGCGATAGTTTTTAAGCATGTACTCGTCCCACCCTCCCTTAGCCGCTGTCCTCCAAAGCAGTTCAAGTTTGCAGTTACTAATACGTGGAGGGCTGCTAAACTACTAACTTCCTCACTCCTCCTGATTAGCCACTTCTCAGCAGGTCCTGTCTTTGTCGGTCAGAGTGCAGTGATTACCCACTTGTCTTTGCTTTGGCCATGGGAAGGAGGTGGATTTATCCTGGTTTCTAGCTCCTTCACCACAGGCTGAGGTTCTTCAGGACCTCTCCACCCCCTGACAGCAGTGCTGCCTACTCCGGAACGGCAGTCCCCTCTGCCAGTTTACAGTCATGGAGCTGTGCCCGCTGAACTGTCCATAACCTCGTCAGTCCTAATGGCTACTTCTCCCTTATTCCCCCGCTGAGATGGATGAACATGACATGCTCCCAGCTGAGCAATTGGCAACACAGATGTGTCAGAGGGGAAAGTAAATCAGGCCAGGCCCTGCCTGTTCAGATTCTCCTGCTGAGCAGAGCTCTCCTTATTGAACTTTTACTTTAAAAATTGGATATCTCTGACTTGGATCTCCTGTCATTTAAACAGTCAGAACCAAGGCACAAAAACTGTCAATTCCATCCACACGTCAAAACCGGCACTCCCTTGTCTCTGCAGTAATGGAGTGCCCCAGCCAATGCCTGCAAGAACTGCAACCTAGAAGGCTTGCAAACATTTTCCCCCACAACACTAGGCAGTTGTGCCAAGGGGAGCCGCTAAAGAGCTGAGGTCTGTGTAGATTGTCCCAGTTCTGAGGCTGCATAGTGCTGAGACCAACTTCCACTCAGTTCTGGTGACTGTTCTATTTATCTGGATGCATCTTTCGTCTCCCCTAGAATGTGCCTGGACTGGCTTCCAGTGGGGCTGGATTCCAGGGGCAAGTAACTGTTTCTGAGTGAGTTCCCTGCTTCTTGTGACTCATGCTAGAGTTATCCAGCAAGTGTCCCTTCCAAGAGCAGTCGCCATGGTGGAGGCTAAAGGGGCAGGGACAGCGGGGGGCCCAGGCTATTTAGTGCATTGTAGAGTTTCCCCTGGCAATGAAACGGCTTGCAGTGGAGAGTACAGAGCATAGACTGTCTATGTTCTTGGTGCCCTGCTGTGCCCACAAGGTGGGGGGCACGTGCTGCGTTAGATGTAGTTTGTGCATGGCCTTGAGAGCTGGGCACAGGTGGGGAACCTCGCAGTGGTCTAGACTTGAGGTGTCCAGGGATAATCATCCTTATAATCGTCTCTTCCCACGAGCCAGGCAGTGTTATTGACTTCCAAACCACTGCAGTGTCTTTAGCGACAGAGGTGTGGACAGCAGAACGCAGAGACTATTTGAAGGATATTTTTCACTGCTCCGGGTACGTGTTTGTTAGAATTATTGGGCTAGGTGGAGAGTTTCTGATGCCGAATAAATCCTGGCTCTGCAAGCTGTGCGGATACCTCTCTCCTGCTTGTTAATAATAAATATAACTGGATTCGAAAGCACTTGTGAGAGCGAGCGTGAGCATTTGGTACAATCAGGAACAAAGAGAAATTATTCCTATTTTGGTGCCTTATTGATTACTGTTTTGCTCTCTTTGACACCAAGCAGAATGAGCCGGGAGCTGCCACAGGGAAATATTTCTAGCTGAGATGGCAGGCTGACCTGCTGGGTGACAGTCCGTTTCAGATCAGGAGCTGGGACTCTGTTACTCTCTCTCTCTCTCTCGGCCAATACGGCGCAGCGAAAAGCTTTGGCATGTATTTTAAATTGGCACCTCATCGTGTTAGCACAGCCGTGGAGTGGAGATTTGGCGGGGTGAAGATGGTTTGTATTACGATACTCCCTAGAGGTCCCACATGACACCTGTTGTGCTTGGTGTTGTAGAAGGAGACAGTCCCTGGTCCTGTGAGCTTACAGTCAAACAGACGAGACTGACAAAATAAGGGAGAGAAAGAAGCTCTGATCAGTTCCTACCTAATGCATGGCGGGCCGGAGGCACAGAGAGAGTCAGTGACTTGTCTGTGGGCAGATCAATTGTGGCAGAGCTCAGAATCTCCTGAGTCCCAGTGCAGAACATTAACCAAATGGCCAGCCTTCCTTTCCGGGGCTCTGGCTTCTGTGCACTAAGGAGAAAGGATGACCCAGTGTTTAGGGCACTGACCTGGCACTCAGGAGACCCAGGGCTATTTCCCTGCTCTGCCAAAGGCTTCCTCTGTGACTCTGGGAAAACCACTTATATTCTCTGTGCCTCAATTTCCCATCTGTAAAAGGGGGATAAGCATCACACTTTCCCACCTCACCACTTGATTGTGAGGTGCTGAGATGCCCCAGCGATGGGGGCCATAAAGGTCTCTTTAGTAGCTGGCAGTAAGGTTGTTGCTACCTTTTAAAATGGACAATAAGGTCTATGCATCTGTAGATAGAAGGTGAGCAACCCTGGCTGTCACTCCATTGACAGGTCGTGGTGATGAGGTAGCATAATATGCTTACAAGCCCATGGCCCTTCTTGTCACCCAGACTTGCTTCATGGGGAGTATCTCCAGGCCTTGTTTTCTCTCTTACCATTTCAGTCCCTTGCACTAGCATGTTCTCCCTTGCACTCTCCCCTCTCTCTGCTTTTTGGAAGGCTTTCTGTAAAACAGAAAGAAAGTTGTGTTATTCTCCACCAGCCACCCCAGCACAGCCCGTCACCCCAGGTGGAAGAGAATTTGCTCCCAGCTTTTTGTTTTCTGTAGAGATCGATGGAATCGCCCCCATTCTGATTCACTGATTAGCTAACGTGCAGCACCCCCCTCTGAAATCTGTACCCTATCTCCTCTCTGTCTCTCCCAGGTTACATGGATCGCATGGTGCTGACTCAGTTCCGACGCCGCTTCCAGGTGCTGGCTCAGCCAGTGATGAAGAAATACACGTCAGCATATGAAATACCAGATGAGAATAAGGTGTGTGGATTGCCCACAGTAAGTTGCTGGGGAGGGAATGACCCGCAGCCAGATCCATTCTCATGCAGTGTTCCCAGCTGCAAGCATTCCATCACAAGGTGGAAAAAAGAGTCAATTTGGGGTTCTTGTTATTTCTCTCCTGGCTTCTGAGCCTTTCAGCTTGAACTCACAAAAGTGTTCAGTCTTCTCTCTCCAGCCACCAGGGCTGGGAGCTTGCTTTTATTACACAGATGAAAGCTGAGATTCTCAAGTAAGGACTTGACTGCAGGAGCTGTGGCTTTAAGAAAACACCAAATACAGCAAGACTGACTATAAAGTCACAAGAGCTGGCAACACTGCGAGTGAAGTGACAGACCCATGGATCTGCAGAGCCAGCCCATGTGTTGTACAGGCAATGACCTGTCAGAGCCCAGTATTCGAAGCAAAACTTGTGGAGGCTGCATATGGGCTGGTGATGGCTTACTGGGGTGGGGCTGATTTTGATAAACAATGGGCACAGTAGCGAAGGAACCGAGATTCATCTGCTAGCTTCCTCTTAGCCAGCCATTGATTCAGCCAGAGTATTCATCTCAGAAGCCTGAGACGTTCTAATTTCCCCCTGTAGTTCTCAGCTGAGGATTAATCACGGGGAGAAGAGCACCTGAGTTCATGCTGCTTTCGTGTACTGAAATCTAGATACTCCGTGCAACACTCTGGCATGTTTCACATGGCGCAGTGCAGAGATGGGGATTAAATTGCCCTCTCTGGCTTGTGGAGGGCAGCTCTCCATTCTTCTTGGCTTCATCCTTCCCTTTTGTTAATGAGGTTGTAGTGACCTGGGTACTTTAGCATCTGTCTGAACCTGACTGGAACAGCAGCAAGGCTGCTGGCTAGTCCTAGTGCTTCTCCTCACTAGAACTGGGTTTTCACAAATGCAGTAGACAATCTGAGTACTGGTCATGCTATCAGCATTTGCCCTGTTATTGCACAGTGGAGAGGCCTTGGAGAAACCAACTTGGAAATGTAACTTGCTTTGTTCCTCCTTAAATACCAGCGAGCAGTGTTAACTGATTTAAAAGTCCTGCTTATGGGGGGCTGGCCGGTGCCCTATTCTGCAGTGGTCTGGGCTGAAATCTCCTTACATTACAGTGTAACTTTATTTTGTACAGCAAGTTCCATATGCTCTGTGGAAGGAGAAGTGGGTGGGTGGGTGGGTGGCTGGATGGTCTCAGCTTGCTTTCTGCACCAGTTTCAGCAAACAGCCTCAGCATGGAGCGGGCAGAGGGGGTAGACCAAAGCTCCCAGTTTGTCTGCCAGAAATAAGCTTAAAGGGTCACTGTCAGGGAACCCCTGAGTGCAGAGGGACTTGTTTTGTTAGCCCTCAGCCAAAGAGCAGCCTGTGAAGAGACCCACAACTGCCTCCGAGATTGTATTGAGAGAGCCATAAAACTACAGTGGCATAAGCTTCATCGAGGTGATGCTTCCTCCATCCACCTCCCCAGCCTGGCCTGTGCCGGAGTGTTGTATTGACTGATGGTAGCACCGCCTGTCTCTTTAGCATTGTGACAAATCACCGCAGATTCCCATTCTCCCTGCAGTGATTGGGCCTGGCCACTGTGACTGGCACCCTTTCCCTCTGCCTTCACCCAACACAGAAGGAGAAATCACCCATGGATTCCCTCCAGCTGTGGGTGTCTCAGAAGAAAATAAGATAGCGTTTATAGAAGGGAAGGTGGATAATTTAATCATCAACGTCTCTCTCCATTTGTTCTCATTAATGGACATGTCAGTCACACACTTGCCTTTTGCGTAGCCCAGACTTCACCAAAACACTTCTCGTGGGGTTCATCAGTTTTAGAAGTGTTACGGGATGAGGCTGGGGTCTGATCTGATGGAAAATGATAAAACAAGGTCAGCCTGTTGCCACGTGCAATAAACACAGCAGAAAAGTGAAGCTGCTGCTCTCTGTATAACCAGAGTGGCTTATCAGCTGAGGATGGGGATTTCCAAGGATGTGCCCAAAGCCCATTAAAATTCTGTGGCGGTTGGAGCCAAACTGTCTTAGGAGCCTATGAAAATCCCAGTTCCAACCAACTCTTTCCCTTCCCTTAAGAGGTATGAAAGGAGAAGGATGCTCATGAATAAAACCTACTGGTTTATTTGCTTTCAGGTTTCATTTGCTCCCACATAGATTTTGAGTGAAAATGGGGGGCGAGGGAATGTAACTTGTTATGAAAAAGCTGATAAATATTCAAAGTCTGGAAAGGCCGATAGGAGATAAATTATACACAGCCATGTGCTCTGTTGTGCAAACTGTCAGTCTGCAAAGTCAGTTCAGACCTCAGGATTTTATCAGACAAGTTTGACGGCTGGAAATGGTCAATATTGTTATTAAATGCTGTAAGAAGACAGAGGCTGATGAGTCAGCAGAGCGTAAGCCGGGGATTGGAAAAATTCATCCTCCCTAGTGCTGGCTGTAATAACACTGTGTTATAGGAAGTCTGCATTAAGCTGCAATTAGTTCCATTAACTGAGCCACTGAAGCAGAAGAGATGTTTTTCTTTATTCTTTATTCTTGAGTCTTGAGTTCAGTGTACGCACACGCACACACTCTCTCTCTCTCTCTCTCTCTCTCTCTCTCTCTCTGTAGGACCCAATCCTTCACGAACTGAAGTTAATGGGAGTTTTATTGTTGATTCAGGGAGCGCAGCATTGGGCCTTTGCAATAGAAATGTGTATTCTGATTCCATCTCTAAACCATTCCCACCATGCAGTAACTAGAGCTTGGCAAATAGTCGAATTGCATTGGCAATTCCAAAGAATTGGGGGGAAAATGTTGTGTTGAAATTTTAAAAAAACTGTTTTGGGTTGAATTTAACATTTTGGTTGGGTTTTGAGCGTTTTGAATCATGTGTATTGTTTTTTAAATATGGACAGTTTGAACCAAAAAATCATTTTGATTTTTTAAATTTATATTTACGGAAACAATTAAGTGAACCAACGCAAATTTGCAGAACATTGGGGGGTCACCGAATCTGCGTTTTTCTCTGAAAACATGTTTTGTACAAAAACTTTGCCCAGCTCTACCCATAGTACAGTATTCACTCAGCTCTAGGTTATTGATTCCCAGGTGCAGTCCCCCCCGGCAGCCTCAGTCCCTCACTGTTATTGTTATTAGTTCTGTATGTATTTGTTTTACAGCAGCTCCTAGAAGAGTTGCCCAGGCTGGGTCCCAGGTGCTGTACAGACACAGAAGACAAGACAGTCCCTGGCTCAAAGCGCTGACAGTCTTAGACACTCTGACTCTCACGCTTGGCCACAGTTAATAATCACTTACGCATTTAAAACTCACTTGTGAGTGTACCACTAAACACAAAGTCTCTCCCGCCCCCACACTTCCCAGCCCCAACAGCTTGGAATGGAAGGAGGTTGCATTTGCTGAGCATGCCCTGGTCTCCATGCCTGACCTCAGTCAGATATCTTGTAGCCATGTTTCAGTGTTGTCTCATTCAGTTTAAGAATGGGCTTAAGGAGGAAGAGGAAGCAAGGATGTGTACTTCAGAGAATCCCCCGGAACATTCAGAAACTAGCACCAAAGAAAACGTGCCCTCTTGCTTTTCTCTTAGATTTTATACATCCTGGCTCCTCATGGAAATTTGCGTTGTTGCATCCTCAGAAATGAATAATATGGTATCTAATTGCATTACATAGTGGGTCTGACATTGCCCAGAAAGCTTATGTCAGACTTTCATGGGCAAATCTGCTTAGCTCTTCACAGAACTCCATACAGATAGATCAAAGCAATGCAGATTTCAACAAAACACCATGCTGGAATGGATTTGTTAGACTTTGACACATTGCCTTAACAAAGATAGGATCTCACACACATACAGGCCGTGTGCACACTCACATACACGCTAGGTCGGTAAGATGCTCTCATTTTTATACGTGAATGAAAAATGATGGCACACATAGGAGTCCCACATAAATCTGCAGGGCCTCAGAAGAAGTGTCAGTTAAGTACTGATATGAAACCGTCAGTGATGCAAGATAATATTTTTTGCCAGCTGTGTTAGAGAAGAGGTATTGAAAATACAGGATACGTTATGACTGAAGGCAAAGGGCATCACTGAGAATTAACCAGGCTTTTATGTCTGTAACAACTGTGAAAGCTCTTTGAAATACTGAGCAGTTCAGCGGTGCAAGTACCTGCAGGAAAGGTGTTAGGATTAACTAGTGATGTATTCATGGATGTTGGTGGGATTTTCAAAATCACCTACGTGACTCAGCAGCACAAATTTTATTGACGTCTGGTGGTGCCTCAAGGAAATTTAGCAGTTCGGATCGACCTTTGACCTCGGTGTGTTCTTTGGTTCCCATGTCCATTGGCAGGTTTTTCTGCTGCTCGTGGTTTCAATTCAAGGTCACTTGTATCACTCAAGGACCATTTCTGCTCCTAAAAGAAAGGTACGTTTTGTCCTGTGTATGCAAGTCAGGCCCTGATCCCATGTCCGCTGAAATCCATGGGAGTATTTTCATTGTCAATCAGACCCTGGAAGACTGGAATAAAATATGGAGAGATCTATAGACAAAGAGCAATTTCCACCCAAGATACACCCAGCATAACAAGTTTAGGCTCCCTGTCGCTTATCTGGGAATCCTCTCTCGTAGTTCTCCAACAAGCACTCTGGCAGATCTTTCAATTCTCTCTTCTGCTCACAACATGAATGAGAGACTGCAGCCACAGAATCATTACACATCAGTGTTGGGTCCGAACTCCTGAGGCCCTCAGCTGCTTGAGCCTTTATACTCCCTCTCTACTCTTCTTGTTCTTTTTAAATAACTTTACTGCCAGATTCAGTTCAGTTTACAAAGTTGTAATCGTGCCTAAATTAAATCAATAGCCATTTTTATGGGCTTTTGACATTTTCATGAATAACTGATGAAACCTTGGCTTTGTCTGTGATCTTGCAGATTGCAGAGCATTTCAAAAGGAGTGAGCCAAAGGTGTGACTTTTGTATTTTTTATAATTTGGGAACCAGATTCTCAGTGATGTTGTTTTGTCTTCAACCAGTCTTTAACGAACATAAGAACGGCCATACTGGGTCAGACCAAAGGTCCATTCAGCCCAGTATCCTGTCTACCGACAGTGGCCAATGCCAGGTGCCCCAGAGGGAGTGAACCTAACAGGTAATGATCTAGTGATCTCTCTCCTGCTATCCATCTCCACCCTCTGACAAACAGAGGCTAGGGACACCATTCCTTACCCATCCTGGCTAATAGCCATTAATGGACTTAACCTCCATGAATTTATCTAGTTCTCTTTTAAACCCTGCTATGTTTGGCCAGCTCTGTATACCAGAAGGCTATGGAGCATTCCAGAGAGGTCACATATAATGCTGTGACTTTTAAATATTTCTCATACAGATGTGTTTCTAGTGACAGCGGGGTGCATGTCTGAATTTAAACAAGGAAGGAGACTATTCTGGGAAGGTTTTATGTGGAACGTTGTTTTACTGACGGTTTTATAGTAAAAACTCCTTGAGGTCTGGGATTTTCAAGCAGCCCCTCTTTTAGATCATATTCATCCTCATCAGGATGTGCACTATGTTTTTTGGCCCTTTGTTTTTCACTAGTTTATTATCTTGACTCAAAGACCAGAGCATCTGAGTTCCATGCTTTTGATAATACGTGAATATCGGTATTATTGAGAGGTGCTCTGATTTGCACTATCCAGGAAATCCTCCATCCTCCTCCTTTTATGGGATTTGTGAAAAATATGGAGCTGTCTCCTCAGACTCCCTGCAGCTCTTCCTAAATATGTAGGCTTTTGGTAAACAAAGAGAAAGTGTCCTTGGAGAGTTCTTCTAAAGACTATAATTAAAAGCTGTCAATCTAGCCTCTGAAAGTCCTCCTGCTTTCTCTCTGAAGAATATGTCACATTTTTCAATTGCCAGCATGTCAAGGAGCCTTTCTGTACTGCAGAAAACAACAAAAACTTGAAGACACCTTTTAAGACAGTGCAGAGCTCCATCTCCTGATATTTTCAAATAGCTCTCTCCCTCCAAGGTGGCTGAGTGGTCTCATCTTACCTTGCCTCGTTATTACAGAAGTCAGCTTCAGAGGCGCCTTACTTGCTTTGGTCTTTCTGCTCTCTGGGGAGTGGAAGTGGAATCAGTTATCAATTCTCATTTCATGTCAAAGGAACTCAGAGACACGATCCAGGAAAGCCCATCTACAATGGCCCTGTGTGAACAGCGTTGGGGGCCTTTCTTTCACTTTTTAGGGAAAGGGTTTCTGACTAAAAAGAAGTATAAAGTACTCAGATACATCCTTCATCTCCTGACTGCACATCACAGAAGGCAGAACAGAAATAGTGGCTTGTGGGTGCCCAGTCACTGGGGTGTTTGCAGAACTCCCGAGACACACTACTAGCATGTTCTTACTGGATTCCATTTACATTTTCACAACCAAATTCCAAACCACTGAAGCCTCCTGGGTTGAGGGCTTGTTACAAACCCAAATCGTGAGTTAGGTTCACTGCAGGACTTGTTAACGTATGTGAGCCTGAGCAAACTTGGCCCTGTTTATTAGAAATAGTCACAAATCCATTTGAAGTCACTGGGAACCCAGGTTGGTCATCCCAGCTGAAAATCAAACCCGTTGAGTTTCGGGGTGAAATCCTACAAACCTCAGTTGTTTGGGCTGCATTCTGCATTGATGTTTGGGGTTCGTTTAAACTCCAAACTGAATGGAAAGGGGAGGTGGAGGGAGCTTTTCCTGAAATCTCATAAATCCAGCCCACCGAGCTTTGCATGGCATTAATTTCTACACATTTCAACTGTAATAAGACACCATCTTCTCTTTGATAAGACTAGCTTGGGTTTGTAAAAGTTCCCCAACAAGCCGTGATTATGATTTTCATAGTGGAAGCCCTAAACCTAAAATAAGTTCAGTTACTGCTCTTCTCATTCTTGTACCTTGTGATTAATAAGTAATGTGAGCAGACACGAGGAGTAAAAATGCCTAAAACCAAACTGCTTATTTTTTCCCTGGACCCCTAGGGACATGTATTGTTTTATGCATTATACTGTAGAGGCAGTAATAACAGCATGGTTGAGATTGCACAGCATAGCCAGAGCTGAGAGGTAATGAGAAAGGAAAGGGCATGTTCCTGGTGCACTGAGTACTGGGGTCATTTCTGCTTGCATTGCTTTGGAAATATTTTTAATAAATGTTTTGCAAGTCTGTGAAGCCAAAGCCCAGCAGGGGTGAGAGGATGAAATCCATCTGCAAAGTTGCTGTGAGACCGTCAGGCTTTTTTCTTTTTCTTTTTCTTTTTTTTTTTTATGCAAAGAACTAACAATTATTTTTCTGACAGGTTCAATTTTAAAATAAAAGGTTGTTTAAAATGCATCCTTGCCAGAGACCTAAGGAAGAATTCCCTCTTTGATATTTGCATGGTGGGGCCAGGGTGTGTCTAACGGAATCATTTCAATTCGCCCAGGGCTAGAGTGGACTGTAGTTCTGGGTCTCGCTTTCTCTAATGTACAGTTGTGCTGTACTTTGATGGGGAACTGTCAAGGTTCCTTCCCCACTCTGAACTCTAAGGTACAGATGTGGGGACCTGCATGAAAACCCCCTAAGCTTATTTTTACCAGCTTAGGTTAAAACTTCCCCAATGTACAAACTATTTTACCTTTTGCCCTTGGACTTTATTGCTGCCACCACCAACCGTCTAACAAATATATAACAGGGAAAGAGCCCGCTTGGAAACGTCTTTCCCCCCAAAATCCTCCCCAAACCCTACACCCCCTTTCCTGGGGAAGGCTTGATAAAAATCCTCACCAATTTGCATCGGTGAACACAGACCCAAACCCTTGGATCTTAAGAACAATGAAAAAGCAATCAGGTTCTTAAAAGAAGAATTTTAATTGAAGAAAAAGTAAAAGAATCACCTCTGTAAAATCAGGATGGTAAATACTTTACAGGGTAATTGGATTCAAAATATAGAGAATCCCTCTAGGCAAAACCTTAAGTTACAAAAAGATACAAAAACAGGAATATACATTCCATTCAGCACAGCTTATTTTATCAGCCATTTAAACAAAACAGAATATAACGCATATCTAACTAGATTACTTATTAAGTTCTAAGACTCCATTTCTTTTCTGTTCCTGGCAAAAACCAACACACAGACAGAGAGAACCTTTGTTTCTTCCCCCATCCAGCTTTGAAAGTATCTTGTCTCCTCATTGGTCATTTTGGTCAGGTGCCAGCAAGGTTATCCTAGTTTCTTAACCCTTTACAGGTGAAAGGGTTTTTCCTCTGGCCAGGAGGGATTTAAAGGTGTTTACCCTTCCCTTTATATTTATGACAGGAACATTCCGCTCTTCGCTTCTAAGGACCAGTCTCCAGGCCCAAAGCACTACGGAGTTGATTCTGCTCTCCCCTGAATCAAAGGCAAAACACCTGTTCGCGTTGTGGTGAGCAGGAGGGGTCCCAACCTTTGGGAGCAACCCTAAAAGAAGCTAAGCACCCCTAGATTTCAGAAGGAATTGTGGGTGCTCAGCATCTCTCATGTGGGACACTGGTTGTCCTCTAGTGCTTATGCACCAAAACCGTGCACCCTGTAGACTAACACCATTAATCTGGCCACACCCCTCCCCTCAGCACGACACTGTAGGCCTGTTATAATGGCAGCTCTCTGTCAATTTTAGTGGAGGGTAACGCTGGTCTGATTTGGCCTGAAGAGTATAATATATGCCAATCCCCTGTTGTTTCAATTCAAGTCAAACCCAGGTCTCTGTGGTCAATGAATTCAGCAGTCCAGTCCGTAATGTGCTCTTTCTCTACAGGCAATAGAAGAGCTCTTCCAGGTACTTGATCTGGAAAAGAAAAGTGTAGCAGTGGGACACAGTCAGGTATGTTGTCCACAGTCCTTGTGTCGTAACAGTGTAAAATCTAGGCTTGTGACCAGGAGCACTTTAGATTCAGAACTTATCCTCTAATAACCTAATACAGTGAAAGACATTTTTCTTGCTTCCATGTTGAAACCTAGGAGTCTAAGTCCCGATGGAAATCAATGAGACTTAGGCTCCTAACTCACTCAGTCACTTCTGACAATGTTACCTGATGTGAACTATACATCAAGCCATTAAGATCCTACAAGCAGGACATTTCCAGATGAATAGTTGCCACAGTAACACGTTCAAACTTAAAGCTAATCACAGAGATAAATTAATTATATATACACTGCTGCCTCTATCTCAGGGATGCTGTAGAGAAAAAATGTAATTCATTGAATTATTCTCAGGAGAAGAATAACCTTCTTTTGTCCTGCATCCAATAATTTGCAATGATCTCTTCTGTGAACCCCTCTTATTTTATCAATAAGCACGATAGCAACACCAGTCAAATCTTGTTATATAGGAGTTCGTATTTTCATCACTCTGAACATTGATTTTGTACTGGATTGTGAAGTTAATATAGCCATTAATGAGAAAATCAAATAGGGGTGAAGCAATCATAGCATTATCTCAAGAAAGCCAGGGTTCTTGGAAATGCTCTCTGATACCCTTTTGGTTCTTTTAAAATATAGATTTCAATTATATTATAAGGCTCACAAATACAGTTTTATTTTAATTTAATTAGTTTTCAATATAAAAAGGGTAATATGGAATATTTAAACCATATTGGTCAAAGCACTGAGCATTTTGCTTGACTAAGGAGTGGAACAGGATCTCTGAATTTAGCCTTCTATTGATCTTTCAAAATACAAATATATCAGCACAATCTATATTGTTTGAGGCATGTTTGTAACAAGCTCAGGTAAAGTAAATGACATCATTGTTTCTTCCTGACCTGCTTTGGTACGTGGCTTCCATTGCTACTGCATACACTATTGCAAATGCATTTTGCAACAGAGAGTCCAGTGTCATCTGCCCATAAAGCAGGTAATGACCAATGATCCATAGTCAATGTCTCAACCCCATGCAGCTTTGAGTAGGAGTTAGGGCATGAACCTGTAAAAGAGAAGGCAGTGTAAACAGTAGAAACGGTGAGTGAACTGCAAGTTTGAATACAATGGGGTCCATTAAGGCTCCCGCAACCAGAGTTGGGAGGGCAGGTTCACTGCCCTAGTGACAGTGGTGGAGATGTTATGTCTGGAGAGAGCAAGAACAATGCCTTGAAGTGGGGTGGGAGTGGGCGCTCATTCTTAGTCACTGAAAAAACATAGCTTGTGCTTCCCTCCAACAGCATCCATCTGGGGTGAGGATTTGCTGGGCCCTGAGGGGCCATCAGGACATGACCATGACTACAGCATGCTCAGCTCTGAGGGGTTCACTGCTGCCCTTTCCCTTTGTGCTGGGGGGACAATGACGGCAGTACCCTGGCACACCAGCCCTGGACAGAGGGGGACTCTTCCCACCCGCTGTATATAGACCATTAATTGTTACAGACATAGGGACAGAGTCTGGAGACACACGTGTGGAACTGCAGATCTCAGAGGAAGGCTGGCGGGCGGGGATCAGAAGCCAGAATATGGCCTATTGGCTTTAGCGTGGTGGTCACTAAGCCACAGTTAAAAGAAAAGCTCTTATTTCCTTCTGGACAAATGCTGGTGAGAGGCCACATTTCTGGCGGTGAATGATTTCCATCCATTGCCCCCAGGTTTTCCTGAAGCCAGGCATAGTCTCCAGGCTGGAGAAGCAGCGGGAGAAGCTGATATCCCAGAACATGATTCTGCTCCAGGCAGCTTGCAAGGGCTTCCTCTCCCGCCAGAAATTCAAGAGATTAAAGGTAACCGCCTTCCTGTGCTCCTTTGCTTCAACCATGCTGCAGGGGTCGCCCACCTCTTTGGGAGAACCCAGCTGGGCCGGAGGTGACCCGTGGATCTGCTGCTGCATGGCTGGGCTGGGCATTCCTGTATTCTCTCTTGTTGCCCTAGGTCACCCTGGGCAGGAGAGAGGTCTCATTTCCCCAGGCAGTACGTTGTCGGTACATCTGGAAAAGCTTGAAATGATCCTATTGAATAGGAGATGGAACAAACGTTTGCCCATTGATCATGGGCCATATTATGACCCCTGTACTTCTGTTGAATAGCACCGTGAGCAGCCCCAGTGATACTGGTGGGGCAGCTCCTGGCATAAGGTACTGGTTAGCGTGAGTAGGGTATCCCATGCTGGCTCCTATATTTCAGAATTCCTGGGTCTTGTGTAACGTTAACAACAGCCTCTCGACACGCATGCACACACAGACACACGGCTCATTGTATTTAAAAAGTTTGCAGGGTTCATTTTTAATTTGTACATTCTAGTTTTCAAGCTAAATCTTGCAAAGCCAAATGCAACCGAGCAACTAGGCACAGGCGGGTCAAACCACAGCTCAGGGCCATGTGTATTGACTTTCGGAAGTCAAGCAGCACAGTCCTGTGCAGCCTGGAAAATGAACAATCCATTCCCTAAGCCACGTATTGATGTTAGTTGGTAACATCCTTCAGATCTTCTTTAATACCAAGCTCTTTGGCCTTGTCTCTGCCGGAAGCGGCACGGTCCTGTGCCCTGTTTCGATTCTGGCGAAGTGCTCCATTTTAACACTCATCTGGAACTCTTGCTCATATCTCACTATACTGGAATGAGACCGATGTCATTGTTGAAAGAGTGCCATTGTTTTTGATACTCTAATTTCAGATTCAGCGCCTAGCCATTCGGTGCATCCAGAAGAATCTGGCAGTGTTCCGCGTGGTGAAGGACTGGCCGTGGTGGCAGCTGATGAGCTATGTTCGGCCATTGCTCAGTGTGAACATAGAGGAAGACCAGCTCCGAGTCAAAAACGTATGTAACAGTAGAGCAAAGACACTGAATGGGATGCTCAGCATGCCAGCCAGACAGGAAGTAGGTTTTACTGCCAGAAGAAAGACACATTTTGTTGGTCATACCCAATTTTTAAATCCTGTTTCCAGTCCTGCACTGTGTGAGCTGGGTAATGTGTTTTCAGCTTGTCCGAGAAATAAGAATAAGGCTTTTCAGGGACACCTGGGGAAAGTGGGAATCTGAACCTCAGCTTAAAATAAAACGAAACACACAGGCAACAAGTCGGTCTGTGAAATTAAATTCAAGCCCATTACAAAGGCAAGACCAGCTGTTTGGGTGCAAATACAGGCACTGTATCCCATCCCGGTCCTGGCTCTGGACAAGAGGCCCTTTCTGGCTTTGGTTTAGACATGGCCCCATCACTGGGACGTGGGAGGGTCCAGATATAAAGTTCTGGAACAGGCCCCTCTCTATCATATCCGAATGGAGAAGTGGGAAGCAGCCCTCAGCTTGCCTGGAGAAGGGGCATTTAAAGAGGGGGACTTTTCTGTGCGCCACATTCATGGAGGTTCTTTTCCAGGGGCCCTAAACAATCTAACATGGAGCCCAGACTCCATACCATGAAAATGTACTTTCCTGGGACCCCACCCAAACCCCCCATGCTCTTTCCAACTCCAAAGGCTCCTGAGAAACCACTGAAATATCGGCCTTCTGGTAAGCAGACCACCTAGTCCAGGGAGGGACCATGTACAGCAGCTGATTTCTGGCTGCCAAACACTGGGCTCTGCAGTGATGAACAGGGCTAGCAGGCCAGATTCACCCCTGGCAGACCAGGCTCAGCTCTCTGATGTCAGTGGAATGATGCTTGCTCCAACCATAGTTCCATTTAGAATCATAGAATATCAGGGTTGGAAGGGACCTCAGGAGGTCATCTAGTCCAACCCCCTGCTCAAAGCAGGACCAATTCCCAATTAAATCATCCCAGCCAGGGCTTTGTCAAGCCTGACCTTAAAAACTTCTAAGGAAGGAGATTCCACCACCTCCCTAGGCAACGCATTCCAGTGTTTCACCACCCTCCTAGTGAAAAAGTTTTTCCTAATATCCAACCTAAACCTCCCCCACTGCAACTTGAGACCATTACTTCTTGTTCTGTCATCTGCACCACTGAGAATAGTCTAGAGCCATCCTCTTTGGAACCCCCTTTCAGGTAGTTGAAAGCAGCTATCAAATCCCCCTTCATTCTTCTCTTCCGCAGACAAAACAATCCCAGTTCCCTCAGCCTCTCCTCATAACTCAAGTGTTCCAGTCCCCTAATCATTTTTGTTGCCCTCCGCTGGACATTTTCCAATTTTTCCACATCCTTCTTGTAGTGTGGTGCCCAAAACTGGACACAGTACTCCAGATGAGGCGTCACCAGTGTCGAAGAGAGGGGAACAATCACGTCCCTCAATCTGCTGGCAATGCCCCTACTTATACATCCCAAAATGCCATTGGCCTTCTTGGCAACAAGGGCACACTGTTGACTCATATCCAGCTTCTCGTCCATTATAACCCCTAAGTCCTTTTCTGCAGAACTGCTGCTGAGCCATCCGGTCCCTAGTCTGTAGCGGTGCATTGGATTCTTCCGTCCTAAGTGCAGGACTCTGCACTTGTCCTTGTTGAACCTCATCAGATTTCTTTTGGCTCAATCCTCTAATTTGTCTAGGTCCCTCTGTATCCTATCCCTGCCCTCCAGCGTATCTACCTCTTCTCCCAATTTAGTGTCATCTGCAAACTTGCTGAGGGTGCAATCCACACCATCCTCCAGATCATTTATGAAGATATTGAACAAAACCGGCCCGAGGACCGACCCTTGGGGCATTCCACTTGATACTGGCTGCCAACTAGACACAGAGCCATTGATCACTACTCGTTGAGCCCGACAATCTAGCCAGCTTTCTATCCACCTTATAGTCCATTCATCCAGCCCATACTTCTTTAACTTGCTGGCAACAATACTGTGGAAGACAGTGTCAAAAGCTTTGCTAAAGTCAAGGAACAACATGTCCACTGCTTTCCCTTCATCCACAGAACCAGTTATCTCGTCATAGAAGGCAATTAGATTAGTCAGGCATGACTTGCCCTTGGTGAATCCATGCTGACTGTTCCTGATCACTTTCCTCTCCTCTAAGTGCTTCAGAATTGATTCCTTGAGGACCTGCTCCATGATTTTTCCAGGGACTGAGGTGAGGCTGACTGGTCTGTAGTTTCCAGGATCCTCCTTCTTCCCTTTTTTAAAGATGGGCACTACATTAGCCTTTTTCCAGTCATCCGGGACTTCCCCCAATCGCCATGAGTTTTCAAAGATAATGGCCAATGGCTCTGCAATCACATCCGCCAACTCCTTTAGCACTCTCAGATGCAACACATCTGGCCCCATGGACTTGTGCACGTCCAGCTTTTCTAAATAGTCCCGAACCACTTCTTTCTCCACAGAGGGCTGGTCGCCTCCTCCCCATGCTGTGCTGCCCAGTGCAGTAGTCTGGGAGCTGACCTTGTTCGTGAAGACAGAGGCAAAAAAGCATTGAGTACATTAGCTTTTTCCACATCCTCTGTCACTAGTGAGTCTATTTCAACAGGTACTCACTGCCCGAGTAAAACTAGCTTTCAGTCTTTCTCACAGTTTGTGGCTTATGCTAAGTCCTCAGCATATCTTCCTTGGCTTTGGCTGTTCCTCCTCCTCCCTTAGCGGGTTTTAACTAGGGATGTGTGAGCTGGATCAGATAAAACGAAAACTGACCCCAGCCTTTGCTTATCTCTCAAAACTTGTTGGAGGTTCCAAAAGGCCCTGCCACCCTTTGGTGTCTGCATTTAACCATGTCTCTGCACACTCTGGTTCTGTTCAGCATCGGACATAAATGGTCAAGACACTGCAAGGCAAAGTTCTTCTTTCAATATTGTTAACCTGCCTGGAAAGAGGAAAGGCTGGGATCTCACAAGTGTGTCTTTGCAGCTGTTCCTGCCTCATAGCTGGCCAGGGTTTCAGGAATATTTATTTGATAAGCAGCATTCAGGCACTTGGATGCTCATCCAATGTGTCTGAGGTTTGCTTCTTTCTAATTAAATGTGTGCTGTGCATACACCAAAGCTGATGTTCCCTCCATTTAAATTAGTGTCAGAAACCACATTCCAAGCAATTAACAGCGATCAGCCCTTAAACTCGCCCAGTAAATTTTCTTAATAAGGTAATTATGTCTCTCCCACTTATTTTTAACAGAAAAACTAGATTTATAAATAAACAAAGGAGGCTAGAACTCTAAGTTTGTGTCTGGCAATTTTATTTAGGAGGAGCTTGCAGTGCTAAGAAGAAAGCTCGAAAAATCAGAGCAGTCACGTAGTGAGCTTCGGCAGAACACAGAACTGCTGGAAAGCAAGGTAAACCCTGACAAATTAACTCTTTGTGCTTCTTTCCTATGTGGTTTTATTAGATCACAATTACAAATTAAGGTGTGTCCCAAAAGATTGAAGTTGAATTGTATTGGCTATGTGAGGAGTCAGACAAGTCTAAAACCTGCTGGTGTGTTCAACACAAGTCTGGGCTTGAGCCAGTTGTCTTCCTGTCATTATCTTGCAGATTGTTTAGAGAGAATACTGTGATGCCTGTCCACATCCATCTCCTCTCCACTGTACTCCTCTCCAGCCCGACTGGGAGTCGAGAGCTGGGTTCTGAAAACCTTCATGTTGTCATTTTTGTACATGGGTTAACAATCCTTGAAGAGCTGATTTTATATTTAATCTACCAAGAAAATTATCCACTGATTAATTTTATCAGGTCAGGTGCATGCAATGGGCCATTTGGGAAGGCGGCAGCTTTTGCTGTTCTCTATTAGGATGTTTGCGTGCGGATGGGTGTTTTCACTCCTAGCAGATGGAGGAATCGTTGTACGCTGCCTGCCATTATTTTGGCTGCTGAGCAATTTTAGAGGCTCCCTGTTATTTTGAGGGACTGGCACTGATGCCAGCTGACAGACCATGAGATTAGAAGTAACTAGCAGGTAACCAGTTCATGTAAGAGGGATGGGCCGTGTGCTGCTGGGGCCCCAGGGGCCAACACAATGAGCATGACCAGTGTTAACAGAGTTCTCCGGTACCGTCCAGCTCATAGGGCCAGTGTCTCAAAAGGAGCTTCATCATGGGCCACTTTGATTCCCCTTTAATAAATGCCATCACAAATCTACATCTCAGCATGGAATGCTCTGTTGGCATTTCCTCTCGTGTCTGCTTTAGTGCTCACACATCTCTGGGCCCAGCCCCTTTACCTTCCCCCTGCTCCCCCCACACCGTCACACAGATCTCCCCCTGGTTTGCAACCTCAGTGCCTGGCTGCAAGGGGCAGCGTAACAGCTACGCACCCAAAGTGAAGGACAGTGAGGAAGTGGCAGCATCCCCCTGTAGTCACAGCTCACCAAAGACACGGGGTATTCGAGTGCTGAAAAACGGCTGGAATCCAGCCCCCTGACAAGGACTCTGATCAGACTAGAAATTGTACACAAATCTAACATGTTCTCATTTCACTCTTCAGACAGCAGTCTCAGCAACCTCTGCAGACAGCAGGGCTGGAACAGTTTGTGTCGTGGGGATGCTGAGAGCCATCGAACCAAACTGTAAACCCTGCGTATGGTGGAAACCACTTAGAGCCAGGGGGTGTGGCAGCCCCCCTAGATCCAGCACCTCTGTCTGCAGATACCAGAATTAGCTTCGTTTAATGGAACAAATGCTGACAAGGAGAGGAGGAGGCAGGCAGTAAAATAGCCCACCAATCTGTGGGCATAGAGTGTGACCCCGTCGTGAGCTGTGGGTGTTAAAAGCATTGGAGCAGATATCAGGATTCTGGAGACAGCAGCTGGGGGCAGGGTTATTCTGCTTCAGAAAGAAGGGGCTGGGAGATGTACTCAGGACAAAACAGGCCTTGGCTTGGGCAGCATGTAGGAGTCTGCACTTTGGTCCCAGACTTGGCTCCACACTGGGAGTGTGTGAGATGGCTAAACACCTGGCCTTGCTACTCGCCGGGTCTCTGAGCTGCCTATCTATAGATTCTGCGTTCTCACAGATTGAATTCACTTCCCGAAGCTACACTTGGTCCACTGCCAGAGCCGCGTGTACAGCCCTCCTGCAAGCTGTAAAGTGCCTTAAAAGGTTCTCCAGGAGGCTGTCAAATAGGGGAAGGAAATGGTTTTAAGCCTGCATGTTTCCACCTTTTCTGATTTTCTGGACAGTTTGTAAGAGTCAATGATCTGTTTGGAACTTCTACTTCTGGAGCCTTTCAGCTGCCTCCACGGGAACCAGCCAGCCAGGTCTGGTTGCAGGGCCAGATCCTGGTCAGATAGACATTGCAGAAGGGGGAAATCACACTTTCAGTTAATGTCTTAGTCCTGTAGCCACATGCTGATTATTTCAACTGGAATTTAACATTGGGCAGTCTGAGCAGTGAGAGCAGTGTGGAACCCTGATTAACCCTAATCGCAGCACCCAGTCGATGTCGTATGGTTTCCGCAATGGGCAAATTGTATGAAAATATTTGCTCCAACAGTTACTTGCTTTCCAGTGTGTAACTGCACGGCCGTGTGTAGCCTCAGTCCTCAGCTGTTCTCAGTATCCACTGGGCACAGCTCAAGGGGCGGAAGGGAGGGGGTCGTTTGCAGTTGGAGCTGGTCCAGCCCCAGAACTGCTCTATATGAGGCCTGTCTGGCTGTGGTCCCGAAGGCCAGCTTGGGGATAATCCGATCACAGTGAACTCCAGCCTGTCCTCCTCTTCCTGGCAGAATTCCTGGCATGACCCTTTGCAGGGGAGAGGGGAGTTACATGAGAGTCAGCTACAGAGCTCTGTGCCAGCAGAGGAGCGAGGTCTGGGAGAAACCTAGGCTCCACTGAAGTCAGTTAGAGTTTGACAGTTGACTTCAGCGGAGCCAGGGTTTCATGCTAATGACCGCCGTGGAGCTCAGGACCGAGGTATTGCAATGCAGCGTATTGCAATGCTCAGAGGCTGAGGAAGCATCAGTAAATTGGCCAGGCAGATAGTGAGTATTCGCTTTGGGGATGACAGTGTTTTCATGTGAGCAGCAAAGAACAATTTAGCTCTCTCGGCAGAGATGTTTTTCTGTCATTATTTACACAGATCCCCACCGTCCCCTAGGAACGGGCTGAAGGTTTTGTTTGGAGGCTGACACAAGTTTGCTGTCCCGAGGCTCCCACCAGTGTAATTACCACGTTAATGAATTAATTGCTCAAAAGTGGCGTTTGTGTGAAGTAGAGAGAAGCTGCCCAATTTATGGCAAGTCGTTTTGTAGAAGCAGGGTCTTTTCCTCCACTGCCTGGCACCTAGTGCTGTCCTCTACGTCTTTGCAAAGGGTGTGAAACACAGCCACAAGGAGCAAAACAGAGGAGGCTCAGACTTAAACCTTGGCCAATGCTTTCCCCTCTTCTCCACAATCCCTGTGGAAGAGCAGTCAAGTGCATTTCATGGTGGAAAATCCTTTATCGACTGCTCCTTCCCTTCCCCCCTTCCCCTTGGTGGTGAATTGGATTGTTGATCACAACCATCCACCCTGTGTTGATTTAGTCATTAATGGCTCGTGGGAAAGTTCATGGGCGTACACACACTAATGCATACAAAAGATGTGGCACTAATGGGCCATGTGCCAGTCACTAAACCAATCACATTGCTTGTACGCCATATCCTTTGCTCCTGTTTTTTTTTTCTTCTGTTTTTGCAATTGGTACGTTGTTTTTCTGTCTGCATAGGGCTGTGCACATTTTATGGGTTACTGTAATATAAATAACTGGTTGCACACATAAGCCTACATTAAAAGAACATTATTAAAATTGCCATTTTCTAGGTTTAGAAAACAAACTGAAAAAATAGAAATTCCATCAGGTGGGATCACATTGGTACCCATGTGCGTCATCAGCTGGGTTGGAACCTTCAGCTCCTTCATACAGACCTCTGCCATTTGAACTAACAGAGTAAGCGTTAGTGGTAGTAAGTTGTCATCCTCTGTGTGGACTGGCACTAGAGGGGATGGGACATTTTGCCAGTGGGTTTCACAGATATTTGCTGATGGCAGAGTGATGGTGAGACTCAGGGATCTTGGATTCAGGCTGTGAAAGGGAGTGTGCTCTAGTGGGCACACACTCTTCTGCTCATTTCCACCAAGCCGGACCCTTCTGCCCCATCCTCTCCAACCTGTCCCATCTCTTCTGCTTCCCTGGATGGTCATCGCAGTCCCGTTCTCCTCTCCGAGCCAGTCCTAGTCCCACTTCTCCCTCCACACCCAGATCCTTATCAGATCTCTCTCTTCTTGTCCCTCTCCTACTTCTCTCACAGGAATAGCCAAAGGCACCTCCCTGACACAAGATCCACCCACCTGCCAAATTTCATATCACTGCTCCAAAGGATGGAGATGCTAGAGCTTCCCAAAGAGAAGGTTGCCAGATTTTTTTTTAACGTGGGCAAAACATGTTTTCCCCAGCTTTGTTCTTGGAAATGGCTGAACTGTTTTGGCTGAAAAATTCTAGTAAAATTCAGCGTGAGGCAGATACGTGGCATAGAAAATTTCAGCTCAAACAGTTGTAGTTTGGCAAAGTTATAAGCTACTGAAAACAGGGTCTTATGACGGGAAGTGTCCGGCAACACTGATAATAAGTGGTGTTCCCAGCCCCGCCTGTAATAATCATTGTATGTCAATAAAATACCTTCCTGACACAGTCTGCAGTACAACTAACCGGGGGACTGAAAGGGACCTAAGGACACGAGACCAAGGTGCTAAAGTACAGATTGGATTAACTGGGCTCGACCCAGTGGGTTTGTAGGGCCTATGGGAGGATAGACTGAACTGTTGTTGCGTCTTTCAGGACACGAAGGTGAAAATATAACCTAGTGCAGTCAGCAGAGTTCCGAGCATGAGCACATAAAAGAGGCAGCAGGTGATACAGCAAACGCACAAATGAATATTACCGCAGGGGGCTTCTGCACTCAGACAACGCCAGCTACTGCGCCTTCCAGCTCGTCAGCACAGGGCAGTCTTCAGTTCTAGCCAGGCTTCCAGAGGAGGTAACAAGCACGTTTCCAGGAGAACGAGAGTCAGTCAATACTGTGCATTGATCCTGTCTGCAGAGTGGGGAAGCTTCAGAAACCAAACCAGCTGTTAGTACAAGTCAGTAGCTCGTCTTCCCCATGTCAGTTGTGCAGCCCCTGCCCCCCCATCCCCCCCGAGCATGTTCAGCTGCCCAGATAAACCCAGTTCAACCAGGGCTCTGTTAGTAGTCGGAGAGGGACCAAATGTGACTGGAAGTGACTCTTGTTCCAATCCAGGCACCTCTGTTGGCTTCCCATAGAAGAGCGCTGGTGTGCTCGACCAGCTCCGACTTGACTTTGTGTTACACTCCCCCAGATCTTAGACTTGACGACTGAACTCTCAGATGAGCGGTTCAAAGGCGAAGTGGCCTGCCAGGTCCTAGAAGGTGAACGGGCTGAGCGGCTCCGTGGGTCACGAGAGATAAAAGAACTGCAGGTGAGTGTCAGGCTTGACGAGCTTGGCATGTTTGTGCTCTCCCCAGACAGAGCAGCTCCTGGCTGAGGGCAGCCCAGCACACACCTCCGGCACTGAGCAGTGCGGGCCCCTTTCACTTGGACCAGGAGAGCTATGACTGTGTAGAGGGAGCTCAGCCATGGGGCTTAAGTCTGCGCTAATGGGGAAGTGCACTCTGGGGGCTGGTTATAAGGGCAAACACAGTACCAGCCATTGTGTACCGAGATGTGTGAGAAACATTTGAAAACCTTCACTTTTTTGGGGTGAGCAGCCTAATGCAAGCATGGCCTGAGAGGAAGGAGACCTGAGTTTTGTATGCATCTCTGCCACTAACTCACTGGGACCTTGGTCAAGTCACTTCTCCTCTCTGTGGCTCGTGCTCCCCACCTGTAATATGAAGACAGCACTTGCCCATGTCTGTGAAACACTTGGAAATCCTGGAGAAAAGGCACTAGGGATGAGTGCATATGATATCATTATTATTTATTTCAGTTTCATACTCGGTTTCACTCAGACTGTTGAGTGTATGAATCCAGCTGCCAGGGCTGGAATCTATTATTTCTGATTAAGCCAGATATAGTGAAAAAGCGGGCACTAGTGTGACCTTTCCTGTCAGGATCACAGCTGGAAGTGTGGCTGCCCTGGGGGAAGACAGTTTTGGTTCCATTTGGTCCGTGCAGTTTGCTTGCAGCTGGTAGGAGCTGACCCACTTCTTCCTTTCAGAGTAAATATGACCAAGTGCAGAAGAAATTGGAGTCCATGGAAAAGCAGCTGGAAGAAGCTCAGCAGCAAATTCAGTTGCGTGAAATTGGGATAAGTGGTGCTGCTGGAGGTAGGGAGCACTAACCTTCAAGAGCAATGATGTGCTTCAGAGACAAACTCAGACTGGGTGTAAATGGCTGCACCCCTGTTGTGTTCAGTGGGATGTCACCTCTGTAACCCAGGTCTGAATGGGGCCCCCAGTGTCCTGTCAGTTTTACCCCATTTGCATCTGTCTGGCTGTTGGGAGTTTCAGGACACCCCAGTGCTATTCCCTTCCTAGAACTTTGCCACCAACCACCTTTAACCCATCTGCATATTTACCACCATCTGTCACTCTAGATTGCCCGGTCTGACATAGCTTGGGAGTGACACCTCTTTTCTCCCGTCACTGCTGCTACGGCTTCGGAATGCAGGATGAGCAAGGATGGAGATCGAGTGCCTCGGCCCAAGTAGCTGTTGGTACTTCTCTTTGCTGCCCTGGAGACTCCACACTCCAGAAGTGTGAGGAGTATTTAAACCAGAGGGTTTTACAGACACTCACATCACTTGTGACGTGGTGAGGGTACAGTTAAGGTTACTGGATGGGGAAGGCTTAGCTCCTCTAATCCTGCCAATGGTGCTGAGTGCGGTAAAAGAACCTATCTAGACTAGACTGGGATGTCCAAGGACTAAAGATTGTGTGTATGGGCGGGGGGGTCGGGGGGGGGTCAAGAGGCTGGTCTGTGTTTTACTTCAGCTACTGAGGATGAAATAAAGTGAAGGGTCCCAGAGTCAGGGCTCCAACCTGAGCCCGAATGTCTACACCCCAATTTTACAGCCTTGTAGCCCAAGCCTGAGTCAGCTGACACAGGCCAGCTGCAGGTGTTTAACTGCAGTGTCACATACCCGGAGAGTTTAGTGATACACATGAACTCCAGGAGAGACATGTTTTTATGTCCTTGATGGGTCAGCACTGCGCAGTGTACCTGCATCGTGCCAGTGTTCTCAGTCTGACTTGTTGAATACAACCCTTTACTCATGTTAAAAGGGAATTAGCCTTCTTAGAGTGCTTGCTGCCTGGTTCCAGGCTGCTACCTGGGCATGCTTTCTGTTGACAGAAGAGGAGTGGCATATGCGATTTGACTGTGCTCAGATGGAAATCACGTTTCTCAGAAAACGCCTCGCACAGTTTGAAGAGAGGCTGGAGTCTGAACTGAACTGTAGGAAAGAGCTGGAGCAAAAGGTAAGTGCTGAGAGGTCAGCGCTGTTCCTGTTCTGTTCTGTACGTGAGTGGGGAGCTGCACGGGTCGGGCGAGCAGAGAGGTTAACATCCTGACTGTCCTGATCTGGAAGAAATCTGTTGTTGTGGTAAAACCATTGCCACTAGTGATGGAGGTTGACACAGTCTCTAGAATTTGTTTGCAGAGCTTTGGAGCCGCCTCTGTGCCTATCTAACTCCATGGGGCTAGTTGCATGAGCAAGGATTTCTTCTGCCAGTAAGGGTTTGTAGGGTTGTGAATAAGGGTTTGTAGGGTTGTGCTCTTCAATGTGTAATAGTAACATCTCTCCAGTCACACTCTTGCCCCCCAAGAAAAATAACCAAGTCTTTGTTAATCTGAGAAAAAAACAGCCATTTTGTAAAGTTGCATTTACACAAGAATACGTCAGAATTCAGCACGGGTCAAATGTGAGAATATGCATAAAAAGATGCACGTGCACACCTGCAGGGCCTTAAATTCTCCATGAGTACTGGTTGCGTTTGGAAAATGTGGCCCCGGTTTTAAAAAAATGACAAGTGGTTTTGTGTGTGCTTGTCACGATTTGTGGGTGCTTGTCTTGAAGCACCTAGAAGGCCCTGATTTTCAGGGGGTGGGAGACAGCCTGCACCGCCTCTCAAGTGTAGCACCCCAAAATGAAGGCAGTCAAAATTACTGTCCACTTTTGTACGTTTTGGCTTACGCTGATCAAGAAAGTACAGCAAAGAACTGAAACCTGAACATAGCAATTTCCTGGGGCAACGGAACTAGAGTCCTCTTCTTCATGCAGCCCTGAGCCCATGGCCAAGCTTCCGCACGTCTCTAAATGTATCAGCTCCTTGATGCAGCTCATCGCCACATCTTCTTAGAAACTGGAATGACATTTGACGTGCTGAACTATATTAAAAACCAAACCCACAACTTTTCAATGTTTGATGGGGGCATATTCATTACCATAGGCCTCACGGACAGATGTTAGCTCCAAGAAGAATTCACAACGCCATAGAAGCATTCTGAGAGTGTGGTTCTTGCTTTACAACAGCTTAGAAAATCAGCTCCTTTGCCATTAGTAGCAACATAAAGAAATAAATACCTTCACGGTACATTAAAAAGTTATAATATTGCAACAAATGCTAAGGAGCTAGGGTAAAAGAAAATAGCCCATTTGCTTTCCGATACTTAGTTCAGAATTACAGGCTTCATTAACTCAACATTTTACTTATTTAAAGTTATTCTTTAATGACTCCACTTCATCTGTGAGTGCTCTGGGTTTCTCTCCTTCCCAAGCCCAATGCGGATCCTTAGTGGAAACGTTTTTCCACTTTAGTAAGTTAAAAGGCTTCCTTTCACATCAAAGATGGGGTTCGATGATCTTAAATGTCACAGACATGAGGGGACTGGGTCCGAACTGGCATTTATGCCACCCTGAACTCACCCTGACAGACACACAGAGTGGCAAGGATTAAATCATTTTGAATCACTGCTGCTGGAAAAGAGCCCTCAGTCCAGTGAAATGCAGCCCTAGATTGAGCACTAGTACAAGGCCTAGCACCACATAAGTCCCACTTCAGCCCACAGGAACGTGGTGACTTGGCCTTGTTGGATTTAAGTGGCACCTAGTAGCCCTTATACTGGGTCTCTGCACAGGATGCATGTCAGCCTGGGAGAGCTTTGCCAGGAGAAATAGTTCTGAACAGCAAAAAAATCTCTGAATTTCTCACCAAATCTAGAGGGTGTTTTGTCCTGGGGTTCAGGTTCAGCCCATCTGAGAGGTTGGTGAGCCGGCTGCAAAGTTCAGAGCAGAGATCCAACCTTCCCACAAAGACTGGGTGATTTTGGACTGGGGTGTTTGGTTCAGGCTTCTCTCTCTCTCGGATGGACTGAGGCCTTAGTCAGGTTGCATGTTGGGAATCCCCTAAATGGTGAATTTCACACACACCCCCACCCCAGTTATCCCTGTGCAGAAATTTCAGCTTGATATGTCTCATTGCTGTTTGCCCTGCAGCTCAGTGAGGTGCAAAGCACCTACGAGGGTGCCAAGAAGATGGCACAGCAGATGAAGAGGAAGTGCAAACACTTGGCCTGTGATCTGGAGGACACACGGGTCCTGATGGAAAGTCTGCAGAGCCGCAATCATGAACTGGAGAAGAAGCAGAAAAAGTAAGACCTAGCTTTGGGGTCTGCCAGCAGAGGCAGCTCTGGCTTTAGAGCTGGCCTAGAGATACCTTATCCCCTTGAGCTCCACAATGCCCGGAGGTGCCCCAAAAAGCTTCTCCCCAAGTGATTCTGCAGGGTTAGAAACGTATTGTGTCCATGGCCTTTGGAACCATCACTTCCCTGTCTGTCAGTTGTCCCACATTTCCTTTTCCAGCTCTGCACCAGCCTGGAAGAAACCCTAAATTGTACCATTGTTTTAAACTTCTCTGACTGTGTTTGCTGTTGAAAGATTAGCCCTTCACCTGGGGGCTAGTGTCTGCTTCCCCAGCTCAGTGCTGAGAGCACACAGAGAATTGGTCCTGCTTTGAGCAGGGGGTTGGACTAGATGACCTTCTGAGGTCCCTTCCAACCCTGATATTCTATGATTCTATGAATCCAGACCCTTCCCTTTCAGCAGCCAGACAGCCTGTGCCCAGCCTGCTGCTAGAGGGAACAGGAGACCCCATTTCTCAGGGTGCAATGGTTTTCTCCACTGAAGCAATAAGGAAGTGTGTGTGTGTGGGGGGGGGGGGCGGCTTTGTGCCAAATCCTGGGTTCGAGACCTTCTCAGCGCTAGCCAACAACCTGAGGAAGTCAGAACATTTCAAAAACCTACCACTTGTCCCCTCTTGGGGACCCCAGATCTCTGATCTATATACTGGGCTCCGCTCCTAGAGCAATCGGTGTTAAGCAGAAGCAAAACCAGCCATCCAGCCACTAAAAATGGGGCTGGAGCCTAAGAAGTGGATAGTGGACAGCAAGACGCCCTCACACAAAAAGCCTTCCAAGCAAGAGTTACTTTGATCTCTGAAGATATGACAGCTGTTTACCCAGTGAGGCAATCACTGTCTTTTCTGAGAAGAATAGTAATGAGGCGACAACATGTAAGTTCATGTATAGCCAAAGGCTGCTAGTCATATGAGGTCAGGAACATCTTCTTAAGGGAACCCCATGGAAGGCAGAGGCTGCTGTTGTGATTCCTCTGATACCCAGAGTTTAAATACTATCTCCATTAAAGGGCACCAGGCAACAACCCTGTAGCATGTAGCAAGCGAATTGTGAATCCTAAAGTAGGCCTCAGACACTGGTTTTTCTTTTGGGGGCTGACATTCCTGTTTATTTTCACCTGCTTTGAATGTTGGATATTGTGCCAGGCAATACGTTCTGTTGCTGTATAACTATAACACATTTCCATTATAAAAATTGTTCTGTAAGGAAAAATTCAGAGAGCTGCATACTGCATTTTAAAGTTCATGGGGAAGGTGAGGCAGGATAGGCACACCCTTCCCTCAAAGGCGGTGACTACTTCCTGAGATGCAGCAAATAGAATTTGCATTTCAGAGGAAGTGGCCAGGACCTGGAGATCTGCGTGTGTTAAAGATCCATCATTAGTGAAGATCCCTGGGTTTGCCCCTAGCTGTGTAAGTCCCCCAGGCTGGAAGCAAAATACTGTATGTCCTTGAGTGGGATGAAGGAAGCCCTGGAGCTCACGTTCCAACTCCTGAACCACTGGCACCATTTTCTCGCCAAGAAATGGGTGCAAAGCACTTTAGTGTTGTTACTTATTGTTTTGCCAAAGAGGTGTCTGTGAAGGGGGGGGGCACTGCCTCCTCCCAAGGAAGTGAGAGACCAAGATTGAGTCTTCTGCATCACAGCACAGAGAAAAAGAGAATGTCCTTCGGCTGCAGTATCAGCTCCCTCTGTGTTCTTTTCAAAACACTTCACTGCCAGTATCCTTCATTTTACCACCTCCATGGAGCTCAGATCCTGAGTTTAGATCTGAGGGGTTTGGGTCTGACCCATATCTACTAACAAGTCAAGAAAGTTTAATCACCTAATTATGGCTGTGAAATCACAAGGTTCGTAGCACGGAAAGGGCAGCGCGGAGTCCGAGGGTCAGCGCGAGAGGCTGATCTGTAAGCTGCCTGCAACGTTGTGTGAGTTCAGGGCAGGCTCCACACACAGGCTTACTCTGAGTGTCTGCGTGTTTTAAAGTGTTTTACATTAGTAATGGCCACTTAGAGCTCTTGTTAATGTTCTGTTCTTTGCTGAGTGCCGCTGTAGGTGCGTATGTGCAAAGGGCTAAATGTGCAGTGCTGCTGTTCAGGAACCTTCAATTTCATGAGGCCAGCACTTGAATGGAGTAATTAGCGGTTCACCAAATGACTGCAAGACTTTGCAGATTCTAGATCCATTATGTAGCCCCTGATGAGTTGAGTTCACCTTGGAAGCACTTGGCAAGGCCAAGTGGATGCTAATTGCCACCTTCTTGCCCTCTCCTTTGGAGCTGTTCCCCTGCTAATGCTCACTCGTGGTCGTGTTCCCATCTGGGCTGTTGTCCGCAGAGCAGTAATGCGGATGTGTCACATGTGGCAGGTTTGACATGCAGCTCGCCCAGGCCTTGGGAGAGTCAGCGTTTGAAAAGAGCCTCCGTGAAAAAGTGACCCAGGAGAACACCACCATCAGATGGGAGCTGGGTAAACTTCAGCAGAGTTTAGAGGTAAGAGGAAAATATCCCACTTTACCCTTGCCTAGATGGCTGCTCTGGAGAACTGGCATCTTCCAGCAAAGCTCTTATAGTTGTAATTACAGTCATGATAATTAGACACCAATCACTCTGCTAGAGACATCTTTATTCTGTGATTTCTTCCAGCACATAGCAGGATGCATAGGGCTCTCTCATATCAGGCTCCTCTGAAAGACAAGGGACCCAACTGCTACACAGAAACACACTGAAGTTAAATAGAGCTCTGCCCAGATTTCAGGGTCTGTCCGTAAGTCTGTCTGTAACAAGCGGCAGGACTGGGGCCCCAATGCATTGTGGGAATGAACTCGGGACCAAAATCAGCACGTCATTGTTCCAGTTTTATGCTGGCGTAACTCCGAGTTTGAAGACTGTGTAGAATGGGAGCGGCCTACTGTTAAATCAGCCCCGGTTGGTGTAAAGAGAGAAGTAGAAGAAGGGTATTTTCAACCTGAAGTTGCCCTTATTTACTTGGAATGGGGTGTAAATATTGGGGCTGCCCAGTAATGGAGTACCCCAAACCCCGAGGCTGCCAGGTGTACCGTGAATTGGAGGCACGCTCTGTAGGTGCTCCAGCTGCTAAACCTTGTAGATTCTAGCCTTGGTGGGTTCCAATAACCACTCAGGCACATGGCTAAGGGAAGGGTATTTTGCTAGGGCTGGCAGAAAAGGGGAAGGTTGCAGATACCCTAGGTAAGAGGCGTAGACAGAGTTCAAAGTGAGAGATAGTAGTTCCGGTTCGGGTCCTGGGGGCCAGCCAACTGATGGCTCTTCAAAGCTCTTCAGGACTACTGCCCTGGGGTACCCTCTCCAGTCTATTCAAGCAAATAGCAGCTTGCAGTTTCTCAGACCAGACTCACTGGGGCTCCTCGGCCCTGGCTTCTTGCCCAGCCACTGCTGCTTCCCCATAAGTCCCGTGCAGACTTGCCTCCAGTTGAAATGTCTGTCAGTCACAGCCAGTTCCTCAAGCAGCTCTGCATACAGTTCCTGGAGAATATTTTTTATTTTGTCTCTAGCTTCTCTGCAGCTCCTGGCTTGCCATGAGGCTGCCACTTCCAAACAGAGCCTGGCCTCCACCTTTTCATGATCTTTGCCCTTACCCAGCCAGGAGGAAAGGGACATACAGTGGGGACGGGGCTGATGGGAGCTGTAATCCTTTATTAGCAGATCCATGATAGGGGTCTCTCTAAAAAGATCTCTAGCTTTAGTCAAGGGTGTTGGTAGTGTTTGTTGATACGACGTCTCTCTCATTCTGGAATCTCAGAGATGCGATGGCTGCTTGGAAACTTTTGCAGTAAATGAGGGTATTCAGAGTGCCAGTTAATCAATGAGGCAGGTCCATCAAAGCTTGTGATAATGCAGCACAGCTTTATTTTGTTAGAGAAACTTTCATACCCCTCATGTCCCAAAATTCCTTACAGAGCTGAGAACTACAGCGACGGAGTTAGAGAACAGAGACCAGCAGAGGGAGAAGGGAATTAAGAGAACTAGGCAAGGGAAAGAGGGCACGCTTTCAGTGGAGAGCTGAAATGAGATGCAGGTCCAGCAATGGAGAGAAGTTAGCACCAGATGGCAGATGCTGTCACACCCACAGCAGTGAGCTCATGTGGGAGTAAGAGAAGAGGTGAGTGGTGGGTGGCCGGAGGGAGCTAGAGAGGAGTAGAGAGAAAGAGACAAAAGGGCTGCTCAGATGAACTGGTATGAGTTAGGTGCTGTGGGTTCCTGGAGGGGGTCTTAAAACGAGAAGTAGATCCTGCAATGAGTGGGGGCCAATGGAGGAGTCTGAAGAAGTAATAGTTATTTTCATTGAGTGACTGCTGCATCAGATAAGCTCCGAGTCCACCTCCCATCCCTTGCAAAGGCCACTGTGTCATGAGTTGAATCCCAAGGGTATCTGTAGCAGATCGCAAAAGTAAGGTTAACGGCGATCATTATTGTTGTTTAGATGCTGCATGAGAGAGAATGCCTCGTCCCTTCGCTGTATCCTCCTTCACTGTGTGTCACTAAAAGGGAAGTGTCAAGAGGCTCCTAACAAGCCAGGTTGAAAATTTTCCAAATTTCAGTGAAAGCTATTTTTTCACATTTTCATTTAAATTATCCACACACCCGCAGCACGTTCTGACCAGTTCTGGTTTCTCAGTCAAGCCCTGGGAGGTTGTTTTCTTGGGGAAGCAGATGGCTTCATTGCTAATGGGGCTAACGAGACTACCTGGACCCTCTACATTTGTGAATTTTCTTTCCCCCCCCCCCCCCTGCACAGCAAAAGGACTTGGAAACTTCCAATCTGAATCAGCGAATTGCAGTGCTGGCCATCCGAGTGCAGGAGCTCACCTCACCGGAGGCCTGGGACAAGGATGCTGTGGCTACCCTAAGGAAGAAGCTTTGGGAGCTTGAGTCCAGTGCTGCTGAACAGCAAAAAGAACTGAGCCGACATGCAAATGCTGTTGAGCAGCTGGAACAGGTAAGATTTCCTCCTCCTGACACTATTCTATCCAGGAGGTCCAAAGTCAGTGCCGTGGTCTCCAGCCACCCTGAGAAACACAGAACAAGTAATCACCTCCCCAACTTGAGATTGATTGTTAGGGTCTTCTGCAGCCTCTCGCCTTATTGAAACTCAGTGTTCAGCTTATTGATTCTTCTCCTTGTTTAACGGTTTTAATATTGTTCAGTTGTTTCATTATCAAACCTTAGGCTCAGAACCCCCTTCCATTGATGGGTAACAGGTGTTTTGCATTGCAGTGGCTGAGTCTTGCAAGGTGATAGCAGCGCATCCCTGTGAAAGGCTGACAGCCTGCAGGTGGTAACTTCATCAGCTTGCTGCTTGGAAATGTTTTGCTCCTGGCAGGTTCTGTCATTCGAAGTCCCCTGGCAGTGAGGCCTGGGATCTGAGATATTTTTTAGGATGTGATAGGTCGTTGTGCCCCTCCCACGCATTTGAGCTGCATGGGCTGCCCATCTGGCATCCTTCTGAAATCTTCAGAGGAAATGTGCTGCAGTTTCCTTCCTGGTCAGTAAGCTGGGGAAGCTCTGGGAGAGTTTGTAACAATTCCCCCAGCTGACGTAGAGCTCTTTGTCTTGGGCCTCCTCAGCTCCACATGCGGCTTGAAATGGAAATAGAACGGATGAAGCAGATGCACCAGAAGGAGCTGGAAGACAAGGAAGAGGAGCTAGAGGATGTTCGCCAGTCCTGTCAGAGGAGGGTAAGTCGGCAAAGTATTAATTGGGATGGGATTCGCTGAAGGGTGTGACCAAGGGACTCAGGGTGGGATGCGTTATTAACCTGCCTTTGGGGAGGAGATTTAGAATTCTCTTCTGCATGTGGCTTTGACTGGGGAACAAATAAGGAATTAGGCCCAGATTTTTACAAGTATTTAGACATTGCACTGCTCAGTGTTGCAAGGCCTAACTGATTCAGTCAGAAAATGGGACAGGGCAAATATAGCTTGTAATCTAAGTGCAATATTCGGAAAGGGTGCAATATTCGGAAAGGTGCAAACCCCTATGTTTAACATTGTGTTGACATGCTGCTTTCAAGCAGATAGTGTGAGCCATGCATCTTGAACACCCTGTTGTCAATAGCAAATGATCTCTGTTGAGGGTGAATGTATCTGTGCTTTTGCATAAAACAAAAAAGAGGAGTGTGTGTGTCAGGACACAACAGGAAGCAAACACAAGCGGCCTCCATCAGTTCCACAGCCAGACATTTGTGGAGGAGTCGCATGTGAAGGATGATTGGGTCACTGACGCATGTATGACTCCATTATTGTCAGGGACATGGTCCCTGCAGAGAGACCCCCTCCTCCCGCATATTACAATCTGCTGGTGGAGAACCACGGACAGCGTCGTCATTCTGTCCAGGAAAATTAATACAGGGAGGTTCAACGGTTGGCCACGCTCATCACATTTTATATGATTCTCTCTACACACATCCCCTCTTTTTCTATTCCTTTCTACTTATTCTTAGGCCCAATGGCTTTCAATTGCTGGGCATTATCACATTGTATTCCACTCGGGAATCCGGTAGTCATAGTTCCCAGGCTTTGTCTGTGTTTGTTTTGTTAATTGCCCTCCATGAAGGGGTAAGAGAGTGTCAATTTCACTGAAAAAATTTTGAACAGGTTCCAAGGCTGCTCTCAGCTGAAGAGAGATTTTTCTTCTTTTCCCTCTCTTGCCCCAAATAGACTGAATGTTTCTTTTCTAAATGAGTAAATGGCAGAGACTCTCAAGAGGGGAATCAATATTTAGTATCCTGCTTGTTTGCTTTTCCCTTTTAAACCCAGCTGATGAGCAGCTTTTCAGAGATGCAGAAGGAGGCTGGTGGCTGACTTGAGAGAGCTCTGATGAGCCATGCCAGCCACTGACAGGTTCAGAGATGGAGTCTTCTTGGCAAGTTTGCTGCTCTAGGCCAGGTCCTTCCAGTGGCTTGAAGGAGCAAAAACCATGCTGTGAAATAAACCATTCTGATTTTGATTTCCCCACCCCATTTAAGGTCTAGCTGGTCCTCTGTCGGTCATGCAGCAAAGCTCTGAACTGCTCATCAGGATCTTATTTCGTTGTCTCAACGAGAGGTGATAAGTGGTGCCTAGAGAGGGGCCAGATAAATGAGCCCAGTTCGGTTCCCCTGACACTTGCCACTTCTTCAAGCCTTTCCCTCCTCCGTCAGCTGTACAAACATGGCCTGATTAGTCCTCACAACACCTCTGTGAGCTCACTGTTGTGACCTCTTCACAGATGGGGAAACTGAGGCACGCAGGTTACGTGACTCAGGCCGAGGTCACACGGCAAGTCCTTGTCAGAAGTGCAGGGAATATGGCCCCCTTTTCTCTGGCCACAGTCAAACTAATTCTCAGGAGCTGCTGTGGCATCTCTAGGCCACCTGAGGATTACCTTGCTGGGGGGAATCCCCTGTTGTCAGGGTAGGCTCCCACTAGAGCAGGGGAGAGCAGCCATGAGGAACTGGAGCATCTGGTCTGTCTGCCTCTCCCAAAGCATGAGGAAGCAGAGCAGACACTGATGTTTGCAAAAATTGAGGCAACAATAATTATAGACATGAAAGGTGCTTCTGGCCATGCACTTCAAGTGCACTCGGGGTGGCACCATGGACCAAGCTGGAAGTGGCCCCTGGAAAGCTTTGTGGGTTGGGAGGAGGCCTCCACGTCTCCCTCTCCTTAGCCAGAAGTGGTTGCGTTGCCAAGAAGACACTGGGGCCATCTCCCCAATACACAGAAGGTATGTCTACACAGCCCCAAACCCCTGCGGCAGTGAGTCTCAGAGCCCGGGTTGAAGGACTTAGGCTTGTGGGGCTGCGCTACAGGGCTGAAAATATCAGCGTAGACATTCCTGCTCAGCTGGATCCCGGGCTCTGAGATCCTTGCTGGGTGGGAATGTCTACACTGGTCATTTTAGCCCCTGAGTGTGAGGCCCAGTCAGTTGACCCAGGCTCTGAGACTTTGCTGCTGCAGGGTTTCTTAGCAGTGTAGACATATCCAGTGTGTCTTTAAAGGGCAACAAGTCTCCCATCCCTACTAGCATTGATGGGAGCGTTCAGCTGGCTGCCAAGCTGCTGTGTTGTGCCAGCGGGAGCCATTACTTAGCTGCTGCTTTGGCCATGCCCTGGCAGGCCGTACCATTGGGCCATATTATTATATTTTCAGTCAGAAATAAGAGACTTCATGTAAAATGGGACTGTGATTGCCTTCACCTTTTTAAACGGAAAGGTGCAAACTGTTCAGAGACCGCTGGAAGGAGCAAGCAAAGTAGTGTCCGGGAAGTAGTTACTAAGTTGGAAGCAATCCCCGTGGCCGTCTGCTGGCCTCTGCTGGGGCAGGAGATTGCATTCTGAGCAGTCTGTGTGCTTCTCACCTGTGTGCAGCTTCGTCAGCTGGAGATGCAGTTGGAGCAGGAATTTGAGGAGAAGCAGACGGTGCTCCACGAGAAGCAGGATCTGGAAGGGCTCATTGGGACCCTCTGTGAGCAGGTAGGAAACTGGAATCCATCAGTCAACTTATTTTACCAGCTCCTGGGAGATGGCTTATGAAACTGCTAGCCAGACGAATGTGTGTGTCTCCAATCCTTGACATTCCCACCTTGCACTCGGCATGCCCCCACCCAAACCACTATTGCCGTTTTTTATTAATATGGGACAAGTTACAAAAAAAACAAATGAAGCCAGAACCAGAACACAATGAGCCCCTTGCTATCAAACATGTTGCCAAGGGGCAAATCCCAGCTTTTCTTCCACTAAATATTATCCTGCCTATTGGAGCAGTATCATTTGCCATAGCAGTTCTAGTGCTGGGGTCCCAGTACAGTCTCAGAACAAAGGTGGGGCTGGTCCCATAATGGGCTCTTGGAGGTGCAGCTTTATAGTTTTTCTCAGAATAAGTGTCTGGATAACTAACCATTGGAAAGAAATGCTTTCCTTGTTCTATTTTTGTGCGAGAAGCAAACACACCAAAACAAATGCTGGACCAACTCCTTCTGCCCAGAGAAGCCATTATCAGATTATTTACTGTAGATGTCTGTCCCTACCACATTCATTCAAACAAATCTTTTGTCACCATCTAATGTGTGTAGGGTGGTGATTGAAGAGCATGTGCTGGAAAAAGCATACACAGCTCTTTCATGTTAAATTGTACGATAAGGAACTTGGACGTAGCTTCATTAGACGAAATTTCGATGAGGTGACATACAAACCTAGCCATGTTTGGAAACTCTCTCATGCACCATGTCCTTACCTGGGTGTGCAGGGTAAGGGCCAGACAGAAGAGCAGCCTCACTGGACATTTAGACATTCTGTCTCATCACTTCTGTGTGGAAAGACAGCGAGACTCAGGGCTGTAGCCCAGTGAGCTGAGTCTTTTATACTGAAGTTTTCAAACTGCCTGTGGACAGCTCAGCATTATATTGCAATTAAAATAGCTTTAAAACAAGGGCACACCGAGGAGAGTGGGAACTACTTATTTGGAGTTATGGTCATAGGCTAGTATAACTCCTGGTCATTGGAATAAGCTGGCTGGGGTTCATGAGGTCTAGCACTTATGTATGTTCATTACGTTTTGGAGAGAAGATGAAGAAGAATTTTGGAGTCTAACAACACTGTGCAATGGTGGGGAGATTTCAGGATAGATGTAAAATTGTGTAATGGGGCCTATCCAGAACTTCCCATAGGCTTTCAGCTCGTAAAATGCTTGGTAACTGGCAGAATAAACACTGCTATATAAATGGAGGGTATTGTTATTACTACCACCAGTCAATTCAGTGTGTTCCTTCTGTTTGATAGTTTACAAAAATTAACACAGATGAATGAATATAGTATATGAGCTGTAGAGAGAATTCAGTGCATGGGAGTTAGGTAGTGTCAGATTGTCCTTACCAGAGGATGCTGCCCTGCTGGTACCCCACACAAGGTATTGCCAGGACTGTATAATCTCTCTCTCTCGATGCCCTGCACCAAATGACCACGTTCACTGTTGGGATTCTTCATTTCCTATTGTGATTAGTGGAAATGAAGAGCAAACATGGGCATGAAAAACACTGTATTAGTCAGCTTTTCTGGCCCTGATTGCAAGTGAAAAGGCACCTGTCGGTGATGACAGAGGGGGCAGGCAGAGACTGGCGTTCTCTGTGCACTGAGAATGGCAAAGTCAGTAAACCCAATTTGTATTTATGACACAGAATTCATCTGCTGCGGCAGATGAGCGCTGAGATAGGACAAACAGTACAGTACAGCGTCCAGGAGAGAGCCTGCCCGTGTGGGGAGGGGCGGGGAGAGAGAATGGGAGAAAAGCACATCTGCTCTGCTTTCGAGTTATTAGCGCTACAGTCTGATTTGCAGTGGACAGTATGCTGCAGACCTTCTTATCAAACAGCTGAAAGCCAATTAAGGAAGCGGAGACGCCACCAGTGTTTTCAGGTTACGGAAAAATGCCAAGCAGCTTTAAAACAGGTTCCAAGGTCAAGTCTGTATAATGAATTTTAACCAGTGAACAGATGATAGGAGGCTAGATCTGAGAGTAGAGGAGACACATAAAGGAATATTTAGAAGCACAGAGTGCAAGAGCTGTCGTATTCCAATTAGTATGAAATCAAACACTGGGACCATGTCCTTGTTTGCTTTTTTTTTTTTCTAATTCTCTTATCTTGTGTCCGTGGATACTCACAAATTCATTTGGATGTAGAATATTTTAAACTCACTTCTTCTTTAAAGGGCTTCAGGGTAATACACTGGCACAAAATTAACTGGTGAGAAGCCCCCATAATAACACAAACCTCTACCTACAGAGCAAGGGACACAACTGAATAACTGTCATTTGCAAACAGTCCTTTCGCTATAAAAACAGATGCTCTGCATTAGCGCTGTGGGAATAATTCATACTGAACATTTATTTGGTGGGGTTTTTCCCTGTTTTTTTTTCTGATATGGAATTTTCCAGATAAAATTGTATGTTTTCTTGATTTTTTTTAATTCTTCAATAACTTGTGATAACTTTTTAATTTAAGGTGTTCAATATTTGAGATTTGAGATGTTGCTTAATCATGATTGGGTCATAAAGCACAGTGGGTAGTTTCTGTTCCCTGATTGGATGAGTGTAATCCTAGTAACCAGGTTTTAGGTGTGAATGCCTGTAGAAATCAGAGGTTCAATTTCCGTGAGTCTCCATGTTAGTAATTCTCAATTGCACCGGTATTAACAGAAGGCCAGTGTGCAAGGGGCAGAGATCCAGGCAAGGCCAATCCATTTCAACATTCAAACCAGGATTTGCAGGACTTTCCCCTCACTGTTGTTGGAATTCACCCCTGATGCCAGCACAAAGCCTTGCAGAGAGGCTGCATGGATGATCTGCAGCCTGTCTTATGGGGTGGGGAATTCACCTCCCAGCTGGTTCATGTTCCACGGGTGTAAAGCCTGAACGGTCAAATCTGCAGTAATGACAGTGACAATGAAAAATACATTTTACAGTCCTCCATGATCCCAGACTGACATTCTGCTGCATTGCTGTCTTGTTCTTCCTCGAGCCACACTGGTTTTTCTGTATTAGTATCCTTGGTAACAATGTTTTCTAGCTCTGAGAGTGGGATAATGTTGCTGTAGGACTCTTCCTACTGCAGAGGAGCGATAGCTCGTGCCTGGTGCAGGGTTTACTCCGATGTTTGTCTGGGTAGGAAGCAGGGCATTGGAGAGCAGCACCTGGTGTTTCAGATCTGCAAGCTCTAAGTGAGGGCAAGGGTTAGTTCAGCATGCAAAGCCTGTCACTTTCCGATGGAAGATACCCATAGAGCTTTCGCTGGCATCCGTCACTGCTGAGTGGGGTCAACAGTAAAGATGAAATCACTTAAGGGTGGTGAGACGGTGGATAAAGTCTGGACTCGCTGTGGATCTCAATAACCACTGTGCACACGTGTTATATATAGGGAATACCACAGAATAAAGAAATTTTAAAGCACCTGGGTCCTAGACTTTGTCGTTAGTTATTCATTTGAACTGTTGGATCACTACAGAAAGTTTCTTTGCTGCTCCTTTGAAATCTGTTGTTTGACTGGAGACTGAGGCAGACTGCATCTAACAGAAACTAGATCTGGTCACAGATTTTCTAACTCAACAGTTTTCTACTGGGAAATGTAATTTCATCAAACTCAAAACGTTTTGTGAGGGCAAGTTGATTTTGACAAAGTTTTGTTGAACAAAATGTTGAAGTGAAACATTTCAACAGTCCAGTTTGAAATGTTCCTGAGGTTTGGTTCCATGGGAAATTTTGAAATGTCACCTTTTCATTTGATTCTAAATAAAAAACCCTGAAATGTTGGAATTTCCTGCAGAATGGGGGACTGGCTCTAATGAAAGCCTTTCTGCCCCCAGATTGGTCATCGGGACTTTGACGTAGAGAAGCGGCTTCGGCGGGACCTGAAGAGGACACACGCTCTTCTCGCGGATGTGCAGCTTCTGCTGGTGACAGCGGGAGAGCCCAGTCGGTCTGTCAGCAAAGAGGAGCTTGAGAACGTTCGCAGTCAGGTCAGAGACCTTAGACACATTTGGTTTTCTTTTCTTTTCATTTGGCACCTCTCTCTTTGTTATGCTGGTGTCAAGGTTCCTCCCCCACTCTGAACACTAGGGTACAGATGTGGGGACCTGCATGAAAACCTCCTAAGCTTATCTTTACCAGCTTAGGTCAAAAAGTTCCCCAAGGTACAAAATATTCCACCCTTTGTCCTTGGATTGGCTGCTACCACCACCAAACAAATACTGATTATTGGGGAAGAGCTGTTTGGAAATGTCTTTCCCCCCAAATACTTCCCAAAACCTTGCACCCCACTTCCTGGGCAAGGTTTAGTAAAAAGCCCCACCAATTTGCCTAGGTGACTACAGAACCAGACCCTTGGATCTGAGAACAATGAAAAAGCATTCAGTTTTCTTACAAGAAGACTTTTAATAGAAATAGGAGTAAATAGAAGTAATATTTAATAGGAGTAAATAGAAGAATATTGCTCGGGCATGTAGGAATGTTATCAGGAGGGCCAAATCGCACCTGGAGCTGCAGCTAGCCAGAGATGTCAAGAGTAACAAGAAGGGTTTCTTCAGGTATGTTGGCAACAAGAAGAAAGCCAAGGAATGTGTGGGCCCCTTACTGAATGAGGGAGGCAACCTAGTGACAGAGGATGTGGAAAAAGCTAATGTACTCAATGCTTTTTTTGCCTCTGTTTTCACTAACAAGGTCAGCTCTCAGACTGCTGCGCTGGGCATCACAAAATGCGGAAGAGATGGCCAGCCCTCTGTGGAGATAGAGGCAGTTAGGGACTATTTAGAAAAGCTGGACATGCACAAGTCCATGGGGCCGGACGAGTTGCATCCGAGAGTGCTGAAGGAATTGGCGGCTGTGATTGCAGAGCCACTGGCCATTATCTTTGAAAACTCGTGGCGAACCGGGGAAGTCCCGGATGACTGGAAAAAGGCTAATGTAGTGCCAATCTTTAAAAAAGGGAAGAAGGAAGATCCTGGGAACTACAGGCCAGTCAGCCTCACCTCAGTTCCTGGAAAAATCATGGAGCAGGTCCTCAAAGAATCAATCCTGAAGCACTTGCATGAGAGGAAAGTGATCAGGAACAGCCAGCATGGATTCACCAAGGGAAGGTCATGCCTGACTAATCTAATCGCCTTCTGTGATGAGATTACTGGTTCTGTGGATGAAGGGAAAGCAGTGGATGTATTGTTTCTTGACTTTAGCAAAGCTTTTGACACGGTCTCCCATAGTATTCTTGTCACCAAGTTAAGGAAGTATGGGCTGGATGAATGCACTATAAGGTGGGTAGAAAGCTGGCTAGATTGTCGGGCTCAACGGGTAGTGATCAATGGCTCCATGTCTAGTTGGCAGCCGGTATCAAGTGGAGTGCCCCAAGGGTCGGTCCTGGGGCCGGTTTTATTCAATATCTTCATAAATGATCTGGAGGATGGTGTGGATTGCACTCTCAGCAAATTTGCAGATGATACTAAACTGGGAGGAGTGGTAGATACGCTGGAGGGGAGGGATAGGATACAGAAGGACCTAGACCAATTGGAAGATTGGGCCAAAAGGAATCTGATGAGGTTCAATAAGGATAAGTGCAGGGTCCTGCACTTAGGACGGAAGAACCCAATGCACAGCTACAGACTAGGGACCGAATGGCTAGGCAGCAGTTCTGCGGAAAAGGACCTAGGGGTGACAGTGGACGAGAAGCTGGATATGAGTCAGCAGTGTGCCCTTGTTGCCAAGAAGGCCAATGGCATTTTGGGATGTATAAGTAGGGGCATAGCGAGCAGATCGAGGGACGTGATCGTTCCCCTCTATTCGACATTGGTGAGGCCTCATCTGGAGTACTGTGTCCAGTTTTGGGCCCCACACTTCAAGAAGGATGTGGATAAATTGGAGAGAGTCCAGCGAAGGGCAACAAAAATGATTAGGGGACTGGAACACATGAGTTATGAGGAGAGGCTGAGGGAGCTGGGATTGTTTAGCCTGCAGAAGAGAAGAATGAGGGGGGATTTGATAGCTGCTTTCAACTACCTGAAAGGGGGTTCCAAAGAGGATGGCTCTAGACTGTTCTCAATGGTAGCAGATGACAGAACGAGGAGTAATGGTCTCAAGTTGCAGTGGGGGAGGTTTAGATTGGATATTAGGAAAAACTTTTTCACTAAGAGGGTGGTGAAACACTGGAATGCGTTACCTAGGGAGGTGGTAGAATCTCCTTCCTTAGAGGTTTTTAAGGTCAGGCTTGACAAAGCCCTGGCTGGGATGATTTAACTGGGAATTGGTCCTGCTTTGAGCAGGGGGTTGGACTAGATGACCTTCTGGGGTCCCTTCCAACCCTGATATTCTATGATTCTATGATTCTAAAGAAATCCCCTCTGTAAAATCAGGATAGTAGATACCTTACAGGGTAATTAGATTCAAAACATAGAGAATCCCTCTAGGCAAAAACTTAAGTTACAAAAAAGGATACACAGACAGAAATAGTTATTCTATTCAGCACAATTCTTTTCTCAGCCATTTAAAGAAATCATAATCTAACACATACCTAGCTAGATTACTTACTAAAAGTTCTAAGACTTCATTCCTGGTCTATCCCCGGCAAAGGCAGCATAAAGAAAAACCCACAGACCCTTTGTTTCTCTCCCTCCTCCCAGCTTTTGAAAGTATCTTGTCTCCTCATTGGTCATTTTGGTCAGGTGCCAGCGAGGTTACCTTTAGCTTGTTAACCATTTACAGGTGAGAGGAGTTTTCCCCTGGCCAGGAGGGATTTCAAAGGGGTTTCCCCTTCCCTTTACATTTATGACAGCTGGGATGCTGGAAACGCTCTAGATGCTGGAAACGCTATCGCTCCTCTGCAGTAGGAAGAGTACCTCTACACGCACAGAAGTAAGACACTTGTTACAGGCCTATCCCAAATACATGATGACATCACTACACCCAACTGACCAAGCAGTCATGGACCCTCTTCTGTAAACATGCGCAGACATGCATACCAATTGGCCAGTGCCCTGCCTTAATGATTTTGGTGTGTATTAATCAGGACTAGGAAAAGACAAGCTTCAGCTCCAGTAGGACTAGACTTTTGTAGAGTCATTAATGGAGTTATATCCCAGCTGTTTTTCCACAGACATGCACCCTACTGACCCTGTTAATTCTGATATTTTACAGCTCCCCTGAGTATCTAAAATCTTGTGACCTGTGTATTCTTGGCCTCCCTGCTTTCAAACTGAGGTAGCAGGAGTAAGAAAGGGAGCTGGAATTGTGCTCTAAAAAGTAATGTTTTGTTATGAGGAGTTTAGTCAGGAAAGCAAAGCGAGGAGTGCAGTTGCTGTCTTCTGAGCTTCTGTTTCCTGCCAGGAGCTCTAGAGGAAAGGTGGGAAGTGTGTTTGTGTGTCGGACACAGAGTGAGCTCCAGCCAAATTCGTGTGTTTCAAAGTGCTGTTCCTTTTACTTTCGGGGAGATCTCCCCGCTGAGACTAAAGTACTCTCTGGGATCTGCCCTCTAAGTGAGCATCTTTAAAGACAGAGTACCTCTTTGTGTGACAGGTGTTTCACAAGCGCCCCTCAAAACCCTCAGTAAAACAATCCTCTCACAGCCTCAGAAAATCTCTGGGCTTGAAACTCCTTTTCCGTCTCTCTCCCATCTGAAATAATACAAGCTGTCCCATGATGCTTGGATTCACTCTGTGGGCACTTACAATTCAAATCAACAGGCATGAATGTGACTTTAAATAATGGGGCACCTCTGATTTTAGAGTTCCTACTCATGGTTCTCATGAGGGGCCCAATCCAAAGCCCATAGAAGTCAGTGGAATAACTGTCAAAGGGCTCCAGCTCACACTCAGAACCTGGATTTGGTTCTGTGGGATTTCCAAAGTAAAGAAGGAATCTAGTCAATTCCACAGTCATTCACTCTGTCTCTCAACACTTACTAGTTACATCTACAATGGAAAAAATTGTGAAGAAATAGAAAACTCTTTGAAATCAGCCTGCAAACAGCTTCCAGCAAACTTCATTCACGGTGCACAAGATGGAGGCTAATGGCTGTTTTAGGCTGTCCATCATCTGTCTAATGAACAGCGCTGTCCTGACACGGCAAAGCCTTTCTAGCATTTCTTGGGGACATGATTTATTTACCTGACCCAACGTGAAACTGCAAGATTATATGAGTTTTCACAGAACTTTCCTTGTTAATTGTGCAGCAAGATAACAGCAGCCTCTACACACATGCCTGAGCACAAAGACCGTTTCCCTCAGACCTTTTCTCCCCTCTCTAGCGCAGACTGGCATCTTGTCTTGGGAACAACGGGTATCTAAGTAAGGCAACTACAATTAAATAAAATGTTCCATCTTTCTTTTTACAGCCCATGTTCATTACCTTCTCCGCAATGTGTTTTCTACCGTTCTTGCAAATGAAATCCCTTTTCATATCTGTTGTCATGGAAATGGTGATAAGTATTGTGTGTTGTATTATAATCTGTGCAAGAATCAGAGTTTAATTTGCTTCTGTTTTAAGCACAGACATCCTGCATTCCATAACTAGCGTAGAGCAGAACAGAGGTTAAACATACACACACACCTTTCTTTATTCATTTTTGACTGCTCCCAAAGAATTGAAAATGGTGGTGAGGGGGAAGAGAAAGAAAGGATGGATAAGAGTCTTTCTAACAAACTTCACCCAAGGTCTGTGAGCAGAGTCTGAACACTGGACCTCCAGCACTGAAAGCATGAACTTCGACTACAGAAACTCAAGGAGTAGCTCTTTTACCTGGTGGCCGTAGTAGGTTCTTATCCTCTATAGAGATTAGCCACTGGAAGGGAATATGACACACTGCCTGTGTGTTGCAGCTTTGCAATGATATAGGGGTTGCTGCTTTTGAGAAATTGATCTCATTGTTATAGAAATGGAAAAGACCTGTTAGGTCATCTAATCCAGCTGCTGCAGCCAGTGCAAACCTGTTTCCTATAGTGCATTGGATAATGTTTGCCTCAGTATCTTTTTAAAGGTTCCAAGTGATGGGGTTTTCACCACTTCTCCTGGGAGACTATTTCCCCATGCTCACAAATCTCCCCGGGAGGAAGTTCTTCTTGAGGTGTTGCTCCCATTTCCCCAGGCTTGTTCCTAGCCACTCCCCTGGTTATGTGACGCTCAGAGCCCCCTGGGGTGTGTGGCTGATGGAGAGAGACAGAAAGGAAGCTCCTCACCCCAGAAAAAAATTAAAAGCCTGGTGGAACAGCCCACTAGCCCATGGAGCACTCTGCTTATGTGGGTGTGACTTTTGGCATCTGTCTCTCTTGGTGTAACTGCACCCAAGGAGCAGATGCAGAGCAAGTGCCCTGGATGTTCTGCTCTTTCAGAGGTGGCTGCTTGCCATGCCGAGAGGCTGGAGCAATTAGTGCAAGGAGTTGGGAGACAGCTTGAGAAAATGGCAGATCCGAGTGAATGGGCTGGTGTGAAAAGCCTGGGCACCCTTGCTAGACTGCTTGACTATACCAGTAAGAAGATAAGGGCTTCCTGGCCTTGTGCTGTCATTGGAGACAATGGAAATGCCATTGGAAGTGCGTTGGCTTCAACTCCAAAAAACCCAGCAAAGCAGGTATAATAAGTTGTGCCGTTTGGGCGTGGAACCTCACACTAACTATCACCCGTGCTGAGCTTGCTAATGCTGCGCTGGTATCTATTCAAGAAAACAGCGCAGAAAGGAGAGGCAAGAGAATAATGATGATTTAATGACACCAATCTTCAGAAGCCATTTAGTAATTAATCCATGCTGTACATTTCCACTAGAAACAGACTAAGCTGGAGACATAACAATTCCAGCAACATACATACATAATTGAGCTAATAGTTCTGCATAAATAACATCTGTGAGCTGCAGCTGTTTCCACCTGGGGGAATGGAAGGCGATCTTGGTTTAAAGCGGTTCTCTGTTTGCTGAAGAGAAACATCTCTAATAAAGCAACTCATCAATTTCTGGTCAGCAGCAGGGAGCAGAGTGAGCATCAGCGGAATGATTTCTAGTGGTACTCAGTCCCCCACTATATCCTGCTCCATGGGTGACGGTACTAGCTGTGACCCACTTATCGTGGGGTTTGGGAGGACACAGGTGGAGTTGGAAATGACGCCCACAGGGGCTTGAGACCGTGAACAGCCCACGCCAGTTGATGCTGAATCAGAAAAGCCAGCGGAAGCTCAGCCCATATCATTCAGCACCTCTTTCTCTTTTTGACCTGGAAGGTCCTTGTTTTAGCTGACAAAGGGGATTAGGAACAATTGAGAGAAATGCCCCCTGTGAGCAGATGTGCAGACCCTGAGTTACTGTGCTAGCTGTGTGAGTTACAGCAGTTAAGACCTGTCTCTTGGTTAAAGATCAAATATCCCCCAAGCTTCTTCAGCCACGTCTGGGAGACAAGCCTGGGACTCTCCCCACTCTTCTGGTGCGCAATGTCTTTTCTAGTCTTCCTAATAGCAATTGCTCTTTACTATTGGTGCCTTTTGTCTTGCAAATAACACACTATGGAGCATGCTGCTCAGCTCTGTCTTCCTGGATCCATCACCAGGGTCCATCTGTGTGGATTGAACACGAGACCTCCCGCTTTGTGAGCATAACCTCTATCCTTGTGGTGAAGGGGGGAGTCCATTACCTGCTATTGATAGTAGCCTTTCGGAGCGGGTGGACATATAACACATACTGAGCCAATGGGTCCCGCACATGTTCATACCAGTCCTAATTCCCCAGAACACCCTTAGTTAGAGTATCAACCTAGGGACACCCATCGTTACCATTCCTCAGAGTGACTGGTCTCTGGATACAGCTCTGCTACACTCGCACTGTACAGCCCACACAGTATCCATCAGCATCACTCGTTATTGTACAGCCCCCAGACGTGTGCTGGCTGCCCTGCGGCAAGGGGAAGGAGGCACAATCCCTGCCTCACACAAGCCAACATTTGGACATGATTTGGGGGCAGATAGTTTGTGGCTGGTTGGTGAATCTAACTAGTGTTAACAACCAGTGATAGGAAAACCTGCTCTCCTTTTTGCAGCCTGCCCTGCCCTTGGCATTTTCAGTGTGGGCGACCTGAGGCACCTCGGGTCACAGTAGTAACAAACCACTAAAAATAAATTGCTATCCAGTGCGCAGAGATTCTCTTTCTCTCCTGTGACTGTATGGACCCAATGCTGCTGGAGGTGGGGCAGGGTGGAGTGGGGGTAAATGTTTGGCTGATGCTGATTATTAAAATATGGGTGTTCATGATTTTTAATGTTTCATGGAATTTTCCCTGAAAAACAAAGCTTTCGCCTATTAAAAAACAAGCCAGAACAGTGTGCTTTTCCTAATGCTACATCAGAGCCTCCCTTGGTGGGGAATGTCATCCTGCCCTCTTTTTGCTGGTCCCCCCACCTTGCCCCTCCTCACAGGGGTTAATGGTGGCCGGCTATCAAATTAGTGACAAGCCTGAACTGCAGCTAATAGTCTTCAGGGCCTGTGTGTTTTCCTCCCCGTGTGCACACATGCGGCTGCTCTCACTCAGACATACATTAATTCTGTCACGTCATTTATTTGATCCCAAGATGCAGCTGTTTCTTTCGGATTTGTGGGGAACGGGCTGGCTGCTAGTTTCAGAAATATTCAACCAGCTGCTCATTTCCACGTAAAACAGAATAAAAGATGAAAAGTAACATAAGCGCTCAGGGAATGTGGCGGTTGGAGAAGGTGCTGAGGCATAAACAAACAGAACTGGAGGAGACCTGTGGCTCTTTACGCATGTGCTGTCATGTTCTCGCCCCCATATTTGCAAGGAACCCTGGGAAAATGCACACATGCCTGACCCTATGCTGTGACAGTCCTACACTCTTCATCAGGGATTGTCAATGGCCAGAAGTTTTAAATACATCTTACTTAGTACGCAGCCATATTCCGAAGTGAGAGATACCAATTGCATTGTGGACAGAGAAGTTAATACAGAATAAAGTACTTTCCCCACAAAATTGGCTGGGTCTGTCCTGCACAGAGTGTAAAGCTCCTTTGAGTACTGTTCTTCTCATGTTGTATCATAAATGAATCCAGTCTTTGCTTGCCATGCCTCCCAGTCCTTTCTGAAGGCAAGCTGTGTCGGTGGTCTAATCTGGCCTGCTTTGGGCACTCAGGATTCCTGTTGATTGCAAAGGGGGCAGTGTGGTTTCCTCGCTTGGTCGTACAAAGTGCTCGGGCTGACACAGCACAGCCTGGCACTGCTGTTCATTAGGACTGGCGTTGATTTCATGCCAAAAGAAGTACTTCAGAGTGGTAGCTGGAAGGAGTTTGTAAGGAGCTGACACCTGTGGGTTAGCTCTCGTGGTACGTGATATTGTTCACTTAGGAGGAAATCGCATGAAAGCAAAGTGCTCTTGAATCAATGGCTGCAGATCAGATATAGCTGCTCTGCTCAGGAAAATTCACTGATCAATATTCTCAATGGATCCCTTTCTTCTAACTAATAAGTTCTTTCCTCCAGACATTCACAAGCTATTTGTCTACCATTTTTCCCTGTTTTAACACCATATTCAAAAATGAATCCCTAGTAGTCTCTTATATCCACTTCAGTGCTGAAGATAGATGATGGTCATTGACTTGCTTCCCCCGCCCCCACCTCTAGTGTTCTTAATTAGGCAATTTGTCACCATTTTGACAAAGACTTATATATAGCATTTTAAAGAATGAATCACAGTAACCTGAGTAACTGACCCTTACACAGAATCTTTTCACATGCAGAGGGAATAAATAACCAGACAAAAATGGAGATTGCTGACTGCAAGAGGGACTGAAATGTGCCACTTAACTCTTTATTTGTGCATAATTGTTGTACCACCCCTTCAAATAAATCGATTCAGTATTACCCGGGGTAGAGGGGTTCTCATGCATTAGATAAATATATCATATATAGCTGGTTAAACCCAGGATTCCTTCCAAATGCTCTAATTTAAGTAATGACATTTAAAACCACCAGTAAATAAGAAAAGATGCAGTGATATTAAGGGTATGTAAGAAAACTGTATTTCTGAATGAAAGGGTTTTTAGTACCAAGAACATGCCTGCTAGACAATACAGTAGCGACTGGTTGGGATTTATAGATTTGTTGAGGGAGTAGGAAATGCTAATGTTTATATCAATGCTTCAACAAACCCCAGGGACTCGCTCTGCAATTCAGAAGTAATGTCTGCACCCAGGATCACCTATAGACCGTTGCTGATACTCTGATGGCCACTGGCAACTGACAGATAATTACATGAAGTACCTTTGAACTGTGAAAATACCTTTGGCTCAGTGGGAATACAAAGCACAGAGAAAGGAAGAGAAGAGTCCTGTGTAAGAATTCTACAGGGCATCCTCAGGGACAAACCAGGCACCTTTCAGCTTGACAGGATTATGTGACAGTGCTGGACTGCCAATGAAGACATTGCGCTAACCTCCCACTGTGCCCAGGGAGACTCTTCAGCGTTCTCCAAATGGAACGGAGAGGGCAGAAGAGTAAACTAGCAGTGTATGTGAGCTATTTCAAACTTGCAAACGACTTACCTTTGCTGAAGCAGCTGGAAGCTGGTTTTCTGATTGAAGCATCAAACTGGACATGGAAGGACTCCGTGGTGTACAGGTGGGGTGGAATGTTTGTGATGGATGGAGTTTTCCAAGTTCCATTCGGTGTTATGAAAGGAGGCTGGTCGGTAGAAGTTATGCAGCGGCTGGGGAGAAGTATGCCTACCAGAGTCAAGGGGTCCTTGCTATTCTGGACTGGAGAGGAAGAGCCAGACATAACCGTCTGCTGTAATACTGTCAGTGCAGTTTTTCCTGTCTTTTTTGTGCTGCTGAACTAGCTTTTACAGTGTACCAGTTGGTAGCTCCCACTTCTCCTCCTACTGGCAGTAGAGCTTGGGCTGTGCCAAACACCCTGCACCCACTGCCAAGAGAACGTCACCCTCCAATGGGGGTTGGCACTTGCAATACAGAACGAGGGGTGGCCAATCGTGTTGCATCCTGGCCTCGTTAAGATGAGGAAGGGAATCCCAGAGTATGTCAAGGTTCCTTCCCCACTCTGAACTCCCGGGTACGGATATGGGCACCTGCATGAAAGACCCCCTAAGCTTATTTTTACCAGCTTAGGTTAAAAACTTCCCCTAGGTACAAACTTTGCCTTGTTCTTGAACCGTATGCTGCCACCACCAAGCGTGTTCAACAAAGACCAGGGAAAGAGCCCACTTGGAGACGTCTTCCCCCAAATATCCCCCCAAGCCCTACGTCCCCTTTCCTGAAAATCCAGAAGTTCAAGAATTTGGGAGCCATTCTCATGAATGTGCAGAGACCTTTCCAGCTATTGATGCAGATACAGTCCTCCTGCGATAGCTGTTCTCTTAGGGTTTGCATCATGGCCCCTCTTCATTGTTTGCCTTTACTTTAGGGGCTGGTGCCTGCCCTGGAGACTAATGTTCTTGAGAGAGAGACTTGATACTGTGAATATTGACTCCTTAATGTGCTGATAACACTGTGAGGCAATGCATGTATTAAAACAGCCTCATGATTACCCCTTTCCTCAGATTTCTAATGTCATGCATGACAAGGCTTTTGAAATCTAATAAATTCTACGACCAGCTCCACAAATCACTGGTAGAACAAAAACTTGGAACAAAAATGCAATATTTTAGCAAAACCTTGCATGGTCTTGGAGTGTAGTTTGGTATCTTAATAAGTCTGAAGCATCCATTTTACACAGGTATTTAACAGATGGCTTAGCATAGCAAACTAATGTTATTCATCAGTTCATACATAATGCATTTGTGACGGGAATTTCAATTTACTTTCCCCAAGTGGGAAAATTCCATCACAGAGAGAACAAGGGAGTTGGGTATTTAATGAGAGACAGTGGAGACAGTCGAGTTCAGATAGAACGAAATCTATGTTCATAACCTGAATTCAGGATGGGGAGAAAGCCTTCTGGAGAATTTCTAACCTATTTAATTTGCCTGGGATTGGACACTTCCAGCAAATCAGAACCCGTGGAAGCTGAAATGCCATTAGAAACACCACCGCCTCCTTTAGGCGGGGTAGTAGGGCAAGAGAAAGCAAGCCTGAAATATGGGACAAGAAGAGGTTGTGGAGGAAGAGCAATGAAGGAAAGCCAGGCCTCAGTGAACGAGCAAGTTAATAACAGTGAGCAGAAGACCAGGAAACACACCTCAGCAGCCCAGTTGCCAGAAAAGTGTAACACTGACATTGTATGGGCCAGCAGACACAGGGAAATCATGCTGCCCAAGGCAATGTGTTCACGGAGTTTGAGGACTTTCCCATGGAAATCAGGGTGACTTCATGAGAAGTGCTGACGTGTGTCTGTGAGCACTGAGATTGTGTTTGAACATAACATGCTGTCACAGGGGTGAGCCATCTTTTGCCTGTGAGATCTTCCAGGGCACACCCGGCACTACATACAGAAGGGGTCTGTCAGGAGTGCAGAGAGCAATAAGACACACGTACACCATGGTTTTAGAGAGAGAGGAAGAATACCTCCTATTGCTACCATGAAATACTTCTTGGCCCTCCCTAGGAACTTAAGGACTCCACACTGTCGCATCATCTCCTGTTCCCATCGGCTTGCTTTACTGTACGCTTAGAGGCAGGAGAATGAAGCATGAAGTAGGAATGGTGTGTTTTGCACAGTAAAGACGAAGAGCTGTCATGGCGAGCTCCAGACACACAGCACAGATGCAGGGAATGTAATGCGCATACAGCCCTAGTTACAGGAACTTGGTCTGTAACCAATGAGCAACCCCCACGTCCCGATGCTGGGTCACCCGTGGCACAATTTCAGATGTTTCTATTTTCTAAAGAAATTAGTGCTATACCCTAGGCATCCTGGTACTTCCATCCCTGAACTGAAACTCATTAGAATATGGAACTTCCTATTATGCCATGAATATGTTATAACGCTGTTAAAGGAACGCCAGGAGGAACGGGCTGGGTATGTACGCATTGCCTTGTGCAAAGGAGAGCCAAGCAGCTGAGAAAATGAATTCCTTTCAGAGAACATAATCTCTATAGCAGAAACACAAGTACACCAAACCTGTATTACTTTCACCAGACTTCTGATCTTTGATTTTTTTTTGGTAGTACAAGTAGTAATTGAAATTTGAAATGAATGATGTTTAACTCCTTCCGGGGTCCTTCACTTAGGTAATTTCAGTAATTTATTGCCCAAGCTGTATGCAAAATGTAGACACTACCTTGAGTTGTGGGGGAAAGGAAATTCACAGAGCCTCACTGTGAGACTTCCTCAGCAATAACTCTTTGCAGACATGTATTTGGACTGATTGTAGACTACTAGACAGTTCATCAAATTGGACTGACTTTAGACATCGGAATATTGTTTTAAGAAGAGTTTCACGGGACTTGAACGAGTAAGTGCCTGGGCCACTCATTTCCCGTTGTATTTCTAGCTGGTATACATGCCTGGAGGGAATCCCAAGAAAGTTTTTTTATTTTACTGGAATGATGAGGATGTTACAGCTGCGGCTGTGAAGGATTTGGTCAGTGTCCCAGCATGGCGGGCTGTATTACTTCATACAAGTGTCAGCCCAGCCCTTTCCGTGGGGAAGGGAGACTTGGTGTGCTCTATTTACAGCACTTCGCACAGAAGGAAAGAATCAGCTGGAGATGACTGATTTTAGACAAATGTGGTGACCCTGAAGCACCAGAAATTGAGATTTTAAAGGCAGGAAAATGCCAGGCCAAATCTGTTGATGAAATTCCAGGGCTGAGTGTGCCCCATGAAGACTGAAACAGCAATTCCTCCACCAAAAACTGGTGAACCATCTGGTCCCCTACTTGAAATGTCTCCTGAAAACCCACCTCTGCAGTGATGCCCACTAGAAATGCACCAATCAATGATGGCTCCAGGGAGCAGATAGGGAAAGCTGAGAGTTATTGTTGGTTTTGCAGTTGGACTTGGTGCCCAGTCAAGGATCAGAGCTGCAAAGACACTCGCTGCCCCAGAGAGCTGTGAATATAGGTGTGTGACAAGATGCAATGCATAAATTAAACAGAAAAAGGGATGTGTGGAGGGGAAGAAGATGGCTTTGTGCCACAAGCACACCTCTCTGCTCAGTTACTTTTTTTAATAAAAACTATAGTTCAAAAATGCAAACGTGTATCGAAATTTTACCCCTCTTCCCCGTCCTCCTTCTCTCACTTGCCTTCTTACATTGCAGTCTCCTTGAGGTATGGACTGTGTCTTCCTAGGTCTTACTATAAAGAGTCCTGGATCCTGATTGAGGTCTCTAGGCACCATTGCAATGTGTATCACAAAATTAACTATAATGTGGTACCCCAAAAGGGAAAAGAGATGAAGGTTTTTTGATTTCTACGAGGAGGAAGCTCAGCGGGTGATGCATGTTAGCAGCACTATTAGAGAGATTAACACAACATTCTGGATACCTTTGGATTTGCTGTGGCTTTAAGTAGTAGGAGTCCAACCTTGTGTTTGCAAGTAGGAGAGGAGGGTTTTTTTCAGGTTGAAGGAGCTAGAAATAGGAGGAAAGGGATGCAATTAAGTAAATGCAAATGTAGAATGAATATCAGGAACGTGAATCCCCTCTGAGTGTGGAAATGGTGGTGGAATCTCAGCGCCTGGGACGCTGAAAACAAGACTGAACATGGCATCGAAGCATTCAGGATTATGGTGGAAGGAACAGTCCTCCAGCAGGGGGATGAACTGAATAAACTGATAGATGAGTTTCATCATTAATTTCCTTTACATCTCACAAGCAGTTTAAATCCAGGCCTGCAGAGTTTATGAATTACTGTGACACCTGGCTGTTGCAACCTGCAAGACATTTGCATCTCTCAGATTCATTCTGAAAGCTCAGGGGTCTATTCAATCAACACTTCTCTGGCATAGGCAGATCTTAATGGTTTGATGTGGTATTTCTAGGGGCCCAGGAGACATAATCAAGAAACTTGCAGTGTGTGTGGGTACTCTTCTGAATGCATTTCACACGCTGTGCAAATATCGCATGGACTTGATCCCACGGGAAGACAGGAAGCCGCTATGAAAATCATAATGCGGGATTGGTGCTATGGGTGCCCCCAGACAGTGGAATAACACTGACATGCACTGCCGTTTCATCTCACTATGTTGCAGCATGTTCGAAATCATAGTGGTGCTAGTTATATGAAAAGAATGAGAGACTTTAAGGGGAGGGAACAACAACTGGCATTCAATTTCCTCTGAAGATTAGGCCCCAAGGAAGCAAATTACCTATTTCTGCCTTCAATCCCTTTTCCAGGTATGTCTCCATCACCCAGGATTATTGAGCAAAACGAACGGAGAAAAGCTGTAGTCCCAATACTTTGTCATTCTCCTTTTTGTGTTAGAAGAAGAAAAAAAATTAAAACGTTTTTGCATTTTGAAAAAATCAAGATGTTTCTTTTTCTTTAGCTGTTATAAAACCACTGGCTCCTGGCACAGGAGTTCTCACGCATTAAACAGGGTGGTCGTTACGTCAGTACTAGAAAGAGGAACTGCCAAAGGAAGCCTACCTGTAGTAGGAAAAACAAGGGGGCAGTTCAGTAGGTGGTGGTCTTATCTCTGAAGCAGTGTTGAAGCAAGGCCTCTGCATGATGCTAGGGAACCTTGATATAGGAGCTACCATCTTTTGGAGGAGATCCAGACTGCTGCTGCCATAAGACATCCCATGGTATTTTTTACAATAATTTTTGTGTTAACTGGTCTGAATAGGGCCATCACTGTGCGTTTAATATATTCTGCCCTTCTACAGTTTCATCTGTGGTGTGAATTGGGATGTTATTTTTCTTCCCTTTCTTTCCTACACTGTTGGGTGGTGGTATCATTCATTGTTCCTAGCTGCTGTGGTTCTGCCCACAATATCACAGGATGTTTAGATGTGTTTTCATAAAACAGGTGCTAGGTTCCGACTGGATCAGCGGAAGGAGAGTGGGATCAAACATGGTCACACAGTAGCTTCCTCTTCGCTGCAGAAGACAAGTATGGCCATGCCAAACTCCACTTCTTGACAGCTGAACTGAAACAATGAGCACACGTATGTGTGGACAGAGAGGATGGGCTTTTCAAAAGCTCCCAGTATTGAATTAACTCTGCTGACATTGAAGTCAGCAGTAAAACTCCTACTGACTTCAAAGGAAGCAGAGTTAAGTCAATGATAACACCCTTTCAAATCCAAGCCGGAGTGTGCTACTGATTGAACATGGCATTAGTAATTCTAAAAACATTTCCAGAAGAATCTGCCAATGTCAGTGCCAAATGGTAGGGCCAGCCAAGCCAGAGAATGCAGCAATGGGCAGGAAGGTGCATGCAGCAGGAGACAATCTCTTTAGACACAAAATAAGCAAAGAAACAAAAGGAAAAAAGAAAGAAAGAAAAACCCAAACATAAAAGGTGACAGGGAAGCTGGACTTTACCCTTACTGTACTGGGAGCTGGTCATTTACCCTGCCCTGAACTGCAATTGTCTTCTGAAAGATTTGAGAATGACATTATGTCTTCCAGATGTCTGTGGCACATTTAAGATCATTGTGGTTTTAATAGCTGAGCAATAAAAATCACGAGCAAATTAGCATTTGTAAATGTGATCTTTCATGTGTATTTGCAAATGCAATTTACACTACATGAAAAGCCCATTTGCATACTCCAAATCATGAATTGCTCTAATCACAAATTAAATGTAATTCACATAATTTTGCAAATTAATGATCCCAGCTCTACCTTACTACACAACTGCAGAGACAGACAGTAGAATTTCAGTATGAGGCGCTTGCTTCACTACTCAGCAAGATGGGGATTTATTTGAAGGCTTTCCACTTATGAAGGGAATCAAATGACACCTGAAGCAAGTGGTACCGCCGAGTGAGAGTAGCATCGCACATGTTATTCTGGAATCTTATTTCATGGCACTATAACCAATAGAAAGGAGCTGTTTTTAGTGTAAAATAGAAACTGATTGCCTCAAGAGCCACATACATTTGAAAAGCCTGAGTACAATGTATTCAGTGGGTGAAACCGCTCTGGGAGTAAAATGTAAATAAACATTGCTGTGCAGCGAAAGGGGAAGACCGCTCAGTGAAATGACATCTGGCTGTCAGTGTGATCTGATGTAATTAGGGTCTTCCTCAATTCTTCATAGTGGGAAGAGAGCAAAGCCCAGTGTGCAGAGGCCCAGAAGTCCCAGACGGGGATGGCTCTGGAGCTGGAGAACCTACACATGGAGCTGGAGACAATCAGCAGGAACAAGAACTTGGTACGTGCCCTGAATAACAGACATTACTGAAACTGCTTATTACCCACCCAGCACCCCAGGGCACTATGGTGCTTTTGGATAGTTTTACATGTTTTACAGACTTCGTTATTTAGACTCTGAGAGCCTCAGAGCTTGGACTTGCCAATGTCGTTTACTTGTAAATTACTTTAAATTGCCCAGCCTTTCAGGGGGACCCAGCCCAGGGGCCTTTACTGTCTCCAAGGCCATGTAAAAGTGGCGCCAATTATCGAGAACACACAACATACCGTAAGCTGTCTGCAGAGATGTGGTGAACACCATAAAAGGCTTTTTTGCCTCTCCCTGCCAGCATTAGAAGCACACGGACTTTCAGCATTGGAGTGGAAATGGAAAAGGCCTTTAGTGAAGTACCACCACTGAACGCGGCACGCCTACATGCGAGGCAGAGAATTACAGCACTAAAAGCCCCCCACTGCCACCGGCAGTATTTGGAACTTGTCTGCACCCTAGTGTAATCTCTGAGTGAGCAGCACCCTGTTTGTCCTCCGCAGGTTGATGAGCAGCTATATCAGCTGCAGCACGAGAAAGCCGATCTCCTGAAACGCATTGAGGAGGACCAGGAGGATCTGAACGAACTTATGACAAAGCACAAGGCTCTGATTGCACAGGTAAAGCATGTGATGAGGAGGAAATGTATGTGCATAAATACACACAGGCACATCGGGTGAAAAAGGGATTGCTAGAAAGATATCCAGAGGGCATCATGGCTTTACACCACAAGGGAGGGTTAGAAAGATAACATGCCACCTGCTGGAATAGCACAGACATATTGCTAATACTTTTCAAACAAGTAATTCTAATGAGCAGTGTGAACATGCGTACCCAGACACACACGGAGAGTCATTCCAATATGGTTTGCACCAGCTAGTTGATTACTCTACTGAAATCATGGTTTTTAATAGAAACGGCAGCTAGGGATCCTTTATCCAGTGTTAAACCTTGGGTGTCTATGCAAGTAATCAAAGTAACACCTCAAATCCATCCATAAAAGTTGCTGATTAGAAGAACAAACTGGCTCAGAGTTTGTTGTTCATGAAATTATTACTTTTTCACCATGAAAAATGTCAACAAAATTGAAAAAAAATCAGGTTTCCATTGAAAACCTCAACACTGATGGTTTTTCTCCAGTTTTCAGTAGCCAAACCGCAAAGTTGTTTAAAACTGAAAAAGTTTAAAACTGAAAAGGTTGTTTTCCATTTTCACTGGAAATTGTGTGATTTTCACTGAAAAATTTTCTTGAAAAATTTCAATTTAAAAAAACTTGCAGAAAAAAAAATTCAAAGAAAAATGTTGACAAGCTGTGTTTGGAGGTCCTTTCTGGGGTCCTCAGCCTTTGACCTGGGAGAGATTGAAAGAAGACATTGATGTGTTGAGGATACTGGCTATGTGCTGGCAGTCTGTATGGCTTTTATTTGAATAGCTTAAACATATTTTGACAGCACCAGTGATCCAACCTGTCTCAGCGTAGAAAAGATCAGAGACTTCAAAGGTATAGAAGGGGCCCCATTTGGCCAGAGGTCCAGTATTTTCCAGAAATTTCCTGGACCATGAAAGGTCCATAGTAGCTTTGTGGGAGGAAAAAGAGTAAGGACTTACAGAATCAGCATTTGGGGATGACCCTGGTGATGTCATGGCTGATCAGCTCTGCAAAGAGTTGTTCCCAGAAGCTGAGAAATCGGGTGCGGTCAGTAGATTTATGCTTGGTTAATTCAGGACAGGAGCAGCTGCCAATTCAGATGTACTAGAAATTGCCTTTCCCTTGCCAGTCTTCAAAACAGAACTTCCTTGTGCATTTCCAGTTCTGCTCCAAGTTCTTTGTTTTGTCGCTATTGTTGGGGTTTCTGTTTTCATAGTCTGCAGTGGACATTACTCAGATTCGAGAGCTACAGACACAGCTGGAGGAAGTGAAGAAAGAGAAACAAAGTCTTCAAGAGAAAGTAAGTCCTCCCCCTTCCCTTTAAGGCTCAAAATATCTGGCAATAAGGTACATCTGCCCAGTTACTAACTCAGACCTGGAGCAGACAGGCAATGAAGGGCTTCAAGAATCACTCTGTCCTTTGGCGTCTCATTGCCAATCCCTTTATTGCCATAGATCACTGGACTTAATGAGTATCAGAGGGGCAGCTGTGTTAGTCTGTATCCACAAAAACTTAGTGAGATACTCCGATCCCCTGGAATACTCTCATACGTAGGCATGTATAAGAATCCACTGAAGTTCTGAGTGTCAGTCCTGAAATATAGGCTCTTTGGTGAGCTAATGTCCTTGGGGTGAATTCAAATGAAATGTTTACTTGCTTATTGTCAGGAAATATCTCCTCTGTACAATACCACGGTCCCACTCCTCTTCATAACACACTGTCTACGTCTGTAAGAGCAATAAAACAAGCACAAATGTAAAAGCCTCCTTTTAGCTGCTGTAAACACTGCTTAGTATTGACTTTCCTCAGGGCAAAGGTGGGAAACTGGGTCAAACTGCATGTTCAGGAAATCTATGGAAACCTGCAAGTGAACTTTCCTTGGGACTGGGGAAAATTCACACTTAAAAGGTTTTTTGAGAGTTGCAGAATTTACTGCACATTCTCTTTGCTGTTGCAGTTTCTTGAGTTATGATGTTCTCTGTGCAAGATCACAAGCCAGCCTCGTGCTGGGCACCACACCAGGGACAGAGGGAATATGCCTCCTTCCACAACCTGAGTTGGGGACTGTTCTTCCCTGGTCATGGCACCATGGCTCCAGGCCTGTACAGCGTGTCTTTAATATTAATCACTCGAGGAGTGCCATTGACTGAGTGCTTTGCTATCCCAGGCATCAGGAGTCGGACTCACTCACTGTAAGACAGAGTGGTGGGTTTGACAGGCAGTTGGACAAAATAAGAACTATTTCCCCTGTCTGGGCCCAAAATAAATTTTGAACCAAACTTTTACTGAGGTTTGAAAAGGGCTGGTTAATTTCCCCCCTCGTTGTTTTTGAGCCTTGGTCTAATCGTCTTTCCAAGGCTGCCTCTGCAGTTCCAGGTGCCAGCCAAAATCCTGCCCTGGGACCAAGTGCACAATTTCACACATGCACCGTCCTCGAAAGATGTGAGAGGAGAAAACCCCCACCCAGCTGGGTGAAAATTTGCCAACATTTTTCTGTTTGTAAAACCACAGAATGTAATGAATTGTTTTCACGATCTTCACACAAACAATACCACAGGAAGCTTGGGAGTATGGCTGCCATCTTCGAAGTACAAAAAAAGCGGGACATCAGGGATAATCCTGAGCCCATAAAACTGGACAGCTGGCAGAGTGTAGTGAGGGCCCTTACAGATTTTCCAGGTCAGTTACCTCAAAAAAGTGATGTTCCTGGGAAACCCTGGACAGGTGCCGACCCCACTTGGGCAGCAGCATCTTTCTGTACAGCGTGGCACCTAAATGCAGCCCTTGCACTTCCAGTGTGCTCTGAGAAGGAACTGTTGGAATCTCTCTACCCCTAGTGGATCTGGTGCAGTCATGAGAAGTCTGCAGGGCAGACACAAGGGCAGAGCGGAATTATGAGCCCTGCCTTTCCCCCACCCTCTTCTCTAAAATAGCTGCAGGCTGCTCGGGCCCGGATTGCATACGTGGAGCAGTCGATGGTCGAACGCTCCATCGTCAGTCGACAGGAAGCAGTGATCTGCGACCTGGAGAACAAGCTGGAGTTTCAGAGTGTGCAGATCAAGCGGTTTGAGGTAGGGCGTATTTCTTAGCCTCTTGCTTGCCTCTGACACACAACGGGAAAATCCCTGTGGAAAAAAAGGGGCTGCCTTTGGGACAGGCATGTGCGCTGGCAGTGCCTTCTCCCGTCCCTCTCCTGCAATGGCCTGTCCTGGGGATCGATTGGCCTGCACCACGGTGTGCTCCAAAGCCATGCAGCCCCATCTGGTGTGGAGGGAAGAGGCCAAGTGGCTCACAGCATCGTGCAGAGAGGCTCTGGAAACCAGAGCAGACTCCTAGCCCTATGAAAGTTGCAGTGGGATCTTTCCTACCCAGAGCAGAAAGCAGCTCGTGTGGTCACATCTGTAATGCTCCCAAAGCACGGAACCCTCTGCATTGCCCTTGGAAGGGTGAGAGCCCGAGTCAGCTCAGGCCTTCGCTTTTGGAATCTGTGGCTCTGACCAGTCTGGGTATTTCATACCAGTGAGGTTAACTATTCATGCTTTATTTTACTGACGTATTTACCGCAAGCCAGCAGCATGCTCAGTGCTGTAAAAGCATGGAAGGAAATACGGCCCTGCCCCAAGGTGTATAGCAATATACTTATTTACTACTTAGCACGTTGATCAAAGTGCCTTTCAGAAGGTGTCACAGGACTGTATGGCATAGTCCAAAATCCAGCACATTAAAACCGGTCAAGGTATGGTAGGTACATCAATATACATATAGAACAATCTAGGCGCTTAAAACCCGGGACTATATTTGTTTATGCTCACTTCCTTTCATGTCATGAGATAAAATATAAATATTCATTCCCTCCCACCCCCCACTTACATGTGACTAATTGAGGGGAGGCCAAGAACGTGTAGTAGGGTCACTTCACAATGATGGCAGACTAAGACAGCCCTGAGCAGCTGAGCATGGCCCAGCAGGAGAGCTGTCTCTAAAGGAAAGGCATTTCTGAGTTACCCAGGAGGCACTGGTGGCTCTTAATTTCCTTCATGCTGCTTAACCCTTTGTGTCTGTGAACCCCAAAGCTCATTCTCTGGCAGCCTCCTGTGAGGTCATTGCCATCACTAGGGTGTCCTTGGTGCGGATCCCCTCCCATCACCTCCTCTTTGATCCCATCCATCCTCTGACACCTAAGCTGAGATACAGACACCAAGAGGCCTCGGGAAATGACAGGCCGCTTCTATATCGGAGCCTTTCTGGTCACATTGCCACAAGCCTTGCTTTTATCCTCCCTGCAGTTCCTGCCTATCTGATCCAGAGTAGCAGAGTCCATCAGCTGCTCTGTGGTGAGATGTAGCTAGAACAGGCTCTGTGACCTGGACTCCACTGAGAGTTCCTGGAGCGATTCTTCAGAGATCATGCCTTCCATCATTCTGCATTTGCCAGTGGCACTGCACAGTGCCAGCTTCCAGTTAGTCCTGTCATGGGTGCTGTGACTGATCCTGGAGCTGAAGGCTGGGAATGCTAATGTGAGCTGTTGTTTTAAATGAAGGATAGCTGAGAGATCAAAATATTTGTACAGTACCATGTGTTTGTCTCAGTCTGGTGAGTTCTAATGTGTCTGCTTTAAACATGGAGTGGGGTGGAGGGGAAGGGAAGGGAAATATACCAGCAGGATGGGAAAGGAGAGAGGAAATGTGATGCAATGCGGTGCTTGCCTCCCAAATTGTTTCCCTGCTCTAGGCGATGGGTAATGAATGATGGGACACTGTGTGCCACTACGGTCTACCCTGCATTCCACACAAGATTGCAACGTGATTGGAGCACTGCTGAAGCTCTCAGGGTTCTTAAAACTGCCCCCAATAAGTGCAATGGGCTGTGCAATGAAATTAAAGAGCCATCATTTTAAAGCCACCGAAGGAAACAGTGCTTTGAGTAGTTCACAGTCAGCCTGTATGGGATTCATTGCATCGCAGGGTCACTGAGACAAGCACGGGCTGCTTAATATCATGACCATTACGAGCATTGGCGGCATACAATACAATACAATGTATTGATACAATGAGTAGTATATATAAACTTCATGCTTCATGGCATCAGCTGACTTTCTGTAGGGGTCAGAAAGGGAGAGCATTCCTCCAACTACATCACTATAAAAGATTAAAGAAGGGGAAAAAACGCTTTGTAATCCTTTATTTAAGAAAACTCCTTTGCCTTTTGTCCCCCTCCCTATCACTCCAGATGCTTGTCCTTCGGTTGCGGGACAGTGTAATAAAGATGGGAGAGGAGTTGGAGAAGGCTGCAGAGTCGGAGGCTCGAGAGAAGGAGAACACCAAGTATTACCAGATGCGCATGGAGGAGATGAAAGCAGATATGAATGAGCTGGTGCAGAGAGAGCTGGAAGCCAGTCGCAGGCGTATGGAGCTGGTAAGAAGAGGAGTGGGCTATCATATAAGAGAGGGTATTGCCTTGTGTCAGATGCCAATGGACTCTCCTGGGCTGGGGTGCTGGGAAGGGCGCATTGCAGCATCAGTAGCTCTTTACCCCTCATGAATATGGCTCATTTTTTTCAGATGGTCAAGGATGGTTATCGCTTGACCAGGTCTGCATTGTTCTGAGGTATCCATCACTTGGGTGCTTAGATACTTGGCTGGATTTATTCTGGACTTGTGTTGCCTTTTAGTGGTTAGTTAGAACATAATTGCCAGAGTGCGTGTACGGTCTGGTGCATGGGAAGCAGAGACATGCATGAGCTGCCATGGCAGATGCAGGTTTAAAATTCATGCTGCCCCACGTCTTGGGGCCTTCTAGATAGAAACCGATTTCTATCCAGCAGTCTTTCACGCGAGTGCTGCTCTATGAAATCTGATAGTTGGCACATATAACAACATACCCTGGGGAGGGGGATGCTGTGATGCTGGAAAATAAATTATGTCCTGAGTTGTGCTATCTAATTGGCCTAGACTAGCCAGTTTGCTCTCAGTCACAGCATGCAGGGGGTGTGTGTGTGGGGGGGTCCTGTAGAGTTTGCAGCACCCATTGCTGTCTGTCGCACACAGTTTTTTCTTTGGAAGCCTCCCAGTAACCTGCAGATTGGCCCAAGGGTCCCAGAACAACAGGTAATTTTCTGCTTGATGTTCTGTGTGCCTGGTATTTCCAGATAGGTCTAACCAATTTATTGTTGGAGTTAGCCCTCAAGCAAGATAAGTCATGTTTTACGGGCCACTTCCTCCCACTGCTTGTCCTGGATTTCTCTAATGTCAGCCACATCAGGTTTGGTTTTGACAAGCAGAGCGCTGCGAGCAGTCAGCGCAGCTCGCTGGTGGTGCTGTATATCGCTGTCCCTCCCCTCTCGTCCCCAAACCATTTAACTGAACCTGTTATTCTGGCTCCCTAGCATCCCACTCTTCATGTAGGTTTGGCCAGTGCAGCTAGGGCAGTCCCTGTACTCATTGGTTTGATCAAATAAAGGAATTGCTTTGCCTGCTCAGCTCCAATAAATACTGAGAACGTTAGCCAGGCGAGTGCTGGTTGGGAATTTTCCAACAACACAGAGTTTTTTCAGACAACGCCGATCTGTCAAACCTGAAATGTTTTATGCAAATGTCCAGTTTCGATGAACTGTCATTGACTCGCAGGCAGGATTCCAGGTGGACTACCAGGTTTTGCAGCTCCAGAGCATCCCTGCTGTGCAGACTGGGGCCTGCTGGCCTGAGAGTCTGCAAGCCTGGGATAGTCTGTGTGGCAGAGCTGCCCTGAGGCCATGGGCTCTGGGTGCCCCGGCATCTGCTGACTGAAACTGATAATGATTCTTGTCTGTTTACCGGCTGCCAGTGGTGACACTGAGCAGAATACGGACGATCTCCATCAGCAGCTGCCGGGGCCCCGGGAACACATTTTGTTTCAGAAACACTATGTATCAGTGTTTCCAAAATGAAAAGTTTTCAGAATTTCCAGTTCACAAGAAATTTTTTAAGAATGTGGTTTATTGGACGAGGACCGAGAAAGAGATGTTGCAGCCTTAGGCCAGCACGTGTGTAATCATGAGTGTGGTGCCCTCGGCCATCCACCAGCAGAGGAGCTGGGAGTAGCTGTGTTTCTGCCATCGCCCTGCAGATCCTGAACGTTCGTGCATTTGCAGTATCATAGAGGGTGTAACACATCATTTCCTGTGTTAATTTTCAAGGGAAGGGGCGGATTTGGGGGATGTTACTTCATGAGTGATTATTATTGATGTAGTATTTTATTACAGGCTTTCAGTAATCGAGTGTGACTTGTTGCCTGGTGTGACTTGTTGCGTGGTATTCCCTTCTCCTCTATGCGAGGGGAGGATGCTTTCTCATCCTATTCATAACTGTGAACCCCACATACTCTCCTGTTCTTCACTGCATAGCATCCCTGGCAACCAGAGCAATTGCTTACATAGAAGAGTAGACCTCCATTCGTCACTCTCCCAGCATGTGTTCTGTTGTAACATGGGGCCACAGTATGGAAAAGGTTGCAAACCGCTGATCCAGAATGATCTGTAGTAAACTGTTCTATTCACCCAGCTGCCCTATCCCTCCTTCCCCATCTCGTGGTGTTGAACAGAGGCACAAGTAGGAGCTATCCACAATGGCCAGTGTGTCTTTGTGCATTGAGAGAGGAAGGGAGAAATTTGAATGGAAAGAGACTTAACTCATGTCACAAGTTTCCCTTTTGCAACCATTCATCTGAACTGTACAGCCCGCAAAAGAGAGGACTTTCTCCATCCAAGTAGCACATTAATCAGTTGTGATGAACAATTCACCTGCTCTAAATTTACAAAATCATGGCCAGATTTAGACTGAAGCTAAAAAGAGAAAATCAGGGCAACACTGATTCATTTTCACTTTTCAGTCTCCTTCAAGCTTTTATTTAACAGTGAGTGACAAACCCACCATGAAAGGAAAAGGCATTCATAAAATACCTGCTTCTAATATGGCTGTCATCCCAGCAACTTTTGATACCTGCCAGACAGCAACGATTCCCTTTGTTTACTAAAACAACAAAGTAGATTTCATCATTTATTTTAGCAAAAGTGCCATCCCTGATGCCCCCAGGAAAAGGTGTTTTAGTCTGAGTGATTTTTGTTGCGGGGGGCTCAAACACACTTTGTCTTAGGTATGTTTGTAGGCAAATTTTGTATAGATGGCCAGAAAATTCTGTCTAGAAAGGACCCACTTTCCCCCAGGAATGAAAGGAAATCTATCAAATGTTCCGATCAATTCCTTAACTGTATCTGAACCAGCTCTAGGCTGCACTCACAATTAAAGAGCACTGGATACTTGGCTAATTCCAAGAATGTGTATTTGCCATTTTTGCAGACTCTAGTGGTTCAGCTAATTCAGAAGGGCATTCAGTAGAAATGCATCATTTTTGAAACCTTGGATGTTGTCTTTTAGAAGAGTGCGCAGATTCTGTTAATTGTGTTTGGAAAATATAAGCATAAACATAAACAAAGGATTTTTGAATGCTTCATGGAGACATTTATGGGGCTATGTAACACAACACCTGATACTTTAATTTCTAGGGCTAGGTTTTGAAGAACCTAAGGCATCAGAGAGAATCCTAGTTTAGATGTCTCCCTGAGGCAACACAAAAATCCCGTAAAAATAACAGAGCCATAAGCAAAGGCTAAAGACATGTAGGTTGATTTAAATTTACCCAGATACCAAGATATCTGAGTTTGTCTGACATCTGCTACACAAATACATGAGCCTAAAGGAAAGCAGTTAAGGAACACTGCTATGCTGGGAGGTAAGGCCCTTCAGAAAGCATTTAGGCATATCCAATGCCCATTGCCCAGGCTAGTGAAATGAGCCAAAAAAACCTCTCTTTTTCTGGTGGAGGTGGGGATGGACCATCGTGTGTGGAGGGGTTGGATGAAGACCTTCTAGTGAGTTATGTTGGAATCCAGTGAGTATTTTGAGCAAACACTAATTCCCTGAGAGCAAGAGGCTTTATGGCAGCAGAGTCTAATATTCCCTGAAAGTGAAGACATTCCTTAGGACTGTGTGTACTTTTAATAATGTTTAAATAAAACATTGCAGGAGAACTGTGATCTCAGTGCCCAGCCGTGCTTGTCAACTGGTGGTGAGAACATAAATAGTGAATAGACAACCATGTATGGCTCTGCTCCTGCTAAATCCAACATAAATTATAAATCCTGCATGAATTATTCACTTAACAGTACTTAAGCCCTAGTCTGCACCAACCAAAATAAATAAATGAAATAAACACATTTCTTCCTTCGTCCTATGTCGCGTTTGGCCCCTCATTCCACTAAGTGAATTGGAGAAATGGATGGAAGAGACTTACTTGTTGTGCAGGTGGATTTTCAAAATTCAGTGTTCCTTCTAAGAGTGCTAAACAGTGCATTTGCCATGCTCAGATATGAGTGAATACATAAAATGTCAATAGCTCACGTCTCACAGTGGGGAAGCCATATGAAAACATTTACGTGTAAAGGGAAATTCTTTCCCACCATTCCACTAACTTAAACCAGTGGCAAACTTGCCCAAACTCACTGTTTCCTCATGGAGATTTTTTGTAAAAGGTCTGTACAGTGGAACAAAACTGATGCTCTGTGCGCAGGAGTGCAGGCTGGGAATGTGCTGCTTTATTCCAACTGCATCATAAAAAAAACCAAAGTAAAATTGAATGTGCTGGGGGTGCGGGAGGGGGAATGGCTCCCACTGACGGGAGGACTGGAACATAGATACATCTCCTAATACTTTGGGTAATCCAGTTTTCCCTATGGTGACCACTTTACTACAGAGTTCAGATTAAGAAAAGGAGGACTTGTGGCACTCTTAGGGACTAACAAATTTATTTGAGCATAAGCTTTCGTGAGCTACTGCGGCTACTCTGAAAAGAGTTCTGATTGGTATCAGTGCCTTAGTACTGACTTGTGCTTTGTGGGGATGCTACCTTGGCATCTGAGCTGGGCCGTAGGGCTGGAATTTCAGTCTGAATCCACAGGCTCTTGGTGAGTGACTCAAATCTGGACATTTTGGGGATAGGAGCCTCCAGGTCCCTATTCCATTATCCATTGTGGAAAATTCAGACAAGGCACAAGGATTTGTTGGCCCCAAGGCAAAAGGGCCAGGAGCCATAACATTTGCTTTGCTTTATTAATCCTCCACATGAGAGGGCCTTATTTACAAGAGCCCACTCTGACTTTAGTTTTTGGTGCTTGCTTCCTTGTGGAGTGAGTGGCGTGTGCTCAAGGGCCTCTTGATCTCGTCTTCTGTTGTGTGGGGGAAAAGTATCCTCCCAGAAGCTATGTCTCCTCCTCCTGAAGGGTGGGGATCTGCAGGACATGCTCAGGGCTGCTGGCTGCTTCTCTTCTCTCCGCCGCAGTGCTGAGCGCCCAGAGGTTAAAAGGGTTAATCCCAGCCACCTGCTCTCTCTGTGCTACAGCAGAAACTGAAATCCTCTTCTCTTTTTTGACATGACCCTAAGTTATCTGACTATTTAGAATAAACTCTTGGGAGCTTAAAAGCCAACCCAGCTCTCTTCTAATCTGATGTGCACACTCGTTCATTATGGGCTTGACAGGGGAATTACAGGGTGAAATTCTTTGGCCTGTGTTATACAGGAGAGGTCGGAGACTAGACAATCATAAGGGTTCCTTCTGGCCTTAAATGTTATCGGGCAGATCTTCAGCTGGGTTAAACTGTCATAGCTGCAATTGAGGCCCCAATAGAGCTATGACAGTTTCCATCAGCTAAAGACCTGCCCCTGTACATCTATTAGTTACTGCAGGTTACCAGGCGCATGGTGGTCAGGTTCCATGCTGTGCTGTTACATAGGGGGATGCGTGAGTAGGAGTCGGTTGTAAGCGTGCTACGAGCCTTAGAGAGGCAGTGATGATTTTCAGGACGCCTATTCCCAGCTACCCCACTCTGAAGGTGGGTGAGAAGAAGCCCGCAGTGCCCGAGCATCCTAGGAGCGGCTGCAGGTGTCAGCTGTTGTCTCAGTAGCCATCTTTGAAAGGGCAGGGTCCTCTGGCAACTGCTGCGGGGCGTCTTCATTGCGTGCCTTGTCCCGGCCCTGCAGTTTTCAGGGCTAGTTTGTGCAGTGCTGGCAGGCATTCCCCTTTGCAACTGCAGATTTTCTAGCACAGAGATGGCTAAATGCATGACAGTGAGACTTTAATTATAATAACTACAGGTTTCCTAGATCCGCGTTTTAATTATTCATCCCATCACTACAAAGGTCATGTTAACACGCAGTGAATGCAAAGCACTTGTTGAAAGCACACCAGAGCGGATGCCTTGCAGAAGAGGTCCTCTTGTGCCTCACATGGTTACTGATTGAACTATTTACAGCTGCTTGTCTTTTAAGAGGGGAAAAAAATCTCCCTGCGGGCTGGGATTACAGCTTGAAGTGCAAAGAGGCCAACAGCACCAGTGGGAGTTTTCCACACGCTAAAATGCCCTCAGAGGCCATGCCGTGCCATGAAATTCTCTAGCGGAACAATCAGTAGCCATACGACATGCCCAGCTGACGTAACTGGGGCCCTACCAAATTCAGGGTCCATTTTGGTCAATTTCACGGTCGTGGGATTTTAAAAATCGTAAATGTCATGATTTCAGCTATTTAAATCTGAGCTGTCAGGGTGTTGTGCTTGGAAGGGTGCTGACCCAAAACGGAGTTTGTGTGTGTGTGTGTGGGGGGGTGTCGCAAGGTTATTGTGTGTGTGTGGCGGGGTTGCGGTACTGCTACCCTTACTTCTTGCTGCTTCTGGCGGCGGGGGAGACTTCAGAGCTGGGCGGCCGGAGGGTGGCAGCTGCTGCCCGGGATCCCGGCTCTGAAGGCCGAGCCACGGCCAGCAGCAGCGCAGAAGGAAGGACGACATGGTCTGGTATTTCCACCCTTCCTTCTGCGCTGCTGCCTGCAGAGCTGGGCGCCCGGCCAACAGATGCCGCTCTCCAGCCGCCCGGCTCTGAAGGCAGCGTGACACCCCTAAAATAACCCTGTGACCCCTCTGCAACTCGGTTTTGGGTCAGGACCCCCAATTTGAGAAATGCTGGTCTCCTCCGTGAAATTGGTATAGAATAAGGTAAAAGCCCCCAAAAGACCAGATTTCACGGTCCGCGACCCGTTTTTCATGGCCGTGAATTTCTTAGGGCCCTAGACATAATAGGCACACTTTCTTTCCCTAGGCTGGGCTCTCACCATGGTCCTGCCTCTTCCCAGAAGTGTGGGGGTACCCCTAGGTTTGGGAGGAGTAGCAATGAGAGAGAGGGGGCACCCTTTTCACAGTTCATGCAGGACATTGCCTCTCTGTAAGCTGACAAGTGTCTGGCAGGTAAGGGTAACGGTGCAATCCGATAGCGGCATCCTGGAAGCATTTGTGTAACTGTAGTGTCTGTTTCAGAGGAGCAGCCGTGTTAGTCTGTATCCGCAAAAAGAACAGGAGGACTTGTGGCACCTCAGAGACTACAGCTGATGCTCAAATAAATTGGTTAGTCTCTAAGGTGCCACAAGTCCTCCTGTTCTTTTTATAGCATCTGTGAAGTTCAGTGGAAAGCCTCCAGTTTTTCACAGCTAAGAGTCAGACCTAAGCAGGACCATTCTGCACATGCTGGATGTGTTGCTAACACGGCCCTTGTAAATAAGGAATATGGTAAGCTGTGATCTGCAGGAGAACTCATCTGACCTGCACATCCCGGGCCACTGAACCCCACCTACCCCCTTGTACTGAACCCAATAACCTGAATTAGTCTAGAGTATTACAGCCTTTAGGCGACTGCACTTACTGTGTGCTATGGACAGACAATACCATCAGTGCCTGAGGCCCCTGCAATGGCAGGGAACTTCTTTGGTGAGGTATACCCAGATGAGTATCTGTATACCCAGATGATCCCAGCAGTGCTAGCAATCTCCTGCCCTGCTTCATCGTCCCAGGCCCAGACTTCCATGGAGCACCCGCAGAAGGGCCTCAGATGGGAGCCTGGGATAGGAGTCAGGGATGGTGCTGACTGATAGCAAGCTTCCCATTCTCCCTGGGTAAGGGATATCTTGGGCCAGGATCAGGGAATCAAAGAGAACGACAGCTGGCAAGAGTGTTCTCCAAGACGCCGTGTGTGCTGTGGCGGGGGAATGACTTGCTAAGTTAGAACCATCTAGACCTGCACTGAGGCTAAAGTTTCCAGGCTGTAATATGGATTCCTGGTGTAATAATTAGTCCTCTGCCTCAGGACCTGGTTAGCAATGTCAGCCGCTGTGTAGCCTTCCCCTGGCTTTCAACAAGTTCAGCAGCATGCAGGTGGCCAGATTCTGATCTCAGTTAAGGTGCTTCTGAGATGCTGCTGCTCCCACATCACACAATGTGGCAGAGACGAGAATCTGACCTTTACCTTAAAACCAAGTATGTACAAGTTTACTTTAACGTTTCTAAATATTTCTTCTATTAATAGATGTGAAACTTTGAGCACTGTTAACTATTTTAAGTGAGATCTCAAGTATTTCTTCAAAAAATCCCATCTGGAAGGTAATTTAGGCTACAGTCACAGTGTAAATAACACCTTTTATGGTTCTCATGACAGAAGATAGCCTTCCTAATTACAGTAGTGTTATCAGCGTGCTATCCAGAACGGCTTAGCACATTATAGCCTTGGTGTTTACAAACTGTTTTCATTTGCAGGTCTTAATGATTTCTCAGTCTTTGCTGGGAGCTTGATAGAAGAAATACAGGATATTTATACTTGTAGTGAGGTGTATGAACTGCTCCTGGATTCTCAAAGGGGTTGCCCTATAAAGCAAATTAAAGGACATCAACAGAATTTTAACTAAATGCTTTGAACAGCCAATGACCAGCTTACAGTCCCCATCTCTGAACATTTCTGGCACAAGTCTGTTGGAGTTGTGCCTTTCCCTAAAAGCTAATGACTTTAGCTAAATTTAACCACAGATGATATCCAGCAAAGTCAATCTCTCTAAGCCTCACTGTGAGATGGGAGAGCATGATACGAAAAGCTTTTATTGGGCAATCTACCTTAGCATAATTAGATCCATTGCATATAAGACGTGCGGTTTTGTTTCGTCACTGGGGAAAAAATTTCTATAGCACTTAGTTGGCCCTTGCAGTTGCTAGTACCAATTGCAAATAAAGCCTGTATTTGAGAGGTTAGAAACAGATACTCATCTTGTCTCCCCTGAGACTTAGACGGGAAATTTTGTCACGTCAAACTTGCTGAAAACCTTAAAGTTAATTACTTAATTAAAAATAATATTGATTGATGAATGCTGCAAGTGTACATTAAATTATTCAAATAGAGCTGATCCAAACATCTTTAATTAGATTACACTTCACTTAAAGGTGGATGGGAAATTTGACAAAGTTTATGTTGCGACAGCAGAATACACACAAAAACAACAGAGACATGAAGGAACCGTAATCCATTTTCCAAGTCTTCTGACCACAAATCCATTATAGACTAAGCCACACAAAATTATTTCACTTTGGCTAATCTCTGCTTTGCCTTATCTTGAAATGATTTTGAGGCCAACTAAACACCATTTGAGTTGTAAGAAAGAAAGGCTTGTAAATCCCTTTTCAGAGCCTTGGAGCTGGCTTAGGCTGATGAAGCAGCAAGTGGGATGGGCCGGTAGGGTGTTGTTCTTCGCCATTGCCTGGGTGGGTTATTCCCATGCAGGAGACTGGAGACTCCCAGTGGAAGTTGCCCCTGTGTAGGGAGAATCTGCACTGGTGTGGAGCAGACATAGTCTGGGGTAAGAGTGACTGTGCCATGGACGGGGGGGAAAAGACAGTTTGGGGGTGCCAAAGTTGAGCCCCACTCCACCCACCTTCCCCTGGCAGAAGGGACCTTTCTCCAGCGCTGCCAGCAGCCTGCCTCAGAGTGGGCACCTCCTGCTGGCCCGGGTGGCTCTGAATAAGGAAGCTGGAACCTGCTCCCATTTTTCAGTGCACCTGAGCCCAGCTTTGACCGAGCAGAGAGCCTGTGAGCCAGCACTTGCAGCTTCCTTTTGATTGTATCCTGGGGGCGCTGCCCGCACACCCTGACCAAGGGGGCCTTGCCAACGTTAACTTTCTGGAATTGCCACCAAAGTCAGCGTGAGCTCCCTCGCTGGGTGTGAGCGGGCTGAAGCTATGGAGAGTGGCTGCCTCTCTGGCCCCAACTCCTACCACGGCTTCCCTAGGCCCAGGTGGTTTCCCAGCCCTTCCATCCGGTCTCTGCCTGGATCCATCCGATTTTCATCTCTTCTTTCCACAGAGGCAGAGGGGGAGGATCTGTCCTCCTGCTACAAACATACCTGTATCTGGGGTCTGGCAGGTCAAGCCACAGACAGGCCTCAGCATGGCTCAAATCTAAACATGACCTAACACCGCGGGTGGTTCTCACCACAGAAAAAACATCTCATTGTCTAGCAACAACTCTACGCGAGGTTTGAGCTTGACAGGATTGTTGGCCCGGCGCTCCCACTGAGAAACAGACTTCCAAGGGGGGCTCTCTGTGCCAAGAGGATGCTATCTCGCATCCAGGTCTTGAAGACCACAGTGCATGGGTGTAACTCAGTCCAACACAAGTAAAGGAAATGCAGAATAGGCTTGTGATTTGGATTTTCTCCTGCATGTCTGTCAAAACTGCCATCAGGTGTCAATAAATAAATGTCTTACTAGTTCCCTGATGCCTTGACAGATCCAAGCAACTCCATTTGCAGGCTCAGCAGGATTCTGTCATTCCCTATTTATGGTTTCATCTGCAAGTGACCTTTAGCATTGGACAGTCCAGTCCAAACTTTGGTTTTAGGTACGGAGTGGGCCCTTTGGCTGGTGTTCTCCCAGCCCACTGCAGAGCAGAGGGCTTTGAGGGAGCATTTGAGCAGTGGGCATGTCAGAGTTATAAACATTCATCTGGTGTACCCAGCCCAGGAGTGACAGGCTTCCTTTTCTGGAATTTGTATGTTTCTAAACCATTTCTCCCCAATAATGTTTAAACACCTTGTTGCTGTCCATTTGTTATATTTGTTAGAGCTGTGCAAATACTGCAAAAAACCTAAATATTTGTTCATGTTTTTAAAGGAATGTGTTTTGTCTGAGTTTTGCCTTAGTAGTGTTTTCTTTCTGTGATTATTTCAGCTGTTGATAAATTGTATAGTCAATTGCTTGACTACACTTTGGGCCATTATGAAATATACTCTAGAGCCCAAATAACCAGTGTCAGTAAGGTTCATTAATATGGTGCAGGAAAAAGATTCTACCAGTCTACGAAGAGCAATGCCGTGGAGTGATGGTGCTTTCACCTTTCATAGAAGGTGTGATTCCCAAAGTTACAGCCCTAAAGCCATCTTTATATACCCTATTTGTGTACCAGTAAAAGGTACTATATATGTGACCTGAAACTAGATTCAATTAATCAGCTTTTTACCTTGTTCATTACCAGTACCATGGTATACCACCCATTCATCTTTTGTTCTGAACCCATGCATGCCTGGTAATGGTGCAGCTTTATCTTTGTTCTGGGTACAAGCATTCCAGGCGCTAAGGGGTATGAAGGCAGCTCCTAGGCTGGTACCAGGATAAAAAGATTTGTGAGAGTAACTTCTTATCCGTTGTAATGAGGAAACAATTATGTATCCTGATACTGACAGTTTTCCTATCTTAAGACAAAGCTTACTTCAGCTACTGCAAGGTATTATGGGATACTTAGCATAAGTGAACATGATTATAATCAGATACAGACCCGTCTGGGCTATATAACTGCTATATTAATACTTAATAACATGTATGCTTAAATGCTTGGAAATATATATTGTGGGTAGTATTATCAGATAATATATATGTATGCTAGCCAGTATATATGAGTCAACATAGCCGCTGTGTTCACTGGCAGGAGTGTTCTTGGAAAGAACATGTGTTTAAGTGAATATTGGAGACTGTGGAAGCAAATTCTGAATTTGCAGTCTTTGCTATTCACACCAGAAACCTGACTCTAAAAGTTATGCTCCTCCAGTGGGAGGAGCAGAAACAATACCATGTGACCTATGTATCCAATCAAACCTGAACATAGTTTGAATTTCAAATATGGAGCATTTGCAGCGAACTGCCAACAGACAGTTGTCTCCCGAAGAAGATTTTGTTGAAATAATTTCAAATGACCTTGAGAATGTCAGGTGCTCGTCAATAGGCCACGAACCATTAAATGAGGCAAATTGTATAAATTATCCACCACGAACTATTCACTGTGCTCTGATCATGCTCTTCTTGTCATCCAACCCATTGCAGCTGAGGGCATTTGCAGTTCTCCCCCTTTTATTTGCAGATGCCTTGGTCACTGCTGGCCTTGCTTTGCCTTCCCATTTCCAACACATAGAGGAGATTCTGCTCAGCTCGTCTTAGCTGGATTCAGTCGTGATTGCAAAAAGAAACCCAAAGCACAAAGCACCTTCATTTGGCCAAGTCAGGAGCATAACAAATTGCACAGCCTGGAAAGAGGCTTATCACACAACTTTAAATCATGTTGTCTTCTAGGCACTGGAGGTAATGCTGCATAATGTTATCAAACTCTAGAGCAAAAGCGCCAGATTCTGATCTCCATGACACCAGTAAAGGCAATGTAGTTACTCCTCTGGATTTACACTGGAGTAACTGAGAACAGAACCTGACCCACAATCAATAATTAAAGACTTCAAGAACCTCCAACCTGGAAAGCGTTTGACACTGACAGTGTTTCAAGCATGTTATCATGCATAATAAAACCCCATTGTCCTCGCATTCTCTCACTGCCTGTTGTACACAATGCACTTGTCTGTGACGTCACTGCTTGCTGCCGAATAGAAGGAAATCGCTGGTTGATCACTGGTTTGCTTTCACAGGTTTCCAGTGAAGCTAAACAGAGTGTGCTGCGTGACTTCCACTCGTTGAACCTCACGTCCCTATTTTTTTCCTGGAGCATTCACAAAGCGGAAACAATATTTTCCCAGCACAGCGTCTCTCTTTCTCTATGCCACACTGGGACATGCATGGCGGATCAGTCTGGGAATCACAGTGCCCACAAAGGACAATATGAAAGGGGACGTTCAAAGGAGTATTTGAGGCGAAGGGCGATCTCAGGGGAAAAGCATTGGGCTCATTTTCATAACTGAGCAGCATTGACAATTGCATTAGAAGGGCAGAGTTCCTTGCTTTGCTGATGACATATATTGCCAGAATTTTGATAATGTTTAATTAGATCAGCAGTAAATGGTCTTATATGAAATCTTATTTGGAAAATGCCACGGCTGGGAACTTTAAGCATGTGACAACAGTCACAGACCCACCAGAATGGAATGAATTGCAAAATTTTCTATACAGATTTTGAAGACAAGGTTTCCTCACTGAGACACATAGTTTTTTTTGCTACATATGGCTTTTGTTATACAATAACAATGGCAGCCTGAATTCTCTTCCCTGTTATCTTGGAAGACTTTAATTCATATTCCAAGTTGGGTAATATTAACCTCGGCTTTCTAAAATAAATGCTTTTGAACTATTGACTGTACAGTATTGTACAGGTTTTTTTTGACAGTGCTGTACATTAAGGCAATTTATCCACCCACGTAGTTGGTAGGAAAATCCAATTTGGGCCACTTTGCATAAATAGATGGTACATCTATCAAACAAAGTATATTTTAGCAGGAATTACAGTAATAATCGGGGTGATTTCCATAATTACAGGGTAAATACACATGAGATTAGTACAAACAGGAGACAGATTTTTAGAAAAGCTGCAAATATGGAAAGGTTCCTCCATCCCTTTAGCATCTAAAATCTTCTATAGACCAACCCACTACAGGCTAGTGCCACCTTGTCAGTGAACACCCAGCATCTGTCCTGTGCTTTACTGCAACAATTCTGTCCTCCATACACCTTCAACAAACTCCTTCTCTCCGCTTCCCCTGTTAGCTCAGCCAGCTCCCCGGATCCATCACCCTTTGCAATCCCAGCAGCCTTGCCTGCTTCCTGAGGTTCCAGTGGCCCTCTCCAACTAAACTGGTCACCCTTTAGCACCAGATAGGGTGCTGCATGGGACAGTTCTGTCCTGAATGAGAGGACGGACCAGACAGGAGCTGATTGGCCATCTCCCCTTCTAACCCTCTGTGAAGCGGGAAACACAGCCAAAGGCAGAAACAGCTAAGCTAATAACAAAACAACTGTCAAGCAGCAGAGCCTTGTTCGTCTTTGCCAGGGTGTGGCTGATCTGTGACTAGCCATTGGCTGGTTCCAGGAGTGTCTGGGCTCCGTGCGGCTGCACCGTCTGTTATCTACAGCTTCCTGTTGTGGCAGGGGATCGTCTTTGCTTTTGTTGGAAAGAGAGAGGGAGAGAGTGTTTCCCATGGCAGGCATGGTGCACTGATAGAGAAGGGCATGGGCATAACAATCCCACAGCTCGAATCCTTCCAACCCAGAGCCCCATGAGTTATTTCCTCGTGTCTGATAAGTGTGGTGATACACAATAGAGCAAATGGTCCTTTCAGCTGCGATATTCATTCCCTCTGTGCTCCTTGGTGTGACTTGAGGTGAATGAATTGCAACGCAAACCACTGGGGGTCATGCAGGCAGTGGGAGCGGTTGATTAGCGCAACACGTGTGCGCTCTAAATAGCCCGGGGTTCTCAGCGTCGCTTCTCGGAGTTTTTGAATGGAGAGGGTTGATCAGTCTTCATCAGTCTTGCTTGCAGAACAGTAGGTGATAAGAGTTTCCAGCCTACATCACTCTGGAGAAGTGTTTCTCAACCAGGGCTACGCATACCCCTGGGGTACTCAGAGGTCTGCCCGGGGGGACATCAACTCATCTTGATATTTGCCTTGTTTTACAACAGACCACATAAAACGCCCTAGCGAAGTCAGTACAAACTAATATTTCATACAGACAATGACTGGTTTACACTGCTCTATAGACTATACACTGAAATGTAAGTACAATATTTATATTCCAGTCGATTTATTTTATAACTATATGGTAAAAATGAGAAAGCAAGCCATTTTTCAGCAGCAGTGTGCTCTGACACTTCTGTATTTTTATGCTGATTTTGTAAGCAAGTAGTTTTTAAGTGAGGTGAAACTTGGGGGGTACACAAGACAAATCAGACTCCTGAAAGGGGGACAGTAGTCCGGAAAGGCTGACAGCCACTGCTCTGGAGGCCTCTGCCCTGTAAAGTGCTGTGCCGAATTACACTCAAGCCAAATTGTTCTTCAGAGTGAGAATAGCACTTCCTACCTGAAAGCGCTACAGCGGTGCTTCTCCACCTCTTTACCATTGTGGAACCAATAGTACCCGTATGGCCCTGAGGATGTCACGTGGGCCGCAGCTCTGCGCTGATCGGGCTGCAAGCGGCCTGCGGGCCGCAGATCGAGAACCTCTGTGCTACAGGAATGACCTGCAGGAGCACTGCCGTATGTGTGCATTGAAGTGAAGCAGTTGGGCCTTGATGCGAGCAGATGGAACTGATCCTCCTGTCGGAGACCCTGGCCGAAATCAGCCAGGAAACCTGGAGAAAGTGTCAGAGACATTGCCCACCCCTGGGGGTGTGTATTGGGGTGGAGTAAAGAGCTACAGGTGAGCGTAAGAGGGAGGGAACCGACAGCTCGACGAGAACAGCTGCCAGGAGATTTCCCAAAGGAATGAGTGAAGGAGGTGCCTACCCTAGGGCTGCCACCCAGAAAGGTAGAACAACAGCACCAGGCTCTGGCATCCTTCAGACTGATGCTCGGTCTGCCAGGCTTTATTTTTAAAGTGAATTCACTGGAGATGGAAGGAGCTGGCCTGGCAGCCTGGGGAAGCAGAGAGGTGATCTATGCATAGGACAGGTACCGCGTGGGCCATGGCAGGGCACACATTTTACCCTGCTCGCCGATGAGCCCTGGAGGCAGTGACTGCCGTCCATGTCCAGTCAGACCTTGGCCTGTCTTCTGGGGGCCATTGTGCATCACCCCAATTCTATCCACACTGCACAGCCTCGCTTGCATCCTCTCTTTCGGCTTCGCACCCAATTTCTCACACAGCGTGCAGAGCTTTTATGGGCTGACAGGACAGTTTAAATATGCTTGAATGGTGAGATACGTAAGAAAGAGACACCCCCGTGCATGAGCTAGCCAAGCTTGCTGTGCTCCCTGACTGTTGGGGTACAGCTAAGGTCACCAGGAAGGGACGGCATGTTTTGCTGGGGACAGTGTTAAGGTCACGGCGGGAAAACTGAGTGCCATGCTGAGAGCATGGATGGGGTGTTTCAGAAGTAATTGGGGGCCCTGCATAACTGCCCAAGTTGTGCAGAAGAGAGGGCTGTTGTTGGGCTTTGTTGTCTGTTTGGTAAAATGCTCCGTGTCGCACACTGACCTCCTGCTGGTGGTGTTTGTTCTGTCTCACCCTCCTCTCTGACTGAGATGTTAAAGGGGCAGCTTTCTCCCCACCCGTTTCTCTTAGATGCCATGCTGATAGGTGCTGTTAACCCACAGAGCGCTTGCTCCATGGAGAATGCAACAAGAACGAGTCATGCCAGAGATATGTCTGGAGGTGAGGAAAGGCCACAAGCAAAACACAGAATCAAAATGATGCTGGAGAAAGGAGGATGGTGTGGCTGTTTTACATCTCTTCGCTGGTGAGATCCAGCTTTGGGGCCAGCAGATCTGGCCCCAGGAGGATCACCCCTGCTGGCACAGAGGGTCCTAAGCTATCTCCTCTCCCTGCCAGAAGGGTCTGGGGATTTCCTAGTCGGCTGCCTGTGAACTCCTCCTGGCTGCTGCTGCTCATCTCCTTGGATCTTTCTTCCTTTGTTTCATGACCATGAAGGATTTGTCAGAACAATATAAGTGGGTGCTCGCTGCATTTCTCAACAAACATGTTTCTAAGTTTCTCTGTGTTTCTTCTCAATAGGAAAGTCAGAACCTCTCTACAGTCCATTCTTAATGAGTATTTTAAAATTAATGGGGGTTAGTGTATTAAAAGGAAAATGCTTCTTGCATTTACATTCAAATTTGAAACATGATGTGTCAAAGGTGTCTTTCTAATTGCTACCTGGAATAATGGTGTTCTGATGTTGGGAACTTTATTGTCAGTTTATGCAAAGAAGATAATTTTTGCATTTGAAATTTAATTATGTTGATATAATTATTCCTTTCCTCGAGAAAATTGTGTGGTACAGATATGCCATGTTTGAATTTAAGTAGAAGGGCAAAATAGGTACAATTGTTGCAGGCACCAATTATGTTGATAGTAGCTGAAATCCCAGGCATATGCTAATTGGAAAGCCCAATATATGCTATGAATAGCAGTTTTAGGATAGCATCATCCATTTGTGGCTTAAGGAAAGATTGTCCTGCTTGAATCATCTGGAACTTGTTTCCTATAGAATGTACTTAACTCCATTCCTGTGGACTGGAGAGAGAAATTATGCCATAAATGTTGAGCTTTGACCTGCTAAACTAGGGCTACTCTCAAATCCACTCTGCAGACCTCTTAGATCACTTCCGTGCTCTGTGCATGGAACTCCCAAGGGTGCAGCTGGAGAGCAGAGTGTACACCAGAGACTCACCATGTGCAGTATATAGCATTTGGCTGTGTCTGCTTCTACCATAGCTTGTCTCTAAAAGCAAAGGGCTTGATTCTGGGCAATTGAAGGTAATGGAAGATTTACTATTGATTTCAGTGAAGGATCAGGCCCTCAATGTATGTACAACATGGGATAAACTAACAACTTATTAACTTGTAGGATGGAAAGCTATGAGTGTTACAATCTCTGAAACCTTCCCCAATCTATCATGTCTTCTTTTACATAGTTTATTTACAAATTCAGCTGTCCCCGTGTAAGGACGTGTGAATCAGTTGGGATAAAATAAGACCAAACCTAGACCTCTGCTCAATCCATAAACAGCAGATCTCCTGTTTACGCTTATTTGGTTCTGTTCAAGCTGAGCCAATCATTTACTTGACCAATTTCTCCTTGTTTTCTGTTTACAAATTGCCTACTGACTGGTCATGAAATTCTCAAATTCCTTTGTTCATTCTTCAGAAAGTGCTGAACATTCTCAATTCATGCTGCATGGCAGGTTCCATAAATCATGTAGTATGTTCCGTTCCCGCCGCACATTTCTATAAGTGACTGTAAAGTTCAGAGTCAACTTTCAGTGAAAGGTGGAGCATTCAGACTTAAAATTCACTTTTCACGTGGATTTGCACAAGTGAATTACTTGAAGGTTAATGAAGAGCGAACACAAATGTGCATGACATTTTTTCGCGGTATTGGAAGAGTCCCAGTGCCTCTAATAATAACCATAACTCGACAGCTCTTGCCTGCTGACCCATCTGTTTTAGGGACAATGGTATTGTTAAGCCCTGTTGCCAGCGTTCATTAGCAATCTCTGTTCTCCAGCCTACAATTAAATAACCCGCTCTGGCCAGAAGCTGCGAATAGAATCCCAAGCTCATCGATAGCATTAGCGCAGCGGCAGTATAATGTATTAAGTCACCTGCTCAATACCATCCAATGTTAACCCCCACTCCCCACAAAATGATTGGTAACTTTGCACGTCTCTGGTGCCTTCGGCCACTGGCTCTCAGAGCTCTTTACTAACATGAATTCCTCCTCGCACAGCTCCTGCTTGGAAGGTGAATTGTATTGGCCTCTCTGGGTTTCCCCAACAGTAAAAGTGACCTTCCTAAAATCACCTCCAGAGCAAGGTCTGGCAAGGTGCTGAACCCTCCCCTTCCACTGAAGTCTCTGGGAGTGGAGTTCATTCAGCACCTTGTAGGATGAGGCCCAGGGTCCTTTAGAACCCAGCTCTCCAGCCCTGCAATGGAACCATTTGAACATGCAGGCCTAAGATGTCAGAGGAAGGACCAATTTCAGCCCCATGTAGAGAGCCAGCACACGACCTAGGCACCACTTAAGTTCTACCTCACCCACCAGGCAAGATTGTATCCTGGTCCTACACAACCTTGCAGGGGACCCAAGGGGGCACAGAACCGATGGACTTTGTATGCAGCTCAGTAATGGGGTGGGAGAGGGGTAGAGCCATGGCTCTTCCCTCCTGTGTGCCAACCAGCAGAGCCAACCAGCTGCAAGGAGGGAGGTAAGCACTACTCCAAAAAGGGTACAAAAACTTACTTCCCCCTCCTAGAGCCCGAGCTGAGCACAGGGGAGACTGTGACTTGGGGTGAGTTTTGTCCCACTACTTCTGCAAGGAGCTGCCCCATCCCAGGCTGACCCAAGGTTCAGTCTACCTCTACAGCTCTGAGGGGGACTGATGCAGTCGCCTTGTGCTGGCCTTGGTAGATGAATGAATTTCACTCAACGGTCTCACTTCCTTTCTGTGTGCCTCACTAGCATTGCTTTTAATGGGAACAGGGGGCCAGATCCCGGAGAAGCGGCACTGAAAATTGCAGCCTTCACATTTTATAGACGCTCATAACTACATGTGAACACAATGTAAAACAAGCTGATATACACGGCAGCTGCCCAAGGAGAGAGAGCGTCCTCACAATGCAAACTGGCAAAATTACGTTATTTCTTAATATTTCACCTCTATAGAAGACTCCAAGGCCTTTCATTTTCACCAACTTGAGTAAGAAAGCAGCTGAATTCCCAGATAGGGAGAAGCAATTTCATCCCGCTGTGCTGGGGGGAGGGAGCGCAGTCCCCCATCGGTATGTCAGGAAAATAATAGAATTCAGCAAAACCAGAATGCAGCCAGTGAACTACATGTAATCGAGTCGCATCTTCCCGGAGCTGAGGAATTATTTTAATTAGGGCTGTTATCGGTATATCTGCGGGTTTGCTTTTTTATCAATAGGTTGTTTTACTGTTGGTTTTAAATTTACAAATAGCTGATTACAGATGTGGTCGCTAAAGCTCTGTGTTTTCTCCCCATGTGATTTAACACTTCACTGCATGTCTTCCCAGGCTAGAGTCTTTTGCTTTTTTCATTTGGCTGCATCTCCCACCTCAGTTGTGTAGTGTCTGCTACTGTGTGGCCTACAACACCACAGGACGGGAGCAGAAAGCCATGTCCCGGAGCACTTTCCATACCCCGCTAACCTGCATCGGCACGAGGATGAACAAAATGACCTGCTATGTCCTTTCCCACTCTAAGTCCTAGGCTGGGGAGTTCCCTGAAGGGAACCAGTCAGACATCCACTTACATTTCCCCCCTAATAGATGGGGAATAAAAGGTCTGGAAATACTAGATTTGAAAAAGATCTGGGTAGCGTTAAAGTCTCTACAAGTATCGGAGCATTCCCAAAAGCAACTGTGATTGTGTGCAGTCCAAACTCAGACATTTCTTTGCATGTTTTATGAACTGAAATGCTATTCCCCTCGGGGCTGCTCACCCTGTGATACCAAGGCTTTCATTATTTACTCTGACAGGCGGCTAGCTCCTGCACTGAGGCCTGTCACTGCCTGCACTACAAATCATCTCTCACCTTGTCACCACAAAGACGGCAATTTTACAGCTGGCACCTTCCATCAAGTTAAATTTGCAGCTCGTGCGCTCTGTCTCTGTCATGTGATGATTTAGGAAAGCGGGCTGAAGAATGCCTTTCCAGCTGTGATCTGAAAAGACTCAAAAGCAAATTAAAACTGCAAAGTTAAGACTGTGAGTGATTAAAGAGTAAAATTCCCCATGTGATGAGCGCCAGCTCAGGTGGCCATTATTGCAATTATGATGGGAAAATCTCAGCTGCAGCTTGTTGCTGATGTTGACGGTGAACAATAGAACCCAGGACTGCGACACTTTTCCAACCCGTGGTTTAAATTGAACTCCTGATTTTCTTATAAGCTCGCAATGTTTCGGAAAAGAGCTTCGTCTTTAAGCAGTTTGTACCATGTTATGTAAGTGGATAAGCAACCCAGAAATACACAAAAAATGTCCCTTTGGCCCCTGCACTCTCAGCAGGTCTGTTCCCAGATTAGTCTTATGAATGAGCTGCTTCCTTCCTCACATCTCGCCTGGATAAAGCACAATTTAACTGAATCTTAAAACCTGAGCATTAAAAGAGTTGTGGTGGAACCAAATCCAATGGGTCAAAGACTGAAAAGATGGGAAAGGCATCCTAGATCATGGACTCTACCCTCTGGCCAGATCAGTGTAACACCACCATAAAGAGAGCGCAGGGACAACTGCCAACTGCACCCAGGAGGTAGAGAGAATCCTGCATTTGTTTAATTTTATTTTGGGGGATAGAAATATGGTCAGTTAATGCAGTTCTAAAGGCTGTTTGAGGAAAACCAGAAAAGAACATGAGGCCAAAACCCAAGTCAAAAGCCATCAGAGGACGTAGCTCTGTTAGCATTCAAAACAAGAGGAAACGTTCAGGAGTTTGGGGGTCTCCTTACAGGATTTGAGGTGCACTGTAACCTCTGCCATAACACGGCTGCTCTTGAAGGAAAGAGGAGATAGACTAATGGTTAAAATCACTAGACTCAGGAGATCTGGGTACAGTCTCCAGGTCTTCTACCGATTTCCTGAGTGACCTTGGGGAAGTCACTTCACCTCCCTGTGCCTCAGTTTCCCATCTGCACATCAGATACTAGTGCTTCCTTTCTTCCACTCTTTGTCTGGTTTATCTTGTCCATTCAGATGGTAAGCTCTTTGAGGCGGTGACGGTCTCTTATCATGTGTTTGCACCTGACTTAGCACAATGGGACCATTATCTTGGTTGGCACCTCTAGGTGCTACTGGAATAATAACAAATACATTCTATAAGAAAATACATCATTTAAGTGAATGGTTTGTTACCCATCTCAGATATTTAGGTCCATGGTTGAATGTTTGCAACTTTCCTGAACAAAACCTAATCTTAACGTATGTTTTTCCTAGGAGAAGCAGGTGGATGAGCTGTCTGCAATGAGGCAGACCTTGCAAGCTGACCTGGAAACCTCGATCAGACGCATTGCGGACCTGCAGGTCGCCCTTGAAGAGGTGCAATCCAGTGATGAAAGTGATACAGAAAGGTATCTAGACTAAAACCAAAGAAACAAGACAAAACAAAGAAGGCCAGGTTCATTCCTGGGGGAAGCATTCCGCAGCTGGTGCAGATACACTAGCGACCACTGGGCCTGATGTCTCTAATTGTGACGGAAATAGTCTAGTCACAAAAATCATTGGTCCATTTTCTACGCTCATGTAAATCATCCCACTCAGCATAGTTTGTGAGTGCCACCTATTATGCAAAATTTTCCGTTAAAAAAAAAAAGAGACCATTTATCAATGAAAAAAGACTTTGGGTTCCAAAAATCCCTGTTCAGTTTTTCACCAGACGCATGGTTCTCCTCAGGGAGGGGATTCTAATCCCCTTGTGTTTGGTGTCATAATCCGATGAAGTGAGCTGTAGCTCATGAAAGCTCATGCTCAAATAAATTGGTTAGTCTCTAAGGTGCCACAAGTCCTCCTTTTCTTTTTATAAATAGAGCTGTGGGTTGTGTTTTTTCAGAACATGAGGGCCTGCTGCTCTGTGGCTCATGGCTCTTCACCTTGTGCAGTCATTTGAATCAGTGCAAAATAGGGGTTGAATGCTCCCAATGCAGCAGGGCAGTGTTTTAACACAAGTGGAAATGGCTACACAAGGTGCAGGGTAATGGGAAAACCAGGCCCTTATTTTGCCTTTGTCTTTCAGCCTTTTCCAAAAGAGCTGGTCGAGTTAGTGGATAACTTCCTTTTACTGTGTCACAACTGAAGTGGATTTAGGCCAGGATTGAAGGGGGTTAAACTTAGTTTTAACTATTCAACACTGATATTTTTATCATTATGTGCTTAATTTTTAAAGTTTACTCCTGTTTGTTAATCAGATATTAAAGCCACTGGAAAAGCATTTCCAGTCTCGGGTGGGATAATCGTTTTAGTGCCAGTGTCACAAAATGATCTCACTTTTCAGAAAAACGCATGTTCCCAGCAGGAGGCTCAGAATTGCCAGTTGGAATTGAAATCTTTATTCTCCAGCACATTTCACATTTCCTTCCTGCAGAGAAGTGCTTGTGACCTTGTGCTTTCAGACTGTTGGGCAAAATGAGTCCAGTGCAAGTCAAATTTACCACCTAAAAACCTTGACAACGAGCCTTTAAAAAGGCTGTCATCAGATAAATTTAAAAATATAATTCTCCTACAAATTAATTAAAATTAAAATTACAAGGCAAAATAATTCCAGCAGTAAATTTTGTGCTCAACAAAACAAGTGACCGAATAATCTCCAAATCAGGGGAATTTTCCCCAAAACCCATGATGCCCTGCTGTCTCTCCTTCGCTAATTGTCTAACTACTCTTCCCAGATCTGTTTTTGAGAGACCTGTTCTTACTCAGCTAAAGTCATTCTTTTCCCCACAGCTTTCACAGATCCAGTCAAATATCTGAAATGTTAGTCTGAAACCTCCCTTCTATTACTCATCTTCAGACAACTCTTAAATATTTGTTCTCTAATGGTAAATCAATCCATTGCCATCTGTCTTTCTAACTGCTTTTTAGTCTCTTCGACTGCTTCGGAGTGTCTCTTTCCCAGACAGCCTCCAGACAAGGCCATTGCTCCTGCAGCAGCAGATCTAATAGGATGGTCTTCCTGAAAATAAATCTGCTTTGTCTCTTCCCGGCTCTCCTTGCAGTGAATACAGGGCTGCTCTCTCTTTGTAAGAGGAATTCTCTGGAAAGCCTCAGTCTTAAAGGGGAACGCACTGGGCTACACCAGCCATAGCTGCTAATGTGAGAGAAGGATGTTTCCACAGATCATCTAATTATCAGACTTCTGACAACTAGATGCTCAATAAATTGAAGTTATTGATTTAAAAAAACAGACAGCCCTGTCACGTTTACTTGCCTTCAAAATTGAGGTTGGATGGGGAGAGAGAATCCGTTTTTGCAGTAGAGCTGGTTGAAAAATTTTGACAAGAAAAAATTTCCATTCAATTGCCATTCCCCGTTTCTGGACTCGCTTCATTCTGATGACTGTTGTTCTCTCCTTTCCCTCATTGCTAAGAGGGCATTATGACAAAGAGAGAGAGGGGTTATATATACACACACACTCCATTCTTTGAAAAGATATACTTATTCAATATTATGTAAATATTATATATTTTAAAAGAATGGGGCATGTGTGTATATATACATATATTTTGACACCATTCTTTGAAAAGATGCAGTTCTTTCCCCAGTTATTAAATGGGGTAAAACAGGGTGAAACCCAAGAGCTCAGAAATGCTCTTTCTAATCAAAACTGATTTCAGATACAATTCATGCTTTACTTCGAGATGAGAAGTACTTCTCAGCAGGAACTCTCCACGCTGCTGTGCTGAGGAAAATGGTGTTCTGCCTTTTTACAGTTATTTACCCCTCCTCTACATCCATGGCTTCAGATTTTCTCATTTCCCTGCAGTCTTTAACGTCTAACCAGTGGGTCCTAAAAACAAGCCCAACCTGTTACTAAGTTGAATTAGTAAATTCAGTCCTTCTGGATCTATAACAAACCAGGCTTATGATGCATTCCAGGGGGCTCAGATTTACAACTGATCAATGCCTGATGATGTGTGTCACCTCTGACTTCAGTGGAGTTAATTCTGATGCACACAGGCGTGAGAAACAGCATCAAGCCACAAACATATTGCATTAAGTAAATCCTAGGAAAACCCATATGTTCTGATGCAGAAGAACTGCAAATAGCATTGTGGCTCACAGCAGGCATAACATGTGCTTGTCACATCAGTCCCTTTAGTCAGCCTACAGATCTGGGCTATGTGTTTGAGCATGTTACAGGATAGTTAGCCATCCAGCTGGCACAACTTGCATTACCATCAGTGGGCTCTGGAGTGGCATACATCACTCTACCAATATACCACCCCCCAGTGTGCACAATGGTGGGGTGTGCATGCGTGCACGCATACCCATGTGCCTTTCTTCTCTGGTGTATCTGACTTTTAGGACATATTTTGGACAGAAAGAAAAACGCCCTGGTAGCTCTGCTCCTCCTTGTAATGACAGCTGGAGGAGAAAGTTGTGTTACAATGAATCTGAAACGTTTCTGATTTCCTCAAACAGAAGCTGATCCTCTGACTTCCACTGTGGTTTAGTAAAGACAGCACAATCCATCGCCAAGTGCAATGATCTTTTCTTCCTTCATTACAGTGTCCAGACAGCCCTGGAATCTGCCTGTTTAAGAAGAGATATGTAAGTGAACCCTAAGATTTGCTGGCTGGTTAAAGCTTTTCACCTTTTTTGTGATATTGTCTCATAGTTGTCAAAATCTCATTTGCCAAGGAGATGTCAATACTTGGTGAAAATGTGATCGTGTTCCTATTAGATGTGCTTTGATTAGTATCAGATGGCATTTCAGATGTATTGCCTTTACATACGCTGCAGCTACATTGATCTTCCACATTTTCCCTAGATATTCTGCCTATTAATTCAAGTTAGATGGTCTCAGGTTTTTTTTCTTTGCCGGGTCTGATGTGAGAATATTAAACTGGCTTGTACTTTTAAAGGAAGTGAATCTCTTAAAGGGAATCAACCTATCACCATATCAGGAGTGGACACTAATGATAAATGAACACAAACCCCTAACATAGTGTGAAACCCTTTTGAAAGGTTTGTGCCCACCTCTGATACAGACCTGGAGGACTGGTTCAAATGTGTTTTACGATGAAAGCCACCATCCCAGAGCTGAAGATCCAGTGAATCAGATGGGGATTGTGTTTGCACACCACCAATCCAGGGTACAGAGCATTTCACCAGCATACGGAGAAACAGCCAGCTGAAGGGGAACTTGCATGAAAATCAGGGTGCCTGGAAAAGTTTGTTCCATGTGCACTGCAAGCAGACTCTGAGCCAATCTGAGCTGACGATGTGAAAGACCAGAACAGATTCTGTCCTCTAAAGGTGTAAAAAAAAAAATGATTAGGGATGAAGGGACCAATACAGATCAAACAAAAGCCACCCCAAATTACCACCCTAAGAGAACCCGTCTAGGTTTTAGTCATCTTTGCCCCGCTTCATTTTTCATGTGCATGGCTTGGTTTGACCTGGGTCTGGAGTACAAATTCTACCACACAGTGAGAGAGGCTGGCCATGTGGTTCTTTCAAGTCAAGGGAGCCTGCGAAGACAGGTGAGATAACCCAGTCAGGATAAGGTTTTCAAATACCCTATTTGCCAGCTTACCTCAGATTTCTTTCCTGTCTTTGGGGAACGAGGGCATGCCAGAGTGAATGCAAAGTAAAATGGTGGCGTGTTCTGCTTACAGGGACAATCAGTCTAGCTTAGGCTCCACTCTAAGTCTGGAGCCAGAAGAAAGCATCAAATCCTGGATAGGGTCTTCAGTGGGCTGGTCATCACCTTCAGTTCCCAGTGTGGCTGGAAGTCTCTCAAGGCAATCCCTGGACAGCCACAGCACCCTGAGCCTGAGGTAAGAGCTGTCCAGAACTTTCTTAGAACTAAAAAAACATCTGTGGTAATGGATGGTATGTGCTGCAGGTCGAGTTGTGAGAAACAGAGAGCTCACACCAAACATATCCTCTGTAGAAACTTTAAACAGTAAATGCCAAGTGTAACACACAGCAGGATGTATAGGGCACAGGAGCCAAGAAAACATAGCCTTCCTAGGGCCTCCAGGAGCTACTTTTTTAAAAAAAAAGCCATCCAGATTTCTGATTTTGCATGCTTTTAAACTTGGCAGATTGCAACAAGACAGCAAGGTGCTATTAGGCTAATGGTATTTTAAAGGTACAGTATTTCCTGTGTAAAGCTGCATTTCTGCATTTTTCCCTCTTAGAATTATAAAAGAGGCAGGTACAAAGCCAAACCATGTCACCAGCCAACATCAGCTCTTCCACACCAGTACCCCTTCACTTGACCAGACGTCCAAAGCAATGACATTTAGTTGTGACATTGGTTACTATCTGATGTCTATTTCTGATGATTGTTCATTGCCCTTTTAAATATAAGGGACTGTATTCAGCTGGGTAAGAACTACTGACTGGTGAACATTAAAAAGCTTTGGACTTTGTGTTCGGATCAATATCCAGAACTTTGAGTCACAATAAGTTTGGGAAAACTTAAGAATAGTATTCAGAGTTCCCCGTTTCATGCAGTCTTAGTCACATCTTTATCTTTAGTACTCCCTTCATTACTGCCGTATCATGTTAGGACAGTGGCTCTCAGCCTTTCCAGACTGCGGTACCCTTTCAGGAGTCAGATTTGTCTTGTGTACCCCTAAATTTCACCTCACTTAAAAACTACTTGCTTATAAAATCAGACATAAAAAATACAAAAGTATCAGAGTACACTATTGCTGAAAAATTGCGTATGTTCTCATTTTTACCATATAATTATAAAATAAATCGATTAGAATATAAATATTGTACTTACATTTCAGTGTATAGTGTATAGAGCAGTATAAATCAGTCATTGTCTGTAGGAAATTTTAGTTTGTCCTGACTTCACTAGTGCTTTTTATGTAGCCTGTTGTAAAACTAGGCAAATGTCTAGATGAGTTGGTGTGCCCCGGGAAGACCCCTGAGAACCTCTGTGTTAGGAAGTGCTCCATGAATTCTCTAACATACGCTCCTACTGCAATTGGTAGCTGCCTGAGCACTATTAGAAATGGGAGTGTTATGCAGAGCAACAGAAAATGGTGATGTTAAAGAGAGACAGTAGCAGCTACCGAATGAATTGGAAAGCCATGAACTAACATGAGAGGGTTTCACATTACTTGAATTGGACACTGTCATACCCACACCTAGATGTTCTCAGGTGTATTTACAGTAACTGTGTGGCTACTCTCCTTCAAGGAAGTAATGGAATCATGGGGTGAAATCCTGGTCTCACTGAGGTTAATGGGACTTTTGCCACTGACTTCAGTGGGGTCAGGATTTCACCCACAGCACCTGTGTTCAAAAGCTTGGTGCAGGTGGAGATTGTGACATGAAGGAAATGTGTGTGAATCATTGGATGGGCAGGCCATTTTTGGTCAGATCACCAAGCACGTCACAATACTACTGATCCATTCCACAAAAGGGAAAATAGGAATTGTGGCCTACAGCACACACCAAACTGCATTTTTTAATTTAGACTTCTTCCACAGTGCATTTCACCTCGTACCTGAGCACTTCACCAGCGTGCCAGGGAGGGGAATATTATTGTCTCTGTTTTACAGATGCAGAACTGGGGCACAGAGAGTCTAAGTGATTTACCTAGCTCTTCTGAATCCCAGTCTACTGCTTTAACCACAAGATCTTTCTTCTACTCTTGAAGGAGTTCAGGGGCTGTTTGACAGCCCTTGCAATGTAGGGCATGCTTATTCCAAGCCCTTTCATTGTGGATACTTGGTCAGATTTGCAGCGGAATGAAGTCGGCAATGGAAACCATATCTGGCAGCTGCCACTGAAATTTCTCTCTGTTTGACAGGACAAGGTAGGCTACATGGACATCTCTCAGTGTCACAGACCATGTATGCTTTGCTGGATGCTAATGGGGTGGGGGGGATGCCAAGCTCAGACTACTGCTGTACCTTCTGTCAATGCAAAATATCTGTCACGTGTGTACAGACGGAACGGGCCCCATAGGAGAATATAGGAAGGAAAACTCAAAATCAAAAGTGCCACTCTGTTCTCAGTGTGGATTGTTAGGTCTGGACTGGAGTGTGGTGCAGACACCGAATAGAATACATGGGATGAACCAGCTGTCTAAAAGGACAAATGTTATCTGTAGCTGGAAGGTAAATCCATGTCACGGACAGGCTTAACATTGCAGCAAGCCATGCAGCTCTAGACGTTGTATCCATAATAGTGTCCCAGCGCTTGTGATAAACAAACGAACAAGACAGACTTTGAGCAAGAACCACGGAAATGTCTACCACGGCTTTTTTAAACCACATTTTGGAACAAGCAAGCTATTGTTTTTCTTCTTTGAGAAAACTTTAAAAGTTCTACTGAGTAACAGAGAAGAACAAATAGTAAATACATGGTTTTGTTACTGGATCTGGCAGAGGTCCACTTAATTGTTTCCTACTGGGCTTTTTCCTCTAGGTCTCACAAATAGTGGTAGCTGTCTATTGTCTCATACGGGGCTTAGTGAACAATAGAAGAGCTAGAAGAAGAAGAGACGCTGTGATCGCACTTGTTGCAACCTTGGAGGAAGAAGCATGATATCTTCTAGAAAAGTTGCCTCCGCTTCTGTGGCTGATCTCAGCCCTGGCTTCACATGAGCAGCCATACTCAGGAGCCCCTGCACCTTCTGTTTGGCTGCAAGCTGCCTATTCTGATGGAGTGGATATTGCCTCTGACTGACACAATCATGCCACTGAAGCTCAGCGGAGCTCGAGGCTCTCAGAGCAGGCGCACACTGAAGACACCTGGCCCAGACTCTGATATTCTGATGACACCAACACGTTTTGCAGTCCCCTAAAGAGCTGGTTCAGGTCTAACATTCTGCACCTGTTGGGAAGTGTGCAGCAGCCATTCACAATTTGCTTCAGGAACAGCTTGTTGTTTGTGGAGGCATCTGGGATGGCGATATAGCCACAGCTGTGAAGCCAGGAGTAGGGAGAGATGCTTGGGTCTCTGTCTGTGATTCAGACTAGTGCTGTGATGCCAGTGGCTTGTGTTTGGCCTTTAGCAATCATATGCCTTGTCAAAAGCTTTAACTACAACTGGAGACATATGCAAACTCACCCATCTAGGCAGAGAAAAATGACACACTGAATTATGTGCCATTGTACATGCGGTTATGGTCTGCATGACTCCATCTACGCCCCCTTTGGCGGTGGGAAAGTAAAAGGCTTAGGGTCAGAGTGATGTCTACTGCTGGTCCCAGAGACTCTAATGCCTGTTCCCACCATTTAATGGAGAGAAAAGAGGGAATGCACAACTCCTTCCATCTCACAACTGCTTCGACCGACATGTCATGAGAGCTGCCTACTAGACCTTTTCCTGAGCAATGCACCAATATTTCAGCCAGAACCATTGTTGCCCATTTGGTGTGGACACTGGAGGGCAAACCCTCGGGAGATGTGATTCTAATCTGAATGCAAAAGCAACTGCAGGTCCAAGTAAGAACCGAAACATAACTGCTGCAGGTGGCTTCTTGCATGTTGATTGTCATTCAGCAATAAAACCGCACCAATGATTACGGGGCGCCATGATTGCCTTTTGAATCAGTCCCAATCACCACAGGTGGTGACATCTACTGGTTTCATGTTTATTTTTCTTTCAAGCCAGTGTATTTTTAAAACAGTAGGGGGAAAAAATCAATCAATTTGCAAACATTGCTGATGGATTCATCAAAGTGGCTTATCTGGCAAAGATATGTTATTACATTTTCAAAACTTGCTGTCTAATTAAAATATAATTAAAATATACACAATTTCATGTTTTGTTCAGTTTGCATAACACACCAACTAATGAACTATTTTAGTCTGCTAAACTGCTCAGAAGCAGCCTTCAGCGAGCACTCTTGGAAAGTTTTTTCCAATCTTGTCTAGTTTGCAAGTACATGGAGGGGAACAGAGGAGACACCTGTAATTGTTATTACACATGAATGTTAAAAATGGGGAGTTATCACACAATGGCCAAAGAGTACCAAAGATTACAAAGAATGTCTTATCAAGTATGCATTTTACGAATATGTCTTGGTTTGACCGATCGCACCATCATTTAAGGTAGCTGCCATTTTATAGACTGAAGAGTAGAGAAAAGAGGTGGAAATAGGAAAGTTACATTGTGGAGCATAATTGAGAGGTTAATACTGTTGTCATTAATTTTAATACATTATTTAAAACCTCTGTAGAAAAGTGACTGCCTAATCAGGTCAGGTACTATACAGTCATTGGCCCAGAGATGTTTCAGGCTACATTCTTTTCAACGTGTGGAGAAGGAAGCTCAGTGGGGGAGCATGGTATTTAAGGTCAAACCATCAAATCAAAGGAGGTAGTCGGTTCCAAACCAGGATCAGTGGAATGTTAGATGAAAGCCGCTACTTCAAAACCACACTTCAAGCAGGATAATATTCCTTGATGTATTCTCTAGAGATGATTTAAAGAGATAATGCAGTCTCTCTGTGGATTTGTATGCCATACGCTCACACGTTTACCACTAAGGGAAGATTTTATATTAAGGTGTATAAATGTATGACATGTTAATTTTTGAAGAAAATGTTAACAAGCTGTAAGCAAGTTGGACAATGGCATATATAAGCAGCCAGACAGGTAGATACTTAACGTGGCTCAGCTTGGGTCACAGCTGTGAGGGACTAGAAACTGAGGAAATTAGCCCCGGAAAAGGGTCAGAACATAAAACACACACAAAACGACATTAGCACAGAGGCCAAGTGTGCAGCCTTTGCTTGCAGGGATAGAATTTATTCCTGAGAACAGGCCAGTTGAAACCAGAGAGAATCCTGACATGAGGAAGGGTTCAGAATTGGGCACGTAAGTGCTAAGGATTTGACTGAAACCCTCCAAATAGACCTGGAAATGAAGACACAAGGCGGGCATCTTATTTGAAATTCCGCCCTGGTATTATGGGGATCTTCAGACAGACAGTGACTCTACATCCCAGATGTGAAGCACTTACATGGGCTGGATTTTCAGAAGTCCTCAAATCAAGGTCTATGTCATCGTTCTGCCAGGAGCCCTGTGTGGAAGAAGGTGCATAGCTCCATTGGCCAGGGGCTGTGCAGGGAATCTCTCCATTGTCCCACTATTTATTTGCAGTAGCAAATAAACTACTCCTCTCCCCAGATCAGCTGCACCAGCCAAGTCTCTGCCCACTCGCAACCCACCTGCTTTCTCCAGCATACCCCGAACCAAGGCCAGGGAGGCTATACAGGAACATAAGAGGTTTATGTGTGTGGTGGGGCAAGAGGGGAGGTTACCCCCTTGCATGTCTCATGCCCACACAATCCATGGCACAATCTAACTCCAAGTCATTTTTGCTTGTATTGTGCACATATCTTTTTCGTTTCTGTATACAAAATTACCTGACTTTCAGACTGCAGTCCTTGCAAAGTGGGGTTTAGTGCCTACCTGATGTATAGTCACCCTGTAGTTGTGTGCAGTCAGATTCTGATCTGTAGCTACACTGAATGTATGTGATTTTTCAAGATTAATACTAGGGTCTTCCCTATAATGTTAAACACTCCATTCTTATTGTGTAGCGGTCTGAGCCCTGTGAAGTCAGGTTTACATGGTAAAATAAATACAAACCAGAATTAATTTGCTGAAGAGCAAGTCCCCACACAGCTACTATTCTAAATACCTTTTGTTGTAGTTTGAAAATGCCTTTCTGAGCCTTGTCTGTTGCTGGTACGAAATGGAATTTAAAACCAATAAAAGCAATGGTTAGACTTAGGCATAGGTAATTGACACAAGTCCTTCGTCAGAGAGCAGAGCATCCTTAGTGTGCAGAATTCTACTCTAGCATTGCATTTAGGAATGCTTTTATCTTAATTCCTATGGTTGTCTTAGGTCTTTGGTCCAAATTACGTAGGCGTAACTGTAAGTGAATGGCAATAAATAAGAAATTATGGATTAAGCTACATCATTGAGATGAACTGTGCTGGATTTATAATAAATAGGCAGCATTGTAGACTGTGGGCAGCACAGTATTTATCTCTATAGGGAGATAAATAAAAGCCACCTATTGGTCCAGCCATGGCCTAATTTCAGAACCATCCTTTGCATTCAGGCTGGAAGAGATGTCACAATCTAGAGTCGTTCTCAAGTTTATGGAATGGCAAATTCCAAATCCTAACCTTATAACTGAAAATGGCCTCAAATAATCTAAGACTGAAGTACTAGGCAGGAAGCTGTATCAAATGAAAACAAACGGAAGATTATGAATCTAGTTAGTTAATGAGAAAAAGCCTGTGTGTCTTGTATCAGTTGATCTCAGTTTTATTAAGATTTCGCTTACACAGACCCCTAGTAATGAGAAACAAATCTACCTAGCTTTCACTTCTTGCTAATATATGTGGGATAGTTTTCCTTTCCTGAGCTAGCAGCTGCCAAAAGGGAGTGATATAAGGCTATTATATTCAGCCCAGTGTACAGAGATCAGGAATTTGATTAACTTTTTCTGTAATTCTCTGATATTAAGTATTTGGACAAAAATGGCTGTCAACTCTGAATCCCAGTAAATAAGAGACATCACACAGAATAAAATGTCAACTTTTTATTAGAAAGTGAATTCAAAACTATATGAATTTACTGCATCCTTGGGTAACAAGGTTGAAATTGCTGAACTACAGAGCTGCTAAGCCCAGTATGCAGGAGATAGGGGACTATTCAGGGGGCCTTCACTTGGAGGGATCAGTATCCAAACACTTCTGAACAGTCCCAGAGTGACTGGACACACATATAAAGATCATAACGGTTTTGGGTATTCGTCACATCCCTGCTAGACTTAGGTTATACTATAGCGTCATCTCTTACATGCTGGGTTCTGTGCAGATACTCTTCTGTGGGATGAAGGGTCTGTCCTTCCTCTAGGCCCATTGATATGGTAACAAGCCCACTGCACCCTACAAACTTCATGGTTCTCACAATGATGCATACTTGAAGCTTCATGGTGATGGTGGAGACAGAACCTTGACTGTCCTGCTGCAAAAGGAGCAGCTCCATTAGCTGTTACTAGTGTGCGGCCAGTTTCATGTAGTAGAGGGCAGCAGTGTTCAGTCATGCTCATTGCAATATTACTATAGACTCTTCCAAGAGGAGTGATGACAAAATGGCACAATGTTTACATTTGTCTACAGTGGTAATTTTGGCTGTATTGGCATCTGTGCTGATAACCTGGTAGTAAATATTTACGTTGCTCAAGCTTTCAGTGTCTCTCTGCAAGTGCCAGAGATGAGTGCCATCCAGCACTGGTGATTATGGAATCTTCAAAGACTTTCTGCAGACCTTGTTACAACGGGTGAGTGAGGCTACCTTCAGGAGTGAAGGGGAGGAGTAAGAGACAGCTTCACTCAATCTCTTTTCATGCCATAGGACAACTCTTCTTGAAGAATGAGAGCTACTTGCTCTGGTCCCTCTGTTGATAGTCTTCCTGCAGGGTCTTGTTTGGAAGCTGTCAGTTGCCTCTCTTGAAGCTGAGTGCCCCTGTCCCCAGATAATCTCAATGAGCTGTTACTAGTTTACAAGACAGCAGGAGTAGAAGACAGACATACATTTGTGACACTTAGCACATGCTATCTCATCTTGGGAATCTTGTGGTACTATTCACTGCAGCTACACTGCCCTTGTGAATGCAAAGCATCCAAGGATTTCAATTCCAAGTCAATGGCCGATGAACATCACTAGCTATTCTTCCCCCCGGTACCTCCTTAGCATTGTTAGACCGTGCCATCCAAGGGAGCTCTTGGAAACACAGCTTAGTCTCTCTCAGATGTGGTAGCACATATGGCAGCAACACTGACCACATAGAGCCATCAGCACAGCTCCCAAGTGTAGCTCTTGAGTCTTGAGAAGACTGCGTCACACTTTCTTGTCCATGAAAACAGATCAGGATACGTCCAATTGTTCTTAAGATCTTGTGGGTCCTCATTGTTTGTATCTGATGATAGTCAGAACCTAATCCCAGATAATAAATTACTTTGAACTTTATAATTTACTTATATGTTTACTATCATAGGGAAAGAACTGCTTGCAGACAGCAAAAAAAAAAGGGAGATCACCTACGTTTGGATTTCAGTATCTGAATATTCTTATTATATTAGAACTGGAGGTCTGGGAGCATTCAGGAACTGTCCATGTTACTTATTCTATTTTAAAACATTATATTATCAAAAACAAATTATTTCTATTAAAAACCGCAGAACTGCCTTGCATTGATAACATGACAGGAAAATTTCTTAGAGAAATCTGGACAAATTCTCCTCTCTTACTGCCTTGGAGCTGTACTGGTCTTCATGCATGCAGAACCAAGAGCCTAATTTGGTTGATATTCTTTTTTCTCTGGACATGCATTGTATTGCAATGCAAGTGTGGATATTATAGTATAAATTATTTCAACTAGCATAATCATAATCATGTTAATTGCTGTGTAATCTGCACTAATTATTGTTGTATGTCATTTGCTTTGGTGTGGATTGCACACTACAGAATTCTATTTGGCTTGCAAATGCTTTTAGATTTTTTGTTTCAGGTCTTAGTTTGCCTCCAATTTAGGGAAAGCATTTTCTGTGGTGTTTACAATATTTTGCTTTGCAATTATAATATGCTTACAAATTGTGCTTCTTCTAGCACTGCCCATAGCCCTAATTGAAACAATAGAGAAACACACACACTAAGCTTAACTGACATTCAGGAAGTAGCTGAAACCAGACAAATATGAGGAAATACATGGCTAAGGCCAACATTCCAGACCTCTGTGAGTTATTGATGGCACTTCAGTCTTAAGCTTTGAATTTACATACTAATGGGGTAACATTTCAGAATGGGACATGACTCTCTGTCTAGTGCTTCTGCCCTGTCATGCAAAGTTTCCTCTAACTCAGTGGTTCTCAGCCAGAGGTACATGTACCCCTGGGGGTACGCAGAGGTCTTCCCAGGGTACACCAACTCATCTACATATTTGCCTAGTTTGACAACAGGTTACATAAACCACACTAGCGAAGTCAGTGCAAACTAACATTCATACAGACAATGACTGGTTTATACTGCTCTATAGACCATACACTGAAATGTAAGTACAATATTTATATTCCAATCGATGTATTTGATAATTAAATGGTAAAAATGAGAACGTAGCAATTTTTCAGTAACAGGGTGCTGTGACACTTTTGGATTTTTTTGTCTGATTTTGTAAGCAAGCAGTTTTTAGGTGAGGTGAAACTTGGGGGTACACAAGACAAATCAGACTCCTGAAAGTGGGACAGTAGTCTGGAAAGGTAGAGAGCCACTACTCTAACTCCTTGCTTAGATTTGGTTGGGCGAGCATTTTTGGGGGGTGATTTTTCTTTTTTTCATGGCCAAAAATGTGTGGCTAGAATGGAAAGTTTAAAAACCGCAGGAATGACTCTTCTCAGTTAAATATGAGTGTACACTTGAACCATTGAAATAGGGATTCAGGCTTTTAAAAAATGTTTATTTTATTCAGTTTAAAACATGTTTGGCTTAACAGTGTGTCTTCTGTCTTTGATTAGTTAGTGTGCCTATCTGTCAGGCTTCCATGGCTCTTAAGAGAAGGTGGCTCGTTTATGTTATGTAACTGTATAAAAAAAAGATTATGGGATTACACTGTTTTCATTGCTTCTGCAAATCTCATACTGTTTGTAGGCTGAAATGTGGTGTGGCAGTGATCCCAGGTTAATGGGCTAAATTAGACTTGGTAACGTCCTATTGCTTCCTCTTCTGGGCCTTAATGATACATGCCCAATGGCTGTTCATAGTCTGGCCACAATGACAATAAATGCCTTTGCTATATTTATTTCTCAAATACCAAAGGCCCCAGCTGTGCATTGGCATGCGTTCCTGGGGACAGTACTGAGAGACAGCACAGTGCGACCAGTGTATTGACTCTCTAAAAAGCTTGGCGGTGGGGATGAGATTTGTCAGAGTGATGGTAGCAATTCACACGCCTCTTCCATTTTCAGTCCTGGCTTTGCAACTCCCACAAACAGCCGGGCAAGCTTTGGCTGCACTGCCCTGTAATCAGATAGCCTGTGGTGAGGAGCATCTTGGGTGAAATCTCAGCTCATCCCTTGATGAGTGTGAATTTCACATGGGTCACCCCATATTTCAGACAGACATGGGATTTACTGCAGAGAGGGGTGCTTTTACAACAGACGTTTTACACAGTTTCCATGCTTGGCTTGCATGCTTCTAAATGAAGCATGTGACATGAAAGCTCACCATCATGGTACACCCATTCCAATCCCTCATGGGTCTAGTGCACTCTTAGACCATCTGTCCAGCCACTTGTGTCACTCCCTTTACAAAGGAAGCAAGCGTTTAATTGCAGGCCCTTGGCATCGCTGCATTCACAATCATGTTTATTCTGTAGCGGAGCAAAGCCAAGAAACAGGAGCAGAAGATCATTGCACAACTCTTTATTAAACGAACTCCCAGAATACACAGCATATGGACCCTTTGAGTGAAATATATTTAGAACTGTGCTGAATTGTCTATCTTCATGAGATACTCATCTCATTAACATGAGGGTCTCAGTGCTCATCCCCTCTCTTTTCTGGCACATTTCCAAACTCATCTGAACTGGCCTACGAGATCCTTGCTTTGTCTCTTGTGAGGTGAATCAGGCACACACACAGACATCCAGGGATGTACTTCCCATTGGCCTAGCTCTGCTCCCGTTGCCATCAGAGGGAGGTTTCACTTTGATTTCAGTGCAGCTAGGTCCGTGCTGCGGACTTCTGAAAATGACACTCCTTGCTGCAAAGTTTTCAGTCTGAAAGTGGGTTTTTGGGAAGGCAGCATGGTGTGTGGAGAGGAGATTTCCCTTTCCATGGATTTTGAAGATAAGCCTAGGAAGGCTGAGAAATGAATTGAGCCCAGAGCCGCTACCTGGCTCTGCATTTTCAGAGTAGGGTCACTAAGTCTATAGTGTCAGGCTAGACAGAATTTCAAACTGGCTGTTCTTTGGCCCAGGCAGGAAAATAAAGAGGATATGACATCACTATCAGTGGGAATGATCCCAGAGACAGTATATCAACCCAGCAATCAGAAACTTGTTACAAAGGAGAAATTAGCCTCTGCTATGCAAAGTGCTTTCTCAGAATGTAATTAATTGCAAATGAAATTTACTTTCAGTCTCTGTGTGTGGCTAAAGAGTCAGGGTTGAAGCCTCTTTTAATAGTCACTACATCATATCAAGATAGCAGATAATACAGTGAACCGTTTCAGAGGAGGAGAAACATCAGCATAGCACAGAACTTCTCAGTGTTGGACGACGGCAAGAACTGAGGGATATTTCATTCAAGAGGAAAAGACCTCTTTGGCATGCAGCACTTTGTAACTGCTTGCTAAAGGCATATCAGCTTCCCCTCTGCTTTCCTCTGGATAAAATGCAGTGAAACATACTAATATCAGATACAAACATAGCTACATTGCGCGACATAATATTAAGCACTGTCACCGTATGAAAGAGGCCATTAGATTCCTTTACAGTAGCTATGCTAAAGGATCAAGGTATAGTAGGTGGTGGTAATCTGTCTTGGTTGCATTCCAACTCCGGACAGTTTGTTTACAGATAAATTCAGAGGTGCAGCAGGTGGTTGTAGTAGACCTGCGGGGATATTCAGCACATGGACAGATCAAAAGTTTTAACTTATGTCATTATAATTTGATAAAATTTCTGGCAATTGAAACCAACATCCTAGAGAAGACTTGTCATAATGCAGGACTGGGTAGGAAAATACAGGCTGATTCTGCCACTATGCTCAAAATAAAGACGCCTGCAGCATGCAGAGCAGCAAGCCTGATGCTGACCAGGTTTACAGAAGTCTCTCCTCCCACACTTCCATCATGCTCCCCAATGGCGCACACTTTCTAATTGAAAATCTGTTTAGATTAAATCAGTGGAGGAACTGACTGACTGCCGCGCATGTAGGCTGCTAATTCTTTAAGGGTATTGGTTCTTTTTTTTTTCCAGACTTAGTGCAAAACTTTTAAAACAGCTGAATTCCTGCAGTGCCCATGCTCATTACACTCCAGGGAGTCAATCTCTTCTAATCTAACACCTTTGTCCTTGTCCTTGTCTAACACCTTGAGCTGGAAGGGCCCTTGAGAGGTCATCAAGTCCAGCACTGAGGCAGGACCAAGTATACCTAGGCCAGCCCTGACAGGTGTTTGTCCATCCTGTTCTTAAAAACCTCCAGTGACGGGGATCCCACACACGCCCTTGGTAGCCTGATCCAGAGTTTAACTACCCAGAGAGCTAGAAAGTTTTTCCTACTATTTAATCTAAATCTCCCTTGCTGCCGATTAAGCCCATTACTTCTTGTCCTGTCTTCAGTGGACATGGAGAACAATTGACCACTGTCCTCTTTATAACAGCCCTCAATGTATTTGAAGACTGTACTCAGGTCCCTCTTGTGTCTCATCTTCCAAGACTGAACATGCCCTGTTTTTTTAAACTGTTCCTCATAGGTCATTTCACCATTTTTGTTGCTCTCCTCTGGACCCTCAACCGTTTGTCCAAATCTTTCTTAAAGTGTGGAACCCAGAACTGGACACAGAACTTCAGCTGAGGCCCCACCAGTGCTGAGTGGGACAATTACCTCCTGTGTCTTACATGTGATGCTGCTGTTAACATACCCCAGAATGATATGAGCTTTTTTTCACATCTACATCACATTGCTGACACATATTTAATTTGTGATCCACCATTATCCCCAGGTCCTTTTTAGCAATACTGCCATCTAGCTAGTTTATTCCCCATTTTGTAGCTGTGTATTTGATTTTTCCTTCCTAAGTGCACTACTTTGCATTTGTCTTTATTGAATTTCATCTTGTTGAATTCCAATCAATTCTCCAATTGGTCAGGGTTGTTTGAATTCCTCCAAAGTGCTTGCAACCCTTCCCAACTTGGTGTCCTCTGCAAATTTTATAAACATGCTCTCCACTCCATTATCCAAGTCATTAAAAATGCACTAGGGCATATCTGATGCCATAGTTTGCATTTCCCCATGTCTGCAGCACCATCTGTATTCCTCATAGATAGGGGCATACTTGTGAGCTGTTCCATTACTAGGCACTCTTGCTTGAAATGCCAGGGTTTTAAGGGCAGTAATGTTAATGAGGCTTTCTTTAATCCATATGAGCACCCTGTCGAACCTTCCAACTATCACAGCAGGACAATCTGTGCAATTGGTGAGAGGTGACTCATGGGGTTGAGCTCCTGGTCAATTCATGATGGAGAGACAGATTGGGCTGGAGGTGGCTGCTGGGTGTGAGCTGGGTGCTTCCTGCGAGGAGAGTGATAACGACTGTTCCCTGGGAGGAAAGGTGACACATTTGGGCAGTGTTTCCTTACTGGACAAGGCCTTGCTGCTGTTGCGCTAAACCACATTCATTATTTGCATTTTAATGTAAAAACCAATCAGGCCCTATGCTTACGCACCAAGCAGCGGATGCTTCTCCGAATTCATAGCGCTTTTGCTCCTTTGGTTTACGTACCATGCGGGGCAGCCCCGTCACTGCTCCCAGCTGGCACAGCACTTTATGTGACAAATGGAAATACGAGTCACTGGTCTGGGTGTCTTTGCTTTGGAGTTGTGTAGCTCTTGGTGCCTTGCTACACTGATGATTGTTTCGTAAGCAAAAATATGACATCCGAGTCCGAGGTCACAGTACAGAGCATTGTGAGGGTGATCCTCGTGCACCTCCGTTGTCTTGACTTGGCACTGCCTAGATAGGCCTAGCCCAGAGGTGGGCAAACTTTTGGCCCGAGGGCCACATTGGGGAATAGAAATTGTATGGCAGGCCATGAATGGTCACAAAATTTGGGTTGGGCTGCGGGAAGGGGTGCGGGCTCTGGGGTGGGGCTGGGGATAAGGAGTTTAGGGAGTAGGAGGGTGCTCTGGGCTGGGACTGAGGGGTTCGGAGGGCGGGAGGGGGATCAGGGCTGGGGCAGGGGTGTGGGAAGGGGTGCAGATTCTGGCTGGGATGCAGGCTCTGGGGTGGGGCTAGGGATGAGGGGTTTGGGGTGCAGGAGGGGGATCATGGCTGGGACAGGGGGCTGGGGCGTGGGGAGAGGCTCAGGAGTGCAGGCTCTGAGCAGTGCTTACCTCAAGCGGCTCCCAGAAGCAGTGGCATGTCCCTTCTCCAGCTCCTACGCGGAGGTGCAGCCAGGCAGCTCTGCACATTGCCCCATCCTTAGGCACTGCCCCTGCAGCTCCCATTGGAGCACAAGGGAGCCAGAGCGGGGCCATGCTGCTGCTTCCGGGAGCTGCGTGGTGCGGCCTCGACCCTGTGCCCCGGCCAGAGCGGGGCTGAGCCGCGTGGTACGGCTTGCGGGCTGTAGTTTGCCTACCCCGGCCTAGCCTGGGAGCCGGGCTGCCTGGGAGCCCAGCCACTATTTGCAATGAGTTGCTTTGTTTTTAAACACATAGAACACAGTTTGGATATGAGCTCCCAGGCAGAACGCTCTTTTCCCAGTCCCATTTGCCCACTCATAGACTTTAAGGCCACAAGGGACCATCCTGATCATCTAGCCTGACCTCCTGTATAACACAGGCTGCAGAGCCTCACCCAGCCACTCCTGTAACAGACCCCTGACCTCTGGCTGAGTTACTGACATCCTCAAAGCTTGATTTAAAGACTTCAAGTTACAGAGAATCCACCATTTACACTAGGTCAAACCAACCTCCCACCCTGCAGAGGAAGGTGAAGCGCCCCCCTTCCCTCCCCCACAAGTCTCTGCCAATCTGACCTGATGGAAAATTCCTTCCCAACCCCAAATATGATGGTTAGTTAGAGCCTGAGCATGTGGGCGACACCCATCTCCAAACATCTGGGGAAAAATTCTCTGTCCAAACTCAGAGCCCTCCCCATCTAGTGTCCCATCTCTAGCTGTTGGAGAGATTTGCTAATAGCTGTCATGACTGGGCCAGATGCCATTGGAGGCAACCTCATCATACCATCCCCTCCAAAAACGTATCCGTTTCAGTCGAGGGTCTTTTGCCCCCTGTTCTCTTCTTGGAAGAAGAACTTCCCAGGACTTCACTCCTCTGATGGCTAGAAACCTTCATCTAATTTCAAGTCTAAATTGTTGGTGGCCAGTTTATATCCATTTGTTCTTATGCCAGCATTGGCCCTTAACTTAAATAACTCCTCTCCTTCCCTAGTGGTTATCCCTTTGATGTATCTGTGGAGAGCAATCATATCTCCCCTCAGCCTTTGGCTGGTTGGTTAGACTAAACAAGCCAAACTCTTTAAGTCTGCTCTCTTGAGGCAGGTTCTCCATTCCTCTGACCATCACTGTAGCCCTTCTCACTGATCAGGATCTTCCTCACAAGGAGGTTACAAACCAGAAGGCTTTGTGTGAAGGAGCTGCTGCAGGAGCAGCATTATAAATGAGCCAGGTGCACCTAGAGAGCGGGAGCGCACAGACCATTTCACAGAGGCCGTTTTAAAAGCTCACTTAGCTCTTCCATACACAAGGTGGGATGGTTCCTCCGTGTCTGGCAGAAGCTAAGTTTATTCATCAGGAAAAGAGGCTCAGATGTTGCTGTTGCCAGCAGGGGGTTTTGAAGCACATTGATTATTCCATGGTGCATCTATAAATATGAAGGTTTGAACAGTACGTGCTTTTAATGCAGTCGTTTTTTTCAGGATCTCAGCAGAACAGCCCGGCCTTGGAGTGACACTGGCAGGGAAGATGCATTCAGTCATCAGACAGTCACTCTCTCACATATGTGGGCTTCAGGGCAGAGTCTTATGAATGGGGCCTTGATCCGCTTCTGGAGTAGAGGGAAGGGAGACTATTGGTGGCTCTGGATCCCGTTTAGTTTAAAGCCGCTTGTTATAAGGACCTGTGTCTGCAGCTAGGTGTGTGGAGCTGCACCTGAAGGGGTTAATTTGAAACCTAGAGCAGAGCTCAGTACATTGTTCCTTGGACATTTGGCTTCAGACCTAGGCTCACCCCTCCCTGTTAAGTGCTCTTGTGTGAGGTTCAATGCAGCGCTAAGAATGAAAGCCGTGCTGGGGATTCGCATCCGTGCTGTTCCTCAGCAGTGACTCGCGGCCAGGGGCGATGCGCGGTTCATTCTCCCCAGCGGGGGCTGTGTTTTCTTCAACCAGCAGGTGCTGTCACTCTGCAGGCACCTACACGCCAGTGCTGTGGCTCGGCCCCCCGTGTCATCCTCACCCACTCGCTGACGGGGCCTGTGGGGCAACTGTCCAAAGCCAGGACTCAGCCCGGGGCAGCGGTAGTAGGCAGCCGCGGAGCTCTCTGTTTCTCTTAAGTGAAAGGTCTCCGAGAGCGGCTGTGCTTGGAGGCTCCATGTGGGAGCCCCTGCTTTTCTGCTCCTCCACAATTCAAGCCTTGGGCTCACCCCACACAATCCAGTCCAGGAATCCCAGTTCTTCTCTGAGCGCTCATGTTGGGAGCAGTTTGCAGGTCATTCTGTCTTCTCGTTACCAGCCATAGCAAGAGGCATTTTCAGGCTCCCAGTGAAAAGCGAGCCGGCCTGAGAACAGATGGCAGGCTTCTCTGCACTGCAGCTCCCTGCTGGCCAAAGCGCTCTGTGGCGAGCTAGCGTGGGCTGAAGAAGGGGAAACTCCAAACCACTCTGATTTGGGATAAAACACGGAGCTTGAGCAAGAGGGCCAAAGCAGGCAGGGTGGAAGGGTAAGCCCTTTACAACAGCTGGCCTAGACTCCACCAAACTTGGGAAGGACCAGAGTTGCCGTCCTTTAAAGCACAGCTCAGTAGCCATACTAATGGGCCAAACAGCCTGAGTTTAAAAGACTCCCAGCCTCTGGGATACGGCTGTGCCCTGCCAGTTGTCTTCTGACCGCAGGCCCAGTTGTACACCACACTGTAGGGCCGGCCTGTGTGCAGGAATGAATAGGGCAGGCGGTCACAGCAGGGGAAGGTGCACTGTGCAAGTGGCACAGGCCGATGGATTTAAACAAAGAATGTAATTTCCACCAAGTTCTGTGCGGGGAGCTGGGAGTGATGGGCACTGCATCCTAGCAGGATGGGTGTGTGGTGTTTGCTTTTACTTTTCAAGCTGCCAGAATCTGGTCACTTGGCTATTTTTAGATGCCCAGTAAGTGGGGGAGAAAAAGTAGAGCCATATGTCAAGAGTGCTGTTATGAGGAGAGGACAAAGCCCAGGGAACATGCCACGTTGTGAGGAGCACTGCTACAGTGACTTGCCGAGAAGCTTGCAGACCTTGAGCAACCTGCTCATTCCCCATCGGAAAAGACTGTCTGGGTAGAAAATCCACACAGGTCGTCACTGTGTGCAGAGAAGACATGACAAGTGTTTTCTCAATATAGTCCTTGCTGTTTCCTTACTTTAGAAACTCACTTGCAGCTTAAACTGATTTCCACGTACAGCGTGACTTGTCAAAAATGTCACAATGGACCGACTCAAGGGTTTGCAGAATAAAGAGCCGATGTTTGTTTCCTAGTAAGTGCAGCATGATAAATGTTGAGCCCTCCTTGAGAAGAGTGTACCTGCTGGATAGACTGAAGTGCAAGGCATGATTTTGTTAATCCAGTCTGTACAAGGTCTGGCTCATTCTCTCTTCCCACTGATCCTTAAACCAGCTACATCCTCAGTGCGAATCTCCCCAAGGACAGATCTCTGAGCAGGAGATGCTACATGTGCTTGCTCCCTTGCTGGATTCGTCCTGGTCTAAGCTGTTTCCTTACAGTGTCTCTGGTTCCTGATGTGACTCTGGTTTCTCCTTTCCCCACACTGTGGCATTACCCAGGGTGCACTCTGGACAGATGGACAGCTGTGCTTCCCCAGTTCTCCAACATGAGGTGCCTTTTACATTGTGAGAGCCACCACTCCTGGTCCTGCTCACACACAACCTCTAGCATGTAAATTATTCCAGCTGAATTACATGAAAGCTCTGACCAGTCAGTCCTAATTACATGACACAAGCAAATTCCCAGTCCTAGACTTTCCCCCAGAAATGTGTGTCTTGTACTGCCCAGCACTCTCTTTCTGGATAATACAAGCTCATAGAAAGTCCGTCATTTCATCAATGGAAAATGCCATGCACAAACCCTATTATCTCAAGTGGAGGTTCCCAAACACGTCAGTCCAAACACACTGGTTTAGATAAACAATAAAACAAGTTTATTAACTACAAAAGAGATTTTAAGTGATTACAAGTAATGAGGCATAAAAGTCAGAACTGGGTAAAAGATAAAATGTAAACTAATACCTAATTTAGCAAGCCAAATTAATTCAAAGCAAAGGTTTTTCTTTGCTCTTTGCAGTCTTTTACTGGCTGGAAGCCTCCAAACCAGGACCCCTCAGACAGTTCAGTGTTCTTTCAGGTGCTGTTGATGGCATGAGCAGAGAGAAAGGGAGGAGAGAGAGGTAATTTTTGTTGTGTGTTCTCTATTCTTATATCGTTTCCTCCTCTTTGAGGATTATCTCCAGCTGGACTTCAGGTGACAGGAGGTCTGTGGGATGGGACCCCCACCTGTTTCTTTGCCAATATTTAAATTTCTTGCTTATACCCTTTTTCCTTTCAAAGAATGGCCGCTTAACTAGGTGATAGTCCACTTGGCTTTGTTGACACCTGGCTTGGGTGTTGGTTCATCTTTTGTTTCTGAGGAACTGGTTTGTGCCTCTAAACTTGGAGCATGTTACAGCAATGTTATACAGTAGAATCTTATAACTTACATACAATGTCGATACACGTATTTTACCAGGACAATAATGTTCAGCAGATTATGAGTTTTCAAATGATACATCACAAGGCACACTTTGTACAAAGTTTCTCATAGTCCTGTAAAAAGGGTGAACATAAAAGTATAGCCTGTCACACCCTCCCAAAGCCCATTTCATGTATTTGCAGCTGGGTTTTCTTTGGAGGTGTTTGCATGGAATTACTTCACTTCTGTTGTCTGAGGGCACATGTTGTTATAAAATTCTGCAGGACAAAACACAGGGTGACTGTTGCTGCCCCCAGATCACAGTACAGAAGCAGAGTGCATAGGTTTGCTCCATGTGCAATCACCTAACAGACACTGAAATGCAGACAGACCACTCCTATTCCACACAGAGCAGTTAATTTGGGAGGCATGTTCCTGTCTGTGCTCGAAGAATGATTTCCCTTCATTTTAGCGTGTGTGAAATCCAGAATTCTTTCTGAGAGTGCTTTGGAGGTATGGGAAGAAGCTGAGCATGTCCACCCCATGGTAAGGAGCAGGGAAGAGACAGGAAACAGGGCCCTGTTGTGCTCTGGGAGGAGTGGAAATGCTGTTAATAAAGCTGGAGTAATGAAATTCTGCCCGTCTCACTCACATGGCTGTTCTGACTACGCTGTTGCTTGTGCCCAGACTCAGGCAACTAAGCTAGCCTTCCCCTCTGCCATTCTGTTACAGCCAGCAGTCAGCATCTGACCTATGGCTTGGGGCTTGTTTTCGAATACTTTCCACAGGTCACAGGCATTCTGGCTGCCGCTGTTCCTAGTCTGGAATGAAATTCACTCTAGCAGGACAGGTCAGGCCTGAGGCCTGGGCACTGCTTAAGGCACTGGCTGCAGCGGTGGATTTCACTCTTGCTCATTAGTGCAAAGTGCTGAAGTTGCTGTTTTCAGGCAGTTTTGGCTTACACAGCGCTTAGACTACAGCACTTGCGATCACAAAGATCGCAGCACAGAAAAGTCAAGTCGTTTTGAGAGGCGGAACTCAGAATTCGCTCTCTATCCCTTCACCCCCTGAATCCCATTTACACAGTCTCTGCGCTGCTCTCACTCACAACTCTTATTAAGATGTACAACGGTGACTGATTTAGCCTCAGATCTCTTAACGCATCCCATCACCGCCTGGATGGCATAAAGTAATGATGATCACTGGATGTTGGTAGGTTTTACCTTAGCCTCCGATGACACAACCCCCAGAGCAGAGAAGTTTATATTCTCTATGATTGGCAGTCCAGGCTAGTGCAGATTAGTAGGATTAGTAGGATTTGGAACTGTTTTGTTAGTGTGATGATATGATGGGATTGCTTGTGATAAGGGGCAGGACTCAGCAGCCCTGGGGCTCACTTCCAGGTTCTGTTTTATGGTCCTAAAATCTCACGCTTCAGAGTTTCAGCTGGCCACCTGCAGGGGTCAGGAAGTGACCCCCCCCCCCTCCGCCCAAGCATCAGGGATAGCCACAGCTGGTGATGGGATATTGGGCTGGGTAGACCAGGCCTCTGAGGTGGCACGGAGCATTCTCTCTCTTGGGTGGTTGGCTGGCTGGCTTGCCACATGTGGGGTCACAAAGAAATTTTGTCCCAGGTCAGCTGGCAGTGACCCTGGGGTTTATTTTGCGTTTTTGTTTTTGTTTTGTTTTGTTTTGGGGTTTTTTTTTTTTTTGCTTTCCTCTGCAGCATGTGGATGCAAGTCCCTTGCCAGGATTCTCTGGGTCTATCTCACTTAATCATTTCCCTGCCATTAGAGAGGCCTCAAGCACTAGTGCATCTCAGTCCCTCCTATTTTCTGCCTGTGGCACATAAAAATCTAATCTGGGCTGTAATACTTTGGGCTAATTTTGGTTCCTAGGCTTAGTATGTGATTGCTGGGTGGTGGTGGTGGCTGGTGATGCGCAGGAGGCTAGACTAGATGATCTGGCAGTTCCTTCTAGCCTTAAACCCTGTGACCCTGGTTGGGAGACAGTAACAGCCGAAGTCTCTGCTTTCCGGCCCTACTTGCATTGCAGGATGATTGTCAAAATATTGCGGCTGAGGGGCGGACACGCCATGGAAAATCACAGACAAGTAACAACGGACCTTTTTATTTGCCGCAGTGGAGTCTATTATTACTTTTCCATGGTTTTCCTCTGCCGGCTGCCTGAGGCTGAGAGCGAAGGCCAAGGGCTCTCAGCCCTAGGGTGGCTGGGGTTCCCACTTTCAGCCCCACACACGACGGGATTACTGCTGACAAAATTGCGGTGAAAGCCTAATATTGCGGAATCCACAATTTCCACAATATTGCAAGTGAAGTAGGGCCTTAGGTGTGATTTCATTTCTTCTCCTTAAAGGGAAAGCAGCAGCTGATGTTGCACATCAACCAAATAAGAATTCTCACAACTGCTCTTTGGACAAGGTCTAAAAGCAGCATGGTTCCTGTTGGTTGAATTTATAATATCACAGATAGGAAAAAACAATAAACAAGTGAGCGGTTCATTAAGTTTCAGACTCCAAACACTTTCGTAAGATAATGAGTCTGCTACGTTGAACAGTGCAGTGAATATCAGATTCTAACCCTTTCATGTTCACAGGCTGTTAGAGGTTCTTGCCTCTGTAGTGCAGTTTTATCTAAGCCTTGAAAACCAGAAGGAAAATTGAAGCTGCTGTCTGAAAAGCTGGCTGTTTAAATGATGAAATCCAGTGGTGCTGCAATTTACAACTTTGCTTGGAATCATAGAAATGGACAGGGGCAATTCCCATGTAAATCCTCTTGGAAGGATTACACCAGCTTTTCTGTAGGATACAATTTATGATTCCAAGAGATGACGTGAATGGTTTGGGACCTTCCATGAATTGGCTTTAAGTGAAAATTGCATGAAAGCCAGGGCTACAGCAATAGTATGCTCAGCATACTAGTATAGTCTTGTCACATGTTCCCCAGAATTTTATTGTATGCTAGTAAAATTGAAGTTTTTATGGCTCAATTTGTCTAGTGCGGGAAAGTCCAGCAGCTTGGGACCATTCTGGGTGAAAGCAGAGCTGTGTTTCTATCTGACTCATGGCTAGCCCTCTCCATCACTTGCTAGCCCCAGGTGTCAGGAGAGTTCTTAGGGCCTAATCCAAGGCTCACCGACATCAATAGGAGACTATCCATTGACCCAAAGGGCTGGTGGAGTGAGACCACGAGATGCTCATGAACCGATCAGAGGGGTGGGGAGGCCAGTGCATTTGGACAGGTGCTCCCATTTTAGGAGCCTCTCCCCTCCCTTCTCAGTTTGCTCAGGCCTCCTCCTGCTGCAGAACCTTGGTGCACCTTGTCTTACGTTGCTGGCTTTGGGAAATCAGAAGCCCACAACTGCACGGAGCAGCAGATGTTGTACAGAGGCTCAGCCGTCCCACACCATTTGATTTTGTGTATTGATGTCACGCAATAAGGAAAGTAGCTCAAATGCGCCGTTATCCTGTGACTTCTTCAGTTGCTTTTGGGTGCCAGTTTATCAACATGTCTCAAAATTTAAATTACTTTATGGTCAGTAGAGCCAGGTCTCAAGTTGCCCGGCATTGTCTCTGCAATTATTCACTACCATAATGTTACCATAGCAACTAGAACGCTTCCCTAGTCAGGATGGTTTATTATTGTCAAGGTAAAACTCCACTAGTGGTTTTGAAAACATCAGCCCTTCCATCACACACGGGTATTTATTTATATTTAGGTTCCTCTGGTCTAATCGACTATCCACACATTTTCTTCTTTTTGTTGTTAGACAAATTCAAAAGCAAGACGTTTTTTCATGATAGAAAATTATAGGTCCTAAGTGATGATGTCTGACTGCAGTGATGCAGTACAAAATATAGTTTTGTGTTAGAAAATTCTAGGCTTCCTTTACAGCAGTATCTCCAGCTTCAAAACGCTGGAAAAAATTCTTTACAATCAAATACATTTTGACAAACTCCATTCATAGTTTCACAGGCAAGAATCTGAGGGAGAGCACCCTATAGATTGTTACTTGATATTATTGATCCAAAATTATATACCGTGAAGAAACATACGATAACTCCTCAAAATCTCAGTCATGCTGCACACAAGAAACAAAGCGAACTCCCCCATTCAGATATTGTTAAAATTAAATGGGGGGGGGATGTGTTTTCAGGCCTTCAGATGAATGTGTGCGATCTTTTTTGAAGAATTTCACGTGGAACTTTGTGGCAGAAAGGCTAACAATGATTGCAATCAATTTTCGCAGTCTCTCTGCAGCAGACAGGAGAGGAAGGAGTGTGTGTGGTGGTGGTGGGGTGCTTCTTAAACTGATTGCCTTTCTGTAGTTGTTTTGCACCATGGGCACTTCTGGAGTTATGCTGCAGCCTGTTCTGCAAAGGCAAAGACCCACCAGCTCAAAAAGGACTTTTCTTAAATCACAACTAATTTGAAATGGTGGCTAGGCCACACCTCACAGCCTACACGTCCATGAGATCCCACAGCCAAAAGGAAGGTTCATAACCTCACCAGGCACAAATGGGATAAAACTTTCCTGGTCTGTGGTGTTGTAACATTGTCCAGATTGGGAACACAGTCTCAAGGGGTTGGCACAAACCCTCAGGTAAAGATAGGGCACAAATACTTTCTCCGTCACCCAATAACTTCCCCCAGCCTACCAGCCTCATCTCATTCTTATCTGGATTGAGCTGCCGGCAGTTCACTCATATGCGCACCTCATCAGCCTCCTCATCCACCCTCCCAACAGCCCCAGAAATTCATCAAACCGGCATGGAGACAAGGTGCGTCTCTGCAGAGCACCACATTATAGTAAGAGCTCCCTCCTTGTACCGCCATCTCAGAACACTCAGCCAGGAAAGAGCAGACACAATATCTGCATAGGAACTTGGTCTTCCTTCATCACTGAGGGGAGATCGCCCTAGTGGTGTCTCGGACTCAGGGCTGTACCCAAATGGCGCAGAGTCAAAGAGATGTGTCATGGCGACTGGCCTGTCAGGGAGTTCTCTCGTCATCACCTTCCATAGGCTCCTAACCAGAAATGCTGGTTCACAGCTAGCCAGGCTGTCAGTGTCAAGCCTTGGTTTTTTGAGCTGCTCCTTTCAGAGAAGCCGGCATCTGCCATCCCTAGTGAAGGCACGGAGACTCTCCACTGGCAGTGGGAACTGATACTTTGCCAATAGCCTTTCCCAATGAGGCATGGCACCTTATTCTTGCATTTCCTCCTGCTCAATGTGTCTGCCCTTAAAAAAAAGCTCCACTGAGTCAACAACAATAATGTTCCATTCAAATACTTGCTGATACTGTTTACCAAAGAACATGCCCTTGTTAAGGGAATGGTAGGGAATTCTAAAGACACACTGTATTCCTTTTCTAGGGAAAGCTACAAGCTTTAAGAGCATCATCCCATTAATAATAGCTACGACAACGATAGCTATCAGTTGACAGGGATTAATTAGCAGAGCCTGCATCACTCCTTTAATTAAAAATCAGCATTTGTGGTTGTTTGCAGAAGGAATTCCCATACCCCCTCCATCCCTGCCCTCAGGTCTCTGCGGCACCTTCTGCCAGCGCTGCTCAAGTCTTCCATTTGCTGGTGAATGGATTCTCCCCAAATTGCACTGGTTTTAAAAGGGCAATAGATGACGTTCGATAAAGCAAAGGTTAACTAGCTCCACTTGCTTTGCTCTTTCATTGGAGTCTAATTTTACATCACAGCTAGGTTCCTGTTTCCTGGGAGCAGGTTTTTGATTTTGGCTTATGTTCCATTCTAAAAAGCTGTTTTCATCAAGGCAAATCCTGAAATACCCCCGAATGGAAGGAGTTTGTCCCGTTGTGTGTGCTGTTCATATCCAGCCCATAGCCAGGTGTTTATTTTGCTCTTAGAGATCATAATTAGTTCCTCCTACCAAAGGAAGCACTGGAGAAACATACCATGCAGTAACATTGGGATAGTGCGCTATAATTCAGCTTCATGAAGAGTCAGTGTATCATCTTTGGGTAGTGACAGAAATCAAATAAATCCCATGTATTGCTAAAATCTATTGAGAAAGCAACCCATTTTGAGGCATGTCTTGGTATGTCAGATTGATGCAGTACACTGTCTGTGATGTGATCTATCTTGAGTCAATCATTTTAGCTTCTCTAGTTTACTCAGAGACATTTATGTTGAGTTCAGTTATGCTCAAAAGTGTCATTTAATGAAACAGCTAGAGTTCATTTACTTGCAATAAGCAATTCCTACGTAGAGTCAATGGTTCAGTTGAGACGAGAAGGTAAGAACAGGTTTCTGGATACCAGGACATGGCCTTTCTGACTGACGTTGCGGCTACATCAAGTCATGTAACTTAAACTAACATGTATCTCTTTCCGTTGTTGCTTAGGATGAACAAAGAAATCAAAGATCAAGAAACGAACCGACCAGCTTCTGCACTGAGTGCTCGGAAAGGGGAATACGGAAGAACTATGGGTGAGACAGATTTTGTCAAGGATGTGAGTCATGTAGTTGGCACTCAAAGATGGGAATTAGGAAGAATTGTGGATGAGGAGGAGACTGACAGTCAGAAAAAAGCTATGGATAAATTAGGAGCTATATCTCCATCTGTGATGAGAAGGAGGTCAACTCCTACAGCAGAAGAGAAGTTTCCAAGCTCTTCATCTGCACTTTCTGAATATGTAGAAGAGCTGAGGAGGAAAAGGGCAACAGAGAAAGAGCAGGGAACATTAGGATTAGAGGATACCTCTCCCCTGCCAATCTACCAAACAACTGGTGCCTCCTCCCTGAGAAGATGCAGGACTTTCAAAGAGGATGATGAATTCCCAATAAAGTTTGGAGTCAATGAACGTACAGAAAGTACAGGAGTGCCTGCAGGAGCTAGCCTAGTGCGTTCATCCAGTTTAAAATGCATATCATCTGAGAACACAGAGCCAGCGCGCTCCCCAGCTCTCACAAGAATATCAAAGTTTGGCTCTTGTGACTCACTCCTACACAATATTGATAATTCCAGCTTAACACTGAGTTCACCAGCTGTGGGAGCAGATGCGTTCAATATATCGAGACTTAAGCCATGGAGAAGTTACCTTGAGCCATCATTAGAGGACACAGCCAATGCTGATCTGGGGAAAGAGTCTCTGGTATTTCAGAATAAGCAGTTCCGTGATGTTATGGCTGAAGGAAAGGAAAGCGACCCGTTCACTTGGAAAATACCAATTCTCAACTATGAAAGGAGAACAAATGTTGATTTTGATGACTTCCTTCCAGCAATTCGAAAATCCCAGTCAACAAGCAGTTTGTCCAGACCTGACAAGGACAGGAGAGAAGGCCAGAGGCCAGTGAGCGTTCATTTTGAAGACCAGGCTACGGCAGGCAGCACTGTTTTGTCTGAAATAAAGACCATTTCAAAGGCCAAAGAGGATGCTGGAAACCTCTCTGACTCATCTTCATCCTCTGGCTCGATCATTTCTTTTAAAAGTGCTGACAGCATCAAGAGCCGACCAAAGATTCAAAGACCAGAAGGTGAAGGATGCGTCGGAAAACTAATTACTGAAGGTGCTAAAGATGAAAGGCGATGGGAGGCAGAAGGGAAAGAGGATGACGTAAATAGCATTATGATGAAATATCTAGGAAAAGATTAAGGTAAACTTGCTGATATTCTAACCACGACCCGTCTGTACGGTTAACTGAGGCCAGCTGTTACAGGTTTGCTATTTGTGCCCCTGAGCTAGAGGCTCTGCCAGTATTTTCACTGCAAATTCTTCTCTCCAGAGGCTTCTAGTCTGGAATAGCCTAGTCCTGGCTAATAAGCAAAACTCTGACCAGAATCTACCTTTTTACTTGGCTTTATTGATAAATAATGTTAACATAATGAATAATCATCCCTTGGCGGTCCCTCCATACCAAATTAGGGCTACATTCTGGCCAGAGCAGAACTAGCCCCAAGACAGCATACGCCTCCCCTCTCCCATGTGCTGCTCCTGCTCCAGGGGCCAGTGTGCAGGAGGGAGGGACCAAGGCTCCCCCCAGCAACCCCATTTGCGAGGTGTTGAGAGAGCAGGCCATGCAGCTGCCCTGCGCACACGGAGTGCCGTTGTGCTTGGCCCTGACACAGGCTGTACAAGGGATAAAGGGAGGCTCCTTGCCCTTTCCTGACCCTTGCACTGCCTACGGACCAAGCAGGATCTGGTCCCAAGCGAGCAGTTTAAGAACCTGGTCTTTGCTTTGCACCCGGCTAGAGGAGGAAGTGTCCTGCAGGGAGCCCAATTCCCCATTGACACCAGTGCACGGTGGGCATGAAGCACCACCATTTGGAGCTAGCTGCGTTTTACACCCCCTTTGCACTGCTGTCAATGATGGGAGAGCAAGGGAATCTCTTCTGAACAGACTGCTTTGAGCCTCCCCTAGCCCCTCGCCCTTACCTATTCACTGTAATATCATCACCTAGCTCTTCTCACATTTTATTACATCGAGTGTCTCTGGAACGTTTCTGAGACTGCACCTCTACCATTTTACTTGTTTTATTAATCTAAAACATTGACGAGCCTGAGCCCCGAAACACACCTCTCCAGAGAATGTAGGTTTTGCTTCTAGTCACTCTTACCTCCTGTATTCAGTGTTTGATTCTGACAACCAGTTGGATGCAATTCTCTTACTGCCTTTGATGCTTCCAGGTTTGAAAGCAGACTCTCTAATGAATGCATCATAACCGGAACTGTGTTTAAAATAGATTAGAAAAATGTTTTGTAAAAATGCAGCCTTTAGACAAACTTATTGGATGTCAAGCTGTGACCAAATCTGTTCAACACAGGAGCGGAGGAGGTCTTAATAAAATATTTCTTTATGGGAAGCTGCATTTGCATAATAAGATGTCCCACTTTCCCCCAGACTTCATTTTAATAAAGCAAGTGGCATCTATAAACTATGAAGCCCAGTAACATCAACCAGCCAAAAAAGCATGCCCTTTGCTCGTAATGAGAGTAGGAGTGCCCAAAAGGAGAAACGTAACTTAAATGAATGAGCCCTCGATGCTGTCAGGTAGCAAAGAAAGGACAGATGTTTGTTCGCATTAGGAAACTCTGCAGAATAACCAGGGAGTGGCTCTCAGTATGGCCAAGCCCACACGGGAGTCGTCCTCTCTGAACGGACTGTGGCATCAGTAGCTGAATTGTTCTGTCCTGAATCCACGGTATGAACCGTGTCACTGAACATGCCTCTTCATACATCTTTTTCATTTTTTAGTTCCCAGAAGTTGAGACCTTGTTTGAAGCAGTCATAATTTCGTGGTTATTAGAAGACAGATACGTAGGTGGCTTTCATTGGCTCCTTCTTGTCTGCAGCATGCTATTCTTCCTGACCAAAAGCACAATGACATGAGAGACAGAGATTCGATGTGCACTACAATGGGAAGCTGTGTTCTGACCTCTGCTTGCTTTATACAAAATAAAATATTTGCTTCTTTGACTTAAGTCTCTTCTCTTCTTTCCTTTCCTTGCACTGAGAACAGGCAGCTGAAAACAAAATGCATGTATTGAAAAGTTCACCAATACGTAAGTGCAGCCCGCTGCCGCGGGGAGCTTTAAGGGACATTTCTCAGTGTGTACAGGGGTCCTTAGTATCATCTGCACTTAAGTCTTAATAAACAAAGTTTCTGGCAACTTTTACTTCAAATAGATTTTTGCTCTGTCATTGAATCTGTGCATTTTAATGATCCCACTCAAAATTCTAGCTTCCCAGGAAAGGGCAAAACTTCCAGGGTTTATTTTACTAGGTGTTTGTAGCAAAACTGTGAAGCTCTTCAGAAAATGTCTTTCACTGCCAATGTCTAAGACACTTTTTCAATCTGCTGGCACGTTGACTGGCTCTTGTAAGGTTGAATTAGGTGGGTGTTCTAACTCATTTGCTAAATACTTTTTGGCATCACCAGAAATTTTGCACTTAGGCAATTTTCAGTGTTTCAGCCTTTAGAATTCCTCACACTCCTTTTCTGCTGCATTTTTAGTTTAAATTAAACCTTTGTAGCAAGAAGCATTTTCTTTCTCACAGATGGCTGCAAAACTTTCATATTAGGGTTCATTTAAGCAGTTACACAAAGATCTTTACAATATGCACAAAACTAGGTAAACTTTTCCATCTCCTTTCTGGCTTTGTGCAGTCCTTAGCACCGCCTCTCTGCCAGCAGAGAACACCTGATATGTTCGGGTTTCCTCATGCCTGTGTCTGGGCCCAGGGTAACTTTTCCTGAGTTCTGGTGCATTTTTCTAAAGGAAATAATGGAAGAATTGTGCAGTGCCATAGATTATCTCTGATTACTGCCACACAATTTTAACACACCTGGTTAATGTCCCCCCCATTATTGGAAGCAAAACCAATCCATTGTGTAGGTTTTCCACCTATAAAAATGATCTAAATGAGATACTTGCCATTGACCTTACAAAATGGCTCTAAAAAAGCTCATCTGTAAGGGCTGAAGTTCAATCATGATCATGGTAGTGTCATGGGCTCATCTCTAACTGTACGGTCTAGTGGACCATGGGGCTTATTTTAACCTGTGCTTTGTGTGCTGCAAGCTTTGTGAATGCTCTGACTATCCTGGCTTGTGTCTTGTCTGACGTGGCTTGATGGCAATTCCTCTGTTTGGCAAACTCGTGCTCCTCGCTCGGCGAGAGCAGCCCCGTTCATGATGCACCCCGAGGTATTCGCGGGAACGTCAGTTTGTCACCACCGTGGACTGGAGAAGAATCATGTATTTCTGTCTTGCAATCTAGCGGAGAACAAATGCCTGGCTGATTTTATACTTATCAAGTAAGAATATTATTAGAGTCAGATTGAACAACAAATAACAGTACGGAGAGCATACAGCAGCGCGTGTAGGAATACACTCCCCCCTTCGCCATTCTGCACACAGCCTTGTGAGTAGTACATGAAAGTGTGAAAGGGAAAGGCCAGCAAAACTCATGTGTTAGAGCAAAGAACATAGATGCACAAGGACATGTTCCCCTGGTGAAAAGCAGGTGCTACTAGCCCCCTCCAGGCCAAGGCCGGTGGATGCTCAGTGTGGAGTTTACGGTGCAATGCTGAAACTTTTCTTGCCAGCTCACCCCCAGCATGGCGCTGCACCTACTTTTGTCACAAGCTGGACAGCAATCATATGCTGTCACTTCCTAGCATTCTGCTTTTAATGACTTTGGCAGCTGGCCCAGCTCATTTCTGAGCACAGCTTGATTCCCAGTCCAGGTAAAATGGTTATGTGAGGGAGTTCAGAGCGGGACCTTGTTGGACACTTTGCCTTTAGTGGAAGGAAACACTGATGCGTATTTGATTTGAAATGCATGGTAACGCAATGCTTGGGATTTGCACAGGCTGCCCAGAATGGTCAAGGACTCCAAAGGAACATTGCAGCCAAGCCACCCGGCACCATTGCTTGTTCCATTCATAGTAACTATTATTCCTTGTTTAGAATTTAAGCTCCTCAGAGCAGGAACCATCTCTGTCCCTTTGTCGCATTCAAACCCGTGCAAATTTTCAGTGTTTAGCCGAGGATCAACAGTAAGAAGAGCATTAAACTCCAGCGTGGACAGGGTGTAGGGGCTATTATATACTCTGCTATTACTACGAGTGAGAGCTTTCCACATTCACAGTGCTTTCCAAATATTAAGAAACTCTTACCACACCCCTGGGAGTTGGGGTAAGTAGGTCTCATGGCCTGCGCAATTAGAATGATTTCAGGCTGTGGAGCAGTTCATCAGGTGCATATGTTACCTTCGGAAAAAAGGGTCCTGCTTTCAAAGCCGAAACGTATTCAAAGTGTTCCTGGTGGAGTTCTTTATTAAAAGGGTTTTTTATGGGCATATTAAATTCCTCCAGAGTTCTCAGTGCAATACCATTAAGAAATCATGGCTTTTTTTTTTTTAAGATCCTTTTCCCTTGAAAACTGACAAAATGGATCCCCACAATACGCTGCACACTCATTATAGCCTTTGCAATTTCTGAAATGGAACCATGTCTTTTTTCAGTTCTCACTCTGTAAGAAAAAAGAAAGAAGCAAACGAAAAAATGATTTAAAAAAACCTCAACCCCTCCTCCTCCTCCTCTTCATTCATATATTACAAAAAGAAAAATCACAGATTGTGTATTTCAGAACAGAGAAATCTGTGTAGCCTATCCTTCAAACCAGCCTGAACCTCTGGGCAGCTTTTATAGCTAATAGCTCTCTGGGAAAAAAACACAACAGGACAGAATAGACTGAACATGTCAAGATCCCTGTGTTTGCCTGGGACTTTCGCCTAATGAAATTCAGCATCTGCATAAAATTTATGAGGAGAGGGGGTTCTCATGCAATTTTTCAGTGCAAATTAGATTAAGTGGCTCCCACTTCAACACATGCCTGCACATATTGGACGATGCCACAGAGTTCCCCGGTGCTGGGGACGCAAAAGGAAGAACAGAGGCTGAAGCAATGGAGATGGCTGCAGTACCTCATTCGAGGGAGTTATTGAGGTAGCATTCTGAAAGGAGTTTGTTTTGGGTTTTTACTGTCTCTGATGTATTCACCCAGCTTTCCTGCCTGCATTTTGAGTTCTGCCACATGTTTATTATGGCTGCAGACAGCAGCAAGGCTTGGTGATTCCATGCAGACAAAAGCAGACCTACACTTCCAGGCAAAGCTGAAAATGAGCCTCTGAAACTTTTGAAGTTTGCGACGTATTTTGCTTTGTAAGCCAAATCCTAGCTCATCCCTTCCCTGCATGGATTAGGGAGTGCTGAACTGGGCATAGTGATACCTCCTTAGGTACGGCCCCTTGTGCTGCCATCTCATGGGCCACGGAGGGCAGGCCTCCAATGCACACCTGCATGCTTTGGTATTCGTGCACTCTAACTCAATACAAAATGGCCATCCCAGCACAGGATTGAGAGAGCACTTTGCTACTACAAGGTGCCACACTCTGGTGAGAGTAAAACCGATGAAAGGTCCCACTGCACTTGTCGCTGGGACAGGACTACGAACCACAGTGGTTACATTCTGCCTTCGCACACTGTCCCAGGGAGTTGCAGTTGGATAGGGTATTATGTTTCCGCAGAGCGGGGCGCTGCAGTGTTACCTGCTACTGAATTCCCCCACCCCACCCCAGAGGCTGCTGCATTTCAGGGGCAAGGAAAATATCTCTCTTACCTACCACACAGCGCAGTGTGATGTCTAATTAGTTAACGTCTGCACAGAGCATCGAATGAAAGGTGCTAGAAAAGTGCCGAGATCTCAAAGTATTGTATTATTAGTGTTGGTTAGAACCCACTGGCCCATTCATATAGGGCACCATAACATTCACCTAAGAGCACGGCTAATGGCCAGGTGTACAGCTCACTTTGCCCAGTCTATACTCATGTTCAATCTTAGCACCTATTCAGTCCTTCATCACAACTGAAAGAAGCTGAGCCTCAGACCGGTCCCCACATTTCTCCCACACATTATGTACAAGGAATATCCTGACACATTATAATGTACCTTATAAATAACGCTGAGAAGAGGCACTGCATAGTCATACGCTGCCCGTGTCACTGCTTTTAGTCATAATAAGACCCTGTGAGAAACTACTTCAGCTTCTCACCACCGTTACTTTCATTTGTCAAGCCAGGCAGACGACACTAACATCAGTCATCTTGAATCAAACACTGAGAAAACTTGTAAGTGCTCATGGTCTGAGAGATGAGTCAGTCCCCTTGGATATATATTTCCTATTTTAACCCTTCCAGACTGGAAGGATCCCTGGCACCAGGACATCTGCATTTAGGGCCCCATTCAGCAAAGTCCTTAAACCATATGCTTCAAGTTCTGTGCATTGACATCCAAGTCAAGCACATGCTTCACTGGTTTGCTGAATAGGGCTAAACGGAGGCATGTGCTTGAAGGTAGATATGTGGGTGCTGAACCAGGGCCTTGGGGCTAAATAGAAAGTGAGGAGCGGAGGCAAGATGATCCCCCAAAAGAAGGGTGTTGTTACCAGTGAACCAAGATGTCCTGCCCTTCAAAGAAGTTGTTCATTTCAGGCGCTGACTCATCAAATCATATTCAACCCCAGTTCCCCATGAGTACATAGTACTCAGCGCATCTGAAGACTTTCCCTCTACAGCGGCCATAGGCTCTTTCAGTGAGCAGACCCCTCCCGGCACAGTAGGGTCCTGGTTCATGACTAGGGTTCCTAGGGGCTACAGTAATACAAATAAATAATATTAATATGAATCTCTGCTCTGCTACAGGCTTTCTGTGTGACTTTGGGTGAGTCACTTAGCCGCTCTGTGCCTTGGTTCCCCATCTGTACAACGACCTAGACCTGGCAGTCCAGGTATCCACCAATGCTGATAGAAGTTGGTCCTACACAATCGTGGGGTTAGAAAACGAGCAATGATGATGAATAATAACATGTCCAATGTTCTAGGCACAGTACCTGCTCCTTGTACTCCTGTGCTGTCTCTCCTCTCCTCATCCTCCCAGCACATCGTTCTCCGCTGTTGCCTATCCTAGCAGTGACTGAGAAATAGAACAGCTTGTGTTATATAGGCCCCAGACTCTTCCCACTCCCAGCATGCTTTGTTAAAAGGTTGCTAATAGTCAGACCCTCCCCCCCCCACACACACACACCTTTCCTCTGCCCTACGAGGCAGCAAAACCAGCTGGTCTAATTGCAAGGCAGTCACTAATGTTTGGTCCAGGCTAGGTATAAATGTTCCAGGTGACAGCATTTGCATTGCTTTCCTTGGAACCCACTGCTTCAGTGCAGGGACTGTAGAAAACCACATCCTCTGGAGAAAAAGGGGGTGGGAAGGAAGAAATAGCAAATGGCTTTTTTGGCAGGATGTCAGTTGTACACAGGCACCAAAAAATGGAGATAAAAGGCACTTTACCAGCAGGACTATTGACTGGATTTGTTACTTCTCCAGAGTTCTAATATGCTCTCCTGTGAGCTAGCAGAAAAGGCCCCATGGCAGTCCAAGCTGATGGAATATTGTTTGTGGTCTTCTTACAAACAGAACTGCAATTTTGGTTAACAGTTTTTTTAATACAAAAATGACATTAATTTACTCTGTTATGTTAAACCCTGGGAACAAACAAGTGAAAGATGTTTTAATAGAAAGACTACACAGGAAATAAAGGGCCCAGTTCATCCCAGATCTCCAGGGAGCTGTGCCACACATGACACACAATTGGATCAATATTCTCGACTAATCTGGACCCGGAATGAGGTTTTGCTCTTAATGCATAGGATACGAGTGTGCCGTATTAACACTTCTAATGAGCAAAGAGGCTGGTGATAACTAGGTTAGGGAAAAGTGGGATATGCAGTCCTGGGAGAAACACTTACTGGAAAGTGATGGGAGAAGGGATTAAGGCAGCTGGTATTACGATCAGTCAATCCCAGGCTCATAGAAATCAGAGCTGGAGAGGCTGATAAGGAGGTGTCTGCTCACTTTACACTGGCCCAGGAGCATAGAGCCAGGCTAGCAGCATTGGCTGGGAGGCCTGAGACTCAGAACCCTGCCCTATTTCCCAAAGTACCGTCTAGAGCCGAGTATAGTTGAGCATCTCACATGCAGTCCAATTTCCCGTGGAATCCAAGCGCTAATGTTTGTCAGTTTAGCTATATTTCCCTTAGGAGCAGGGCCCTTAGCGTCCCAGCTCTCTCCGCTCTTGGGAACATTCCATTAGCAGATCACCTTTCTCTTTGATTCGGAGCAGGAGGCCTGGGAGCGCTTTCTTACTGGAATCAGCCACAAAAAGCCAATTCAATTATATCCCCTGCGCCGAGATCCTGATGTGAAGGCCCTGGTAATTATAGAACAGGTGAAAAGCAACATCTTAACGAAAGCCCCCACAGAAGAACAATTAGGTGGAAGCACATGGTTCTGTGCCTGGACGGCTGCCCAGCAAAGGGCTGCACGGCAGCTGCTTTCAGGCAATCACTTTCTAATCAAACCTCCTGTCCCTGGCTGTGGGCTTAGCCCGCACCGCTGCAGCCCCCAGAGAAATAAAGCAGTTAAAAGAGCTAGTACAATGGTGAGCCAAACCCGCATTTCAGTTTCTTTGGCCATTAGTTAGCTGCTCCCTGCAGCCACATTTACACGGTTGGCCTCCACAGGCTCCGCAATCCCTGTGCAGCCAGTGGGGCATCCTGCTCCGTGGTTAGAGCACCGTGCTGTGACAGCGGCCCACAGTGCTCGGGGAGCGGGCTGCTGGGAACAGCTGTCCTCTTGGCCTGTTGCCAGGAGGACGCGTGGCTCAATAGTGCTAGTGTGGACAGAATATTTTTGCAATAGAGTGGAAAATACGCCACTCAACAAGCTGTTTGTTGCAAGGACTTTTCACGTACATGCACAGAATGAGTGCTGCCCTGGGAGGTTCATTACATCGATTGATCCAACAACCTTTAGTTGTGCATGCTAATACAATCTGATCAAACTTTAATGAGACCAGGCTCACCTCTGTGGCAATGCAGGATATTGCATAAACCAGCAAAGATGCTGCGCAAATGACACGGGCGGTGGGTGTGAGGACCCCATAAGGCATGTATGCAGTGGGAGGGGATGGTGGATAAATGGGGAGCTGAGTTGTGTCTGAGAGGAAGGATGGACAAGTGGTTAGGACACAACCCTCAGATTTGGGAGGGGCTAATTTCCAGATCTGCCACAGACTTCCTGTGTTACCTTGGGCACACAGCAAATCACAGAAATGTCGAGCAGGAAGGGACCTTGAGAGGTCCTTACATCCAGCCCCCTGTGCTGAGGCAGGACCAAGTAAACAGACCATCCCTGACAGGGGTTTGTCCAACCTGTTCTTAAAAACCTCCAGTGATGGGGATTCCACAACCTCCCTTGGAGGCCTGTTCTAGTGCTTAGCCACCCTTAGAGTTAGGAAGTTTTTGTAATATCTCATCTAAATTTCCCTTGCTGCAGATTAAGCCCATCACTTCCTGTCCTACCTTCAGTGGACATGGAGAACAAATGATCACCCTCCTCTTTATTACAGGCCTTAACGTATCTGAAGACTATTCTCAGGTTCCCTCCTGTGGCTTCTTTTCTCAAGACTAACCATGCTCAGGTCTTTTTAATCTTGCCTCACAGGTCAGGTTTTCTAAACCTTTGATCCTTTTTGTTGCTGTCCTCTGTTCTCTCTCCTGTTTGTCCACATCTCTCTCAAAGTGTCATGCCCAGTACTGGACACAGAACTCTACCCAAGGCCTCACCGGCGCCAGGTAGAGTGGGACACTTACTCCCTGTGTCGTATGTATGATACACCTGGTGACACCCCAGAATTAAATCAGCCTTTTTTTGCAACTACATCATGTTGTTGGTGCTTATTCAGTCTGTGATCCACTGTAACCCCCAGATCCTTTTCGGCAGTGCTATGACCTAGCCAGTTATTTCCCATTTTGTAGTGCTCCGTTTCATTTTTCCTTCCTAAGTGCAGTGCTTTGCAGTTGAATTTCATTTTGTTGATTTCAGACCAATTTTTCAAGGTTGTTTAGAACTCCTCCAAGGTGCTAGCAACCCTTCCCAGCTCAGTGTCCTCTGAAAATTTTATAAGCATATGCTTCTGTCATAAATATAAAGGGAAGGGTAAACACCTTTAAATCCCTCCTGGCCAGAGGAAAAACCCTTTCACCTGTAAAGGGTTAAGAAGCTAGGATAACCTCGCTGGCACCTGAAAATGACCAATGAGGAGACAAGATACTTTCAAAGCTGGAGGGGAGGAGAAACAAAGGTTCTCTCTGTCTGTGTGATGTTTTTGCCAGGACCAGAGCAGGAATGCAGGTCAGAACTCCTGTAAAGGGCTAATAAGCAATCTAGTTAGAGATGCGTTAGATTCTGTTTTGTTTAAATGGCTGATAAAATAAGCTGTGCTGAATGGAATGTATATTCCTGTTTTTGTGTCTTTTTGTAACTTAACGTTTTGCCTAGAGAGATACTCTATGTTTTGAATCTGATTACTCTGTAAGGTATTTACCATCCTGATTTTACAGAGGTGATTCTTTTACTTTTTCTTTAATTTTAATGATTTAATTGGGGATTGCTCCTGCTTTGAGCAGGGGGTTGGACTAGATGACCTCCTGAGGTCCCTTCCAACCCTGATATTCTATGATTCTAATTAAATTCTTCTCTTAAGAACCTGATTGCTTTTTCATTGTTCTTAATACCAAGGGTTTGGGTCTGTGTCCACCGATGCAAATTGGTGAGGATTTTTATCAAGCCTTCCCTAGGAAAGGGGGTGTAGTGCTTGGGGGAATATTATGCGGGGGGAGACGTTTCCAAGTGAGCACTTCCCTGTTCTTTGTGTAACACTTTGGTGGTGGCAGCTTTTAACCTAAGCTGGTAAGAATAAGCTTAGGGGATCTTTCATGCAGGTCCCCACATCTGTACCCTGGAGTCCAGAGTGGGGAAGGAACCTTGACAGCTTCACTCTATTATCCAAGTCATTAATGACAGCATTGAATAGTACCAGATCCCGGACAGATCCCTGTGGAAGCCCACTAGTTACAACCCCCACCCCCCAGTTTGACAGCAAACCATTGATAACTACAGCTTTTGATAACTATAGCTTTTCAACCAGTTATGCAGTATTTATACACTTTGCAGTAATTAACCTACACCACATTTCCCTTGATTGCTTATGAGAATGTCGTGTGGACTTGTGTAAAATGTCTTATTAAAATCAAGATATGTCTATTGCTTCTCCCCACCCTGTAACTCTGTCAAAGAAGGAAATTAAGCTGCTTTGGCTATAATTTATAACTCTGTTATCCTCTAGGTACTTACCAACTGATTGTTTAATCATTTGTTCCAGTATCCTTCCGGGTATCCTGGTCTATAATTCCCTAGGACCTCTTGTTTCTCTTTTTAAAGCTATGTTTGCTCTTCTCCAGTCCTTTGGGACTGCACCTGTCCTCCATGAGTTCTCAAAGATAATTGCTAACAGTTATGAGATTGCTTCAGCTAGGGCCTTCAGCACCTAGGATTAATTTCATCAGACCTGCCGACTTGAAGACATCCAACTTATCTGTACATTTTTAACCTTTTCTTTCCCTGTTTTGGCTTGCATTCCTTTCCCCCTTGTTGTTCATAGTACTTGTGTTAAGTATCTGCTAACCATTGACCTTTCTAGTGAAAACTGAAGCAAAATAGGCATTAAACACCTGAGCCTTCTTGATGTCATCAGTTATTAGCTCTCCATCCCATGTAAGCAGGGGACCTACACTTTCCATTGCCTTTCTCTTGCTCCTAATGTATGTAAAGAACCTCTTTTTCTTGCCTTTTATGTCCCTTGCTAGGTGTAACTCATTTTGTGCCTTAGCATTTCTGATTTTGTCCCTATATGCTTGTGCTAGTCTTCCATGTTCCTTCTTAGCCATTTGTCCATGTTTCCACTTTTTGTAGGATTCCGTTTTTGATTTTTCACATCATTAAAGAGCTCCTGATGGAGCCATATTGGCCCCTGACTGTTCTTCCGATCTTTCCTTCTCACCAGAATAGCTGGCAGTTGTGCTTTTAATATTGTCTCCTCGAAAAACTGCCAGCAATCTTGAACTCCTTTATCTCTTAGAGATAAGGTCCCATGGGAAGAAAATCTGAGTGTGTCGGCTTTTTTAAAGTTCATTGTCCCTAGTCTGCTGTTCTCATTCCTGCTTTTACTTAGACTAGTGAAATCTACCATTTCATGATCACTTTCACCCAAATTGCCTTCAACCTTCAGATTAACAACCTATTCCTCCCCGTTACAACCAAATCTAACAAGGCTGTGCCCCTGGTTATGTCCTCCTGCTTCGGAAGCAAAAAATTGTCCCCAATACATTCCAAGAACCTATTGGACATTTTGTGTTTTGCTGTATTACAGCAGATGTTTGGGTAGTTAAGGGCCCCCATTACTATTAGATCTTGTATTTCTTTTACGTGTTCTAGAAATACCTCATCCACTTCCTCTTCCTGACCAGGTAGTCTATCCCTTGATAGCCCATTCCCCCTCCCTGTTTATCTTCACCCACAGACTTTCAATTGGCCTGCCTCCATACCTCCTTCTGGGCCTCAGAACAAGTGTATATATTCTTGACGTATAATAAACACCTTCTCCCTTGTGTCTTTGCCTGTCCTGATGAGCAAGTGATATCCCTCTAGACGGATATTCCAGGCATGATCTTCATCCCACCCTGTCTCAGGGATGATAATTAAGACATAATTTAGCTTATGGCCTAATAACTCTAATTCTTACGGTTGAGTTCCCATACTCCTTGCATTTGTATATAGGCATCTAAGACACTGAGCAGATTCCCCCACTGTTATCCCTTCTGTTGCTCCTGTGACCCTTGGGTAATTTTCCATCCCTCGCACCCCAACATACAGCCCTTTGTTAAAGTAAGGTCACTTTTTTTAAAAATATACCGACCCATGGGCTTTTATTACTGGCCCCTTTGAACCTAGTTTAAAACCCTTCTCACTAGGTTTCTGAGTTGGTGTTCAAAGATGCGCTGCCCTTTCTTGGGCTGGTGGCCCCCCAGCTCTTGCCAGCAGACCTCCTTCCCAGAGCAGCAGCTCATGGCTGAGGAAAGCCCTCCTGTCGACATGTCCGTGCAGCCATGTGTTCATCCCCAGAGTGTGCAAGTTTCTGCCTGGACCCTTACGCTCAACCAGGAGACATTTAGCCTCTGTACGATGGGGATAGTTGAGCTGCCCTGTCCCAGCGGGGTGGTGTGAGGCTAAATACATTGAATGTTGCTTTGGTGCCGGGAGTAATACCTGTGATAGATGGGGAGGCTACACACTGATATACAGAGCTGGAACCAATTTGTTCCCTCCTCCTTTTAGTTAAGCCATTTGTTATGGTAATGTCACAACTACACCTGATGGAATGACATGGGATCGCTCAGAGGCGTGACACACACAAATATGGGAGCTCAGAATGTTGCCCGCTCTATTGCTAGAGTGATGATGATCAGTGTTTGTCTTAAAGTCCCAGCTCCCGGAGCCAAGTGACCGCACAGGCAGCTCCTGTATGGGCCTGGACACACACACACCATGGCAGGGCAGCAGAGGCTGAGTAGGGCTTTCTCTGCAATTGCTCCTCTTGCCCAGTGGATGCTACGGGACCCGGCACAGGTACTGAGAGCAGGGAGAGTGTCTCCCCTGTGCTCTCAGTGCCCCCCTGCTGGCACTGGCTGAGGCAGGGATCCTGTGTAAAAGCTCATGTGTGAGCCTGGAATCACAGGGTGTCTCATACGGCACATGCACCGGGTCGGGGGACCTGAAGTTGCAAGGGCAATCTGAGCTCTGGCTTCTCCTAACACATGAATGCCTGACTTTGTGTTTAATACGTATTTAAAAGAACATGACTACGGTTACAAAAAAGCTACATGAATGGCACATTTACGTCGCCACATGTCGGAATGCTAATTTTGGAGGTATTGTACAGCAGCATCATTCACTCCTGTTACCATGTCTGATGGTAGCAACCAACTAAGCCCAAGGCTCTATTCTGCTAATCACTGTACAAGAAAAGTGAGAATTAATCCTTGCCCCAGGGATTTACAATCTAAACAAACAGGCCAGAAAAAGGCGGGAACAGAGACATGCTCAAGGTCACACAAGTCAGTGGCAAAGCAGCCCAGATCTCCAGCGTGTTAGTTCAATCCCCTATCCAATGAACCCTGCTGCAGCTCTACATTAAGCACCTTCGCAGTGTTAAAGGACTAGGCCAGCCATTTGGCTCATTCTTGTTCCTGCTATTTTTGCCTGGCTGGAAGCACATTTCCCCTGTAGCAAACTGGCTGGGCCACAGAAGACGTGACCCTGTTTTGCATAATCACCAAAGTTAGCGTGTAAAAGAAAATCTCCACACAGAGCCTCAGTTTATAGTTAATTTTAATCCAAAATTGCTGTGTGCAAATAACTAAATGACCTCAAAACCTTACCTAAATTGCTTGTTCTTTAGTGGCAGTAGCAAAGCATGATTCCTTAGACATTGAGCTTGTTATTTGGAATCAATACAACATCACACTGCTGCAGTGGATTCACTGCACAATAAAATGTAAATATTTACACTTGCAAAGGAAAAGTAGATCTGAGCCTAATATGAAAACGTTTTAATTTATTTATGTATTTTGGCTTTGCAGGACACAAAGGAAATTGCTCAATCAAGAGAAAAAGCTTTGCACATCATCTGACAACCACCCAGGGGGAACTGAGGTTTATGATAGCACGTTTCAGCCTCAGGCCACTGAGTTGCATGCCTTTGAAACACCCAGACCATAAGGAGATCTATGCTTATGGAGCTGACAAAGACTGTTGATCAGTCACTAAGCTCTGGCTAGGAATAAATACTGTCATCGTATTGTGTAAACGATACAAACACATTTTTTTAACTTTGCGCACTCTTTAATGCACAGGAGGCAAACGGGTGGTGGGTTGGTTAAGTCACAGTAGGAAATACAGGACGGTGGCAGTTTACGGCCTTGCGTGGGAAAACAGTTCTTCCGGTTCCTATTGTGTTTTAGCTACGCTTACTAGCATTCACCACGACAGCGTTTTGTAGTTTGTCAGTATCAATGACAGCATGTTACAGCATAACTTTCCTTGTCTTGGAATGCAATGTGCCATCACCTCCATCTCTTGTGGGGCTCCCATCTCCCTTCCCTGAACTGACCAAGATGCTCACAGCAGTCTAGTAATACCCTGTGTTGCTAGTAAAAAGCTGGAGGGGAGCCGGTCCTCAGCTGCTACAAATCGGCATAGCAACAGTGACTTCATCGGCGTTAGTCACATGCTTACTGCTAGGCACATACGTAAGTGTTTTGCTGGATCATGACCAGAGGCTCTGCACCATGCAGGATCTAGCCCGCTCTGAATCAAAGCTAAATTTGTAATTTTACCAGGGACAGCATTTAGACACGGTGCTGGGATGTTTAAAGGCAGCCACAAACAGGCCATAGCGGATGGAAGAGTGTGGGAGGAGTAGCCTGCTGGAAGCCCAGGGGGCGAGAGGGTGACTTCTGGAGCAGCATGCTCAGGAATTCAGGCTTCAGTGATGCACCTCACTGGGTGTGAGCAAGGAAACTAGTTTGCTGGGCACGGAATGCTGCAAGTTCAGAAATAGCCATCCTGTGCCTCGGGGTACTGTGCTGTCAAACTGCTTTTTTGGTACATTAGCCTCCATGAGACCATCATGCAGGGCCAGGCTCACAGCTGCTGCCGGAAGAGTTACTGCCTTCGCCTAGTTATTAGATCAGCTGCTTAGTGGTTTTTATTTCTACCTGTATTTAGAACGTGTCAGACCAGCTTTAGGCACTTTGGGCACTTTTTCAATTGTTACCTCCTGGTTTTATGACTCCCCATATTTTGTAAGGCTCTGTTGGGATGGAGTCTGTCCCTGCTAACCAAGAGTCTGACCAGCTCCCAGGCAAGTCAGTGAGATTTTTTTCTTTTGAGGGTAATGGGAGCTGGAGGAAGCCCCTTTGCTACAGGGAATATCCTTCCATGAATCGGTTTGCGTCTCCAGTGCTTTTGTACCTGCCAATGATGCAACATTAAAACCGTCTCTCTTTGAGTAAGGCAGACGCTTGAGAAGGGAATGTCTCCATACGAGACTGCAAAAGGCCAAGTGGCGGCATTTGCCAAGTTTCTAATTAAGGTAATTAAAGTGTGCTTTCTTTTCCAGTGGCTACGTCTTCTGAGAGCGTCCGTCAGGGCAACGATTTCTGTAAAGAGCGCCTTAGTTTGCAAGGCATTCAGAAAGTTAGCTAGGATTGATTTGGCCGTCACTTGTTCTAATATTGCACCCAATAATGGATTTTGTATATAGGAATTCATTTGGCTTTTCTTCCCACATACCTGTTTTATTCAACACCACGACTGCTTTTTGCCGTATACTAATAATGCTACAATAATTCTCTATCTCGTTTTATAAATGAAAACGGCTGTGAACACGCCAAACATTCACAGCTGTCCAAGCATGACGGAGTGTTGACTTCATGGCCCTTGGAATGTCAGCTTGCAAGCGTGATGCTGATGGGGGGAAATATGGATTTGGGTGTGGAAGTTTAGGAATCCAGCTTTGAAAACTTCAGCCTAAACTTCTACCACATAACTGTGTGTGTGTGAGAGAGAGAGAGAGAGAGAGAGAGAGAGGCTGACTAGTAGCCTGAAGAAATCAGTGGATTCTTTTTATCTCCCCAGTGCTCACCCATACCTCACTGCAGAACTATTTTAATTATATGGATCCCTTTAGCTTGGCCTTCCTGACAAACTTGCTGTGATGCTTGAAAGGCTATTGTGTTTATGACAGCTTCAGGCAATGGAAACACAGCCACTGGCTTGATTGAAACAGTATTTTTAAATCATGCTGCCCCCTTAACATTGGTCCTTTCTTGTAGGATGGAAGAGTCTTTGGTTTAACTAGGATTTTAAAGAGCCCAGAATGAGACAGAACATACAAGAATGGGTAGAGAAGTAGTGTTTGCAAGCCAGCAGAAAGCCCTAACTGTCAATGAGTTACCAGTACCTCCGCTTCATGTGTGGGTCAACCAGCAACATTGGAGACTGTCTGGTGGACTTCTGTTCTCAGCATCGTATCCTCTGAGTACTGAGCCAGCAAGCTCCAAGAGGGGCAAAACGAAACACAGGAGTTCCAGGAGCATGGCTTGCCCAGGAATGGGTAGGATACCCAGAGGATACTTGCATGTACCTTGGACAACCCTGGCCTGGTCAGCCCCATAGCCTTTCCTTTTAGTTTACAGCAGCCCCGCTCTTCCGCACGCCGAATGTCTGAGTGAGAGGCTGCTCGCTGGCTGCAGAGCAAACCAGGGCTCACGAACTAGGTCACTGACGGTATTGCTGAAAACTGAGGGGTCTCGCGCCTCTGAGAAGAAGAATGACTGTACAGCCCCAACACCAAGCAAAGCTATTTGAATGACAGCCCTGTCTGGCTGCACTAGTAACCGGTGTGCGGTGTTGGACCCAGTGTTCGTTGGTGCTTGACTTCCCCATGCTGGCAGGACTCTTTGCACCCATCGTCATTTGCGGGAGCTGTAAGTGTTGCAGACACTTGCCATCGGCTGATGGGTTGCAACCCGAGCTACACAATGTGTACAGCAAAAGCAGGGCTAACTGCCTGCCAGACACAACGGGTCAATATCTTATTGGATCAGACTCTTATCATCCGGTGTTTATATCACAGCCATTCACAGCCTTGGCCTCTTCGTGAAAGCCCCCTTTCCAAACGCAGGCCACCCCCCAAAAATGCACACACAGACCCGCACCCCGTTTGGAGTCTGTATCAGGAGATGCAGGTATCGCGGTGGGAAGCTGAAAGCGCATTAAACAAAGTGCCACACAGCCTCTCCTCAGTGGGATTGATCCATTTCTCAATGTCCATATGTCCTGCACGAGGGAACGGGAACCACCGTGCAGCCTGGATTTCACTCGTAACTCAGAAAACCACTGGTCAGGGAAGGGCCTTCCTCTGCCATCTGCAAGGAGCTAAAACCTAATCAACGCCAAGGCTTTCCATGGCCTCCCTCCTTCTTTCCTGTATTTGATGGGATTGAGTTTCATGCCTATTGGAGACAGTGAGTGAACACGTAATTGCTGTGGTGCATGGAGCCTCTTGGCCATTTAGATGTGTTCTTTCTGTAAAGGGTGATGTAACTGAAATTATTCTCCCTGCAGGAGGTTCAATAGGTCTGGAGCCCTCCTCATGCTATTCTCAATGTTTGCCATTGTGACTGGCCTCATGCTTCAGGGTCTAATTCCCTGAAAGCAGCTAAATCCACATCCAGTATATCGGTGTTTTGGGAACCTTCAAACCGGTGTGGGCATGGAGGATTCCTTCGGTACGTAGAGGGGCCGAGGCTGAGCTGGTATCCAAATGGGAGGACTGCGGGGGAGAAGAAATTAGGTCTTGTCCTGTAAAAACAGTAACACGATGGGAAATCTGCCCTTTCACGTGAGTCAGCCTGGGCAGTCATCACAACCGGGAGGAGGCCAAGCCTTATGCTGGGAGAAGCTACACCGTGACTATGAATGAGGCAGAAATGTACCATGTGCACACCTCCACAGGCTCCCCGGCTTCCCCGGCCCCAGTGCCCACGTGGTCCTTCAGGGTTGGCCCAACCAAGTGCCATTTTTCTCCCTGACTGCCCCCCAAAGGTCAGGAGGTCACCGCCTCACACAGCTTTACCTTAGCACAACCGAAGGCTCAAATGGTCCCATTCTAGACCAGATCTACGAAGACAGGAAACCAGCTGGGGCCTGGGACACAGACCGTGTTCTGCGCTTCAGTCTGACGCGTGATGAGAAGTAGGTAGATACCTGGGTGCATCTTGATCTGGTAACGGTGAAACAGACAATAGACTTCTTCTCCTCTGCCCCTTGCCCTGCGAGCCTCCCCCCGCCCCCACGCCTCCGGCTAGGATTCCAGCCCTGACATGCCGCCGGCCAGTTCCGCTATGAAAGGCATGACAGGATCCAGTAACGTATCGGAGGCGAGCTCAGTCCAGGGATTGCTCAGGCGTGTGCCGCGAGTGGGGAAGTGGAGAAGTTCTTGGTTCTCCCGACCATGGCTAGTGCCCTGTGTCGTCTAGCTCTGGAGTCTTTGCCCAGTTTCCGCTCTCAAAAGCCTGACATTTCAAAAATCCCTTTGAGGTCACCGGCCTACAGGCTCAAGGTGCCTGGATCCTGGCTTGTTAGTCAACAGGCCACAGCTGAAGGTGAATGAGTCAAGCTCAGATGGGTGCTTTTTGTACAGCTCCTGCTTACTAGCCTGTCAGCTACATGTTAGCAGCCGATTAAAGCCCCGCTGTCACAGACTCAGTTCGGATAGGCTGGTTTTTATTCTGTTTGAAACCCTGGTGTATTTTCCGCACACACAATAACTCTCCTGGCCCCCGGACTCAGCGCCATCTCCAGGCGTTCTCATGCCCATTCAGAGCGCCCGGCACTGCCAGTCGGACGCCTCCGCACAGAGCTGCCCTGGGCTGGAGTGGCTAATGTTACACAGGTTTCATGCAGTGCCATGGGATTACCTCCGGCAGAGTGAATGGGCTTCAGCTGGGAGGGCTCTCGCCCCTGAGCCCAGCCCAGCCGCTTGCTGCTTTGGGTTGCTGCTCTGAGGCTGCGCCGATGGAGTCTGATGCTTCCCCCCATCCCGGGGTATCCACTGCAGAGTCTCTGCCGCAGCTTCGGGCCTCAGAGGTGAGACTGAATAGAGAACTGGTAACGACAAAGGGGAAACTCCTTGGAAGTGCTTCACTCCAGCAAAGCCCCACTGGGGCTGCTTGGCTGACGAGTACCCAGCGTCACTGACGCCAGCGGGAGTTACTGCTGTCACTGGCTTCTACGGGGGCAGGATCAGGCCTGATCTGTAACTCATCCCTGCTGCGGGATTGGCCATCTCAGACACGGGATATTGACTGGGTGACTCCCAAGCATAGGTGCTGGACCTAGGGGTGCTGTGGGTGCTGCTGCACCCCTGGCTTGAAGGGGATTCCTTTCTATCCAGGGTTTACAGTTTGGTTGAGTGGTTCTCAGCACCCCACACGGTACACATTGTTCCAGCACCCCTCCGCCTAAGATGGGAGCCGGGATGCTGCCAGCCTGGTTAGCTGTAGGGTATTTGCACAAGTGGACACAACATGTCCTCTGTGAGTCTGAACAGATTTGTACAAGCGACCTTGGGTTCCCAACTGTCTGAAATGGAATGAATCCAGTGATGTGGTTGCTGGGAATCGTTCCCCCAGCTCTGCTCATCACTACTTGAAACTCAGCTACCTACCTACCTCTGACTAGACAATACTGAGAGCTAAGGCCTCTGGGCTCCTCCCCTGAGAGGAACAAATTAATTCCCAACCCTGAATCCCAGGCTGCGGGGCTCTCACAGCTGCTGGTCTGGCCAGGGTGCGGGTTATTTCACAGTTGGTGGCCATCAGTGTCTGGGTCTCCAGCCTTATGAGTTGCTGGCTAGCTGTGTACAGGAACGAATTGATTATTTACTCAGCATATCCTCACTCACACAAGCACCTGATTAAAGCCCTGAGTAAGGACCCTCGGGTTTGTCCCTGCATTATTAAATCCAAAGGGGACCCTTTTGGAGACCCTGCGGAAGCTGTGTGTGACTTTCAGCCAGCCAAATGATGCTAACCTCCGTACTTCGGGCATGATACTTGTGGGAAACGAGTTGTTTCTTTACTCGTCGCAGGTGAGCTGCTCAGATGACTTGAAAGCTAGCCATTGCTTTGAATGGAAACCCTGAAAGAGTAGCTTGAGCTTAATTCCAGTGAGCGAACCCTGCGCTTGCAGCAGCCGCACATTGCAAACCAGCTGGTGGGCGAAAAGTTTCTACAGCAGGAACGGTTCCAGAGAGCAGCACACCAGTGTGAGGAGACTTTAGTGAAAACAGAATTTATTTTTAATGGAAATAACAAGTGAGAGGTTCATTTGCATTCATATTGCAAAGCTTCGGCATTGAGGGTACAAATTCAGTCCACCCAGACATCACTCATGCTGAACAAGTGCACAATCTAAAACTGGGGCAAGCTGTGGATGCTGCAAATGCTATGCCTAGGGAATATTAACGCTCCGTTCCACTGGCCTCTGCCTGTGTCTTGGTCAGTGGATGGGGCCATAGCAGCAGTGATAGTCCGGTGGTTGTTGCAGAAGGACAGGAGCAATAATGTGAACGGCGGTGTTCTTTTTACTGAAATGTAGAATATAAAATAATTCATAAAAAACGTGGATTTTTAGTATACGTCCATTTGATCCAACTGGGAACGTAACCTTTGGCTTGGAGTCACCGGCCTGAGCTGGAGGTGACTTTTATTGCCATCCAAACTGACCCAAATGAAAGAAAAACCTTTTCTAACCAAGGCCAAGAAGGAAAGTCCTGCAGTTTATTCCAGATGGGGAAATTCAGCATGTTTTGAAAGACTGGGTGAAGTTCATCCCTGCGCACGGGTCGGCATAAAGGCCGGACACCTTCTGTTTTGGAGTTAATTTTAACCCATGTTAATAAAGCAGTTCAGCAGGTATTTTTTTTAATGTCCTAATTAACACACCGTAAAGAGATTTTATTTTGTAAAAAGTTCAGACTCCTAAATGTCACAAGTGACCATTTTAGGATTCGAGCTATGAACAGTGTTTGAATTCTGTTTGAGCTTATGAATTCTCTATGTTTAACAATAATCCTATTCAGAATCAGACACTCAGACACCCTTCCCTGTCTCCATAGCACAAGTATACAGGCTAGCTAGCCAGGGGGGTTTAAACACCATCAACACCTTAATAGATCTTGCCCAAACAAAACAACCACATGGCTGCATCCTAGGGGAAACCAGTTTTCTCCAGCTTGTCTGCAGAGAGTGAGGGTTCTAAGGAGTGGAAAATCTCCAGAGAGGGCAAAGAGCAGGGACTTAAAAGCACACAGAAGACTGCAAAGTTGAGGTGCGATTCAAAGGGGCAGGTTTCCTGAGTCAGAGGGGACCTGGTGGCTGCGGGACCAGCCTAAGCTAAAGGAAGCTGGCTGCAGCAGCTGAAAGGCGAGCCATGATTCAGAAGAGAAGTCTGACCTGGAGTAGGGATGTCTTGGAGAGGGGAACCTGGAACCCTGAAAGGATGCTGACCCAAATCCTAATGAATGCTCCAGAGTGGCGAGGCAACAAAAGCAGGGAATGGCATATACAGGTATTTATCATGTACCTAGATCTGTATTGCTCTTGCTCTAACATAAAGAGTCATTATTTTGGAAATCCTTTTGCAAAGTTTCTGTCTATTTATGTCAACTATCACGTATCCCTCAAGTATAAACCAGAGTGCCAATGAGGGTCGAGCTACTGGGTGTCTTTGGGGGGGAGGGAGCCCTCGTCCTAGGTGTCTGGGCCCCGCTTCCTGAAGGGCACCGGGCAGAGCGCCTGCCCAAACCGTTTGGCTGAGAGACTAGAGTCAGAGACGGTGGCTGAAGCCTCCCCGGTGACGAAGGGGAGGTGAAAAGGACATGGGGCCATCCTGTGGGTCTGAACACAGTGACCGGGTAATGTCCAGCAGGGGACCGTGGCCAGGTCAGTGACTTCAGGAATGGCAGTGTTGTAATTATTATTTAATATTAATGCTGCTGCCATGCCCAACAGCCCCTCTCAAGATCAAGGCCTCATTGTGTCAGGTGCTGTACAACACACCTCGGACATGGCCAGTCTGTTCCAAGGAAAGTGACTTTGGATAGGAATCAAACGACTGTCAGCGATGGCTCTGCTACACCCTGTGTCTAGGGACTGTCTGGTGTGGGAAGGAGATGGAGTCGATGCCCTAGTAGCTCTTTTCCAGTTCTAACTTTGATACTTTATAGAATTCATTAGAATGTCTGTGAAGCTGTAGTTTAACTGGGAGGGATAAATGGTACCAAGTTCTGCTTTGTGGGAGGCTTCCTTCCAGTGCTGACCCTGCCTGGAGAGGGAGGGAGTGCTGTCTAATGGGGAGAGTAACGGGGAACCAGGAGCTGAGCTCTGCTGCTGACTTGCTTGGTCACAATGGGGCTGACTCACTGAGCTGAAAGGGGTCACTCCAGTGTGAGTGAGCGGAGAATCAGGACTTTCTCCTCTCTGGGCTTCAGCAGGTCCTGCCTGAAGGGGGGTGGTAGGAAGCAGAAGAGTGCAAAGTTTCCCTCAAAACCGCTCGGCATTCAAGCTCTCTTCTCATGCTGTTAACTCAAATGTAGCCCCGAAGTTGGGCAGGATCCAAGCTGACAGAGATCCTGCATCGAAAACACGTGAGCTTTATGGAAAGTGCCCATAAAGCAACATTTGGAGATTAAGAAATGGCGTAAAACAGACAGATTCTTCATGTGCAATTTTAGTGAAAGGATAACGGTGAATTTCACAGAGCGCAAGCTGTGCAGCTTTGCTAATTAATTAATATTTGTACAGGGCTTTGGAATCCTCCGATGAAAGCGGGTCAAGTCTTATCATCATGAGAGCTGGCCTGTCACGGAGCAGGAGAATTAACATGCCGCTGAAAAGAAGCTAAAGGGCCTGGAGATGAGCTGACCCAAAGAGGGTCAAGACAGCTTTCAGACCAAGCTCATCCATTTAAGGGCAGCTGGAGAAGGTGCTGTTAGAGACCAAGGGCAAGGCTCAGAGGTTAGAGTGCAGCGAATAGGCTCTCAGGAGAAACGAGTTCCCTGTGTGTAATTCCTTTATCATTGTCATGGTTTCCATCGGACCGTTTGACCGTCTTGAGTCACACTGGCCCCTTGCTGACCAAAATCACTAACTGACTTTCCTCTGGAGGGCAGGGCCTCATCCTCCACTGGAGAGGCAATGCTAATCTGAACTAAGAAATGACATTCAGCAGCCAGGCAAATTGCAAACTCTGAGCTCTCTCTGGGAGCGAAGGACACATTAATAATAAGCTCTTGCTTCCAAGCAGGGCTGTGAGCTGTGCACCCTTGAAACATTTGTGAATTAACATTGCCAATTGCAATTTGGAGCCCCAAATACCTCACAAATTAAATTATTTATTCATACGAAATGTGCTTACAATTGCAAAAGGGAGTTGCTTAATTGAAAGTGCAGCTAGCATTTTAATAGAGCTATAAAAGAATGAAACATGGGCATAAAAGGAAGAAAAGTGTTTAAAATGATTGGTTACGGTTAGTGAATATATTGAGGATCCAAAATATCTAAGCAAAGAGCGTTGAGCTCCCATGGGCAGGGAGGTATTTTATCTTTTATGTACAAGCCCTAGGTTTAAATTTCACATACTTCACAATTATGACGTTAGTTCATTACTATAGCTTCAGAAGGCTTTGACCAACTAGCAGATCATATTAATAATATCTGTCCCAGGCTGAGTAAACTTGTGTTTACGTTACAGTGATCCATTCACATGCATATCGGGATAAGAAACCATTTCTCAATGTACGTGACGGATCACTGAATCCAATAGTAACAGCAGGGAAATTGTGCGTGCAGGGCCAGCAGCAGAAATAGCCAGGCTTAAAGTTCAATCAACTTAGATTGTATCTCTCATGATCTATTTGAATTCATGCAGATAATGTCAACTATTTGGCACTGTCCACATGGCATGTTGGTGTCTTGTGCTGGCCACACATTCAGGGGACTCTGAAGCGAAGATGGGAGCAGACACCACAAATGACAGAAAGCCCCACCAGGCACTTTTTTCATCAGCACCTAGAGAGCATGACCCTGAAAGAAAGAGATTTTACAATAACATTTTTTGAAATTGCACAACACTTTGCAAGCGACTAGGGGACAGCCCCAGGCAGCAAAGAATCAGGCCCCACCTGGAAAGCTGCCCACCTAAAGGACAAAGTTCTGTTCTCAGTCAGCCCATTGTGGTACTGCAGTGACTCGGGGTGGTGTTAGGCCCCCAGTCTGGCCTCTAGTAAAATCTGTGTGGTTGTAGGCATGCCCATCACAAGGTGGGGGCGTATTACTTTTTATTGGACCAACTTCTGTTGGTAAGAGAGGCAGTGTATCTCTCTCACCAGCAGAAATTGGTCCAGTGACAACTATTACCTCACCCACCTGGTCTCTCTAATAAAATCATACATTGGTTGAGGGGCCAGGGGTTGTTTGCACAACAGACCAGTGAAAGGAAGACTTGGTGTACTTACACTGGGTTCAAAACCGCGTTACACCCAGCTCCAGTGTCACCCCTAGGACAAGGACCCTCTGGGCTGGCCAGCCGCCTGGTGGTTGGAGAGTTCATTCCCATCTAGGGGTCTGAGACACCTGAGGGAGGTGCGCCCAGCTGGAAGCAGTGTGCAGCTGAGTCTTTATAGGCTCAATACCTTAAAATAAGGGAAGGAGGACTTGTGGCACCTTAGAGACTAACAAATTTATTAGCGCATCCGATGAAGTGAGCTGTAGCTCACGAAAGCTTATGATCTAATAAATTTGTTAGTCTCTAAGGTGCCACAAGTCCTCCTTTTCTTTTTGCAGATACAGACTAACACGGCTGCTACTCTGAAACTTAAAATAAGGGGGGTCCCCCTCTGGGTGGGAGACAAGGGGGTTGTGCTGGCCAGAAGCCAGGCAGGGCGCTCGGGAGGCCTCGGGGTGACCCGGCCTGGCTTGCGGTTGCTGTGTGGATTTTTTGCAGGCTGCTCGTACCTCTGCAGGGAGGGGGGAAATGTGCAGCTGGGGACACTGGCCAAGCAGGTGTCAGTCTGGGTGAAGCCAGAGCCCCTGCAATTAAACCCCACCGGGGGAGGGGGGGGGAACCAGAGCTTCAGAAAACATTCTCTCTCTCAGTTCTCACCCCAAGCTCCAACTCCAGAGTAACCCAGAGCTACCCCAGGGCTGCACTTGGCCCAGGGTGAATCCCTCAAACACGATCCTGATTTCACTCAGAGGGTCTCTCCCACGTGACCAAGCAACAGTCCCCACTCCCACAGAGCCACGTTCACACCCGGCCCTCCCAGAGTCCAGGGAATCGTCATGTTTTTTAAAAGGCTGCATGTCAGGCTGTCTGCTCCCTCGTAGGAAGGGTCCAATGTGCTCAAAGATGTCTCTTCCTTGGCTGTGTTGTGGCTCAGTCCCTTAGTGGCACTTACCGGAAGTGGAGAGCCAGGTGGCGGCTGATGCAAACTGATTTGTGGCCCAGATCTGAGAGTGGTGAACGAACACACAAACACACTCTCTCTCTCTCTCTCTGACCAGGGAGGTAAGGAAAATCCAGCGGGCAGGCCACGGGGAGGCACTGCAGAGCTGTGAAAGGGCAGCTGCCAGAGTGGCAGGGATGTGATCACCGACTAGACCTTTTCATTCTGTCAGCTCTGCAAACAGTGACTCCATCTGCAATTCCCTTGGCTCGCATAGGGGGATTCATTTAGAATATGGGCAGTAGGGCGGGGCGAGCTCTGGAAGTAGGGGAATTGGTTCAGTTCCAAGTCAATGAGGAATGCAACAGCTGAAAGATGAGACAATATGTAAACTGGAAACCAGCTGTGTCATTAATGTGGTGCCTACGTGGTGCATCACTGTTGCTGTTGTTGATTTGAGCCCTATGGTAAGTGCCCAGTGGTCCCAGTCAGGACTGGGCACTACATAGTCACAGAGAAGAGGCCGTCTCTGCCCCAAACAGCATACAATCTAGTCTGTGTGTGTGTTACAAGCAGTGGGAACGGGAAGCAGGCCAGGGCAGCAATGAAATATTTGTACAGCCCCAGTACAATGGGGTGGGGGGGCTGGTTCATGACTGGGACTCCTAGGTCATATCACAACAAAGCAATAAATGCACCATTAACAGGTTGCAGATCAACTCATACGGCTGGTGTAATTACACCTGCAAACAGAGCTCTCTCAGTGGGCCCAGCAGCATTCTAGCGCAGCGGGGGCTGCTCTCAAAGCAATGCTGCAGCTCTCAGCCAGCACAACTCCTCCTTTGCTGGGGGTTCGCTGCAAAAAAACGAGGTGGGGGTGGGTGAGCCGGTTTAGCATGAACGAGACCTAACCAGTGCCAGTGTGCTCAGATACAGCTGGGAACGTAGCTCTGGGATCGTACAGCAAGGGTCATGGGATTGAAGCTGAGAAGCAAGGAGGAACGGGGCAATGCTTGCTCCAAACCCAGAGCTGGACAAGCTCCAGGGCCTTTTATCCCATTGTTGTTCATTTAAGGGTGAGGTTCACCCCTGTGCTAGGGCCACACCGTCGTGCACCACTGAAGTCTGTGTTTGGACCCGTGCACTGGGCCTCTGTGCTTGGAAATTCCCCTCTAGTCTGGGTAGGCTCAAAGCATTATCTCCTTTTTGGCCGCAAGGCTCAATCCCTGGGCACAGATGCTCTGTCTGGCAGCCCTTTTCAGGAGTGGGAGGCCGCAGACAAACCATCCCAAAAGTCCCTTATCAGATGATCTACTGTTAGGTCACCGCCCACCTAGAGTACAAACTCGAATAACTGGTTTGCCCTTGGCGAGCTCTTTGTCCAAGGGTGCCTCCATGTGAATGGCTGATCATCAAGGTTTAATGACCGTCAGTTGTTAGCCCTCCGGTAGGTGAGAACATTTCTCCTGATACCTCCAGTGTGTTTCAGCTCATTTTAGAGGCTACAGAGCCAATGTGAAGACATAGAAGAGTATTCTAATCAAAACGGGGCTAAGACACCAAAATGAGCTGGTAGTTTGATGTAGATACATACAGAGAGAGAGAGTACATAATATCCATCTGAGTTCATACATTGGACATAGATCACTCAAGCTGTCACACCTTCCACCCCGTTTTAGGGATGGACAAGCTGTAATTAGATGGCTGGTGCATTCATATACTTTTCTCTTTGAGCCTGCATCCTGCTATTCCAAATTAAACAACTCATTTAATGCAGTGTACAAGCTTCTCAGATACCATGCTAGCGACAGGCATGATAATTGGAGGGAGGGATAGCTCAGTGGTTTGAGCGTTAGCCTGCTAAACCCAAGCTTGTGAGTTCCTTGAGGTGGCCATTTAGGGATCTGGGGCAAAAATTGGGGATTGGTCCTGCTTTCAGTAGGGGTTTGGACTAGATGACCTCCTGAGGTCCCTTCCAACCCTGATATTCTATGATGAATTGAACCCCTTTTTTGACTTCCCATTATAAAATTGTGTCATTGCTTTTCTAACACAACACTTTTAATCTCACAGCATAAAGCAAAAATGTATTTGCTCAGATGCTTTCTCCATTACATAGCCATGTTTACATGGCTTTCATAACAGACAGAACATTTCAATTTTCTCAGTTTTGCTTCACTTGCTCAGTTTAATATCCAAAGCTGGCCTGATTCTCATCTGACTCACATGAGGGCAGACCAGGAAGGAGACGCTCCACTCAAGGGACTGCAGCTACAGAGCTGTAAAGCTGATGTAGAGGTAAGAACAGAATCAGGGCCTTCTGATTTCATTTATGTGGTTCTATCACATCTCCTCCTCCCTTTCTATACCTGCATATAGCGTACATGTAACTGTACACGCTCACACATGTGCTTCTTTGTAATTTCCTGGCATGTTCTTTCTATATGGTTTCCTAGAAAAATGATTCCGACAATCTTTGTCAACTTTTTTGGTTTAGGGAAATAGCGTCAAGAAGCCATTTGCTGTGCTAGACTCTTGGCAACTATTATTATCCAGAATCCACACCCAAGGCATTGGGTATTTCCCCATTGCTGTCGCTAGCAAGTCTCTAGTCCATTAAAGCAAAATTGTTATTGTCAGAGCCATAGAGAGGAAAGCCACAGAAGAATAGCTAGCGGGAATTTGTGCCTCATTTCTCCAAAAGAACTGAATTCCCTCTGATTCTCTGCTCACACCTGTAACTGTCTGTAGAGGTGCCTCTATGGCCCTGTCATTGTACTATCTGAGCACCGCCAAGTACTGACAACAGAAATAATGATCATGCTTTATAGTAATGCTCCATTAATAACTAACCCAGTTATTTGTTGACCCTTTATAAACTGTTTATAAAAGCAGCTATTTATTGTTATAGATTCCAGCATAGGCTGCATACAACCATCAATAACACCTTCTTCCGCTGTGCTTTTAGATATTGAAAACACATACTATTCCTGTCTGCAAGGTTTATAAGAGCTAATCGTCATTTATTAATCTGCTATATGCTATTTATAACTATCATAAATTAAAGTTTGCTATTATTATTCTGGTCACATTTTATACTAAGTAATCTGCCTCTCTTTCTTCCTTACAAGCCTGTATGAGAAATGGCTTTTTAATAGTTGATAAATGTCCTTTTGTGAGTATTTTGTATGTGTGGGTAAAAGAGGTGAGTCAGCGCAGGAATGCTAACTCAAAGCAATGAGGTTTGTATTTAGTTCTGAGCATGGTGGCTGTCTTGTGGCAGTGAGTTCCACAGTCCAGCTCTTGTGAAAGTTCTGTCTTCTGCATTCATGACACTTCCCCTACTGGCAAAGGTTACATTTTGATGGACTGTAGCTGTAGTGGGTTTTAACAGTCACAAATGGAGACGCTCAGCTAGCCAGGGCCAGTGCATGAAAGTCTTTGCATATCAGGACAGTGATTGTGAGTTGGACTTTCTTTTCTCTGGGGAGCTCATGCAGAGAGAAGCCCTGGGAAGTTGTTCGTCCTGACCAGTGTTACTAAGCAGATGGGCTGGTGCATTTCATACCATTTGCAGTTTTTTGTGGCTATAATGAGTTGCAATAATCCACCCTGGAGCTCATGAATGGATGGGTCATTGTGGCCAAGCCGGTGACTGATGGGCTGGGGAATTACAGGTATAACTTTCGCAAAAAGAAAAGGAGTACTTGTGGCACCTTAGAGACTAACCAATTTATTTGAGCATGAGCTTTCGTGAGCTACAGCTCACTTCATCAGATGTTTACCGTGGAAACTGCAGCAGACTTTATATACACACAGAAATCATGAAACAATACCTCCTCCCACCCCACTGTCCTGCTGGTAATAGCTTATCTAAAGTGATCAACAGGTGGGCCATTTCCAGCACAAATCCAGGTTTTCTCACCCTCCACCCCCCCACACAAATTCACTCTCCTGCTGGTGCTAGCCCATCCAAAGTGACAACTCTTTACATAATCAAGTCGGGCTATTTCCTGCATAGATCAAGGTTTTCTCACATCCCCCCCACCCCCATACACACACAAACTCACTCTCCTGCTGGTAATAGCTCATCTAAACTGACCATTCTCCAGGTTTAAATCCAAGTTAAACCAGAACATCTGGGGGGGGGGGGGGTAGGAAAAAACAAGAGGAAACAGGCTACCTTGCATAATGACTTAGCCACTCCCAGTCTCTATTTAAGCCTAAATTAATAGTATCCAATTTGCAAATGAATATAGTATAAAAGTTATAAAAGTTATAAAAGGTATAACTTTGTATGTGAGGGGGTGTTTTGCCTGTTGGCCATTTAGGAATGCAAATAGCATATTTACGTGGAACTTACATACTAATAACCTCCAGAAGAGGGCTGGGAGAAGTCTCCTCAGGACATGCTGGCTGCGCTTTCCTACCCAGCTTTGAGTCAGATGCACTATGATCTCTGCTTGCTCCTTTGGACTGATGCTGAGTGGCATTTTTAACACACGTCTCTCGCCTGATGACCTTGAGATATAATTCACAGGCTATGGTTCACTGTTCATTAGAATCACTTCTCCAGCGATGAAGGGCAAAGGGCTAAGGGTGGGAAGATGCCACTCTGGCTCAAAACAAACACCCTCTCATACTATCTGCCAAGTGTCTCCCAGGAGGGGATTTGGCCAGGCTGGGCTGTTGATGGAACCAGTAAAGGAGATTGAGTGGGAATGGTGCCTCGGTTTCCCATCTGTACAATCACCCCACTCTTCATTTTCCAGCCCCAGCACAGTTTGGAAACCACAAGCGGTTCAGGGGAGGTCAGCAGAAGCGTTTGAACTACTGGATGCTCATCCGAACCGCAACATTTTGAGGTTTGCCAGTCACTGAGAGTAACCAGCCTTTTATGTGGTTGCTTAGAGGGTACATGCTGATGTATCTGAAATTGACAACAAACAAGCCTAACTCGGATGGCAGGCGTGAATGCCGTCTTCAGTTCTTGTCGCTTGGCTCTGGGACTGTCTGCTTCGGAGTATTTAATAGACAATCATTACGTGCGGCTGTCAGAGGGCTCAGTCTTAGGGCCCCAGGTGTGCAGCCAACATCCACTGGTTCCACTGAGCTCAATGCAGCACAGTGGGTCATGTGACCTTAGTACTTGCTCTATGGTGGTACCTCAGGGGTTGCATGGGCACAGGGTGACTGTGGGGCTAGCCTGAGCCCTCCCCACCCCCATCCCCACGTGGGGCTGGTCCGAGCCGTTCACCTGAGGCCCCCTCTGCCCCCCCCCCAGCCCCAGCTGGTGAGGCTGGCATCGCCGCTCGCCCCCTGCACATTCCTCCGCCCCACACTTCTTTAACAAATGCCCATTTTTGTCAAAAAAGTCGGGACAGCCAGGACAGGGCTTAAAAAAGAGTCTGTCCTGCAGGAAAGGGGACACATGGTCACCCTAGCTGGGCAGAAGGAAACAGATTAGTCACCAAACCAATTGCTTTAGTCCAGTGCATGGTACCCCCTGCAATGCTCGGGGGGGGGGGGGGGGGGAGGCCCTTCTCTCTGCCTTTGGTTGCTAGCTGCAGCCAATGCATCCATTCTGTGAGTAATAGTCTAGAGCAGTTTGTCCAGGTTCTGAGAGCCTGCCTGCTTCCGCTCTAGAATAACGAGGCCCAGCAGGGAGATTGCTTTGGAATTACAGGGCAAATATAATGAATGGAACAAATGGAGAAGTGAGGCATTGATGGGCTGTTCTTCTGGAGGCTCGGGATGGTAAGCGAGGCAGAGACATCACAGGCACACTGTGTACAAAACACTGCCCCGTGTGCACTAGTGTTATGCTTCCATAGTGTGCGTGGCACAGTCTGTTCTCCTGGTCACAATGTGCGAATCCAAGGGGATTCCACAGCAATTAAAAGGCATTAATAACACCTGTGCAAAGCGACCAGCTTGGCTTTGTGAGTCCTCCCCGGGAACTTCTCACAGGACCACACTGGGCTATTTCTGCCACTAAACATGACCTTAAACCTCAGCCCAGCCATGCAGGCATGGCCTGTGAGAACACCAGAGGAGGGACAAAGAACTTCGTGGCTTTTTCACCAAAACCCCTAAAATGTGGTTCCTCACTGGATTTTCCAAGCCAAGCTCGAGTGCATAGCTAGGGGAACGGGGTAGTCCACGCAGGAACGTTTGTGTGCCAGTGAATAGGAAAATATCAGGCCAGGTTCTCTGGTGGTGTAAACCAGCATAGGTATGATGGTTTCAATGGAGCTGCACCAACTGACACCAGCTGAGGATCTGGCCCGTGTGGCATATTACCCAGCAATGACAGCAATACAGATGGACATTCAGGGGCAATATGTGAAATATTCACGCTCCACCACTTAACTCCTGCTTTGTTTCAATCCATGCTACTGCTGCAAGAGAGGGCCTCCCGGTCCTTTGGGAGTGATCAGGGAGCCTGTTGCAAAGTGATGTGCCCTGTAGGTTGGGAGAAATGGAGGGAAACAGGCTCCCAGGAACATGTTACGGAGGTCATCCCTCTGCACATCACTACGTGTGAAGTAGGAGCAACTTCCAGGTGCAACGAGCTTTAGTCTGGCTCTACTTAGATGGTCAGAGAGAGGCTCCCTCTCTCTCACCCTGTAGAGTTGCTATCTTTGACCACATGGACCCTGGTTTGAGTTCGGGACACACTAACATGCAGGAGATGCACAGTCCCTGGCCCGTGTTTATCATTCAAAGCGGCTCAGTTCTGTTTGCACAAACCAGGGTGCGTCTGGGCTTGTCTGGCACTGCTGCCCCACCCGTGCAGGGAGTGAATCAAGCCCAGCTGTCGCTGTTTTTTAAGAGTTCCCTCCTTCTGCAGTTTGTTATGGGCAGAAGATTGTATTCCCTCTTCTCCCAGTACATTCAGCCTGGTATAATCCCAGGGACTGCACGTGTCTCTCTTTTCATGGCAGTGGTTCTGACTGAAAGAGAGGCAAGGGAAGAAAGCTCTCTAGGGTTTTCTAAAGGGAAGATCATGCCAGGGCTGGCAAAGTTGCTTTGGGAGAAGAAATCTAAGACCGGGGATTGGTAAGCTGATCCCCAAGTAGCTTGATTACTCTATTATTGATCTCTGCCTGATGGACATAAGAGTTCTGGGGGGAGGGGTGTCTGTTCACATGAACGTGTGTGCTGCAGAGAGAATGCCACCATACAGGGGGCCATGGTCCAGTGCCACTCAGAACCGTGGGTGCCTGAAGGTCACTGGGAGAGCCCTGTTGCTGTTCTGCCTGCAAGAGGAATCAGGCTGACCCTCGGGATGCCAGCATTGCAATCCCTTATTTCACCATCCCTAGGTGCGGCCGCTGCTTCCCAGCCTCAGAGATGCCAGAGAAGCCAAGCAGAGAAACAAGCAAAGCAGCAAGCCAAGTTTGCCTTCCTCCTTGCTCTCTGCTTTGGAGAATTAAATCCCTCCCGCACAAAGCTGCCAAGGGGTTCTTTGATGTCTTATTGTGAAAGCTGCCACTTGGGATGGACAATTGTGGTTGGCCCAAAGGGGCTGATAACAAACAAAGGGACATTTCTAGTGTGCTCATGGTTCTTCTGCATACGTCATTATCCAGGAAACCACCAAACATGCAACGATGTCTGTTCCTAACGAGGTGGTAAATAGAATGTGGGGCACGTGGGGAGGATTTAAAGAGTCCTATTCCCTCCACCCCCAAAGACTCTGTCCTTCTAACGCTGCTGGCCTTGGTGCGCTAAGAAAATCAGTCATGTCGCAATGCTGTCAGACAGTTTTCCATGCACCGAGTCCTTGGAGCTATGACCAAGAGCCCCCAGGAGTGCCCCTTGCTCCCCTTTGTGGGCAGCATCAGCAGAGAGGCTAGAAAGGGCTCTGCCCAGGGAAGTGACCTGCTCTTTAACTACTAGAGGGGGTCTCTGCAGCTTGGACTTGAGTTATCCTATGTCACACCAACATACGTGGCCAGCTTGTCCTACCACTGCCCACATTGTACCTTTTCTGGGGAATAAATTGGTGGCTTTGTCCCTTTCGCCACCTCCTAATTCACTGGAGAAATTTTAGACTCCCTGAAGAAATCCAGCATCCACTGCTGGCATCCCTTGGTTTTATTGCATTCCCCTTCGAAACACTAGCTGCCTCCAGGTCTGCAGAGCCCCAGCACACAATGTCTGAAGCCAGGGATGTGACAGGAGCTGCAGGAGTCTGTGAACGCTCACCTCTGCCCGTGCCGGTGCTGGGACTTCTGCTCATTCTGACCTATGTCACGCTCCGTCTTGCTAAACCTGGTGATTTAATTGAGAGTCTCCCACTAACTGGTGTTTTTCTTGAAGCCCCAGCTCCAGAGGTCTGTGGATAATAGGAGACGCTCCCCTTTCATTTAAAAGAAAAATTAAATTGCTAGCTCTTGTGGTTGTGGCTAAGAGCTTGAAAACATGAACCCAAGAGGCTCAGAAATGAGGCAGCCAATAAAAAGAACCCAACGTTTATTAGTGTTTAAAATCTCACGATTTTTAATCCAGTCTCATGATTCTGGGGAACCTAACTCCTGACTTTAGAATGTTTGTGAATTAATAATACACCAGAAGATAGAGATTAGTCTCGTACCTGGACATCATGTATTGATTACACTGGCCTCGGGTGGTGTTGGGTGTTATCTGGGTGGTATTACTTGTGTCAGACAGCACCGTGTATGTGCGTGAAGCTTCGCCTGTCTCTTAAAAGATGGTGGGCGCATGCTGAGCAGCTCACAAGGTAGTGGGGAAGTGCGATGGAAACTCTGCACCCAGTAATAGGGGTGAGAGTCAGGGCAGCAAAGCAGGGAGACAAGGACATCTCAGAAAAGATAAGTTTCATCAAAAACTATTGAAAGAAAGAAAGAAAGGAAGGGCTGTTAATCAGAAATTCAGTCACTTGAAAAGCAGCAGGTAGGGAGAATGAGATGGATTTTAAATAACTCATTGTGTTAATTGGGGAACGAGAGGGGAAACTCTCTGCTCTTTTTAAACTCACACAGAGTCATCATTTGATCTTCACAAGGGCTTTGGTTACCCCTTGCCATGGAACCTGCTACACCATTGTCGCACTTCACTGTCTAACAGCCTTCATTCACCATTCATGCCATTGCAAAGAATCTGATGCACTTATATGGCTCCCTAGTGAGAACTAAAGCCTGTAGCTGGAGTGAGCGAATCCTCCATAAACAGCATGTGGAAAATGAGCCTATTGCTTCCTGCTGAAGAAACTCATATGGTTTCAAAATAGAGCCAAATTTTTCACTTTCCTTTAACGGTTATTGGAGCTGTTGTATCTGCTAGTGGGGTAAAGAGGCCAAGGAAGCAAGGCACAAAATAAAAAAGGATCTACGAATAACTAGACCCTGATGCTACAGGTGATTTGGAGCCTTTGTGTATAACTTTAACCAATTTATTTTTAATTTCCTTGTGGAGACAGAGATATCACTGACTTTGTATTCCTGAAGCCCATTATGCATCTGAGCAAGCTGTTCCAATATGCATTACCTACCCACAATGCATCTGCAGGCTCTGAGGGCTTGCATGTAAATGCATCTATATGAGTGTTTTAAACTGTGCCAGATAATTAGTGCACTTGGATTTTGAGTATTACAGGCACACTTCTCCTGTCCAGGGCGAAAGACAGATGATCCATGGCAATTAGTTTAGGTTCTCATTGCCAGCCCCAAGCACTGGACAATGTGCCCCATCTGTGTGTGATGTCTCTTTACATGTCTTTGGATGAACACCATGGTATCATGCAATCCAGACCAGTAAATGGTTGTGTCACACTTGCCTTGTAACCCTACTCTGTTGCTGTAGCTCCCGGCCTAGGATGCTCACAGTCAGCAACAAGCATGCACTCTGGCTGCATGGTGTGCAGCCCTGAACCCGTACTCTGACATAAGCAGTTTGCCTCTTGCAAAACACAGTCACTCCCTGGTTTCCACCTGCCTGGTTACACTGAACCATGTACTCTGCAATGTCCAGCCCTGCCCTGGGCCATGCAGAGGAATAATAAGGTTCATTTGCTCCTCTAAAGAGAAACGTACAGAATTTATCACTTTAACTGGAGTTAACAATCACTTTGATTCAAACACAGCACTGGCTGGCATTAGAATAAAAGTAAAACAAGTGTATTTAATTGCAAAGAGGTCAGTTTTAAGTGAGATGGGTAAAGATTGAAATAGTTACAAAGACATAGGAGTGAAAAACACTTTACTGTGCTCAGACTTTAACAAACTACTGTCTAGGTATTGGGTAAGATTCTTACCACACCCTTTGTCCAGCAAGATGGCTGACCACCCCTTGGGCCAGGATCTCTCCCCAAAGAAAAAGTGCTCACTTTCTTTGTCTTCTTAGGTGAAAAGATGCTTTCCAAAGGTTAACTGGGTGATAACAGAGGGGAAGTGAACACATACTATCAGAGGACATCCATAACTCCCCAGGCAATGTTGTCACATAGATTCCACAGTGATATTATTGATCAATATGTTGTTAGTTTTCAGACAATACCTCACATGGTATAATTTAGACAAATATCATTGCAGTAGTGTGGGGTGTGAACACAGGGGCTCTTAGTGTCACAGATGGTTGCAATCCATCAAACACACCAAGTGGAAGTGGCAGGCTGTGGATTGTGAAGATGTTAGAAACCTGTCTAGACAAGGCTAGTGACAAGCCCACAGGCTGTGAAGAACGGGCAAGGTCTTGGAGCAGGTTTTGTTGGCAGTTCACTTGCAGCATTCAGTGTCATTTGACAGTGTCACATGTGACTGACACCACGGGCAGTTTAACCATTCGCCCACATGTTAATCATGCCTGCGATTGCTCAGGGGCAATGGTCTGAGGACAGGAATGTAGTAACAAGCCTGTCCATGTTGAGTGCTCCAGGTGGAAGGAGCTCAGCCCATAACTCAAGACTAAGCTTGATAAGTTTATGGAAGTGATGATATGATGGGATAGCCTAATTTTGGCAATTAATTGATCTTCAACTATTAGCGGTAGATGTGCCCAATGGCCTGTGATGGGGTGTTAGATGGGGTAGGATCTGAGTTACTACAGAGAATTCTTTCCTGGGTGTCTGGCTGGTGAGTCTTGCCCACATGCTCAGGGTTTAACTGATCGCCACATTTGGGGTCAGGAAGGAATTTTCCTCCAGTGCAGATTGTCAGAGGCCCTGGGGGTTTTTTGCTTTCCTCTGCAGCGTGGTGCACGGGTCACTTGCTGGAGGATTCTCTGCACCTCAAAGTCTTTAAATCATGATTTGAGGACTTCAATAGCTCAGACATAGGTTAGAAGTTTGTTACAGGAGTGGGTGGGTGAGATTCTGTGGCCTGCGTTGTGCAGGAGGTCAGACTAGATGATCATAATGGTCCCTTCTGACCTTAAAGTCTATGATTCTAACTCATGGTGACTTTCCAGGCAGTGCATAGTAAGTCAGACTCCAGAGTGAAGTACAGTGGAGCCTCACTGCTCGAATTCTACCAGACACAGGGAGTCAGCTTTGAATAAGGCTGAAACCTGACCTCCATCAACCCCCTAGCACAATAGTTCCATTTAAATCCAAGTGTGCAAAGTACACTGATTCTGCTCTCTCTTGCACTGAGTCACTGAACTCAGTGTAGTTACACCCAGGTAAAACTAGCATGAGAGGAGAATTAGCATCTATATGGCACCTTTCACATACAGAGTGATTCACAAACACCAGCATTAGTCCTCACAGGTGCCTTGCAAAGTGGCAAACTGAGGCAGAGAGATTAGGTGTCTCACCCAAAGTCATATGAGGAGTCGCTATCAGAGCTGGAACAAGAACTCTCCAGTTTCAGATCCCCTGGCCTCCGCTCAGACCACTAGAGTACACAGGCCTCTCAGAAACTGTTTGCACTGAATGTCAGGCTGGAGTCTCTGGTAAACAAGGAGACTGGGAAAGGGTAGAAATTGCTTCTTCCAGTTATAAGGGGCCTTTCCTCGTCCCTGTTATTGCACACAGTTGTGACTGTATAAATAAAACTATGGCAAACTCTGCAACCCTTTGCAGACACTGAATATCCTCCCCCAGGGGCCACTCTCTTTCCCCCCATCCTGTGCTCAACTGGTAACAGCTGATGTCAAGGACAGACAGTGTTGGAAATTGGCATGACAAATGCAACTAAATCCCTGCGTAGTAACCTAGGTCCACGTATGGGACTAACATATCCCGTGCAGAAATTATAGGTCAGAGCCAAAGCTGGTGTAAACTGGTATGGCACCAGCACTATCAAGTTACACCTGATGAGGATCTGGTCCTCAACTTTGCCATGGAAAGCTTTGGTTTGGGAACACGGGTTACTGTTCGTTACTGTGACTTAGATAATTTGTAGTAAAATGCTCTTGCTGTAACTCACCAGATTTAAGCAGAGTCAACATCACTCAGGCAAGGGCCTTGGGGAGACTCACACTCAGTTCCAGTAAGGACACAGCCCTCGGTTACAAAGTATAATCTGCAGACAGAATTTAAATAAGGCCAGGCTCCTAATTGGAAAGTTTCCCCCACATAATGCACAGACATGCTGCATCCTGGCGGTACAAGGAGAGCAGAACACAGACATCATCTGATTAGACACAAGTACCTCAAACTGGCCTTGCTGTATTCATCAGGCAAATCTGGCCTGATTCTTCCTGGGACACTGTGATCAAAATGTCTAGCAACTGGGAGTGGATTAGGATTGTTCCTGCCATTAGCCTTGCATTACTTTCTAACGAGTCTGCCCCCACTGTGATGAGAAGGCAGCTTGGTGCTGAGACATGGCCCGGATCTTGAGTGGAGGGATTGTAAGAGACAAGCACCTAACCAGAGACTTGGTGCCTTAGCTGTGAAAAGGGCTAGCTCCTAGGGCCACAGTCTGCTCTCAGAAACACCAATGGCAGGCCTGCCCTGGGTGTAACCAAGGACAGATCTGATCCCTCCTCTTCCCAAGGGAATTAGGGAGTCCTTCTCATTTGACTCAGCCCCATCTGCAAGTGCTGCAGCCAAATGCTGCCCCACACTTACCTATGCTCCTACCTACCCCCACCAACCCCCCCCCAGCAGCTGCTCGTCGCACTGGCAGTGTGCTGCAATTGGGGCCTGCTAGCCAGGTCATTAACGAGCTGTCAAACAGGAGGTAACAGTTGTGTCAAGTGGCAGCCCAGAAGCGCGCAGCAGTCAGTAGAGGAGTGGGGATGGACTCTCACTGCGGTGATACAGAGAGGACCTGACGCTCCTGCGCCCACGGTAAGGACACTGCTGCTGGACTCTGGCTTCAGGAGAACCTGCCTTTGCGGTTGTCACATCTGTTTCCTCTGCAGCTACAGCTGCCGTGAAGTGTCCATCACAGGCCTTGGGGGTGGGAGCGGGCCTGAGCTGGGTAAGAGTGGGAGAGGGGGCTAACTCCGCACGAACCGATTGAGGAGACACCAAATCTGCAGGGGCGGTTGTGCTGGACGCTGCTCAGCCCAGACATCTAAAGCTCATGGAGCTCTGAGGGGAGCGAGGGGGCAGCACAGGCTGGACTGTTACCCTGGAACGAAGCAGCAGCTTCAGGTGGTCACGAGTCTGTCAAAGCTGCTGAGTCCCCAACGCCAGAGCCGCGTGGCCTTCAGAAGCCTGCTGGAGGCACTCGGCTCACCACTGCGCCATGGTTGGGAAGTTAGATGTTCGTTCTCAAGGTCTCTTCTCCAGCTAACGCTGAGGGAAGACTCTGCCCCTCGGTGTCACGCACCAGGATACAGCTGACTTGGAGCAAGTTCACAGTTACGCAGAGCTACGTTTCCAGCGGAGCTGAAAGGGACCTCAGTGCACTGCCCAAAGATCAGGATTAAAAGGTCTCCAACCTGAGGCCGTGCAAAGGGCAAGAAGATGGTCAGAGGGGCCAGGAGGGAGTAATTAAGAATATGACCTCTGGGTGCTAACATGCTGAGGTTATTAGCTGTTATTGGTGTAGGAATCCCAGTGTGCCAGGCTCTTCACAATAACAGCCCACTGCTAAAACAAAGTCCCAGCCCTGGCGAGTTTCCCACGTGCAGAGAGAATGTGCTGGGTTCCTTAATTCCAGATTTGATTGAAAATCTCTTAGAACATGAGGTGCAGTCCAATAAGAGCCCAGAGGAGCCTGCAACTTGCTTTAGACCTGCTCTCCAAGGGTGCTCATACAATGAGCTGTGCATTGGCACACAAAAGTAATGAGATTAATAGCATTCCCCGTCTTAATCTGTGTTTCTTTTCTGGAGTCTGCTACCAGGGAGGGAAGGGATTATCTAAACATTAATTTGTTGTGGGGGTGCTGCTGTAGTGGAGGCGTAGTGGGGAGGTGCTTAAGGAATTGCTTTTTTATTTAATCACAGAGTAATTACAGGAACACAGCTTCAGGGCATCACTAAGCAATGGACTTGGCCACTGGGAGCAGCTCCCATTTGCATGCAGGTAGCTATGGGGTTGTTTTTGAAAGAGACACAATGTCCATTTCTGACGTGCATGTTACAGGGAAATTTTAATGTCAGGCACCGGCTCTTTAACTGTATTAAACGAGCCTCAGATGAGCCAGAACCGTCTCCAGCCTTTTCCTTGCAGAGTGGTGGGTTCCAGTACGAAGCCGAGAGTGCCGTTCTCCCGGGGCTGTGCTGTCCCACATTATCCCTGTGGGCCCAGTTCTGACACGCCGACCCACACTGGGTAACACTGGGGTTCCCATGGGATGACACACCCAGTAGGGCAGATTCAGCCCCTCGATGGTCATTAACTCCTTTGCTGTGTCTTGCAATGACACCGTCGTGGTCCCTTTGTGGACAGCAGAGTGGAGCTAGGTGGAGTCATGCGGCTTGAGGAAGGAGGGGTTTCTGAGAGGGGCAGACTCAGCCAGCAGGAGCAGAGACAAGCAGCTGCAGCAGGGACCGGCATCCTCAGCACCCGGCTGATCTTTACAGTTCACTGTGGCTCCCTCCTGCCCCCTCCCTCAGCGTCTCGCCACTTCTGCCTCCCTCAGTGCTCCCCTGCTTGTCCCCTCTGCCCTCCCTGGTTTGTCTGGGTAGCTCCCAGCACAACCCAGCCGAGGCGTTAAAACAAAGGTCAAACTGTGGCCCCAAAGCGTTGTTAATGCCCATCACTCTGCTCGCTGTGCTGGGCCCTTCCCCTCAGGCCTGGGCTCTCTTGGCTATGTGAACCATAGTTCTTGGGGCAGCATTCGCCTGGTGCCAGAGTCAAATGCCAGTCAGGAAGGGCGGGGGACAATGGCTTTGTCCAGATAGACAAAAAGGGCTGCAGCTGTCAGCTGGTAGGTATAGCATGAGTTGATGGGGTGGAGGGGGGGGAGGTAACTAGTGCCTGAGTGTGGTTGGGATCCCAAGAGAGACGTGGCTGTGACATACCAGCACCAGATGGGGATGATTACTCACGCGTGGGTGCAATTCCTGACGCACCCCTTCCCTGTTCCATCCTGGGGGTGGCTGAGGCACAGGACAGCTTCCAAGTGGCCATGCAACTTCCTGAAGGCAGAAGGCAAGTGAACTTTGGCCCACATTTCCTTTGCATTTGGAAAACCAGCTCATTGCGATTTCCCTGGGCTGGGTGGCCGGAGCTGTGTCCTGCGCCGTGCAGCCTCAGAGGACAGGTCAGTGCCACCACGCAGTGAAGCCAGCCAGCTGCAGGAGCGCAGCATCTGTGACAATCAAGCTGCTTTGGTTTAGGTGCCCAACTCTGGGTTTAGGAGCCTCCTGTTGGGAACCCAGGTGAAAATGCTGGCTGGGGCCTGTTGAAGATATTTTGTTTAAATGTAGAATCATAGAAACATAGAGTATCAGGGTTGGAACTGACCTCAGGAGGTCATCTAGACCAACCCCCTGCTGAAAGCAGGACCGATCCCCAGTTTTTGCCCCAGATACCTAAATGGCCCCCTCAAGCTCACCGCCCTTTTCAAAGGGTCAATAACTAGCAGACTTCTGTCACCTGTTTATGTTGCACTCTCCAGAGTCATTCTCAGATAAACAGATTCATCAGCCTGCTGGGGACATGTAACCTTGATCTCCAGTTACAGAGTGTGAATCATTCAGCAGTGGCTCAGAAAACCCTGTAAATACCCCAGAATCACAGTTAAAGATGGAAGATGCTAATGTCAGTCTCCAGGGGGCATGTTGACCGGTAATATACACTCTGTCTGAATGAGAACTGACTGGCGGTGTGGCAGGAAGGCAGAAAATTCAGCCCTCTATCAGCTAAATAGTATGTCTAATCTCCTCCAGCTTCAGCCTGGGATCTCCTTCCCAATGAGGAAGGAAATCTCTCTCCCTTCCCCAGCCTACTCTGCCAAAACGTCCTTCCCCATCTCTAGCATGGGGGTTCTAAGAAAGACTTGCCTAAGCCCCTGGGGCTTGGTGCATGGACCACATTTCCCTGCCATCCTGCTGAGCCCAAAGAAAACAGCACGTCTCACGGCTGAAACACCAGAGAGAGCAAAGGCTCCGAGGAGACCAATTGTATCATTTGTGCAGCAATAGTGTATTCAGTGTGTGAGGATGGAATAATGCCAGCTGCAGCCCTGCCCCACGTCTTGTCCGGCAGATACCACAAGGGTGCATCTCACACCTGAACTCCCAGGCTGTGGCATTACTACGCAGCTGACAGGAAACGATCCCTCATGGGCGGGATTTCAGTAGAGTCCAGATCATTCAGGTACTGCCCCACCTTTGAGACGTGACTGCGTTAGCTACAGCCCATGACAGAGCAGCCTACTTCTGGGCACAGGGCTGGTCAGTTCTGCGGGCAAGACCCCGTCGAAGTGCTACGATTTGCACAATCACCTGTCATTATTAACGGTGTGCTGCTAAGCTGGTGCAGGGTTCCACCCCAGCAGGGACTGCAATTATGTAGTTCAGAGGGAAAGATGGGCCTGTGGCACCAAGTTCAGATCTGGATTCCAGCTTCCCAAGCTCAGGGGGGGCTGGGATGTGGCGTGACGGCTCAATCCCATCTCTAGCGCAGACGGTGAGGTGCCTGGGGCAGGAGAGGCACGCGACATACATGAGACTCTTTTTACCTAGACAAAGGGCAGCTCTGGGACAACTAGTTATTGTAAGACTAAAACCAGGGACAGAGCTAAAGACTGAGCCAGGACGTGGGGTCAGGAATAGAAGTGTATTCTCTATGGCCCTTACTAAGCTCAGCCTCAGCTGAGGTTTGCCAAGGGGGTGGGGATAAGAGTTTTCAGAAATGGGAAAGGAGCAGAAGCAAAAAGTCTTTCCTTGGGGCCTTCTGTTGGGGGGGGGGGGCGCGAGTTTCGCTGCACACCCTGTCCTTTTGGTTTCCTCCTGTTTTGTTAGGGGGAGAGGAAAGCGGAGAGAAATCGCATGTGCAATCGCAAAAGTGTGTGTGTGTGCAGGGGTTGGGGGGGGGTCAATGTTATGTGTGCGCCAAGGTGCCAGTTAGATTTTCAAAGCTGAAATCTAACCAATTAGGTTTGCCATTTGGATAAGTGTGATAGTCAGTATTAGAATGGAATCTAACAAGAGAACCCCTTTTTATTGTGTCCATGGAGCAGTAGCTTACTAATTTAAAGCTAGGTTCTTTTCAGGTCAACTTTTCTAAGGTCCGTGTTTCTGAACTCAGGACAGTTGATTACTGTTAACCAATCCAGAAATTGTTAATCCACACAGAGCCACATCAGCATAAAATCAACAGTTCCCCAATCAAGCGTAGACACAACCAGTGTTCTCGGAATGTATTGAACACACCAAGAGAGTCCTGCAAGCAATCGTCATAACTATGGTTGAGTCTCAGTGTTTACACCAAGAACAATACGAATCACCAAGATCTCTTGCAATCTTTACTTATGATCATCAATCATCACTTATTTTAGTGCATAACACATTTATCACCTTTCCAGTATTTTTCCAATGAGTAAGGATGCCCTTGTCTTTAAGACACTATTAAGAGTATGGCCCCTGCTATTTGAATAGATTGGTTCAAAAGGAACAAGTTTAAAATATCAAAAGCAATTGCTTAAAGTTATGGTTCTGGGTGACTATAGTGCTAGTAAAAAATCTATAATATGGTTATTTGAGATCTCACTAACAAGTGCAGACTCAGCAAGATAACCTTCCATTATTATATTAAAAAATAGAAGGGGAAATACAATCTTTGAAATGAAATCTCACCACTTCTTATCCTGTTAATACTTCCCACATGGCTGGTCCAGGCATTGGTTGCACTGGGAATTCTGCAGCTTCCTCATGGGTTCACTCAACTCTTGGTCCCATGACTCTGGACAAGGACAGAGTCTTTCCCACACAGGGGTTCAGTGAGCTCTGGGGTCCCTCAGTTTTATGTACCCTGATTTGAGGACTCTTTGTCCATTTCTTATTGGAGGTTTTCGACATTTGCTTCATTTCAAGGATTGTATTTCAATATTAACCCACATTGTTAATTGGAATTTTCCACTTTTTAAGAAATTTCTTGTAATAATTGAAAGTTACATGCTGGTTTATATCTTTCAACATTCCTTCTTCCTGTTACAATCCAATTCCTATTACTCTAGAATGCAACAATTATTTACAATGAAAATCAACAAAATCTCCTGTAGTCTTCCAAATCTAATGGGCATACTTCATATATTCCTTGTTTGTACACAAGCATTTCATGTTATTTAGGGCTTGCAACAAAACGAGAGACACTATCCACATATACAAGGATGTTGGTCTGACTCACAAGGCAAACAAAAGTGGAGATTCTAATCTGGGGAGGAAGACATATTGCTGGGACAAAACAAATTATCCACGGTATATTTGATTTGTAGGGGACAAACATATAGTTTATAATTTGGGGTGAAAATGTGTGGTTTAGATTTCTAAGGGTAACAGGTAGTTTGCCCCCTTTCAATCTCACACCAAATTCTTTTTTTTTTAATTCATGGTTTCCCCATCTGTCTCTTGATCCACTCACAATATGCAATGGTCCACTTTGCATAGGAAAGCAGGGTGTTACATTGCTTGGTAACTTTCTGAAGTTCTTTTTAGCTAGGTTGGGATGGAGGAAGAGGTTTTATCCATGTGTAAATTAAGGGAGATTCTTGCCTCAGCAATTAAAAACACTCTCAGTTAGCCATTTTAGTTTCTATTCTTGGGGAGTGGGAACTCTTAACTTAAGCTGACCTGTAGATTCTTAGGCAAACCCTGATGTGAACTATTTTCTTATTGTCTTCACTTCCTTGGTGGATCCTATTTTGGAATGAACAGAGGTGCATAGGTTTTCTAATTTTGAGGGCCAAGAGGAATTAATAATTATTAAGCAGTCAAGACATGTCCTGTTCTCTGTATCCCTTACATATGATTTAGGGCAATCAGTGGAACAGTTCATAGCCTTAAAACCTCATCCAGTCTCATCAAAACATGGTATCAGAGATTAATAGATTTTAATGCCAGCCCAAGAGATCATCTAGTCTAACCTTCTGTATAACAGGTCATTAAAAATTTCATCCAGCTACACTTCTCTTGAGCTCAGAAACTTGTATTTGGCTTCAGCAGAACTGCCAGAAAGGCCTCCAGTCTTGACCTGAAGACTTCAAGAAATGATTAGACTTGAAGACTTCCCCAACTAGTTTGTCCGGATGGTTAATCACCCTCACTGTGAAAAGATTTGTGCCTTGTTCCTCATTTGAATTTGTCTGGCTTCCACTTCCAGCCACTGGTTCTTGTTCTGCCTTTCTCGGCTAGATTAAAGAGCCCTTTAGTGCCTGGTATTTTCTCCCCATGACGTTCTTTATGCATCATAACCGAGTTGCCTCTCAATCTCCTTTACAATAAACTTAGTAGACTGAACTCTTTACGTCTCTCTCTCTCTCTGAGGCATTTTCTCCAGCACTCGAATCACTTTTGTGGCTTTTTTCTGACACCCTCCCATTTTTCAACATGCTTTTCAAAACCTGGACAGCAGAACCGCATGCAGCATTCCAGTATCGGTCACACCAGTGTGCGTACAGAGGTAAAATCACCTCCCCGCTCCCACACACAGCTCCCCGGTGTATGCCGCCAAGGAGCGCATTAGTCCAGTTGCCACAGCATCATATTGTGGGGCTCGTGTTGAACTGTTTATCCACTATGACCCCTAAATCCTTTTCAGGCTCATGGCTTTCCAGGATACTATGCCCCATTCTGTAGGTCAGGCCTGCGTTCTTTGTTTCTAGCTGTCTGATCTTGCACCTGGCTGTATTAAAATGCATTTTATTTGAGTAAGCCCAGTTTACCAAGTGATTCAGATTACTGACTGGCTGCCCTGGTTTCATCAAGTACCATTGCATCAATCTTTGTGTTGTCCGCTTGTTTTACCAGCAGAGATTTTATATTTATTCCCAGCTCACTGAAGAAAATGTGAAATAATGTTGGACCTATTACCTAGCTGGGCAGAATACCATTAGAAACACCCCTATTTGGTGACGATTCCCCATTGCCAACTGTTTTTGAGATCTGTCAGTTAGCTAGTTCTTAGTCAATTGAACATGTGCTTTACTGATATTGTCGAATGCTTTCTTTTTTATCAGATGCACCTGCAGTACTATGTCAAATGCCTTACAAAGATCTGAGTATATTATTTCTACAGAGTTACCATGCTCAAGCTCTCTATTTCTCTGTAGATTTCACGAAGTGATCCAGGCTCATATCCACACATCAGGGTTTCTTAGGTTCATCTGTCTCCTGCATGCCTGTTGAGATCAGTGTTCATTAGATAGCAAGCCAGGATTTTCAGAGAGGAAGAAAACAGTGATAGATACAGCCAGCTCGCAGGAAATCCACTGGGGTTTTAAAGTCTGCTAATTATGTTTGTCCTGACCACTGAGAGAGCGAGCTCTGTATCGGAACCAGATGGTGCACCAGAGTTCTTCAGGATTCGCACAGAGAGCACTGAAAGAATCTGGCCTGAGCTAACAGAATTTTATTTAAAACCTGGACCCAGTTTCCCTTTGTAGTTGGTGTAGGGGTTCCATGAACAGATGCCAAGACTGTAGATGTGATTTAAAGGTGTTAACTACAGTTGGAGAGGTTTTTCTCAAATCTTACACCAAGGTAAAAAAAAACTTTTAGGGGAGATTAATCATCCTTTTCAGCGACTTCCAGGGCCGTAGCTTGAAATTGACCAGCACTGAGAGGGAACCACAGAAGAGCCAGCAAGTAGTGGAGAAACCTACTTACGAATGTCTTATCCCAGTCTGGTTTGACAGCAGTTAGCCCCAAGCATGTGTGTCCCAGCTTTAGTTAGCTTTTCCAAGAACAATCCAGAGCCAGGTTTTGGTCTGCAGCAAGTAGAGTGAGGAGGCCACACTGGCAGCAGAAAGTTGGACAATAGCAGCTGCAATGTGCTACCCTAAAATTTCCTAGGTCTGCTCATGTCCTGCTCTCCATCCTTAATGAGGTCCCCATCCTCGCCGTCAGTGACCCAATGCCCCAATGATTTTTGAAGGCCCTGATCCTGTTAGTAAAGGTGGAGTCATCCAATCAGGGAATGAAAACAACACCAGATGATTCTGAATATTGAATGGCTGAAAGAGCACTTGGATTAAACAGTTTGCAAAGCACAGGGTAGAAAGATGTCTGATAAAAGTCTTCATCACACAGTGACCATGACAAACACATTTTCCAGACCAGGGTCATGGTCATGGACACAGGGCCAACCTGTTCACAATAAACAGCTCCCTTCCTGGGCATTCCTGGCTTGGAAAAAGTACTGCAAACTCTGCTGTGCAAAGTTTCTGCTTCAAGGCAGCTGGATCCCCGGAGAGTTCATTGTGAAGGAAAGAATTTTGGGCTGAGTTTTCTATCCACTCTTAGAGCACTTCTAGCCTCCCCTGCTGAAACCCAGGGCATTTACCTTAGCTGGGCTTCTCTGGTTTTGTGCTCTGTGTAAAGGTCATTGTCTCCAAACAGACCCAGAAATGACATCCTGCATATGGAATCTCTCAGCAGAAGGCAGTGGGAGAGCAGAAATGTCAGCATTATGCCCTTTTCACCAGAGCACTGGATAAACATGACACCCTGGATTAGAATTAGCACTGCTGGCTGGACAGCTCTGTTCCTCAATCAAATCCATCGCCTCTGCACATACTGTCAAAGGGAAGCCTGGACAGGACTAACAGGGAATCATTTGTCTGCTAAGAACACTCCCTCCTTCACCCCGAAGTGGGGCGTTTGTAATCCTCTCAAGCAAACGTTACAGAATTCAGGGTCTAAAATCATTGTGCGATTGATTTCTGGATGATCAAGTGGGAGAACTGCTGGATGATTAGGGTGAGAGCTGTCAAAGGATCTGTTCCGTTAGCATGTGGTTAAACTGGGAGGGGCACAGGGCATGACTGCAAAACACAGGACCATCAGAGAGGTTCTACAAAGTATGGCTTCTCATTTGGCTTTGGAAGCTAACAGAAACCCACATCAATGCAGCCCACATCTCCATAAGAATCAGAGCAGGAGCCTGTGGAACTGAGCTTTCCCTAGGGAGTGTTTGCAATAGGAATCAGAGGAACAGCCGTGTTAGTCTGTATTCGCAAAAAGAAAAGGAGTACTTGTGGCACCTTAGAGACTAACCAATTTATTTGAGCATGAGCTTTCGTGAGCTACAGCTCACTTCATCAGATGTTTACCGTGGAAACTGCAGCAGACTTTATATACACACAGAAATCATGAAAATGTTTCATGATTTCTGTGTGTATATAAAGTCTGCTGCAGTTTCCACGGTAAACATCTGATGAAGTGAGCTGTAGCTCACGAAAGCTCATGCTCAAATAAATTGGTTAGTCTCTAAGGTGCCACAAGTACTCCTTTTCTTTTTGCAATAGGAATGTGGAAGGTCCGTGTGCACTAAAATACAGAGCGGATTGAAGGCAAAAATTTAGCCCTGCTTCACCTCCGCTGCGTTGAGGCCTGGGAACTAGTCAGTGTGCAACTAAGGCTAGTGACCAGTGGAATGGCCTGCAGCGACCTAGCCCCACATTGCCCCCGCCTTGGGAAAGCTGAGCCCCCTTCCAGGGAACTGAAATCAGCCCTGACACCCCAGTAGAGCTGCTGGGTTCTGTTAAATACCCTGCTTCCGACATGCCCGGTAGCACCGTGTGAGTGGCCCACAAGCCACCCGTAAAAAATCAGCATCTAGTCTGGACAGGGCACGGCCGCCACTCGGGCCTTGCGCCGGCCGCACAGGCCCTGCAGTTACAGCATTCTCCTCTTGTTCACTTTTGTCCGAGCTGGAGGGCTCAGGGCTACTGTATAATCTCCCTCCTGGTCATTACAAGCTTCTCTTCGGGAACCTTGATGTTGCTCCATTTCCCCTTTTCTTACCGATTTCAGCCCCAGGCCAGCTGGGATGTCTCTCCAGCCAAACACCAACCCATCCAGCGAGGCATTTTCCCTGTGCCTGCCGCTGTGATTGCTCAGTGCATCGGGCAAGGCTGCTGAGGGCCCCGTGAAGGGAGCTGGCCTGGCCCACGCGGTGCCTCCGCAGTCCTAGGCGCCCCCCAGCCGGCTGGCTGACCAGACGCATCTCCGGTGTGGAGCAAGTTGTGTTACCACATGGCCGCTGGGCTGGCCGCACTCTGACTACTTCTCATTTTCACTTGGGAGCCTGTCAGTAGCAGGGAGCCAGTGTCACTTGACATCACAGCAGTTGTGAGCCTGAGGTATTTTCTCTAATTATCTGTCACCCCTAACAATGTCTCCAGTCAATTACAGTATCATTAACAGCTCAAAGCACACTCCAGACAATACAGCTCCATTCCCCAGCGTCCAGCGTAGTCGGTGCATCCTAAGGGAAGGAGAGCCCACAGGGCATTATTAACACCATCACCCTGTTGGTGGTTATCCCATCTGCTCATAGACAGCGATCACGCTGTATACTCAGTGCTTGCCTTAATTACTGAGTTTCCCCTCTTTATCTCCGGGCCTATCGTTATTATTGCTGAATGAACTATTCATTTCAAATACTCTGTGGGTTTTGTCCCTTGTTGATTAGCACAATATTCACCAGTCAATCTCCGTTTCTCTGAATGGCTTTGACATTTATCAGTATACACCACATTGTTTCAGCAGCTAATTTCCAGCTCGCGGGGGGCTCATGAACTGTTCACTTAGGCTAGTCATGATTTATGACCTGTGTTGTGGTGAGTGGTTATCTAAATCGCCTCGTGTCGTTCCTGGTGCCTGACTGGATGGCTGGAGCTTTTAAACAGGAAAATCAACAACACACAATGAAAAATGTACTTCTAGCTTTTGGTTGGTTTTACCATAAACAAAACACATTTCTGTCCATTTCCCCCACAAGTGCCTCTGCACTTGCCTCCAGGCTGCCCCTTAAGCACACCACACCTTCTCCAACCTATACCGGACAGCCACTAGCCAGCCCTGCAACCCACCTCAAGGATCCTGGGTAATGGTGAGCCGTTGCCCAGTGGAGGCTCATAGAATCAGAGAATATGGGGGCTGGAAGGGACCTCAGGAGCTCATCTCGTCCAACCCCCTGCTCAGAGCAGGACTGATCCCCAATTTCTGCCCTAGATCCCTAAATGGCCCCCTCAAGGATTGAACTCACAACCCTGGCTTTAGCAGGCCAACGCTCAAACCACTGAGCTGTCCCTCCCGCCACCCCCCTGCCCCAGCACTGGAATATTTCACTGGTATCTGTCAGTTATTTCTTACACCGTCTCGACATGGCATTTGTCTTACCTGTAAGATTCCCTATGCAGTGCGGACCTCCTGCAGTGTAAAGAAGGTGTCAGCACCCTGGACAGCACACACTGCATTGCCCATGTCCCTCTCCAACAGGTTGGACTCCTATAAAGGGGATGTTGTGCAAAGGACATGCAGTACGTGCCATAAGTACCAAACCCATTACAGACCGGTGTCCCTGTGCCCGGAGAGGCTATCTTCCTCATGTGAGGCAACAAGAGCTGTTAAATACAGACTGAACGGACAATCCAGAGACCTGGGTTCTAGTCCTACCTCTGTCACTTCCCCTCCCTGTGCCTCAGTTTCTCCTGTAAAATGGAGCGAGTGATACTTTGTAAGGTGCTTTCAGATCTGCAGAGGAAAAGTACTAGCAAGAGGTGTGTGATCTTACTGCTATTCCCTGTGGAGCGTGGGGTGAGCTCTGACCTAGAGAACGATGCCAGGAATCCCTGCCAGCAGGACAAAGCAACATTCAACCAAAAAGTCCTTCTCCTACCGTCCATTCTATTCTTCTTTTGCGAGCATCCGCTGGGGGGCTGGCTGGCTCAGGGAACTGGCAATGACTTCTGGTTCCAGTTCCACTCGGGAAATAGAGCTAACAGTGAACTGTACCTGGCCGATTCCTAACCTACTGCTTTTGAAATGAGCTGAGGGTCTCGGCCTAATTCCCAAGGGCCATCAGAACCTGGAGAAACTGTTCCCTCTCGTTGGCAGCTGCAGCAGAGGGCTGCTGGTCTTTATCGCATGGGGTGAGAGAGGAAGGCTAAAGCTTCCAAATTTGGGTTGGACTTCAAATCCCCTCCTAAGAATGTGGGTTTGGGCTTGTGCCCATGTCTCCTGAAATCCTTAGACCATGTGTTCCATGGTATTCTGGGCTCCAACCCAGGAGGAAAAGACCGCTGGTATCTGAGGTCTGTGTACATGTTTTGGGTGCTGGACACCGAGGTAACTTCTCCCTTCCAACTAGAGATTCTGAATGAATGGGTGCCGCAGACTTTAACAGAGCCTGTCCTGAAGTCAGTGAGTCAAAGCACCCACCATATGCAGTGCACCGCAGCCTAAGGAGACCACCCATCCCTGGGTTGTTTAAAATATAGGCACTGCATGAGGTGAACAACTAGGCCCTCATTCATGAGCATCTTTGAGAGAGACTCTGCAGGGAAAGAAAGGGAATGCCAAACGTTTCCCAGTGCCCAAAATGCCCTCTCTTTCTTCCTTGTCTCCCTCCTCCCAGTGAAACAATGCTCACCTGAACAGCGTGTGTTAGCACACAGAGCAAGCTGCAAGCTGACGGCCAGTGGAGAGTCCTACTCGCGACCGTTCAGTGGCAGCAAGTGGCAGAGTGATCTCTGGGCGCTGAAAGAAAGATACCAATAAATAGCTACAAAGAGCAGGCCAGATTCAGGTATCAGCTGAATTTCAGTGGGTTTATTCAGGGCTGAATCTGGCCTAGTTTCTTGCTAGAGATTTCACCTGTATGATAAAGAGACACAGTCAGGGTGCTTTAGTCCTAAGGGATTTACAAAACCAAAGAGACAGTGTGGAGCCTAATCCAACAGGAGATGACAGAATGGACTGGACATACTCTGGGGGTATTTCCTGTTCTCTTGTCTCCTGAGGAGGTGTTTGCGCGTAGAACACATGGTAAGTGTTTTCATTGCCATTCCACAGATGGAAGAGTGAGGAACAGGGCTTTTAAAACCCCTATTCCAGTGCTGGAAGGCTGAATGCTGGTTCAAGGGGAACCAACACATGAAAGGAATTATCAGCAGAAAGTGAAACTGACCAGATAAATCAGTCTGGTTTTACTGTCCAGTCTCATTGCAAGCAGTACACGTAAATGTGTTTATTAAAATTCTGTCAGTGGTAATAATCTCAGATGCTGTTAGTTACAGGACTCAAAAACTCACCAGAAAATGAACCTGCCATGGACACAATCTGCCCTAAGAGATTTAAGCCAGCATGATACTCAGCACCTCTACAGCACTGCACAGCACACAGTCAAATCCTCCTTACAGTCTCCCCACTTTACAGGCAGGAAAGGGGGACACACAGTTCCTACATAGTTTGCCCAAAGCAAACCAACCAGGGTAAGTCATGTGAGGAATCAGGACTAGAACTCCCAGCTCCCAGCTGCATTCTCAGCCTCTGAGACACACCTGGACAGAGACTGCTGAGACCTGATATCTTAATCTCAACCTATATGCACTGCAAGGAACAGCTCTTTAAACCAGGAGCACTTTAATAGCGCAATTGCACTAATTAAAGAGACGATAAACCAGTTCCCTGTGTTGAAAAAACCATGTGGGCAGAAGCCAAGTACTTAATTCCAACAGGGAAACTGCATTAATGGCTCATAAAAGCATGGCAGAACTATTGTCACTGTGCGTTACAAGTCTGCACAAGCATCACTGACAGACATTAGCAGCGCCTATCCCTAGCAGGTCAACTAGTTTTCCTCAACTCAGTATACAAGTGAGTCCTGCTAAATATTTAAAGATTCCTCAGGTAGTTTCATGGGACCATCTCCAAAGCCCCACAGCTTATTCTGAATGACTGTTCAGAGTATGACGGTCTTGGCAGAACCATCGTCCCTCCATGCACCAGCTGACCTCAGCCATCTCGTCTTTGAGGTTACGCTCTTTCCGGTATTATTGTGAAACACTGACCTAGCCCCTCTGAGCTTCCCAGTGTCACCCATCTGCCCACAGCAAATTCCATTGCCTCGGAAGGATGCTTCTCCAACTGTAACTAAGTTGTCACTGAAATGGCTATTGGGGAAACTGAGGGCATGCTCCGATGGTGAGGTCACCATAGGGAGATACCACCACCGCCCAGCTGCAATCAAGGCAGCTCGCTAGCTGCAGACATTTCTGGGATGTAATGGGGCAGGAAGGAAACGTTGATGGAAAAATTACATGACAAGTGAGATTGATTCCCATATTTTGTCCTCGGTAGCAGCTGTGGAAGTAGAGAAAAGGATGAAGGGAATTTGAACGCAGATATCTTAAGTTCTAGGAATAGAGCAAGAGTCAGGCTATCACTTGCTCTGATAATGCGAGACTTTAAGGCAGGGCCTGAGAAGTGAGTGGGAAAGACCTGTAAGAGATACTGTTTTTTGACCTTGTGTTAGATAAGAATGGAACACAGACTGTAGCAGGAACTGCTGAGAAAAGTAAGATAGCAGGAAGGTGTATGTATAAACAAGATGCAGTTGCTGATCATTACTGTCTGTAACAAAGGAATAAATGCTTGCCCTACTTGTTTATCTAACGGAGACCTGCCTGGGATGGGGGAACCCCTGTCCGGGTGTACTCTCCCCTTGCAAGTGCTAGAAAAATAAACTGTCTCTTATTTGTTGCAATCAGCCTGAGAAAGAAGACTGTGTTTTCTTCCACACAGCAAACCTCACTGATGTGCGGAGAAGGACTTCGCCCATAAACCTGTGGTCTGGAGGATGAGTCAGAGAGCAACCCAGCCAGCTTTGTTAATGCACTAAGGCCCTCCCTGACATGCTGCTCCGTGGCAGTGGGATATGCACTATGGCAGAAAGGCACCTGCTCTCATCCCAGGGATCGGATCTGAACAGGTGTCTGCACACCCTGTCTGTCCAGGTACCATTGGGGATAGCCAAGCTCAGGGATACCTGGATGTCTTGGGGTGCCCCATGGCAGGCTATCACTCCATTATACAGTCACACGTATATTGTTTAATGACAAGAGCATTCAGAACAGTTAATTCTACTTGCCCCATGTTCCAGGGCTGACTGCAGTGCTGCCAATCAGAAACCAGGCCACGGAACGGGGGAGGGAGTAGCGAGACAGCCTGGAGGCATTTCCAGCCCCTGCAATGCTCTCTCCAAACCCAGCTGTCGGTTAGTCTGGGTGGTTGGATGTGTTTTGTTAAATATAATCAAATCACACCGAGAAACTTGTACTGTAGAAGGTTTTCCTTGCCAAACACAAGACAAGGTGAGCTCAACAACTTTGGTGTAGAAGCCCTGGCCTGCTCCTTCTGGTCACATGTGACACCGACTGCAGGTCCCGAGGGGAGGCTGCTAAGAAATGCCCGTGCATGAAAAGGTGGGGACACACTGACCTAACCGCCAAGGTTATTTGTCCCTTCATGAGTAAACCCAGAGTCACCTGTTGGAGTTCCTGTGCTCCGATGCAGTATTTAGAGCTCCCAAATGCCGCACGCTCTCAACGCTACGACTTCTACGGCTAAAACTTGCACAGACCAGCTGATCCCAGCACTCGCTGCACCAGGAAGGAGGTGGGGAGCGTTTCCTGATCAGTAAACATACTGCCATCTGCCAGCCCTCCCTGCCAGCTGCATAGCTTGATGGGACCGAAAGCCGGTATGCAGACGTAAATGCGTGAATCTTACGGATCTGTGGGCTACAGTAAGAACCAGAGCTGCTTCCTTGTCACAGTGTCTGATCAGCCTGTGGAACTCCTTGACACAGGAGGCTCTGAACCCACGGAGACAAATTCCGGGGCTGGATTTGTAAAGGACCAGGTGACTCGAACACCAGCCTGCTGGTAAGGAGTCTGGAAAAAAAAGAGAGGCGGAGTGCAGTTGAACAAACAATTCCCCGTGCAATTAAATAACTCAACCAGCTGGAAGAAAGAAATCTGAAAGGGGTGACAGAGCAGGGAGGGAGGGAGAGAAATCAAAGTGCACCAGGTGTGGGGATTGGAAGAGGGCACAATATCACGCCAGGGCAGAACATCCATTTCTATAAGTGAATTAGGACATTGTAGGTATTATTTGCCAGTCTGTTCCTTATGCACCCTAGCGTTGCTTGCCGGCCTTGACCTTTGCTGTGCGTTGTCTTCATTGCGGTGCCCAGGACTTTCGCCTGAATGGAGACGGCTAATTCGAGCCCCCGTATCAGCCTTAATTGCTGACTGTAAAAGGAAGCAAATGGAAAATACATTCCAGGAAAGGGCTGCATCCAGCAAAATGCAGCCTCTGCCAGCCAAGCTAAGTACTGAATATTGAAAAGGTCAGACTGCCGCAGCAGTGTCTCTCCATAAACAATCCCAGGTCTCTGGAGTGTAACCAGCCCAATCCCCTCGGCCTGCTGGGTTATTCTTTGGGCTGGAATGTCCCAAAAGAGAAGTTTCTCTGAAATGCAGGAGAAGTGTTAAGAGCCATAGAGCAAGGCAGTGAAAACAGACAGCAAGGTGGTTATACAGCAGCACCGCACCGCGCGTCCCCCAAAGGCTGGAGCTGCAGAGAATTAGCCTAACACATCAACACAGGTTGTTATGACAATGCGACACACAGCGGTTATTTTAGTACAGGCAGAATTTACGCTCTGGTTGATTTCTGCAACATGGAGGCCATCTCTGGGCAATTAATGATTAGAGACCACACAGTCAAAATAGCTGTTAAGAATGCAGGTATTTCTTTCAGAAGTAGTCATTTGCTCCATTAAGAATGCTTCCCATCTCTCATTAATCTGCCAGTCTAATCACCGCCCACTTCTTGAAGCAAAGATAAGAGCAAAATCCAAAATATTATGAAGAGAGCTTTGCTGGAGAAACCTATGGTAACGAAGCTGGGAAAGCACAGGGAAGGACTAGGCTCCAGTGAAATGTGGCCAGGAGCCTGAGAGGGATTTTATTCAGGCCATGACTGGGGCTGCAAGGCACTCCTGCAATACAGAAAAATAACAGAAAGCAAAAGCACTGCGAATCCTAGTGCAAACAATGCTGTGAGAGCGCTCACACACACCGATTTCCTGACAAACACTGCTGACTATTTACACCCTGGATTGGTCCAGCGTGAGTGTTGATATTCATGGGAAGTTTATGAACAGGACAAAGATCTTCTCTTGTTGGAATCTTAGGAGACAGAAACAATACCACATGACACAGATGACCGATCATATGGAACAAGTCGTGGGTAATGTGTGGAGAGTTCTCACAACAACAAACCAGGGGGGTTTATTGAGACAAATGCTTCATTGAAAAATTGTGAACAATGAACCATTTCATAGACTCAGGAGCTATTAATCTGCAAACAGAAGGAACCGTAAAATTCAGCCGGGTGGTTATTTGCAACAAATAATGTTACCAGCTCTAAGCAGCATCACTGTACTGTTTCCTTCTCCCAGGGCCCTCTCTGTGTGGTCAGAAATGAGAGAGGAGATTAACATAGCTTCTATACGACAACAACACACAGATGCTAACTGCTATGCTAAAATAGACCAATGGCCTATCTAATCTGAGCTCTTGTCTCCAACAGTGGCCAAGAAACCATTGGTGTGATTAGGAACTGGATCAAATCAGCACTTTCCTTGAGACTCAAGACAGTTCATTATAGGCATTTTCACAAACACCAGGGCTTCTTGGCTTCCGCAGGCTAGGAATTCTGCAAGATGGGGAGTATTTCAAATTAGATCAAAACCAGGAGGTGTGGAGTCCCAGGAGAAATTAAACCTCATGTAATAAGTTCTGGTATACAGCAGCCAGTCTGAAAGCTGCCCTTTAGGAACTCAACACAACTCCAGGGCCGCTGTCACAAAACAATGTAGCTACGCTGTCTGTCAAAGTGTGAGAGGAACATTCAGAGACACTGCCCTCACGGGACTGTTCAGAGCTGTAATTGTGCATTTAGAACAGTGTCTAGCTTGCGCTCTGCAACGTTCCCTTCCTACCCCTCAGCAAAGGCCATCCAGTGTCTTCTTTGACTATTAGATGAGTGAAATTAACAAATGATGGGGATGCCAGCTACCTGCCTCACCAAGGTGATGGTTTCACCCTGATTAGAAAGGATTTACAATGATACAGCTCTATAGAAGTCAGTATTCACCATACTCAGACCCTTATGCAGGAGACAGTGTTCGATGGTAACAGGTGGATTACAGCCAGAGAAACACAGCGATGTATTCAGGGTGCGGGGACTGCGTAGAGGCACACACCACATGTATATAGCCATACACACCACTGTGTGTGTGAAAAAGGAAGAGAGCACAAGGGAGAAATCATTGCCTACGGGTTACAAAAACTGCCTTATTGGTGCACTATCCCCTCAGCCTTTGGCTTCAGGCACTAGGGCTTCTAAAACTATCCGTCTGTCCTGTAAACCTCAGGCACTATTACTGACCTCAAATCATGCATGAGAGCTCAGCTCTGGAAGGTGTGCCAGCATCCTGGCAGTCTCTCCATGCGCATGCCGACAGCCTGCGTCTCTCTCTGCATGCACGTAGCAGAGTGGGCTGGTCACTAACACACCCACGTGGCATAACAGTTCTCCCCTGCATAGCGCCCCCGAGAGGTGCTCTGGTCTCACGGTGGTTCACCTCTTTTTGTGACTCAGCCCTCCAGCCAGGTCACCTTCAGTCCCATCCCTTCCAGGGTAAACAGAGAGTGCAATAAACTTAAATACAGACAACTTTTCACCCTTACCCAGGCACTGTAGGGTGATGCCTCCCAGGGCTTTCACCTCAAGCCCCATCTCCAAATTCCACTGTCCTTCTGCCTCTGGTGGCAGGGTGTTTCCATGCCACCTTTCCCAGCAGCTGGTAGACGAACCCAGACCCTACCACCACACTGGGCTCCTGTCCAGGGTCCCCAGGATGAACTGTCAATGTGTGCTCAGTCAGACCCCTTGCTGCTACCTCCCTGGATTCCTTCCTACCACAGGTCTTTCCTCAGGGCTTTTCCCCAGGCCTGTCCTGGGCTCTTTGGCTCCTGCAGGAACCTCCTTGTTCCCCTCAGATCTCTCCACTCCAGAGCGTCACTGCAGAGTTCTCCCCTCTCGCCTCTTTCTAGTAACTTACCCAGCTCCACTTCCATTGGGCCTGGCCCACCCTCCAGGTGTGATGTTAACCCTTTCTCTGCCTGCGTGGGGTAGACACCCCGTCACAGTTCATTGGTGCATGCTTGGCATGGTGTATGCACCTGTGTGTCCACATGCTTTGTGTACGCATCTCTCTGTTAGTGCACACGCAGCGTGTGTCCTGTCTGTGTGCGTCTGTGCAGGTGTAACTGTGGTCCATGCATCGTGTGAGTCTGTGTAGACACACCAACCCCCCTCTGTGTTTAGTACAGTGCTTTGCAAATCACGGCTGTCAGGGATTTTACACACACATACACCGAGAGAGAGACACACACAGACACACACACGCTTGTAATTAAAATGCCCTGCTGCCATTTTAAGCAGGAGTTGCGTCACCCTCCAAGTCCACTCCTCTCCAATAGGTGCCAGCTGACGTGCAGCAGGACTGGGCATATTTCCCATGCCTGGCTCTCTCTGTACCAAGAAACAGAGAGATTTCCCACTTAAAATATGATTCTCCCCTCTCCATCTGCAGAATCCCAGGCTGCTCTGTGTGTGGAGCCAGGGTTGATATGTCCCCCAAAGCCACAGAAAATCTGCTCCCCTGCCAGTCACACCTTTGCCAGCATTAGCTCCAGGTCACGTCAATATTGCTTATGTCCAGCCTCCGCCCAAGCATCTTCCCAGCTGACTGATGATCCTCGGCAATGATCTGAATGAGGTGGGTTGGAGCAGCATGTCTCTGTCCCACCTGGCTGCCAGCACACCTACAGCCCAGAGGAAGGGGCAAGTCCCCAAGCCCAGGTGAGCTGGCAGGGGCTTGTTTGACTCTCTTCCCAATGGCCCCCTGGCTCCTGCGCGCAGAGCCTTTCGCTGCTCCTGCAAGAGCTGCTTGGATTGTACACTGGAGTCACTGAGGTTTTGGAGGATTAAGTCATTTCCTCCTTGCAGTGAGAGTTCGAGAGCATAACAGAAGCTTGTGTGAGGTGTGTTGCTTGTGAACCTACCAGCCTGGAGAGCGGGTGGGTGGGGGGCACCAGTGCCGTGGAGGGTGATGATGGGGAGCCTACATCTCCATAGCACTCGAAGGGTTAATGTCTGTGCAGAACCCTGCAAACAGCCAAGTGCATCGCCCACCTGCCTTACTCAACGGGAGAACGCAGCCAACACAGGAGAACAGCCAGCCAACTACAGTGCTTGCAACAGAGTCCGGCTGAGCTCATTCATTGCTCTGCCTAATGCCCCCCCTGAGAGCGTGCACAGTGCTTACAACGGGAAAACATAAACAGCAGAAAGAAACGTCCTGATGCTAATGAATGTAAAACACTTACATTTAGCGAGCGGCGTGCTGGCTGCAGCGGGATCCCGAGTGCTTTGGACTGGGCTGGCTAGAGAAACCACCGCTCAACTTCACCGTGGGGTTTGTACCCTTCTTGGTGCACGTGTCCTGGCTAATCCTCCCCAGGGTAACTGTTAACCCACATCCATCCCCCTGGTTTCTGAGTGCCCAGGTGAGATCTGTGCAGTAACTGGGAATTACACACACACCCCAAGAGCCAAGGAAGTATCAATCAGGTCACATTTTGGCCTCCATGCACTGTCCCTTTGAGTTAGTTCCCACAAAGGAGACTGATTCCAAAGTCTATTTGAGTGTCTCCGACTCCCTCCTCTGATCCCCTCTGTACACTAACCCCCTGCCACACTGGATAGGGTCCCTTATCTGCCATGAGGCTGATCGGTTTGGGCTGTAATTTCATGCAGTTGTAAGCAATCACACTTGCAAAGCATAAACTGCAGCTCTGGGATTCTCAGCACAGAATGTAAAGTCTCACTATTAACGGTCCTGTAATGCAGCACCCCTGTCCTGATCCTCTGGCCCAGAGGATCCAGGGAAAAGGCACAAGCAGTTTCACATTGCTTGGACGGAATTGCTCATTGAGCTGAGTGCAGTTTTTGGCCACACCCCAGGAAAGCGCTCACAGACTCATCCCACCTTCCTGAGCCTCTTGCTGGGTGTTCGCAGAATCTCTCCACCCTTTTCCCAAAGCTCATGTTTCTTCCAGCAGACGCAATTCCCAACGTCCTGGAAATACATTCCACTCTACTACCTACTGTGAAGCCTTGCAATGTATTGTCACTGACAGGAACAATAACACAGCAACTTCTATTATATAGCAGGAAGAGAATGATGAACTAACCATTGAGCAGCAATGCCAGAGGGCCCCTCGGTGCCTTCACAGAAAGAAACTACAGAGGTATTTTGCCATAATAATTGGCCATGTGCCCATTATCCCAGAGCAATAAGAAAATGAAATGCAGGCAGCCCTGGGGAGGAGCATGGATTCCAGAACAATAGCAGGCAGGAAAAAGAAGGAATTTAGGCCAAGGAGATTGGGGCAAATCCTTTCTCTTCCAAAACTTGGGATAAAAGGGGATGGCAGTGGTACCCAGGCCTGGGGCAAGCTGTGAACGCGGTGGGTGACGGGAGGGCAGTGGTACCCAGGCCTGGGGCTAGCTCTGTGCGCGGGGGGGGTGACGGGAGGGCAGCGGTACCCAGGCCTGGGGCTAGCTCTGTGCGCGGGGGGTTGGAGGGGGTGACGGGAGGGCAGCGGTACCCAGGGCTGGGGCTAGCTCTGTGCGCGGGAGGTTGGAGGGGGGTGACGGGAGGGCAGCAGTACCCAGGGCTGGGGCTAGCTCTGTGCGCGGGAGGTTGGAGGGGGGTGACGGGAGGGCAGCGGTACCCAGGGCTGGGGCTAGCTCTGTGCGCGGGGGTTGGAGGGGGGTGACGGGAGGGCAGCGGTACCCAGGGCTGGGGCTAGCTCTGTGCGCGGGGGTTGGAGGGGGGTGACGGGAGGGCAGCGCGCGGGGGTTGGAGGGGGGTGACGGGAGGGCAGCGGTACCCAGGCCTGGTGTAGCTCTGTGCGCGGGGGGTTGGAGGGGGGTGACGGGAGGGCAGCGGTACCCAGGCCTGGTGTAGCTCTGTGCGCGGGGGTTGGAGGGGGGTGACGGGAGGGCAGTGGTACCCAGGCCTGGGGCTAGCTCTGTGCGCGGGGGGTTGGAGGGGAGTGACGGGAGGGCAGCGGTACCCAGGCCTGGTGTAGCTCTGTGCGCGGGGGGTTGGAGGGGGTGACGGGAGGGCAGTGGTACCCAGGCCTGGTGTAGCTCTGTGCGTGGGGGGTTAGAGGGGGGGTGACGGGAGGGCAGTGGTACCCAGGCCTGGTGTAGCTCTGTGCGCGGGGGGTTGGAGGGGGTGACGGGAGGGCAGTGGTACCCAGGCCTGGTGTAGCTCTGTGCGCGGGGGGTTGGAGGGGGTGACGGGAGGGCAGTGGTACCCAGGCCTGGGGCTAGCTCTGTGCGCGGGGGGTTGGAGGGGGTGACGGGAGGGCAGTGGTACCCAGGCCTGGTGTAGCTCTGTGCGCGGGGGGTTGGAGGAGGGGTGATGGGAGGGCAGTGGTACCCAGGCCTGGGGCTAGCTCTGTGCGCGGGGGGTTGGAGGGGGTGACGGGAGGGCAGTGGTACCCAGGCCTGGGGCTAGCTCTGTGCGCGGGGGGTTGGAGGGGGTGACGGGAGGGCAGTGGTACCCAGGCCTGGTGTAGCTCTGTGCGCGGGGGGTTGGAGGGGGGGTGATGGGAGGGCAGTGGTACCCAGGCCTGGGGCTAGCTCTGTGCGCGGGGGGTTGGAGGGGGTGACGGGAGGGCAGTGGTACCCAGGCCTGGTGTAGCTCTGTGCGCGGGGGGTTGGAGGGGGTGACGGGAGGGCAGTGGTACCCAGGCCTGGGGCTAGCTCTGTGCGCGGGGGGTTGGAGGGGGTGACGGGAGGGCAGTGGTACCCAGGCCTGGGGCTAGCTCTGTGCGCGGGGGGTTGGAGGGGGTGACGGGAGGGCAGCGGTACCCAGGGCTGGGGCTAGCTTTGTGCACGGGAGGGCAGTGGTACCCAGGCCTGGGGCTAGCTCTGTGCGCGGGGGGTTGGAGGGGGTGACGGGAGGGCAGTGGTACCCAGGCCTGGTGTAGCTCTGTGCGCGGGGGGTTGGAGGGGGGGTGATGGGAGGGCAGTGGTACCCAGGCCTGGGGCTAGCTCTGTGCGCGGGGGGTTGGAGGGGGTGACGGGAGGGCAGCGGTACCCAGGGCTGGGGCTAGCTTTGTGCACGGGAGGGCAGTGGTACCCAGGCCTGGGGCTAGCTCTGTGCGCGGGGGGTTGGAGGGGGTGACGGGAGGGCAGTGGTACCCAGGCCTGGGGCTAGCTCTGTGCGCGGGGGGTTGGAGGGGGTGACGGGAGGGCAGTGGTACCCAGGCCTGGTGTAGCTCTGTGCGCGGGGGGTTGGAGGGGGGGTGATGGGAGGGCAGTGGTACCCAGGCCTGGGGCTAGCTCTGTGCGCGGGGGGTTGGAGGGGGTGACGGGAGGGCAGCGGTACCCAGGGCTGGGGCTAGCTTTGTGCACGGGAGGGCAGTGGTACCCAGGCCTGGGGCTAGCTCTGTGCGCGGGGGGTTGGAGGGGGTGACGGGAGGGCAGTGGTACCCAGGCCTGGGGCTAGCTCTGTGCGCGGGGGGTTGGAGGGGGTGACGGGAGGGCAGTGGTACCCAGGGCTGGGGCTAGCTCTGTGCGCGGGGGGTTGGAGGGGGGGTGATGGGAGGGCAGTGGTACCCAGGCCTGGGGCTAGCTCTGTGCGCTGGGGTTGGAGGGGGGTGACGGGAGGGCAGTGGTACCCAGACATCGCAGATAGGAACAGAAACGTTTGGGTTCCCTCTGAAAGCTGCCGCCGATGGCTGCGCGTAGAGCTCCGAGCTGTTGCACTGTACGGCTGCTGTTATTGCATGGTGACTGTAACCATCCTTGGCCTCAGGAACCTGCTCTTCAGCTCTCTCAGCCGTCTGGATCTCTCTACCCCTTGGGCTCGAGCGCATGGCAAGAGCAGGCAAGTCTCATCCAAACATGCCAAAGTCCTGAGCACTTTTCCTTCTCGGGGGGCCCCGACAGGAGCAGCCGAACCTCGGCTGAACACGGGGGAGCCAGCTCCCCACAGAAGCAGCCAGTAAAGAGCCCCAGGCCTCGATCGCTTTGGAAGAAGCTGCCGTCTCCAGCGCGCCCTTCCCCTCTCGTTTGTCTTCTGGTGGCAACGGTGTGTTGCCCGAGCAGCACCCTGCTGAGGGCTGGGGCTCGTTTTAGAAACGAAGGGGAGGCTTTGACAATTACAGCTGCTCTTTGGAACAATTCATTTGCAAAAGTGATTAGCTAGATAACACACACTATTACATTCATCGTTTATTTTTTAACTGACTGTATCCCTGGTGTATGCTGAAAAATGCTTCACTAATTACTGATGCCACGGAAATGCTGCCTCGCTGGGCCCTGGGTCTCCTTGGGTTACCTTGTAAACACGAAAGCTGTGTGTGTGGTGATGGGGGCATGTTCTCCCTCCTTCTCGGGCTAACCAGTATCATCTCATTGCTTCCTTGCTTTCTCCCTGGCTGGTTGCTGCATCCACCCATGGCCTCTCCCGCCTTGTTCTGCAAAGGTACGCCCTGTGGGGCAGGGGGCATCTCTTTGTTCTGTGTCTGTACAGTGCCTGGCATACTGGGGCCTGGTCCATGAATGGGGCACTACCATAATACACATAAAAAATGAGAAAGAAGTACATTGGGGGGGGCGCATACGTAAATTTTGGGCTGGTGGGGAGGTAGCACTACAAACCAAAATCTATTTGGCCAATGAACATGAGCAGCATCTGTGCTCACTACCCTCCTACTGTCCCCTACCAACAGGCCTCTGGACTGACCCAGAGGGACCAACCACTCCAGAAGTGAAAGGGGAAATTCAGTCTCTCTTTGGTCAGTTGGCTGCAAATGCTGGGAGGCATGGTGGAGGTGCAGGAGACCTGGACGCCTTTTCACCCGGCACCTGTTTGAAACCAAGGGGCCCAGACCCTCCCCCCAAGGGGATGAGTCACTTCAAAGGGGTTCTTGCTGAAAAAAATCTCATGTCTTCTAGTTTAGGGTAGAGGCATAGGGTGTGTCTATACAGCAAAGCAAAACCAGTGGCTGGCCCATGCCAGCCGACTCAGGGACATGGGGCTCAGGCAGTGGGGCGATCTCGCTGCTGGGTATACTTCGGGGCTGGGGCTGCAGCCTGACTCTGGGACCCTCCCACCCCGCAGAGTCCTAGAACCCGGATTCCGGCTGCAGCCTGCAAGTCTCCACTGCAATTAAACTGCCCCCCAGCCAGAGCCTTGCGAGCCCGAGTCAGCAGGCACAGGTCAGCCATGGGTGTCTAGTTGCTGTGTACACATACCCTCAGTCTCTTCTTTCCACCACCCCTGCCCACAAGGCATAAACCTCTTAGCCTCCTCCCCAGAGGCTGGGATGGCAGGGAGAGGCTTTAGAGCAAGGCAGTAGAGCCCCTAAATGTTACGGCTTAGTCCAGAGTGGAAGCATTTATGGGGTGTCAGGGGTATACAGAAGAGCAAGAGGCAGCCAAGCCTCTGTTCAGGCCAGTGGGAAATTGATTAAGTTGGAAGGAAAATATCTTTGTTGGCCTGTTCTCCGGGCCAGCCAAGGACAGGAGCCCCCTGGGAAAATCCACCTCCATGATGGACAAACACTGCTTTAGAGAGCAACATCCCCACAGACCCAGAGTCCCATCCTGCTCCCAATGGCAAAGTTCCCTAACACTTCAGTATCAGGCCCAAGGTTACACACGTCGTGCAGCAGAACCATTGCCGGGTGCTTCCTGATCCTACCAGACACTGGAGAGGGAGGTCGGAGAGAAGGTGGGGACACGGAGTGAGAGGAGGCTGCCCTGAGAGTCGCATGCCTCGATTCCAGGGGCAACGTAAAGGTGTCAGGGGAACAAGCTGCATTGGCCTCACACTGCTTCCTTCACCAGCCTTCGCAACGCGGCTTTAGCTGGAGCCCCCGCCTGCTGGAAACTAGCCCACTGCACAGTGAGTGAGATGATGCCGCTCAAGCAGTTGGCCACGAGGGTAGCGATGCCAGAGACCCAGTACCTGCACCACGCTGAAGTATTGTGTCAAACGTGGAATCTGACGCCTGGCCGAGAATATCAGAAGAGCAGCTCCCAGTAGTCCCTGCACAAGGAGAGATGGACATGAGAACTGGAGGTTATTGCACACGTTAAAATACCTTCCGTGAAAACACAGGCCAGCATTTCCAGGGTGGCTCAGTGCTAGGAGCTGCACATCTTTGGAGAGTGGGCTCTGAGGTAGGTTCCTCTGGGGGAGCTGAACCAGAACTCAGCTCAGGATGGAAATGTGACTGAGGCCTAGGGAGGAGCGACACTGCACCAGCCTCCAGAAAGTCGGGGGGGAGGCAGCCCCAAACCTCGGCCTTTGTGGTGTTACGAGCCCAGAACCCCTCGCTTAGGAATAAGGGAATTTCTCTTACACTGTGAACTGTTCAAATCAGTTGCCCCTTGGGCCCTTACCATAGTGAGCCAGGAGCTATTGGAATCCCGGCTCCTGCCACTGACATTAGCAGCAGAGACCCGAGTGCCAAGCGCTCTGTTTGAGAGACTTTTTGGGGGCAAAAACAATTATGATTCCTTAACAAACTGTTTACTCAAGAAAAACCAGGGTCTGTCCCCAGGGGCCACTCAGAGATTCCCCAAGGATTTCATCCTGCAGCCTCCTTCCCCTGCCCAACAGCATCAGTGCAGGGAGAGCAGCGGGGGGAAGTAGCCTACAAGCCAGCCAAAGAGCCCAGCTTTGCTAACGAACCAGGCCCTCGCTCTCTTCCCCACCATGAAACGCTGTGCTGGGATTTGACTGAAGCTGGGCCCAGCTGTCACCACGGCCAGTGATGGGCCAGGGTCTGTGCAGCTCAACAGGATGCTCACAGGGCCAGAGTGGCTTTACGGAGTTACGTGCGCGAGCCCCCTAGGAAACCAAAGGAACAATCCATTTAAATAGGGAGCCTGTGGCCACACTCCCTTCATGTGGCTTGTCTCCCTGAACATGGAACCGGATCAGAACCGCCGCCCGCCCTGCCCACCAGCAAGCTGCCAGCCCAGCCCGGCATCTCTCCCTGGAACCCACTGAGCCTCTTCTCTGGATTCTGCCCCAACAAGGCTCGGCTGCAAGTGACTATGGCCCCACCAGGAGGCCTGAGCAGGGCCTGTGCAGAATAGCCCCTTGCCTGCACGAGAGAGACCGAGCTAGCTAATCTGACCTTAATACCGGCTGCTCTGGTGAGGGATTTGAGCACGAGGCTCCCTCAGCACCCCCTCGCCTTCCCTCGCAGCCAGCCGTGTATTTCACTGCACGCGGGGCGTCTCCCTGAGAGGCCTCTGGAGGGAAATAGCAGACAGCTGAGAACCCAGGGTTGTGTGTGTACACGAACCCATTCCCAGTGCAATGCAGGCCTGTCTCCCACATGTAAAGGACTCCACGTCCCTTCCTGTAATTTACCCAGCAGCAGGTTACACTGTGGGCCAGCAGAGAAGGCCTGCAAGATAGTATAGGCTCAGGGCTATTCATAGCTACTTTGCTATCAATTTGTATAACTACGGGAAGGTCCATCATTGCAACCATAACACCTGTGAGCGACCTGTCACTGCAATCTCCTCACTCTTACAGCCCCCGGCACTATACGGTCTGAGCACCTGCCAAACAGGACTGAATTTATCCTCCAAGTCCCAGCTGGGGAGGTAGGGAGGAGCCACTCCCCCCTTTTTACAGATGGGGAGCTGACGCACAGGGAGAGCAAATGAATTGTCCACATTTGCACAGGGAGCCTGGGGAGAGCCTGAGATTGAATCCAGATCCAGTCTCATCCCTAACCGCAGAGCAGCCTGACTCACTTCCGATCATCCTGTTTGACAGGTTAGTTTCCATTCTGTCTGTTCTCCGACAATATCCATCCCCAATCAGTTAAACCAAACATTATCATCCTGAATATTATTGCTATTACAGCCATGAGTAATGAAAACAAATTGATGTGGCTGAGACTAATCCATCAATGGGCCCAGAATGTGCCACAAATCTCCGAAATGTCCCCGGGTGCTGGACACGGCGTTCAGAGCTCTGATGCTGCTGAAAGCTGTATAAAAATCCATGAAGCCAGACTGCTGCCTCTTGACTCCACATCTGAGGAGACTCAAAGAGAACATAAATTATTCCTTCCAAGTCAGTTGTAACTTGCACTTAGTAAATCATCCCTAGGTAGGATCCCTGGTGCCCTGGCAAGGCAAGTGGAATAAGTGATGTGTTTTGGGAAGAGAGACTCCTTCTGGAGTTCCCACAGCCCAAATGCAGAGAAAGCCTTGGTAAGGAGGATGGTCTAGTGGGTAAACACAGGTTCAGTTCCTAGCTCAGCCTTTCTTGGGCAGGTCTGTAATTTACCCGGTGCCTCTGTTTCCTGCCATTCCAAACGGAGACAGAATTCCCTTCCTCGTGGCGGTGGTTCCATACAAGTAGAGGAACACCGGCAAAGTCAGGCTTAAATATTAGATCTTCAGGCATTTTAAATGTCTGCTCTGCTGCATGGCTCTTGGAGGAGAGGAGAATTTCCCTCTAATCACAGACAGAAAAATAATGTCCCTTACAAAGATGTGTATTTTACTTGCCACTAATAAGAAGAAAGAGCCTTGCTAATGTGGTGTTATTAAATACGGACACGCTCGATGCCAATTACATCCCATCCGTCAGCTGGGGCAGGAGTTTTCCTGCCAGGCCCTTGGCCGGTAGGTTGTGTTGTAGGCATTTGATTTATTCTCTGGAATCAGACTGGCTGTGGACCCTGGTCTGGCACTGGGGCAAGCCCAGCCCCTGGAGCCTAGGTGGTAGATACAAGAGGATAACAGCTTAGAAGAGATGTGATGGTGAGAGTCTGGGAACTGGCTGGGTGTGGCTGCTTGGAGTTATGGCTGGGCAGGATGCTGACCCTCAGGGGGGTTGGAGTGTCAAGCCAGAGCCTGAGTCGCAGAAGTTCCAGGCATCCATAGCTCCATTTGGACTTGTGGACATAGGTGGTGAGTAATATGGGCCCGTGGTGCCCGTGCTCCACCAATATTCAGGAACGTGGGCCCGGCTCCACCAATGTTTGGGCTTATATTTTCAGAGCTGTCCTGTCCATAGGACGGACCGGGGCAACTGCCATAGGGCCCCATGTTTTGGGGGGGCCCAAGCTTCAGGGGGACATGGGGTCCAGGGAACCCTGGGGGGTTAGCGGGGGGGCCTGGTGCCAGCAGCAGCGAGTGAGCCGGCCCCAGCCCGCCCCACCCTGCTCCACCCTCACCCCGCCCACAAGCCACCCCTCCCCCAAGCCCCGCCCCGCTTCTTTCTGGCTTCTGCCCCCACCCCAAGCGACCCCGGGAGCTGGCGGGGTGGAGCGGAGCAGGGCAGGTTGGGGCCAGGTCACTCGTTGCTGCCAGCACCAGCGTCCTGCTAACCCCCCAGGCCGCCCTGGACCCCGCGTCCTCCTGCTTGGACCCGTTCTGGGCACCACCAAAAATTATACAAACCTGGCGCCCAAGCTTGTGGGAGCTCATCACCGCTGGATGTCTGGTCCCTAGCAGGTAGAGAGCCTGATTCTCCTCTCATCTGCACCAGGGGACAGCTTCTCTGCCTGACGCAGCCACTTTGACAGTGCCCGAACCGGACAGTGAGGATTCCCCGCAGTAAGGCCTGTTTCACGCTGGTGTAACCCCACTGACTTCACTGCAGTTGGTCCTGTTTTACACCACGTAGTGGGGAGGAAGATTCATTGGCTGGGGTTTGATTTGGCAGGGACAGGCTCCTCATTATGTGTCCCATGTGTTTTATTCATTGCGGTCATCATTTGTCCCGTCCTATTGTTTTTCTCCATTGGCTTTAATTAAATCCACGGTAGCCTTGGCAAGCCAGGCCCTATTTTACAATGTGCTGATTTGCCAGGCTATTATTTTCCTAGCAGCTGTCGTCTCTCTAAGACTGATGGGCTGATATTTCTGGGGAGCACTCTGCCTTCGGATATGGATACAGCCCTGGGAGAAATATGTGTTACTAAGGGCATAACTAGATCCATAATATTCAGGGTCACTGAGCAGTAAACACGGGTATTTGGAGCAGCCAAACACTTGCTTGTGTTGTGAGCTTGTACCCAGGATGCATTTGACCTCTGGGAGAGAAACAAGGATAGCATTTAAGTGACTCTGTAGGATTGTCTACAAGATTGTGAGCTTTGCTACCTGAAGGAATATTTTAAGGGGTGCAGGGCTGATTCTGCAGGGGACTGGAGTTCAGGGAACTCAGCACCTCTCCTGCAGGTGATCAGCACCTTACAAGGGCAGGTCCTACAACTGGATGACCTGTACAGTCTTGTGATCACCTGTATGTCTGAGAAGTCTGATCTCCTTGAATTGAATGTATAACTCCCAACAGAGTGCACAGCTCCCTTGGAAACTACGGGCCATTCCTACAACCCCCCACTCATCTGTGTAGCCCAGATTCATGTGAACAAGGATTGCTCTCACAAGTAAGGGTCTGCATGATCGGGTCCCATGTGCACTCTAGACAAAGGAGAACAGAGAGGCTTCAAAACTGGTTTGGTTTCATTATAGCTACAGCTGCTCTGCTCATTCCTAGCATTGTCCACTGCCTTCCACGTTCGCTCTGTGATTTCTGGGCATGCCACGCCAATGCCACCCTGCTGATTGTCCGGTTTCACGGTCATCTCTCGGTTACTTAGTCGGAAAGGGCTCAGCAAGCCAATGTGCAGGCCTGGCTTTGAAGCAGTGGACATGCTGGGTTCCCTGGGTGAGCGTCTTCTCTTGACAGGTGTGTGTCCTTTTAATTACTAGTTCACCTGCCAATGGGGTTGCCATAGTAACAGAGATCCTGATCAGACCTCGTCCCTTTCACAGACGTTCCAACCTTGGAGGGGAATGTTTGACGTCAGCATCCCCAGGTCACCCCGAGCTGCAGGCACCAGTTGGGTCGTTTATCTGAACCTTTCCAGCTTCCCCTGGTGTCTGTTCTCTGCCCAGGCATCAAGGGCAGGGTTATTTGTTAGGATGCCAAAGAGAGTCCAACCGAACAGGCCCAGTAAAGACTTGGAGAGACAAACCTGACACTGGATGTTTTCCCATCGTTGTGGTAACTGAGACAAATGCACCTTGCTGGTGCCTGGAAACCAGCAATTTTCCATTTCTTTTTCCATGAAGCGGAATTGCTGCCTTCAATCTTCTTCTTAGTTACAAACCTGAAACTGCCACCCCAACAGCCTGTTTATTAAAGGGCCGTAGACAATCTATGCTAATGGCAATGGGCTTCGTCCAGGACTTGTCGGAACTGGCCGCAATTTGTGTTGTGCCTGAAGCATTTGAAATAAACAACCTGAGTTGCAAAGCGAGTGTAAAACCCTCACCGTGCTTTCAGCCTCATATTTGATCTCCAACCATCTGATGCTGCCTGTAAAGATCACTCTGCAAATAGGCCGGAATTCAGTAAACTCATTTGAAATGCAAGGGCTGAAACCACCACCAGTCTGTAGTCAGCAAAAATATTTAGAAATTAATTTGCAAGAGTTTCACTGTATTTAAAGATGCTAACGCTGATCACAGAGGCTGAGAGGGGCTTGGCCGGCGTCTATGCAAACTCCCGAAAGTGATACGTCCAGAGACAGCAGTTCTGTGTTAGCCAAAAGCCTTTGCAGAAGCCCCTGGAGAGGCAGCATATCATGGAACCGCGCTCAGGCCTGCAGGAGACGAGCCGAAGCCAGGGGAGTGGAGGATGAAGTCGCGATGTGATCTACAAACTGGGGCCACTGAAAAACTGCAGGGATGGCTGGGCAGAAATGGTAGGATTGTGGTTTATATCTTGCAAAATGATACAGGAGAAAAAAGTCATGGATTATCCTTGATACTTGCTCCCGTCCACTGTGCCCTTTACCAGGGACAAACAGCAGAAATGCAGAAACACACATTAGCCCAGTTTAGATAAACCCCAAATTGATAGTGGGGTTTATGGGTCTCCATCTAGTTTCTACTGGCCAGGTGTCTACATTACCAAAAATCACCAGCACACTTCTTGCCCTTGATGGCAAAAAAAGCCAAGGACTAACATCTCTCTCTGCAGTTCTTACCTGCCCCCATGACTCTTGTAACTGAACATCCCCACTGGACAGATGGTGAGCTGAGGCACAGAGAGATGACATGACTGGTCCAAAGTCACACACAGCAAGTCTGCTTGCAAGTCCCAGGCTAGCACTGTAGCACTGGGCCTCCCTTCCCCTCTCTCCCAGAGAGAGCAGGACCGATTGGTGTGGTGGCGTGGAAGGAGGAAAGAAGCTTGCACTGCTGGTGTCCTGTGGCTGAAAAGAGGACGTCTGCCATCAGGGCTCTTAACTCAGTTCAGTTCAGCAGCAATAAAGTCACTGTTAAATGCTTTTAAATTTAAAAAGAAAAGAAAAGATGAAAAGCCCCAACCACTTCATCTTTAACAGGGCTTAGAGCTCAAACTCGCAAACACATTCAAAGTTCATTCAGGGTCTGAAGCTCCCAGGCCGTGATTCCAGGCAGCAGTTCCTAACTCACGGTTGCCAAACTCACTCCATGAGTTAGATGCACACGGAGAAGCAGTCACATGCAGCCACTTGCATTCTGTTATTTTTAACTTGCTGCCAAGATAAAGCTTGTGGGCATTTCACACTGGCTCCCAATCCTCCTTGGATCAGCGCTTAGCCTGCTCCCCAGACAAGCTCGGGAAATGAAATGCTATCCAATTACAAAGCAAACCCAGGGATCCCTCTAAGTTCACTTAGAAAACAGCAGGCCAGCGAAACAAGGTTGGGGCAGTTTGTAGCCTACTTTATCCCAGACACACACATCTCAGTGAGTCATTGCAAAAGCTTTTTCTTTAACATGCATCTTCTTCTAAAAAGTCAATCCCTTTGCGCTAGAGGTATTAATGTGGCAAGCTGCAGCTGCCTGGTGCTGAGACCCATTTCAATACACACATTCCACATGCCCAGGCATTGGTCAGACTTGGCTAGGAGATCACCTCGTGCCGCAGGAAGTGGGCTTGGTGATCCAACATACGACTTTCTTCCCTGTGAATCCCACAAGTAGCTGCTGTAGATTGTGGGGAGGGGGAGCCATTCTCCTGGGGAGGGCTGTATTACAGATGAGTCATATAGGTAAGATCCTGACCCCTTGTGGTCGTCCAGGGCTGCATGGCACCTTCTGGAAGGGCCATACCCTTAGCAAGTTTGTAAATGCGGGTAATATTCCACCTCCCTGCATTTCTCCTCTAGTGCCTTCAGTGTCCTTCTATACTGCTGCTTGGAGCTGCCTCTTAGAGACACATTCAGCCCCCTATTTAATGTCATCGCCTAGGAGCGGCTGCACAGCTTGGGACTTGGCATCTCACCGGCAGCAGAGTCCCTCCACGCCAGCCTTGTTCCCTCACTCGCTGGCAGTGGGGCTCCCAGGACAGGCAGATGGCCGGTGTGACAGATGGCCTGCGGTGGGGGGAGGCAGTCTGTATGTATGTTTCATAAAATAATGGCAACAATGTGTATGGAGATAAGAGATACCTGAATTCTGGCTGCAAACTCTAAACCAGCTTTCGAACGACCCTCTCAGGAAGTGCCAGTGATGTGCACTAGAGACCTGCGTTGCCAGGGAGAGCTAGCTAGGTACCTGCACGGCCCTCATCACCATAGTATCTGAGCACCTCACAGTCATGACTGGATGTTGTCCTCACGGCACTCCTGGGAGGTGGGGCACTGCTAGCCCCCTGGGACAGAGGGGGATACAAGCCACCAGGCAGATTAAATGATTTGGCCAAGGGCACACAGGGAGTCTGTGGTTGAGTCAGGAAGTGAATCCAGGTCTCCTGAGCCCCAGTCCAGTGCTCAGTCCTCTCTACATCTGCACTGCAAGGAGTCAAGAGAACGCCAGCATTTCCTAGCTCATTTTTTTAAAATACCCCTGCCTAGGGGCCCTCTAGGTGACTTTTGTCATGTGCAATTAGCATCTAGTCATGTTAATTAAGGGGAATAGTTTTCTTCTTGCTAGACAAATTCTATAGGTTCTTGAAATACATGAAATGTGGTTTTCAGTGGAGGTATTGAAGCAAAGGTAAATTGTCAGCAGCACCCTGTGCTGAAATTCAACCGCCCTTCAGCACCTTTGGCATTCCCCGCCTTATGCACATCTGGATTGTTGGGGGGCCGCTTACATTTTAAATTTCTCCCAGTCCTGTTAACTCATTCAGCTCACATCAGATTCGGGTGTCATCACATTCAGAAGCTTGCAGCAAGCAGGAATTGTCAGCCTTTTGTTTGCTAAGCTCAGCATCTTGGGAAGGCCCATTGGAGTGGTGCCCTGTTCCTCAGGGGCTACATTTGTTTTTTGGGCATATTAAAGATATGTGGTGGCTGGCAACGTTCCAGTCTGATTTCCTGAAAGTCAGCACTGTGCTTCTGAGCAGTGCTGTGGGTGATGTCACACTGGGATATCAGCTGGAGACAATTATTCGTACAGATACTCATAAGTAGACATTTGCTGTTGTGTTCCTCGTGAACAGAGGTTGGTTTCCTGTCACAGGCATTGGCCACAATTCCTTTGGAATATGGCCTCTTTCTGAATGGATGCTGAGGAATATTTCCTAGAAGAGGAACAGGTAGGTCCAAAAAACTCTTGACCAAAGCAGTGCTGTAGCTAAATGAGAAGATCAAATAGCTCCTCCTTTCACCACCTTGAAGGAAGATTCCTACAAAATGAAGATAACGTCCAAGGGTCAGATGCAGCCCTGGACTAATAGGTGAAAGTAAATTAACTTCACTGGAGTTGGCTAAGGCTCCATCAGCTCAGGATCTGTTGGGTTTGCTCTCAGACCCTGTTCACACTATCCCATACCATACACCAGGAGATCCTCTAGTCCTGGACTTTTGCAGAAAGGAGCTCGGGCAGTGGAGATGAAAACACGCGTTTGGAGGTGGGGCTAGATAGGTTCATGATGTTCGAAAAGCTAGACGTTTGTTCTGAATGACAATTGCTTTGTTTTCATTGAATCCAAACCGGTCTGGAGCCTGGGGTATTTAGCATTCCCAGTCTTGGTCCTGAGCTCACTTCTACACAAAGTCACGTTTAATAGATATTATTCACATTTTTCTTGAGCTAAAAGGGACTGAAGATAATGATAATCAGGCTGCCTCAGGTCTGTCCAGTCATGTAGGAGCAAACCCAGAGCTTCCTGCCCTGAGCCGCTGTCTTCAGCCCACGTGCTTTCATAACAATTTTTCAAGCTTAACCTTTACAGAAAAGTTTTGTAAAACTTTTGGGGCCAGAAGAGGGAAAAATCCGCCCACAGAGCCTCCATAGCCAGCCCAGAGGGAAAGAGGGAGGAGGGTACCGCTCCTGCGCCTGGCTGCCGAGCAGCACGAGCTAAACACGCCTTTAGCTTATTCAGCTCCAGCAGTTATCCCACTCTGACCTAAGTGGGCTGTGGGCTAAAGTGATTTCTGGTGTAACTCCAGTGACCGCTGGGGAGTTACATCAGGGATAAATTTGGCCCCTTGTTACAAACTGACACCCAGACCCTCCACCTCTAGAAATCCTTTCCACCCCCCTTCCACTCTCTCAGATGCCTCTAACTCAACGTTTCTCAACCCCCAGAGGGGTCGTGGGATGGGTTTAGAGGGGTCAAAAGTAGGGTGACCAGATGTCCTGATTTTATAGGGACAGTACCGATATTTGGGGCTTTTTCTTATATAGGTGCCTATTACCCCCCACCTCCTGTCCTGCTTTTTCACACTTGCTATCTGCTCACCCTAGTCACAAACAGGGCCAGCATTAAGCGGGGGTAGGAAGCAGGGCAATTGCCTGGGGTTCAATGCCACAGAGGGCCCCGAGAAGCTATTTTACATGTTTCAGCCCCAAGCCGTGTAGGGCTGAAGCCCTGAGCCATGTGGGGCTGAAGCCTGAGCCCTGAGCTGATGAGTTTTTTTAAGTCCAAAGGGAGTCGGCAGCACCCCAAGGTTGAGAAACACCTGCTCTAACACGTATTTCCTCTTCTTGTATAGCCAGATCCCCGAGTTCCAGCTTCAGCAACAACCTCATCCAGATCATTGCACTTTATCTTGGCCCAGAACGGTGGCTGTACAGGATTTCTCTTTAGAGTAAAAAAAAAATTGAATTGTCATTAAGCGTGCTTGTGTCATTCAGCGAACAATTACACGAGGTGCGCTGGTTTGTAGAGTAATTAGCTGCAGCAGGAAACAGCTTTTGTGGCATTCACAATCGGATCAGAGCGGCAGGGAGATACTGAGCCTCGCAGGGCAGCACACCACGGAGCGAGTTTGAAACATTGCTTAATAACAGCGTTATGCTGATGGGCAATGCAGCCCTCCAACATCACCAGGCTGCCGGAGTCATTAACTGGGCTGCGTCACGAAACTTCCCTTCGGCAGCACAGACTGCCAGCTTTGGAAGCATAAACTGAAAGTTCAAATGTTTCCCTTGCTAGGGCTTGTCAGCCCAGGAGCTCCCAGCACTTCACAACCCATTTGAATTTGGCTTCCCAGCACCCCGTGGGTCCGGGACATGTTACACTCCCCGTTGTACAGATGGCAAGTCCGTGGAACAGAGTGGGGATGTGACTTTCCCCATGGCAAGTTAGCAACAGAGCGAATTCCTGGCTCTCCCTCCATGTTCTCCAGTCAACACTCTCTGCCTTAGCTGGGAATGGAACCCAGCGAGCCATTAGTCCCCACTCACCCGCAAAACTCCCAGCCACCGGAAAACAACACAAAGTCTTACTTAAAAAGACACTGTCCTTCTCTCTCTTCCCCTGGCTGGAGAAAGTCAGTCCTCAAAGGATCTCATTAGGACCCGGCTATCAGGTAAGCTACATCCTTGCTTTCAAAGCCCCCTAAACAGCTGAGTACAAAGGATGAATTTCACCCCTTCACAGGGTGTTTGCCAGGCCCATGAGACCACTTGCCTACATGGTGCCCTGAGGGTGCACCAAGTGTGTGAGTGTTGGTGGGGGGGCGGGGGGGGTCTGGATTGTCAGTCGCAGCACTGCAAGCTGTTACACTCAATGCACCCGGCAGAGGTGGGGTCTGTGCTCATCAGGATAGGCTGGAACAGAGAGGTGGGGGCCAAGAACAGACCCCTAGATCTGAGCTTATGTGGCTCCAGCATCCAGTGACCCCTGCATATAAGCTGCCATCTCCAGAGGCTAGGTAGCGTGGGTATGGAAGAGCATTATTCCATCAGGCAATCCCTACTGCGTTTCCTTCCCAAAGGTTGTCTGCTCAGTGTGTGTATGTGTCTGAGGGGGCACGTGACACCCTAACTACAATCATTTATTATTATTGCAACTGCTCAGTATTATTTGTGGGAAGAGACCCTTCTGGTTGCATGCATTTCTGTATTCAGTGTGGGAAACCAGCCCACTCAGCCTCATTCCATGAGGGTCGTTTCTCCCTCTGAAACATCCTTTGTGTGTGGCCCAAAAAGTCCTCTGACGATATGCCACTTCGCACGGATTGCATTTCAGGGGCCAACCCAGGGATGTCACTGTTTCATGTCAGACGTCCCCCGAGGCACTGGAGATGCTGCCCTGGCACACCGGTTCTCCTCAGCGGGTTATGGGAGAAGGCTGTGTTGCCCTGATGGTGTCTTCAGTGCTGGCCAAGCACCATGAACTTGCCCAGGGAGGTAAGACCGTGCATCTAATGACAATGGTACATGCTCCATCCAGGCCAACAGCGAATGTGGGAGAGGAAATCTCTGTCTGGGGTCAAGTCACCCCACCATCTGCAACTGCCAGGTCTGTTGTTCCAAGAAGTGAGTGGGAGATATGTCACCCCTCCGGGGTGTGCACCCATGTTCTGCAGCAGGAGACTATGCCTTGGCGCTTGTATCTATTTAAACCCTGTTCCCAAATCCTTCTCCCGACACACACATTTCCTGAAAGCCTCATTCCCGAACCTCCCCAGGGTCTGGGAAGCAGGCAGAGGAGAAAGGTTAATGGTTAACAGTAAACGGTAAACTTGGCATAAAGATTTACATTGGCTAGAGAGAGAGATTTCCTTAGTAGACGGTTTGTGTTTTCAGTACATTGACTAAATTCCTGTCAGCTTGCTTTATATTTCCCCTCACACACACGCTCCAGCAGCTGCCGGAGCCTGCACACGTGTGCTCTCCAGGCTGCCCACTTGTGCTTCTTTGAACAATCCCCAGTCTCATGTCTGACTCACACCCTGCTCTGGCTCTCTCTAACAGGCAACTGTGGAGATTCCCAGACCCCAGAGGCCTGCTGCCATTACATGCATCGTAAGAACAGACCCTTCCTGTGGGCCCAGCCGAAACGCACAGCTACTTGCAGCATGGGGCTGCCTTTCCCAGAGGGCACAGGGTCGGAGAACCAGCCCTAATGTTACCTCACGTTTCTCTTCCCTGTTTATAACTCTTCATTGACAGACTGGTGCCTGGATCTGTTTTCTTAGCAAAATAATGTTTCTTCTGTCATGTGAAAAGAGGCCTGTTTTTGTAGGGTTAGCCCATGAGCCCTGGGATGCACACATGGGCCTATAATGGTATAGGTGTCCCCTGGGCACTGGGATGCTAGTAGTGATGTTTTAAGAGCCCTAAGCATTTATTTTGAGAAAAACCCGATAGAAAGGATGGTTTGAAGTGCATACTCAGCTGCATTAAATAAGGCAGGGCAAATTTTGGGCTTCCAAATCTTGACAGATCCCTTTTAATAGGACTTTAAATAGGTGCTGGAGGGCTAAAGTACTGTTATTTCAGAAGAGCCGTTTATATAGCAGCACTTAGTGAATGCTGCTTGGTTTATTATCAGCCCCTAATCATAGTGACACATTGTGCAGCATGAGGTTAGAGGAAGCTTTAATAATAATCTTCCACAAGTGAAATGTTGTTATTTTGCTTAAAATGTCTGGTAATAAATAGAATTGTAGCCTTGTAATGCTATGGTTCTACAGGGACTGCCATCACTAAAATGGTCCATACAGATGACTTCCTGAGCGTGCAGCCAGAGATTGCTGGTTAAACAAAACTATCGACCTTGCAAAGGGCATGAATCCAGGCAAGCCGCAGGCCTGTGTTTGAATGCATGGCAGTGGGGGCCAGGCAGGTCACACTTACTGGAAAGGAGAATTGTTTTGGTTTTCCAGTTCCAAATTAAAACCATTGAGAGGTACCCTTTGCAGGAAGAAATGGTCAGGCCTGAAGACTGCTAAAGTGGCTTTGTGTCTGGGGGAGGAAGTAGGGAGGTTGCAGACAATCTACAAACAAAATATTGGATTTGTTGTCAAGTGCTTATGAGTGAATCAATGAAGCTATCAAAGCCTGAAAGACATGCAGTCACTGAGCGTCCGGGAGGCAGACAAGGCTGTGGATTGTCTTCATAAAAAGAATGTTGTGATCAACCAAAACACTCAACAACGTAATTATTCATTTTGGAGAAAAACGGTGTTAAGTGGGCAGAGCCCTTATGCTTCCACTGCAGAGTCCAAGCCACAAAACTCCTCAACCAACTAATCCCTGCCCATGTACCAGACGCTGGCTAAGCTTGACCTCGGGGGCAGGGGGGCACCCTACGTGAATGTACCGGCTTGGAATGGCTGGTGACCCAGTTCAAATCTCTCCTTGGTCACAAGTGAAAATGAATCCAATGGTCTCAGCTTTTGCCTGGGGGATCTGTGCCCTTCTTGCGTGCAGTGCTGCAGGCTGGCTAGTGTCGGCACGGAGACAGGCCAGTGGAATGGCCGGCATCTTGCAGACCAGAAGGGCGAGGGGTGCTGCTGGCAGGTACGGCCAGTGCTAACCAGACACTGAAGATCATCCCCAAAAATACAGCTCAAGTTTCAAGCAAACTGTTTTGCTGTCTGCACATTACATGGAAAAAGAGACTTGCTGGGCTTATTCATCCCCTCTCCTGTGGAACGAGGGCAGATCTGACACGCAGAGATCTGGTTTTATGGGAGCGGATACTCACAGGTGGATACTCACAGCCATAGCCACTCAAGCAGCCACGGACCTGACTACACCTGCACATCAGGAAGCACGCACATCTAACCGACCTGATTTGTACCCTCTGATGGCTCTGTCTGGAGACCAACCCTCCCACCGACGGAGCCAACCCTTTACGAGGCTATGTGTTTGCCTTTCATGCCTAAGCCCCAGCTCCTAGAGGAGCAGGCCATTCTGCCTGGACTCCCAAACAAGTCCTGCTCCCCACAAGCAGTGCCGTGTTTGGCATGTCACAGTCAAGACCCACAACGGCTGTCAGGACACAGCCACCCCTACTGCACACAGTCTGTTCTCAGGAGGGGATGCTGGGGAGAGCAGCCTTTGCTGGCTCAGAGCATCATATGCTGCTATGGTTCAGACAGGACTAAGCCCTTCGCCTCGGGCTCTCAGAGAAAGCTGCCTCCCCGATTGGAGTCCGTTCTCCTGGGAGAAACCATTTCATTCTCTTGCCACCCCCCTGGAGTACTGCTGTCTCCTTTGGCCCTGCCTTACCCCCTTCCCTGCTATTCCTCAGACAAGCTTTTAGTCACTCCATAAGACACTGTGATCAAGATTTTCAAAAGTGATAAGTGATTTCAGAGGCTGCAGGTTTTGGGTGCCCGGTTTGAGACACCTTCAAGGGGCTGTTTTTCAGAAATTGCTGAGCACCTGCCCTCTGGGAGACAAGCCCCTTTGGGGTGTCTCAGGTTGGACATCCCAAGTCACAAGCTGCTTTGAAAAGATCTTGGTCTGTGGGTGCAACACCTGATCAGCAGTTAAGGCAAAACCTGGCCTGTGAATTCTAATGGTAGGATGGAATTGACAATGGAATGGGCTGGGCTGGGAAGCCTCCCACCTGATGAGCTCAATGCTGCAATTAGACCGGTAGGGGTTCGTTGTGTGTAAAAGAAGTCACTAGCTTTTTGAAACATGGTGGCTGAAATGGATAAGGAGCCCCTCCTAGCTCCCTTTGGCTTAATAAGAGGATATCTCAGCCTTTGCAGGAGCGCCATCTCTACGTAATTTGCTTCATGACAGATGCTAAATTACCTTTTTTAAAACCATGGAGAGATTTCATAGAAGCTGAGCTCTCTTTACCTTGCTAATGTATTTTCTGGAATAAATAACTCCAGTCATTCTCTTCAAGATAATGAAGCTGGCTGCACCATTGTGTCAGGCTGAAACCCTGAGATATATTCAATCTGTGGATGGCCAGGAATGAAAAATGGAACCTTAAAAACATCTCCTGCACTTGTAGAGTACTTCTGGGTAATAACAAGGGTGCCGAACTTGCAGCTGTAACAGTCAATGTGATGCATCATTTATCGGCTTTGGATTCAAGGTGAGCAGTGTTCTCGTAACCTGGGTGATGAGAATTATTGTTGGACACAGCCCTTTAAACCTGGTCTCCAAGAAACAAAACCCAATACTCAGGGAAGAGAAAGAGGCCTGTGCTCAGTGCTTAATTTGTGCCAGGGCTGAGCCCCGGCACCTCTGGGTTTCTGCATCAGTTATGGAAGTAAAAAAATTGCTTGAGCCCTGGCACCTCTTTCTGTACAAATTAAGCCCTTAACAGTGCTGAATGCCCAGGAGGAAGGTGATGTTTGGAAACCACTTGCTGCTGGATTGCTCTGAAGCAGACCACCTGGGAGACATTGGCAGAACAGATCATACTGCTGACAGGTCTCTAAAAGCAAATGGTTTTATAGTTTTCATTAGACACATGGTCAGTTACTACAGCTCTAAGGGACTCAGGCTTGGGACTGGAAATTCACCTAGCAAACAATGTCCAGCATCCAGTGGCTTATTCAATACACAGGAACCTGGCACTGGCTGTTCATTGCACTGACATGTCGATTGGCGGGTGCACCCCCATATGCCTCCCCTTCTGTCACCCACCTCCCTCCAGCCCTTTGGTCTCTCTGCCATCTTGGTCTGTGCAAACTGGCCTCAGCTCCTTTTCTCCATCTCTCTCCTTGGTCCCCCTTCATTTGGTTTCTGCCTTCTGCACTTCACTCGAGCAGCTTCACCATGGTAACTAGCAACCTAGTTAAGTGAACGGAAAACTTCTCCATACTCTTTTTTCTTGATCTCTCTGCAGCTTTTGACAATGCTGATCACTCTGAACTCCTCCGCGTCACTTCCTTTCTCTGTGCCCTCCTGGTTCCTCCCCCTCCTTTCTTGCTGAGTGCTCCTTCATCATCTCCTTTTATGGCTCCTCATCCTACTTTCTCCCTGAGCTGCTGGCACACCCCAGAGCTCTGTCAACATCCCCATCTCGTCTCTCTGTTTCTGCATCCTCAGCAGCTCCCATCTATGTGCTAATGACTCTCTTCCACCCAGTTTTGCCTCCTTGCCCCATCCCATGTCTCTGGTATCTTTTCTTCAGGCATGTCTCACCACCCTCTCACACTTAATCTCTCTGACACCTGGTGCATCTCTGCACAGATCCTTCCTCTACATCAGTCTCTTGCCTTTGATCTCTCTCCAGACCCGCCCCCCACAACGGCGGTCCTGCGCTGCCTTGCCTGTCTTAGATAGTAAGCTCCCTGGGACAAGGAGTGTGGCTTTCTGAAGCAATATAAAGCACCACGCACACTTATGTTGCCCTAGAAATGTTTATTAATAACAAATCTGCAATAGTGGGAATGATGTACTTGCAAAGAGGAGTTATGAATATTCATCAAGGCCATCCCATTTAAATTAGCAGTTATATATTTGCATGAAGTTTTCCAAACCAATGAACACATGGGATCCTAATCCGCCTTAGAGAACAATCAGCCTTTAGCTTGACAGCAAAGCAGAGAATGGCAGAAGGGACTGCTTGGCTTTTTGTCTGAATCACAGGTGAGCTGCTGCATACTGCCAATGATTGTCTGCTGCACGTGTGCACAGAAGAGAAGAATTCAGAACGAGGTGTCCCTGAGCATGGAATTCAGACCTTAAAGTGACGGTGCATGAGATGCACGCATACTCTAGAAATCTGTCTGCTCGTATACCGTGGCCTCTTCTAATGCAGACTGGACTGCTGCATCCTAATTCAAACCTGCTTCAGGACTGTTCCTGTTAGACTTGCTCTGAAGGAAGAGAGCTCCCTACAGCATCACCAAAGCCACTCCTTCCATTGCAGTGTGGTATTGGCCAGAGAAGAGCAGGGGGGTGGACTAGATGACCTCCTGAGGACTCTTCCAACCCTAGTCTTCTATGAAGACATTACTGATTACCAAGAAAACTTCCTGCAGGACCTGAGTTTTTGTTTGGGATCCCCCATCCACATACTGAGCAGGTCCAGTTCTGCTTAGCCAGACACATACGGTACCAGGAAGAAGTCAGTCCCTTTGCATTACTTTGCAATTTATTAGGTAAATAATGTGTGACATATTGGGTTGGATCACAGAAACCGCCTTGGGACTGCCATCTGATGTGTTGAGACTACCTCTGAGCCCATTTTCCCTGCCAGCTTGGGACTCCAGAAACTTGCCTTGTTTGAGCCAGACATGCTTGCCTGCTGCAAACACAGACCCAGGTCTGAACCATGTCCCCTAAAAGCTGCAGGCTTAACTGAAAACAGCTTAAGAAGTGTTCCTGTCTCCAACACTCTGATGCCCAGCTCTCAATGGGGTCCAAACCCCAAATAAATCCATTTTACCCTGTATAAAACTTATACAGGATAAACTCATAAATTGTTCGCCCTCTATAACACTGATAGATATGCACAGCTGTTTGCTTCCCCCCCCCCAGTATTAATGCCTACTCTGGGTTAATTAATAAGTAAAAAGTGATTTTATTAAATACAAAAAGTAGGATTTAAGTGGTTCCAAGTAACAGACAGAACAAAGTAAATTACCAAACAAAATAAAATAAAACATGCAAGTCTAAATGTAATATAGTAAGAAAATGATTACAGATGAAATCTCACCCTCAGCGATGTTTCAGTAAGCTTCTTTTACAGATTAGGCTCCTTCTAGTCTGGGTCCAGCAATCACTCACACCCCTGTGGTTACTGTCCTTTGTTCCAGTTTCTTTCAGGTATTCCTTGGGGGTGGAGAGGCTATCTCTTGAGCCAGCTGAAGACAAAATGGAGGGGTCTCCCAGGGGCTTAAATAGACTTTCTCTTGTGGGTGGAGACCCCCTCCTCTCTCCTATCCAGAATTCAGCTCCAAGATGGAATTTTGGAGTCACATGGGCAAGTTACATGTCCATGCATGGCTGAGTTCCTTACCATCCAGGCCACATTCCTGGGAAAGCTCAGATGTGGATTGGCATCTCCAAGTTCATTGTTAGCTTAAGTGTTTCTTTATTGGGCACTTACTGAAAATAGTCTTTTCTCAGGAAGCTGACCAACTGCTTCACTGAAGGTTTCAGAGTAGCAGCTGTGTTACTCTGTATCTGCAAAAAGAAAAGGAGTACTTGTGGCACCTTAGAGACTAACCAATTTATTTGAACATAAGCTTTCGTGAGCTACAGCTCACTTCATTGGATGCATTCAGTGGAAAATATAGTGGGGAGATTTATATACACAGAGAACATGAAACAATGTTACCATACACACTGTAATGAGAGTGATCAGGTAAGGTGAGCTGTTACCAGCAGCTTACTATCACTGAAGCGTCTTAAAATTAAACAAGTACATAGCCAATATTCATAACTTCGGAAACAAAAATGATACATGCATACAAATTGGATGAATATATCCAGTAGATCGTAATCTTTGCAGAGATATGTTACATGGCATATCAAGCATAAAACATATTCCAGTTATGTCATATTTACTTTCATAAGCACATTTCCATAAAGCATTATGGGGTGCAACGTCACAACATAGATTCACAGATTACAATGCCTCAAAGGACCATGAGCTCTTCAGCACAGCACAGGCCAAAGAATTTCACCCAGTTACCCCTGTTGCCTAGTGACGTACTGAAAAGCCACCGTGTGTTCATCCAAGGCAGACTTCTGACTTTTGTATAGTTCTAACTCTCAAACTTTATTGATTTAACATTGTTTTATGCAATGAAATATCAAACACTGGAGTAAACTTGGTACAACCCTATGATCCAACATGGTCCAGTGTGCACTAGCAGTAAAGAGAGCCCATAGGAGCTTGGCTTGAATCAAGAGAGGTATATCATGTTTTGGGATATTGTGAGCTCATAAGGAAATGATTAGACAGTGGTATCAAGTGCCAAAACAAATCACCTTTCTTGAGGAAAGCTAGAGCGAAGCCAGAGAAAGTACAGCATTGGGCCACGTGGATGCTAAATGCAGTCAAGGTGCTTACAAGTGTGAGAGTGGCAAGACTTTTGACGAAGTCCTGCCATGGTTCGGCTCATATTTTTTAACTTAATAAAAACCCTTTAAATAAAAAAGGAAAATTTATCAGATAACACAGCTCATGAAAATATATAAATTCAGTGCACTTATGAATTCCACAAACTCGGTCTCTTATGCAGTGACACAATATCTGGTGCAGAGTTTATCTTGAGCTTATCTTGCAATTTTTAAGGGATGCAATAAGTAAAACCCTGCAGTAAAAACCAAGTTAAAACCTGCCATACATACCAATTTTGGAATAAATGCAGAAAACTTAGACACAGCTAGGAAAGTCATAATAAAAAGGGTATTTTACTGACAGCAGGGATTGTGCAAAATGGCGTATTCTTCATGCATCAGTGCAGAAGGGTCAATATTTTGGCGAACTTGCCTTCACCAAAAAAGAAACACAGTAAGATTAAGTAACCATTTAAGGGCTCAAATCAGCAACCCTCAGGCTGAAGGAACTGGTCCTAAAACAATGAATTCCTTGAAGATGAGACGTCCCATCCTCCTCTGGGAGTTTTGCCATTGGCTAGAATGAGAATAGGATCAAGTCTAAAATGAAAAAATAACACTGTTGCAGAAAGACTGAGGGATACTGAAACGTCATAAGCCCAAGGTTCTAAATACAAAGCCAAAGAAACATATCAGATTTGTAAATAAGAGCTGTTCCTGCCTGCCATTCTTGATGCTGTGCAGGATTATAAACCCTACAGGATGTAAGATCAAACTCCCAACTAAAAGTATTTAAGAACTTCTGTACAGTAAAATGCACACTGGTTTACAATCATTGTTACCGATCAATGCCACCAATCTGGCATAGAGTTTATTAAACTTAACCCACATACAGTGGGCTTGAATATACTGCATCCTGACTGCAAGGCCTAAAGTCAGATATTAAAGCATGCAATACTGTATGTTATAGTAACGAATGCTATGTCTTTCCAAAGAGCTAGGGACAGGAAATCAATTATCAGCGATTATTGCTACATGAGAGAAGCTAGAAACGTTAGTTTCATTGAGAACACGGGAAGCCCAATTTAAATATTTTATTATTGGCATCTTCTCCATATTTTCCGTTTGAGCAGTTCTATTTTAGCCGTTTGAACAGCAGAGAGCTACTGGTCATAGTGCTGACACCTAGCTCAAAGGGACTAGAACTAAGGAGCAGAATGCATCATTTATTTGACATACATAATGCTTTAAACAAAACCAGTGAATATTACAACATTCCCAGACCAGACAGGATCAAGGCTTGGGTCAGAGAATAATTATCATAAAAATATACAGATAAATAATAAGAGATAATGAATTAAGCACCCCTTAGAGACAAAGTAAGTCTTGCAGCAGACCTGAGAGATAAATCAGTAGTAGGACCCAGGAGTCCTGGCCTTTTGCTCTAACTACATGAACCTACGACAAAACTATCCCAGCATGACCTTCACATCCGAGGATGGTGTTCGGAGTGGACTGACTGCTGAATAGTAGTTCAAAGCTGCAGTGTCTAAGTGGGACGATAGTGTGGATTTCACTGGGAATGCTCAAGCACGGCTATTTTCGGCACATATTGGGAGTCTCCTGACTCTGATAATGGGCTGGATCTTCAGCTGGTGTAGATCGGCAAGGTGACCGGCCCTGGAGCCGCACCTAATTTCCCCCCTGGCAATGTGTCCCAGTATGCTTCTGGCCAGTTTCCTCCAGGACCTTCTGGATGTTCGCCCCCGCAGCAATGTCCCTGCGCTCTCATCCCTGCAGCATTTGTTTGTATCAGCCCCCAACACTGGGCAGCATTTGAGAGACTATTTTTAAACCTTGAAAATAATCTTCTGGTGCTGACAAGGAACAAGGACTCCCCTCCTGACAAGGCCCCGAGCTGTGCCCATAGACAGACACGAAAGGGGGCTGGAATAAGCCTGGCACTAGGTTCAAATCCCTCATTCAATAGTGGGTATTTATTAGGCAAATCATGGACACGGCTCCTTCTGAAAGCAAAGCGCTGGAGTGGCTCAGGCCTTTCTAAAGCAGCGTTGAAACACAAAGGCCTTGTCTCCTGCAGTACAATAGTGCTGCTCCCCCGAGCTGCCCCCATCAGGCTTTCTTCAGAGATGGGGTTCAGCTTCATTAAAAGCCCTCTGCAGCCAAATCTACAGCCAAGGTTAACGTCCGCACTTCCTCCCCCCAAGGAAGCCAGTGTGTCTGTGAATTGGCGGGAGTATCTCGTGGAGGAAGGGCTGGGGCTGTCTCCGAGCTCCGGCAGCACCTCACCGTGTGGCAATATCCATCCCTTCAGGCATGTCCCGTTCTGCGCAAGGCACGGTGTTCCAAGGCTGTTTTCACACACACAGACCAGGCCTGTGCCGCTGCAGCTCATAGCAGGTGTGGAGCCCAGAGTCTTGGATGTGGTTTGGGAGTCGCGAAACCTGGGCTCCGTCCTCCCCCCAGCCCCCTTGCTGGCTGCTGCTGCAGTCTGTAATCACCTTGGGTGATCACCTTCCCTCCTAGAGCTTGGGTTTGCCCTGCTGTAAAATGTACTCGGACACCTCAGAGGTGGGGTGTGAGGGCTCCTTAAGCCAGGATGCTGACTTGCTTTGAGGACAGAGTGGCGCTGCCCAGCCCCCAGGGCTCCAAGAGGCTGGGCCCTACAGCATGGGGTCACCACTGAGAGACGAACCGGGGAGAGAGAACCAGTCTCAGCTCTGAATCCCTGCCCCCTCTTCTCACTGCCTTCGTGTAACTAGAGTGGGGGAGGAGGTTCTATTTAATTTATAATCCAGCCCCATTAGATTCCTCCTCAACTAAACATGAAGGGTTTCTGGGGATCTCAAAAGGAGCTGCCAGAGGTGAAAGCAGAGGGTGTTAGAGCCACTGCATGTTCACCTTATACCCAGCCCAAAACTCGACTGAGTCATCCCTTCCCTTGAGACTTGCCCATTACTAGTGGGGTTCTAGCATCTCTGGCTTGTGCCTTGGACTGGGCCCTCTCTGCAGGGCCAAAGACAAATCACCTCTTCTGGGGCCAAAGTTCTAACTGGGTTCAAAAACAAATTAGATAAGTTCATGGTGGATAAGTCCGTCAGTGGCCAAGATGGGCAGGGATGCAACCCCATGCTCTGGGTGTCCCTAGCCTCTGACTGCCAGAAGTTGGGACTGGACAACAGGGGATGGATCACTCGATAACTGCCCTGTCTCTCTGAAGCCTCTGGCACCGGTCACTGTCAGAAGACAGGATCCTGGGCCAGATGGACAGTGGTTTGGGCCAGTGTGGCCGTCCCTTATGTTCTGTATCTGTGTTCTAATCCCAGGAGGGGGGTCTTGAAGTGCACACAGCCCAGCAGCCCTCAAAGGTGTTTCTGCCTCGGAACTGGACAGACTTGGCCAGGGTTGCTGGAGGATTCCCTCAAGGTTTCGGTCAGGGGCCCCCAAGACCTGCCAATCTGCATAAACCCCAGAGTTCCCAGCCTATTTAAATAAAGGGAGTCGGCTTGTTAGGTTCTCTCCGGGCTGGACAGTCAGCCGGTTTCATATTATTATTAGGACACAATTTCTGCAAGCCCTTCTTTGGCAGCAGCCTGTCCTCTCCTGGCTCTGGGCAGTGGTACAACCCCCAGCGCTGCAAGTGCCTCACAAGCAAAACTGCCATGGACTTCTTAACTCCTGCTGACTGGATCGGTCGCTATCTCCTGGGCCCCATCCCCTCCCAAGGGATAACGCAGCAATGCATCCTGGCTTCCTCCCTACAAACCCCCAGGCCAGCTGGGGCTGTGGGAAACCAAGTTCTCTGAGCTGCTGCCTGCGGACTGGAGAGGGGAGGGAGGAGAGCTTCCCTGCATTTCCAGTGGTCAGGGCTAGGGGAGGAGATGCTGTCTTAACAGCAGGCCAGTGGCTTACAATCTCATACTAGGGAGAGGAGAGAAAGGGAAACCATGGGGCTAGTCCTGCTCCCATTGGTCACAATGGCAAAACAGCCCATTTCATGTGGCTTTTCCTACAGGTCCATACATTGTAAACTCATTTCTATTCTAACCGGGTGAGATCCTGGCTCCAACCCTGAACACCATCCTCAGGTCATTTCCCACTGACTCCCAGGGATGATGGGCCTGGGATGGGAGTGCAGCCCTGGGTCCCTGCACTCAGAAATCTGACTGACATCGTCCCTACCACTGGGAAAAGAGACAAGCTTTTGATCTTGCTCTGTGGAGCTCGTAAGCTTGTCTCTCTCACCACCAGATGCTGGTCCAGTAAAAGATATTACCTCATCCAGCTTGTCTCTCTAATATCCTGGGACCGACATACCCACAACAACACTGCAAACATCATCCCTCCTATATATTGTCTATATTCCCTGGTGCTTTGTCTGATCTGGCATTAAAGGTCCCAACCACTGAGCTTCCACTAATTCCCTCAGGTGACTCTTCTGCCATCACTGTAGAGAAGAGGGAAGAGCTATGTACTTAGTTTTGGCAGTAGTGGATTACAAATTGGCACCAACTAAAGAGAGATTTTCCAAAGTATTTCCATCATGCCCAGTTTCAGACCAAAGCAAATGAACACAACTGAGTTACTTCCAAGCATGGAGTTTGGAATGGACGTTCCAGTAGACCTGGAGGCTGTAGAGGCTATACGTGACATTTCTGTCTGCTGCATTCGGCTTGCCACGTAAGTCCACTAATTCTGTTCTCTCTCTCATCTTGGGCCTCTTAGTCTCCACATTCCCCAGCAAATTCCCCAGTAGGGCACAGAAAAGGAATGTTAGGGGTGGGAACTGTCTTTGGTTCTAATCTGTAGGTCACTGATTTGTGGTCTTTGTTGGGAGCTTGTGTGCATGGTGTTTGTCTGTTGGGGTGTGGGTGGGGGTTTACCCTAATCTGGCTGATTCTCTTTTGTTTGGATTTGTTTTATCCCGTGGTTCTGGCTCCTTTACTCTTTCAGTCAAAGCCCCAATCACCTAAAATGAAATAAGGCCACCAGATGAGTTTGGGAGAATGTTCTCTTCTGTTGTGTCCTCTGCATCACGACCGCTCATCACAGGCTTCCCTGAGCCCAGGTATACGGTGGCAGATTAAACACAGCACTTGTGCTGTGAATCTTTGCTCCCTCCCCAGTGCCCCAGCAGACAGAGCTCTCTCCACCTGCAAGCTCCTGTACATAGGAAGTCAAGTTGGAGCTGCCTCTTTTCGTTACCCAAAGGCCCGCGCTCCCGCTCGTGGATCAGCTAAATTAACACAACCGGGTAATGACCCTGTACCAGCCTTACTCTATCTGTGTCATGTTAAAAGACAGCACGTTTAAAAGCATGATACCCTGCAGCATATTAAAGATCGTGCCTCTACTCACAGAGCAGGGACTGTAATGATGCGCATAGCAGAGCCGTGGTTAGATGTTCTTTGCTGTACCATTATGGTCCATGTGGCGTGACCGTGTAAATTAGCGGCTGGAAACCCACTGGGGAAGCTGAAAGGGAGAATGGCCAATTGTCTGCACACATCGTTCATCTTTTGCTACTTGCTGAAAGCTGGGTATGTAAATCTCCAAGCGTGTTTCCTACACTCCCAGCCTCCTCCCGTGTAGTCAGAAGGCCAGCTGCTAACCCTACTGATGGGCACTAAGAAGGGGCCCATGAAAGGACTGGGCACCCAGGAGCCTCCAGTCATTCATTCATGGCCGAGGGAATCACTCACAACGCTTGCCTGGAGGAATGCTACAGCTCAGCTCAGCCTGGTGGAGCAGGTGTCCTGCGACCTCCCCGTGGGCTTTCAGCATCTAGCAAGCTGAAGGAAGGTTAAGAATGCACCTGCTAAGACCTAGGGGTGATGCGTGCACTGGTTCAGATGAAATAAGTGTGGACCAAAAGCTTTAAGCAGAGCTCAGGTCAAACCGGAACCTTTGAGGAGGTTGGAAAAAGTTTGTTTAATCTTCACTCCTCCCTGTTGTTTCTCATTTTCACCCTTCTCTGCACTTCGTTCTGCTCAGGAGAAGAGCTGAACTCGCAGGAGAAAGCCTGTTCTTGAGAGATTCCCAGGCTGAGTTTGTAAATCAAAGGGGCTTGGATAGTTAGACGCAGAATGGAAAATGCCTCAGTGGGGCCCAGGTCTCCAGGTACTATCACAATACAAACACAAACACTCCAGCCCTCCTCAGAACCAAACGCCCAGCCCTTTGAGGGGGGAGCTACTCATCACTCTCCGAAATGTACCATCTTTCTTAGAATGCCCTTATCTACAAGCTACTCTGAGGTGGTCACATCTGATTTAATTATGGTAATTAAGATTAACATTAATAAAAGATGATCATGTAAAATTACAATTAACTGAAACATCTGAATTTCTCAGTGCACGAATTGATTTTTTTCCATCAAGCAAAGGTCTGAGGTAAATGCAAATGAACATGGTGCTAACGAAAGCCTTGCCCGCTAATGCCGCCGCAGTTACAGTTGATAAGCATTTCTCACAAAACCTTGCTGTTGTCTGACCATTACAATGTGCCAGAACCCGAAGCTCAGTGTATAAAGACCTAACGGTAACAACACTTTTTGATTCTTTTTTCCCTCCCAAATTAAAAATCGAAGAGTCCTGTGCTTCCCCTGTGCATCTCTTTACCTGCAGGTAACAGGGCAAGGGCCCACCCTAGCATGCAGGCAGTCACAACAAGCTCTGATGCCACAAAACCTTATCCACGTGATTAATATTCCTCTATTGATCTACCCTGGATTGCCCAGGTGAACCAGACTGAGCTTGTATATAAGTGTTGGCATGATCAGTGCCTGCGAGAGTGCCAGGGCACCAAGAGAGCAGTCAGGACCCCCGCTACCATGCAGGCTGAGATGAGAGGCACCTTCTCAAGAAGGTGCACTGCTCCCTCTGAGAGCTGCAGTCAGGTGTCCCTAGCAGCACATCACTTTGGCTGCTGGCATGGGCAGAATGGTTCGAGTGTCATTCATGGCTGGCACCACTCCACTCCCCCGCACTGGTGTGGCCTCAGTTTTGAAGACCAGGATTGTGTAAAAAGGCAGTGAATGTGGTTTCCAGTGGCCTTTGGCTTCCCTGCCAATCAACTCACAAATGGTCTTAGTCTTTCAGACTGAAATTTCACAGGCCATTAGGCCACGGTGTTGGCTGGCTGTTGCACAGGGAGACATCGGGAGGATAAAAATTAAAATAATCCTGTCAGATAATGTTTAGGGGAAATGGCTTCTCTGTGTGCAAAGGGACTTTCTCAGTATAATGTCATTCCATAGTCTCATCCTACAGGCTCAATCCTGCCTTTAAGCTTACATACAGATCCTATGGATTCCCGGGCCAGATGGGACCATTGAGTTCAACTAGTCTGATCTCCAGTATAACATAGGCCAGAGAGCATCCCCCAAATAATGCCTAGAGCAGAGTTTTTAGGAAAAATACTCCCGATCTTGATTTTAAAATTGCCAGTGACGGAGAATCCACCAGAATCCTTGGTCAATTGTTCCAGTAGTTAATTACCCTATTGTTAAAAGGGTACACCTTATATTCAGCATGAATCTGTCTAGCTTCAACTTCCATTGGATCATGTTGTACCTTTCTCTGCTAGATTGAAGAGCTCATTATCAAATTTCAGTTCCCTGGAGTACTTAGAGACTGTAATCAAGTCATACCTTAACCCTCTCTTTGTTAAGCTAAATAGATTGAGCTATCACTAAAAAGCATGTTTTCTAATGCTTTAATCAGTCTTGTAGCTCTTTTTTGAACCCTTTCCAATTCATCAACATCCTTTTTGAATTGTGGGCACCAGAACTGGACACAGTATTCCATCAGCAGTCGCACCACTGCCAGATACAGAGGTAAAATAACCTGATCCTGATCATTAGCAAAGGGATTAAGTTGCTTACTAAGTCCACCACATGAAGTGAGCAGTGGTTGGGTAAACCAGATGCTCTAAGCAGCACCATCCATACCAGATGCATCCCATGGGAACAGACTCCATCAATGTATCAAAAAGTAAAGGCAGCCTGATCCTCTTGAAGCCAATGGAAAAACACCCATTGATTTCAAAAGGGAAGAACAGGACTGATGCACAGCTGAGACCATTTCCAACCCCTCAGAGAGCAGGGGCCTCTGTTTATTATGATCACTAATCCAGGTCGACTTGATGAGGTTTTAACCTAATGCTGCTTTTCTCCATAGCCAACAGATTGTGCAGTTTTGTGGACTTTTTTACATAACAAATACACGAGTTGTTCTTTCCCCCCACCCCTGTTACCATGGCAGTGATGTTATTATCTCCATATCTTAGGAGTGTCTACAATGCAAATGAATACAATAAAAATCACTCAAGGAAAACTGCTAAATGAAAGACAGCTTTGATCTTTAACAACTGCAGTTTGGGAGCCAAAGTGGGAGACAGGAGAAAGTCCTAAATGAAGCAGCTAGTACAAACTTTGCCTTGAATGTATTTGTCAGGCCAAAAGCAATCTATGAACAAGTGAATCCTGCCTTTTGTACCAAACTGAGGATGTTAAAATACATTTTGTGCCTCTCACTGGTTTATTTTCCTTTCTTAATTCCTCCTTCTCTCTCCTGCTGTCCAACCACTCCTGGCTGCATCAGCACAGAGGGCTACAAAGAATGCAAATACCCCTGCTGTGCACCTGGGGCTGCTTCAGACTCCTTCAACATTGGGCCTGTTTCTCCTTTCACTTAGGCCAGTGTCAGCCAGAAGTAGCTCCACGAAAGCCCACAGTGCAAGTGAGAACAGAATCAACTGGAAACTACCTAGATTGTTGCTTGACTTGATGCACTCTTTTGTACTGATGTTTTTCATGAAGCTGATTTATGATTATTGTTGCTGAGGTAGCCAAATCATGCTTCCTTTCTCAAAGGCAATACAGACTATTAGAAGGCAGCAGGAGCACAGCTGCTAGGATGATGAAGTCCTGGTCCTGGCGTCCTGGTTTTCAGCACGGTAGCATGTTTACCAGCACTGCTCACGCGGCTGGGTTTCACAGCCACAAGTATCCTTTTCTTTTTGCGAATACAGACTAACACGGCTGCTACTCTGAAACAGCCAGAAGGGTGGGGCGGATCGGCATGCTTACCAAAAGATGACTTACAGGAAAATCTCAGGGTCTGAATTTGTCATTTCAAAAGAACAAAGGCCTCCTTCCTGTTCTTACTGAAGCCGATGAGAATTTCTCCACTGACTTCAGTGGGATCAAGACTGGCCTCCGAAAGCTTTACTGCTGATTTCACCTACCAGCTAACTTTGGGAAAGCAGATTGTGGGACCTGACCCTGTGCAGTCTGGAGTTCCCTCTTCCTGGGGACCCGCATTGCATATGGTATTTTTGGTTTGAACCGGCACGACTGTACAGAGTCAATGGGAGATAGCTGCTTTCGGAGAGGAGCAAAGCTTGGCCCTGTGGCACGCCGCACCTTTATAAACGTTGTGCCTTACACATGTACCCACAAACTTCCATATCCCAGCCACAGCATCATGCCCCGACACCGCAGTGATGGATAGAAGAGGCTAGGGGATGGGATGGGGGGATTGGGGGAGGTGATTATTTGGGGGTCTATGGTGGGGAGGCTGGGTGAGGGCTTTGGGAGAGGATGGGGAGCTGGAGGAGGGGTTATTGGGGGTCTATGGCAAGAGTTGGATGGGAGATAAGATGGGGATGCAGGGAGCTGTGGGGGAGCAGGGAGCTGTGGGAGGGGGGCTGGGAGCAGTGGGGGGCTGAGATCAGTGGAGGGAGGATTCTGGGGGAGCTGGGAGCTCAGGGCTGGAGGGGGCACTGGGGGCTGGGTGGGCAGGGCTCTGTAGGAGGGGGGCTGGGAGGGCAGGCCTGTGCGGGGTAGGCTGGGAGCACAGGGCTTTGAGAGGGGCTGTGAGGAGGCTGGGAGCGCAGGGCTGTGGGGGGCCTGGGAGGACAGAGCTCTGTGGAGGAGAGTGGGGGGTGGGAGTACAGGGCTGTGTGGGTCAGGGCTCTGAGTGGGGGTGAGTTGTGTGGGGACAGGAGTCTGTGTGAGGGGGGCTGGGAGTGCAGGAGTCTGTGGGGGAGGCTGCGCTGTGGGGAAAGCTGGGGGGCAGAGCTATGTGGAGGGGGCAGGGGGTGGGGGCTGGTAGTGCTGGGCTGGTGGCAAGGCTCTGTGGGGGGAGTTGGCTCTGTGGGGGCATGGCTCTGTGAGGGGGCAGGACTCTGTGGAGGAGGCTGGGGAAGCTGGGGGGGCAGAGCTCTGTGGAGGAGAGTGTGGGGTGGGGGCTGGCAGTGCTGAGCTGGGGGGCAGGGCTTTGTGGGGGGAGTTGTGGGGGCAGGGTGCTGTGGAGGGGCCTGGGGAGAAGCTAGGGAGCAGAGCTGAGGGGTGCTGGGGGGCAGGGGAATGGGTTCCGGGACTGGGGGCAGGGGGGTGGGTCCAGGGAGTTGTGGGGGAAAGGGCATTGGGGGGCTGGGACAGGGGCGGGGCAGGGCCGGGGGGCAGGGGGTTGGCCCTGGGGCTCTGGGGGCAGGGCGGTGGGGGGGCTGGCATCCCAGCAGCGGGGCTGGGGGGCGGCGGGGCAGGGCGGGGTGGAAGGGCTGGGGGGGCTCTATAGGGTAGTTGTGGGGAGCAGGGCTGGCGGGGACTGGGGGCACAGGGGCGGGCTCCAGGGCTGGGGGGCAGGGGGGGCGGGCGGCGGGGCCAGCGAGTTGTGGGGGGCAGGGCGGTGAGGGGCTGGGGGGCGGGCATCCGAGCGGCGGGGCTGGGCGGCGGCGGGGCAGGGCTGGGGGGCTTGGGGGGGGAGCGGGGCAGGGTGGCGGGCTCCGGAGCTGGGGGGCAGGGCGGGGCGGCAGGGCTCGGGGGCCGGGGCAGCGGCGGGGCAGGGCTGGGGGGCTGGGGTGGGAGCGGGGCAGGGTGGCGGGCTCCGGAGCTGGGGGGCAGGGCGGGGCGGCAGGGCTGGGGGGGCCGAGGCGGTGGGGGGCCAGGGCGGCGGGCGGCAGGGCTGGGGGGGCCGGGGCGGCGGGAGGGCCGGGGGGGCAGGGCTGGGGGGGCCGAGGCGGTGGGGGGCCGGGGAGGCAGGGCTGGGGGGGCCTGGGCAGAAGAGGGGCCGGGGGGGCAGGGCTGGGGGGGCCGAGGCGGTGGGGGGCCGGGGCAGCGGGGGGGCAGGGCTGGGGGGGCCGGGGCGGCGGAGGGGCCGGGGGGGCAGGGCTGGGGGGGCCGGGGCGGCGGAGAGGCCAGGGCGGCGGGGGGGCAGGGCTGGGGGGGCCGGGGCGGCGGAGGGCCGGGGCGGCGGGCGGCAGGGCTGGGGGGGCCGGGGCGGCGGAGGGGCCGGGGGGCAGGGCTGGGGGGGCCGGGGCGGCGGAGGGGCCGGGGGGCAGGGCTGGGGGGGCCGGGGCGGCGGAGGGGCCGGGGGGGCAGGGCCGGGGGGGCCGAGGCGGTGGGGGGCCGGGGCGGCGGGGGGGCAGGGCTGGGGGGGCCGGGGCGGCGGAGGGGCAGGGCTGGGGGGGCCGGGGCGGCGGAGGGGCCGGGGGGGCAGGGCTGGGGGGGCCGGGGCGGCGGAGGGGCCAGGGCGGCGGGGGGGGCCGGGGCGGCGGGGGGGCCGGGGGGCAGGGCTGGGGGGGCCGGGGCGGCGGCGGGGCAGGGCTGGGGGGCTGGGGTGGGAGCGGGGCAGGGTGGCGGGCTCCGGAGCTGGGGGGCAGGGCTGCGGGGGCCGGGGCGGCGGGCGGCAGGGCTGGGGGGGCCGGGGCGGCGGGAGGGCCGGGGGGGCAGGGCTGGGGGGGCCGAGGCGGTGGGGGGCCGGGGGGGCAGGGCTGGGGGGGCCTGGGCGGCGGAGGGGCCGGGGGGGCAGGGCTGGGGGGGCCGAGGCGGTGGGGGGCCGGGGCGGCGGGGGGGCAGGGCTGGGGGGGCCGGGGCGGCGGAGGGGCCGGGGGGGCAGGGCTGGGGGGGCCGGGGCGGCGGAGAGGCCAGGGCGGCGGGGGGGCAGGGCTGGGGGGGCCCGGGCGGCGGAGGGGCCGGGGGGGCCCGGGCGGCGGGCGGCAGGGCTGGGGGGGCCGGGGCGGCGGAGGGGCCGGGGGGGCAGGGCTGGGGGGGCCGAGGCGGTGGGGGGCCGGGGCGGCGGGGGGGGCAGGGCTGGGGGGGCCGGGGCGGCGGAGGGGCCCGGGGCGGCGGGGGGGGCCGGGGCGGCGGAGGGGCCGGGGGGCAGGGCTGGGGGGGCCGGGGCCCGCAGCCGGCGGTGGCGGTGTCTGGCTCCCTCCCCCGCAGCCCGCTCCCCGCCCCGCCCTCGCTGGCGCCCGCCCAGCCCCGCTCGCTGCACCGCCGGGGACGGACTCGCCGCCGCGCCAGGGCCGGGCTGGCCGCACCGGGGACGGACTCTGCCCGCCGCGCCATGGCGGGGCCCCGCGCTCTGCCCGCGCCGCCCGCCGGGCTCCGGGGACTCTCGCTGCTGGTCCTGCTGCTGGGCAGCCAGGCGGCGCGGCGCCCAGGTAGGAGCGGGCGGCGGCGGCGGGGGGCCGGGGGGCGCCGCGGTCTCGGGGGGCCGGGACCCCGCTCGCTCTGCCCCCAGCGGCCGGTCGCGGACCCCTCCCCAGCCCGGGCTCGTCTCGCCCCGGGGCGCTGCCCCCGGCCGGGCGGGCTGGGGTCCCGGAGCTTTGGCTGAGTTGGATGCGCTGGGAAGCCGGGCTGGGGGGCGATGGGGCGCTGCCCGCAGGGCCCGGGCTGGGGGGCGATGGGGCGCTGCCCCCCCCCACACACACACTTGGGCACCCAGGGGCCCTGCCTTTGCGAGCGCAGCCCCCCGCTGAGCGCTCGGGCACAGGCTCGCGGGGCAGCCGGGGGACTGGCCCCTGGCGTGGGGCCCCCAGCCTCAGCCCAGCCGTGGTCGGGGGCTGCGGGACAGGGCCTCTGCTCTGCCCAGTGGGGTCGGGGCGGGTCCAGGTCCCGGCCCTGCCTCCCGGGCGCCTTTGTTCTCTGCCGCTCGGGGCCGTGGGGGAAGGTGCGGGGCGCGGGGGAACCAGCGGGTTTCGGGCCGGCTGCGCCCTTCCCCTTGTGCCCGGGGCTGCGCCTGTCTCGCCGGGGAGCGGGGGGCTGCAAAGCCCGAGGCGGGAGGCAATAGTGTCCGTGTGCCGCGTGTGGCCCCGGGAGCCCGGTGCCGGCATGTGGCGGTGCAGACAGCGGGCGGGGGTGAGATCCAGGGTCAGTGGCTCTGGGCGCCCGCTTTATGCCCATTGTTTCAGCCGCCCCGCCAGCAGGGACCCGGGGGAGGCACGGGGCTGAGTCTGTGCGCTCGTAGCCGCGCATTCCCGGGCTAAGCAGCCGTTCCCATCCGCTCCTCAAACTTCGCATGTGAACCTGAAGTAGTTTGACGCAAGCGGGGAGAGGCAGGGCTCCTTCAGCAGCCCCCGGATATGCACCTGCCTCGCTTACCTGCGCCCCCTCCGCTCCTGGCCTGAGGCGCCTCTTAACTCTGTATGACGCACCCGCAAAGCGCATGGAGTGTGCGGGAAGCCCCAGCCCCGGAGCGGCCGGCCGGAGAGGGGGTGCGGGCTGCAGCGCGGACATGAGGGCCGCCGACACAGCCTAAGGCGGGGGCGCACACACGCGGACCCTTTCCAAAATCACCTCTTTGTGTTGGGGCAGCCTAGCGGCCCGGCCAGAGCCCGCTGCCAGCCCCCTGGGCAGTGCCAGGCTCGCCATTTCAGCACTGACTCTGGGAACAGCTCCCGGAGCAGCAAAGAGGTCTCCTGCCTTCTGGTCCTTGCCCCTTTTGTGGGTCTCCAGACTGCATTGTTAATGCCCCTCTGGGTACAAGCCCACTCGCAAAGGGAGGGCCCAATCCTGCTCAGTTTACTCCGGGGACGTTTGTAGGAATCAGACCCTTTATTTTATAGCTGGAGCGTCAGAGTAAAGAAAATCACTTCCCACCCTCTGTTTAACAACGCTTAGCATTAAACGGTGAGCGTAAAGAGTCAGTAATGTTCCCCATTGACATCTAACCTGGACAAAATAATGAAAACCAGTATTTAAATGAATGGCTCCTTCCTTCGTCCGGCCCTTTCTTAGTTATCCTCCCTTAAAAATACACGTTTAATACCCCGGGAGGGTCCCTGGCGTCCCGTAGATTGTTTTTCTGGTGTACACACATGGCAAAGGAAAGCGGTACAAGGCTACAGCATGTCAGATGCTGGAATTCCACTGAGGACCTGAACAGTGCCAGACTGATGATCATTCGGTGTGGCTGGCTCAGGCATGGGACATGGGCTGAAATTACAGTTGTTGCGATTTACCAGAAGGCTCCGTTTTAATTGTGTCTGTTTGTTTCACATTTTCACACTGAACGGCTCTGTCTTCTTTTCTCATCACAGTCATACCATCGTGAATAATGCTCTTCGGAATTATTTGAGGGTGATGTAACAAAGTCGTAGCACATTAATATCGTTAGGGCCAAAAGCCACTCTCTGAACTCTAGCAAGTGTCCCAGAGATTGTAATAGGAAATCCCTTGTGGGCAAGGCAGTCGGGATTTGCCCCCCGACTTAAGATTTGTTAATAGCCATGCTGTACAGACACAGACTCATCAGGGAGAGAACAGGAGTGGCCCATAGGTGTTTCTGTTGTGACGGCTGTAAAAGGGATGGGTTTGGAAAATTGACCTTCAATACTGCCCTTGTATTTTTAACAAAGATTAACAGCTATTGATGGCAGGACAGTGGTATAATGGGAAAATAAGCTCGTAGCTGCACTCTTGATACTTCCTTCTGCCCATATTCCTGGAGAAATTCTGCATTAAAGAATCTTGTTTTACATTTTAAATTCAAATCCATGTCTTAGACAGTTGGGGTTTTTTCCACAGCAAGAAGGGTAAGATTTCCTTTATAAAGAGAAAAGGAGAGTGGATCTATATAGCCACGGATATATGAGAGAGAGTACACTGTTCTTTTCTCTTTGTAAAGGAAATCTAATACACACACACACACACACACATATTAGTGTGTTTGTGTCATGTGTATACACACGGGGATGAGCATAATAAAAGAAGATGTATTGATGAGGTCTCCATGGGCAGATGACTAAACGTAACTTCAGCATCAGGCATAACATGTCAAGAGGAAGTTGCTTCCATTCCTTCACTGTATTGTGCAATCGACTATCACCTATTCTGCTTATTGGCTATCCATACCATGGGACCTGTGGAAGGGCCAAAGTCAGCCATGACTGTGTTCTGTGTTCTCCATGTCCCTGTACAGATGGGTTTGGAGGACATGGCCAGTGGATCCATAACTGTGGGAAGACACTGGCCAAACCCACCCTGTAGAGTGGGATGCAGGGACCACTGGAGTTCTGCTGGCCTCCCCACTGCCTGGGAAACAACTTGCTCCATCCCCAGCCCCACTAGGGAGCCCTGGTGTGCAGCCCATTTACTCAGGATCAGGATTTAGCCCTCAGTGCAAGAGTGACAGGTAATAAATCAAGAGAGGGAACACACTGTACGGAACGCCTTTTGGTTGGCAGAGTGGGAGCTGATAATTAGTTGACCCTTTACAAGGCTCAGTGAATTATTGCTGTAAAATCCCAAAGTTGTGCGCACAGAGCCATGGAGCCAGGGGCAGTTTGGCAGTTTCCATTGTTTTATAGGATGAGGCTCTTTGTCATGTGTCACGCATGGGGCCAGACTAGATGATGATCATAACAGACCCTTCTGGCCTTAATCTATGAGAGGCAGCAGGACTGGACCACACACAAAGATCATGTGTTTTCTTCTGTCTGCCTCAGTTTTCAGTTCACTTTTGCAAAGTAACGGCTAGTTTAAAGTCAGCTGCACCAACCAATCACTTGTCTGCATGTAAGTTTCCGTAGCTTTGCCCCTTCTGGTGTAATTTACACCAAGGAAGAATGAGTGTGAAGTTCTACCATGCGGATTTGTAGGAACAGTTCTGTTCCTAAGGCACCTGTACAAGGTGCAGGGCAATGGAGAATCATGTCTTCTGTTTTGAAAAACTTCCATGAGAAAACTCTGGGTGCCAGAATGCAAAGAGCATGTGAATCAAAAATCCAGTTCATTGCAGCATTGTGTGCCTGGTATGCAAATAATGAGACAAGACAACAGTGACAGGTCTTGTTAGCAGTAATAATGTTCAGTCCAAGAAGACTGTCAGCGCTTGGGGCCTTATCTTGTGGTCTTTCCACCTGCAGAGCTCCCACTGCAGTTGGTCCTTGTGGTGCCCACATGCATCTATTCCAGGGATGGCCAAATTTACTGACTATCCGAGCCACATACAATACTCTTCAGAAGTTCAAGAAGCGGGGCGTGCCTGCCGGGGCTCGGGGCTTCAGCCAGGGGTTGCTGGCCTCACTTGGTCACATGGTGCTGCTGGGCCCCCTCCCAGCACAGCAGCTGCTGGAGCCAGCAAGCTGGGAGCTGCAGGAAGAGTCATTGCTTTTGCTGCTGCTTCTCCCCAGGGAGCTAAAGCAGTGACCCCTCCCTGCAGCTCCCAGCAGTTTGCCGCTGCCTCTCCAGGCGGAGCTAATACCTGGGAGCTGCAGGGAGGGACTGCTGCGTGTGGGGGGGGGGTGACTCAAGCTGTTGGGGGGCGGGGCGAACCCTTACATTTTGCCTCCCCCACCCTAAGCAGGCACCAGTCATCTCTGGCAGAAGCCCCTAGCCCCAGCGCCCCGACACAGGGCAGAAGCCCCGAGCTCCCCCCCCCCACATCTGACGGAGAATGGGACAGGGATGGGGGGCTCTGCCAGCCACATTTTAACTGTAAAGGGGCTGCGGTTTGGCCACCCCTGCTCTATTCCCTGTAGTGGTACAGTGGGAACTAACAGTGAGTCAGAGACGTCATTCTGTTTTGGGCAGAGAAATCCTACAAGTGGGTGAGCACCCTCAGCACCCCTTTTAGTCAATGGCACCTCAAAGGCCTGGGCCCACCGAAAACGAGATGAGTAAATACATCACATGTTGAACCTCTGTGGCGATGCGGACTGTTGTCCACTAGAGGTTGTGATGAGACCACTAAATACTGCTGGAAGCCTCATGACTCCGGAACGCCAACGCAGACTGACTCCTAGCCTGACTCTGCATTTAATCAGAAATCTCGTATTTTGGCGTGTGTATATTTACCCTGGTGACTTGTTCGAGCTGTGTAATATGCCATAGGGAATGCTCCACACATAAGACTATAGAAGAATTTTTTTTAAATAAATCAAGTGTGTCACCCAAAAGGCAAAACTGTGTATGAACTAAGCAAGATATGCAAAATGTTACCATTGTGTCCCCTCTGGAATCAGCAACAATCCCAGTGGGATCATCTCAAGAAATTCGATCAGCATATGTGCTTCATTTGTCAGCGGGCAGTGCAGCCTGGGATAACAGGATGGGATGGAATTTGCCTTATCAAAAGAGATCAGAGGCCACATTAAACATCTATTTTTCTCCTTCATAGAAAGAACCAGTCGGACCATGTTCAGAAAGTATACAATGAAATGAGCAACACATTATTATTGTTATTATTTGTGTTTACATCGTGCCCAGGAGCTCCAGTCATGCCCAGGGTTCCACTGTGCTAGGCGCTGTGCAGACACCCTACTTCTTTTAAATTATTGCCTCACAATGTACAAATATGGTAGCTGACATTTCAACTTCACATGACGTTGATGTTGCTTCTTTCTTTACCCCTGCTTATTTGTGTTCCAAAGGGCTGTGTTATAGGAAGCTACCCAACTGAATATGCAGTTAGAATATGCCTTGTATATACCTGAATGAGGCTATACGCACAAATGTTGTAAAATTAGCTGCAGAAGAAGACGAATTAAGTTCTTATAGAGACAAATGATGTAAGCAAGGAAGATGCATAGATATGTTATCCATCCACTGTTACGCTGGTAGCTGAAAGTCAAGCGGCTGTTGGGTGCAATAAATCAATATGTAAACAAATAGCAAGTGAGCTGGTTTGCATGGAGAGTGTGGTGCAGCATCATTCTTCAGGAACAGGCACAAAACACGTTTGTTGTGGCTACGTCAGGTTTTCTGGAAGGGCAGAATTGTTTGTGTAGAGATTTCAGTTCAGGGCCCAGGTTGTGGGATTTGCGTGGGTCATCTTTTGCAGTTCTTTTTTACAAAACAGAGAATTTTGAAAAGTTAATTTTAGCTATGTGGTTAAATATTGTGTAACTTTCAAACGAGAATGGCTACAGCTTCAGATATCAGTTTATTTTCCTCCTTGTGCCATGGCAATAAGGATTTTCAGTTCCAGTGGCTTTTTTCAATTATGTTGCATTCACAATCCAAAAGTTGTTTACCAATGTGTTTGTATTTGTCTAATGTATAAATGAGATTTATTATTGAACAGTAAAGGGAAAAATATCAGGACAATACTGTTACAAAATACCAGCTATATTCTTATTGACAATGTGCAGATTGTGTCTGGGGGTGAAAACTGCCAGTAAAGTATCTTTGTGGGATTTAGATGTATGTTTAAAGAAAAGAAAATATTGTGTAAGTGACAGAGTCGGCAACCTTCCAATTCTCCAGTCTATCTGGTTAGATTTACAAATTTACAAGAGTCAGAAATTGTTGATTTGAGGAGTGACATAGTTCTCCATGTTTAACTGCTTGAATTGCAAGACATAGCAGCTGAAAGCTTCTGTGCATCACAAACACATCTGACTGATCCAAAATCCCCAGCATGTCTCTGTAGAAAGTCAGAATAGCAGACTGGATACTAGCATGCAAATGTGGACACTAGCCTCCCACTTTTCTTCTGAGCGTCTGCAAAACAAGTAGCTTTGTCAGTGGGCCAGGGATTGCATAAAATGTACTAGTGTGTGATGTAAACCAAACTGCAACACCTCTGGAGCAAAATCCCCCTCGAAGATAACTTTACACATTAGTACTGACCAGTAGCATTGTGTGTGCAGCCAAAGCCTAAGGGGTGGCAGTTCTTCAGAGACAGAAATTCCATGGTGTATCTGAACACAATGTTTGTACTTATGAGATTGGAAAGAAGACAAAGACAAGCCTGAAGAGAGAGATGCATTAACCTTTCCAGGTGCATGACCGATGAAGCTAACACACTGGACTAGCAATTTACGGAGGCTGTTCCCAGGGGGCACAGCGTTAAATTGATTCCATATAACTCTAGGGCCATTTTGTCAACCATGCAGCCAGACACCAAGATGAGATACTTGAATATTACATATTGCCCATGTTCCTATATGGAAAGTTGCTGCCATGAATTGCATAACATTGGGGTTAAATAATAACTGAGCTCTCCAAGCTGTGGCCACGAGGGTGGTCGCTTGAATTTTTCTGGTGTTTTGTCTCATTGACTGGAATAGGACTGCACTTTAATGCCAGTATTCCTGAAAGGGAGATGCCAGGTTTGCAGCCTTGCCATAACTTTCAAACCAAATGTGGTTTGTTTACAAGTGCAAAGATGTGTTTTCTAACTGCCGGCCTTACAAACTCAGCCTAGGATCTGAAAGCTAAGATAGACTTTCTGTTGTACACATCACCCAAAAGGTCCTCCAGGCCAAATGAGGTCCAGTGCGACACTTGTGCAGCCCATTGTCTGCAAATTAAGTGCTCAGTGACACTTGTGCCTACACCGTTGCCTTCAGAAGTCGGAGTTGGCACTGCTGCGTAACTGATTGGCATTCTGCTAACCATGCTGTTCCTGAGGTACCAGCCGAAATAGAATCCAGTTCACTCTCTCTTAGCTCTGCTGGCCCTGCAGCATTAGCAGGAGGGAAAAAACCACTCAGATGCATGTTTGTCTTGCTGAACAGCACATCTTAATGCCTCCGCAGGGAGGGAACAGGTCTGCTGAGGAAGACAGCACCAGTTTTACACTGTCATTTTTCAGGAAAGACCCTCCCTTCTGGGCTTGCTCCCTCGCAGGGGTCCCGTGTACTCATTCAGAAAACACAAATCCCCTTTTCTCAACCAGGAAAGGCATTCAGCACTGGCCAGGCTTACATACCCCTCCGTCCAGCGACACACTGTAAAGGGCAGGGGTGTGACGTGCGCCTTTGCCACTTTGACCTGAGCATCTCTGTGGTTAAGCGTGTCAGCCCCTCACTTGCCCCCAGCAGCGCTTCCATGCCAGGTGCTTGCTGGCCAACCCTTTGCGCAGCGTAGAGTTTGTGACGGGTTTCCCAGGCACCTTTAGCAACATAACTTGCCTTTCTGGCAGTGACACAGTCATGCACGATTGCCAGCATCCTTCATTTTTGGCTCAGAGGTGTTAATGGGTGAAAACAATGGGGCCTGACAGAAGGGCAAACACTTGCAGCAAGCGATGTCTCTGTTCTAAACCCATATTTGCTCAGCCAACACGCATGCACACGGGCACACATACACCTGTCTAACTGGAGCCACCGGGCCATCTTGGGAATCGTGCCCTCCCATGGTGGCCAGAGCGCACGCAGGCAGGGAGGAGTGCGTAAGAGCACCATGCATGTTCTTCAGAGTTGAGTTCCGAGCCAGGGATGTCCAAACAGGCGTCTGTCCAGAGCTTGCTCTTCTCCAGTTAAGACAATGTACCCCTGCTACTTCAGCTGTGGCCGCAGACAGAGAATAGTAATGTGCGAGCCCTGGTTCTGGCTCTGATGAGCTAGGACTGGGTCCCTCTGGGCATGAAGAGAAGGATTCCAGTGGAGGCTTTTCTCCACTTCTGCTTTCAGAGGAAGTTCACACCTCTGACCTTGAACTGGCTAAAACAGATTCGGTGTGACAGTCAGATTACTGCCAAGTAGATGAAAGGGGCAATGAACCCTACTTTGTGGCCTCAGGCAGGTTCTGTATGTGGAAGGATCATGTCTCATTTCTGCTGACTAGGACTGAAGTGGCCCTGCCAAACACGACTCTGTAAAGAGGGTGGAGGACAAACCCTGTAGTCATTCAGAGAGGAGTCACTCTACAATCCCAAAAGAGGGGTGGGGCCGTTGAGGGTTCGGTCTTGCTGCCATGCTAGGGTAGGATACTGAGTTTTCTGCTGAGCTCATGGAGCAGTACCACAGCCCGGTTTATTCCAGCACTGAGAGTTTTCTGAGTCAGAAACAAGAAAGCTGTTGGCTGACACACACCAGCACTGGTGCCAGAAATGCAAAGCCTTGTTGTCATCGTCATTCCCACACCAAATCTTTTTTGAATTGAATAGCTCAATCGTTGTGTATTATCAGATGTAGCACCGATGAAAACAACTATCTAGAGGACATGGTGGTGAGATCCCTGCAAAAGCGAAGGAGCACACAGCACATGTCAGGGACAGAAGTTGTGGAAAGCTTACATTTTCAGTCCCGTGGTCCACTTTGTGCAGGACTGGTCCCACAATGCCGTGAAAGAGCAGCCTATGGGCTGCTCTAACTTACACCAGCTCAAACCATCCCACTGGGCTGAAACCACAGCGGGGGAATGATGGGGCGTAGTGATGTCCCCGTCAAACCTCTGCACTGGGTGTGTGGCATAGAAGCTCCTGCCTTGGCTCTACCTCAAGCACTGGGGTGATCCTCCCAGACCCAGTATGCCAGCCTGGAGAGTCACATTCTGGTGGCGGTGCAGCAAAGCAGCTAAACCCCATCCCAGGATCCAGCCTGTCATTCTGAGGCAGCAGAGACTAGGCGTGTGAGCAGGAAAGCTTTTAACTCAATTTTCCCACCATTTCAAGCCCTGAGGTCCCACCATCGGCTTTAGCACACTGCAGTAGTTTAGCAAACCTTTACTATTTCAATAATGGTCTATCATAATGGCAACAGGAATTCTCAGCACAGTGTCACTAGTTCGTAATGCATATTTGTGTCCGAAAATGTTGTAGAGGGATTCAGAGTAACAGCCGTGTTAGTCTGTATTTGCAAAAAGAAAAGGAGGACTGTAGCTCACGAAAGCTCATGCTCAAATAAATTGGTTAGTCTCTAAGGTGCCACAAGTCCTCCTTTTCTTTTTGTTGTAGAGGGAGCAACTGTGTATAATACAAAGCCCTGGCTGGGATGATTTAGTTGGGGAGTGGTCCTGCTTTGAGCAGGGGGTTGGACTAGATGACCCCCTGAGGTCCCTTCCAACCCTGATATTCTATGATTCTATTAATACAATTACAGAGCTACAGAAACCAATGGCTGGGGCAGAGAGAAAGGAAGGGCTGTAAACCAGGGGAAGGAGGGGCGCTTTCAGCAGAGATTGCAGACAGGAGGGAGAGCTGGGCGGTGCATTGGGGTGGAGAATAGAGGAATAAATGCCACAGGAGAGGCTGGAGGCAGGGAGGATTTAAAACCCAGTATGAATCCAGGGCCAAGAACCTTTCTACTATTTACATCCATCTTATACGGCTTTGAAAAAGTTCACCCATTGCTTTCAGCGACCAGCACTTCCTGAGTGTCAAGGTTTTCATCCTCATTAGCACTTCCTTTGGTAAGTGATCTGCATTTGAGTCTTTGAGGAGGAATGGCTAGTAACTGCTGTCTGGAGAGAATAAAGGAAGGCTCCACTCCCAGTCTCTAGTAAGGGGTGGTCTGTGTTAGGGACCGCTGTAGTGATGTAACTATCCTGGAACCACCCAGCCTGTTCCACTGCTGTGACTGAGTGAGCAAGCCCCAAGGCTCTCCATTCACCTGGTGTCTGTGCCACCCTGAGGTCGGACTCAGCAGCCACATAACGGGTGCTTTGCACATTCCTGTATAAAAACAATTCATTAAAATGCTTTCCTGAATATAGCTCTTTTCCACTTCCGTGCTAGTAAACGTGGAAACATCCCCAAAATGCCTCTGTCCTTTCACAGCTTTCACAAGTAAGTTGTTTAAAATGGTCTTGTAAAGCCCCTTGGGGCCACTCCACTCTCATCTACATTCTTGTTTGCTAAAAATCTGCCTCCTGCAACCTTGCCATGACAAGTAAGGAGAGTTCAGGATACAAACTCCCTCTTTTACTCAAGTGGCTTTTACTTCTGGGGGCTGAGCCATTCGTTTTAACTTCTCATGTTAAGTAAGCAGAGCCTACTCCATCAGGCTGGTTCAAAAATACGAAGCCGTTTCTCTGGGGTGTTTGCTACTGGACTGCATCCTGGGGATGATTAAGATAAGGTATAAATAATTCTGTTACTCAGATCCCCTTCTCTCCCAGCCCACCATCCTTCCCTGCCCTTGCACACTTTAATCATAAGGATTTTAGAAATTTGACAAGACCTACAATGTTAAGCAGTCAGGGATGGCAGGGCGCTAAGCAAGCGGCGTGTTATAAACCAGAGAATGAGGCCTTGTCATCATTACTATTGTCTTATGTTTATAGAATATCAGCACCTTCCACCCTGGAGAATCCCAGTGCATCCCACAGAGACTACACACTGAGACTACATCTCCCAGAGTCTGACCCTGCATCCCTAGGAAGTTGGTGGCAATTTTGGAAGCATTGGGGTGCAGAATTTGGTCTGACATATTACAAAGTTGTTGAGGTGGCCCTTTAGGTAAAGGACCACACTCAGCATTGCAAGGATTATAAAAGCCCAGGACAAGAGCACAACTCGAATGCCCTTACAAAAAGTGCCATAAGATGTTTAATGTCTATGTGGAGCAGACAAAACCTCATTTTTTAAGGTCTGTGACAGCCCCATTCAGAGTCACTCAGTTCATCTGCATTGGAGGTTGCAGTGGGGTAATAATAAAAAGTGAATCGTCTGACTGACAGTCGAGGGGAATTTTTGAATAAACTGCTGGGAAGCATGGAGTCGTGCTGCAGCCGTGTTGGGCCCAGGGTATGAGAGACAAAAAGGGTGAGGTAATATCTTTTATTGGACCAACTTCTGCTGGTGAAAGAGACAAGCTTTTGAGTTCCACAGAGCTCTTCCCCAGACCTGATAGTCTGAATCATCAGCCCTGAAGAACAGCTCTGTGGAACACGGAAGCTTCTCTGTTTCACCATCAGAAGTTGGTCTGATAAAAGATATGACCTCACCCAACTAGCCTCTCTGGAAAAACGAAGTGACACTGGAACTCCAACCCATGGTTCCCTTCTCCACCCTCCCCCCCCCACAGTTTAATAACTAGAACCAATTGAAAAATCAGATTTCTGTCCCATGAGAAATTCTGATATTTCAGCATTTGGTTATGCATCCTAATTTCAGACGAAGTCAAAATATCAAAATGTTCCATTGCAGGCCGGGTTGTCTTTGATCTGTGCATCCATCTGAACGGCTGGGTTGCCCCATGGAAAATTGTAGTTCCATGTCCTTCCCACTTCCATGCTACCCTTTGGCCTGCACTTCATCTCCCATGATGCACCGTGGTCTTTCCCTGAGGCTGAGCCACTGTGATGCCTCATGGGAGCTGTAGTTTCCTGTCCCATGAGGCACTACAGTGACTCAACTAGTGGGAGAGACTGTGGTATACCATGAGAAATGGAGTCTGGCCAGGAGATGGGCCACGGGGGCATGAAGGACCAGGAACTACAAATTCCATGAGGCACCATGGATGCAAGTGGATGCAGAGCTTTCTGTCAGTTTGAAGTGAAATGTTTTGTTTAGACCTTCACAATGGAAAATTGAGATGAAATCAGCCTTTTCCAAGAAAATGTTTGGCTCTGATGACATCCCATTTTCCATCAGGAGAACGTTTCATTTGAAATTTTTCATCCAGCCCTATTGCTAACCCATCTTTCATTTCTCTCGGTCTCATAAAGCAGAAAGGGTCTGACATCCTCTGGAGGCTGCGTGTCCCCACAGAGAGAAGAGACATGCCTCTGAGTCTAACTTTGCCCACTATAATTTGCATGTCAGCCCGTTCATGATAGTCCAACAGCTGGATAAAGATGTGAATGTGATTCTGAAGAGAGACATAATCCTAATAAATGAGGTGCCTGGAAATGAGAGAAGAAAAAGCCAACTGGAAGGTAGCTATGCTGTCTGAAGCACTGGCATCTGTGAATGTCCTTCTCCTCGGTGTCTGCGTCACAGCCGGTGAGCTTTCTGCCGTGCTGCTTCCTAAGAACTTGTAACTGAGGTGAAAGAAATGTGCAGCCTCAGATAACATGTAAACTGCACCGTCTGGACTTTCTGCAGGGCAGCCGGGCCGCACGTCCCTGCATTATTGCTCACCTTGCCCGTGGCCTGTCAGCGCGCCTCTGTTTTCTAGTGACTCTGCCTGTTTATTTTTTCCAAAGGGAAAAACTGGGCAGGGTCGCGTTGTCCACGGTTTCCGTGCTGAGGAATTGTCCATAGCAATTAAGTTTCCCTACTCCAATAATAAAATAGTTCCCACAGACAAAGAGGAGAAGAAGCTACAGGTGTATGTATGTTAGTGAGTGCTGTTCAGTGTAGCAAAAGTCTGAGCTTTTCAGCATCCGAATGGACCTTCTCTATCTATGCCTCTGGGCTGCTTGCTCACCCTCAAACTTTATGCAGAATCCTCTGCCACTGAACTAAACATGGCCTGTATCCCAGTGCCTGGGTGCATTGTTCAGATGACTAGGAGGGCCAGAAAAGCAGGAAGATGGGGAGATTAGCTAAAGACACCTGCACAGAGAGAGAGAGAGAGAGAAACAACAACACACTTGGAAAGCTGTTAGAGAATGAGCATATGCTAATTTCCAAGGGCCGAGGTAAAACATGGCAGGTTTTTAAGAGAGTTTAGAATTTGGGTCTGATCTCAGGTACGAGTGTTTATTTATTTACCTTAGGGTTTAAACATATGTATAATTTCTAAGACCTAGCAACTGCATTCAATGTATTTGATCCTTGAGAACTATTCTATCAAGTCTTCTCAGAACATCATGCCCCTAGGAACACACTCCCCATGTTGCTTCTGGAACACAGCGTTCCTTACGCTCCTTCCTCCTCTCTCACCGAAATAGCCTTTCCACATGCCAGAGCTGTTTTGTGCTCTGCATACAATTTAATTTGTGTTCTGCCTCAGAGGTGCCCAGAGGATACTAGGAAATTGGATATTAGGGTGACCTGAAAGAAACCTACTAAATCCTCCTCAGTTTACTAAATCCTTATTTCTCAGCTAGCACAGAATGTAGAGGGAGATTGTTCTTACAGATATTTCATGCATTACTCCATCCTTTGCCCTAAATCTCTTCCCAAACTGCTTGGAGCACAGCAGGCCAGGTTCTTAGATGGTGTAAATTGGCATCGCACCATTAAAGTAGATAGAACTATACTGATTGACACCAGCTAAGGATTTGGCCCAGTGGCCCCAAACCGTGGCCGTGACCAAAGAGCTCACAGCCCAAATCACCAGATAATCACAAAAGTGGCTTTAAGTTACCGCTGTACTCCCAAGATCCTGGGCCAGTTGTGCACTGGGATGGTCGCTCGGTATAAGTTAGAGCCACCTAAAAGCAGCTCTAAATTCCACGGGCTGCCAATGGCCTCAGGGATCCATTATGGCAGGTGGGGATTGCTGAGGTGCAGAGAAGGGCTGGCCATGTTCCCTACACTGGTCACAAAGGGTGGGGGGGGTGATGTAAGAGTGGTTGTACCAACTCTGTGCCACCCGAGCAGACCTGCACCATGGAGCGATCCTCCCATGGTGGGCTATGCTGGTGTGGACACAACTCTGGTGCAAAGTTGCCCTATGCAGCTAAGGACTGGGGCCAACACCTAGATGATAAATTAGTTTGCATACTCCTCAGGGCAGGGCCTGTGTTCATGAATCACCGAGTACAATGTGGCTCTGAACCTGACTCTAACCTCTGGGGATTACCACAGTGCAAACGATAAAAATAGACATTTTCATGTCTAACCTGAGCTCATCCTTGCTCTCCAGCTGCATTTGCATAATCAGCCCAAAATGCAGCACACTTTAAACTGAGATATTCAGTATGTAGGCGAGACATCAGAGCCCAGAGTTTATAAATCCCTTGTTTGCTTGGCATAAATCAGAAAAGCAGAGCCACTAGCAGCAGAGAAAGAGCACCAGAAACAGTACTAAGCTGATCCTTTGAGCGGTTTTGCATCCCATAAAGAAAAGCATATATTGCCCCAACTCCTAATCTCAACTGACTCCAGCGCTCCCCGTGTCTGCAGTGAGTAAGGGCCTGATCCAAAGTCATAGACTCATAGAATCATAGAATATCAGGGTTGGAAGGGACCCCAGAAGGTCATCTAGTCCAACCCCCTGCTCGAAGCAGGACCAATTCCCAGTTAAATCATCCCAGCCAGGGTTTTGTCAAGCCTGACCTTAAAAACCTCTAAGGAAGGAGATTCTACCACCTCCCTAGGTAACGCATTCCAGTATTTCACCACCCTCTTAGTGAAAAAGTTTTTCCTAATATCCAATCTAAACCTCCCCCACTGCAACTTGAGACCATTACTCCTCGTTCTGTCATCTGCTACCATTGAGAACAGTCTAGAGCCATCCTCTTTGGAACCCCCTTTCAGGTAGTTGAAAGCAGCTATCAAATCCCCCCTCATTCTTCTCTTCTGCAGGCTAAACAATCCCAGCTCCCTCAGCCTCTCCTCATAACTCATGTGTTCCAGTCCCCTAATCATTTTTGTTGCCCTTTGCTGGACTCTCTCCAATTTATCCACATCCTTCTTGAAGTATGGGGCCCAAAACTGGACACAGTACTCCAGATGAGGCCTCACCAATGTCGAATAGAGGGGAACGATCACGTCCCTCGATCTGCTCGCTATGCCCCTACTTATACATCCCAAAATGCCATTGGCCTTCTTGGCAACAAGGGCACACTGCTGACTCATATCCAGCTTCTCGTCCACTGTCACCCCTAGGTCCTTTTCCGCAGAACTGCTGCCTAGCCATTCGGTCCCTAGTCTGTAGCGGTGCATTGGGTTCTTCCGTCCTAAGTGCAGGACCCTGCACTTATCCTTATTGAACCTCATCAGATTTCTTTTGGCCCAATCCTCCAATTTGTCTAGGTCCTTCTGTATCCTATCCCTCCCCTCCAGCGTATCTACCATTCCTCCCAGTTTAGTATCATCCGCAAATTTGCTGAGGGTGCAATCCACACCATCCTCCAGATCATTTATGAAGATATTGAACAAAACCGGCCCCAGGACCGACCCTTGGGGCACTCCACTTGATACCGGCTGCCAACTAGACATGGAGCCATTGATCACTACCCGTTGAGCCCGACAATCTAGCCAGCTTTCTACCCACCTTATAGTGCATTCATCCAGCCCATACTTCCTTAACTTGCTGACAAGAATACTGTGGGAAACCGTGTCAAAAGCTTTGCTAAAGTCAAGAAACAATACATCCACTGCTTTCCCTTCATCCACAGAACCAGTAATCTCATCATAAAAGGCGATTAGATTAGTCAGGCATGACCTTCCCTTGGTGAATCCATGCTGGCTGTTCCTGATCACTTTCCTCTCATGCAAGTGCTTCAGGATTGATTCTTTGAGGACCTGCTCCATGATTTTTCCAGGGACTGAGGTGAGGCTGACTGGCCTGTAGTTCCCAGGATCCTCCTTCTTCCCTTTTTTAAAGATTGGCACTACATTAGCCTTTTTCCAGTCATCCGGGACTTCCCCGGTTCGCCACGAGTTTTCAAAGATAATGGCCAATGGCTCTGCAATCACAGCCGCCAATTCCTTCAGCACTCTCGGATGCAACTCGTCCGGCCCCATGGACTTGTGCACGTCCAGCTTTTCTAAATAGTCCCTAACCACTTCTATCTCCACAGAGGGCTGGCCATCTCTTCCCCATTTTGTGATGCCCAGCGCAGCAGTCTGGGAGCTGACCTTATTAGTGAAAACAGAGGCAAAAAAAGCATTGAGTACATTAGCTTTTTCCACATCCTCTGTCACTAGGTTGCCTCCCTCATTCAGTAAGGGGCCCACACATTCCTTGGCTTTCTTCTTGTTGCCAACATACCTGAAGAAACCCTTCTTGTTACTCTTGACATCTCTGGCTAGCTGCAGCTCCAGGTGCGATTTGGCCCTCCTGATATCATTCCTACATGCCAGAGCAATATTTTTATACTCTTCCCTGGTCATAAGTCCAACCTTCCACTTCTTGTAAGCTTCTTTTTTATGTTTAAGATCCGCTAGGATTTCACCATTAAGCCAAGCTGGTCGCCTGCCATATTTACTATTCTTTCGACTCATTGGGATGGTTTGTCCCTGTAACCTCAACAGGGATTCCTTGAAATATAGCCAGCTCATGAAGTCTCATGAAGTCAATGAAAAGATTCCCACGGACTTTAGTGAAAGTGGGCTCAGGTACTTGCCTTATTGCATTTTCCAAGAGAAAAAGTAAAGAAGAAAGCAAAGCAAGCCCTAACCAGCCAGAAAGGAAGGCAAAGCTGGCAAGGTAGGATTAAAGCCTGAGTAAGGAAAGCCATACTCCCGGCAGTGTGAAAAGAGCAAATATATGACAGTGGTAGTCAGCATTCCCATCTGAAATCGAACTAAAAGCATTTCTAACATCGACTACCTATTAAAACTGGCTCTGGGGTGTTATTTACCACAGAGTCATAGCCATGAAGAGAACTTTGGATCCACATTTAAAGCACCCAAAACAATTAAAATTTGAGTGGTTTTCATAGAATCATAGAATATCAGGGTTGGGAGGGACCTGAGGAGGTCAGCTAGTCCAACCCCCTGCTCAAAGCAGGACCGATCCCCAACTAAATTATCCCAGCCAGGCCTTTGTCAAGCATGACCTTAAAATCCTCAAAGGAAGGAGATTCCACCACCTCCCTAGGTAACCCATTCCAGTGTTTTACCACCCTCCTAGTGAAAAAGTTTTTCCTACTATCCAACCTAAACCTCCCCCACTGCAACTTGAGACCATTACTCCTCGTTCTGTCATCCGCTACCACTGAGAACAGTCTAGAGCCATCCTCTTTGGAACCCCCTTTCAGGTAGTTGAAAGCAGCTATCAAATCCCCCCTCACTCTTCTCTTCCACAGACTAAACAATCCCAGTTCCCTCAGCCTCTCCTCATAAGTCATGTGTTCCAGGCCCTTAATCATTTTGTTGCCCTCCGTTGGATGTTTTCCAATTTTTCTACATCCTTCCTGTAGTGTGGAGCCCAAAACTGGACACAGTACTCCAGATGAGGCCTCACCAGTGCCGAATAGAGGGGAACGATCACGTCCCTCGATCTGCTGGCTATGCCCCTACTTATACATCCCAAAATGCCATTGGCCTTCTTGGCAACAAGGACACACTGTTGACACCGTGCTGTTGGAAGGAAAACGAGTGGCACTGAACACCTGAGAACCATAAGCAGCTCAGCGAGAAAAGATTTTCATTTTCCAATTCCTATCACCCTGCCTCACGTTATTTCACAGTAAATGTACGAGCAAGTACCATGACGCTTCAGGAGGGTGTCAGTACAGGATTTAGGCCTATGGATTAACAAACCTATTAAAGGACTCGATCGTGCCACTTAGGCCCAGAATTTAGGAAGCGAGAGCCCCAGGAGGAATTCTCTCTACGTAGGCAGTGCTTAGGCAGTGCCATTCCTGCCATGTTGTCTAGAACATGGGCACTGCAAGGAAGACTGGCCATTTCACATAAAGAACTCTGCCCTTCCCGGATGGGGAGTCTTTTCAAGGGCAGAGAAGAGCGCAAGCTTACGTGGCAGGGACCAGCGTTGGAATAATCACCGTGAGCTGTAACTAAGAACCTGAGCTGGCACCATGGACGTCAGTGGGTGTTTTGCCACTGAAGTCAAAGAACACAGGACTGAGACCTTGCAAGTAGTGGCATTGATTATAACCGGGTTACTTGCAGAATAAATAACTGCTTGTTGCGGATAAGGGTGGCAGAACCTGGCCCTAAATTGGTAGCGAGGCCTTTAAATATTGCAAGGCCATCAGGGGGCCCAAAGAAGTGCGAACAGTGGAATGTTGGGGTAACAACATCAAATTCTCATGTCACAATTTCCAAGGCAACCTCTGACCCCTTCATGGCCTCCTTGAAGGCATCTCACTCAGGTCTTGGGCTCTAGCTGTCACCTTTCTCAGAGCAGGAACTCGCATCCCTCTCCCTCCAGACTAGGGACTAGGCTACAGACTTCTGCAATTCACTGTGATTACCTCAGCAGGTCTGACTTTAACTCTTCTCCAGATCTGGGCTTCCAGGTAAGTTACACACAGATCAAGGGAGAAACTTTGAATCCAAAAAGAAAAGGAGTACTTGTGGCACCTTAGCGACTAACCAATTTATTTGAGCATAAGCTTTCGTGAGCTACAGCTCACTTCATCGGATGCATCACGAAAGCTTATGCTCAAATAAATTGGTTAGTCTCTAAGGTGCCACAAGTACTCCTTTTCTTTTTGCGAATACAGACTAACACGGCTGTTACTCTGAAACCTTTGAATCCAAAGTGTTTCAACAAGTTTGTGAGATTCTAGAGATTCACAAAAAACTCCTCATACCAGCACACCCACAGTCTGGCAGGGTGGGGGAAAGCTTCGGTAGGACTTTTGAGGGTTCAGCTGGCTCCCTTTGTAGAACAGCACCAAAGGGATGGGTGTTGTCAGATGTTCGGCTGTGTGTGTGTGTGTATGTTCTCCCTGTGTGTTGTCCCAGCTCTGCGGACATAGCCGGCACAGCAGATCTCGAGCGAACGGCCCAATGACCACAAAATCCGTTAATGTGCGAAGGCGCTTGGTCAGGTTTATTGTTAGCAAAGCACGGTCCTAGCTCCCTGGATCAATGTCTACAGCTACACTAGCACCCGGATGCCCGTGACAATGGATGCAGCTCAGTCAGTGGTGGGACTTTCCACTGTCCCCTCGGCTGGACAAAGCACTCCCTCTGAGATACATCTTTATACACCAGTACAAACAAGAGACGTATCACCCTTGACGTATCAGGGCGCCACCCATCGCCTTGTATCTGGGGACTTGATCAAAACATCTCTATTCATCATGCTGTCATCCTGACCTTATCCTTAAGATGGGTCAGCATGTTCCTGTTATCTTTGGGGAATGTGTTTATCAGGGTGTGTTTATCTGGTACCACCTTCTGGAATGTGCTTGCGTGAGTGTTTTTGCCTAGCACCTCTTAGCAATATGTGTTTTTACAATATCAGCCCTGTTCTTGCCAAATTCTGTGAGCAGAGCTTGCCTCTTGCTCACAACTTAACTTTGCTTTATATTAGCAAGGTTTTGACTACTTTAGCCCAGGCCGCACCTCTGATACATGGGCTTATGTTTCAGGCCCCCTTCCTACTACAAAGGGGACCAGCATATCCCATTGTCCTTGATGGCTTATAGAACAGCAGCCAATGAGAGCACAACGTGCATCCCAGCACCCCTCATGGTTGGTTATGAGCTAAGACCCCAGCAACCCTCTTGCATGCAATTCCTGAAAAGGAACAAAGGGGTATGAACCGTTTTGGACTATGTGAGGATAAAATGAAAAGACTCTCAGATGTAAGGTCAGACAGGGAAACTTTTAAAGAGGGACCTCATCTGGTTCCACAATTCGAGGAGAAAGAAGGGTAGGAGCCCTAGGCTGGATAAACCTTGGGAGGGACCCTGTACGGTACTGACCCGAAGCAGTGAAGCAGTGTACAGGGTAAAGTTGGGTCCTAGGACTAAACCAAAAGTTATCCATAAGGTCCATCTGCAGCCGTATCAGGAGGACAGGATTTTAGCATGGCTGCCCCCCAAATCTGAGAATGCTGCTGTGGATGCTGAGGCTGGGAAAGTTGTGACAGTAATGAGTCCCCCATTCAAACCTAATGGGCAGGAACGGTCCCAGCCAGCAAGTGCCAGAGAAACAACAGACCCATCCCAGGAGCACATTGACAGGAAATTCAGGGAGAAAAAAGCCCCAGAGAGACTTGGTTGGGGATAAAATTATTGTATGTTGGTGATGTGAAGCTATCCTGATGGACAGGCACTGTTCGTATGTAAATAGTTACACTTATATCATTTCTAATTTCTTACATTATTTCTTTTCTTCCTGTCTGGGATGGGCTTTGGGCCTCATCAGGGAGATGGGCAAAGCTGAGGTCGGGGGAGTTGTTATGAGCTGGGTGAACCCTTGTTATGGGCTGAGTTGAAACTTCCTTCAAACTGCTATGAGAACAAGTCCTTCGTTGAAGAGCGACACGGTGGATGGGATAATCTCTCTTATTTGACCAGCTTCGGTTAGTGAGAGAGACAAGCTTTCCAGCCACACAGAGCTCCTCTCAGGTCTGGGAAAGATACTCCTGGGGGTCACACCAAAATGCAAAGTAGAACAGATTGTTTAGCATAAGTAGTTAGCACATATTGTAAGGGTCCACTGAGGCCTGTTAACACCTCTGCAGCCATAGGAGGGGGTTACTGGGTTAGAGGTGGTTGTAATAAACCATGAATCCAGTGTCTCTATTCAATCCATGATTTTTAGTGTTTAGCAGAGTAAATCTAGTGTCTAGAGTCTCTTCCACCAACAACAGTTGGTTCAGTAAACGATATGACCTCACCCAGCTTATCTTGCTAATATCCTGGGACCGACACGGCTACAACTACACTGCACACAACATTTAAGACAGTTGTAAGAGACAGTTAAGGGGCCACACCTAAAACAAAGCCCCACAGAGTATGCCCAAAAATTAGCATCCCGTGGGTGGAGCGTTTCCTTGGCTGATGTGACCAGGTGAGGGTGTAGGTGCAGGAGAGAGAGAAAACACAGAAACTGAGAGCAGACAGAAAAGGAGGACTTGTGGCACCTGAGAGACTAACCAATTTATTTGAGCATGAGCTTCCGTGAGCTACAGCTCACTTCATCGGATGCATACCGTGGAAACTGCAGAAGACATTATATACACACAGAGACCATGAAACAATACCCCCTCCAACCCCACTGTCCTGCTGGTAATAGCTTATCTAAAGTGATCATCAAGTTGGGCCATTTCCAGCACAAATCCAGGTTTTCTCACCCTCCGCCCCCCCCCCCCCACACACACAAACTCACTCTCCTGCTGGTAATAGCCCATCCAAAGTGACCACTCTCTTCACAATATGTATGATAATCAAGGTGGGCCATTTCCTGCATAAATCCAGGTTCTCTCACTCCCTCACCCCCCTGTGTGAGGGAAAAAAGCACGACCGCAAAACCATATCAGGAAAACAATAAACAGCTTATACTTATGTCTAGTTTACCAGCAGTCACCCATCTTCCACATGGAGACCCTGACTGGGCTAAAATACTTCAGGCCCTTTCTGCAGGTCTGTCTCTTTTGGTCACAGTTTCATGTCAGTTCTTGTAGTGAGTATGAATGACCTCTCTTCCTAGGTCAGGGAAGTCAATTTATACAGTTTTAGTTTCTGGTTCTTTGTCAGGTTTCTTAAACCAGGTGTAACCAACACATGCTATTTCCCCAGAGGTGAAACTTCCATAGACTTGTTACCTGCCTTGTTTCAGGATTAGGAATTCGCATTAATTACTCTCTTCTGCTCTCCCCCCTGGTGAATTGAATTCCTGCCGGATACCCTTAGCTCCTCCACTGAGCCAGGCATACAATCACTAGCCTGCCCATAAAGATACAGATCATATTTATAAAGTCAGTATAGTATTCTTTGAATAGTCCATATTTCCAAAGCATTGCATCTGTCACACCATGCTCTCATTAAGTTCTCTCTGGTACTCCCATCATTGTCACTACTGATAGCCCCGTTATCGCTCATAAAATGGCACCATGTGTTGACACCTCTCTGATTTCAGAGAGTAAAACTCATCAGTTTGGATGATGGGGTTCAGAAACAATATCATCTGGGCATGGGCAGGAGGTGTGAGTCACTGAGGGAGGAGCCAAAGGAAGAAAATGTTAAAATGGAGAAAAGAACTTTCACTGTGGAGCTCTAGTGTGAATCCTACCAGGTCTGTGGGGGCTATTGGAGTGTACAGAGGAAAGGGGATGGCTAGGTCAGAGTTGGGTATTTCCTACCGACAGCCTGCTGCTGCTCAGGACAGAGGGTAGTTTATGTGAGATCACTAAGGAAATGTAAGAGGAGTTCTGTCTGAAGGGGCTTTTGCAGAAGAAGAACCCCGTAAAGGGAGGGTTGCATGTGGGGCTGAGTAAAAACTTCAGGATCAGACCCGAGCTCTTTCAGAAAAATCTAGTCTAGGTCTTATTGCTCTTCCAGCCAGCCCAGCGTCCTGCCCCCAGCTATAGCTAACAACCACTGCACAAGGAAGGTAAGGAAAAGCCCATCATGCACCTGGCCAAGGAGTGGTGATGGGAGAGAGGATCCGACAGGTAATTCCCATGTCATCCTAATTCGCAGAGCTGAGGATGTTCCTAATGGTCATTATCCAGTCCTTGAAAACAGCCAGCCACTGTGTCTGGCCCAGAAGGCAGCTGGATGGGTGGGGCGTGGTGCTGATTTGCGTGACAAATTGCAATAGAATAGCGCAGGGCTGGGTTTTGTGGAACAATCTGTGAATGATGCATACGTCTCGTGCCCCTTGCTGGTCGGAATGTACGTTAGATCCACTCCACTGTGTATCACACCCCAATACAGGAACAAAAGCACATGCCATGACTAGTCCCATCCCATAGCTGGATCAGGCCAGCGAGCTCAGCACCTTGCAGGACTGAACCCTAAGCTGCTTGGCTGGTTGGTGGGCAGCCATCGGGATGCAGATCCCAGACAAACTGAGCTGCTTTTTCAATCTATAATTACAAAACGATGGACGAAGGGAACACCGCAGATGCAATATTTTTGGAATTCTAGGTGGGTTTGAAACTAGCTGCAGACCAAAGGTGAACAGCAAGGGCCTGGCTTTGGAGGGGGAGCTGTCAAATGGGGTCCCACAGAAATCAGTATTAGGCCCAGTCTAACCCTTGCTGTCAATGAGCTAGTAAACCAGCAAGTTGATGACATTTGTTTGTGATTCTAAATTGGGCAGAGTTGCTAAATACCACTGAGGACAGAGAAATAATCCAGAAGGATCTAGATAGATTCGGACTGTGCTCAGGAAAAGGATAATTCCAGACTATTTGAGCTGGTCAGAATGCTCTAGCATTTTTAAATTTCAATGAACATTTGCATCAAAATTTCAATAACAAATGGAAAGGAAACATTTCAACGTTTCTTCCTTTTTCTTTTTCAACCAGTTCAACAGATAATTAAGTGAGGGTCATTTATACCCTGTGGAATCATGTCTGTGGGGGATGGGATCTAGGATTTCTGAGTTTTCTCATTCTCTAAGGTCGGTGAGTTTCTCCACTCATCATCTCTCTAAATGTCAACAGAGAGAGAATTAAAATAAGCATATTTTCCGATGGGAATTTAAATGAAATCTTAACAAAAATCAATCTGCTCCCCACTGAATGCTCCATTACCATTTTTAAAGATATTAAAACCCTAAATGGAAAGAACAATCCCGTATGAATGATAAAGGCCTTTCAGAACTCTTCCTATAAATTAGAATAAGGACTGACTGCAGTCAGAAGCGTCTCTAGTACCTTGGAACCAGTAAGTACCAGATCTCTCTGGTTGGCTATATCAGCCCAATATGTTTCCAAATAAACAGGGGTACAAAATAGAGGAGGGTTTAAAACAATGCAAATTGCCCTTTCAACCGTTTGAGAATGTGAGCAATGTGTTTCTTCTTTAACACACAGAAGTGATATATCCCTGTGTATATTAACTCTGCACAGCCCTAGGAGAGCCAGACAAGTGCTGCGTAGCTGGACTCACACTCCAGATAGGTGGAAACTGGTTTTACAACTTATTGTAAACAAGTTCTTCTGTGTGGTTTCAGAGTAGCAGCCATGTTAGTCTGTATTCGCAAAAAGAAAAGGAGGACTTGTGGCACCTTAGAGACTAACCAATTTCTTCTGTGATGTTTCAGGTCAATGAGATATTTCCTTGCTTTGGAAAAGGTCAGCTGGCTTTAAAAAAAAAGAAATCAAGCTGTGATTATTAATATTATTGCATCTAAATCCTTTCCTCGTTGCCATTAAATTCTCTCTGACAATGGCCAGTGCTACTTGCTTCAGAGGGAATGAAAAGAAAAGGGCAATAATCAAGTGATCCATCCGCTGTCATCTAGTCCCAGCTTCTGGCAGACACTGGCAATGGAATTTACACTTAGTGGGCTATTTTGCCCACTCCACTGTCAGTGCAGGCTTGTTCTCTGTTAAATAATTCTACAGTGATCCGTCCAGGCCAGTTTTCAGCTGAGGTTTGAAACTATGCTCCTGACTTCTAATGGTCATTAAAGATCCCAGATTGAGCTGCTCACAAGAGAAGAAGGGCTGGCTTCGGTGGCCTTGTAAAATTTTAGCGCCTTACGTTCTGCCCATCTGAAATTCTATCCATAGTTTCAAATGGGGAGCATTCTCTCTATCCAACATGAATAAAGGGATCAGAATCGGGTCCTCTATGACTTATAGAAATCAGCCAGCCTCCATTAGGTCTGGTGGATGGGATCAGCTTGATTCAGAATGGAGTGGGCAAACGAGACAAGCATTACAAGCAAGGAGACGGTCTGGTCATAAAGGACAGACACCAGATGAACCACTAGCTGGAAGGCCAATGTTTCAGGGGTGCCTGCCACCCCCAAAGGAAGTGAAGGGGAGCTTTGAGAGCTCAGTGCCTCTAGAATTCAGGCCCTGGGTATCTCAAGCGATGTCACACTAGGGGGAGGAAAGAACCTTCAAAACCACAGGCACCACAGACGCCCCTTCCCAATTAAAATAAGAACCCAAACCATATTACAAGCATCTGAGGGGTTTTCCCCCAAAACGTGTGTGTGTGCGCCCACGCTCACATGTGCCTGTCCCCCCTTTCCGGAGGAAGAGGTATTGATCAGAGAACGGGCAGCCAGAGAGGAGGAAGAAATGCTATTGTCTCCCTCCCACTCAGGGATTAGTTGGCTTCCTTGGCTGCCTCTCAAGGTGAATCGTCTGAAGCCCCCAGCCGAATGTCACTCTCCTGCTCTGAGGTGCAGACTGCGTTTTATCTCCGAGGGCAGATGACTCGGCCGAGTGCTCTGGCAGGCTGAGACCCTAACAAGGGCACAGCCAGCCCCAAAAGACAAGGCAGGAAGAGAGCTCCCAGAGAAGGCAGGTCCAGGGAGTCCCTGGGGTTCTGGTCATTTTCTCTAGGGCAGCCAGGTGCACAAGGGGCTGACTGTCGCTCCCCCTCAGGTTACAAAGGGCTGATTCTGCTTCCCCACAAGTAGGCAAAACTGCAGTGATTCAATGGAGACAGATCTGCTTGTGCTGGGGCCAGGTTTGGCACAAAGACGCCCTGGGCTTACCCATCCGGCAGCCCCTAGCCACTGTGTGCATGGAAGTGACCAAAGAATGATTTAAAAACACCACTGCAGCAAGCTGGTAAAACTGCGTGCAAGGAGCTTGTGCTTGGCAGACCATGCCCGCTGAGAGACCAGCAAGTCCTGCTGGGTTACAGGCAGGCCCGGCACATAGGGCCATTTAACGCCTATAGACCTCACCAAAAAAACACTCTGACCAAAGCAGCAAGACCCCTGCAGCCTGGCAATGCCCCAGCTTCCTCACCCTACCCTCAGGTTCAACGGGGCAGTAAGTGGGGCTGGCCCTCTGCCCAGAACTGAATTTCATGCCGAGTGTCTACGTTCCTTTCAGGCCCCCTGCACCCACAGGGCAGATAGGCCTGGTCTGGCTGACGCTGGGGACAGCAAACAGCCAGGTCAGGCCTTGGCCCTTTCTTTCTGCAGGATCGCGGCAACGGGCAGAAAAAGTGGTTTCTTGGAGTTGAGGATCACTGCACCACTCAACCCTCTGTAATGAACGAATTCCATTTCCAGCTCTCTGCATAAATTAGAGAAAGCCCCCAGGCCCAGGAGAGCTGCTCTCTGTGGGATGCAGCAGGGCCATTTGCGGTTCCCTGTTCTGCAGTAGGGCAGCTCAGTTGTCACTTCTCTCTCTAGCTTTAAGATGATGCGGGAGCAAAGTCAGCTGATGGCCCCAAATCCCAGGTGGTGTGAACCGGCATCGATCCATTGATTGCAATAGCTATGCCTATCTGCACCCGCTGAGGAGCTGGCCGGGTGTTGTGCACAGCAACCCCTGTATCTCCATCGGGTCTGTCTCTGATGGGGACCCTAGGGTCAGGCTGTTCCTTCTCAGGGAGGAATTTGTCAAGGGAGGGAGCACGATGGGGAGGGGCCCAGATCGTTCTATGGGGAGGGTTGCAGGATACACATTTAAATGAGCAGGCCCTGTTTCTGATGCATTCTCTAGGTTCTGAGCAACTTGGAGGATTGCTTGGGTTCCTCCTTCCTTTCCACAGCTCCCTGAGGGCTACAACACTGCCTGCAAGCCACAGCTACACTTCTCTGAGCCTCGTCTCCCTCCGTTCTGCCTCAAGCAGGCAGAGGCACTTAGTGGTTTGTTGAGACAATGCCATCTGAACAACGAGCTCAGAGAAGTCAGGTCTGATTAAAGCCATTCACAGTCTACAAATAAATGAAATGACATTTTTTTTCACAAGGTTGTTCATTAGATTGGCCAAGCAGTTTTGCAGTGTTTCATTATCCACATGGATAGTCACAGCACATCCACTGTTCCACTGAGTCTTTTTCCCCTTGCTCCGGATTCTAGGAGAACTCAGATGTTTGGATGCTTAGTGGTGCAGGGAAATCCAAAACTGCTTGGACAACCAAAACATGGTGCAGATCCTGCTCTGCGCAGCTCTGAGAACATCCCACCTTGAGTCCCTCTTCTGACATTAGAGAGCCAGGGACGTGCACTTAGACAATGAACAGACTGGCATTCAGGAGCTCATCTTTATGATACATTTGTAAAACCAGTGGCGCAGCATGAGGTTTTGAAAGGATTCTGTGTTCCTCTGTAAATGTCACCGAGACCTCAAAATACGAAAATATGTCAGATGGAAAACCCGCTTGCTTTAAAATACAAGCCTGAGTCAGATAAATTAGTTCCCCTCGTTTCTTATTCCCACCCCCCCCCCCCCAGCCCATTCATGTAGCACTTTTTAAATTGCTGTTGGACAATGTGAACCAAAGAGGTCTAAAGCCCTGGTGAGTTCTAAGTGGCGTATTAGATTGGGGAGAGAGGATTTTAATCAATTTACTGAGAGTACAAATCAGCGGAGCAGAATTTACAAACCCAACAAAAAACAAGGTGACAGTCTGGAATTAATCTACTGCCTTGGGCATACAGTGTACCTCTGAAGACATTTTATAGCAAAAGAAAATGTAACTTCTTATAATGCTTTTGGATAGTGTCTACTAAACAGCTGTACCATTCCAAACAGGATCAGGGAGAGGACTGGAACTAATGTAAGTGGACAGATGTTTTGGCACCCCGTTTAATTTTTGTTTCACAGTCCCCTAACTTGTGTTGTTACAGTAAAACACTTAAACACATGTTTACGATCACAGTTGAACTTTCCCCAGGATAAAGTTTTGTCCATAATCTTCATTCCTAGTTCTTTCTTCCAGAAACACTAAATCTAGTTTCTTGGAGTGCTCAGAATAGATACAAGGGCAGCAGGTGCAGCACAAGCTTCTTCTGAACACCAGCCCACTGGATGGCAGATGAGAATCTGGTCACTGTCAAGCCCATCTAGGGCCTGATCCAAAGCCCATCCAAGTAAGTGGGAATCTTTCCACTGAGTTCAGTGGTTTTGGAAGGGTGCTACATCCTTAGCTTCTCTACTGACACGACCAATTGAAATGATCCTTGGTGCTGGGGTTTACGTGCATATTTTATTTGACTGCCACTGTAGGACTGGGATCAAGGCATGAACAGGCAGGAATGAGCTAATAGGGAAAAGTGGGGTATATGTTCAGTTGGCGGGGGGGTGGGGGGTCAACAGGTCAGCAGGGAAGCCCTTTGGGATAGGCTTGGGGTGTTCCTTGGGTAGCGTAGGATGTGCCACGTACTGTGTTCTGTGAATCAAACCACACCTGAACGTATCCTGCCTTTAGTTTCCATGTGCTGAGTGACATTAGCATTAAACCCCCTCTTCACACAGGGTGGTCATGGTCGACTCATTCCTCCTTTGGACTTCAGTCTCGTTTTGTAAACATGAGTGCGTCCAGAACTCACTCCAGAACGGAGTGGGTGTCAATGACCAAGCCATGGCCAACACGTTGTTGAACTGGTTTTGGGAATGAGATAAGTCTCATTTCATAACGTGTGTAATTACATCTGCTGGTAGGGACTGCGGAATATCCAAGTGTCAGGAGAGTGACAATACAATGAGGACCTGGCCAGGTCCTCAACCCAGTGGAGTCTGGTCCTGTCCTGGACAGATTAGTTATTGGACTCCCACTGCTAATCTGGGATGCAAATTGGTGGCAAGAAGCTATACACAGACATTCATCTTTAACTCCTGGCTTTTGTCAGTGTGATGGGCAATAACAGTGCTCACTGCATGAAGGCAAAGCCCTTTGCTCATCCCCAACTGAGCCCAGAATCCTGGCAGTGCCAGGGGCACATAAACCACCTTTTCCCCATCCCCCGGGAGTTGCATCTCCAGAGACTACAAAGCCAAATCTGGGCCTTCATCTTTAGCAGCCGGTCTCATTTGTGATAAGCCAGAGCTGCTACCCATGTGGGGGTTTTATAGTGCACACTTAGCTAAAATCAGTGAGCCAATTTGAATTAAAAATAAACTCTTCCAGCTATCTAATCAAAAACATAAAGGCTTCTCTTGTGTCTTTGTTCTCTGCACAGAGGGGAGACCATGGCTGCCAGGGGTGAAATGGCTGTCTCTATTGTGTTGATGACTGTGAAGGACGTTACATTGTGTTTTCCTTTTAAGAACACACTCAGGCTTTCTTGGAATTCATTAGGAAACTTAGGAGTGCAATGAACAACAAAACAAGAAGCCCTTACAGCTGCAATTTAATGTCCTTCTTATGACAGCGACACATGGGAGGATTAGCCCATTTCCCTGGAGGCAGTCCTTTGTGTTTCGCTATTTCCAGCACACAATGGCTTTTACAGGCTCTAATGTCAAAATTATTTTCCATCTCTGTGACTCGGCCTATCGAAAGTGTCTGAGGAAGTGAAGGACAAGTTGCTACAGCCAGTAATGCAGAGACTTGCTCTCCCTGGATGGCTTTGTTTTGCATCATGTGTGGAATCCATCTTCCCTTCTAGTTACGATTTGTCTGCTGTAAGGCTTTTGAAGGGATCTGCTCTATCTCGCTAGGGCCCGTACTGACATCTGAAAGATTCTTTCTCTGTCACATGCGCGCGTACCCACACACACGACACGCACACGGACGTCTGTTAACTTTGAGTTGAGGTTGCTAGGCTGCATAGATGTGAGGTGTAAAAATGAGGGAAATGAGCAGTAGAGTCATTTAACACCCTATCCACACTCTACTTGTCAGGACCCCTCCTCAGCCTCACCTGCTTGCTTTCCACCAGCCCTCGCTCACACACCTCCACCTGCATTCAGGAGTGAGGCGCACATGATGCCTCATGTCGCCATGACACACCAACAGAATATCTGGGGGCAAATAGCGCGAGCAGATCGAGGGACGTGATCGTTCCCCTCTATTCGGCATTGGTGAGGCCTCATCTGGAGTACTGTGTCCAGTTTTGGACCCACACTACAAGAAGGATGTGGATAAATTGGAGAGAGTCCAGCGAAGGGCAACAAAAATGATTAGGGGACTGGAACACATGAGTTATGAGGAGAGGCTGAGGGAGCTGGGATTGTTTAGCCTGCAGAAGAGAAGAATGAGGGGGGATTTGATAGCTGCTTTCAACTACCTGAAAGGGGGTTCCAAAGAGGATGGCTCCAGACTGTTCTCAATGGTAGCAGATGACAGAACGAGGAGTAATGGTCTCAAGTTGCAGTGGGGGAGGTTTAGATTGGATATTAGGAAAAACTTTTTCACTAAGAGGGTGGTGAAACACTGGAATGCGTTACCTAGGGAGGTGGTAGAATCTCCTTCCTTAGAGGTTTTTAAGGTCAGGCTTGACAAAACCCTGGCTGGGATGATTTAACTGGGAATTGGTCCTGCTTCGAGCAGGGGGTTGGACTAGATGACCTTCAGGGGTCCCTTCCAACCCTGATATTCTATGATTCTATGAAATGAAAATTGCACATTCCGTAATACCACGTGAGCAGCACTGACTCAGACCAGCCCACTGGGCTCAGCTGGCAGACTCTGAAGTAGACTGGAGTCAAATCCTGCTCTCATTTACACTGGTGTACATCCAGACCAACTCTACTGTCTTCCTATTCTGGATTTATCCTGGAATACCCAGGAGTGCTGGAACAATTCTCAAAGTGGGGGTGCTGCTGATGGAAAGCATGAATTGGGTGTTTGTTATTACTGCTGCAAGCCAGATGGTACATCAGCACCCCACCACTCCTAGTTCCAGCATCACTGGGGATATCCCGGATCAAAATCAAATCCCCACGTATTTACAATGACAATGTCATTCCCTCCAAACTGTAACTAGGAAGGTCAAACCACGGACCTAAACTATTTGACAGTGAACTTCTGACTCCGACTGAGTTCAATGAGCATTGGACCCTTAGGGATGGGATTTCAAACAGTGCTCAGTATTGCCCTTACCCTGTTGCACTGAAGTCAAGCGCTAAATCTCCCCTTGACTTCAGTGCGAGTGGAATTAGGCCAGTGCTCAGTGCTGCCGAAAATCTCACCTTCTGCTCCAAGAACTAAAGGCCTGGCTTCTATAGATTTTCTTCCAGGCTCCTAGCACCCTTTCTCCTCCGTCCACTCCCTCCCCTCCCCAAGTAAAGGAATATGCTTTTATTAATCTTTAGGCTGCCTACTTGGAATTGCATTTGACTGAGCTCTGTTGCTGTGAACAATAGAGCTCATGCATAGATAGGGATGTATGTTCTGTATAACCCTACCAACAAGTGTACATCAGATATATAAAGTTCCAGAAGATTTAATAGGAGTTTGCCAGAAACTAGTTCATCTTTGTTGGTCTTTTGGAAGAGGTCTTCTAACTTGTGGGTCGTATAAAATTAGTGCTAAATGCTGCGTGGGTGAAATGGACAAGCTAGGTAAGCTGAAAGACTGTCCTACAAATTCCTGGTTCTTACCATCAGCCTCTTGTGAATGAGGTGTGATAAAAGAAGTGTAGCAGAAGAGTGGACATTTTGATGACAAGAGGGTGAGATCAGAGCTAATGCTGAGTGCTTCTCATCTAATCAGCTGACATCTGCCAGAAGACAGTAGCTAAATGCATAACAAGATGCTACAGCTTTCTGTATTCTGAACCTATTCTGACTTCTCGCTGACAGGAGGGAAGCAAGGGTGACTGCAATTAATTATCGCTCATAGGTAGAGCATCAGTGGACCATACAAACTGAATTTCAGTAATGGCAAATATCATCTACTCTAGTGATTCAGATTATCCCAGCTATCTTAAATGAGCAATGTTAGTATTTTTCCACATTTTTCCTCCACGTGCATCACACCACACACACAGGTTGAGGCCCTCTCAAATTATATGGCCATGAGTTCTCGATTTAACCATCTTAAAACTGAAACATCACTATAGGCAAAACTCTGCTCAGGGGCACTGGTGTGAATCCAGAGTAATTCCTTTACAGTCAACAGGAAAAAATGGTACCCTGTTCTGCCCCTGGTGCTTTCCTACAGCTGCCCAGGGTGCTGACAGGCAAGGACAGTACACATGAATAAAAGGATTCCTACCCATGAGCCTGAATTTACTGCCATTTTACTGCTCATTTCTCATGAAATCAAGCTGAATCTCCTTCTCAGTTAATGAATGCCTGTCTCTGCCTCAGTGCAGAATGAAGTCTGACTCTGGTCCATAAAGTCTGCTGGCCTGGGACATCATTCCTCTGAAAGGCCATTCCTATAAATGCTTCATTTCAGTGCCAAGAATCAGCCAATCCACTGTGGGACCCTTGCAGACAATGTCCGCCCAGAGTGCAGCGGTTGGGAAAGCCACCGGGAAATGTGGCCGTCCCCCCTGGGGAAGAACAGTGGCTCAGCCAATCCCTGAAGATTGGTGAGATTCTTTATTTCCATCACAAAGAGACGTAAACAAAAAAGCCCAGGACAGTGGATAAAACCTACACAGTGCCTGTGCATGGAACAGAAACCAGTAGAGATGTGTCAAGACAAAGACAAACTTCTAACAAGTTTAGTCTTATTGAGCTGGACCTTCCCCATGCCACAGCAGACCAGACTCATGGCCTAGCTAGTCCAGTATCCTTCCGCAGGGGAAATAGCTTTATTAAGCCCTTCAGAAGCAGGCAAAAGCCTCTCAATAATACACCGAGCCGTGCAACGCCATGGCAGGAGGAGAGAGGTCTCCCTAGTGCCATGTGTGGTGATGAGACTTTTTTTGAGAGGGGAAATGCTTCTAAATCCTGTGGAGTATTCTAAGGTGAATTGTGTCCCCCTGCCAGTCTTAACCATGTGCAATGCATCAGACCAGAGGTGCCGTCATAAACACGCTGGTTTTCCTGGGTGTCAAATGCTCCTAGCTTGCACCTGTTTCTTGGTCCAGGTGTAATTTTTACTTTTGTTTTTACAAAAGAGAAGTGCACTATTGTACTGAACTTTTATCGAACTGGGTATAAAATTATATTAGTTACCTAGAGGCCTGCTAAAAACTAGCTACAAATGAACCAGAAAACTACTTGAGAGCCTACTTCTGTTCCCACTGCAGTCAATGGCAAGACTCCCATTGACTTAAATGGTGCAGGATCGACCCCCGGGGAGAAACAGTTGCATCCTGGCTACTAGTGTTATTTTACAAGCAAAAGCACTTTGCTGCCTGGCATGTGTATGTAACAGGACGAGAGAGGGAGAAGGGATGGGGGTGGTTATTTCTGGCAGAGGGAATATTAAGTCAGATCAAGAAATGATCAGATAATCCTGAGTCTGATATTAACAATTCTGAAACAGCGACACCCTGGTGAAAAGGGGTGTTTAATGTGCATCGCTGCTTGTGAGTCAACAGACATGTGCTGTTCCAGATTCGCACAGGGACAGGACCAGATTAGGTAATCCAGAGGCTCAGTGTCGGCTGAGGGCAAACCGGAGGTACAAAGCATTACCAACGTTAAAGGGAGCAAAGGGAAAGGTGTTTTGAGAGTAGGGTTTCCTCTGTTCACTAGAACCTCCCCCCTGCTGTCTCTCAGATCCCGTACAGCCGCTGATCAGCTAGTGCTGAAGACTAAAAGAAAGAAAAAGAGTTGTCCTGTGATGATAGCTCGGCTCTGTGGCTGCACTGAGGAAGTGCATTAAGGGGACGTGTCTGAGGGGAGATTAATGACATTGGATGTGACAGCTCTTCTGGCTACAGTGAGTCCAAAGGCGGGGTTGCCCCAGGGCGGGGAGGGGGGGCAAGTGGGGCAATTTCGGCCGCAATTCGGCGGCCGGGGTCCTTCCACTCCATGTCTTTGGCGAAGACCCCAGGTCCCCTGAATCCTCCGGGCGGCCCTGCCCAAAGGTGAATTCCCTTCCGTCTAAAACTCCCTTTTGCTTCTGGGAGGCCGCAGTGAAGGTAGGAGGCAGAGTGCAGAGTCTAAGACCCTGATACAGCACAGTAAAATATTCATGCATAAGCACAAACTCCTTTTCTTAAGTACTGCTCCCATTCACCTGCACCTGACACTAGTTCGTACGCACAGCCAAATCCCCTGCCAGCCTAGAAGGTTGTCAAGCACACCTGTAATGTTGCTTAAAGGGATTTTGGTGAAACACAAATTCAGCATGCATCCAGATATACTGGGCGTATTACTAAAGAGACAAACTGAGGGTGGAAGCTAGGGACCAAATCCTGCAGCCCTGTGGGAGGGCTCAGTAAGTTGCTGTACTAGCCTGGCTAGGCAGCGTGTGAAAACGACTGAAGGAAAACAGAGGCGTTATTACTGCAGATGTTCATGAGCAGTGGAGGCAAAAGTCCTGCTATCTGCATGCGTCAGATTGGGCAGCCCAAATTCCCTTTGCTTGCTTTATTATCTGTATTTTATCCTCTGCCATTTAGACATCTTCACAGGCCATCTGATTTCCAGGGGGATAGAGAATTTGAGTTTGGAGGATGCTCCTTGCCAATGTGTTGCCGTTGCGTTAAAGGCAGCATGGTGAATTGAATAGGGCCATGCCTGCAGATTGTTCAGATTAGCCCACTGTGCATTAAACGTGTCATACCGGTAGAGCTGCATGCCTTGGTGGGGGTGGGTTTTTCCTCTGAAGTTAATTCCCAGAAACACTTGGTATCATTAACTCTGGATATCCTACAAATACCTTGCAGAGGCCATGCAAAATACCACCTATGCTGGGTCATATTAGCATAGCCCAGATTTAAACCCCTATTGTCTGTTAGACAGGTGTAACGATGCACAGGCCTTGTGCCAGCCCTCTGCAGAGAAGTGAATGTCACCCAACGTGGAAGTGGGGGTGCACGCACCGATGTGTACACACGCAGACGCACGCCCACACGCACGCACACACACGTGCACACACATCTCCTATCACGTGAAAAGAAGCGATTGTAAGTATTCACAAAATGAAAGCAGTAAAGTTTGTTCATTCCTACCATCTAATGAATAGCAACATGCAGAGAAGCTGTATGTTACCAGAAATGAGCTATTTAGCCTGTTTTTGGCATTATAGCCCCTTTCATTTTACTGGCTATGCTCAACAAAGAGTCTTCGTCATTTTCATTCCAAATGTTCTTGTACCCCATAAAGACCTGTCATTATCCTTTCTAGTATAATTAAGATCAGATGAATGGAATAATAAAGCGTAGGTCATAAAGGCTATTATATCCACGGGAATATGGGGCTGCATTCATCAGAGAAATAACAGGGAGCTGGTTTAATTATTTTAACTTTCAGAAATTACTAGCATGGCTGATAATTGTATCTGGGTTTCTGAGTCTTAACAAAGAGGTCTAGTGAGAAATCTTTTGCTTTACATAACTGTCACTTTCGAGTCCCAGATCCAGGACCTGGGTTTTTTGAGCACGTTGATCACAGGAGCCAGCTCAGACTGACTGCGCTGAGTGAACTCCCGCAGCACCTCTAAGCTCATGCACGACACCGGAAACGGTTACTATGGCAAAGCTGCAGTGGTAGGTGAATCCGCGGCTTCGTTCCAAGGAACCGATCCTCCCGGGCTCTAGAACGCAAGGCCTCGGGGCACAACTCAGGCTAAAGCAGGGGTGCAACCCTCCTTCGCTGCCAGTCTCTGAGAAAACGGACTCTCTCAGGCACATGGCCCATTTCGAGAGTCTCTCCCTTTGCTTTAAAAGCACTTGGCAGAGCAATGAATGGAAGTCGATGGCCTCTTGCTCGTAGGGAGGGGAGGAGAAAGCGGTTGCACCATGTTGCTAAGTGTTGACAGCACAGCTCTACGCTGAAGAGTGACTGCAGAATGGCACAGTGGTGCCCCAGGCATACTGCTTCGCAGGCGCTGCCGTTGCAAATCTGCTTCGTTTACAGGAAAGACACCAGGGGCTGTTCTAACCATCCGCTCTGCACGTCACATTGAGCCCTGAGGATATGTCTACACGTGGATAAAAGCCACGTGCCGTGGCTGCAGCTGGTCTGTCAGCTGGCTTGGGCTGCAGGGCTAAAAATTGCTGTGTAGACACTCAGGCTGAAGCCCAGACTCTGCGGCCCTCTCCCTGCTGGGGCCTACCGCAGGTTTTTATCTCAGTGTAGACATAACTATGCACCTGACTCTCAGGGAAAGTGTAGATTCACAGTCCTCTGGTTGTTTAACGCTGCTCCAGAAGGAAGTCCAAGGGTTATTTGCCTTTTGGAAAAGGAGCTGTTAAAGACTAGACTTGAAAGCACAAACTGTATGGTAATTTCTGCAATCTGCCATGAAGATATGTTTAAATTCTTTGTTGGCTCCTGTAGGGCTTCAGACACGGCTGGCTCTGTGAAGCTGCCATCTTTGTCTGGGATCTCCTGGAGAGAATCTCTTGGGTTACTGGCCACATTTCTAGCAAATCTGTGTCATTCTTGGAAACTGAGCAGATTTGCAAGGCAGTCCCTGTGAAGCAATACACATGGCACCCCACTGTGCACTTCTACAGTCACTCTTCAGCGCAGAACCGTACTGTACGAGTTTCTCATTGACAGTTATTGTGCCACATTTCCCCCAGCCCCAACCTCCCCACCCTTTGCAACTTGAAAACCTGGAAACATTAATTCCTCCATCAAACGGAAGAGACATAATTGGCATGGGGCCCACTGACATATGCCAGGTCATGGAGGAGCGTGAGGATTAACTAGACCATGTTGCAACCAAAAGGCTGGAGGGATTCTGCTGCCTCTGTTTCGCAATTCAGAGTTGCCTCTGCAGCTCACATGATATTGGGGTGATTAATGACAGTACATTCACTATCCATGTTAAATAAAATCAAGTGCAGTGACTCATCATTATGTTCTCTGGGATAAATGGTACCGAGGTGATCGTTATCTAGCAAGACACTGCAGAAATGGAATTACTTCTGCCAGCCTAGATTCAACACACAAATCGCTGATGATTGACACTGTTGACAATTAATTAGAAAAAGCGGCGTCTTTATAAATTGGATGAGGAATGGTAGAAATGCCACGCTAGAGTCAGTCTGTCCCATAACACTGATCCCTGTACACATCCCAGAGTTGCATGATGGCCATAAAATGGGATATAGCCAATAATAGTGACTGAAAGAAACAAACCTGTATGCTGCAGGGAACAGGGTCAACAGACTGTTCTCCACTGCTGGAAAGCCAGGACTAGAATGCTCACGTGTCCACACCCTGTGTGTATCAGCGCCCAAAACACAGGCCTCTGCCACTTAAGCAAAAGGAGATTGTGGACAGCAGTCAGGATGAGTAGTTTTCATATGCTCCCAGTGGGAGATTGCTAGAGGGCAACGTTCCACACACATGCTCTGGAGCTAGGTGAGCAATTTATATTTTGTAATTTACATGATGACATTGAGCTCTTCTTTCTGTTTGAGGGTTATCCATAAACAGATTTTTGTGGACTCCTTATTCAAAATGTTTTGTGCAGCTGATGCAAATGGGGTTCAGCCCAGGGACGGTTCACAAACTGTTCTCTTTGACTATCCAGTAGCCCCGGTGATTTCAGGACAGCCAGGCGTAGTGAAGGATGCTGTTGTCTGTAGAACCCCGAGCTCATTGGTGCAGAGGTTGGAAGTTGCGTAATGAATGGAGCCAGGGATAGCAAGAAGAGAAAGGCCGGGCTCAGGACTAAGGCAGTTGAATGCCAGGCTGGAGAACTGGATTCTATCCCTGCCTCTGCCACAGATTTCCTGTGTGACACAGGGCAGGACACTTAGGCCAAAATGTTGACAGGTGGCCCATAACTGTGTATCCCCCGTTTTCTGGGTGCCTGACTTGAGACCTGGACTTGCAGTAATGGTGAGCACTCACAGGCACAACTGAGGCCACTGGGAGCTGTGCTCTGAACCTGTAAAGGGCTATATAATGCTAGGTACAGTGGAAAGTGTTGGAAATATTTGTGTCACTTTGTGTGTGTGCGGGGAAATAGACATTAAACAACATTTAATGATGAAAACCCAGCCCTTCCAAACCTATAGGTAGCTGAGGGATGCTGTTCTAGAGAAAGACTGGATTTCTCATATGGCGAAAATAAAAGGTGAAATTTTGAAATTTCTGTGAAATTTCCACCAGGACAAAGATTGTACAGACATGGCTGTGCACCCAGGGCAGTGCTGTATGCTACACACATGAGCAGGCTCACACAAGCTAGGTTTTGGATTAAAAACTAAAACAAAAAGAAAAGCCTGCTGAGGCTATAATTGTCAAGCAGAAAAATCTATTTTTTTTTAGGTTTCAGAGTAGCAGCCGTGTTAGTCTGTATTCGCAAAAAGAACAGGAGGACTTGTGGCACCTTAGAGACTAACCAATTTATTTGAGCGTGAGCTTTCGTGAGCTACAGCTCACTGCATCGGATGCATACTTTTCCATCCCTAGCTTACCAAATGAGCTCGCTACCAGCAGACTCAGTGACTGAGGGGAGAGTTAGCTGTTGACCACTCTGTGAGTGCATCCTCCAGTGTGCTGTCCCAGAGGACAATGCAAAGGGATCCATTCTGTCCTGTGGAGGGTGGATAGACTCCTGCTAGTTTTAGACTCTCTGGATCGGGGGGAGCAATCCATCTCACATGGGGAAGCTCACACAGCAGTTTACACCTCCTGCCTAGAGCTGGGTGGGAAATGGTTTTCAGATTTCAAAAAAAATTTCCTTTCCCAGTTTGGGGCAAAGAGTTGAAATCTCAAAAATTTTCATGAACCAACAATCCAAAAAAGTTCAAGCTGGGTCCAACTGAAACATTTTGTTTCAAGATTTTCCAAATGTTTCATTTTTATTTTGACCTATTAATTATTATTATTACTACAAGTAGCTTAAATGTTGAAATCAAATCTAGGAGCAAACCAAAATAATGGAATGTTTTAGTTATGAGTGTCCCATTCTGACATTTCTGAAACTTTTTCCTCAAGCATTTTTCAAACTGAGAATTTTATTGAAACCAACCCTGTCCAATGAACCACTTCCGTTTTGACAAATGGCCATTTTTTAATGGAAAATCTGCTGGTGAAAAATTCCCACTCAGCTCCCTTCCTGCCTTTATAGCCCTTAGCGTGCATGCGCCCACATGAAGCTGGAGACAAAGGATGTTTTTCACGGCCCAAACCTTGGAGAGCTTTTTGCTTTCCATGGAAACTAGAATTCTCTCCATCCTCGTCTAGCCGAGCTCCAGCTTTGCTAAAGCTCTCAGGAACTTTCAAGAGCTTTCACAGGTTGAGGTTGAAACAAGAACATGTTGCATCTGTTAATCTCATTGCACAGCTGCATAGGGCAGAGCTGGGCTCACACAAGTGTCATATTGGTGCTGCGTTTCCTGCAACGAGTGTAGTAATGGGCTGTCCTGTGCGGCACAAGGAAATTGTTGTGCTGACAAATCCGACGCTGGTTTGACATAATGAGGCTCAGGCAGCTGGAGCAGGGTCTTTACTTTCTTCTGAAGGGAAATATTACGTAACAAAGGAGTCGTTCTGCCGAAGGGAATCACAGTCGAGCGGTATTTGAGACGATTAAAAGGTGTTTGGTCACAGCTTGGTAGCAGTATTTGAGACAATTAAATGATGTTTGGGAACAGACCGTCTTCTAGCCTCAAGCCACATGCAATTCAAATTTCCCTGCTTTGCTGAGAGTTTGCCGAACATGCAGGTAGCCAACACGTAACCAGGGAATGGCAGGCCTTGGCCGGGTCATCAAGAGCAGCCATTCCCCCCCCCATCAAAGGTGTCCAATAACCGTACTAGCCCCAAATATCAGCAATCAACACTTCCCTCGCTTTCTCATTGCTAGCAGCAGGACCATTCCACTCCGTCAGAAATCATCAGACTCCAGAGCTACATCATTTGAGAGAGGTACAACAGGGGGCTTTTGAAGGACAAACTTGTCCAAGAGAGTGGGCGAGGAGTTTTCTGCCCAGTCTCAGTGCCAGAGGAAAGCGTGAAGGAAAACGTTTTTTGAGAAAAGCATTCGGGGAAAAGCGTATGGTAAAATCTATCCAGTGCAGTTGGAAACGTGGGCAGGAAATACCTAACATGAGATTCAGCCTGAAAAAATGCAAGCTAATTAACTGGAGGGAAGATCATCTGAAACACAGAGGTGCTTGGGGAGCAGCAGTGCTGATAGGACCAAGGGGTGAAAGCAGAGAGCAAACCAAATGGGAGCTGGAAATGTGTGATGGGAGGAGGGATGTTAAAAGCCCCTGTAGTCTGAAGCTGCTGACAGAAGGGCACTGAGGTCATAGCAGTGAGGGGACTGTATATGGCACAGGTGAGATTTCATCGAATATACCCCATATGCCTGAGCTCCTGAAAGAGGTTGACTAGTTGAAGGGAGTTTAGAGCAAAGCAACAGAACTGACCAAAGAGTGGGATGCTGGAGGGTATCAAACAATACCAATGCCTTGCTCTTACCGCGTGCTTTTCATCCACAGCTCTCAGGGAAGTAAAAGGTAAATATTGCTGGGATGAACAAGGCTTAATGAGAGGGAGGAACACACAGTAACGCAGCTACTAGATATCAAACAATGAACGAAGGGCCTGGTTTTCAAAAGCACTTAGCATTGGCCTAACACTATTTCCACTGGAATCAGTCGTCAAACTCCCCAGAGTTGTTTGGGTCTCTGAATCTAATCATCCACATTTTAGTGTCCTGTTAGACCCAAAACCATCAGTGGGGTTTGGGCAATAAACCATTCCTTGCTCTTCCCGGGGGCAAACTCAGAGTGAATAGGGCAAATTACGTTAACAAACTTCTGTGCGTCATCTGGAGCTATCGACTTCTCCGGAAAAGAGGATTTACTTATGCTGTGCAGAGGACACTTCACGGATGATGGATTGGTCACTGGAAGGAAGAAAAACACCTTTGTCCCCTGCCGACCCGGCACTTGTGTTGAGAAGGACCTGCCCTTTGTTGAGACAAGTCCGTTAACCTCTAAGTCGAATGAAATGTTTTTAATAGCGTAGGCACATACAGTTTAATGTAACACAAAGAGCTGCTCTGGTCCTCTCCTCCTGGATGCATCTCGGAGACAGACTCACGTCCTGCCTCCTGAACAGACAGACAGAACCAAGGTGCCCAGGTAGAACTCGTGGACATGGTGATTATGGACAGAGGAAGCAGGCAGCAAGTCAGAAGTGGAACAACTGGAGGTGCCATGTCTCCCTAATAGCCCTTAGGTACAGCAAACTGGCTGCTTCAGTCCTTTTGGAGAGCTCAAGATTTCATTCCTGTTACTGCAGAGGGATGCGGAATGTCTCACGTGTGATTTTAATGTTTTATTTTCAAAAAAATTATGGTAATGCAACAAACTAAAAAAGATAGAATGTTACCTACGTTACCCATTAAATAAGGGGCACAGCCTCAGAAATCCTAGGTTTCAGAGTAGCAGCCGTGTTAGTCTGTATTCGCAAAAAGAACAGGAGGACTTGTGGCACCTTAGAGACTAACCAATTTATTTGAGCATCAGCTTTCGTGAGCTACAGCTCACTTCATCGGATGCATAAATTGGATGCAGAAATCCTAGGGACAGAGTACAGAGGAACAGGATGTGGTGGCAAATTATGTATTTAATTGGGACATACAGTCGATGGAATTTAACCAGCAACCCATCAGCAGAGCAAATTCAATGAAGCTGCTCCCTTTTGCACCAGCAGAGACTCTGGCCCCTCATGGCTAGTGTTTTAGGATAGGGATTTATGGTAGTACCAACGAATTGCTGCTGCATTAGCGGGAAGAGTTTTTAATTATCAAATGCCATGGAAATACTCCTCCATGGTGGTGTAAAATACGTTTGTCTGTATAAGTTCAACAGCAAACTCTAACGTGTATAGAGGCTACACGTGTATAGACACACTCCAGCGCGGTGCTGGAATGGGTGGTGCTGGCTATGAGCTTGTGAGTGTGTATCTGCCTTAGAACAAACTCCTTCCCCCAGACGTGATCCACAATTACAGTTTGGTTTAATTGATAAGTTCCCTCCATCCTCTTTTCTTCCCCTCCCCCCCCCCGGCCCTTCTCATTCTCCCACTCCTGCCCACCCCAAGCTTGCCCCGTCACAGATTCTGGATTCATTTCCCCCTTGCTGTTCCCTGTATTGTTGGGCAGTCTTTGCTGGGGAGCAGCAGAAAATAGTAACGGAAGATGCTGCAGCTCCATAGCACGAGGCTTTATCTGCAGCGTCTTTGTTCTTCTCCACTCCGCTTCATGCAGTGCCATGTAAACCCTTAGCAGATGCCAAGGGAATAATGGCCTTTGATTACTTTAATGGGCCCCTCTGTGGCTCTGGGATTCTCGTGCCTGCTGTTCTCGGCGCGGGGCATGGAGCGGTGTCAGCAAAGTGCCGGAACTGAAAGCACAGCAGGTGGCAAAATGAAGATGGGGGAGAGGGGGTCACAGGGATAGAAGGGGGAGGTGGAGGCTGTTTCTGCCAGGGCGCCGGGTTCCAGTCACACCGTGCTGATTGGCCGTCTCAGCAGAGAGGCAGAGGACTGACTGAGTGAGGCATGTTGTGAATATAACCTTTGGGGGTGCCTGTTCCTTTAAGGGAAGGTTCTCTTCTCACTGCCTCAGTGATCGCTGTCTCCTAGTGGCATGGGTGGCTGAAAGGGGTTAGGCCTGGTGCAGCCTGCAGCAGAGGACATGTTCTCTTGCACTGCATGGTGCAATGCGACTGTGTCCTGGACTCCCTGCACCCAGGACACGTGGCTGCTCTGAGTGGGACACACTCTGGTGAACCTTCCCCTTCTACCACAAGAACCTGAAAGTAAAGGAAAGCGACCTGAGCGACTGTCCAGGAAACCCACTCCCACAATGAAAGGATGGAGACCAGCTCTCTGCTCCCCCCCCGGAGGGACTGAACTCTCCACCCCAGACTGGTCTCTCTGGGCAGGATGGAATCCCGCTCACAGAGCAGCATAGGAGACGTTTGCACGGCTGCGGCCTGCGTGTTTACCTGCCGGGTGGTTACACGGAGGACTCTTCCCACCACTGCTGTCAGTCCAGCACCGAACGCAAACTTGGAGAGGCCGTGGAGTACAGTATATTTTACACCAAGCCACTGATCGTGTGCAGCAGGGTTATGGGACTTCAAGGTGGAGCTGGTATCTCTGGCATGTTGTGCAGCGCCCATGAAAGACACTGCCCGATGACTGAGCCAGTCTGAGCAGCTGAGCTATCCCTGGAATAGGTTTAGTTTACTCTATGACAGGAAATCCACCATGGTTTCATTTTTCAGACCTGCTGTCAGGGCCCAGATTTGTTGCCTTGGGCAGGTCTTTCCTCCTCCACCCACTGGCGGGAGTGGGTGGTACGATGGACAAGAGGGCTGCAGTTATCTGGGTTTCCTGGGCAAAGCCCTGCAGCGCATCCGAATCTGTCGCTCCTCCCTCACCGTCCTGTTCCAAAGGCCGAGCTGAGGAGCACGGGCAGAGCTCAGAGAGGAGCGGCCGCAGACAAGGAGGAGCGGAAGAACCACTTTCTGCAAGAGTGTCACCCGGGAGCCCTGGGGAGAGCTCTGCCTTGCTCTGATGGTGCCAGCCTAGGGGACTTTAATGGCAAAGGTGCCCTTTAGCCTGTCACTGGAGCACAGACCAGCCCACCGGCTGCGGCACCACGGCTGCTCCTTCCCCGTGGCGAGGCTGGGAGGCCAGGGTTGTCTGGGCTAGGTCTCTCATTCCTTCACGTGACCTCCTGGCCTTCCCAGATGCCCCGTCACTGCTCCTGTCACTGCCCGTGTAGCCAGCCAGCGCTGCCTGGCCAGCGGCAGGCCCAGACTCCCTAGGACTGACTTGGAGGCTTCGGTGACTGTTCTGAGACGCAGCACAGGAGCAGAAGCAGCAAATAATTGTCAAGACTCGTGGCTCCCACCGTCTCTAGACACCAGGGCAGTGCCTAGGAGCCCTTTATCTTAATCCTGCTAGCGTCCAGCTGGCTGCCGAGCTCGTTTCTCATGCAGTCACGCTGCTCAGTGCAGCACTCTTCGCTGCCTTAGAAGAAAGGCCTAGAAACCATGCATTGCTTCCTACACCGACTGCAGAGGAAATTACACGGCATCCCCCAGAGGCGTTTTAATGTCTCTACTTGGCCCATGGCAACAAGGTGTTAAACAAACTGTAGCGGCTGTGCAGCCGGCTGGGGCCGAAATCTAACACTGTGACACACACAGCTGCACGGAAAGCCATATCCGCACGCGGGTCACACCGCACTTCAATGCAATATTGTAATTCCATATTTTCAATTCCAAAACAGAAATCAAATCAAACCAAGCAGCAAAACACACTCCAGACAGTCAGAGCAAGCTCGGGAGATTTGGAATAGTCAGATAAACCAGGGATCTGACTGTCTGGAAGTGAGGACAGGAATGATTTATAGCTGGGCAAGGAAACACTCATCCATTACATTTCCATGGGCTGTTTTAGAGGGTTTCCCCTTGTCATGGCTCTCCAGCATCCCCCTAGAAGCAGCCTGCGGCAGCTCAGTTAACATTTATTTATTTTATTTTGAGACATAGAGAACAAAATCTCAGCTGCCCTGTGCTCTGGGTGCCCTGGCCAGCCATGCAGAACCACAAGCCATAGCTACGACTCCAGCTGCCGGTCTCCACGTCCTGCAACAATACAAGCAATGAAACAGAACTGCCCTCCCAGAGCCTCAGGACTCCTGCCGCTGGAGCAGCGCACGCCAAGGAGCTCTGCAGCAGGGCCTGAGGGTCAACAGATTTGGGTTCTTCAGGACCCTGGAGAGTTGTGCATTCCAGATCCCCCCATGGGCCCCCGGGGCAAACAGCTCCTTCACATTCACACCCAAGGGAGCCCCGCTCAAGCACTTCTCCCAGTCTCCACTCCGGCCACGTGTCGGCAGGAGAGACGTGTTTCCCAAATAGACAGGTCCCAAGCCATGTAGGGCATCACCTGTCACAACCAATATCTTTAGCTCCACCCAGAAGTAGACAGGCAGCCAGCGCAGGTCCCAGGGCACTGGGGTCACACACTTCCGGGAGCCACACCATATGTAAGGCACTGCAGCAGCTGGAGTTTCTGGATTTAAGGTGTAGCCCCACATAGGGGTGCATTAGAGCCCTCTAATCTCAGGGTAAGCGAGATGTGAAAACACAGCTGTGATGTCTCCATAGAGGGTCCTGCTGGAGAAGGGCCCAGCCCCATTGAAGTAAGGGGAGGTTGCCCGAGGAAGGACAGCAAGACTGAGACACAAGTCTGACCTTCTCCTGGCACTTTCACGTGAGCCGTCACACGGGCAAACTCACTTCATCACATGCCACATGCTGCCAAGCTTCTTCCTCACTCTCTGACCTGTATTGTCCCCCATTTCCCCATCCCTCATCAAACACCTCTTCAATGAGATGTATTAACACTTGACTTCCTCTCCTAAGGGGAGCTTTATCCAACTCAACAGTGGGGAATCTTTACCCAAAGCAGGCGAAGCCAGCGATACAAAAATGACATCGCTCCTCAGCTACACATGAGGCTGCTAAAATTCAGGCTGCGTTTGTGCTTCCTTTGGCATTCCTGTGCTCTCACATCGTCTGTCTGGATGGCTCTGTGGCAGGGTCCACGTCTTCCTATGTGCCTCAACAGCACCTACCACTGTGCAGATAAGAACAACCGAATGTGCCCATGCGCAGAAGACAATGGAGGAAACTCCGATGATTTACTCTCCTCTCCTTCTGCCCCTCCACCCCCACGAACATGACGCAGTTCTGCAGTGACCTGGAATCCTACTTTTGATATCTCCGACTCAAGGAATATTGTTCTCTATTCTTATACCTTTCTCTCCTCATTGAGGGTCATGTCCTGCGGGGATTCAGGTGACATAAAGGTCTGTGGGATGGGAACCCCCAGCGGTGTCTTTGCCAAAATGTAAATTTCTTGCTTATACCCTTCTTCCTGCCAAAGAAAGGCCGCTTACCCAGGTGATAGCCCACTTGATGATGTTGACACCTGGCTGAAGCGTCAGTTTGCCTGTTGTTTCTAAGGGTGTGTCTACACTACCCGCCAGATCGGTGGGCAGCGATCGATCCAGCGGGGGTTGATTTATCGTGTCTAGTCTAGACATGATAAATCGATCCCTAAGCACTCTCCCGTCGACTCCTGTACTCCACCACCGCGAGAGGTGCAGGCGGAGTCGACGCGGGAGCGGTAGCAGTTGACTCACCGTGGTCAGAGGCCACGGTACGTCGATCTAAGTACGTCAACTTCAGCTACGTTATTCACCTACCCCAGTGTAGACCAGGGCTAAGGAACTCGTCTGTGCCTGCTTTTCTAAGCTTAGTAATGCCATACAGTAGAATCTTATAACTCAACATACAATGTTACCACACACATTTTACCAGGACAGTAATGTTCAGCAGATTATGACTTTTCAAGTGATACGTGTCAAGGCATACTTTGTACAAGATTTATCATAGCCTTGAGAAAAGGGCGACCACAAGAGTACAGACTGTTACAGGGAGATTAATTATTTTAATCTCAGACGGCTGCCTAGAACAGGCTTTTAATGTCTAAATATCGGCTACATCTCCATTATGAGCTAGGGGCTGAGTCCCAGCTCACATAGACACACTCACGCCACTGTGAGTATAAACAGCAGTGCAGCCGCAGTCCATGAGCAGCTATGCGGAGTGTAAACCTACCTGAACCCTGTGGGGACATACTCGGCACTACTGAGCTATGCGACCATTGCCACTACCCTGGCTGTACTGCTATCATGCTAGCGCTCATCGAGATGCTGCGAGTAGGTGTACATGAGCTGGGAATCTCACCCCTCTCTTGCAGTGTAGACACAGACATACTCTCCATGGAATTTTGTAGCCCAGTATAGATGACTGGGTCAAATGATTGGCTGAGAAGTAAGGCGCTTCTGCTACCCCCAGTTCAATTTGTATCCTGAAAAGCTGCCAAAACATTCAATCTCCTGTATCAAGGCAGGATTACACGTCAGCGAGGTGGAGAGTAACCATGATGGGCAGAGGCATACAGGGATAAGAACTGTTTCTCCTTTACTGTATTGCCCTGGTTGACAGTAAAAACTCTAACCCTACACATGAGTAGTTTATGTTTTCCGAAGTAAAGGTTGTAGGGGCCAGGATCGGGATGGCAGAAGACTGGGCATAAGACTATTCTCGAGCATGCAGATTTCACAGGCGGTTTGGGCAGTGGGCAAAAGGAAGGCCACAGCCTTCAGCACCTTGTTTATGCAGGTATCGAGTGTCTCGTACTTGCATAACGTGGGAATGTGGGGTCTGTTGGGCCCAATCCCAAATGTGGGGTCTGTGGGGTCTGTTTGGTTCATGTTTTGTAGTTTACGAAGGAAAACAGACTAACATGTATGCGCTGGTTTTGCATCCAATTGAAGCTGGATTTTCAAGGTTGTCTGGCAAAACCCCGAGGTATTTTCAAGGTCACAGTGTTAATTTTTCCAGAAGGGGCTTATCTGATCCTCATATGGTAGAAACATATCCTGTTTATATCCCTGAAATAAAAATAATAGGCCATGCTGAGATGAAGTGGATATGTCTGTGTCAATGGAACATTATCTATGTCACAGAGTCACTTACCCGCTCTGTGATCTGGAGCAGCTTATTGCATTTTCACAGAAATATCACGATAATTAATTTCACTGGAGATCAGTTGGGGAAATGTCTCATAGGGAGATGGACACTGAAGGAACTGGATGGTTCATCTCACAGCGATCTGGAGGTCTTTGCTGTTGTGGCTGGACTCCATTTGAATACGATGTGTCAGCAAGGTGTAGGTTGGATATTACAGCACCTTCTGTCACCGTCCATTACACCCGGCCGGGGGTTGTAGTACGGAAGCACAGATATGTGTTAGATCACGCTCAGAACTGAGACCTCTACAATAACTGGAGCAAAGTGGGTTAGAAACACAAGTGTAGCTGTCTGCTGCTCTCCGGCCACATACATTGACAAATCCATGACCCGGAGCCCCAGCAAACACCCCTAAAGCTGCGGGAGCTGCTGCCGGCCAGGCTGGCTTTTGCCAGAGTTGGGCTGACATGGCTGATGTGAATCCATGAGAAAGAGTCAGAGGCACGTGCATCTGGGCTCCACTTAGCAACACCGGGGGAAAGAATCTATGTTCCCAATTGCAGTGGTGGTGGGGGAGGAGAACTGGGAGAGAAGTGTATCATTTTTAGGCATCTGTCAGGCTACAGCCCAGCTGTGGAACACAGACCTGAGACAAGTGTATCCGAGAGCATTCCACGAAGATGAGGACTGGAAGGTTCCTGAGTTCCTGAAAACTTCTCCTGCATCTCAGGAGGGCAACACTAACTCTGCAGCTTACACCAAACAACAGCAAAGTGGCATGAAGGGGGGTGCACAGCGAATATTTACTCAAGTTAGAGGTAAGACTAGGGATAGAAAGGAGCCTGGCTGCACATTTCAGTCTCTGAGGTGTGCATGTTTGGCACAGACCATTCGAGAGAGCTAACCTCTTCCTTTAAGACCATTTCACTAGTCTCTCCTAGACTAGTGGTTTCAATTTCCAGTCTGGGTCTGTAATTTCTATAATCCCTTGTGAAGAGGTATGCTCCCGTCCAGTTCTTTCACATCTTCACTTATTCTCAGCATCAGCTCTCAAAAACTTCGGCCAGTAACACCCCTCCTTCCACAGTTTTCTTCTTGAAACTCCTCGGATGTCATTTATCTGTGCCTGGCGCTCTGCTGGCTTTGAAGTGTTCCAGCTTTCTCACTCTCTGCTCTGCTGTGATCATGAAGCATTTCACTCCCCGCCTAGGAAAATGTAGCCCAGTCTTTAGGATATGACCTTCAGCTTCTCTTTGAGCACAGAAGCCAAGAATTCATTCATCTCCTCTGTCACTTTCTTCCCACTGCTTTCTTTTTAATGGCTCCAGTGACTCCTTGCCTGCCCCATTGTTTTATACCCTCTCCTAGACTGCATACGCCTCCTAAACTCTATAATGCATTCTGATTCGTTCCGAGGCTCTTTCTATTGTTAGCCTTTTAACTTGTAAACATGTTCCCATTTTTGTCTGTTTTTCTTCCTTCCTGATGTCCCATAATTACAGGAAAATGCCACCTTTAATCATGAAGCAGCCATGCATTCAGCCAGGACACGTAATGTATTTGCTTTTAAATGCTATCCGTTTCTCCTCTAGCTAAGTCTTTCCCCACCAATCACAAGCCCAGGTGATTTTACTCCACACAGCATCACTCTCTTTTTGAATTATCCATTCCAAATGATGTGCTTGCTAGTTAGATGCCGCTAACGCATTCCAGTTATTATTTCTGGGTGCCACAAGGAAAGTGGATCTGAGATGTGCAAAGATGTTGGGATTCTGCTCTTTTTCCAGGACAGGGTAGCAAGGAAGGATGTTGTGAAAATGGCTATCTTTTCATACTTCCTCCTTCTCTAAGGATATAAATGCATTTGTCTCACTAGTAATAGCGTTGGCAATCTCACCAAGGAGCCGTTTCCACGATATGCATCTGAGGAAGTGAGCTGTAGCTCACGAAAGCTTATGCTCTAATAAATTGGTTAGTCTCTAAGGTGCCACAAGTACTCCTTTTCTTTTTGCGAATACAGACTAACACGGCTGTTACTCTGAAACATCTCTGATGAAGTGCAGAAGATATCGGAGAAAATTTATTTCCTCTTGTTTTTCTCTGCAGATAACTAGAAACAAGAGATACAGATCAGATAAAACCCAACCCACATTACATACTGCTCCTATACATAGTGTTTGATGTAACCGCCTTAATACATAGTAATTACACAATGCTTTATCACTGTTAATAGGAAACAAACGCAAGGGAGCAGGTTTCCCGAAATGCCAGGCACTCAACTCCAGAGGAAAACAATGGAAACTACTGGTGCTCAGGCCCCAGAAAACCTACTTTCTATAATGAACATTAATCCCATTGTGTGTGTTAGGACCCCATTAACAGATCCACATTACTGGCCTTATACAAACAGGTCCCAGCCCTTTAACCAGAAGATCAGGATATCAACATGTCAATGGGAGAAATGCCTGGAGAGGCACTATGACTATGCCTCTCTTCTTCTCTGCTAGACATTTCCCTTACTATGGCCCTCTGCCCTGTAGATAAGTGCTAGCCTGTACTCAGATTATCCTGATGACAGCAGAGGTCACTAGACAGAGGGCAGGAGGATGATCTTCAGGGAACATTTATTCTCTCTTGCCTTGCCGTTGTCCATCTCAGTCCTTTCATGTGTGGCTGGCTCTAACCCTTGTAAACTTGATATCACTACTGAGGGTAAGACAATGGCCTGCTTTGTGCATAGTGTAAACGTATTCTTTAACAATCATTGGTGGAGACTGTGACAGTCTGTATCCATCCCTATGTTCACCCTTTATACAAGACTATAATAGATTTTGTACAAAGTGTGCCTTCTGGGGTATCATCCAAAAACTCATAATTTGTTTTCATTATTGTCCTGGTAAAAATGTATGGCAACATTGTATGTAAAGTTATAAGCTTCTATTGTATGACATATTCCAAGTCTGCAAAAACAGACACAAACCAATTCCTCAGAAACAAAAGGCAAACTGACATCTCAGCCAGGTGTCAACAAAATCAAATGGACTATCATAGGGTTAAGTGGCCATTCTTTGTCAGGAAAAAGGGTGTAAGCAAGAAACATACACGCCAGCAAAGAAACAGCTGGAGGGTCCCATCCCCACAGCCTTTCAGTCCTCTGAACCCCAGCTGGAGATGATTCTCAAAGAAGAGGAAAAGTGATAAAAATGAGGAACAGATGCCCCAAAGCGTATCTCCCATCACCTCTACTCACGGCCTTGAAAACACTTGAAGGACAAAGGAAACACCATTGGACTGGGGAGGGATCCTGGCTGAAAGATTCAGCACGCCAGACTGCTAGAACATGTGGCCAGAGAGACCTTTTGCTTTAAATTCATTTAGCTTGTTAAGTTAGGGCTTGTCTACACGGGCACTTTACAGCGCTGCAACAGTCTCGCTCAGGGGTGTGAAAAAACACCCCCTTGAGCGCTGCGAGTTTCAGCCCTGTAAAGCACCAGAGTAGACAGTGCCCCAGCGCTGGTTGTTCTTCCCCTCGTGGTCTTTTCATAGCCACGGCAGCGCTTTAACACTGCTAGTGAAGACATGCCCTCCGATATGAATTGTGATTTACCTTTTATTTTCTTGTAACCAATTCTGACTCTTACGCTTTATTACTTGTAATCGCTTAAAATCGATCTTTTCGCAGTTCATAAATTTGTTTGATCTAAACCAGTGTGTTCGGACTGAAGTGTTTGGTAAGCTTCAATCGGGGTAATAAGATTTGTGCATATCATTTTCTATTACTGAAGTGACGGACTTTCTATGAGCTTGTATTGTCCAGGAAGGTGCTGGGCAGTAAAAGATGTACGTTTCTGGGGGAAGTCTGGGACTGGAATTTTGCTGGTCTTGCCCTGCAGTGTTAACTCATGGGGGGCTGGCCATGGCACTCATATCGTATAGCTGGGAGAGATTTACATGCTGGAGGCTGGGTGTGAGCAGACCAGGAGTGGCTGCTATCGCAGCAAAGCAGTGTAAACGGCACCCCAGGCTACAGAATTGAGGGGACACAGCTGTTCAGCGGTCCCGATTGTACCCTGGGGAATGTCACAGACACATTAGGCTGATTGCCCAGAGCGAGACAGGTGAGGTTTTACCACAGGTGTCTCAGCCACGCCTGCCGGGCTGTGGGGAAAGAACATACATTTGTCTCCCACTAGTCAAGGGGCTTCTCCTTCTACACATCACTGCACTTGCTGCTAGTATCCTTGCCATGTAATGAGGGGTTACTATGGCAACCTTATCTGAGAGTTGCTAGTGACACAGATGTAAATTTTAAAATAAAATATTCAGGCCACAATAGTTGGAACATGAAAACCCTGCACCTGGCCAATTTAACAGCATTCAAAAATATTTCAGATAGACTCCCCAGAGGCAATGTAGGTCTTTGTGCCATTTGAAAATTCATGGGGAAGTTGGAGGGAGAAGAGGGAGAGAGAGAGAGTGGAGAACACAAGATCCTGCTCTTTTATTCCATTAAATGTTGATTATCGAGTAAGCTTCCTTGTGGTTAGCCCTCTTCACACACCGCCAGCACTACACAGGCTCTTCTCGGCCACGCTTCTGTGCAGAGATTTTCCTTGGCTGTAAAATATACTGTAGGAGAATTATTATCTATTAGCCCTAATGGAGCGCCTAGTGTTGGGCATGGAGACACTGCCTCCTCCTTCAGCAAAGAAACCTACTGTACCTCCCATGCTGGCTGCAGGAGAAACCTTCCTAGGTGACGGTGGGTCACAAATTCAAGAACCCAGGGGGCAGACATCCACCCGGCTGAGTTTCTCTGTGTGCCCCATGTGTGCAGATTGGGAACATAATCAGTACCTGCAGAAACACTGTTTTACCTGTTCAAAATGAGAGCTGGTCAGGAACGTTAAACAAAATGTTTTTTCATCCGAGGATGCTGACTTATCAAAACCAAAACTATTTGCAGGAAAGGGCCAGTTTCAACAAATTTCCCATTTCAAAAACATTTTGAAAAAAGGTTCTGAATGCCTTGTTCTGACATTTTCAAAAGGAAGAAGTCCCCCCCCCCCCTTTTTTTTTCTTTTTTTTTTTTTTTTTGGCTCAAACTAACTTTTTGTTTTGAAAATTTTTAAGGTTAAAAACCTAAAATAAATGAAAAAGATTCCAGAGATCCTAATCTGTGTGGAGGCATTTTGGTGTGGTTCTCGGCGTCAGTGGGGTACGTCTGTGGTGTTAATCTCACTACTGACTTGCTGTGGAGCGCAGGGAGCCAGGGAGAACTCTGCTTACCAGACGACGCATTTCAGCAACGGAGCAAAGAGCATCCCACGTGCTCCTGGAGTGATAGCATCAACAGGCCACTAATTCAGTTTTTAGATAGGAAACAGAATATCCTTGTTAACCATCTCTGTTTACGGTTGGTTATGTATTGTAGCAATGCACAGCACTCCGTGTGCAAGGACTGACGTCTCCCCATGCACGTATGAGCCGATCTCTTCCATTGCTGTAAATGACGGTGTGCGTGTACACTCATTCATTGCCCTGGCAGTAACTGGTAATTCTGTGCCGTCAGCCCAAGCATTCATCTGCTCTAATGTTATTGCAGACTTTAAATTACCTCTGTGTCCGGACACCCTGGAGGCTTTGAGGAGATAAGGAAAGAAAACACTGTCTTTGAAAAGAGTGAGTCAGTCTTATTAAAAGTGGCCGCAGTATTCCAACAAGCCAGGCCTCTCCTGAGGTCGTTTGGTCTTTTTCAGCTCCTGTCGTCAGGCTCTCAATGAGAATTATAGTAACCGCTGAAAATGGCTGTGGAGGGGGCTGGTAATAATGCAACTGTGACATACGGGAACAGCTGAGGTCAGCTTAGAATGCTGACAGTATTTAAATTTAATAAATCTGTGGCTTTGAACTAACACCTCCCACCTCCCTCAAGTCACACATGCAGGACAGCAGGGGGAAAGCTCAGAGGGTCATTTCTTATTATGTCATTTCGTGGCTTCATGCGGAGGAAGACTGTTGTAATGCATAAAGATGAACCATCATTGAACTGGCCTGGACTAACATTCACATAGCCATCAGCCTCCAGTTCCTGGTCCTGGATATTTTCTCTGTCTAGACAGCACCCTGCACCCAGCCCAAGGAGCCCGTCACTGGCATTGCTGCGATAGATTCCTGTGTTCCCCCTGCCAGTGCTGCACACAGCTAGGCTCAGCTGGTAGTTTTGCGACTGACCATCCTCTCCCCAACTCCACCAGGGACATCTGCTCTTTTAGCCTGTAAATATGTGGGAGCAGGGTCTGGCAGCTGCTCTGTGTCTGTACAGCACTTGGGGACGAACGGGTGGGAGGCCCTTAGGGTCTATTGCAATAATAATTAAATCAAATCCCCATCCCAGTCAGACCATCCATTTATTTTGGGTCCCTGCGCAGCTTCAATCATAGAATCATAGAATATTAGGGTTGGAAGGGACCTCAGGAGGTCATCTCGTCCAACCCCCTGCTCAAAGCAGGACCAATCCCCAATTTTTGCCCCAGATCCCTAAATGGCCCCCTCAAGGATTGAACTCACAACCCTGGGTTTAGCAGGCCAATGCTCCAACCACTGAGCGATCCCTCCCCCCGACTGGCCCTGCCAGTGCAAAAGGCTCATGTAGCTTGGCTGGACTTCTCCAGGGGAACTTTGCACACAGCAACACACAGCTGAGTTCCTGACAGCACCCCAGCGAGACCTTTCTCCCTTTCTCGCACTCAGGGGGCAGCTGGGATGGAGAGAAGGCCCAGAGACACTCGGCTCAGTCCAAGTCTGCTCAGGATTCTGGAAATGGGCTTCTGTAACACTGGCCCATGGTGCCGCCCCTTTCAGAACAGTGCTAGGAAGAGTGCGGGGTGGGGTGTTGCCGTCCAACCAAAACAACAGCTGTGGGGAATCCCATGTTAAAAGCAGCGTGGGGCTCATGGGACAGTATTCTGTGTGTAGCCCTCAGAACCGCCCAAGGAAACTGTGGGGTTATATGTTTTTTTCTGCAGCCTCCCTTTCGTTCATGACAGACGCAGAGGCTCACTTCGCGTTAACGATGCATATAACCCGGGTGTCTTCTTTGTTGTCTACTGTTTGTAGTGTGGACTCTGGGAAAAGTTTCATGATCTTTCAGAGCATTTTCAGGGCATTGTTTTTGTGATTCTGACCCGCCTCCCTCCGAGTGCCAGGCTGAACAGATGCAGCCAGTGTGCATCGGGAGCAGGGAGTGGGAGGGAATGGAGCATTGTTCATAGCACAGCATGCTTTCTGATGATTATCTGTGCCCACACGGGCACTGTTTGAGATCAGAACCCACAGAGCACTGGGCACCACGGAAACCCACGGTAAGAGACAGTGCCCTGCCCCCATGAGCTTACAATGTAACGAGACCAGGCAGACGATGGGATGTAATGTGCAAGCTCAGAGAACCACCTCTTAGTGGCGGTGTCTCCCAGATGTGGTACTTCAGCATGCAATTGGCTTCATGTGCCCATTGATCTTAGGAAACAGGAGCAGTTTTGAAGCCATTCAACATTCCCCTCCTTCCCATGGAAACTGTGAAAATCCTGGAACGTGTCTCTGCCGGTGGCCACCGAAGGGTCAGCTACATGTCGGGAATGAAGAATTCTAAATGGAAGGGTGCAGAAGCTGTGCAGAAAAATGGTCCCGCAGCATTTACTGAGAGTCAGTCTCCTAGAACAGACATCAAGGCCACTCTAACGAACAGCAAAGAGTCATAACAATCATCATCAGGATGACAGGTCTAGCTGGGTGTGCAGCATGACGCCAGGCTGATCCATCTGAAATGCAGCACATAAACCAGCCATCCCGCTAAAGCGTAGGCCCCCACCACAGGGCTAAACTTTGCCATTAAGTGTCACACGTTTAAGCAAGATTTAGGCATCGCAAGCTCTGAATGAAACTGCTAAAAAGAATTGTAGCCATTTAACTCGGACCAGCACATCCAGAATCCTGTAGCAGCCATGGAGACATTTGTTAGTGCCTAGGAACTTGATAGCATCTATATTAGTAATGGGAATCCAGCAAGGTGGCTACTTAATTAGATTTAGTTCTTTCAGGACGACGGCTTGGAATGAATGCTTTATGATGCTGTCACTACCCTTTTATCAAGAGCTTGCAGCTCTATTTCTTTGTAATTTCTGCACATTCATCTAGGCAGATCTCTGCAGCAATCCGAATTACGTCACTCTCCCCCAGGCCAGTGCCTTTGGAGTAGGCTGCAAAATGGGAGGATGACACTTACTCTGGGAATGACCCTCCCACCTTTAGTCTTTCAAGACTAAAATAACCAGGGGTCAAACCTATTGGTTGGGAATGTTTCCCAGCCAATTCTGCTTTACAATCTGTTGGGCTGTCGAGTTGCCCAAGGCCTTTCTTCTGAACATCTGGGGAAGGAAAGATTTGTTATTTCCTAGCGCCGGTGGTTGCTTCAGGTCTGATTTGAGGCTGTGTGTGTGGAAATTTATCCTTTTGTGCATCACACCTGGCTAACGGTCACAGAGGATGTGAGGACCAGGTTTCATTGGGTCTTTAACTTTCACCACTCATAACATTAATACCCCAGAGCTTAAGTATAAGACAGTAGCTAAATTATGCATTTTTCTGCTTGCAGTGCAGAATAATCTATTTCCATCGTTGTGAATGAGAGAAGCCACCATCATTAATTAGCAAGTGGACCTCCAAAGAGAATGCATCATACATGAACAGCAGTGCATTAACTCGTCATGTCACCTTGGTTCCTGAAAACACCACGCTCCGATGCGGAAGGATGTGCTGCACAGAGCACTCCGTCCTGTCCCAGCCCAATAATTAAAATAAGTGTATCTAATACTCCTATGTAGGGAGGGTAACATTGCAAAAATGCCGGGATGCTTCTTGAGAAGCTACCAGCTTAGAATCATAGAAGATCAGGGTTGGAAGAGACCTCAGGAGGTCATCTAGTCCAATCCCCTGCTCAATGCAGGACCAACCCCAACTAAATCATCCCACTCTGGGCTTTGTCAAGCCAGGCCTTAAAAACTTCTAAGGAAGGAGATTCCACCACCTCCCTAGGTAACCCATTCCAGTGCTTCACCACCCTCCTGGTGAAATAGTGTTTCCTAATATCCAGTCTAGACCGCCCCCACTGCAACTTGAGACCATTACTCCTCGTTCTGTCAACATCTTGCACCATCGCTTGCCTTCGCGGGGCAAAGTGGTGAGGTGCAGACAGGTGTAACGTGACATCATCCCCTCCCCAGACGATCTAAGGAGATTGGTGGTTATAAATGAGGACTCATCACTACGGTGATACGTATGCTGCTGCCTGCCAAAAGGCAGCCAACGTGGACAGTGCCACAGTGAGTCAAATAAAGTACCAGAAAACGTGGCTAATTTCTAGGCACGCAGAGAGGTGTTTTAGGGACTCGGGGGATAACAAGCCAAGCTAGGTGGGCTTGGGGTGCAGTTTGGATTCCTTACACCCCCCAACCACCTCTCTCCCCTAACTCTACAGTAGTGGTGGGGCCCAGGCCAGCCTCAGGATCCGTTTACTGAGCCCCAAGCTGAAGCGTTCCCTGCACTAGTCCATCCTCCAGCTCCTCTGCGGCTTTGGGTGGTGAGGGTTTGGGCACCTGGAGGGGCTGCAATAAGGAACTAGTGCCCAGCGATAGTGACCCAGCCGAACCACACTCAGGTTCCAGGCTAGTTAACCCAGTCTCAGGTAATGATACAGGGGTCGAGCTTCAGTTACACCAGGTCCCCTTTATGTGGCTCTGGGAAGGTAGGGGGTCTTAGAGTGAGTGGAAATGGCCCTCTGCCAACACCTGTTGCACCTAGGCTCCCCGCTTGGTGTAGAAGTGGAGTAAGGGCTCCTTGCCACACCTGTGCCCAATGTCGGGGCTGCGTTGGGGGGGCAGAGAGAAGCTGATCTGGCCGAGCTCCCTGCTCTGCAGTGACTGTCCCATGGGCCACAGCAACTCAGCATGTGCCTCTCCTCTGCACCCCACTACTCTAGCACGTTGTAGCTGCCACCCCAGCACCTTCCTCCCCATAGTCCAGGGCGTGCGGAGATGAAAGTAAAAGTCTCTCCCAGCTCCAGCCCCCTGGGGAGCAGCTCCAGCCTTCCCTGACTGGGTCCCTGGTGCTCTCCAATGGAGGACACCTCACAGGACCCCCTCCCCCGACACCAGGACCGGCTCTAGGCACCAGCAAAGCAAGCACCTGCTTGGGGTGGCACAATTCCAGGGGCAGCGTTCCGGCCCCCCTCTTTTTTCTCTCTTTTTTTCTGCTTGGACAGTTGCGCTCTCGGAGCTTGGGGCGGCAAAAAACCTAGAGCCAGCCCTGCCCTCTAGGCAGGTCCTGACCCAGGTCACTGACCGACGTGCCTTTCACCTGAATATCCTGCAACAATTGCAGCAGTGACCCTGGGTAGCCACAGCCCTTCCCACAGGCAGCCAGAGCTCACATGCCTGCTCCTGCTTTCCTGTCCCAGCTCTTTCCAAACCCACCAGCCCTTTCCTCTAGTCTCAAATTTAGTTTCAGTCCCCCCACAAACAACACTTCTGCTCTGCACCAAGGCAGGGGACACCCATAAGTGCTGCTAAAGCATCACCCCGCACCGTTTGCTTTCACTCCCTGCTAATGCTTTTCCCCTCCTGTTAAATCCCCATCTGCACAGAGCTAGTTAGCCCTGCTTCCAGCCCTCCCTTTTAAACCAAGCAGCTCCTCTCTCATTAACTTGCCCCTTCCCCAGAGCCCGTCAGGCTGGCTCGTTCGGCTCAGCTGGGAGAAGCCAGGCTGCTCACTGTAGTGAGGCCAAGTAGCAGCAGGATTATCCCATCTCCCATTAACAGCTGCAGATTCTGTTCCCAGGTGCCAGCCCAAGCCTTGGGAACTGGAACCTTCCCTGTACAAACAGAGCCAGGCTCTGCTCAGCTCCCATGAAAGCGGCTGGGTGTCGTTCATGTGTACACGTGGGCACCATTTGGTCACCGTTAAAGTCTGTTACGTGCATTTCTCCAGTGCCCTTCTCATGTGTGTATTCGATTGTGCGGCAGGCTCGGCTTGTTGTGTCCCAGCACTTTCGCTGTCTGCCATTCACTGCACTTTTCTTTCCTGGCTGTGGTTCGAAGCAGCAAGATTGGCAGGTGAAAGAGAAAAGCCTGTTTAACCCCCAAGTTTCACACTGTGGGTGGCCAGCCCTGTTACTCCTCTGCATGGGACCAGCTGATTCTGGATGTGTTCCTAACGCTAGTTAAACTCAGAATCATAGAATCATCGAATCATAGAATATCAGGGTTGGAAGGGACCTCAGGAGGTCATCTAGTCCAAACCCCTGCTCAAAGCAGGACCAATCCCCAGTTAAATCATCCCAGCCAGGGCCTTGTCAAGCCTGACCTTAAAAACTTCTAAGGAAGGAGATTCCACCACCTCCCTAGGTAACGCATTCCAATGTTTCACCACCCTCCTAGTGAAAAAGTTTTTCCTAATATCCAATCTAAACCTCCCCCACTGCAACTTGAGACCATTACTCCTTGTCCTGTCCTCTTCTACCACTGAGAATAGTCTAGAACCATCCTCTTTGGAACCACCTCTCAGGTAGTTGAAAGCAGCTATCAAATCCCCCCTCATTCTTCTCTTCTGCAGACTAAACAATCCCAGCTCCCTCAGCCTCTCCTCATAAGTCATGCGTTCCAGACCCCTAATCATTTTTGTTGCCCTTCGCTGGACTCTCTCCAATTTATCCACATCCTTCTTGTAGTGCGGGGCCCAAAACTGGACACAGTACTCCAGATGAGGCCTCACCAATGTCGAATAGAGGGGAACGATCACGTCCCTCGATCTGCTGGCAATGCCCCTACTTATACATCCCAAAATGCCCAATCCTTTGGGAAAAAACAAAACAAGAACCTTAGGGTGAACTCAGTGACATCAATGGGAGACTGGGCGAGACTTTTTTCAAGTTGTGCATCAGCATGTTAGAAAATAGATCCGAGGCAAACAGTATAATCACAGGGTTATAACCAGCAGTTATGGGAATGGTTTTGTTCCAGTGCTTTAAATACTTTCCTCTTAGCCCTTGTGCTGCTCCTCAAAGAATTTCTGAGATAAAACAAGCTCTTCATTGCACACTTAATTCAAAAGTTGTCCTACTTGCTAAGGGTTCAGTCCTTCAATAACTTCCTTAGATACAAGGAACACTCCAGCACCAGACGTGCTAGAAAGGAGAATTAAATATCTTGGTGGCATCTCTCAGAGAAGATGTGAAACATTTTGGTACTTTTCTCTGTGAAGTGGAACTGTTTGCACAGCGACATCACACACAGGTGAGAAATGGCACCTTCCGTTTTGCAAGCTATTCCACACAGGGGAGAGGGCCCCCTTTGGCTGCAGGGGCTGAATATAACGTTCAGGATCAGGGCCAGTTTGTACCGTGCCTGGCACGTGGGAGCGTTGCCAGAAACAAATAAGCAATAACAGGAAGTTCAGGCTGTGTCAGAGACTGTGAGGAGCAGGGGGGTTGAAATCCAGTAGAGATATCGTGTAGAATCTGGCACAGTGAGTCAGACAGAAAGGATAACAAAGCTATGATTAACTGTCAGGGACACCGTCTCCTTGTGCTGATAATGTTCAGCGTGGTGGTTAAAGGAGAGACGTCAGCTCCATTGCCGACACTTTCTGGGGGTGGTGATGAGTCGGACGGGGAGACGGATTGTATCGATGCATTGCCCTTGCCGAGCCCGCCATGCCACAGTGATCTCGTTCCACGGTAACACAGAGCAATGTGTCAGTCACGTGCACTGCTGTTCAAGGCAGCTGCACGGCTGGAATTACCCTCTGCATCCGTGGCAGTGGGGATTTCAGACCATGCTGGCTCCAGCATACCTGAAATGCCACGGAGTGAAGAGGGTTCTTCACCTGAAGAATATGCAAAAATAACAAACTGTCATTATCAACGACTAGGCTACCAAGGAATAACATGCCTTGCATGTGCCGGGCGTTGCCTCACCTGGCCAGGGCACCAGCAAGCTCTCACCAGTTCTGCAGGTTTGATTCTGTTCTAGCACCTGGACGGGGGAGACCTCAAAGGAAATCCCAGACTGGTCCAGGATTTGGGGTTGGCATCCATCCCTTGGAGGCCCTGTTCCTGCAAACCCTGGCACATGTGAGATCAACGGAGATGCACGTGTGCATATAGTCACCCTCTGGTGTAAGTGTTTGAAAGGATCAGGCCCCAGTGCTAGGCATTGCTTTGCTGTTGGGATTGCAGGGCCAGAGGCTCAGCTGGTGTACAGCAGTATCTATGTGGAGCTACACTGATTGACGCCAGCTGAGAATTTGTCCCATTGTCTTTTGAAAGCCCGTGGAAAGGTGCAGTGGTGTTATTTGCATCCCTCATGCCCATCGCCACAACAAAGGCAGCAAAGTAGGCCACGCTATGGGCCAAGCAAACACGAGCACTTGGATCCTGTGAGTAATACTACTAATCCCTTGCTCTGATACAACCCTTGTCGGCCTTAGCCCTCAAAGCACTTTGCAAAGGAGGATAGTACCATTGTCTCCATGCTGCAGAGGGGGAAACTAAGGCACAAAGTGGGGCAGTGATTTGCCCTTGGTCACCTAGCAGGCTAGTAGCTGAGCCAGGAATCCTCCTCTAGGCCACTCTAGATGGGACCCATGACTCTAGTCCAGTGCTCAGGGCGCCCACTGGCGGCCAGTGCCCCAGCCACTCTCCCACAGCCCAGGGACTGCTCAGGCACTGGGCTAGAGATAGAAGTGAGACCTCCCCCTCCTCTGGCCGTTCTGGGTGAAGAGGAGGCGGGCACCAGATTCATTCCTCCAAAGGGGGCTCAGGCACCTGGCTCCCAGCAGCAGGTGGCCATTCATGGATCAGTCACGGATTCGGGCACTTGGCTCCGAGAGCGGGGCGGGAATTCGCACACACCCCTGAGGTCAATGTCTCCCACGGGCTAGCTCAGGCAGCTCCCTGCCTAGCATGCTGGCTTTTGGGGATCTCACTCTTAGCACCCATCTCTCCCCCCATGCACAGCGCAGGGAGCCTTGCCACCTACCTCAGCACTGGGAATCGCAGCGCTGTTCCTGGGATTGTCAAGGCAGCAGGACGCTCACCAGTGCAAAGCCCGAGTCCCTTCGCGGCTCCCACCCACTGTCGCCTGCAGTTTATTGAGCCTGCTCCCAGCAGTCACTGCGCCTGGGAAGTTGTGTCTGTAGGATCATGTCCTGGGGTCCCCAGTCCAGCAATGCACCTACTCAGCTTTACACACGCACGCCATCCTAGTCACATGTCTAAACGTCAACACCTGGGCAAGGCCTAAGAGTTCACAGCGCTCCCAGGGAGGGGCATGCTGGGAGCAGAGCATCAGGGCAGGAGAGGGCATTTCAGAAAATGATTTTTTCCATAACACTAAGAGATCATTAGAACTGGTTGGGAAAATACGGTGCAGGGATTTATTGATTGATTGAGAGACAGATTTTTTACCAGCTTTTCAAAATGTCAAAGTTTTGAAAAATGTTGAAATTTCATTGAATTTCTTTTTTTATAAAAAGAAAAGGAGTACTTGTGGCACCTTAGAGACTAACCAATTTATTAGAGCATAAGCTTTCGTGAGCTACAGCTCACTTCATCAGATGCATATCGTGGAAACTGCAGCAGACTTTATATATACACAGAGAATATGAACCAATACCTCCTCCCACCCCACTGTCCTGCTGGTAATAGCTTATCTAAAGTGATCATCAGGTGGGCCATTTCCAGCACAAATCCAGGTTTTCTCACCCTCCACCCCCCCACACAAATTCACTCTCCTGCTGGTGATAGCCCATCCAAAGTGACAACTCTTTACACAATGTGCATGACAATCAAGTTGGGCTATTTCCTGCACAAATCCAGGTTTTCTCACATCCGCCCCACCCCCATACACACACAAACTCACTCTCCTGCTGGTAATAGCTCATCCAAACTGACCACTCTTCAAGTTTAAATCCAAGTTAAACTAGAACATCTGGGGGGGGAGGTAGGAAAAAACAAGAGGAAACAGGCTACCTTGCATAATGTCTTAGCCACTCCAAGTCTCTGCTGCAGTTTCCACGATATGCATCTGATGAAGTGAGCTGTAGCTCACGAAAGCTTATGCTCTAATAAATTGGTTAGTCTCTAAGGTGCCACAAGTACTCCTTTTCTTTTTGCGAATACAGACTAACACCGCTGTTACTCTGAAACCTGTCTCTTTTTATAAAAAGAAAAGGAGTACTTGTGGCACCTTAGAGACTAACCAATTTATTTGAGCATGAGCTTTCGTGAGCTACAGCTCACTTCATCAGATGTTTACCGTGGAAACTGCAGCAGACTTTATATACACACAGAAATCATGAAACAATACCTCCTCCCACCCCACTGTCCTGCTGGTAATAGCTTATCTAAAGTGATCATCAGGTGGGCCATTTCCAGCACAAATCCAAGTTTTCTCACCCTCCACCCCCCCACACAAATTCACTCTCCTGCTGGTGCTAGCCCATCCAAAGTGACAACTCTTTACATAATCAAGTCGGGCTATTTCCTGCATAGATCAAGGTTTTCTCACATCCCCCCCACCCCCATACACACACAAACTCACTCTCCTGCTGGTAATAGCTCATCTAAACTGACCATTCTCCAGGTTTAAATCCAAGTTAAACCAGAACATCTGGGGGGGGGGGGGGGTAGGAAAAAACAAGAGGAAACAGGCTACCTTGCATAATGACTTAGCCACTCCCAGTCTCTATTTAAGCCTAAATTAATAGTATCCAATTTGCAAATGAATTCCAATTCAGCAGTTTCTCGCTGGAGTCTGGATTTGAAGTTTTTTTGTTTTAAGATAGCGACCTTCATGTCTGTGATTGCGTGACCAGAGAGATTGAAGTGTTCTCCGACTGGTTTATGAATGTGAGAAAACCTTGATCACTTTGGATGGGCTAGCACCAGCAGGAGAGTGAATTTGTGTGGGGGGGTGGAGGGTGAGAAAACCTGGATTTGTGCTGGAAATGGCCCACCTGTTGATCACTTTAGATAAGCTATTACCAGCAGGACAGTGGGGTGGGAGGAGGTATTGTTTCATGATTTCTGTGTGTATATAAAGTCTGCTGCAGTTTCCACGGTAAACATCTGATGAAGTGAGCTGTAGCTCACGAAAGCTCATGCTCAAATAAATTGGTTAGTCTCTAAGGTGCCACAAGTACTCCTTTTCTTTTTGCGAATACAGACTAACACGGCTGTTCCTCTGAAACCTCTCTTTTTATAGTTGATGGAAAAGTTTGACCCGTTCAATGGTTGGCTGGAAACCTGATTTTCAGTGGAAATTCTTGGGGTGGGGGGGTGCTAAATCAAAATGTTGGGGCAGGGAGGGGGGAAATAAAAACTCAAAATCCAGGAAATTTCAACCAGTTTTAGATATTACAATGGAGAGCGTGACACGGTGCCCTCTTGTGGATCCAGGGGGAATCTAAAATGAAGTAGGCTAGAGAGAAAGTGAGGGATAAAGAGATTTGGCAGTAGGACTTTCACTAAGTTTGTCATCTGACCGTTAAATAAAAGCCTGTTATTGATACCTGAGACTCCTTGCTGCCTCTGGAATATTATAAAGGTGGTACAGCAGCTCCTTAGTTAATGTTGTGTTGACATTTGCACGTAAAGGAGGGATGAAATCACTCTTGTAGGTGTGAATAATTCAGTGTCTCCTCACCTGACAGCATTTACTCTGAGTTCAGAATTAATTTTCTAAGCATTTTCAAGTAAATATGTTAGTTTGTAAGTTGCAATAATTTTAAAATGGGTCTACTAGAGGACCCCTCCTATCTCTAACCGTCTTTTTCAGCTCCCACTAACATATAACATCCTCCGTTTGTTTAGCTATACATGAAAATTGACACAATTCCAGATTGGAGGCAGAGACTATGTTTTTTAAGTGCTGACATGTTCATTTATGATCTAGTAACACTGTTGATTGAGAATTTCTATGTCACAGTGATCACTGGTGAGTAGCTCTGTCATCAGATAGAAGCTCCAGAATCTAAGCTTTGTGATTTTGTGGTCTGTGACGTGGGTGCTGAGGAGGCTGCATTAAAGTGAGCATGTTAGAAAGTATTCAGGTGTTGGTCTCATTGCATGTCATGGAGGTCAGGGGGCAAATGCTTGGACATTGGTAAGGGGTTGGTGTAACAAGTGCTTTAATTTAGGATTTCCCTGGTTTTTAGTGTTTTGTGTTGAAAGGGGGGGAACCCCTGAGTTGTTTTTTTCTGCGAGACTATAAATGAAAGCCTGTTGCCTTGTTACTGAGAATGAGAGGGTTGACTTGTGGCAAAGAGGGCAGTGTTTGCTCCCATTTAATTAGTTCTCTTTCAGTCGCTCCGCTTTATAGGTTTAATTTCACAAAGTTAATACGTTGGTATCATAACCAAAAATTCCAGGTCATAACCCGAAAATTGTTGCTGCGCGCACAGAAGGTAGACACCACACGCAGATTCCTCAGAGAAAAAGCCCAAGATCTTCTCATTTGTTGTTAGGCAAAAACTCTGCCTAAAGAACATGAGGCCACAGGATTTCGTTTCATTCTTTTTATGTACAGAGTTCCCTCAAGAAGAGATTTTCAATTATTCTTGTAAGTAGCAACATTTCCCCTCTTTAACAGGTGCACAAAGGATTTTGTTTTTACGAGGCACTGAGAGAAAGGATGGTCGTGTTGTTAAGACACAGGCAGAGATTCTGGTCAATTCCCATCTCTACCACTGATTCACTGTGTGAGCTGGGGAAAGTCGCTTAATGGCTCCGTGACTCAGTTTTCCCAGCTGTAAAATGGGAATAGTAATTCTGCCCTATACCACATTGGGTGCTGCAAGGTTGAATTAATGAATTAATGATTCTGAGGTGCTCAGACCCAGCAGGGATAGGAACCATCACCAACCAAGTAAGGTAATAACAGAACCTAAACTGGGCTAAATATGTACTTATCAGACCATAAACTGCAAAGATTGTTCCGGGCTGGGATTTTTCCTTGTGTTTCCTTTATGAATGCTCCGGAACTGGTCTAGGGCTGGCTGGCTGGTGATTTCTTCCCTCACACCCACACGCTCAGCCATTGCCTACCTGCCATCTCAGCAGCTGATCTCAGCCCACCACGGAGCCCCAAAGTGAAAGGCATTCGCATTCTCCTCCACCCCGCCCCCATGTGCTTCTTTTCAGGTCTTTCCTGCAGAAAGGAGGCCATTCCTATGCCTCACTCCTTATGGCTTCAAAACAACCTGCTTATTGAGATGCCAGAACACAGGATGAAAGACACAATAAAAATATATTTTGTCCTGAGCTCCATTATGTCCAGATCCATCATGAGTCCAGTCCTCCTCCCACTGAGGTCAATGGCATTTGGGCCAGGGCATTACAATATACAAAAAATAAATACATAAATAAATGTGTTAGTCTCTAAGGTGCCACAAGTCCTCCTCGTTCTTTTAACAATATACAGTGTTACTCATCATGTCAGAGACAGAGGGATCGAGGTGAAAGATCCCTTGGCACAAAAAGAACAAGGTAGTTCAGCCTGGTGACTTGACCCAGTCTGAATGAATACTTATTGATCAATGGTATTTGCAGTCTGACACTCAGTGCACAGGAATTACCTTCAAAAGCCCTTGATTGGCTCCCCTCTGACCTTTGGGTTCTCAGCACAGTGTCTGAATCCATCTTATAGACACAGTTTTAAGCTACCTTTTCTGCTCTGGCTGCTCTGGATTTGCTGAGTATCAGACTCCCTCTTGCTAACATTTGGTTTCTAAATTGTTGAAACTGGCCATCGCTGCATACTCAAGAACCACAACAGAGAAATCTCATTGTCCCAGGCATAGGGAACAATTTGCATGGAAAGCAGCTCTCTTCATTCTGAGTCTTGTTCTCCTGCTCACTGAGATTCCTATTGCATTTCTTCAAAATGGGAAAGGGGGCCAGAGTGAAACAGAGGGAGAATTGTAGAAACCAGCAGAAATCAGTTGGAAAACATCTATTGTACTTTAAATTCACCAGAGCACCAATTGTCCATCTGAATACAATCTATGATGCACATTAATGGTTGGAAAATATGCTCTCTTTGGGGAATCATCAGACTGCTTAAAACATGCTATTTAATCTCTCAGAATGGAACTGCCTATCAAACATGTCCTTGAGAAGTGTAGAGGGGTGCTAATGCTGGTTGTTAATGAAGATAAGCGGTTCTGTAAAATTATTTATAAACCACCACTGCAGCTCAGAAGATTAGTGGGTTCGGGACAATAAGGATGTTACATCTTCAAAACTCAGAATCAACCAAACAGATCGTCTCAGGCCCTCATTACGAAAGATCTTGTCTACATGATGAAACTGACCAGAATAACTATTCTGAAATACCTCCCAGTGTGGACACTCTATTTCAGAACAAAAGTCATTTTAGTCCACAATAATTACTCTGCTTTGGAAACACATTAGGTGACTTCTATTCTGGAACACAGTGTCCATGTGGGGAGCTACTCCAGTGATTTTCTCTGTGAAGATGAGCACTTAGATGTTGAGCTAGTTGGGAAATATTTTAGAAAAAAATGTCACCAAAACGCTGATTTGTCAAAAGCAAAACTGTTTGTGGGAGAGGGTCAGTTTTGATGAATTTCCCAACTCAAGAAATGTTTGAAATTTTTTTAAAAAAAATAATTAATTAATGTAATTTTTTAATGCCTGTCTTGACATTTTGGAAAGGGAAAGTTTTGGTTTTGCAGTTCAAAATGATTTTTTGTTCAGACATTTAATGTAATTTATACTGAAAATGTGTTTAAAAGGGAAAAAAGGTCAATATCGAAATGAAAAGTTTCAAAATTATCAAAAGAAAATGGTTTGATTGACTGGAGTTGATTTTTTTTTCAACTTTTCATCCTGATTTGGGACAGGGACAATGCTGAGAGTCTGAACACGTCTTGTGGGAGAGGAAAAGCATTTCCTGCTCTGCTCTGAGTAGATGCTTTCTGCACAGATGTCCATTCTGCACCGCTCTCTGCATGAATCCTGTGTTGTCTGGGGCAACTTTAGAGGTGTTTGTGGCTAAAGACAACTGCATGAAAGTAAAAGTTCTGCTGAGGAGTTCAGGAGGGACAATATTTATTTGTTTGGGCTTTTTTGCAGTCTGCACATGACTTCAGAACTTTCTCAGTCACTAATTCTGTGACATACTCTTCTGCATTCAGACAGTGAGTGCTGATCAAACCCTGTCCCTAACCCTAACCCTAAACCTAACCCTAACCCTGAAATGAGCTGTAGCTCACGAAAGCTTATGCTCAAATAAATTGGTTAGTCTCTGAGGTGCCACAAGTACTCCTTTTCTTTCTGATCAAATGGTTATTAATTAGGAGACCGCAGGGCATTTCTCCCAACCCAGTTTTGGAAGTTTTCTGGAAACTTACAGCAGAGATGGAAATAAGTGTACAGGCCGGCACTGAACACAATGGGCTCTGGCAGTTCCCAGCAGCAGACCTGGAATAACAATAAAAAACTGAGACAAACACATGATTAATGGTCTTTCAAGCAAACCTAAATTAGAAACAGAAAAGTGTGGCTGGAGAGAACCATAGGTCTGTGCAGTCCATCCTTGCAGCCTCCCAGAGGGAAGGCCTATATTTCAGCTAGTACACAATGCCTAGGAATATTATTGCTAACTGGCTGCCAGAGCCAATTCATCATCAATGGCCTTTACTCACCCTAGTAGCTCGTCCTCTGTCACTAGGCTGCCGGGGGCATACAGTAAGTGTCATCTGCTCTTTGCATACTTCACATTAATGAGCCTGGAGGAGAGATAGCGCTGTCTGATTGTACCTAAGCAGCATAAGATGTGGGGGAGTGACAGCTCTTTAGAGTCTTCCTCCCCGGCACCTAGCTCTCCTTGTCTGTTTGCGGAGAGGTTAGCCAGGCAGCTTCAAATAATAGATCTCAGCATGGATGGATGGAAGAGGGGGAGGGGTGTGTGTGCGTGTAATAGGCTCACTTCTGCTCTGATCTTGCCCTAAAATTTCCAGCCCACAGTAATGAATGTCTTATGTGAGCATTTCCTCTTACTAGGGTTTGATAAATGGCCTGCCTGCTTTGTATCAGCTCAGCAGGGAAGTTTACAGCTGGAATGTAGCCAACACAGAGAGAGTTAATGCATTTTCTGTCGTCTGCACAAAATGAAATGTGTTACATTTTGAGTAGAGAACCTGATGATTTCCCATTGGTTTAATTGCTGTATGTCACTGCTAAGCGATCCGCTAGGTTACCAATGAGTTGTCTGTGCACACTTCCACGAATTCCAATAATCCCATTAGTAGCCAAACATGTGTAACAAATGTAACTGATCCAGTTACAAGATAAATTGATCGTAGCATCTTGATGACATTTACTATACTTTACCCAGAGCTAGTTTAGCAGATAGGGTCAGACTAGAGCTTGATCTTTCTCTTCCTTTTGTTCAGTGTCTCTTAACCAATTCAGGGGAACAGAGTTTTAACAAAGTAAAAACATTTTTATTCCTCCTAGCTTGTTTCCCCCACCCCAGCCCTTCACACACCACTGTGGGGGTGTCATAATGTGGCCAAAAGAGACGGTAGGAAACCTGCCCAGGTGGTAGCATTATAGACTGTAATGTCAATAAACAGCACCAGCCTCAGAAGAAAAAGAATCCCCCTCCCTCATGTCTCAGTTTTGCCGTCCCTAGTCAGAAAGGGGGACAGCTCTGTGCACAGAGACAGCACAATGCCCTGGGGATTTCAATGGGACTACTCGTGCAAGGGTTGCCTGGAGCCAGGGTACCACAATCAGGGCCTTACACTGCTTCATTGTCACTGCGTTTGCCTGTGAAGTTAAAGTAGCTCGTAAATTGGTCTGGTGAGTTGTAAACCACACGAAGCTGCTGATGATTTAATGTAAGATCAGCCAAGGGCCCAGCTGTTAGAAGAACAAGTTAATTCAAAATCTGTGTATTCAGCCCCTGGAAGGAGGCTTCTGTTTTTTTCTTTTTAACTACACAACACCCATGGGATGGCAGTTGTGGAGGCTCCCTGGGGCAGAGCTCTTTATTGTGCAGGGAAGATAGGCACAAGCGGTTCTGGTATCTGCCCCAGTTCTCATGCGTAACCAGTCAGATAAAGGAGCAGAATCTGGGGATAATTAAAACCTTCCTATCAGATTTCACTCTCTATATTGCCCACCACCTTTTCCTACAACAAATAATGTGTGTCCCCTAAAGTAACCTTGAGTCCACTGAGAGTGAGAATACCCACAGCTTCATACATCAGCCCATGAATGAAGGCTTCTGTAAGTTGCCCATACTGCTGTCTTGGAAGAGAGAGTGTGAAATGCACAAGGCAACTGTGGATGGTCTGAGTGAACAGAAACTTCCATTCTCCATGTTGCTTATCTGAATGGCAGATCCCCTGTGTTAGAAAACTAGGGACAGCTGGAAGACTGTTCAAGGGGCTTGATCTGAAATCAGATTCTGAATCCAGTTATTATTTATCAAAGTCAAGCTACTGGTTTGCCCCTGCAATGCCCGTGACAGCTCTGCAACACCCTAGGGCTACTCTAGCCCCTTATCACGCTGCCCCCTGACCCTTCCATTCCCTCAATGACACCAACTCATTGACAGAGCCCAATAATCAGCGTCTTACACAAACATCTACATGCATTGTTCCAGGGGACATACCTACGCTTCCTGGGAAGGGATCCATTATATTCCCTTCTGGGAGGGATCAGGTGTCCTGCATTAGCAGGACATTCAAAATTTGCTTTCTGCAAGTATTCTCCAACCGTTGCTTAAAAGTCACTGTTTGAGTGACTATTCCTGCACTTGCTGGAATAGCCCTGGAGAGTGAACCCCAAAGGGCAAAATGAAGCTGGTGAAAAATGGGGGTGGATATTGGGGAAACTTCCCCCTTCACCAGCCCTGCAGTAGTCACTGACCTTGACTCTTGGACATATTGTGGTGTGACTCTCTACCCACAGCCCCTTTTGTCTGCACTTAGCTCTCATCATTCTGATGCCCCGGATGCTCCAAACCTCGACGAAGCTTTGGCTCACCAGTGACTTGGACTCCAAAGAGATTGTTTTCTTCAAAAAGCACCAGACAGTCTGACGCCTTACTGGCGGGTGAATGATGATTTAAGGCCTCTAGGTGCAGGAGATGGGTTAGCTGATGAGGCACAATTGCTTTCCTAAGGACGTTCTTTTCCCGCAGTTAGAAAGAGAAACGTTTTTCATGTTCAAGTGGTCAGACCTTCGGCTCCTTAGTGGGCCACATTCAGAGTGTACCATCCCAGGTTCTGAATCAGCCCGAAACTTTACCAAGTTGCTCTGAGCACCTGAGATTTTCAAAGATTTGCCAAAGGACTTGTGCAAATTACTGGATTCAGTGAAAACTGCTTCAAGTTGTGAAGCTAGTGCAAAGCCTGCCGGGAAGGATTGCTGCCTGAGCCATCTCTGCGCATATGAACAGTGTGTAGCCCACAGCTGCCCTTGTACTTAGAGGATTTTACTGGGTGGCGGGGAAAGCTTTCTGGAGCTAATTATATGTAACAACACAAAAAACTCCATTTGGCCTAATGAACTTCTATCGAAGGGTTCAAATCAGCCGCCATTGTTAACTATGTATTCCTATGGTTTCTTTTCCTTGTCCCCATCCTGAAATAAATATTTCTTGAACCTTCTCCTCTGGCCCTCCAACAATCCCCCCACTCCTCCAAGCTCATCATAGAAGCAGGCTTCCCACAGACCAGGACCCACCAACCAAAGCGCCACCAGACCCTGGCAGAACAACAGATGCAAAACCTGCAGCCATATCTCCACTGCTACTATGATCAACACCTCCCACAACACACCTTTCAAGATCCATGGGTCCTACACATGCCTATCACAACATGTGGTGTACCTCGTCCAGTGCACTAAATGATCCAACAACTGTATGGGTGAAACCAGACAATCACTGCGCTCTCGAATGAACTCACATGGAAAAAACACCCTATCACCTGTGGGCAAACGTTTTTCACAAAACGATCACTCTGTATCTGACCTCTCAGTCCTCATCCTCAAAGGAAACCTGCACACCACTTTCAAAAGACGAGCCTGGGAGCTTAAATTCACAACTTTGCTAGACACTGAAAATCCTAGACTGAACAGAGACACTGGATTTATGGCTTATTTCAACAATCTGTAACCCACAAACAGCCCCCTCCCTTTCCTCCCTATGACTGGAGGGATATTAATGGGCCACTTCATCCTGTATGGTCCCTTGAAATAGATGTTAACTACTTATGCTAAACAATCTGTTCCACCTTGTATTTGGTTGTGACCCTCTGAGTAAGTTTCCCAGAGTTGAAGAGCTCTGTGTAAGCTCAAAAGTGTGTCTCTCACCAACAGAAGTTGCTCCAATAAATAAAGACATTCCCTTGCACACCTGGTCTCCCTGGCAAAGGGGTCAGAGAATGATCCAGTGCTGGGTTAATGGCTAATCACTCTCCAAAACAGACTGAGTGACACATATGCTTTTCCATCTGCTGATGGGACAAACAACCAGTGCAACACATTTGACCCTATGAAATGTATCTAGATAATCCCTGTAAACAAATAATGAAATGGAGGACTTGAAATGGAGCTGTAGCTCACGAAAGCTTGTGCTCAAATAAATTGGTTAGTCTCCAAGGTGCCACAAGTCCTCCTGTTCTTTTTGCGGATACAGACTAACACGGCTGCTACTCTGAAACCTGAAATAATGAAATGAGACCTTGCAGAAATGTAGCTTAGTGGAATAGGATACAGATATTTTAATTATGTGGATACTGCATTGATCTCATCACAGCCCTCCTTTGGATGGACTCAGAACTGCTCGGTCATGTGTCCTGAGTCTTATAGTGCTAACAGGTAAGGAGCACAAATGGTAGGAGCAGGGTGCTTTTGGAGCAAGAGATCCCGAGTCTTCTGCTGTCACCACAAAGCACTCGTGGGTACGGGGTGCAGTATAGTAACAAGCTCTCGTGTCCCTAGGTTTGCTACACTCTAGGGTGATATTTGATGGGCTCAGCTGCTTTTGTCTTTACTGTACCTTGCTGTTCCAACATCTTTCGTGTCATTTCTGATTTGACACCGGATACTTTACATCTACATACTTTACATCTTCAGCACACAGGGCTTTGGGAGAGTGCCCTGTGCTGGAGAGAATGTGATGAAAACAGCTCTGCCTGGCACATTCTGGCATAAACATACTGGCTGATCTATCTGGCTCTTCTCTTTGGGGAGAATGTCCCTTTCTTCACTGGAAAGACAACTTTGCCCTATGAGTGATTTTTACCATCCCCCTCATGATAGACCTCTAAAAATTGCTCAGAGATTTAAGGAGAGGGTGAGACTGAGTCATGTCTTTGCTTCATGATTGCCGAACACTTTACATGTGCCTCTAGCATAATTCTGCAAGGAGCCTTTCACACCTAGCATGGCCCATCTTGGCTTGTTATGTTACTGAGCAAGGTTATTCCTCTCCCCTGTCTAGTCTGAGAATACAGGGACAAAATTCGAACACGTTCAATAGCTAACAGGTACCCAGTTCTACAAGTGCCTCCTACATGGGCTGGACCTTGGAACCCCCACAATTGTGCAGGCCTGAGGCCTCAATGAGCCCCTAAGAATGCTTGCAAGAAACAAAATCCTGTCTGAATCCCCTTTGTCCTCAATCAATCGGGGACATGCTCTTCTGAAGGATACTGCTTCACTGCCAAGTCCTCTGTGAATGTCTTTCCCTTGCATTGTTAGTGCACTGTCAAGCTAAAAATCCAATCACCCAGGAAGTGTGGCTGGATGGGCGCGCGAGTAACAATGTACATTGCTAGTGAGCTTTTCAGTCCGTTGAAATTAGCGCTGCACATTGCTTTCTACTGTGCACATTCATTGTTTGTACAGTGTGACTTTGGCAAATTGAGGTTAACTTTGATCTCTGATCTGCCAGGCTCTAGTGTAGACTTTATTTTTCACTTATTCCTTAACCGGCGTTGTTTGCACCAAAATATGTCTTGATGCTAAAATTGCCCAGCCTGTGATGGGAAAATCTTCTGAAACATAGTGTGATCATAAAACCAGGATCCCTGGTATCTCATCATCTGTCAGATAACCCACTGCAGACGCTGTTTGCCTGGACAACGGGCCTCGGCGTTACTCTTCCTTTCATTAGCGGACAAGGAACAGAGCTGGCTCTGGGATCTCTCAGAGAGACGAGAGAGGATTTTCCAGCTGTGTCTGAGCTGGAGGTGCCTTCACACCTATTTGGTTGTGTCATTTGTGTCCTTCTTCTGCTTCCTGTTGGAACGATGGAACTCGCGGCGCTTTGGGAGAGAGAAAATGTCAGCGAACCCCAAGCAAGGCTGAGATTTGGTTCTAACATTAGGCAGAGGTCTGGGCATGTCAGCGAACCCCAAGCAAGGCTGAGATTTGGTTCTAACATTAGGCAGAGGTCTGGGCAGGATTTTATCTACATCAGTTCACCTTGCTGACAGAAGGACATTCCAACCTGTCACTGGTAGACGCTTAGGGACATAGAGTGCCCTGATTTGTTCCAGGTGCAGGCCCCGTGGCAGGTGGTTCAACAACTGCCTGCTGCCAGGCTCCTTCCACCGCCAGACACAGGACGCTGGACTTGCTGTCTAATCCAGCCTTGCTCCATTAAAATGTAAGTGGCTTTTAATAATTTGTTTACTTCCACCTTCATGCCATTCTCTTCTGCGCTTTGTATTTTCTTCCCAGCCACTAACACATCTCCCCAAAACCCCACTCAGCCTTGAAAAGTTCCCTGTTGTGATTTTGCTCATTACAAATCAAAGGCCATTACTGCTACTGATTATAAAGACATCTCGGAGTTCCCTAAGGAGTAACTGGCTCACTGGGTGACACGGATCCTTGCAGCGGGCTCTCTGTGTTTCCCTGTGATAAACACAAATCTGCACAGCAACACACATGCCTTGTTGAATGTGTTCCGCAAATGAACTAAACCCTTGTATCCCTCGATGGCTACAGCTCAGTGTCTGGGACCAAGCTCAGTTTTCATGTCCACGGATTAGGACTACATCCAGTTCAGGGTTGGGGTCCCCCGTTCTGGTTTGGGGTCTCTGGGAATTACTGGGCCACAGCTTGGTCTCCTGATGCATTTTGATACCAGTTGCCAAACTCCTGATAAAGGTGCTTATCAGCATCAGGGTAAACCAAAGCAAAACAGCTAATGCTAAGAAAAATCCTCAAGACTGGAGGTCAGAGACCAGGATGAGACCTATGCGGGGGAGATGATCCAATCTCAGCTGACCAGGAGGTTCTTACACCTGCCTCTAAAGCACCTGGCACTGGCCACTGTCTGAGACCGGACACTGGGCTAGACAGACCCGGGCTCTGATCCAGTCTGGCACTTCCTGTGTTTTTATGTTCCTAGGATTTTTTTAAAAGAGATTTTTTTCTGTGTCTCCCTTTTTTTTTCAAACCGCAAAGCCCAGGTTGTTCCTGCCCCAGGTGACAGGTGAGTAGTGACATGGTGACATCACAAGAGCCAATAGTGAGGTCACAGCAGTGGCAGAGGGGACAGAACTGCCCCTCAGACCGTTCCAAAGTCCGTTTTCATTCCTATGACTTCAATCTCAACAACCAATTAACAGTTTGGAGGGGGACAGTTTTGTTAAAGATTCCCCCTCCGCATCTCTTCGGTTAAGGGGTGAGAACTCCAGCAAAAGTAGACCAGAGCAGCGGTGACATTCCTGAGGAGGATAAAAACGAGCAGGAAGGTAACTTATATCCCCGCTGCCCCCGCATACTCCTAAAGACTCTGTCAGGTCTGCAGAGAGAAGCTGCAAAGGGCACAAGCCCAATTTTTGAAAAGTCTTTTTCAGACAAACTCTCAGCCATATGACAACAAAGCAAGGGCCAGTGTGTGCTCACCCTGACCCAGCGCACTTCAGAGCCCCAGCTCCCGGGGTCAGTACTTGAGCCCCAGCCCTCAGTGCGATCCCTCTACCTGGGCCGGTGTAGACATAGACTGAGAGATGTTACCATCAGATCACCTCGTCTGACCTCCTGCAGAGCACAGGCTAGAGAGAACCTCGCCCAGTTATCCCTGTCGTCCATTGCTCACTCATCCCCACTGTTAACAGCCAAGTGCCTGGAAAGATTCCTTACTGCCCAGCACAAGAAAGTCAATCTCTCCGCAGAGCAGAGCGGTTATGTGCTGTCAGTGGCATGCCATCAAAGTGATCTCAGATACTCTGGGGTCTGGCTATAAATATGTCCCCAAGCAATTCTCCAGCTCTGCTAACACTGCAGCCCCATGTAGTAATATTTTTACCAGTACAATTCGAAGTATATCTCCAAAACGGGGTATAAATAATTCATGGTGAATGTAGTGCTCCACGGGTGCTAGCCCGGTGCGCTGTATGGCCATTCTCGGAGGACACAGGGGAGCCTTTCAGAATTTTTAATTGACAAACGCAAGCTGTGAAAATCCCCCAGCTCCCGTTTTACCTCCTTGATGAAATGTTCCATGTGCAGTCTTGAAATTTCAAACCCCAGATCCAGGCGTATTTAGGTTTGTCAGCAACAGCCAGCCACTGCCCCATGCAGCTCGGAGATGACAGAATTGGTGCTTGGATTCAGAGTACTCGGAAAAAATGTCTTTGAAAGCCGTCATTATCCTGACACCACTATTGAAATCTGTGAAAATCTTTTTGCAATGAAGAATCGGCTGCATTTGGTTTAGCCTTGTTTTTTATTTATTTTTAAATGCCCTACTCAGTGTACAGATCAGATGCATGCAGGGTGAAATGCATTTCTGTGCAGAGACCCGGCAAAAGGCCTAGACACTACATCAGTACTGCTTCAGCCCTAGGGGTGCACACGCACAGTCCTCCCAGGTTACTGCCATCCAATAAAAAACCATCGCTGTCCTGCCTTTAGCTTGGGTTCCTCCCCACCCCCTCACGCTCTTTGAGAGCTTTCTGGGGTAGGGACTGTCTCCTACTATATAGTATCATGGAATCATAGATATGTTAGTATAATGCCCAGTTCAGTGGGTCCTCTATGCACTACAAATAATACATAAAGCAATAATCTTCGATCGCACTTTGTGTGCTGAAAGCTCTATGCACACACTGGCTAATTAACTACCGTGCACCTCTGAGGGAAGCCTTGCTATCCTTTTTCACAGATAGGGAAACTGAGGCAGAGAGGCATGTTTATGGGCACATAACTTGGCAGTGACAGAGCTGGCATAGAACTCAAGAATTTCTGGCTTCCATTCTTTGCTGCCCCCTACACCTGAGATCTCTCTAGTACAGAGGGGATGCAGAACTTGCCCTGATGCACTGTCATCGAGGCAGGACAAGAAGTCCACAGAGGGATGTGGAAATTGCTTTCCTGGCAACATGTCAGAAACAGCAGCGTGACCATTGCTCAGTGCTTCTGGCATGACTTTGTGGGCTTGCCGTATCAGGGCACCAGTTTGCTGGGTGGTTGATTCTGTTCTGAGCTCAGATCATTAATCACTTTTTAAATGGTAGAAAATTCCCTTGTTGATCATAGCAGCCGGAGTTAGTACTGAGCCTGTATCTCCCAGCCCAGACCTGGGCAATTTGCATTTCACTGAGGTAACCATTTGCCCTTTAGACATTAAGGCATTTTAAATATCTCATTACAGAGTCACAATACTGTGTGTTTCATTTCATGTTTTGTTAAGAAAAGAAGCGTTTCAATGCATCCTCATGGAGGATCTAATGGGAAACTAGTCAACTTTCTGGAAGCATAAAATGTAGTTTAATAGCAACAACCATTTTAAAAATTGAGGTATACATTACAATACAAATAACCTTGGGACGTTCCTTTTTAATATACTACATTTAAATGCTAGATTCTCTATACTAATTTCCTAGCCATCCCTAATGAACAACAAATACAGAGGTAACGGGGTAGCAGGTCTTTTCTTCCTCCCTGGACGTTACTGTCTCTTATTTTTATTTTGTTCCCTAAAGGAGAAACCCGTGTAGAACTTTAAAATAGATCAAATAAGCAGGTGCCTAGTCATTGGCAGGTTGAGTGGGAGTGAGACTGCCACGAACCTGTCCTGGGAACGGAGGAGGAAACAAGTTAGCAGGCAAAGAGCCAGTGAAATTTTGCAACTCAGACTGAAGAGCAGCTGTTGGAGGGAAAGGGGCTGAATCCTCATTCCATTCAAGTCAAAGGCAAAATTCCCAGTGACATCAATGGGTCCCGGATTTGGCCCTGTAAGAGGGGCCTTAAAGAGCAAGTAGAGCCATTAATAAAACGAGTGTGAGATTAAAATCAGTGATAAATCCACGAGCTGAGCTACTGAGCCACTTTTTCCTAATGTGTCTCAACAAGAAACAAGTCCAGAGCAGCCAGGAGGCGATGGTGACCCTGCTGTGAAGAAGCAGGAAAGAACATTTGGAAAATGGAGATTGACGCAAATTACTGCATCCAGATGACGTGTGTGAAATGTGCTAAGGGAATTGGTTAACGAATTTACTGAACCGTAGCTAATTCAGGGATTCATCTTGAAACGTCATGGAAAACTAACATGTGATGCTAATTTGACCCCAATGACCTCTCCACAGTATAGGGACTGGCTGTTTAGTCTGCTGCTAGTTGGCACTTCAGTGACCTGTCCTGGTCAGCAGTCCCAGAATTTGGCTGCTCTGCATAGAGCTGGCGAGGAAATGGTTGTCCCATCCTGTGAGAATTCAAGATTTGTCCCATCCCAAATCGGGGCAAAAGTTGAAACCTCTTTGTGAAGATCGAGTCAGCCAAAGCATTTCCATTTCAACCCTTAAAAAAACAAAACACCTAAAATTAACTTAGATTGTGAAGGGAAAGTCATTTCAACTGAAAGATGAAACATTTCAACAATTTCAAAACTTTTCCATTTTTTTCCCATATGAAAAGGCAATAAGAGCAGTGGGTTTTCAATCTTCACAAAGTGACTTGAATGGACAGCAAATGTGTCACTGCTCTAACATGACACAACTCAACAAAGGTGTCATCCTGCAACTTGATCTCACCCCGATGCACAACGCTCCTGCCTTACTCACACTGAGTGGTACCGTATTCTGATTTCAGTTTGACTCCTCTTAGAGTAAGGCACTGCTCAGTATAAGTAAGGAAAGCAGAACCTTGGGGATTGGTCCTGCTTTGAGCAGGGGGTTGGACTAGATGACCTCCTGAGGTCCCTTCCAACCCTGATCTTCTATGATTCTATGAACCTATGGCCCGACTGTGGTGGGAACATCAGAAATACTTAGAGACAGATCTTTAGATGAGAAATTCAGCTCTCAGTTCACATAGTTACTCAGTTAATGCCGCAGAGAGGTATGTACCACAATTGTTCTTAGCATCGGAGCTGCCTCAAGTTACTCTTGAATAGAGCCAGTGCGTTTGCTCAGCCCAAGGGAACAGCAGCTATGTGGCTCAGGAAAAGCAATTTAACATTCTCTGCAGCTTGAATGTAAATGAGAAAAATCTCTGTTTAGATTAATCTCATCTAAAGCTGGAATAAATTCATTTTTTCACATTAGCTATTCAAATACGTTGCAAAGAAAACAAACAGCAACAATCTCACCGCAGTGCCAGCCCAGATTGTAGTTTTCTTACTGAAAGATCAGGTCAAAATATAGCAGAACCGAAGTTTGTCCTGAGTACATGAAAGACATTTACTGCAATAAATATTGGAGGTAAAGAAGTTTTAACTGACAAAGATTTATTACATTCCTAAGAGCCTGTTCAGTTTCAGAAAGGCAGTTGCATGTAACTCTCTCCTCTGGCTCGGTCACCTGGGCCTTGCCTTTGTGTCGTACGGTCTCTGGTTCTGCTGAGACTTCCCAGAGGACTCAGATGAGTAAGGAGTGCAAGCCCTTTATTTCCCCTGTGCAGTGGGATATTCAGCCCTTGTCTCTATGAGCCAGGAGGCACCTGCCATCTGCTTTGCCTTTTCACACCTTCTTTTCCAGTGATATTCTTGCTGTTGGGTGGTTATTATGTGCATGGTAACACATTTTTAACTGAGTGATTGCTTGAAGCATGGCTCCCCTATCTCCAGCTTAATAAAATGTGAGTCAGAGAGCAACGACTACCTTGAACCCCAAAAGCCTTGGCTAGAAGGGAACTCTTCCATCTGTCCCTAGTGCTGGGTGGCTCCGGACCCTGTTTCCCCGAGCATGTCAGCTAAGCCTACTTCCCAGCGCTAATGTCATTGTCATTTGAACTCTGGCAGAGCTTAAGGGATGTCCACTGCCTCTTCCAGTCCAAGGCCCTGAGCCTGCAAACCATTGTGCACCGGCTTAACTTTACACATGCAGTTAATCTCCAAATGGGGCCATTTGCTTGCAGAAATCTAAGCACATGCATGACTCTTTCCAGGATCAGGTCCTACACATCCAATGGGAGACAACAGATGGATATGACAAATAGAGAGGGGGAGCAGAAATAACAGCAAGAAGATCCTGAGCAGTGTAACAGCACTCACAGCACACCAGCATCTTAGCCATTGTTGATTGTTCTGTGGGCATCACAGAGGGGCATTTTAAAGTTCAGTTTCTCCAAAACTTCTCTTGATGTCAGGGCTTGTCCTTGTTCAAAAAAAATTCAGTGAAGCACATTCTACATCTCAGCATGCAAATACACTCCGGCAGGACTTTGGAGGGGAAGAAGTTTAATTGTAGTCCTGGTCTTTAATGCCAAATAAATCCTTAACTACACTGCCTAAAAGCTGGGCTGCCAATCTTGTCAACATTTGCCTGGATTCTGATGATCTGTCCAATTCTCATTGCAACTAATTGCATAAACAGCAAGATAGATTATGATTTAGTGCTTAAGAGTAATGCGATAAAGCAGCCTTTACAGAGCAAACAGCAAAGTCTCCCTTCTGCTCCCAGTGGGTAGATCCAGAGCACCTGCAGTTTTATAGAAGTGTGTACAAAATGCATGGCAGAAAATTTCATGGAGCCAAAATTGCCTTTTTGTTGTCTACAGCCTAAATTTGCATGATGCTTAAAATCATGTATGACAGTGAGATCAATGGTTAAGTTTAGGCCTTGGATGTAAACAGTCATGTGCCTTGAAACCACCTGAGTTCCCTTTTCTTGGTTCTTAGTGGTCCTGCTTGCAGGCTAGGGGGCTGTGGGGCAGAGCAGGGCCAATCTGGAAAGACCCAGCTTACAGCAAGATGGGGTGAGTTGTGCCCCATTGCCTTAGGGAGCAGCCTGTTTTCTCACTCTCTGTTTCTGGCATTTTATATGTTGTGGCTCTGAATTTTTAGAACTAGTGTGACACTGCAACCTTCCAGCAAGAGTATTTATGTTTTTTATTTAATATCTCTGCATGTGTGCCGTGAATGTAACCAGTCACACTCACATGACACAGGACTGTATCCTGGAATGCAGTGACTCTGAAAAGGACTTTAGGGTCCTGTGGAAATCGACCAATCATGAGCTCCCAGTCAGATGTGGTGGCTAAGAGGGCTAATACAGTGTATAAGCAGGGAAACAGATGTTGGCAAACTAAAAAGTTCAAAAGAGAGCCATGAGAACGAGTCACAGTTGGGAAAAACTGCCTTACAGTGAGAGGCTAACAAAGCTCCATGTGTGTAGTTTATCCTAGAGAAAGTTTAGAGGTGATTTGATCGCAGTCCATAAGCACCTACGTGGGGAGAAGATTTCTCAGAATGGAGGGGTCTCTAACCTAGCAGACAAAGGCAGAGCAAGAGCCAGTGGTTGGAAGCTGAAGCTGCTTAAAAATTTATCCTGGAAATAAGGTGCAAATTTCTAACAGTGAGGGGTAGTTAACTAATGGATCAACTCACCGAGGGGTGTGGGGAGGGTTCTCCAGCACTTGGGGTGTTTAAATCGAGAGTGGATGTCTTTCCAGAAGATATGGAATAGCTCAATACTGGCAGGAATCCCTGGGTGAAGTCTCTGGCCCATGCTATGGAAGAGGTCAGAACACATGAGTGTCTCCGAGCTCGGTCTCCCCAGGGGAGCATGACCTTGATATGGAATCTTGTCATGAGGTTTTTGCAATCTTTTATCCATGCTCCTGATGTTGTTGTTATTTATCATCATCATAGGCTAACAGTTGTCACACATTTCTGGCCACTGCGCTACCCAGCTAGTTAGAAAGCCTTTCAGCTGGTTTTCTCGGGCTGTTGATACCATCAGACCCTGCCAATTTCTTGCCTTTGTCTTCTGCCAATTTTGATTGTGCAGGCAGCATCTTTAGTTCCGTGTAGAAATCCACAGGGCTAACCTTGGAAGTGATCGCAACCAGCATCCAGGGGAACAGAACGGACAGCAAGCTGGGGAAAACGGAAGGAAGAGCACAGCTGTTAGCATGGAGCACCCAGCTTCTCATCCAGCCCCTTCCTCAGAGCTTTTGCGTTAGCCCTACAGCAGCTCCAACCCCTCTGGGACCATTCGGAAGGATGTGATTTATACAGTCAGTGTCATCCTTTCCTTTCCTGTCTGTCCCTGTCTGTTCATTCCTCCCCTGCCAAGTAATGGGCTGCCTCACCCCTCTCCTCCCCATAGGGAGTTGTTATCCACCGGCTCTCCCTTAGCTACCTCACAGGACATGGCCTCCCAGCTTCCTTGTGCCCACAGATGCACTTGTGTTAATCAACCTGCTGTAACTGCAGAGACTCTCCTCTGAAACCATTAGGTTACTTCCGAGGGCCGTCTAGCCACTGCAGTTCTCCGCCTGGCAGATGTGGGTGACATTGGCTCCAGTCCTTCTCTGCTATAAAATTGGCCTTAAAGAGACCAGCACTTGAAAATGATCTCCCCGTTCTCTCACGCCCTGAGAAAACGTCATCATATTCTCTGTCCTCTGTACAGTGTAGAAGACACAGTCCTCACGTGATCGCTGCTCCACGGTTCCTCTACTTCTGTCTATCTGACTGTGTCAGCCTTAGGAGGTCACGACCATGGGCTGTAAGCACCAAGCTAGCTGATATTCAAACAGATGTGAATTGACAGTTCTCCTCCACCCATAACATCCCCCAGTCTGGTGGATTGTCTTGATAGGCGGGTCCCTCTGAATTGGCAAAAAGATTCCAGGCCAATTTCACGGCAAGGCAAATGGTTCAATAATATGTGACGCTATGAAATCTGGGAATGCGTCTGAATCCATTCCGGAACCACGTCTGTTCATCTGGCCAAACTGCAGAGCTGGTGTTTTCCTTCCGGAGCTGTCAGCCTGTTATTTACTTGGGACCTTTTCGGGGTTGCTCATGAGTGACTCACCCCACACAAGGGTTGATTTTCCAGTATACCAATAAGGCTTGTTGTGTAGCTCTCCCACGCCACTGCTGTGCAATCAGTCACTCTCCCACCTTGGATGAGAGGAGAGAGAGGAGCTTAAAGTGCTGACGGGGGGAGCTGCTGCCATCCTCACTTAATCAGATTGTTAAATATATGCAGAGGAGACTCGTGCCTCCACTGAGATGATGGGCAGAGAAGAGAGGCCAGGAGCAGTGGAGATTTAACCAGATCCAGAAGAATCCTAAAGAATATCCCACCAAAGTCGGCATGCGCAGCAGGATAACTTGTTAGTGAGTGAGAACATGATGTACCAGAACAAGTATTCTATGTCTTTGGATTTAAATACAGCATAAAAGTGCATCCCTCCGACACTACAGACACCCTGTCCTTGATCAAAAGCCACAGTACAGAAAGCATGTTTCTCTGCCCCCCATGCAATGACTTCCAGATGGCAGCACATGGGTCCGAATCTCCCACCCAGCAGAAACAGAAATCCCACGCCAGCTGCCTCGGCCCTCCCCAAATGCCTGCTCAAACAGTTGAGCTCCTCCAGCATGCAACAGATCGGGGCTGCGTCAGGGTCAGGAGAGTTAGAAAGAGCGGCCCTTGCAGCCAATGTGCTGCCTGAAGCCCCCTAGCTCTTACACTGTGTTTGGAGGCGGGGGGTGTCTCTCTTGGGAACCTCCACTGATCTCGCCTGCAGCAGTACAGCCTGGGGGCAGAGGAGAAATACAGGCCATGTCTTCACTAAGACAAAAAGGTGGGTTTTACCACATTAGTGAACACACGGGAAAGTCCTCATGAAGACGGGGCAGTCTGCAGTTTTCATGTAGTATCAGGGGCAGCCTTGTCCACACTAGGCATTTACCACAGTGCCATGTTGTAAAAGCCTTGTGTGGATGCACCCTTAGAGCCCTTAATGCTCTTGTGTTTCGATGGCACCTCTCATTGAAATAGGTCACAAATTGCTTTACAAACTTCGCTCACTGATTATCAACAACTCTGTATAGCAAAAACCCCCCAAAAACAGCACTGGGTCCACTAACACAATGCAGAGGGAATCTAGGTCAACAGAAAATCTTTAAGGCAGCTGAAACCTGGCCAAGACACCACAGATAGCTCCCCGGGTCTTTCAAACGTGCCAGGGGGTCTTTAAGGACCACAAATAGTCATAATTACATGCATGCTCTTCAGTATGAAAACCGAACAAGTCACGAAGAATTACATTTCATTTCCTGTCGTCCGTGATTTTGCTCACTCCAAGCCTTTGGAAACAAAAACAACGATGTTATATTTCAAATCCCTGGTAATAGATGGAAAGAAAAGAAGGTGACACATCTCCAGCAAACACTCCTGCAGTTATCAGCCGTCTCGTACCTTTCACAGTAATAGAAACCTAAAACTGCTGTCAATCAGAACAGGGTTGGCAGCTTTTGATTTAAAGCAACAGATATCGGTAAACGTCAATTTCAGCTGCCACAGTGAAATCAATAAGAAGACACATTGATCAGTAACAGTCAGAGGGAAAGCAGCCTCCCCCCGCATACTGGAGCAAATCAGGTGTCACTGCAGGGAGTCCTCTGCAGCCCCTCAGTCAGGGTCCCACTCATCATCCAGGAGTGTGTGAGCCCTTCTCAGGCAAGACCTGTTCAGCAGCACCACACAGCCAGTGGGGCTCATCCTTCTTGCAGTCCTGGCTGGGGGGTCTCTGCTTCACTGGGCCAGGACCATAGCCTTCTGTGCACCTTGCACCCCAGCGTCTGGGGCAGAGGACCCGTACCGCCCCGCTATCAGTGTTCGGAGCCCTCTGCAACCCCACTGCCAGCGCTGCCCTAAACCCAGACCCAAACCTACCCCCCTCCTTAATTTCCAGCATCTGTAAAAATAAAAATAGTTAAAAATCAAAAATATTCTTAAATAACAATCAATATTAATCATCGAAATTAGAAAAAAATTTAATTCTGCCTGCCCTAAGTTAGAGACCAAGCTAAGACCCCAGTCGTGCAATAACTTGCAGACGTGGTTAACATGACACAGGGTGAACAGGTTTCAGAGTAGCAGCCGTGTTAGTCTGTATCCGCAAAAAGAAAAGGAGGACTTGTGGCACCTTAGAGACTAACACATTTATCTGAGCATAAGCTTTCGTGAGCTACAGCTCACTTCATCGGATGCATGCAGTGGAAAATACAGGGGGGAGATTGTATAAACACAGAGAACATGAAACAATGGGTGTTACCGTACACACTGTAAAGAGAGTGATCAGGTAAGATGAATGCATCCGATGCAGTGAGCTGTAGCTCACGAAAGCTTATGCTCAAATAAATTGGTTAGTCTCTAAGGTGCCACAAGTACTCCTTTTCTTTTTACAGGTAAGGTGAGCTATTACCAGCAGGAGAGAAAAAAACCCTTTTGTAGTGAACAGTGCAACTGAAGTCCATAGAACTACTCAGAGGCAGGTCTTAATGTTCTGCACTAAGTCTTGGCAGCATCAAGGCCTGAGGGTTCGATCCTGCAAGGTGCTGAGTGCTGCCCAAGGGGAGTTGAGGGAGTTTAGCGCTTCAAGAGCCTGTTCAAATGAACATATCTAGGAACACAGAATGCTGCTAACTAGGCATTCAAGTCCAAGTCCACTCGCCCCCAGTTTCCCTAGGAACCTGTCTCTCTCGGGCTGGGAAGCTAAGTGTCTGACATCCCCTGCTGCTCCATCTGTTGATCAGATGGTGTATGGGAAGATTAACTAGCTGAGCACTTGGTCACTGTGGGCTGGTGTACGTGGCAGGTGGGAGACTGTGTCTGAGGAGGCTGTATATAGAGATCAGGCCCTGGATAAAGACGCGTATCCCCCATTGTATAATTCAGGAGCTGTTGCATTAATTGCTGGATTCACCATCAGCTCTGAAACGTATCAGAGTTTTAACTGTTATCTGACATTCCATCAGCTATGAAAGTCATCAGTCTCCATCCCGCTGCCCCGAGTTTTACCCTAGTTGTTCCTATTCCACTGGCTAGATGAGTGTACCCAAGGTGAAACAGCCTCTGCAGACTGTACAAAGTTTCTGCTCCACTTAAATCCTATGAGGGTTCAGAGTGGTGTGTGAACCTTGTGCAGAGGTGATTGTCACCCTGGGAGCATAGTTTCACCCCAGCAGTTATGTGGCCATAGGGCAGGTGAGGTCCATTCTCCACAGCCATGGGCTGACCCACCGGAGGGCGCATTTGGATGGATGTTGCTGGAGGTTAGCCTGGGGATATGGCGCTGGGTGTGTCTTAGTTTTGCTTATTTCAAATATGGAGTCAGCTGTTTTTAGTGCACCAGCCAAAGACATAAATAATCCCCCGGGCACCATGCAGGGTGAGTATGGATGAGACGTTAAAGCAAACACAGGACAAAACTCCCTACACCTCTTCTTCTCTAATTAATAACATTGCACCTTCTCCATCATTACCAGCTACACTGCAGAGTCCAGGACTGGCAGATCAGTGTTTTAGCCTGCCCAGTCTTTCACCCATCTGTCCATCACCCCTCCTTCTGCTGCCTGCTGGCCAAGTACCGGACAATGACCAGTAACTAACCAGGCCTTTCTCCTCGGTGTTTAGGGTTTCTGTAGTACAGATTGCTGTATGGAACGAGGCATTGTGTTATAATCACACTCACACAAATATGGGATTCAGGTTGGAGAGCAATAAATGGGTTCTGTTTTGTGAACTTCTCCTCAATGCCCATCTTCTTTTCTCAGCCACAGGGAGAGCCCCCTACAGCGTGGGCTGCACACCCTAGTGCTCCAAAGGCTTGGTCAGCTGGACAGCACCGGCCACCCCCGTGCTTCCCCCTCCGTCCCTGGTTAGAAGTTCCTAGCCTTTCCCTAGGTCCTTTTTACACAGCTATCAAAGTACTGCTGTGCTAAATATTTGGTTTTTTAAAATATGGTGTGAAGGCCAGTTCAGTCTAGGCAAAATCAAATATCAGATCAGCCTGTATCCTCAAGGCCTGCATTCTGTCCCCTCCCCTGAAGAATGTGTATATTAAACACACAAAACCCACATTTCAGCATGTTGCTGCCTTGTGCTGACTCTCGCACTTTCCTGTATCCCCAGGGAATGGAGAAGGAACTGATTTTGTCTCAATGTAAGGGCAATCTAGAAGCAAGTTGGTATATTTATTTAAATATCTGTACTCACTCCTGCCCCTTTTCAGTTTAAATTACTTGGGATGCCAGCACAGATGATGAAACGCTCTCTCTGTGGAGTGGTGCTAGGAACTCTGCAGGGATCTCTCTACTTGCTTGAAGGTAACACTATCTTCCAAAGTGTAATGGCAAATTAGCACCATTTTCTCTGATGGGATATGGAGGCAGGAAAGTGCACTGTAAATACAAGTGATTTTCATTGCCACTTGAACATCACTGGAAGCCTGATCTCCTGCTCTGTCTAGATTGTTATAGGATTATCTGCTCGGGTCCCCATCAATGCACTCAGGATATCAGTACTCACTGAACAGGTGAAAACTATTGTACATGGTAGATTTCTGGCACTTGTCCTGTAACCTTTGTAACAGGGTGGCCTGCCCTCTAAGGGCCGGAGAGCCTGGGGGTAGCCAACCCTGAGTCCTGAAAGAGGCACACCTGAGAGAGATCAGGTGATCCCCCTATAGAGGGAAGCTGGAAACTGCAATGAGGGGTGAGGAGAAGGGAAAGGCAAGGCCAAGCCAAGCCTACTAGGAGTGAGCAGATTCCAGCAGAGTCCTGGGATTTAGGACAATTAAGACTCAAGCTAGGAAGGGCTAGGAGTAGCCTGCTAAGATAGGAGAGACCCTTAGCAAGCAGGGGAGAGACTGCAGAGTTCTATAGGCAGCAAGACCTGAAATCAGGAAGAGCAACGCTGGCTTCTTGGACTTTAACTTGGGACTTTGAGTTTATTTTTGGTGAATAAACCCAGACCCCAAGGATGGGGTATTTTGACCACTGAAAAAGCAGGTGGAGTCTGTGAAAGGGCGCTCTGGAGGCAGCAGACCCTGTTACAGTGTTTCCCTTAAATTACTGTCCCTGTTCGCTGCATTTCTACATTCCAGCTACACTGCTAATGGGCTGTTTTGATTGCGTTCAGAGCTTGTAACTTCTTATGCCTAGTTCAAAGACTCTCTAGTAGCAAAACTAATGCTAAAACGTCAGAAGCAAGAAGTTCAAAGGCCTTAAAATCATGGATTATTATAAATAATGGTTTAATTCCAGAGAGGTTGTACTCACCTATCCTAATAACCCTGAACTGTGCCTACATTTCAGATTTCACATCAGAGAGTCCCTTTGTTCCCTTTTACTCTGATCCTGGATTATTTCCTGGAAACTCAAGGGCAGGAGATAAAGTCAGATGTAAAAATAACTATTGTGCTTTTATTTTAAGTGCCATTAATCTTAATTTGGATGAAAAGTTCAGGGTAATTTAGGGCTTCAAGCCACTTGCCACAGACAGAGGGCTGTTCTGTGAAATTTCATTAAATCCCAGGAGCTGCCTGGGCAGATCAGACCACTCAGGAGGTCAAAAGAACCTCTCTCTCCCGCAGTGCATTTGGCCTGGCTGTGCAGTGTTAGGGAAATGTCTTTGTGGGCCCTGAAACAACCAGTTTACCCCCATTCAATTGATCTTACCAGAGTTTCAGAGTCAGCGAAGGCAAATTCAAGCCCTTCTGGGCAAATGCGGCTCAGAAACAATACCGTGTGACTTATCTAGCCAGTACAGCTCGGTGAACAACTGCTCAGCGCTTTGCTAGTGCGTTAGGGTGTGCAAACAACAAATTTTTCCTGTCTGATCTAGAATAATGCAAATGCAAGGAACTACATTTGGATCCGGGATATTCTGTGAGCAGAAATAGACACTGAATGTGTCAGAGAAATTGTTATTCACCCCTGTCTAGTCAAATGGTAATAAAATCCCATACCCCATTGCCTAATTCATCCAGGCCGTTTTCCTCTGACTGACCTCCAGTAGTCGTAGATTGCATGTGTTGATTATAAATTGCATAAAGTGGAATTTCCTTGTATTTGTTTGGAATTTACTGTCCTTTAAATTTCAAGGAGGCATTGGTTGTGATGGATTTGAATATATTTAACCCTTATAAAAAGAAGATCTATATCTGGGCAAAATCTGCCATTACTCTATTGAAAGCTTCGGTGGCTCTAATTTACCCCAGATCCTGGGAAGCTGCAGGAACAGGGTGCTGCAAAAGGCACTTCTGTCCCCTCCCCTCAGCTATCACTGTGATACAAGTCCTGTGCTTGGCATGGTGAACTTCAGCGATAACTTTGCATGGCTGATTTCACACCATTTTTCATTCACTTTAATTCTGATTATAAAAATGAACCTGGAAGTAGCTTTACATCCATCCATGCTCACCTCTGTCCATCACGACTCAGTTTAGCCTGATGCAGTATAGTGGGTGAGGAGGTTTTGTGTACTCAAATCCTTGATGCTTTACAAAATCCTATTTGTGTTCTACAGCAGTGCAGATCTGACTGTGACCTGAGCTTTGTCTGACAGATCCTTTCTTTACTGACGCTCACCTCTGTGTGAAATTGTAAAGAGCCCACTTGAGTTCTATGCACCACTCGTTCCACTGACGGTCAGAAGGGGAAGCAGGACTTCTGTGGACCTAGATGGGCCTCTGGCTGGCTCTTAGCACAGGGGTGGATTTCACCCTTCGAGGATTCATGCTCATAAACCCTGGCTTTTCCAATGATCAGTGATATTGTGGGTGCCGTGCAATCAAACGTGACTGCAGTTGACATGGTGGGAGCTAGAAAGCACAAGAAAAATCTCTGCAAGGAGCTCAGTGACACCATGAGATGAGTGAGTCAGTCTGTCGGTATCCTTGAGACCAGTGTCGAAGCTGCACTTTGGTAACTGCTGAGCAGCGTGTAGATACTTGAGGGCCAAACAAGGGAGCGCAAGCACTTGCATATCCGATGTGGCTGATGTCTGCAGTTGTGAAGGAGTCAGCCGCATTCCCCAGTTCTAACACTAGAAAAGATCTCATCTGTACTGTGGTTAACCTTAAGTTTGGAGGATTTGGGCTCCAAATGTGCTTGTGAGATAGGAGCGGCGTTTGCATTACATTTCTCAAGTGAAGCGTATTAAGTACCTTCCCGAGCAATCACAGCTTTCGTGGGACGTGGTTTCCTGTTTGATTTTACTTTACCCTCCATTTTATGTAGCTGTTCTGCCACAGGCCATTTTACCCTGAGGATTGCAGCAGAATCAGACACAGTGTCTGAAATAGAGATTTATTTATGACCCATCTCCACAGCCAAACTGTGGGGATGTAGCTTTGTCTAATCTTTTCTGTCTTTTCGTTTGCATAACTTTTGCCAGAAGCTAGGAATGGGTGAGAGGGGATGGCTCACCTGTTCTGTTCATTCCCTCTAGGGAACCTGGCACTGACCACTGCGGCCATTGGTCTGGCTGTTCTGATGTTCTTAGCACAAGAGTGTACTGGTTGCATTGTCTAAACGAAACAGTGGTTTTATGTGATCAGAAGGTAGGAGATCAGCTTGGTTCGGCTTCTGTCTGCCATTGGGCACGCAGTACAGTACATGCATGACAATAGCAAGGAAAAACAGCAGAATCAATCTCTTCCAAGTACACATATTCGCTGATGTGGATTGTAAAATTGTAGCAGTTCACAGAGATTGAGCTACAGCAATACACTCAGCATGAGCAAAGAACCTTTCGAACCACATTTTTAGCGAAATAGACTCAAAGAGAAGCACTGAACTGAGCTGTGAGATGAGGCTCTTCGAGTTTGGCAAAAATCTCAGTGTCAGTCCATCAGTGCAGGGTCCTTATCGCTCTGCCATGATCAGAATGTTTGTGAGAGCGGTGGTGTGCTCAGTCAGCTGCTGTTCTCCCGGGGGTTGATTTAATGCTGTCAGGTACAGTGCCTAATTTCATGCCCAGAATTTTCAATGCATCTCTTTCCCCTCCCTCTCTTGCAGACATTAACTCAGAGGGGAAGAATGCTCCTTCAAGTTCCTACCCACTCGGCTCCGATGAACTCCCAAACAACACGACTGGCAAAGAGAAGGGCGAGCCCCCCCACACCACAGCTCACAACCTCGTTCAGTCAGGAGAAGACTTCTTCGATTCTGTGACTGAGAAGACGACTCCGTTGCCTCACAGAGATGTTCTACAAGAGCCAGCTTCTGCCCCTGAAGCCCACACAAAACAAACTTTCTCCTCCAAGAAGAAGCCACCTTCTCTAAAGCAAGTAAACACAGCAAGGAAGCATCTGAGACCCCAAACTACCCCATCAATGCTTCAGAGAGCTGCCTCTCAGCCAGAGCTGTCAGGGCCCAGGTCCTTCACCTCTGCTGAAGAGCCTCCTGCACTGGGGAATGGGATGACTATGGCTACGGAAGCCAAGCAAGCAGCCCCCGAGCTGCCATTGTGGGGTGGCAGTAAAGGACGCAGTGGCATGACCAGTCAGTCTCCACTGCAGATATCTCCTTTTACGTTATGGCCTTTAATCCGCCAGCCCACTTCCCAAAGCCCCGAGACAGTAAAGCAGCCTGTGGCTGCTGCGGCTGCTGTAGAAGGCGATCCCATCAGCCCCAGCGCTAACAAGACAAGCAGCGCAGAGAACGAGGTGAATGGATCTGCTTCTGAAGAAAGTCAAGAAACAACCACTTCCACCATCATCACCACCACAGTCATCACCACCGAGCACACGCCAGGTAAGCCCCACTCTCTGCACGGCCACAGCCCCCCAAGCCCCGAGCCGCAGGAGAGGCGGGTGGAGTTGCCAGGCCGTGAAGCGAGAGAGGACACACGTCCTGTGTCTGCAAATGCAGCATGCGCTTTTGGAGCTGCCCCTTCGCGTTACTGGTGTCAAAAATCTGCACCAGTCCGTTGGCGTGGCCACTGACAGGAGCAAGCTGCACCTGGCTCTGGTACGAAAGGCAGCCTGGAGTGTAATGCAGGAGATGGAGAGGGAGCCAGCGAGCAATGCAATGGCCTAGACACAGAGATTGTAACCCAAGGTCAAGTCTTGAAGGTGTCCTTGGGGATCAGGAAGGCTGCTCTAGTGGGACCAGCAGAACTTAGTGAATGTGGAGCAGGAAACTGAGGGTTTAGAATAACCCAGGCTAAAGCCAAGGAGGAAGTCTCTGCTCGCCAGGAAGCGCCTGGCATGCGCCACCCCCATCCATAGAGCGAACAGAGTTGCTCCAGCTCCCTGGGGTTAGCGCTCGTCTCTGCTGTGTGAAAGGGGCCCAGGAGCCAGAGGCCATGGGCTGCCAGCAGGGACCCACATGGTGATATCAGGGGTAGCCCACAGGGAAATAGGTTTGTTTCTAAAACCAGAGATTTTTCCATCTGTCATGGGGGGGGTCAACTCAGCGCAGGGACAGCGCCACCTCCTGTCACTCTGGGGAATTGCTCAGTCGGTTGACACCCCTGCCAGCAGTTACTCTCTGAATCTGCACCTCATCTCGCTGCAGGAACTGCAGCATCTTCTGTGATCAGCTCTCCGGCCAGGTCCCTACGTACATGGTTTCCCCTTCCGGGGATGTGTATCAAAGTCCCTGCTCACCCGCTGTCTCTGTCAGTCTTCCCGTTCACTGCCGCAGGGGCCGCTCCCTCAGTGGCTGGCAGGGGAACCCAGGCCTGTTCTCTACTCCGGGTTCTGGCTCAGGGCCCTCTAAACAGCAGCCCAGGTGTGGTTCCCTCCTGCACCCTGCTGCCTTTCCCTGAGCCTCTTCCTCACCTCCTGGCCCTCCCCACTCCTCCGGATTTGCCAGACTCACAGCTCCCTCCCAGGGAGGAGCCCTGGGCTACTTGTCTCTATAGCCCCCCAAACACTTCTCCTTCCTCCTGGGGAGTGACTGCAGACTACCTCCCAGCAGCGCCTCTGCTGCCAACTTCCTGCCTGTCCCCGCACAGGTGAGCTTTCCCCAGGGCTTTCCTCCCAGCCTTAATTCTCCCCTTTTCCATCCTAATTGGCTGATTGGGCCCGCTTGAGCTCTTGCAGGGCCAGTGTGGGGGTGCACCCATCACACCATCAGCAGGGCTGTTCTGAGGCCCTTCCCCACAATGAACAGTCCCTGGCTCTAGTGAGAGTCGTGTTGCGTAGGGGCGGCAGGCAGAGACACTTCATTGCGCACCTGTACCGAACCTTCCTCACACACCTCACTGCTGTTAGGATGTTACTAGCCTGCTGTCCTCCCTCAGGTTCAAGCTACTGCCAGTCAAATAATAACCAAACTTCCAGGTAGGCTATTAGAAAAAGCTTTGCAAGCTAAGGTCTGTGGGCCTGATCCAAAGCCCTTCGCTGGGAGTCGTTCCGTTGACCGCCAGTGGCTTTGGACCAGGTGTCTGAATGAGCCATGGTGTGAGGTGCATTTGAAAGGTGCGGGTGCTGTGCTCATTCCAGAAGCATTTGGATGGTTGGCACGGTCTCTCTGGCAAGAAACACGGCGTCATGGCCTGCAGTGAACCACCTCAGACAGGGTCACTGTTTGTTCGTATGCAGAAATGAAACAGGAGTGACTGCCGGAATCTGAGTCCAGAATAGACTTTGATACTGTCTCATTCTCTGTTTCCCTGTCGCTGGCAATTCGCCTGCAGAAGGGAACCTGCAGGAATGGTCTGGGCTTTTTTGGTCAGAGATCTCTTTTAAAGAAAGAAAAAAGAGGGAAACGAAATTTTTTCTTAGCTCTTTTCCCATCCAAAACCCAAAGTGGGACTGCCCGCAAGGCTTGTTCCTCAGCCAGTGGTAAGCTACCCACACTTCATTATTAATGCATGTGGCTTTGCCTCCAGTTATCTGCAGCGTGAGCTTCTACGACCCAGAAGGCTACATTGACTCGACAGACTATCCCCCACTTCCTGTGCCCAACTTCCTGGAGTGCACCTATAACGTGACAGTCTACACGGGCTACGGAGTTGAGCTCCAGGTAAGAACACGGTGGCACTTCGGGGCTGCTGTTTCCTCAGTGAGCCAGGACGTGAAGCTGCCATCATGGAATTAAAAGATGTTGTTGTTCTTGTCTTCCCATCTTGTACCCGTAAAACGAGTTTCGCTCTCCTTACCTGTGCAGAGAGCAGCCTGTGACAGAAACTGCTCGGCTGGTTGGCGCTGGACACAGAGCCCCCGAACTGCAGCTCTTCACTGCACACATGGTCACCTAGGGTGAAATTCATCCCCCCACAGCAGGCCAGCATTAGCTGTATGCACCCCATAGCCCCACTCCAGCACCAGGGATTCCCCACCCGTCCCATAGGGCAGCCGTCTGGCCGCTTTGATCCATGTAGGCTAGGACAAAAGAAACAGTGTCATCTCAAGCATGCGAATCAGTGGCAGGCAAAGAGTGGGGGAGCAGAGGCAGAGATGCACAGGGAGAAATCACCCAGTTCCCCCTGCCTGAGGTAGCAGTGTTGGGTCAGCCTGGGTCTGATACTGGAATCTCAGACTCAGTATGTCAGTTCCAAGCTGCAGGAAACTCCCCGCTCTGCAGAAGGGTTTTTCTAGGGTTCTACCCAGCAGCCGCTGCGCTTGTTCTTTGGGGCAGCAAGGAGAGGAACACACACACAGAGCATGGAGGAAGGGCGACACTTGTAACTGAACACGTGCACATTAACACAGATCCTGGCAAGCAGGGGCATAGACGCAGGGCTGAAATCCTGCCCCGGAAGGCAAGGGGCTTGTCAAAGCGAAGGGGCCCGCAGCTCATCCAACACCAGCCAGTCAGCCCCAGATACGGTGTCGCTGTCACTACCACAGCTGCCATCCACGGAGCTCGGAGTATTTAATAAGCCAGAACAAGTGAACAAATACCTTGTCCTCCAGAGCACCCTGCAGCCAGACTTCTCCATGCACTGCACAGCTACCAGCTCATTTGCCTTCCCACCCTGCTGAGAACCAGCTCTGCCTCATTCCCAATTTACAGATGGGAAAACTGAGGCATGGAGCGGTGAAGTGACTTGCCCAGAGTCACACAGCAAGTCAGTGCCAGAGTCCCAGTGCCTTAACCACTAACCCCAGTCCCGGGTGAGCACACACATCATAATCGTGTGAAGGTTTCACACGCCGCAGCCTGCAAGTAAATCAAAGCTTTAGCAAAGACGAGGGCACTGTGCAAACCAGTGGCTCAGGGTGCCTGCACTGTCACGTGCCCTGGTGTAAATGAAGCGTGCTCCCGCTGAAGTCAATGGCCCTGACTCGGGACACGTTTACACGGGCTTTGGTTTTGTCAAAGTTTTCCCAGAAAATTTTAACTTTTTGGCAAAAAAATCAAACCCAAATGTTTCCATCCAAAGCCTGATTTGGAATGCTGCTGCAGTGCCTGATGGGAGTCGTAGGTCAGGCACCTCGTGCTCCTGTGCTCATCTACTGGCCAGGATCCTTGGCCAGACTATATCTCCCAAGGATCCTCGACAGTTTCCCCTGTTGCTGATCTGCTGCAGTGCATCATGGGAGTCCCATGGCTGTGGTGCATCACAGGAGATAGAGCCTGACCAAGGAGCCCCGCCCATAGGGGAGAACGGGGTGAGGTACCGCCCTGCAGTGTTTCCAAATCAAAATGTTGGGGGTTTGGCCAAATCTTTTTGATTTGGGGGTTTGTTTGTTTTTTCATGAAAAGTCACAATTTTCCCTGAAAAGTAAATACTTTTTGAAAAAAGTTTGGCCTAGTTGAAAAGTCCAAGAAGAATCTTGATAGGCAAATGTCAACTATCCCTAGTTTCTATCGTTCCTGCTTCGGGTAATTTTCACTTACACTGGCCATTCCATGCAGATTGGAGAAAAGAACAAATTCCTTTCATTCTCATGCTCAAATAAATTGGTTAGTCTCTAAGGTGCCACAAGTACTCCTTTTCTTTTTGCGAATACAGACTAACACGGCTGTTACTCTGAAACCTGACATTCTTACTGTGTCCATCAATTCCCCTCACCCCCCCCCCTCGCTCCCTGCCTTATAGCCCCCAGGCTCACTCACTATGTGCTAGCTGGGAGGGAGGATCAAACCATCAAGAGCACTGGACCTAAGTTTCAAACTCTTGTAAATTATCACCCTTGCATTCCAAAGAAGCTTCCTTGCCCTAGGCAAACAGAAGCAGACTAGTAGAATAAACTCCTGCCTAACGTGCAAGGTGAACAATATACACAACTCCAGCTGCAACTACACATAATGTTCATCAGGAGTTGGCTAGTGTTTACCATTTATTGACCACCAATTCTGGCCAGCTGTATGTGCCACTTCCCTATTTCTCACCTGCCTTATGGTCATATAGATTATTTTGCCTGGTGCAGCTGCTACTACAAATGAGTCTGACATAGCAAAAACTCCAGATTCTTCCTAATCCATGTCACAAATAAACTACAGAAGGGAGCTGGTACAGTTTTATCCCCGGATAGATCAAAGCTTTAAAATACCATCCAATTAACTTTAACACGGGGACTATGGCAAGCAATTTATTTCCCAAACAGACAATCCTGCCTTGGTAGCTAGGAGAAAAATAAAACGCATTCTCTCCAAACTGACTGATTGCTCTTCCTTTGTTCCCCAACTCTTAATGGGATGGGCTGTGAATGGCAGCTCCCATGTGTCAAGAGAACCCAACAGTTCTGCTATTCTTAGGTGCAGAGATGACGCCCTAAAAATCCCCCTATTATGTCTGTGACAAAAATCCAGTACCAGGAAAATGCACTATTTCCAAGTAAGAACATGTGTGCCTCAAAGGGCAACACACGCCAGGGGCCGCACCTTTTGTTCACGTGCAGTACTGGAGCGTCTCTGATAGCGGTCACAAGGGGTAATCACATTCACCAGCGTGGCCCTTAATCCTCAGGAGCAGAAGAAATAAACGTGTAGGCCACACTTGACAAGATAGTTATGGTAACTATGTGTAGTATACACCCAAAGGCCCTGATTGGGATCTGGACGCCATGGTGCTGGCCGCTGTACGGGCACAGAAAAGAGACACACCTGCCCTGACGGGTTTGCAGACCATGGAGTCTGCAGACATAGTAGCGTTATTATGATTTAGCATTAACAGTCACAACCACCCCATTGCGCTGCATGCTGTACAAACATAGTAAAGGCCAGTGCCTGCCCCAAAGAATGTTGGTCATGTGACAGATGTGTCAGGCCCACTGTTTACACGGCACGTTTCCCTAAACCCAGGCCTACATCCAGCGTGGTGCTTAGGGACTACTCGTGTGGTTTAAGTTAGGCATACACTTAAGTAGCTTGTTGGATTGGGGCCCCTGTCTGGCCAATTATGGAAGTTCCTGCAGGCACAATTAAGGCACTGGAGAAATATATTTAGCCCAGGTGCTCTGATTAGGGGCCATCCCACTGGGATCAGCCGCAGAACAGCGTCACTGACGCTGCATGGACACAGCTCTCCTTGCTTAGCGTGTGCAGCTGAAATGAGCTGTTCCAGGGAAAACGATGCTAATGTTTCCCTGAGTTAGAACCATCCTGGAAGCCTGGCCAGGTAACTGATAAATAAGCCCCATAAGGAGACGAGCAGTCCATACTTGTCCTTGAAACGTGATTAAAACAACATCAGCATAGTCTGTGCACTAGACTAGAGTTCTCCTCGGGACCTTTTTCTTCTTCAGTTTTTCAGTGTTACAATTTGTTTCTTATTAAACTACATCCACTTTTAATCTCTGTAATTAGCAAAGTGCATTCAAAGGAACGGGAGAGCCTGTTCCCATCGTTATGTGTGGCTGGACTGAATGAGAGGGCTGACCTTGTTGCAGCCTGATGGCGCAAAATGAATGCGTGATGGAAAAGGTGTTCATGGAATTAAGTGTAGCACGGTCATTAAGTGGAGCGAGCATCAGGGCAAACACTGAAACGCTGGCATTTTATGCATATTTTAAAAACTTTTCTATAACAATAACTCTGTTTTCTGAATCGAGAAGGTGCTAAAGACAAACTGTTCTGCTGTAAATTTGCCTCCCATTGTAGTCCATCCAGTGACATCATTTCCTGACCTTGCTCCATTGTAGGTCAGGGTTTTAAAGGAGCATAAAATTAGCCTCTCCACCTTCAGAACTCCACTTTTCACTTTGCTGATACTTCTGAGGCTCTTAGCCATTACATTACAAAAGCAGATCTTCGTTTGCTGAGCATAGCCTTGCCTGGCTCCGGTCATATATCTGCTCTGCACAGACAGCCTTCATTTCTCACCAAGCTGTGCACAGGTCAGGAGTCATGGCTGCATGGCACACAAGTACACCCAGATCTGCTAAGCCACTGCAGGTCTCTGAATGTAAAGCAAATCAGTCACTAGGTTTGAATGCACAAATAAACAAACACTCAGACTATGAGACGCCTTTGATTAACCTCCAAACCAAGGGCTTTTGAGACAGGGCTAATGGGGCTGAAAATATGTCCCAAGTGCTTTCATGGGTAGAGATGCCATCCAAGGGCTAATCATGATTAAAGATGTATAGGAGGAAGCAGGCTGTCAGCTCCATGGTGAGATGTCAGTGTTTGGGCTGTCCCTGGCCCACAGCCCCTCCACTCTCAGGGGAGCACTGTGGTCTAATGATACAAGCACAGGAGATCCTGAACTCTAATCCCAGCTCTCACACCAACTCCCCATAGCCCAGAGTGTGTCATTTCCCTGCTCCATGCCTCAGTTTCCCCATCTGTAAAATGAGGACCATTGTCTATTTAAATGCCTCCCTTGTACTGGTATTTTGAGGATTAATTATCCAGTGTTTTAAAGTGATCAGCAGATGGAAAGTGCCAACTAAGCATCATTTATTATTTGCACAGCCCTTATCAGAAGCTGTTGAGGACGGGGTTGTTTAGCCACACACTAGTCATGGAAGAGAAATAACATGGGATTTTAGGATGGCTTGAATGGCTGATCAAAGCACTCATGATGATTATCTGTACCCATCCCTGAGGGATCCCAGCCTCACACATCTAGTCTGAAGGAGGAGAGCACAGCGCAGCGTGACGGCCCAATGAAAAGATTAATGGCTTTCCTGCTGCTCCCTCTTGTTTTGCCAGCCTGTCATTTAGAATCCCTTCCATCCTCTTTTAATTATTTTACATGTACAGATGCTCCCAGCTTCACCGGCTACAAAGCTAATTACATGAGTCAGGTGCAGAAATAGTGCAATGTCATTTTTCCCCCCACCATGCAGTCACTCGTGCTGGTAATTGCTGGCATTTAAAGTGATTTTGATTGAATTCCTGACTCCTGTAACGGAGAGAAGCAGAAGAGGCCTTGCTGAAAATGATCACAGCAGTGGAGTGGCAGGGGAGAGAGACAGAGAACCCCACCTAGGATATTGGATATTAGGAAACACTGTTTCACTAGGAGGGTGGTGAAGCACTGCAATGCGTTACCTAGGGAGGTGGTGGAATCTCCTTCCTTAGAGGTTTTTAAGGTCAGGCTTGACAAAGCCCTGGCTGGGATGATTTAGTTGGGGTTGGTCCTGCTTTGAGCAGGGGGTTGGACTAGATGGCTTCCTGAGGTCTCTTCCAACCCTGATCTTCTATGATTCTATAACACCATAAGGGCTGCATCCGCTAAACCAGGCAGCCCCCATTCATGTTAAGCAACTCGGCCGTGGCTCCTGGTTTGGTTTCTAAGTGGCTTTTGTGCTGCTGCTGGGTTCCCTGGGCTGGAGACTGCACAGCCAGAGCGTGGGCAGCAGCCGTACAAACTCCCTCCCCCGGCCTGGAAGGATCGCCGGGCGACAGAAGAGCGGAGCGTACGTCTGCACGGCAGCTGCTAGACGTGGCAGATGCTGTAGTGGGGACGCTCCCTGCATTGCGGAAGGGTTTTCTCCGTCGAGGTAGGTGATCCACCTCTCCAAGAGGCAGGAGCTGGGTCGGCAGAAGAACTCTTCCGTTGATCTAGCTGCATCTACAGCGGGACTTAGGTCAACCTGACGACAGCACTCAGAGCACAGGCGTTTCCATAGCCCTGAGCGAAGTCCCTCGGTTGACCTATGTTTTAGGTGTAGACCAGGCCTTAGTTCCCTGCCCACTGCCAGCTTTGGCAGCCTTCCTGAGCGCGTCCGTGGAGAGACCAGGCACTGCGAGTTGCGGCAGAGGCTTTGTGGCAGGGACACACGCGCACACCTCGCCAATGCAGCAGAGCTGTGGTCCATATTTAGGACTGGATTCCTCAGCCGAACCCCTATGGACAGTCCAGAGGATTTAGGGCCTGGTCCAGCCCACACCAGAGACAATGGTCAGGCCTAGTGGTCAGAGCCAAGAGCCAGAGTCAGGAGTCAGAAACCAAGCCGGGCTGGAGCAGGGCAGGGAACATGGCAGGCAAAGGAGCGATCCTGGGTGCGGGAGTCAGTGCTGGGCAGCCACAGGCCACGTGCGCCGTCCTGGCGATGCCGCTCAGCCACGCTGGTGCTGCGGTTAGCCAGCTGATCCCAGGCCTCGCCGCAGGCCCTCATTTCTGACAGTGGGCCCCAACGGCATTGGGAACTGTACCTTTAAGTGGTTTAGCGGCCCAGACAGGAAGGCTGGGGGGGGCGGGTGCTGCCGAAGCCTGTGTTCTGTTCTGCGGAGGCACTTGGGGACTACATCACTGAATAAAGGGGATCTCTTCCCAGCACCTGGGGCCCGGCGGGGTTACTGAACAGCACAGCCCCTGGCCCATCGCACACTGCTGTGTTCTGCGCTCTGGAGCAATGGCCTGGGCAGATCACAGAACAAAACACTGCCCTTTGCCCCTCATTAGCTCTGCTGGAGCGGTAGCATTGACAGGGGAGTGTCCAGTTCAGAAACACACAGGAAAAGATCTCCCTGGTTAAGCCTTTTAATGGCACCACAGCGGCAGCAGTTGAGAAGGCAGAAAAACTGAAGCTGAATTTAAACAAAAGCCCTTCTCTGTGCTGCCTTTGGATAGAGTATAACTCGTTAAATGGGTTGGCAGAAGGAAAAAAATCCCGAAGAGTAAAGATTCATTACTACATTAATAGCATCTTGTAATATAGATTAAGAGACAAAGAGCAGCGTAAAAGAGAAAAGCTAATTACCATGTCTCTGTGCTGAAGTTAAAAAAAGAGAAAGAAAATGAAAGTCCCTGGCGAGTTCTAATAACTTCTCTCGAGCAATTTGCTCCTGCACGTGCCCCTGAATGGAGAACCCCTCTGCACACCTCAGCCGCTCTGTCATCCTGGCCTTCCTCCATCCTGATCCCATTGATGTCAATGCAAACTTTCCCATTGACTTCCGTGCCCTGTGAATCCGGCCCTTAATGAATTAGAGGGGAAATTCCCCTCTGTGCAGAGAGTCAGCATGAGGGCTAGGTACCACACACGGGACTGAAGCAGGATTTAAGTGGTACCCGGCCTTGCAGAATATAAGTGGCACCTAACTAGGCTTTGTGCTGGTGCTCTGCCCAGGCGTGAATCTCACCTTATTAGACGTTTCAGACCCCAGTCCTCCTACCGAGCCCACTGCAAGCAGCCCAGCACATCAAGCCCTGAGCCATGACATGCTGCAAATTAGCTCCCAGCATTGCAGTGATAAGGACAGAGCAGCTAATTATAATAAAATTACATTTATAAAAAGAAAAGGAGGACTTGTGGCACCTTAGAGACTAACCAATTTATTTGAGCATAAGCTTTCGTGAGCTACAGCTCACTTCATCCGATGAAATTGGTTAGTCTCTAAGGTGCTACAAGTCCTCCTTTTCTTTTTGCGAATACAGACTAACACGGCTGTTACTCTGAAACCTTACATTTCTAAAAAACTCTTGACATTTCTTGGCAAGAAACATCATTTCCTTAAAGAGATTTCAGCTGAAATGTAATGGTGTTTGGGTGTTTTCTAGGGGGGCGAACAAGCCTGTTAGTTTATGTTGGAAGGATTCTTCCCGCCACACCCCTCCGCTTCCCTGTCTTAATGGCAGATGTTCCAGGAGCTTAAATTAGTTCACTCTTTGATTTCCCTTTGCAGTTCCTGGCAGGAAGCTGCACATATGGTACCTTTCTTCCTGGCTGATGATCTCTGGCACAAGGCCACTGTATCAATATGTTGCTGAAAGTTATCCCAGGCACAGAGGGGAGTCCCAAGGACAGATGCGGTTTACCTATCTCCCAGTGATAAAGGAGAAATCTGCTTCAAGAGAGCAATAAACCCCCCTGGCTCTTTCTTTCACCTTCCCCCCTAAATACCAGTCTGAAATTTCTCCTCTGCAGACAGGCCCTGAAAACTGGGAAAGCAGCCATAAAGCAGAGTAGCTCAATTCTCATGCTGCTCCAATGACTGTTCCTTTAATATTTCCCTTCTTAATTTGTCAACATGACTTTGGGGCTGGCCTTCACCTGACAAACCTGGTTTGGAAACAGAACCATCCTTGAGTCATTTCAGCACAATACACGGCAGGAAGACTCTGGATTTTTTCAGTGATTTAGAACAGACACAATGAGCTAAATCCAGACCAGGTGAAAACCCAACAGAAGTCAGTGGCGTTGCATTAACTTATGCAAAGGCTGAGTTTGGCTGTGTTCGTATCAGCTATTCCAATTAATTCACCCCTAATCAACAATGAATTAATGTTTAAATCTGAGCACAGGTCTCTATCTGCCTAGAGGGTTTTTTGTGCTGTGCTTTTCATTGGGGCGTTTGGCGCTGGAGACTGGAACAAACAAGGCAATGATGTGTACAAGTTAGGCATGTATTTCTTGCATGCTCATGTGCGCCTGGCTTGTGTAGGAATTGCGCTCTCAGTTCTTGCCTCTCGTCTAGGAAGCCCAAGAAAACGTTAATTGTCCCCCACAACAAGCACACATGCAGGAATCTCCAAACCACCCCCCCACACACACACGCCAATGCCTGGCACAGAACCCTAATGTTGCTCCCTCCCTTCTGAGAGCCCCCTGGATTCAAGTCTCCTCTCCCACCAATTTCACAATGGTTTCAATGAGGTGCCCCCTGATTTACACTGGGGTCAGGGAGAGGAGCCCTCCAGGGAGCGTGTCAGGGAGCCAGGACCCAACCCATCACAGCCTCAGTAAATCAAAGCCAACCCATTGGCCTGAGTCTGGAAGGGAAGTGGAACCACTGGGGGCCATGCATTCCCTGCAGCTAATGTGACCAGAGGGAGTGCACCAGGGGCCAACAGCACCCCGGGGTGTCTCCAATTGAGACATCACCCAGGCAGGGCTCACTTTGGCCAGATCTGGAGCCTAAAGAGAACTCCGCAAAGACCTAGCCGGGGCCCATTTGGTCAGCCATGCCTACTAGGCCTGCAGAAGCAGTTTGGGAAGGAGAGAGCCAATATCACCACCATATTGTGAGCAGAGGGGACAGGCCCTCATTGCCACGCTGGTCCAGTGGCTAAGGTGATAAGACTCAGGAGACCCAGGTTCAACTCCCTACTCTGCCTCAGACTTCCTGTATAACCCTGGGCAAGTTACTTAGCCTCTATGCCTCGGTTTCCCCATCTATAAACACAGGCCAGATTGCAAAGTGCTTTCACATCTACAGATGAGAAGTGCTGCAGGGGAGTCAGGGATCCTTCTCCAACCAAGCAGCTTTGCCTCCCGCTGGCTGGCTAGGACTTGACCTCAAGTAGCTGGTGCTCCCAACGCTGGCCAGGCACTGGGAGAGCCAGCTTGCCAGCGGGGTCTGAAGTGCTGAATGATGCTGAAGGTGACTTGGATAGGGATCACAGCCTCTCTCAGGCCAGTACAGTTGCTTTTGTTGTTCTGTTTCCAGGCTGAAAAAGTGAGCCACCAATTTGTTTTTCTTTGAAAAATTAGAGCTGAAAGCAGCCCTGGACGGAGTTTGTGACTAGTCCTATAAAGTGCAGTATTGCTCAGAACCAGCAGACTAAGGGCATTGTCTCCTCAGCCTTCACAGGGAGCAATGTGGCTGTTGACAGCAGGGCCGGTGTGCAATGCCTGGCTGCAGCGATCAGACTGGTGCCATCGCTGAGGGCAGTGGGCAGCTTGCAGAGCCCTTATAGCAAAGCAAAGTGGCTCTGGCCTTTGTCCCTTCTCTCTAGCATGGGGCTCCTCCGGTGCTAACCCAGGCGGCACCCAAAGGGATGATTTGCAAGGGCACAAAGGGCAGTTTAACGCCTGTTGACGCTCAGTGGGACTGGAGCATCTAACTGCCCTTTGTACCGTTGACCCCTCCCCTTAAAGGACCTTCACTGGCACATCCAAGCCCTGGCTATTAGGAATCCATTTCTCAAGCTACCTGGTCGCAAGAACCATGACCCCAGTTGTGCTTCTTCCTTTAATCGCTCCCTTCCCACCCCCAGCTGGGGTTATTGCACCATTTTCTCCCCTGGGTACAATGTGCGTTGCATGGATGTGGACACTCGGACTATACCCACATCCACTGGCATTCAGTGAAGGCAAATGCTGCTCTTTTTTATAGTAGGCCTCTCTTTTCTGTGCTGGAGTCCCATCTCACATGGAACACCCTTGGAAGTCAGTGGCCCAAATTCTCCTTGCCTTACTGAAACAGATTAACCTATTGACTGCAAAAGGGCTACTCGCATCAGGAAGACTAGGAGTAAGTTGGCCGTTTTCTGCATATAATTCTTGCCTATTCACTGCTGGTTAAATTTACCCCTGTGCAACAGCTCAGCACCCAAACTGATCTCCCACTTCTGGTCTGAACGGGGACAGAAGTGGCAGCGAGGCCTTGGTGAATTTCATCATTCCTGGGCAGGTAGTTAGGTTCACAGATTCACAGGGGCAGATCCCCCACTGGTGACATTGACTTCACTGGAGCTGTGACAGTCTACACCAGCTGAGGTGTAGAAGACATTGATAGAAGACATTGTTATGTCATATCCTCTGACCACCTGCATAATGCAGGCCAGAGAACCTCACCTACTGTTGTCTCCATGAAGCCCATCAATTCTCTCTGAGCTAGAGCATAGCCCAAGCTTGACGTTTCAGCTGAGTTCATAACTGTACTCCCAACTTAAAATGCTAGAAGAAAAGCTCCTGTTTCTCCTCATTTAATGTCTGCTGAAAACTTTCTGCCCTTGGCCTTTCTCACAATTGCCTTGCCTACTTCCTCACTTGCTTCCTCTAAAATGGGACCCCTTCTAAACTAAACTCCTGCTCTCCTCACTTTATCCTCCAGTCCCTCCCGCCTCCCAGGGGTTCCAGCGGCACTCGTTCACTCAGCGCACAGCCTTGAAACTTAGGACTTACGCTGGGAGGTTGCTGCTCATGCATCATAATCAGGAAATCTTTAGTAACCTGGTACAGCCGAAGAGCCTGGCAGCTACAAACTACACTGGACACAAGCTCTTGGAGAGCCTCTGTACTGCAGACAAGTCTGTTCAGAATGACAATAAGGGAGCAAGGAGAAAAGAGGAACATTGATTTTCTACAGCTCTCGCTTTGCCAGCGTTAGGGCTTCAATGAGGGAACATTGTGAATACACGAGAGGGGTTGAAAGGCATCTGGAAAATTACATAAAATATGTAAACTTCAGGGTCCCCATCCAGCCATGCTCTTAAGCATATGCTTAATATTAAGCAGGTGAATAATCAAGTTGACTACTCACCTGCTGAAAGGTAAGCACATGCTAAGCACAGGGATTACCTGGATCAGGGCCTCAAGGCATATTTTCCTCCTGTGTTTAAGGGGTCCAGTGAGAAAAAAACAAGGCTCTGTTCTGAGCTTGATTTGCACATATACCCCCTGAGACTGGACCTGTTAACCTTGCTTATGCCAGGACAGCTGTACAGTCTATGCACCAGCTTGCATTGTCACATTACATGAAACCCATCTTTGTTTTTAAAAATTAAACCAAAACTTCTCCTGGTTTCTTTCTGGTCAGAAATGGTTGTTTTCTCACGCAAGGTCTTCTCCAGCATCTATCAAAGTCAATGGAAAGGTGCCCACGCACGGCAGCAGGAGTTGATTGGGGGCCTTAGACAACAAAGGCAGATTTTTAATGGCACAAGTGACTGGCTCTTTTTCAAAGTCAGTGGGAATTGGTCACCTCACTCTACCGGTGCCTTTGCAAATCTCCCCCCAGGGCAGCAAGGCAGGAAACAGATACTTCTGCTTGGGGCCAAGGAAGCCACATGGTGAGAGTTTTAGAATGTGTACTGCCCTCTCTCTACTGGCCAAAATATGTATCCATAATACAGTGTACGTCACCGTCTGCTCCTATTCAGCAGTTGCTCTTACGGCTAATCAGGCAAAGGGCTGTGTTCTTAAGTCGAATATCTGCAACTCAGATCTGCCCAAAGTGCTGTGTGGACTCACTGGCCTGCTGGTGATTGTTTAGAGGGGAGGTAACAGGTGAAGAAGTGCTTTGCATCCTTCAGGCCCAATCCTGTGGTCCTGAAGAGGGTGAGGATTTGGCACTTTCTTGGAACTGAATTAGGAAAGGGTTTATGGGTGTTTGGGGAAGGGAAGTGGTTTCATTGTTAATCAGGTTTGGTGTCATTTCTTCTGAGGAAATCTAGCTCCTTGCAGCCAAGAGATCAAAAGACTCAAAGTGCTGCAAATTGCTTTATGAGGCTCCTATCAATGTGCTATCCAAGGGCTGCTGGGGCTCTTGCCCTGGCTGTTACAGCCCATCTGCTGGTGCTGTGAAGATGATCATTCTTATGCGATGAGAAATCAAGCAAATTTTATAACAACAACAACAAATTCTTCTAGTCACCACATCCTCACAAGCCCATGCAATTAGAAGCTAATGTTTTGGGAAGTGCTAAATATAGGGCCTTGGTCTTCACATCCTTAAGAAAACAAATGGCAGCTGTGGGTATCTCACTGCTGAAATACCAGCCTCTTTATTATGCTAAAAGAACATGGAAAACAAAAGTGCGGTTACTTGTTAGCTACCAGGTTCCAAGCACTAATTAAAAGGCCTTTCTACTGCTCATTGAAAATATTAGCTGCTTTATTTTCTGTAAATAGCCATCTATGGAAGCAGAGGTACCTACAAGCAGATGCCTTGTGCAAACAGCTAATTGTAAACAACAATTTAGCTTACAAAGAAACCTGCTTTTCTCTCAGCTTTTCTGGGCCACCTATTTCAGTCCTAGTGCTGTTGCTTTTGCACTTTCTTCCCCGGGTAGAAGCTAGACCTTCTTATGCTACATTCACGCAGTGCAGTTTGCATTTTCAGAATTCTCTGTCACTGACTTTTAACTCCTTCGGGCTTCCTCTATAACCAAGGCCATTGCTGGAGGAAGTCACTTCCTGCTAGCAGCATTGCAGTGATTCCAGCAAGATTAAATAATAAGCCACATTTTTCCTGTTGTAGTAGCAAACCACACCAGGAGGCGAGGGAGACTGTTGTATCATTCAGCAGTGATCACTGCAGGAATGGAACCAGGGGCTGCACTGACAGGTCTCTAGTGAGCCCGGCCTAGTTCGCCTTGGCTTGGTTGCAGGGACAGTGACCTTTAAGGAGCCGGGGGGGGGCTTGTAAGAGCTCCATGACTGTTGCAGTTGGCTCTGTAATGTTTGTGCTGTGGGCACTTTCCAGAGGAGACACAACAGCCCAGATGCCCAGGGCAATGGTGTAATTACTGGCAGGTACCCTGTGGGCACTGGTCAGCCATTGGCATCTACAAATGTAGGAGTTCTTTGCATTGCATCAAAGCCATCTGGTGCAAAGAGCAGACACTAGTCTCAACGCAGCCCTCTGCATGGGGCAATGTCACACAGTGCTCTGGCAAAGTTCAGGTTCCTTCCCTTGAAAATGTGGCCCTGTTATTTAAAGGCCCCTGGGGTGCAGCTTCAGGTTACAGCAGGTTTGCCCGAACCAACGCAATGGCACTTCATCCCGGGGCAGATCCTGTCACAACGTGATGAAAGCTTTCTGTAGGCAGGGCTGTAGAAGAGGAGGGATGTGCATGGAGAGCAAAGGGGCTGGCTGAGACAGAACCTGTCCGAGAACATCCACCAAGCTCAGGCTAACCCCATGGAGGGAAGTCAAAGCACAGCGAGTTACTCTGGAAACGTAACAAAATGCACCTTCTGAAAGCAGGAGCTGACTGGGAGTGCAGTGATGAGATCATGTGCATTGCTTAGGGGTGATGTGCTATTCTGCCTACTAACTTCCAGTCACATTATCAAATTTGTCCTCTTCTGTCACTCAAATAATTAATAGCCTTAAAGTATAACACACTCCCATTCACCATACGGGCACCTCTCTGAAGCAGCTGTCCTCCTCTCCAAAATCTCAGCTTGCTTGCTTGGAGTCCATAGCTGTTCTGATGATGAAGAAAACCTTAGCCCTGGGTGCAACAGAGTCAGCTGGAACTCTCCCTGAGCACTACACATTCCTCCAGTTATCTCAGCAAGCGGGTAACTCAGATGCCCTGTGACCATACAGCCACAGAATCACAGAAGTGTAAGGCTGGAAGGGACCTCAAGATGTCATCTAGTCCAGTCCCCTGCATTGAGGCAGGAACAAGCAAATCTTTTTCATCCTGACAGATGTCTGTCTGTCTCTGTCATAAATATAAAGGGAAGAGTAAACACCTTTAAATCCTTCCTGGCCAGAGGAAAAACCCTTTCATCCGTAAAGGTTTAAGAAGCTAGGATAACCTCGCTGGCACCTGATCAAAATGACCAATGAGGAGACAAGATACTTTCAAAGCTGGAGGGGGGGAGAAACAAAAGCTCTCTCTCTCTGTGTTGCCTTTGCTGGGACCAGAGCAGGAATGCAGGTCAGAACTCCTGTAAAGGGCTAATAAGCAATCTAGTTAGAGATGCGTTAGATTCTGTTTTGTTTAAATGGCTGATAAAATAAGCTGTGCTGAATGGAATGTATATTCCTGTTTTTGTGTCTTTTTGTAACTTAAGGTTTTGCCTAGAGGGATTCTCTATGTTTTGAATCTGATTACCCTGTAAGGTATTTACCATCCTGATTTTACAGAGGTGATTCTTTTACTTTTTCTTCAATTAAAATTCTTCTTTTAAGAACCTGATTGCTTTTTCATTGTTCTTAAGATCCAAGGGTTTGGGTCTGTGTTCACCTATGCAAATTGGTGAGGATTTTTATCAAGCCTTCCCCAGGAAAGGGGGTGTAGGGTTTGGGAGGATTTTTTTTGGTGGGGGGGAAGACGTTTCCAAGCGGGCTCTTTCCCTGTTATATATTTGTTAAACGCTTGGTGGTGGCAGCAATAAAGTCCAAGGGCAAAGGGTAAAATAGTTTGTACCTTGGGGAAGTTTTAACCTAAGCTGGTAAGAATAAGCTTAGGGGGGTTTTCATGCAGGTCCCCACATCTGTACCCTAGAGTTCAGAGTGGGGAAGGAACTTGGACATGAAAAACCCCTAAGCTGACCAATGAGGAGACAAGATACTTTCAAAGCTGGAATGGGGGAGAAACAAAAGCTCTCTCTGTGTTTTGCCTTTGTTTCTCCCCCTCTCCAGCTTTGAAAGTATCTTGTCTCCTCACTGGTCAGTTTGGTCAGGTGCCAGTGAGGTTATCCTAGCTTCTTAACCCTTTACAGGTGAAAGGGTTTTTCCTCTGGCCAGGAGGGATTTAAAGGTGTTTACCCTTCCCTTTATATTTATGACAGTCTCTAACCTGTTCTTAAAAACCTCCAGTGATGGGGATTCACAACCTCCCTTGGTTGTTCCAGAGCTTAACTGTCCTGACAGTTAGAAAGATTTTCCTAATATCTGATCTAAATCTCCCTTGCTGCAGATTAAGCCCATGACTTCTTGTTCCACCTTCAGTGGACCTGGAGAACAATTGACCACCCTCCTCTTTATAACAGGACTTAATGTATTTGAAGACTGTTATCCGGTTCCTCCTCGGTCTTCTTTTCTCAACACTAAACACGGCCAGTTCTTTTTAACCTTCCCTCACAGGTCAGGTTTTCTAAACCTTTGATCATTTTTGTTGCTCTCCTCTGGACTCTCTCCAATGTGTCCATATCATTCTTCAAGTGTGGTGCCCAGAACTGGACACAGTACCCAGCTGAGGTCTCACCAACGCTGAGTAACGCAGGACTATTCCTTCCTGTGTCTCACATTCAACACTCCTGTTAATACTCCCCAGAATGATATTAGCCTTTTTTGCAAATGCATCACATTGTTGACTCCTATTCAATTTGTGATTCATTCTAACCCCCAGGTCTTTTTCAGCAGTGCTATTCCGTCTAGCGAGGGAGTCCCCATTTTGTAGTTGTGTGTTTGATTTTTTTTCTTCCTAAGTATAGCACTTTGCACTTGTCTGTACTGAATTTCATCTTGTTGATTTCAGACCAATTCTCCAATTTGTCAAGGTCATTTTGGATTCAAATTCTGTCTTCCAAAGAGCTTTCAACCCCTCCCTGCTTGGTGTCATCCACAGATTTTATAAACACACTCTCCACTCCATTACCTAAGTATTGATGAAAATATTGAATAGTACCAGACCCAGGATGGACCCCCTAGAGATGCCTTCTCAGTCTGATAGTGAACCATTGATAACTACTCTTTGAGTAAAAAAAGAAAAACCAAGGAGTACTTATAGTACCTTAGAGACTAAGTCTCTCAACCAGTTTTTCACCCACCTCATAGTAGGCTCATCTAGACCACATTTCCCTTGTTTGCTCCTAAGAATCCCATGTGGGACTGTGTCAAAAGCCATACTAAAAATCAAGCTATGTCACCTCTACTGCTCCCCCTCCCCACCCACTAGGCCAGTAACCCTGTCAAAGAAGGAAATTAGATTGGTTTGGCATGACTAGTCTTGACAAATCCATGTTGGCTACTATTTATAGTCCTATTATCTAGGTGCTTATGATGATGATGGTGATGATCATTTAAAGGCCAGCGTCACTAACTATTTCATTCTTCGGGTAAGAAAAGAGAGGGAGGGTCACAGATGTGCACAACTGATGCTGAGTGCTGGCTCATTCGGAGCCACAGGTGGGTGGAGGTTGGTAGGTGCCACTGCTTATTCTCCCCCCAATTAAGGGGGAGCCCAGTGGCACTAGGGGGAGCAGCAGGATCCGATTCTGAACGTCTCCACAATCTACTGTCATTCTGATGACTCGCATGGGCGGAGCTTATTTTATGGGTGGGGCTTGGAAGAGTACCCCCGTGCCCTCCACCTTCTTCTTCCCCCAGTATGACCCCGATAATAGCAGCATAATTTAACAGTGCAGTAAATTCATGTTGGCACAAGGGTCCAGTTCCCGACTGAGGGTACGTCTAAAGCACTATGTACTCCAGGGTGCCGTGTAACTCACAATACCCACCCCCCGGCAGCTCTCCATGCAGGACAAGGACCAACTAAGAAGCACAGTGGGGTTCCATCGGGGAACGGGGAGGCAGGGGACCTGCGTTCTGCGACTGACTCAGCCAGCAGCTCCCTGTGGCGGATCACCTGGGCGTCCCCCCGCTGTGAAGTGGGGATAGCGCTTTCCAGGCTCGGTGCAGCACTTCGAGCGACTCAGGCCCTGTCAGTGCAGGACAGGGACCGTGCTAATCAGCCCAGACGGGAGGTGTCCGCATTGCGCGGGTGGCCTGGGAGCCTTGGTGCGGTGCCTTCGCGCATCGAGCGCCAGGCCAGGGCAAAGCTCCCAGGGTGGTGTCTGTCTGCCCTTCAGGTGAAGAGTGTGAACCTGTCAGAGGGCGAGGTGCTCGCCATTCGTGGAGTGGGCGATGACAGCTTGGTGGTCTTAGCCAATCAGACGCTTCTGGTGGAGGGGCAGGTGATTCGCAGCCCCACCAACTCCATTTCCGTTTACTTCCGGACGTTCCGAGACGATGTGGTCGGGACTTTTCAGCTTCATTACCAGGGTAGGTGTTTATTAGCCAAACCCAGCCAGCCCCTCCCTAGCCCTGGGGCGGAGAACCCAGCGGGGGGCCTCGCCCTCCAGGCCCCCCCGGCACAACCAGGCCAGCAGCATGGTCGAGTGGCTGGGGCAGTGGGCTGCAACCCAGGAGACTTGGGTTTTATTCCTGACTCTCTCACTGATTTGCTGGGCGACCTTGGGCAAGCCACTTCACCTCTCCCGTGCCATGGGGCTGCTCCCACTGCAGTCGGGAGATGGGGGGAGGGGGGATCAGACCCTGGGTGTCCTCTTTGCAGAATCCTTTCAGAGCCCTGGATAAAGATGCTACGTGAGTGGGAATTGTTAGAAGACGAAATGTCCTTCCCCATCTACCGTGCCAATCCCTCTGGCACTGGCTCTGTATCCTGAATGGCTGTTGGGCCACAAGTGCAGTCATTACAAGCATGGGCAGAAGCACATTTGCTTGACATTTTTTGGTAGCTCTCAAGCTGAGGGTGAAACCAGGGACTGAGAGGTGAAATACCCCAGCCCCCGAGCTGCCTAAGGTCTCTGAATAAAACCGGTTTGTATCCATTGTAGCTGAACACAGTCTGCCCCCTGCACAAGCCATTGCCTGCTTAGGAGAGGAATAAATAATCAAACACTAACTGCAGGCTTCACTCCCAAGTTTTGCAGGGGCTTCTGCCCCTTGGGGGATGTGGCTCTGTTTTGTGGAACTGTGCTCAGAGGATCTGCTCCAGCAAAGCAGGTAGGCATGTAAGTAAACCCATTGTCCTCATGTTCTTAGAGTTAGGCTCATGCTTGACTGCTTTGCTGGATCAGGGCCAGAGTGAGCAGACGTCTCTATTCTCTGACACTTGCCGTACAGACACAGGTTACTTATTTATATGGACCTTGACAGGTCTAGCCTTTCTGGCACATTTCCAGCGATTTTATTTTCCCCTAGGCCCACTGCATCTGTTTCTGTTCTCATATAGAAGCCCATCCTACAGGGATACGTACAGAATATTTATTTTTCCCTTGAACAGCTACAGAAAAATAAACGACTACAAGTGAATTCTTGTTGGAAACAAGAATTAGAAAGGACGTCTAATTGAAAGAATGAACAGGTGAAAAGTAATCAATGGCACAAACACACAAGTCTCCAACAATGGTGTGTTTGGGCTAGTGTGACCAGGTTCCATTACCTCTTCAGCTTTCACCCACTCTTCTTATTGCAGAATTACTCAGAGAAGACAGTGGTGATGCTTAAAATCTCACTGTGTGTTTGTTCTAGTGTTCATGCTGAGCTGCAACTTTCCACGGAGACCTGACTTTGGAGATGTCACTGTAATGGATCTGCATTCTGGTGGAGTCGCCCATTTCCACTGTTACCTGGGATATGAACTCCAAGGCCCCAAAGTGCTTACATGCATCAATGCATCTAGACCTCACTGGAGCAGCCCAGAACCTGTCTGTTCGGGTACAGCAACTGATCATTAACACAGATGCTAAGACAAGCCTGACTCTAGAATAATTTAGTGTTAGAAGTTGAATGTGAGCCTGGGAGAGGGGGAAACTACCAAATTCTGCTCCCATTTACATCAGCAGGCATCCATGCAGTTCAGTGGAGTGACACTTCATGTGAGTAAAGCGTGAGGAACACAACATCAGTGGCTTCTGGCAGAGGTAGAATGCAAATCCCCTGGGAGACAATATATCTGCTCAGCTCTTCTCAAAAAGCTTTTCCTCCTGCCTCTACCACTCCTCGGCGTTAAGCTGCTTCCAGTTGTGTTCAGAGCCACCCAGCTTGTGTGTGAGAATCACTCATACAGAGCCCAGCCTCCCTCACTACCTTATACAGCCTCCTTCCTACATAATCCCACTCTCCCAGGCTTGCGGGGTTTCCCTGTCTCCACCATGCAGAGCTGCACACAGCTACACATTTGCTGTGCAGGATGGGGCAGTTTCAGTTGACATTGGGTTCAGGTGACATTGGGGGTCAACCCCTCACTCCTAACTTTCCTTTCCCAAGTTAAATGAACCTAAAATGTCAAAGAGAAACCAGTGGAAAGCAGAGCATCCCCTGATCTGGGGTCAAACCCACGCAAAGCCACGAGCTTCACATGGTTTGAACCTGCATCTGCAATAAATCAACCTAATATCCTTCCAGCGCACTGTGCCACCCTGGGAAGGAAACGCAAAACCAGGGAAGATTTAAATGCTTTGGGGACTCATAACAAGAGTGGATTCTGCTCCGAGTTATACTGGTGTAAATCCACATCTTTGGAGTCAGTGGAGTCATTCCAGTTTACCCTGGTGCAGTTGAGAGCAGAACCTGCCCTGATTTGGCAGCCCATTTCTTGGTGAAGAGGCCCTTCCTTAGCACACACTCATTTGTCAGTACAGAGTGCATGGCCCGCTTTATTTGGCTGGGGCTGAAGCTCTGAGTGGCTGTGTGCTCCAGTCTCACTGTCTCTGTGATCTCCTTGCCAGCACCCTGCGGAGGGACAGTGCATAATGCCACCATTGGACGAGTTCTCTCGCCGAGCTACCCCGGGAACCGTAGCAACATGCACTGCGTGTGGACCATCGAAGCTCCCCAGGGCCAGAAGCTGCACCTGCACTTTGAGAGGCTTCTGCTGAGCGAAAAGGACAGGTGAGGGGCCCTGCAATGAGTCGCTCGTGGAACACAGGCATGCTGACCCGAGAGCCAGAATCTGAGCTGACCTGTGCAGAGAGGTTAGCTTTGCCATTGCTGCCAGGGTGACTGCCGGGGTTCAGGGGCGCCCCCACCCAGGTCTCAGCACGCTGCTCTTTCCACCCTATGCCATCAGCGTGAGGAAGACCTGACAGCCTCCTGCCCCACCCAGAGGAGGCTCAAGGGTCTCGCAAGGGGTTTTCCTCAGGACTGACTGGGCAGTGTATTCCCTCACTCCAACCTGAGTGGGCCTTACCCCGCCACCTTTCAGACTGCGATCTACTGTCTCCAGGGCGTGCCGGGACCAGGGCACTTCCCGTCTCGTTATAGCGGGAGCCAGCGAGTTGGCTGGGGATTTCGATGGCCCTGGGTGGTGAAGTGTAATTCCCACACCAGGGGTTCAGGCGCCCTCCTCTTGCGAGTCTCATGTGCATGGGAGGGGGTAGGGAGCATCGCCCCTTTGGGGATTTCATCACAGGCCAGCATTCTCTAGGGCAGGAGTCTCCAGTGTGCAGGGGGGTCACAACCATCCTGCCCTGCACGTGTTGCTGAATGGGAAGGGTGCCCAACGAGATGGGAGGGCATCATGGGAGGAGGGGAGTCTTGCTGGCACAGAAGAGTCAAAGATCCCTTGTTCTCGGGCAGGACTCCCCCGAGTAACTTTTAAAGAGAAAGTGATGGGAGGGGCAGGAGAGCTAATGGGCCCCGCTGCCCCAGATGGGAACTGGATCACCTGCAGATGGTCACGATAGTCCCTTCTGGCCTTAAACATCTACAGTTACCCCCACCCATTGTGTGATTTAGCATATGGTTTGTGTAATGACACTGGGTCTCATAATCAGTAGCCCAATCCACAAACTGCCCCCTTGGGCTCCCAAAAAACCCCCACATGCCCATGGCTGCATCTCACCCACAAACACAAAGTGACAAATCACAGTCTGTTGGCATCCATAACACAGAGCACACATTTATGGGGCTGATGTTTGTGTTTAAGTGTCATTAAAAATTCAGTCTGGTAACAGGCAATAAAGCCAGTTTATGGCTTGTAGTAAAAGCAGAGAATAAAGCACCTGTTTACTACACGATAAAATAGACGTATCTGCTTTGTGAATTGGTGTTTGCATCATTTCTTTCAAACACTGCCCTCCGAATGCATGCCCAAACGGGCCCCTGCCTGGGTGAGGAACGACTGGCACGGCCCCTGCCATGCTGGCTTGTTGAGAATCCACAGTGCTGAAAGGCAGAGGCGTTACTTCCCCTGCTTCCCTATTTTTAGTGGCAAGTTAGAGGCCTTTTCACTCTGCCAGGGGCCTGGTGACGAGGAAGGAGCAGCTCCCTGTTCAGAAATGTCTCACGCTGTTGCCACATACACATTTCATCCTCTTCCTTCCTGGGCTTCCAGCTCCTCACCTGATCCTGGCCTGTGTTGGTAAATGAACAGGGGTCGGGGTGTGTGGAGCGAGCGATTACCAGCCTGTGCTCGCTCGGTCCCTGCCCAGACAGAAAGGTGGCCAGTGGAGGAGCCACTAGCCCTTTGCTGACATGCCGTGCCCTTTCTGAACAGAATGGTGGTGTACAGCGGAGAGACAAACCACTCAGCCGTCCTCTATGATTCCCTCCGGACAGAGAGCGTCCCCTTTGAAGGCGTGATCAGCGACGGTACCACCATCCGCGTTGACTTCATGGCGGATGAGGCGAGGGCCACCACAGCTTTCAACATTCGATTTGAAGGTGACTTCCCCCTTTAATTTTGGATCTGGCTGGTGGGTAGCAGCAGGCAGACACTCGCTAATGCTGCTTGTGCTCCGTGGAATCAGGCAATTAACAGAGGTACTGATTGCAATTACTCTAGCAGGGGTTACCCTTCGTAGCAATAGGAAGCTGATTGCCCCTGAACCAGGAGAATCCAACAGCCACCCCTCCCCTTGTCCCTGCCTCATTGGAGGCATCGATTGGTACCTGGTGCTGAGTCGGCCAGGCCTGCCAGCGGACTGGTAGTCAACTCGCTAATATCTCTAGACCAGCACAGACAGGCGACCATCTGCACATGAGGCTCCCACGAATTACAGAAGGCAAGTCGCGGCAGTTCCTCTCCCCTCCCAGCCTGGCTGCTGCAAATGTGACAACTGCATAAGCCCTGCTGGGAGGATTCACCTCCTGGCTGCGAACGTGTCACTGGTGATGCACAGTCGGCTGCAGCTTCTAGTTCTCCCCAAAGACCTGTTCCAGCAAACAGGAATCAAGGCAAAAGAAATGAGTGCTCATTTCTGCAGTACAGATAGTCTGGGAAGTGGAGTTTTCTTTTCCCTTTGTTCGTTGTGAGGGGCAAATCGGACAAATGGCTACAAACCAGAGAGCATTCCCAGACACCAGGGGGAGAGTCAAGCCAGAAATGTTAGACTGGCAACAGGACACTACCTCCTCCCGTAGCTTCGGATTTACTTTGGTTTAGCTTTGAGTTGGACTAGTAACTACTTCAGAGGCGAGCTGGGGTGTTACTGTCCAGAGGAATCAGGAAAAAGCCAGCCTGTACCCGGGATGCCGGCCAGCACTGCAGATACATTCTGCTAGACAGACATACCAGTTGCAGTCAGATTAGAGCAGTGGCAGTTTGGATCTACTTTTTTTTTTAAGGGTGGGGGGAGAAATCACAGTTCCTCCAATGCCATTGAAAACTGAAAATCAAACCTCCCGTTTGCTCCTAGTTTCCCTTTTGCTTCCCCCTGCCCTGGCACCATCCTCCATCAGAATCGGTTTCCTTACTGGGGCTGCAAAGACACTGAACATTCAGTTTTCTGCCTTGTCCCCTAGTTCTGCACTTTAAATACTTCCCTACAATCCCAGCTTTCCCGTACAGCTGTTCTATTTTTATAGGCTTTTTTCCTTCAAAAGCTTTTGTGGCATTTGGTGCCAAAGCTCCGTGGTGACTGTTAGAAGCTATAATAATCCGGCCTGTGTCACTCACCTGCCTGCTATTTAAGTCCCACTTACCCCAGGCCTAATCATCTGTGCTCAGAGTTAAGAGCAATTTCTTTACATTTGAAAAGTGCCCTGACGCATAATTAAACTATATTATACAAAGCGGGTCTGTGCTACCCACAAATAACCCCTGTTCACTTTAACTAAGAAGCGCATTGGAAATACAGAGGGCCAGATCCTGAGCAACTGGTGTAAGTCAGGGAGGCTGCACTGACATCACCAGAACTGACTTCAGTGGCGCTATCCCTGTTTGCACGAGCTGGGGATCTGGCCCTGCTCTCCACATTTCGCAGTTCAGTGACTGTTTAGTCAGCAGCTGAGAGTTCTAATAGACCAGGTATGTCTGAGCCTTTGAGGGTTAGCACAGTCTCCCTTCATCAGACCTGCTGGTGGTTCAATCAAACCCAAACCCTTCCTCCCTGCTCCCACCCGTCGAAGACGGAATGGTGCAGCTCCCCTCCCTTGAGGTATGTACATAGGAAACCTGGGATGGACAGCCCTACAAGAGCTCTGTCCTGCATCACTGCATTGCTGTCCGGGCTGGTCTGAGGAATTGGGGATGTTAAGTACCAGAAAGCACTAACTAGACATCGCTGTAACGGGGGAGGGGGCTGCCACCCAATGCCCCTCAGGGCCTGGACACCCCTACTATCTCCTGCCCCTGTTTTCCCCTTCACCAGACTCCACCGTCTCTGTCAGCCACAGCCCTGCTTAGCATCTGGGGGGTTTATTACATTAACAAAGTTCTCAGACAAACAGAAAAGCAATCTTCCACCCAGGCTTACCGTGGGCATGGCCCCTTCTCCCTGAGGAACTGGCCCTTTCTCCAGGACCATGGCAAGAGACTCCCTTTCCCTGCAGCTCCACTCTGCCAGTCCCTCACTGTAGGAACCCCCTCCTGCAGCTTCCTGCTGCCTTTTACCCTGGGATCACCGTGATTCAACCCAGGTGGGGCCTGTCCGGTGATCAGGGCTGGCTTAGGCCCTGGCTCTCCAGTTCTGTTACACTCACCTAACAAAATCCAGGCCTCCCTGACTTGGAAGGCAGAGTAATAAAGTCATAATTGACTTGGGTTGTTCAAGTCAGAAGCAGATTCTCCCAGAGAGGATTTGTGTGGGTGAGAGTGCTATATATGGTGGAATGAGTCACAAGTGTCCAGGTGCATGGGTGAAGAGGACTGAGCCTTACTTACAGGTTGGGGTGGTGATCTGGCCAGGGTGGTCTAACTGGCATCCTCTATCCCAAAGAATAGGGCAGGGGTTCTCAAACTTCATTGCACCGGACCCTCTTCTGACAACAAAAATTACTACACGGCCCCAAGAGGGGGGGACTGAAGCCAGAGCCGACCCGAGCCCACCCAAGCCCTGCTGCTCCGGGCAGGGGGGCCAAAGCCCGAGCCCCACCACCCTGGGCAGGGGGCATGTAACCTGAGGCCGGGGCTTGGGCTTTGGCTTTTGCCCTGGGCCCCAGCCAGTGCTGGTGACCCCATTGAAATGGGGTTGCGACCCACTTTGGGGTCCCAGCCCACAGTTTGAGAGCTGCTACAGTAGGGGATGATATGTCCCCCAGTTAAACTTCCTGTGCAGATCCACGCAATATAGCTCCTGGTGACTGCAGAAAATGCCTAACTGGGAACCTCTCCAAGATTACAGAGAAGTAATCTTACTCCAGTCATTTGCCTTCTGCCTGCGAAGTCTCATGGAGCAGGCAGAGCAGCTGTAAATCTGACTGAGGAATGGCCTGCATTTGTGAACCAGTTAATATCCAAGAGCTTCTCCTTTGGAGAACGAGAGGTTCAGGGACACGCCAGGTGAATCCCAGGGAACTCCAGGAGATTTGCCACAATTGTCATTTAAATACGTTCTGCTGACAGGATCAGTCTAAGACCTCGGGTCTCTGACCAGACTCGATAACATGCAATAATCCCAGGAAAGAAGGTTGCTCAGTAAATATGTAAACTGGCAGCATGGCGTGTATAGTACTGTTGATAATACACAAAAGAAGTGGGGTTTGGCTCAGCCTTAAAAGCTCAGACCAGATAAACCATTATTAATCCTAATTGCCTGTAAAATAAGCCAAAGAACAGGGCTGCAGCATCCCCGTACAAGAGCCCAGTTCAGCAGCAATCCCATCCGGTGGCCACGCTCTGAAGCAGACGCCATGCACCGGCAGTTTGGGAAGGGTTTCTAGGAGAGCGCTTGCCCAGAATGTGCCACCTCAGGCCTGAACTCTTTGTCGAGTTACATGTTAAGTGATAAAAACGTCCTGACCAGCCCTGACTAGAACTTGCTCAGTCACAGTCAATTGACAGCTTTCAATTTTGGCCTCCGCACGCTGGTTTCCAGCTTACAATCACTGGGCACTATCTCTGTTTGCTCAGCGCTGGCTGGGGATTGGGCTGGCCAGGGGGGCCTTTAAACACAAATGCCACTCTCGTTTGTAAAGTAAATGTAAACCAAATGTGATTGGAATGGAATTTAGTTTGACAGGCAGCTTTCTCCCTCCCACATGCCCCGACGGATGGCACAGCGCTGGGGAGCCCAATGGAATTCCCGAGCGTGGCACGAGCTAGACTGGCATTCAGGCTCACTGCTGCTGGGTGCCACAAATACAGCAGGGACGTACCAGTCCTGACCCCAGGTGAGGCCCTGCCAGGGAGATAAGCACTGACTCGGGCTGGTTCTTATTCTTCCTAGAGCAGCTTACTGATCCCTAGCTCTGCTACAGAGAGGTTATGTAACACTGGTTTGTACAATGGATAACAGCCTAGTACTGCTAATGGACTCACCCCTTAGCTCAGCTGGTGCTTTGGAGCTGATGGCCCAGAGTGCAGACTCTGTTGATTCCCTGTGGTGAGAGTTGTTACAGTTGCACAAGAACTGGAAAAGGAGACAGTGACAGGTGCTGTCTCCTCCCCAGAGCAGGGTCCGTGTTGCACCTGTCCAATTAACATGTGTTTCTCTTCAAGCTTTCGAGCGAGGCCATTGCTACGAACCCTACATTCAGAATGGGAATTTTACCACCTCAGATCCTACCTACAACCTGGGAACGACGGTGGAGTTCACCTGTGACCCTGGCCATTCCCTGGAGCAGGGACCCGCCATAATCGAGTGTATCAATGTTAGGGACCCCTACTGGAATGACACCGAGCCCCTGTGCAGAGGTCAGTTACCCTCCGCCAGCTGGGGTCACTACGCCTTGTCCCGGTACTGCACGCAGGAGAACATGCACAAATAAAAACTCTCCAGTGTTAGTGACCACGTTGCCAGAGAACGTGACTGCACGTGAGTGAGGATAACGTAGCTAAGTTAAGGCATATGTCTGTGAGCCCTTGCAAAGCATTCAGAGACAGGACAGCAAATGTAGAGAGGGCCTTAGCCCCCAAGGGGCCTGTTGACTGCACTGGAAGAGTGGGGGGCTTGGCCTTTCTCAAAGTCAGCTGCCAGAGCTCCCACTGTGCCAGGCAGAGTAGGGAGAGCTCCCCACCGCACTGCAGGCAGTGTTCCCTCTGCCCCCAGGACGGGTCCTGTACAACACTGAGTGGATGTTTTCAGAGAACTATCCATAACGACTCCAGGATCTCTTTCTTGACTGGGGTCTAAATTAGCTGTGGCCACTCAAAAAAGAGATCTTGGAGTCATGGTGGATAGTTCTCTGAACACATCCACTCAGTGTGCCGCGGCAGTCAAAAAAGCAAACAGAATGTTGGGAATCATTAAGAAAGGGAGAGATAATAAGACAGAAAATATCATATTGCCTCTGTATAAATCCATGGTACGCCCACATCTTGAATACTGCGTGCAGATGTGGTTGCCCCATCTCAAAAAAGATATGTTGGAATTGGAAAAGGTTCAGAAAAGGGCAACAAAAATTATTAGGGGTATGGAACAGCTGCCTTATGAGGAGAGATTAATAAGACTGGGATTTGTCAGCTTGGAAAAGAAATGACTAAAGGGGGATATGACAGAGATCTATAAAATCATGGTTGGTATGGAGAAAGTAAATAAGGAAGTGTTATTTACTCCTTCTCATAACACAAGAACTAGGGGCCACCAAATGAAATTAATAGGTAGCAGGTTTGAAAACAAACAAAAGGAAGTATTTTTTCACACAACGCACAGTCAACCTGTGGAACTCCTTGCCAGAGGATGTTGTGAAGGCCACGACGATAACAGGGTTCAAAAAAGAACTAGATAAATTCATGGAGGATAGGTCCATCAACGACTATTAGCCAGGATGGGCAGGGATGGTGTCCCTAGCCTCTGTTTGCCAGAAGCTGGGAATGGGCGACAGGGGATGGATCACTTGATGATTCCCTGTTCTGTTCATTCCCTCTGGGGCACCTGGCATTGGCCACTGTCAGAAGACAGGATACTGGGCTAGATGGACCTTTGCTCTGACCCCGTATGGCCACTCTTATGTTCTTATGAGTCACCTCTCTCTGTCTCTCTTTATTTCAGCAATGTGTGGAGGGGAGCTCTCTGCCATGGCAGGAGTCATCCTGTCCCCTAACTGGCCAGAGCCCTATGCTGAGGGAGAGGACTGCATCTGGAGGGTACACGTTGGGGAGGAAAAGCGGCTTTTCTTGGACGTCCAGCTGTGAGTACTTCACAGGGCCTGACATGGGCTGGGCTGATCCTTTTTCTCCAACAGCTGGTTTACCAGGTGTGATTGCTCTGCTGACACCAGAAACTGTTACAAGGCCTGGGTGTGTTGGTGGGACGTGCTGCCCTTTGCTGTGCTTAGACCTCAGCAGGTGGGCTACGCACAAAGTGACCACAGATAGCACTGTGCAAAGACAGGCCACCGTTACTAGCTGCCTCCATCACAGAGGGAAGCAAGTCTGGGCCCAAAAGTTCTAATCCTGCTTCTGTCTCTGAAACGGCGGGTCATCTTCAGAAGTCACCGAACCTCCGTGCCTCGGTTGTCCCACCCATTGGAGGGTCTGGGATATTAATGGGAGCAAAATGAACTATGCCATAATTTTAGATGCAGATCGGACAGGGACAATGATCTCCCCGGCCCAGCCAGGAAGAGGTGCTAAAAGGACGAGAAACTGCAAAACAATCTGAAGATGAAAAATATTACACAAGTGTCATTTGATTTATAACCCTAGATCACATTGCGTGGAAATCTGCTGGACTCATGGATGAAGGTTCTTAGCACAGATTCTGCCTCCTTTTGCAGAATCTGCAGTTTTAAACAGTGAAGCTTGTGGCCCATTTTGACAAGGGTCCCCATGCCAATATGGTGCCACTCGATCTGCAGCATGGCACCGCGTGCCTGCTCTAGATCATGTGGGTGGGCGAGAAAGCCCTTTAAGGGAGGTGTGTGCTCCCTGATCCTGGCAAAGGGCTACCCCAGCACGCATAGGGAGAAGGCAGATGAAACTCCTGCTGCTGTGGGGTTCTCTCCACCACCCAGCCTCGCCCTCTCTGAAACTTTCTCTTTTAGTCCCAGCCCCAGCTGGGCTCTAGCTGGGACCCTACTGGCCGGCTCTGGCCTAGGCTCCTTCTTGGCTGGGTTCTTTTAAGCTCTTTTCACTAGCACAGCATGAAATAATTTGTGACACACTTTGGGCTCGCTGCTCGGGTAATGAGGAGGGCTGCTCCAGAAGGGAAACGTGCTCTTCTCTTCATTTCACTAGCTAATTGTTCTTGAGATGGCTGTTGTGCTTGCAAGTCCTAATGCTGGAGGGAGCAATACCAGGGCTGCAGAAGATCAGCCTCAGCAAGGAATCATTTTGGCAACAATCAGCGCCATAGTTAGTTGAAAATCAGGGACTGGATCGTATTCCAGCCCAGCTCTGCAGTGCCATTATTATGCTATATTAACTTGCTCCCTCACTTAACCCTGCAGAAAAGCATTTCCCGACTCCCCCGTGGCTCACTGGCATTCAGACAGTGTCCGAAAGAACCATGCAACAGTCTCAGCTTGAGGGCCTGGTAGAGCCAACCGAAAGAGCTGTTTTCGGGGAGCATCCTGAGCTCCAGAGCTCTGGGCGTTTTGCTGCTAATGAGCCAGTCTAGAAGAGTGCTCAGAAAAGGGCTCCGGAGCAGGTAGAATGCTGTTTTGTGAAGACCTCGCCGTCACCTCTGCAGTTCATGCAATCTTGGATATCAAGGGAACTTGCTGTCCACGGATGGAATAGCTTCCGTCTAAAATAGCCTTTCGGGGGCCTGGCCTTTTGTTCTGTACAACTCAGCCCCTATCAGAAGGAGTGAAAGTATCCCAAACTCACGTCTATGGCCATGTTTTAGGAGCTGACACCAGTTCTCCAGGCAAGCTGGGCTACGGGCAGAGCCCACTGTCACTGCAGTAATTCGCTGGGTCTATGCATCAGACTCCAAAGCAAGGTCTCACACTCTCCACCTGGGCCTCAGACTTTTCTATGTAGCAAGGCTGGCTGGGGAACCATGTACAGGAAACAGCAGATACTTGGCTGCAGGCTGTAGTGCATCAGGGTTTTCTCAGTCGTTGCTGGCACACAGTGTATTACAGTTCAAAGAGGGTTTGGGCCTGTTTAGCCCTGAGAGTAGAGGCAGGTTGGCTGGGAAGCTGAGGAATGAGGATGAATTTTCTTGCAGTTCTTTCTCCCTTTGAAACTATTAAATGCTGGTGGAATTTAAGACGTCGTCATTCCCCAAATTACCAGCGGTAAAAGTCTGCTTTCCGAAATGTGGTCACAGCCCCAGGGAAGGCTGGTGGGCCAATTCTGTGACATCCTTTCAGGCATGGCCTGGATCGTTACTGGCCCAGAACGCCCATGGGTGAGACAGTTCGAAAATATATGCAGGTGTTTGAGTGTATCTGTTGCGAATCAAAATTCAGAGCAAATAAACACAAGACGCCAATCCCAAGCAGTGCCCTCTACAAATCTGGTTCTGCAAAAAACGTTCCGAGAACGGCCATAAACACGTCACCAGCCGCTGTTCCCTGGTCGTTTTCATGCACCCTTTAATTCCTACTTCAGTGTTTTTGGCACAGAACTGAGAACCTGGAAACAACTGCAGTAAAAATGGACTGTTAGGGCAGATGTTGTATTTACAAGGGCTTAGATAGCTTCTGAGTGAGTGACCTTTCCATAGGCATGAGGTGCAGAGGGGCTGCAAAAGGCAGCGTGTAAACACAGCATCCTCCTCTCACCTGGTACTTTTAACTCAGTCAAGTGTCCAGCAGATGGAGACAGGCAATAAATAATGACTTACCTACACTCTGGTAATCATGCAAGTGAGTGCCAATCACAATTTCCCTGGAGTATTGATAGGAATTGTACAGCATATGGGGCCCATGGGCTATCCAGTGTGATCTCCTGCCTCCAGCAGCCTGATGCTTTGCAGGAGGGCAAACACTCCTGTGATGCTCCTGTCTGGATAACACCTCACATAAGGCAAAGCCACTTCTTCACTGTGGTGACCTGCTAGTGCCCTAAGAGGTGCTGAGAGCTCCCCTTGCATTCTGCAAACATTTCACCATGGCCATAACGTTTGGCAGCAGGTGGGAATGTACTGGATGGTTCCTGGGAGCAGAGGGAGACTGACACAGGTTGGAAAGCAGGCGGGCTGAGTGTCCCTTTGACAAGCCTTGCCCTTGACAAACATGACTCATTTCAGGTCACAAATTGCACTTGACGTCCTCCCTCCTCTGTCATTCAGTTGCTCAATGGTCTACTCTAGCCTGTGAGAAAGTGGGACTGGGCTGGATATCTTTGTATGTGCCTGTTCCGCAAGTCGATCCTTGGCTCCGTGCAGTTGGTCACTTAGCTCAGAGACAACCAAGCCTTTGATGGGAACTTAACAGAGGAAAAAGAGAGCAAAAGAGTGAAGTGGGAATATGTAATAAAACTTCTCATGCGTACACGCATGCACGTACACACACAGGTGTGTTTATTGTGTGGAGAATGGCCCGGTTCAGTCTGTCTTTCTGCAAACCTGCTTCCGGATTTAGAAGCCTGCATGGCCATTCACTGATATAATGATCCCTTCCATCCTGTTTGCAAACAGCTTTTACTTCTCTTTCAGGCGGACCCAGGAAGTGTTCCCCAAAACAGGGGAAAGGTTTTATTAAAGACAGATGAGCTGGGGACTGAAGCCAGTCTCTGCCATGAATGAATCCCATGTTAACATGCTTGTCCAGGGCAGTCCAGAGCTACACACTAACTTGCATTATTTCCTGCATTCTTCTCCCCAATGTGCTCTGAGGCCCCCCACCAGCTCTGACCCTCAGACAGGTAGTTTGATGGTAGCCCTAGTTAGTAGGGCTGCCGTCACGGGCACTCCCACCTGTGGCTGTAGTTAAACCCCAGGACATTCTCTTTGCATGGGAACTTGATGAGGTCCAGGCAATAGAAACAGCATAATTCCATGGCAGCTAATATTTTCTTAAGGTGCTTATTGTCTCGGACACTTCCGAGAACTCTGTGTAACTTTGTGAGGCAGAGCACAGCCTACAGCCTACACACGGCATCCTGTCTACACAGCTCCCCACCCCATGGCTGCCCCAGCTGGCAAGGGCACAGTGCCAGAGCCCGTGAGGCAGCGGTGATGCTGCATGCCTCGTGGGGATGTTCCGCACAGCTCCCGCTCTGTAAGGAATTGTGTTTGAGGCTTTAAAAGCCACCAAGTCTGAGCCCCTGAGCTGTGGCGTGACTCCCACTCGATCACTCAACTGACAGAGCCGACAAGACAGTGTTGTGTGGCATGCACACTTCAGCAGAGCGTGACATGTTTCAATAAGCAAACAAGTGCGTGTGCCAATAACTACATCAATTTCCAGGCTCAGTACAGAGCTCTGGACTAGAAACTGGGCTCCCAGCATTTCTAGATGAGAGCTCTGCTATTAAGCTAAGTGCCAGGACAGACTCACACTCGTCACACTGCCTACAAATCCCTTGGCCTGGTTCACAGCTAAGTCAGAGCAAGTAGAGTCAGAATCAATGGAGGCGTCCAACGTGCATGAACCTCAGTGTGCGGGTGGGTTTGCTTTTCAGTTTGCTTGCCCTATGCACCATTGTTACAGGGATTGTTTCTGGGGCTGAACACACACTAGAGAGGCACGCATTGGTGTGAATGTCTTTGTCAGGAAATCGTCACAGTGGGACCCTCTCGGGTTTAAGGAGTGGAAGCCCGGAGCAAATCTGGATTGTGCGTGAAGGAGACGGTTGGGAAGACAGGGTTTCAGGGGGAGGCATCAGAGGGATTTTTCCTGCCTTTCCTGCCTGGCTTAATGTCGTTGCTGGGTTTGCTTGCCCTGTTAAGGGCTGCTCAGGCAGGAGGCCATTTGTAATGGGACCACAGCTTTGCTAAAACTAGCCACTGATCAGCCCTACACCCTAACAGCTGCGCCACTAGGTGGCGCTCTTTGTACACACAAAGAACAGGAGGACGTGTGGCACCTTAGAGACTAACCCATTTATCTGAGCATGAGCTTTCCTGAGCTTTTGTACACACAGTGACACACACGCACATGCTCTGGACGGGGTCCTACCTTGTGAGGCCATGCAGAGCTGGGCGGGCAGGCAGCCTCAGAGCCAGGGACAGCAGCTAGTGTCACCCAGTGTGGCCCAGTTAATGGGGCCTGGCTGCTAGTCGTGGAATAGTTTTAGTGCTGGTCACTCACTAGTGGGCATGTCATAGAATCATACAATCCTAGACGATCAGGGTTGGGAGGGACCTCAGGAGGTCATCTAGTCCCACCCCCTGCTCGAGGCAGGACCAGCCCCAACTAAATCATCCCAGCCAGGGCTTTGTCAAGCCAGGCCTAAAATTAGAGTCATCTGTAATCACTGACTCTAATTAATAGACAGTGGAATGCAGGGGAAAATCTAAGGGATTCTGCCCGCTTGACAAAGAGGCCTAGTTGCTATTTGGATGCAGGGACCCACGGGTGGGGCTGGGGCTGCACTGATGACCAGGCTACCAGTCTGGTTCTGAGGGAGCTGTGTCCCCAGCATTGCCTCGCCCAGAGTTACACAGCACCCACCCCGGGCTCTCAGGCGGGTAATAGAGGAATTCTCTCCTCATGGCTGCTCGCCAGTTTGTGCTGACAGTCTGAGCGCAGCCGCTTTTTGCTGCCTCGGGACTTAGGGCGCCTAACTGGCCAGTCTCAGTTAATGAGACAGGCAAGTTTTTGTGACACGCTAAATCCGTGGGATTGTTTGAACTTGTACGTGGGCTGCGCTTGGCAGGTGCAGGCCACATAGAAACATTGCCCCAGATAAGACGGATGAGGCTATTGAAAGGGAGTCTACAGGAAAACAGAAATTATTATTATTGTGTGCGTGGGTGTGTGTGCATATACACATACGTGTGTATTCACACTGGACTTCACATGTTCAAAGCACCGTGCAGATGTCATGTACCTGATCCAAAGTCTGTTGAAGTCAATGGAAAGACTCCCATTGCCTTCGATGGGTTTGGGGACAGGCCCTCACTAATTAACTTTCTCCTAATAGCTCCCAGCCCCTTTCCTGATTGGCCCCTGGACTCCATGTGTCTGGCTGCCTGAGAACCCCAGCACCCTGCCCCTGGGAGGTGCTGCACTGTGGGTGCTCAGCAGCTCTCTGAGTGGCAGGCCTGTTTCAGCATGGCAGGAGGGCTGCACGCCGCTTTGCCAAGGGGCTGCTGTCTCAGGCGGGTCCCTGGGCCCTTTCACTAACACGGCTGATAAAAGCACAGCGTGAGCTGCACCTGGCACTGAGCTCCCCTGGTCTCTCTCCGTTAGTGCGCGTGTGGGGACCAGTCCGGAATTTCCCCTCACAAGTTATTTTTCCCACAGCCGCCATGTGCTGCCGACAGAGCGCACGGTGGGCACCTGGCACCTTCTCAGGCTGCCAGAATAACCTTGCCACAGACAGGGCTGTGACTCGGAGCTTCACAGCTGCTGGCAGGGCGATGGAGGACCACAAGCCATAGTGACCTCTGAGGCAAAAGGCACATCCCATCTCCTCGCTGTCGCTTGCCCACAGTGGTAGCTATGGTGCTAAAAGGAAGAAAAATTAATAGTGAGAGAAACCTCCACCTGCCTGGAGAAGTGAGAGGGAGAGGACGGACCCCAAGGAGACATTGTCTTTGGAGGATCTGTTGAAATGATGCAGCTGGAAAAGGTACCAGAGGATGGAAGGACACTCTCCTCCTGTGTCCCTCCTAGGCTCAGCTGTGGGAACCAGCTCCAATTCCCTTGTCCTGGCTTTTCTTTCTTTTGTGGGATCAACACAGCTGCATGAAATGCATCCACTCTCCTGCCTGATTCCACCAGACCCGGACTGGATTCCGTGGCCACCGGAGACACAGAGACGTGAAGTAGGATTGGGCCCCCGCGGCCTCATGTGGCGCTCAAACAAGCCAGCAGCCTCACTGCAGGTGCAGGTGGCTAGACAGTAGGGTGGGATTCCTCTGCAAGCGCAGCCTGTGCTGAGAGCCACGGCCACGGGGATACTGCCAACGCAGAGAGACGCTCTTGTGATGCTACTTGGGGATTCCCGGAGACGGTCCCACAGAAGACCAAGTGCTATCTTAGAGTCAAAACGGTTTTAAAGCTTTCAGTGAAAATCCCAAGGCAGGGTTCCCGATGCACCTTCCCAGCTTTGTGGGCATTGGGGCAGGGCAGAACTGGGGGCCAGACAATTTGAAGTAATCAAACAGAAATGTCACCGTGGCAATGGTGTTTGCTGGAAAGCAGAGGTTTGCCCCGAGTGCCAGGGTTCTGCAGGGATTGGCTGGTTGCCTTCCCCGAAGAACCTTACTCAGACATTTGCATTTGCATCTCGAAGCAAAGCCGCACTAGACTGGGGTGGGTGTGGGGCAAGTGCCCCAACTGAGTGGCAGCCGTGATGGGACACTGCCTGCATAGGGCAAGAGAAAGCGTCGTAAAACCAGGGCACTCCCCAACAGCCTTTGCCCCACCTTAGCAAAGGGGCAGCTTCTCTCTCCCCTGTCAGCACTGCCATGTCCTGACCCTGCCTGGGCACCCCACTCCCTGGAGGTGTCCGTGCTGTGAGACACTATCAAAAGACTTACTAAAGTTGAGAGACAGCACATCTCCTCCTTCCCCACTGCCCACCAGGCTTGTTACCCTGGCAAAGAAGGATGTCAGGCTGGTTTGACACAATCTGTTCTTGACAAATCCATGTTGACTGTTATTTATCGCCCTATTATCTGCTAGGTGCTTACAAAGCCATTGTTTGATTATCTGCTCCATTATCTTTCTGGTACCGAAGTGAAGCTGACTGGTCTGTAATTCCCTGGATTGTCCTTATTCCCCTTTTCATAGAGCGGTGCTATACTCGCCCCGTTCCAGTCCTCTGGGCTCTCTCCCGTGCTCCATGAGTTCCCCAAGAGAATCGCGAATGGCTTAGCAAACTATTAAGCCATAGCTGGGCATTTAAAACTGGCACCAGCTGGACAGACCCACTAGGCATTTGCAGCAGCAGCTTCCATTTCCGGTTCAGTCTGTCCCACTGGGACAAAGGGCTTGCATGTGCCTGGGGAACCAGTGCCAAAGATGGGAGCTGGAAAAGCAAAGTACTGTTGAAAATACCAGCCAGGCACAGCAGGGAGTGTCTCTCTGAAGAGATCCGGCTGCCCCGTGGAAGAGAGCTAGAATCGGTTGGTACTGATCTGAAGCTTTGACAGCATGGCAGAGGAGGCAGAAGCTGCTATTTATTTATCAGTTTCTTCCCGGTTGATTTGTCACTTAGTGTGTCTCAGCTCATCTCTGTTCAGGCTGGCCCTGGCAGGAGATTTCCCAGCCCTGGGCTGACCGCTTGGGAGACGAGTTGTCTCTGTTCATCCCCAGATACAGCTGCGCTCCCTTCTTCCCCACCCGTTTGCCCTGGAGCCGGGGGAGAGGGAGAGGAGAGGGACTTCGGCCTCCAGGTGCCAATCAGTCATGAGCCTCTGCCACCAAATGAGGAGGTGGCCGGAGATCCCCCATCAGCGAGGTGTGTTCCTCTGATTTCCTCTGCAATCCCAGCCCCTGCATCCCACAGACAGCAGCTCTGCTTTGCCCCATCCAGAGCAGCACTCGATTAGCAGAGATTGAGAGGCCAAGGAACCCTGCTATCTGCTGATTTCCCTGGTCCTCCTGCACTCAGGTCCCTGAGGTACTGGGCTGTCTTTGGGAGGAGGGCTTGGCAGGCCTCGTGTTGGTCTCCCTTGCAGGTAGTGTGATTGGCAGGAATACAGACGCACACACCCCTTGTTAACCTGAAGACAGGATTGGGCAGTTATACTAGGTTGACTGCTGAGTGATAAGCCAAGAAGAGAGCCAGACCAGCAAAGGACCTTCGGAGACACAGGAGCTTGCAAGGATTTAGGTGCGACCCTGAGTGTAGCCAGGTGACCTGTTGTTCTCTGCAGAGGAGTCTGCGGAATTTTAATTTCTCCTAGCTGGTGACGTTCATCAACAGATTTCTCATCCTCCACTTCCCCCCAGTAGATTTCAGTCTCTGGAAGAGCAGTGCACTCTGCTGGCAAGGAAAAACTAGATGCTGCAATGAACTGACCAAAAGGTTGTTTGGATGCAGCAATGTGCACGGTCTGTTCAAAGCCAAGTGGGAGCCTTTACCTGGGAAGAGCCAGGCCTGCTGATCCTGGGGCATGCTCCTGTACCCTCTGCAGAATGTGGTCATTTGGTGAGAGTTTTCTCACTTTGGTACCTCAGCCATTTTATATGTAAAACACGAGGGAGAAATGATCAAATGTATCTTTTCCAGTGGAACCCTGTGTCGGATGGACTTTACTCAGAAATTCATCCCTATCCTCACCAAAGGGCTGCATGAAATTGCTTGAACTGGGTCTCCCTCCATTCATAATCCCAAACTGGCGAAGCGTCACACCAGTTGTGAAGTGCTGGAATGCATCAGACACAGAATGAACATGGCCCCCACACAGCTGTGATCTCTTTAGTGAAAAAGGATTGAGCTATGCTGCATTTCTTGTGTTTTTGACGGGCTGTGAGTTTACCAATGGCCAGTCACTCCAAGCCATTTCAGGCAGTGAGGCGATTATCGCTGGTAGGAGACAAATAACAGTTTGTCTTTTGACTTTTGACTTTTGTTATTAGTTTTGCATCATTTCATGTCCACTACATGCCACATGTACCATAGGCCAGCTACCCCATTAGCCAGCCAGATTGTGTGCCTGTTCTATCTCTGGGTGCAGTGTAGTTGTGGCTGGGTCTGTCCCAGGATATTAGCAGGACGAGGTGGGTGAGGTGATATCTTTCACTGGACCAGCTTCCCTTGGTGAGAGAGACATGCTTCTGAGCTACGCAGCGATGTGCTGCTGATATCCTAACATGGGGCTACTACAAATATTTCTCCCACCAGCCCTGACAGCCCCCTCTTTTGTCCTGGGGGGGGGGCATGTGCTCTCCAAGGGGGACAGGGAGGAAAGTCTGGCCAAGCTATGGTTTTCTCACAGCCCTGAGAGGGAGGCACCTGTGTGGCAAATGACTGTCTGTCAATGGACTTCTCTAGAGACACAGAGACTTCGCCACTGAAAGCCCCCCAGAGCACCCTGCTCCGCTTGTGTGATTTGGGGAGGGGAAGGAAAAGCTGGGGGTCTCCTGCCCTGGGGAGAGGTTTGGAAAATACCTGCTATGCGGTGCGTTCCGGTCCATTTTACAGGCTTGTCCTTCAGAAACCCTTGCCTGAGCCCCGGGAATAAAGCCTTGTCTACACTGGCCCGTTTCTGCGCAGTAAAGCAGCGTTCTGTGCTGTAACTCCCGAGGCACGCGCACTGCCAAGCCACTGTGCACGCAGACACTGTAAAAAAACCGCCCCAGTGAGAGGTGTGCAGCTTTCTGCGCCAGGGCTACGGTGCCACGGTGCCAGTGTAGACACCCTGGTCGATGACAGCCTCCGGGAGGCGTCCCACAAGGCCTGTTCTCGCCTCTGGTCATCGGTTTGAACTCTACTGCCCTGCCCTCGGGTGACCAACCGTCAGCCCCACCCCTTAAATTCCTTGGGAATTTTGAAAGTCCCCTTCCTGTTTGCTCGGTGATGCGTGCAGCGGTCTCGGCGCATCTTTCCAGGTGGCCAGGCCTGCTCTCACGCTTTCTGGACCAGATTTAAATTGCCCCTGAATTCAGTGGAGCTGCATTGATTTACACCAGCTCAGGCTGTGATGGCCCTGGCCATCACTGCCACTTGATTCCAGGGCCAGACCAGCACCAGCCTGTCAGAACCACCATGCCCCGAGCTCCTCCTAGTGATTCTCCTTCTCCTCACCGGAAAACTGGACATTCAGAGTGGTCAGAGGGCGGGCGGTGGAGCAGATGCTGGCTGTGCGAAGGGAGGGAGGCAGCAGTGAGAGGGGGAGACAATGCCCCAGGAGCAGGGTGAGAGCTAGGCACACACTGACCCAGAAGAAGGCTGAGAGGAGGCCCCGATGCAGGCCTGCAGCAAGCCACCGCAAGCTAGCAAGCAAGCAGACCCATTAAACGTCAGGGTGCATGTGAAATGGGACCCGGTGGTGCTGAACACTGCCTATTGCACACCTCGTTTCAGCCCTGGCTCCCTACTGGTCCCAGAGCCGCCTGTGAGGCTTCAGTTCCAGCGGGAACGTCAGAGGTATGGGATGTTGTGACATGACAACGGGAATGCTGAGCACAGACACCTCATTCGGCTTCAGAGAAGGAGCCAGTTATCTCATTTCCATGTTCCATAGCACTGAGCTTTCTGCCGTACAAAAGGAACAAAGAATTCAGTTCAATTAAGTTGTGGGAAATCCAGCCGTGCTGTCAGAAGGCAGCCAATGCCGGCAATGGGTGAAGAGGGGTGACGGTTGCTCATGGCACCACTATGGAAGAGCCCGAAGACACAGACGTGTTCTATGCTTCGTCCAGTCAGAAATCAGCCCCCTCTTGCTGTCCGTGCACCATACAGCCACGGGCACAGGCTGCAGGCTTTCAGGTCCACCGCAGCTCTGCAATACAAAGAGCATCGCTCCCTGTCCCACGCCCTGCTCACTAGCCCCGGATCGGCCCCTATGTTGATTCAGATGATAGCAGGCCCCTGTACAAGGCGTTCCCCTCTGTCTGCGGAGTCCTCCAGAAGCAGAGATGTCTCCGGGCACTCATCAGAACATTGGGTCCGCACACTTCACTTCCATACCCACGTCCTGGGCGTGGAACAGTGAGGTGAGTCTGCTGGGGGGTGGCTACAGGCCTCGTGGACATGTTTGGTGGGGTCATGGCCTGGAACTGGCAGGGTCCATTACCCACGTCCCTTGAGTCTGACTCAGTAACATGCTGGCTGGATTCCCCTGTGCGCCCGGTCTGACCAGGCTCCTCTCTGCGCTTCCCTTGCCAGCCTGAACCTGAGCAACAGTGACATCCTGACCATTTATGACGGGGACGAGCTCACGGCCCGTATCCTGGGGCAGTACGTCGGCAGCAGTGGCCCCCAGAAGCTCTACTCCTCCACCCCCGACCTCACCATCCAGTTCCACTCTGACCCCGCGGGCCTCATCTTTGGGAAGGGGCAGGGATTCATCATGAACTACATAGGTAGGTGCACCGCGGGGCCTGCACTGCGATCTGTTCTCGGGGCAGTGAGGCTGGACACGTTGCATCTGGGTGTGGCATCTGCCGGGGCCGCAACTCGGTGAATTCTAACCCAGAATCTGGGGCTGTGAGTGAGGGGATGCAGGTTTTCCGATGCTGAGCTACCTCACCCAGCGCAGCCAATGGGCCCCAAGGCTCCGGTTCAGCTCAGCCGATGCCATGCACTAGCCCTGGGCAGGCTGTTAGAGCAGCAGAGGTTCCCTGTGCTCCTCTGAAACCAGTAGCCACTATTACCTACATCCCTCAGGCAATGGCCACCTGCTACAGCCCTCTGTGGCTACTGTCCCTGGACTTCTGCCAGCCCTTGCAGCATCCTCCAGGCCCCCCTGGGCTGGACCAGACAGTGCTACCAAGGGCCATGGGGAAAGGCCAGAGTGATGCTCGCTGCCTTGGGATTGGGGGTGGGAGGTGCTTGATGCTGACTGACAGCTCCGTGGGGATAGCCTGGCCTCTGAGCCTTAGCTGGGGCAGGTCACGCATCCCACTTTCTGTTTAAAAGGCACCGTGGGACAGGATCCCTCTAACTCACTCATTCTGCACACGCCACCTAGTGTCCTCCTGGCTTCCCCGATGCATGGCCTGGGGCTGACCCACTGCACAGGGGTGGGTTGCATTAGCATGGCTGTAGGAGAGCTTTGGTCAGACTCATCCGTTGGTCCCTCAACACTGACCCAGACTGGTGCTGGGCTACCCCGTACAACATGTGCATTGCAATGCTCCAGCTGCATCCGGAGCCCAGTTCGTGCACACACAGAGCACCCGGCTTGCACACACCTGGCTTGCATGCAGGCAGAGAGCCTGGCACCGCCCCAGGAGTTGGCAGTGGTGCCCAGGGAGCATTTCTCCTTCCCACCCGCATGTACTGCATGCGCTATTAGAGCAGTCAGAGAATGAGATGCAGTGCAGGTCATCTGTGATCTGCAGGGCCGCTTCTGTAAAGCGCCACCCTGCATCTGTGGACAGAGCTATCAGTTTATGAGTGTTTTAAAGTCAGACTTTAGAAATGTAGAGGGCAGGAAAAAATATGCTGGAGCAAATTAGCCCTGAACTGTAAGTACTGTGCTCAGACATCGCTGCTTTAATAGGATGTGTAAAAAATCAAACCTGCAAATGGCTCCTGCTAAAATGATTCTAATGCGGACAAACTGTGTTTAGCATCCAAATCAAGGCAAATGTCCCAGGAGGCTTTGGTTAGTCAGGAATTCCCCATGGCCAGCCCAGGGCATTATACTTCCCATCCTTTGGGATCTGGGCCCAGGAGGGTATTTAAACTCCTCGTTAACGATAGGACAGATTTAGTTTCTAACCCCGACCGAAGGATGCTTTCGGGCAGCAACAGTCAGGTGTAATGGCCCATGCACACCGCTTGCCTGGGCAGCGAAGGGATGCTTAGGAAGCGCCACCCATTTCTGAAAATGGTGAGGGTCTAGCAGGATTTTTGAAGCCTCTAAACCCAGCCCTAAGCCGGTGCTGTGCAGATCACACTGTGCTGTGACGCTCCTGCTGCAGACTGGGATGTGGACTGCGTGGCACCAGCCCAGCCAGGGCTAGGAAGTGGCCGGCTGTGTGCTTTTCACATTCAGAGCTGGAAGGCTTCTGAGTCACCAGCTTCACTTTGTAAATCAAATAACCCTGCTCCAGGCACCCTGTGCAGCACCTAGAAAGGTCGCCCACGGTTGGCGAGGAAGCAAGCAGGCAGGCCAGGGGCGATCTGCACCGATTGTTCAGTACTAGCCAACATCTTTCTGTGGTTCCAGAGGTCTCAAGGAACGACTCATGTTCAGACCTGCCTGAAATTCAGAATGGGTGGAAGACCACATCACACGCAGCACTAGTGAGGGGGGCCAAGATCACCTACCAGTGTGATCCAGGATATGACATCGTCGGAAGTGACACGCTCACCTGCCAGTGGGACCTCACCTGGAGCAGCGACCCTCCGTTTTGTGAAAAAAGTAAGACAACATCCCCCCACACACACACATTGCTTAGTATTGCTGGGTTCATGCACACAGTCAGCCAGGTCCAAAGCCCATTCAGATCAATGGGGAGCTTTCCTTTGACAACTCTGGACCAGACCCATTAAACGTCAGGGTGCATGTAAAATGGGACCCAGTGGTGCTGAACACATGCCGAATAAAACGTTTTCCAACATCCTTCACATGATTTTGCAGTGGACTCCACACCAGTGCATTTCAGGGCTACTGATCTGTTTATCTGCCCCCCCTGCCTGCCTTCCTATTTTGCTGCTTGTCCTATGTCATGTTCCTGTGAGGAGTTACAGAACCTGTTTGTCTCTAGTTATGTACTGCACAGACCCTGGGGAAGTGGACCACTCGATCCGTTTAATTTCTGATCCAGTGCTGCTGGTTGGAACCACCATTCAATACACGTGTAACCCAGGCTTTGTACTGGAAGGAAGTTCCCTTCTGACATGTTACAGCCGTGAAACAGGAACTCCAATCTGGACATCCAGGCTACCGCACTGTGTCTGTAAGTTGGGCTCAGTTCTCTATGGTTTTGCAATTATTTCTCTTCTCGTGACTGCAGTTTTACTTTACTCCTTGTTATCTGAATTGATTTGCAAGTTTCCCATTGGAAATTCAGAACCCCCTGGAGCAAGCAGCGAATGTGCCCAGCGTCCCAGCAGACAGTCAGTACCAAACATACTGAGCCAGTCATCAGAAACAATCGTTCCTATTCTTTCACTTCGTTTCCTCCAGGCTTTTTCCTCCTTTCAACAGCTAGATCTTTAGGGACGTTCTCCCCACAATAGCCACAGATGCTGTACAGCAGATACCATGTGGGCTGCACTGGTCCCATCCATCCAGGAGGCCTTTTCTTTGTTGCCGGAACTTTGAAGCATCCCTTCCTCCACACCAGCAATTCAAAGCAGTTAATAACAATTCAAATAACCAGGGTCTAGAATAAGAGGATAAGTAAAAGCTCATTAAAGAGGCTGATGAGCAGCAGTGTAATAGAAACACCCCTGATGGCAGGTCTCTCTGCAGCAGCCCCTGCTGCTGAAATCGCTCTGTGGGTTTTGTTCTGTGGCCTCCCATCTCATTTGCAGGAGCTCACCTGGAGACCTGTGTCACCCCATCTCCCTGGAGGGGTGCTACCAGCTCCTGACCCTGCCTGCTGATGAGTTCAGATACTGCCAGAGCGGAAGGCAACACTGACTGGCGCAGGAAAGGTGAAGAAACACAGTATCTTTCCTGCTCAGCAGCTGCTGCCACTTTGCCCCCCAGCTCCTGATCCAGAGCAAAGGCCACCCCAGCTGTACGCTGGCTGTTAACATCAGCAAAGCTGGTCAAATCCCTATTATTGCGAGAAAGAGCTGCCTTGATTTCATTTTTCACATCCTGGTTATCACTACAAAAGGTTTTTTTTCTCCTGCTGATAATAGCTCACCTTAACTGATCACTCTCCTTATAGTGGGTATGGCAACACCCATTGTTTCATGTTCTGATCTTGTCCCTGTGGGTCCCGCACTTGCAGGCAGTTTATGCTAGCTTCAGAGGCTCACTGCAACCCTCCACCTAGCCCTTCTCTCTCGAGGGCCAGGGATACAGTCTGCTGAGCCCTTTTCATCATAAGCCAGCAATGGAGGTTGGTGAGAGAACTCCCACAGTCTCTGTTGCTCCTACGGCCTCATGCCAAAACAGTTTAGCCTCCTGTCCTGACAGGGACCTGTCTTCCCCTCCCAGGAGGTGTTTCTGTAGTGGCAGGTTGGGGGGAACCCAGGCCCGCCCTCTACCCTGGGTTCCGGCTCAGGGACCCTAATGGTAGCAGCTGTTGGCAGCCAACCTTTCACTGCCAGAGTTGCTACATTTCCCTGGGCCACTTCCCCACAGCTCTCCTGCTTCTCCCTTACCTTAGGGCTCCCTTACCAATGACTTGAGGGTGTCTTCATTAACTAGCCCTTCATCCACACTTCCTCTCTTCTGGCTCCCTAGCTCTCCTCTGCTTGACTGGAGTGAGCCCTTTTATAGTATCAGAGGGGCCTTAATTAGAGTCAGGTGGTCACATTATCTTAATGGCCTCACCTGACTCTTTGCAGGTTAATTGGAGTCAGGTGTTCTCATTAGCCTGGAGCAGCCCCTGCTCTGGTCAGTCAGGAACAGAAAACTGTTAATCCAGTGGTCAGTAGATCTGCCTTCTGCTACTCTGCTGAACCCAACTGGCCTGGGTCTAGCACAATATATATGTCTTCCTACTGTATTTTCCACTGCATGCATCCAATGAAGTGGGTTTTAGCCCACGAAAGCTTACGCCCAAATAAATTTGTTAGTCTCTAAGGTGCCACAAGTCCTCCTAGAGCATTCAAGGGAGCACAGTGCAAAAGTTCACCTTCTGGGACACTTAACTGCTGTTGAAGAGACTAATATACCAGGCTACTGCCTGACATCCTGTGACTCTTTAACCAAATCTAGTTGATGAAGGTGAGGAAAAAATAAATCCAGTCATTACTGTGGCTGTGGCTTAGATCTGCACAGTCCTGGGCTGACGGCTAGGTAAAAGCGCGGGACAGGCAGGGAAAGCATGACTCACACTGGGAATGTTTCTTTTCAGCTGAAGAGTCCCTTGCCTGTGATAATCCAGGATTACCTGAAAATGGCTACCAAATACTCTACAAACGACTATACTTGCCAGGCGAATCCTTGACGTTCATGTGTTATGAAGGCTTTGAGCTAATGGGCGAGGTTACTATCAAATGCATTCTGGGCCAGCCGTCCCATTGGAGCGGACCCCTGCCCATCTGCAAAGGTAACGAGCTTTCCGAGACAGCTGGAAAACAAGATCACACTTTGGGAAGGGGCTGGAATCGACAGGGATTTGCAGGTGTCCTCAGCTAGTTCCCACCACACCAGAGAATTAGCTTTGAGCAGCGACCTCCTCCAGCATGGAGATTTGTCCCCATTCTCACCGCCATTAAAAGGCAGCAGAGCATGTCACTGCAGCTGCAGCCCCTCCTTAAGAGCTCCTTCTTTTGTTTTACCAGAAGCCCTGAAAACAAAAGGCTCTCCGGCTGTCACCCAGGCTCTTGACACATTGGTGTCGCCAGGGTTCCAGCCAGCCGAGCTTTTGGTGGTTGTTACAGATTTATCTTTAAGAGGTTCTGCCTGCCCGGGGGAGGGAATCCATCTCAACACCTTTCTCGTGAACTGTGTTGGAAGCTGTTAACTAGCAGCCATTGCCTAGCACATGTGCAGACAGGGCTGGGGAAAGCAGGAATGGTCCTCAGAGTTTCCAGAGGGGTCTGGATTCTGTCCCAAGTCCTGTGAACGCTTTGTTCTACATTTCTCTATGTGTACCTTAGTGATTCTGCCTTGGGTTACTAGTTGATGACAATGGCCATGACCCTTGGCCCAAAGAAAGCCCTGCTTGATAAACTGGCCAGTTTTCAGTTGGAGTCTATTTCATAGACACAAGGAGGGACCTCCTGGTAACACTTTAAACGGCAGGGAATAAATACCACTTGTAAATTGCACAGTAACAGTGTCCCTGGAACAGCAGCGTATTCCCGGGCTTTTGCAGATTGCTCAGGAGAGGGTAATGTAATTCCCCTGGGCCCCAGGCTTCAGTGTGCAGCTGATTTGCCCTGAGGTGATATGGTGCTTGCTGTGAGGCCAGTCCGAGAATGCCTTAAATGGGTGTAGAAAGGCCAAAAGCATCCAAAGGGCTCAGGGTTGGTGACACGGTTTGGGGTCTGTGGAGAGAAGCAGAGACCCCAAATTGGGGGACTCCCCATGCCCACATGCTGATGGAAGAGACCTCTGGGATGTGTCACTGCACAGGGCAGGGGCATGGGTGTGAATGGGAGGGAAAGTTGAGAAGGATGCACAGACACAAGGACACTCACCTGGGATGCCCACCAGAACTTTATTTCCTCTCTCTCCTAAAACAAGGACAAGAGGATATTCAATGCAATTGAAAGGCAGCACATTTAAAACTGATGCAAGGAAATCTCCTTTTACTCAGCATGGGATTAGCCTTTGGAACTCACTGTCACAAGATGCCATTGAGACCAAGAGCAGAGCAGGATTCAAGAAAGAAACAGACACTGATATGAATAATGAGAGCGGCCACAGTTAAATTAGATAGGGCTGAAAATATTAACGAAGGTTATAAACTCTCACGCTCAGGGCATAAGGCAACTGCTTTTGACGGGGTTTCAGGAAATGTCCCCAAAGGGCAAGTTATTCCATAATCACCCACTGTGGGCTTTCCGGCACCTTTCTTGGAAGCATTTGAAACAACCCACTCTTGGAGAAAAGAGAGCAGACGAGATGGCCCATCAGATGTTCCTATGAAAGTGCTCAGCAAGTGTCCCCTGAAGGAGGAGATCCAGGGGGTTTTCTTATGCTGCTGGGAATGACCTTCTGGCTAGTTCTAATTTCTGGCCTGGGGCACTAGAGTTTTCACAAAGAGGAAAAACAGTAAATCCAGCTGAGGGAAATGTGGGTATTTTTCATGTTTCACACGAGGCTGCCAGCCCCCATGACCATCTTAAACCCTGCCAACAATTCCCAATTTCTCTTGCAGTGAATCAAGACAGTTTTGAACACGCTTTACAAGGTGAGTGAAATGCATTTGTTGGAAAATCCCAGTCAGGCAGATGTCTGGCACCTCTCTCTGGAGAGTGCAGCACCTGCATTTGATCACACAACGCAAACCAATTTGCAACAAGTATGCATTGTAGCATTGCCCTTGCTCTTCAGTTCAGAAATTAGAGACAATGGAATGTGGCTGGGCTGACCACTCTGCATGGGAGGGTGTCACGTGCCCTCAGTACAGGACTCTTCAGAGGGATGGAATATTTGGGGAGGTCCTCTGGGCAGAAGGGCTTGATCTGAGGTTTTGAGTACTTGTGGTACCCAATGGTACTGCAGCTGGGACCACTGGATAGCAATTGCATTTCAGACAGTAAAATCTCTCTTTCACCTGCCCGTCTCCTACAGGGCATTTCGAGGCCCCTCTTTGTGCTCCCAGCTGACAGTGGGACATTAGACAACAGATGGGGTTGGTTTGGGCTTGTGAAGAAACCTGGCTTTTGCGGTTACATTTCAAACAAGCAGCATTCTGCAGCTGGCCGCAGAGACAAGGCAGCACCGTGCGGGGAGGGAAAGGTTAGGAGGGAAGAAAGCCCGAGGGGGGGGAATCTCAAACGTTTGGCCTATGGGAACATAATGAATACTGTGTTTTCAGTAGCGGAAGCTGCCGCAGAGACGTCGCTCGAAGGGGGAAACATGGCGCTAGCCATATTCATCCCGGTGCTGCTCATCTCACTACTGCTGGGCGGTGCATATATCTATATCACAAGGTGGGGACCACTGTCACAGCAACACGGAGCACTTCTCCAGGGCCTTGACGCCAGGGATCTCAGAGCGCTGGGCAAAGAGCAGCTCATAAGCCTCCCCGTGCCCGCTGAGGCAGTGCTGTGCCCCTCATGAGAGGGAGCACCCAGCAGCTACCCCCGGAACCTGTGGGTGCTGAGGGAGCCAGGCAGCTCCGAGAATCAGGCCCTGACCTTGCAGGGTTTGCTGCCAGGAGTGAGTGATCTCGGTGCTAAGCGGTGAATGCAGGAGGGAGAGCAAAGGGGAATGGGCAATTTGGGAGCGTGAGCGTGGGCTGCCTTGCTCGGTGCATGTCACCAAGTGACCCCATTGGCTTCACCAGCCCACGTGCGCGAGCCGCTGGGGCCTGCGTGGTTCTGACCCAGTGAGGTGACGTCTCTCACTTGCTTCTCTTTTTCTCAGATGTCGGTACTACTCCAACTTGCGCTTGCCCCTCATGTACTCCCACCCGTACAGCCAGATCACAGTGGAGACGGAGTTTGACAACCCAATTTACGAGACAGGGGTGAGTTGGCCTTTCAGTGCCTCAGTTCTCTCCATCTGTACATTACATTAAATTGAAGGTGAAGGCCTGGCACAGACTCACAGCAAGAGGGATTTAGAGTAGCAGCCGTGTTTGTCTGTATCCGCAAAAAAGAAAAGGAGGGCTTGTGGCACGTTAGAGACTAACAAATTTTATTTGAGCATGAGCTTTCGTGAGCTACAGCTCACTTCATCAGATGCATTCAGTGGAAAATACAGTGGGGAGATTTATATACACAGAGAACATGAAACAATGGGTGTTACCATACAGATTGTAACGCGAGTGATCAGGTAAGGTGAGCTATTACCAGCAGGAGAGAAAAGAAAAGCTTTTGTAGTGATAATCAAGGTGGGCCATTTCTTGGTCTCAGTGTCACAAGTACTCCTTTTCTTTTAGCAAGAGGGAAGGTTACGAACCCCCCTCAAGACTCCCCATGAGAGACCATCTCTGCTTATCTCCCTCCCTGTCACGGTGGGCAGATGATGCAGCAGGTCAGCCAGAAAAATCAGCCTTTACGGGAGTTTCAATGGCACCAGCATTTCCACCCCACCCTGGGGACACGGTGAGCCAGACCATCAGAGCGCGGGGCATTAGAGTTTAGCCAAGGAGGGTCTGCCAGGGGTCGCCCTGCTCCGGTCTCTTTTCTCACCACAAACCCTCGGAGACCTTCTCCTGGTCACTCCCTCTGTGCAGTTTATTTACAGTGTTCCATCCAAATGTGTGCGACTCTGTATTTACAATAGCAGACACTTCTTAGCTCACTCAGCAAAGGAGGGGAGAGACAGACGGCACCTTCCCCCTGAAAGCTCTTTCCTGGCTCTGACTCCCAAAAGCCTGCCTGTCCATCTCTTCCCCCCAGGCATGTCCTTCCTGTACCTTTTCTACCTGCTGGGCTGATGGGTTAATTAGCCGTGTATCATAGAAGATTAGGGTTGGAAGAGTCCTCAGGAGGTCATCTAGTCCAACCCCCTGCTCAAAGCAGGACCAACCCCAACTAAATTATCCCAGCCAGGGCTTTGTCAAGCTGGGCCTTAAAACCTCTAAGGAAGGAGATTCCACCACCTCCCTAGGTAACCCATTCCAGTGCTTCACCACCCTCCAAGTGAAATAGTTTTCCTAGACCTCCCCCACTGCAACTTGAGACCATTGCTCCTTGTTCTGTCATCTGCCACCATGAAAACAGCCGAGCTCCATCCTCTTTGGAACCCCCTTCAGGTAGTTGAAGGCTGCTATCAAATCCCCCCCCCAATTCTTCTCTTCTGCAGACTAAATAACCCCAGTTCCCTCAGCCTCTCCTCGTAAGTCATGTGCCCCAGGCCCCTAATAATTTTCGTTGCCCTCCGCTGGCCTCTCTCCAATTTGTCTTCATCCTTGTTGTAGTGGGGGGACCAAAACTGGATACAATACTCCAGATGTGGCCTCACCAGTGCTGAATAGAGGGGAATAATCACTTCCCTCGATTTGCTGGCAATGCTCCTACTAATGCAGCCCAATATGCTGTTAGCCTTCTTGGCAACAAGGGCACACTGCTGACTCATATCCAGTTTCTCATCCACTGTAATCCCAAGGTCCTTTTTTGCAGAACTGCTGCTTAGCCAGTTGGTCTCCAGCCTATAGCGGTGCATGGGATTCTTCCGTCCTAAGTGCAGGACTCTGCACTTGTCCTTGTTGAACCTCATCAGATTTCTTTTAGCTCAGTCCTCCAATTTGTCTAGGTCACTCTGGACCCTACCCTCTCCCCCCAGCTTAGTGTCATCTGCAAACTTGCTGAGGGTGGAAGTGCAGTCCATCCCATCATCCAGATTATTAATGAAGATGTTGAACAAAACCAGCCCCAGGACCGACCTCTCTCCAGTTCAATCCCAATCCATCAGGCCCAGCTCTGCCTTGCAGGTTTGCTCTGGGGCAATGGAACTGGTGATGCAGTGATCAGAGTGCTGGTCCAGCTGCTGTCCAGCGGAGCCTGGCAAAGGAAGATGCAGAGGAAGCCATTTGGAAATGATGATGAACCCATTGCAGTGGGGCTGCTTGGCCTTGCAGAGCTGGGAAGGGGAAGCCACTCTGCCATGGAATGAAGTCTCAGGGAGTCCTGAAAGCCTCCCGCAGTGTGTCATCCAGAGACAGCATGGCTCTATGCGAGCCCCTGGGCCACCACATTGACTCACACCAGGAGAGAGGGGCTCACAGAAGTTCTGTTCAGTGCAGCATCCCCTGCTCCTCTCCCTGCCCTCCGGGCAGCTTGAGGAGCACATCAGGACCCTGCTGTCTAGTGCGAGGGAGCTAGAGGCTACAAGTTATCCACCCAGGGGCCAGAAGAGGTGCTGGCTTAACGCAGGGGGTTTGCCTTAATGTAACTAATACCCTCCTGCTGACCTCCCCTCTCCTGGCCCTTTGGTGTGTGAGACTCCCTCGGGCGCAGCTAGGACCCCCGACCCCACTCAGAGCTGAGGTGTAAAGCGGGGGGTGCGAGTGGCTCTGTGGAGTCTGCAGTGACATGACATGCAGGCTGTGGGGCAGGTACAGCAGTTACACTGAACAAGTGCCCCCCAAGGTGCCTCTGAGCTAAGCCCAGTGCCGGGGGAAACTGCGGGGCCTGCTGGAAGTACCATCCTCACCTCCTGCCGCTGCTTTACACAATGGCTTCTGTCTAACTTCTAACTGGGAGAGGGCCAGATCCTACCAGGTGCTGAGCACCCCAGCTCCCGTTACGTGCAAGGGAAGTGAGGTGAGAGTTGAGGGTGCTCAGCATGTCTCATGCCTAAGCTCTGAGTTCCATGCTAGGACAATGGGCATGTTTGAGCAGCCAGGCGTGAGTGTCTGGGGGCATGAGAAATAAGGCAGTGCCTTGGCGTGAGTTAGGTCTTCAAATCCGTGTTGCCTGCTCTCAGTTTTATCACGAGCCTCACAATATTTGGTGTTTGACTCAGAGCCCCGGCTCCCACAGGCAGCAGATTGGGTAAGAATCTCATCTTTTATTTTAAAAAGCCAGCTTCCAGCCCCTGTGGTTGTGAACAAAAGCTGGGAAATGTGGCCCACGTGTGACCCAAAGACTCGGAAACCAGAAGGCAGAGTAAAAGACCCCCAATGTATTATTTGTTTAAACCTCACGATTTTTAAACCGATCTTGTGATTTTGGGAACCTGATTTATGATTTCTGAATGTCCAGGGTTGGCCACACTTTTGTCTCCATGAGAAAACTGTACCAAACAACAAATTGGTTTAGAAGTGGTTCTGGTTAAATTGACATAGCCCTCTCGCATGGGCACTCTTCAATAGAAATCAAAGGTAGACACCAGGGGCTTTGAACCCTTTAACTACATTAGCTTCTAAACCAATTTAATTAAATCAAGACAGTTTTCTTGCGTTGACAAGGCCTAGATGTCACCTGGATCTGATCTCACATAGACCAGGGCTGATTAATCTGGGTGGAAACCCAGCCATTCCCTTAAAAGTGTGTTTTCTTCTTTTTAGGAAACAAGAGAATATGAAGTTTCAATATAAAGACAGTGATACGAGAGTCTCCAGATGTGAACTTAATTCACTCCAATAGAACTTCCTCAGTAACTAATCCAGAGACCATGTGGAGTTTAATTGGAATCCTGGACCTACTGTTGTCTGTCCTTTTGCCTCTTTATTGATGATTTAACTGTTTTCTTCACTGTATTTATTCTATTTAACTTGAGATAGGTGTGTTCAAAGTGTTACCAGCAGGCTGTGCTCCGCTCCCTGGGTGTACCCAGAGCTCTAAGGACCAGTGCAGAGCTACCAGTCCACACATGAAGGTGGGGAGGGTGCCCCATCCCACAGCAGCGACAGCCTCCAACTCTGCACCGGCCACATGCAAAGGGATTTTACGGTTTTTGTGTTGTTAAAAATTAAAATGTCTTTATGCGAGATCCTGCAGCTAACTGCCAAGAGCTGGGATAGACACAGAGCTTGATTCCTTGGTATTATACATAGAGAGTCTTCCTGAGCACTGTACTAAGCTTAACTACTGCCCACACATTTCCGGTTCTCCTAGAGTTTGATCAGGCATCTGGTGCTATGCTCTCTCCGACTGAAAGAGCAGTGAGCAGAGGGAGCAGCCTCTCTCCTGGGGCCCATCTCAGGAAAGTTGCCAGGCAGGTACTGCATGATGCCCTCGGGTGTCTGGGGAGAAAGGGGAAGCAGAGACCAAACAAGCAAGTTACATGCTACTTGCTTGGCCCAGTTTGTTTTTAACCCTGCAGAGGCACATACAAGAACATGTGAGCTGCTGCAGAGAAGCCTTAACATGTGCAACCAACGATTGCTGAGCATATCAACCCCGGTCTGAGAGACCTTAGCAGCATTGCAAGGGGACATGGGTAAAATCTTCTAGGGCAGTGTTACCACTACACTGGGAACAAACAGGCTTGCATGTCTTCTGCTCACACCTGGTATTGCTCTTTAATAACATTTACTGTGGCCATTGTGAGGAATATCCAGTCTCTCTCAAAGTCTGAGTTCACCTTTTGCCCACTTTACAGTAAGTATCTCAGGGTAATAACGATGGAATACAGGATCCTATCACATGCTCTGGTTAATTTTGGAGCATTCGCCCTTCAAGATTACAGTGCCCTCATGCAACTGGAAGAGTCCACTGTTCTTCTGGAATAGCTGCTCTGGGAAGGGCCGGTGGGGTGATCAGTTAGCCACAACTCTGCATGGGAAGAGCCAGAGTCAGTCCTTCCTCCCATCTTTCCGGAGCATGCAGAACTGGCAGAGTGCATTAGATCGGATCTCAGCACCATGGGAAGACTTTATGGCAGCAACCAAACCACCATGTTCCTGTCATTCCAAACCTAGTCCAGGGTTCGTGGCAGAAAACAGGGTCCAGTCAGCATTGTCCACTAAGAGCTGCACTGTCCAGCTTGGAGCTAAGGATGGGAAATCACCTAGATTTGCACTCCGCTTGCGAGTCAGGCATTGGGCAAACCCCACCTGGAGAAGAGAGAAGGGAGCAGTGGGGTCATTGTAGGGAAGAAAGTCAGGTAGCAAACCTTCCCTGACTGCAGCATAGGAGCCCAATCACTGGAGGAGCATAGCAGGCAAAATAGAGCCTTTAGTAGCCACTTCCATCTTGATCTAACCCTGTGACAACTGGACTTCAATCACCACATTCCTATTCTTTGGTTCTGGAGAATAACGTGTTCGCACTTAACAAAACGAATGCTCAAATGTTTTCTTGTCATGGAAACATAAAGATTCACACAAGGTGCCATTGACAAGTTACCAGTACTTCCCTTTCACAGAATTGGCGGTCACACCGGGCCATTCCTGCTACCATCGGAGGAACAGCACCGTTGAGGTCTCTTTGGCTGCTGGTGTCTTTTTTCTGTCTTTGTGGAATGGCAGTTATAACCAGGAGGGTGTTTTCAAGTCCGTTTTAGTTTAGAGACGGTTAGGGCATCTCTGCAGTTGTACGACTGAGACATTCGATTTTTTTTCCTTTGAAGAAAACAATCAGCGGAATGTGTTTTTGTAACTTGCAAAGGTTAAAAAAAAAAAAGAAAAAAAAAAGAAAAAAAAAGGTGCCAGAAAGGTACCAGGCGTTCATTTCTGTTCATACATGTCTGTTTTTATAAGAACAATGTGAAAATGGTTGGAATTAAATATTTTTGAACATGATACAGGACTTCCCTGGGAAGCTCTGGAATTTAGTGTAACCTTAATACAAATTGTACTATATTTTTTAAAGGTTGAAAATAAGTTTAACAGAAATTTGAGCCACAGAATATGCCTGTGGCTCAGCCTGTATTACGTGCTGCGTACACTTCAGTGCTATCTGCCATGTGGTCTGCAGGTCTCCATGGTTACACACACAGGCCCTTACATCGTCACCTTCTTGAATGAGTCGGATCGGAAATGCGTGAATGGTGCAGAAGATTCCCCCTGGCCCGAAGCTGTGAAGATTGATGTGTTGGGTCCATCTCACCGTATTTTCGCTGTGGAGTTTTTCTCCAGAAAATGGGCACAGGTTATCCCCTGCAGCATATGAACCTGGTGGCTCTCTGGGGCGCCTAAGGGCTAGATTCGAGTCCCTCAGAAGTCGCTGGGATGAGAGTTGGCTCTCTGTGTTCTCCAAAGCCTGCCCAGCCCCAGTGGGTCTTTAGTTTCCTTTAGATTTGGTTTTACAAACTATTGAGACGCAAATCTCCTCATTTCCCCTTGAGAAGAAATACAGGAGCAACTGCTCCTTCGATTTTCACTCTCATGAGCTCCTGTGTATTACCACACGATCAGGGCAATGTGCTGTCCTCTTTAGAACAAGCCTGCTGTGCGACAGGGCAGGCGGATGGATGGCGGGTAACCAGGAATGGAAGTGATTCCTAATTTAGTTACTATTTCCTTTCTATACATACATAAATATGATAGGATGGAGAGGTGGAAGGCCTCATGGCTGCTCACTTTAAAATGCCTTCCCTTGCCTCCTGCTGTGTTACTTTAGTGCATTATTTAGCATATTATTAAACCAAGCCTTCCGAGCAAGAGACCCTACCAGACGCATCTGTTTTCTGGGGCACAGAGCCTCTGCATTGGTGGTCTGGGCTCATCTGGATGCAGTTTTCATGGGCTGAAGACTGGGGAGAAATTTCAACCCTGCAGTAAACAGGCCCCACTCGCAGGGAAGAGAAGGGGGGACACATCTGCTTCCTGGGCTGGTTTGGCCGTGGATCTTTTACTGCTGGTGCCATTACCTAAGAGGCATTTGCACTTTGTCCCAGGGCAGAATGAAAGCAAGTGGGAAATGAGGCAAACGCCCTTGCCTTATTCATGGATGAAAACAACAGACTTTCTCCGGTCTCCTCACTAGCATTTCTGTTGAACATCACAACGTCCTGCCCCATGGGACAGGGTCAGGGAAACACCCCTCAACCGTGGAGACTGGCTCCGTCTGGGAGTCAGTATGACCAAAACCATCCAACCCCGTGGGATCAGAGATTTGCACTAGCCCTGGCAGAGTCCAGGACTTTCTTCTCAGTTGAGCTGAGACTCTGGTCTGGGTGCAGAGCTCAGAACATCTGCCGGTGGAGCACATACTCCATGAGGTCTGTGTTTCCGCTGTCAGCGGTCAGGTTCCAGACTCTGTCTGAACATACAGGATAGAGATCACTGACTGGGAACAATGCCAAGGAGCCATTCTGGAGACAACTCCACAGGAAGACCAGAAGGGTCAGAGGAGAAAAATTTCAGAGTAGCAGCCTTGTTAGTCTGTATTTGCAAAAAGAAAAGGAGTATTTGTGGCACCTTAGAGACTAACAAATTTATTTGAGCATAAGCTTTCATGAGCTACAGCTCACTTCATCGGATGCTCACGAAAGCTTATGCTCAAATAAATTTGTTAGTCTCTAAGGTGCCACAAGTCCTCCTTTTCTTTTAGTGGAGATAAAGGAGATTGACTGTCCTGAGGAGTTTACTCATAAATTTTAAGGCCAGAAGGGACCATCATGATCATCTGGTCTGACCTGTTGCACATTGCAAGCCACAGAACCTCACCCACCCACTCCTGTAATAGACCCCTAACCTCTGGCTGAGTTACTGATAGAATCCCTTCTTATTGCCCTCAACTCTGCCATAGAGTTCTCCTTGTGTTCTTTTGCTTCCCGTATCAATTTCTACAATTTCTAGCTTTTAATTTTATATTCATCACAATCAGCTTCCTTTTTGCCATTTCTAATTTATGTGTTTTTAAAAAATTATAGCTGCGTTCACCGTCTCTCTAACCCAGGCTTGTTTGTTTTTTAAACAGTGCAGTCCTTTCTCTCAGGTGTGGCTTTGTGGGCATCCGGTAAAATGCTCCTACAAAGTTCCTAATTATCATTCACATTTTCCGGATTATCATCTTCTAGGTGATTTGGCTCAGAATTGTTTTCAGCTTTGTAAAATTGGCCCTGAAAGCTGGAAACATGAGGAGTAAGCATGTGGCAAGCAGTACGTTCAACACAACTGTTCTCCTAAGGGCAGAATGACGTAGGATACTCTGCCACCTGAGCCAAAGTCCGTCCAAGTCAATGGAAAGACTCCCACCAACTTCACAGAGTTTTGGATCAGGCCCTTAAAGCATAATGTTGACTAGGGAGGGATAGCAAAGTGTCTAAGGCAAATTCCACCAGTCTAGATTTTTTTGCTGTATTCACGTTGGTCCCCATTTCGTATGTTCACAGTTTCAAAAACAAAACCCAATGTGGGACTGGATGGAAAAAGGAAAACATTTTCTTATATAATTGTTTTTTGTTGCTCAGGGGGCTTTAAAGGGAGAAGAGGCGCATATGCAGAACAGGGGAGTTCTAATGCACAGCTCACAACGTTCCCTGCACGCCAGCAGGGACAGGCCGAACCCGAACTGTGCCACAGGTTTACGTAGCGTTGTCGCTACTCGTGCACATCTTTACAAGTGGTTTGCATGCAGTACAGCTGTATCACAGCTGTTCACCTGGCTACGATGCCTCCTGGCTTTTTTCATCCCAGCCATCAGAATATCCTCCTTGTGTTCACATGAACAATAATGGATTTGTAGGGCGACATACTGTATATTTTTCATGCTATTTTCTTGAAGGTAAACTACAATTTCTTAAATCTTAAATCTTATTCTTAAATCTGAATATGGATGAATTTACTGTGTTAAGAGAAGCATTCCCGCAGTCATAACTCTCCCTCCATATTAATGTACAAACGTCCTTCAGCTCTGTCTGTGGTACTGTACTCTGAGTGCAATAAATTCCTCATTTTGCGTCAGGTCTGACCTCTCCTCATTTGTACAACTGTTGAGAATAACCATTTGCCCTTCTCATGCCTCTTTCATCTGAGGATCTCAAAGTGCTGGATGAATATTAATGAATTAAGTCGTACAACCCCTGTTAGTAGCTACTTTGCTATCCCATGTTTCACAGATAGGGAAACTAAGGCACGGACACATTAAGCATCTTACTCAAGATCACCCAGCTGGGAATAGAATTCACGTGTCCTGTCTCCTGGTTCCGGGCTCTGATAACTAGGCACTGGAATCCATCCTATAGCTTCTAATAAGTGTGGACAATGGGAGTGTTGTCGCTGCTTTTGTAAGTTCGTGCTTTGTGACTTCTTTATTGTCGGCTGGCTTCCAGGTTTGGTAAAAATACTCAGCCCTACACCCTGAAACATAATGAGCCTTGTGGGAGATGGCCCTGCAACTTGGCAGGCAGAATAATGGAATAGCTGATACGGGACTTGAGTAACAAAGAATTAAAGGAGGATAATATAGTTAATGGGCTTATGGAAAAGAGATCTTGTCAATCTAATCTGATATCTTTTTTAATGAGTTGACAAAGCTTGGTTGATAAAGATAATAGTGTTGATGCAATAGAGTTCTGTAAGGATTTGACTTGGTACCACATGGCATTTTGATTACTAAACTAGAACAATACAAAATCCACCTGGCACATGTGAAATGGTTTAAAAACTGGCTAATTGATAGGCCTCAAAATGTAATTGTAAATGGGAAATCATCATCAAATGGGGTCCCACAGGGATTGACTCTTGGCCCTCCACTGGTTAACGCTTTTCTCCATAGTAATGTTTGCAGATGACACAAAACATCGGCACAATGACAAATAATGAAGAGAACAGCTCATGGATACAGAGCAATCTGGCTTGGCTGGTAAACTGGGCACAAGCAAATGAAGTTTGTGTTTTAATCTGGAACTAAGAATGTACACCATACTTACAGGACGGGGGACTCTCTCCTGGGAAGCAGGGACTCTGAAAGGACTTGGGGGTCATGGTGGAGAATCAGCTGAGCATGAGCTCCCAGTGCGAGTTTGTGGCCAAAAGGGCTAATGCGACCCTTGGACGGATAAACAGGGGAATCCTGAGTAGTAGGACAGTTATATTAACTCTCTATATGGCACTGGTGAGACTGCTGCTGGAAGACTGTGTCCAGTTCTAGCGTTGGCAGTTCAAGGAGGATGCAGATAAATTGGAACAGGGTTCAGAGAAAGGTCACAAGAATGATTAAAGGATTAGAAAACCTGCCTTATAGTGATAGACTCAAACAGCTCAATCGATTTAGTTTACCGAACAGAAGGTTAAGGGGTGGCTTGATCTATAAGTACCTACACAGGGAACTGAAATTTAAAAATAGAGTGGTCTTAATCCAGCAGATACAGGTATAACAAGATCCAATGACTGGAAGTTGAATGTAGACACACTGAGATTAGAAATACGGTGACCTGTGTGTAATTAACCATTGGCTCCGGCTACCAAGGTTTATGGTAGAGTCTCCAACACTGGCAATTTCTCAAAGCCAGATTGGCTGTTTTTCTAAAAGATCTGCTCTAGTTCAAACAGGAATGAGCCCAGGGAAGTCCTATGGCCTGGGTTATGCAGGTCAGATTTAGGTGATCACAGTGATCCCTTCTGGCTTTGTAATCTATCCCCCAAACGTGACATGTCTGACTGCATTGCACCCAGACTGTACATCATCACTAGCCTGGCTGAATTACCAGTGTGGGAAGGCAGGAGGCCCAGGGGATTGGGACAGAGGAAAGGGACGTTGTGCAGTTGAAAGTTATTAGTGTTCGTTACACACGGATGTGCTTGACACAGTACAGGACTGAATACGGACAGCCCTTGCCCCACAGTGCTTGGCATGGTTTGCGAGGAACGGGGGGTTGGGGAGGAGTTTGGGATTTGACTGGTAATGTTGGTAGTTGGGTTCCAGAGTCCTCACACTCACAAGAGCAGGATTAGAGCAATCAGGGTGCCGGGGAGGAGAACTCTGCCCCTTGGCTCTCTGGACCCTGGCTAATTCCCAGGCCAAGGATATCTGGGGCCTGGCCAAAGGCTGAGGATTTGGTGGAGGCTGCCAGGGAGCCAGGCCAGGGAGGGTTTCTGGATGCTCTTTCTTGGGGTTCCCCCCTCAGCCCCTGGCCTGAGCTCCCACAGGGCTTGTGGCCTGTCACAATCTCCCAGCCAGTGGAGGGAGGTGGGTGCCTTGGGCACCGGGGCTGGAGGAGAGCAGGGAAGCTTGGCTGATGTCAGGGAACTCCCAGCCCCAGACAGTGAACATGTCCCAGCACTCAGTGCGGGGCAGCGGGAGGGGGCTTGGCTTCCGACGAGGCGGCCGAAGGGTGATTCCTGCTGGGGGAAGGCAGAGCGTTCATCCCCAGTGCAGCACGCCACAGGCCAGGCTGCTGTGCTGGTCCCAAGGATCACGACATCAGGTGGATCTCAACGTCGGCTGGACCGCAGGGAGCCGCTGTGTCCTGTCAGTGAGACCATCAAGGGAAATCGATGGGGCAGCAGCGTTTGGGTCCTGGGATCTCAGACGAACGAGAACAAATGGGCCTAGTCAGATGCGCACGTCCCTCCCCAGCAGGAGGGGGCCTCCCATTCGACCCCCTCCCCCAGCAATGGGTGGCTACGGCTCTGATAACTAGGAGGGGTGGGGGGCTCTCAAGCACACAGAACCCACACGAGGGATGAGGGAACCCAGCAAGCGCTGTCCTTACAGCCACCAAATGTCCTCAGCAGCTCAGCCTAGCCCTGGCCCTGAGCCCTGGCCCGTCCCGCCAGCGTGAGTGGGATTCCAGGGCTGTGTGGCTCGATTCCTCCCGCTCCGGTGGCCCTAGGGCTAGGATTCCTTCTCACAGGCTGGGTCTCTCCCAAATCTGGCACGGTCCGTAATTTCTGCCAGTCACTGCTGGCCAGAGCCTGCCACCTTCCCCCAGGCTGAGTGGTACCAGGCTCCGCAATGGCTGGTTGGCCCCCGGGGGGAAGGCGCTATCGAACATAGCCACAGAACGAGGGGCAGGGCCTGGTCAGGCAGAGAGGCTCTTTGGAGGGGGAGGGAAATCCCATCGCACCTGGAGAAGGGGTGTGGGTGTCTCAACTGCAGGGACTCTTCCCCTTCCCCACCAGAAAAGCAGCCGGGCTCAGAGGCTTCGAGGCAGCCAGAACAATGGCAGCCAGTTTCTCCATTACACCTCAGCGTCACCTCATCTTGCCAGAGCCCCGGCCTAGCCCCTACCGCTCCTCAGCAGGCTTTAGCTGAGTGATCTGTTGGGGCAACAGCTGCACATGGCAGAATTCCAGGTATCGCTCTGACTCCCAAATCCGGCTCTTGAGGTCAGTGTCTGGAGGCACTGAGGTGACCCAAGGGCCTGGCTACGAAGCCACTGCTCTCTGATGCACAGCTTGGACAGCACATGCTGCCCACGTTGACTCTCCCCCACGTGCTGCAGAAGTGCCTTCCCCCCCATTTTGGAGTGGCACTAAAATTCCTCCTGCCTGCGATTCCCATCCGGCCCCATACAGCCAAGCGAGCAGCTCTCCCGCTCAGTCTCCAGCTCCCTGGGTCAGTACTGTAGCGGGGAAGTGAGGGCGTTGCTGTTATTTCTCCCCCTGCACAAAGTGCCCCAACGTACCAGTCACAGAAACACAGGCCACTGTTCCTAGTGCAGAGTGGGGCACCAGCTGGGCTCCTGCCTGTCTACCTCTCTGGAGAGCCCTGAGGCAGGGCACACCGGGGAGTTACAGGTGTGTGATGTGTAGCTTCAGCCCCAGAGCAGCAGCCCTGGCTTCCTGCCCCCAGAGCTGGCTCCCCCTGCCCGGAGCTGCCCCAGACTCTGTGGAGTTGATTACATGGACCGTGTGTGTGCAGGAAGGGCAGATGTTCCTGCAGCAAGCTGGGTGCAGGCTGAGCAGGTGCTGGAGGTCTGACGGCCCGCTGCCCGTGGCTGGGGAGGGTGAGGAGGCCCGTGGCTGGGGAGGGTGAGGAGAGCAGCTGCATGCCTGGGTCGAGCAGGGAGTGGCCGCCCCACCTCCAGGCTGGAGAGCTGCCTGCCAATACTGCAGTGCCGAGTGCGCACAGCCCGTGCTCCCCGGCCGTGTGATCGGATTGTCAGGCAGCTCACGTTGGTCGCCTGCTGGCTTGAGTTGCCACATTAGAGCCTGCGGAGCGACTTTCTGCTGGGAGTGACAGACTCAGATGGAAATCGATTGACCTTATCACTGGTGCAAACGAGCCCAGGCTGGCGGAGGCCGTGTGGCCATCATGGGGAGGGGGCCGACACACCGGCTCCTGCAGCCACCTCTGCACGGTTCTGCAGCCCCTTGCGGGAGGCGGAGGGATTGAGAACGCAGGTGTTCTGCTCACCCTGGGACCACACGCTGCTCCTGCCTGATGAGCGGATTGTCCCCTAGCCCCCATCGTCTGCTGGGTGCTGCACAGGGCCCCATGAATTGAGAACCTGGATCTAACCCAAGAGTGCTACGCCTCCCAGTGCCCCACACCGCAGGGAGCTCACTGCTCACCCCCATTAGTCCTCAGCCAGCTCGCAGGTTCTCCCCCTTTTCACTAAGGGGCTTAAAGCATTGCTGGCCCATTTTTGCCCAGATTCCTGCCTTTACCTTCTAGCTAACTGCTTTCCTGCTCCTTTTCATGCCAGGTCATGACCCGGGCCCTGGCCATATGAAGCGGCTGGATACTCCCCCTGCATCCAGGGGTGTCTGTGAGCAAGCTCTCAGGCTTGGGCTCCTTGCATTTTGCGTGCTGCAAGCCAGGAAGATGGGGGAAGGATCTGTGTGCAGGGCCCAGCAGTGAGTGTAGCTGAGTAGATGGGATTCTTACATCAGTAGGGCCTAAGAAATCACAGCCTTGGCTGGGCTGTGCTTCCCAGCCAGCGAGAGGGGCTGACGCCAAGTCAGAGCTGCTTGGCAAGAGCATTATTTATTTGGATTTACATACAGCATTAAAGCAGTACTGGCCAAATAGGTTCATTTATAATTACTCATAATCCTCTTCCAGCATTTACAACCCTCCAAGTTGTTGGGTATTTAGTGCTAATCTGCAAAGGGGCAGCATATTGCTCTGGTCCAAGGCCCATTTCTCTGCTCACCCAGCCCCTCAGCTCTAACGTGCTGACCCATCAGCTGCAAGAGTCCATCTGTGTCAGTGCATCTCAGTCCTGACCCACAGCCCCCACTGCCATGCCAGAGATGGGCTCCCACCCACAGCCCTGATGATGCAGCTCATTCCCCAGGCAGGGCCGTCCCTACTATTCCCGTCCTGGGGCTCCCCCACCCACAGCTTTGCTGATGCATCACCATCCTAATACACAGTCCCCACTATTCCAGTCAGGAGCCTCCCACACAGAGCTCTGCAGATGCATCTCAATCCCAACTCACACGTTCTGCAAACCTCTCCCTGTTCCAGCCCTCGGCTCCCACACACCATTCTGCCAATGCACCTCAATCCCAAACCACAGCCCCCCTGCTATTCCAGTCTTGGATCCCCTGCCCACGGCTCTGCTGCTGACCCCCCAGCAATCTCCTGAGCTGGGAACAGATACTTACAGATAACACAATCTGCACATTTTATCTGGAATTTACAAAATGATGGCAGAGACCTATTTCCTCCTCTCCCTGCTCTGATGATGGTGCTGGAAGGACGTAGCATCATTAGCTACCAATTCTGCAACCTGTCCTTTGCTCTTCTTCCATGCAGCAGTGCCGAGATCCACAGCTGAGTCCCCCGGGCCCTATGGATACCTGGGGTGGATGGCCCCAAAGTCTATGATGGTGAGACCATCCAGGACATTCCCATGAGGCGTGAAGGCCACTTGGGAAGATCAGGCTGCGTGGGGCTTTGACAAGGTGTACTTGTTTATATGCTGTAGCTACAAAGCAGCATAAATTGGCTCAGACTCATCAGGTCGCATCCAACGTTTGCCCCCATGTGGCCTTATCACCGCTACCCAGCCCACCTCTCCTTTTGTTTTTTAAGACTACTTGTTGTGTCTTGGCTTAAATAAGATCGTAAGGTCTTCAGGATCAGTGTCTTCCCATGTATCTATACCAGTGGTTCTCAACCCCTGGGCCACTTGCGGCCCAATCAGCACACAGCTGTGGCCTGTGTGACATCCTCAGGGCCATACAGGCAGTATAGCTATAGTGTGGATGCGGCCCACATAACACAGAGAGAGCTGCATCTGCAGCCCACAATGATAAATAGGTTGAGAACCTTGATCTATACAGTACCCAGCGGGGTCCTGATCCAGGTTGGAGCCCCATGAATGCTACTTGAAAACAAATAATGAGCTGATCTAGATCTGACTAGCAGACTGGACAATGAATTCTACAATTCCGTATCCCACCAGGCCTAGACTAGACCGTACAAGACAACCTGGGAGGGGCAAGAGGTGGGTAAAACACCAGATGCCGCTGGAAGAGTCTGCATGCAGTTCAGAAGCTCTGGTATAGGTTAATTTCTTTGTCTGCTGTCACTAATTCAGAAAAGCCCCTGGTGCTCAGTCAATTCCTTCTGAGATGGCACCTCAGAGAATGGCTGGGCCCTGGCAATGTGTCCTAGGAAATTCAGGAGTTAGTGACTTTTAAACTGTAACCTGAAATCCACCCTCTGTGGCTGGGGCAAGAAGCCTGACACCTTACGGGTTAGCAACCTTGATTGTGCTTGCAGAGCTGCAAAGCCACCAGCAGCCCCCGCTCCAGAGCCCTGTGAGCAGCATGGGGCCTTGCAGGACGCTCTCTGGGATGGCAGGTGACACCCAGTTGCTGGGAGGGGAAAGGGCCTGATGCTGTTGCCACTGACTCAGAAGGTGAGTCAGGCAGAGGAAAGGAGTTTGTGGATGTTGGAAAAGTCTGAGAGCAAAACGGGCTTGTTTGCTAAACACCAGCAGAGCTCCAGGTGGGATCTGGGGCTACGTATGTGACAGGAGGAGGCAGTGTCACTTCCCCCGCACACCCTGACGAAGTGCAGCACAGAACCAGGATCCCCGCGCAGTGAGAGCACAATCCACAGTCACTCTGGGCCAAGCCCAGACAGGTCCCCAGCCGAGTGCAAAGGATGGGACATTCCAAGCAGAAAGCCTTGGGACCCAGTAATGCCTCCTCGGCACCACCCAGTGAGACACGTAACCCAGCAGGTGCCAGTGGCAGGATTCCAGTGCCCTTTCCGACCAGCGTTCAGGCTGGCAGAGCCAGGATATCTTTAGCATCCCTAGCATAGAAACAAGCAATCCCAGGCAACCTGTCCGAGGACACAGGGAGTCAGCGCAGAGAGCCCAGGCAGTAGCTGTGCTCTAACCACTAAACCCCACTCCCCTCCCATAGGCCAGAAGAGGGGAAAGTGTGGCTCTGTGCCCGCCCTGCGTTTGTCACTCCACAAAGGCCAGGCTGAGACCACCACATGCCGGCTCCCACTCGCTGGCACCGGAACGGGGTAGGCAAGGGCGTGCACAGCTCTGCCACATGCTGCCCGTCCCAGCTTTGCTGGTGTCCGTGGTGACACGATAAGCCTCTTTCCGAGGGAAAGCTTTGGGGCCTGATTTCCCGAAGTGCTGGGGACGGGCGGGAGGCGAGCTGGCCCAGTCTGGCCTCTTTCACTGCCACAGAAGAGAAGGGGCTAGGTTACTGACCAAGGGACAGGCCCCAGGCCTGCACACTGACCCATTTGTGGGTCCTTCTCTCAGCCCCTGCCCACCCCGGGCTGCCCAGGGAAGAACAGGCAGGGAACTTGAACCACAGAGCACTCCAGGCTCTGGTCACAGCCAAGGGGCCAACACCAGACGGGCACAGAACAGTGGCAAGTGCTGGCAGTGAAACTGCCAAGCGAACCTGAGGCTGCCTGCATCCCCCTGCGCCTCCCACACACGAGTCTAATACAATAATCCTGCGTGCTGGAGCTGGGCATTTAAAGTAGGCTGTAATGTGAAATGAGATGATAACCTCATTTAACAGCTGTCAGACTAATGTGCTGGAGTGGGAAATGAAACCGATGCTCAACATGGAACGCTCCCTGGGGAGGCAAATTAGGGTTATTTTTACTCACAGATTGGGGTGGAGGGGAATAAGGAAAAAAATATCTATGTTCTCACTTCTCCTGGGTGACGTGACACAGGAGGTAATCTCTTGCCTCCTGCTTTGCGCCATGGCTTAGCCTTTGTTCTGACACCAGCAAAAAGGGGGATTGGCCTCTGGATTCTCCGTCTCTATCACACTTCACCTGAAGCGGAGAATCTCAGAGCATTTATCTGCCAGCAATCTTGTAGGTGATAGGGCTCTGTGCTGGGTCCAGGAGCAGCGACTGCATGACTACAGGAGTCCCCCACAGGCCTGGTGCTGATGGGAGATCTCCTGGGACCTTTTGTCCTCCAAAAGGGTTGTGTTGCATTAGTACAGAGATCATGGTAAGCTATGTAAGGTCTCAGCTATATGTGCCCTGCATACCTATGGCAACTGATAACTAACTGCTTATAACCCCTGGAATTCGGTTGCACCAGGCTGGACCCAGCTGCTCTACCTAGAGCAAGTGGTACCCGTCTTCCTCCTTGCCTGGGGTCTCCACCGAAAAAGCAGAACCTGGCATAGAAATAGCAAGATGCTGGCCCACAGAGACACCCAGCTGAATCCTTCCCCACTCCCCCGAGAGCCACCGGGGGGGGGGGGGAACTCTTTGTGGGGAGCTGAGGGAAAGGGAACGAGTAAAGAGACCCGAGTGACAGGTGGCTGGTTTTGTCAACCGTGTCAGCAAAAGCCTTGGCTTAGGAGGACACCTTCCTTGTTGACTGCAGAGAGGCATTCAGCAGATGCTTCCCCTGTACAATTCCTTTGCTTTAACAAGGTCCCCCTCAGCCAGGGCTGAGGACAGTTCATGGTCTCCTGCACGTTGGACACCTTGTGGTTTTACCCCTTATTAATCTTTGGCAGCTGCTTGCCTCCTGACTGAAAACTAGATCTTGCCATGCAAGAGGCTGGGTGTCCTGGATAGACTGCCTGGGGCTTGGGCAGCTCTCTGCAGAAGAGCAGCAGCTATTGCTGTCTTTAGCAGAGGTACTTTGAAAACCCCACTTCTTGTAATGAGGGGGATGAGTATGAACCAAGCATGGGACTCCACCACTCCACCGGGAGATCAGTCGATGGAATAATCTTGCACTCACTCTTTTGCGTGCTCACAAAGCTTTTCCTGATAAGACTGCCTAAAGGTCGTTCCCCGCCCTTATATTCATCCACTACTCTCCCCCAATGCATTGCCATAGTCAGCAATCCCACCACCCCCTCAGTAGCATAACTTGGACTGTCATATGCTTTCCCTCGGCATCATCCAGCCCAGTGATATCTATTTCGCGTTTCCAGTCATTCTCTCTAACGCAGCCCCTGAAGCATTTAATTATTTCCCCTTCTGCCCAGCAACCCCAAATGCAAATAAAAGTACAACCCCGTAGACCCAAAGTAATCCCCACAGCCCAGGCATAGGGGAGAAGGTGCAACCAGCCCTGTGACTGCCAGCCCCCATGATTAGGCGCCAGCCCCCATGATTAGGCTCCTCCCCCCATTCCTCCCCAATCAGCTCATTCCTCAGCAAGCATTGCATAGGTGGTACCCAGAGGGCAGGGCTAGCTCCATTTCTAGCTAAAAGAAGGAAGTCTCAGGTGGCCCAGCCACCCTCTCATAGCTACGTTCTGCACTGTAGGAATTGGATCTGCTTTCCCAGCCCCTTCTCAGCTGCAGCAACTGGAGCCTGAATGGCTGGCAGTGCTGCTCAGGCTAACCAAGTGCACCTGAGTGACCTAGCAGCCACCAGTTAGTTACTAACTGAACTCAGCTGCCAGCCACTTTCAGCAGGGCAGGGGCCAGTACTGCTCCCAGCCACCGAGAGAGGCCGGGATTCACCTTGGTGCTAGGCCTGTTTCTTCAAGGTGCTGCAGTGAGCACCTGTGGCTCTCCCTGACTTTAGCAGGAGTTATGGGTGCTCAGCACTGCTGAAGAGCAGGTCCAAGGGGTCTCAAGTTGGGTTGCCCAAAACAGAGGCCCCAAACCCTGGGGCTGCCTTTCAGACAGTGGCTGTGTATGTGCCTCATGGGGAGAACTTGTTCCCCCATACTTCCCCAGCAGCTTAATGGATAACAGCCACCCACAAACAGGGCCGAAAACAGCAGCCGGTGGAGGTGAGGTGCACTGGGGCAGTGACTGAACAAGAGCTGGGGCTGAGGAGGGTTTAACTCCTGGCTACGTCATGGTAAACTCCTTTGAAAGAAAGAGGGGGTGTGCTGTAGCAAAGCCATGCAATGCAAACAACAGCCTCCTAAGTACTAACACATCACGCCCAGGGCGCTGAGCTGAGACCCTAGCTCTGAAAACCACAGGCTGCTGCCACCCCTCGAGCTGCAGTCAGGCTCCTTTACAGGTGCTAGTAGCAAGTTCCTTGTCCTCTCTGGCCGGCTCACTAGAGGGCACCATCAGCGCGCCACAGAGCCAGGGCGTTCTCAGGCTGCAGCGAGATGCTCCCCACGCCCTGTCTCCCTTGGCCGGCGTGAGTCCCTGCGTGGAGCAAGGCTGTGGATTGCACTGCCAGGGGAAATGTCACGAGTGTCCTTCAGGTGGCTCGCGGCGAGTGGGTGCCCCAGACTTCGGTCTGCTCTGTGATGTATGAAGACTGTCTGCTGTGCTGGCGATTGGGGTGTTTCCTGCGGGATAAGCACAGTGGTTTAGTTTAATGGGGGCTGTAAGGAAAAACAAGGACAAAGAAAGGCCACTTCTCCACAAACTCTTGAGGGCTGTCAAGCAACAGTGCCCAGACCATTAGCTGTGTGATGATTTTACCTCCTCCCTAGCCAACCTGCAAAACTAATTTTTCCAGAAGCGCCAAAGCCTAGGAACAGTTGAGATCAAAAGGACTATGGCAGTTTAAGAAGGAAGCTGTTCCAGGGGAATTGTTTGGGAGAACCAGAGTAGGATGCAAGCATCTGCTGGCACGTCTGAAGAAGCTAGGTTACGTTGGGGGAAGGTAAAGCATTACGTACGATAGACCTGCCTATAGGTGGTTTTAAAATCCTTTTTTCTCTAGTGCTTTGGTTCTATTGCTAAAATATACAGTGCTCTGGTGTCAGACAGCTGTCTACTGACCATCAACACCACTAGGCACAGCCACCCAGAACCGCAGGTGCCAGAACTCCGTGGGAGGGCTGGGTAAGCATGCTGGATCTACAGGGTGCTGACCCCGGGCCTGGTCTAAGGGTGGGAGAATTCCAAAATTCCAGCCCAGGAGAGGTGAAGGCACCAGGCCCGACACCTGAGGGGTGCACTCAGAGACCAGAGAGGGGCAGAGGGGCAGCTAGCTCCATAACTGGGACAGGTGGGGATTGGCATGTCTGGGGAAAGCTCAACTAGAAAAGTACCAGGATTGTCCATTCATGCTTCAGGCAACACCCTGTCCTTCACCTTTTTCCTACCCCGTGTTCCCCAATTGTCAGAGCAGGGTCAGCTCCTGTATGGACTGGCTTGGCTGGTCCCATGCTGAAGCACTAGATTCTGACAGGTACTTGGGTTTGGAATCGTACCCTTAGGAGTCTATTCAGAGCAAGAATTTCCCATAAGTGAAGGACTCAAAAGTTAGAATATTGCTAGATTGTCAGTGAATGCATGACATCCCCCACCCACCAGGCATCATCCACTGGGTTTGAACTCAGGCCTTTCAGCACAGACCTCTGTCACCTGAGAACTGAGATAAAGGAGGAAGCACATTAGCTAGCAGGAACATAAAAATTGCCAGAATGGATCAGACCTATCATCCATATACTCTTGTATCTTGTCTCCAACAGTGACTGGCATGAAGTGCTTTCTAGGAAGGAGAAAGGAACCCTGCAGTAAATACATGGGGGATTATTTACTCACTAGGGAAGTCCCCTTCTAGCCCCTAAGAATTAGAAATAGGCTTACACCCTAAAGCAGGATTTATATCCCTTTTAAAACTCTGTTGTTAGAATTAACTGTTACAATGCTGAATATTCTTGATAGCCTTCAGTCCCTCTTTGAATCTAGCAAAGTTCTTGACCGTGACTATGTCCTGTGGCAGTGAGTTCCACAGTGGAATCACACACACAGTGAAAGTATTTCCTTTCATCAGTTTTGAATTTGCTGCCTTTTAGTTCAACTGAACATCCCCTGCCAGCTCTTACATGCTACATGGGGCAGGCACTAGAAAGACCTCTCCAGTGCATTACATGTGCAGGGCAAGTGTAGTCCCAGGCTAGGCCCCACAGACTCTCAGGAATATCAAATGCTGCCCATGATGTGGTGAGACCAAGGGCCTAGTAACCACTCTGGCCATCTGGCTCCCAGTGCCCATCGCTCAGGTCCCCTTGTGCGGGACCCTGTTCCTGTCCATTTACAGCCTGGGGCTCAGGCCATGGTTGATACAGGACATGGCTGCTGTGCACTGTTCTGCCCAGACCTGCCAAGCCACATGCCCAGGCCCTGCTGGAGCTTCATTCCTAGCATAGGTATGAGTTGGGGATTCCTACAGCGACTCCTCCCTGGATGCTGTGGTGCTCCCACCCCATGGCTCCCTGCAGCCCCAGAGGGGACAGCGCCTTGCAGCCAGGGGATGGGCTGGGAGCCAGGGGTTGTGTCCCTGAGGGAAGGGGGCCCACTCAGTGGAAAAGCCATTGTGGGGGGCCCCCTACACGGGGCTGGGCTCCTGCTCCTCTGGGGGACTCGCTATCATGGGCAAGGAGCGTCACAGGGGGAGCCCAGCAGCTTGGCCTGTACCATGGGAGGGTAGGAGAATAGGGAAACGTGGCTGATCTCTACCCTGAAGGTGACTGGGTGGATGCGAACCCAGCTCTGCCCACGGGGAGGGGATGGGGGGGGCGAGCTCTGCCCCCAGAGGGTGGGATGGAGGGAATGGGGGGGGGCGAGCTCTGCTGTGGGGGAACAGGGGCAAAGGGGTGGCCGAGCTCTGTCCCTGGGGGAGCTGGGGGCAATGGGGAGGCCTGGGGGCAATAGGGGACGAGCTCTGCCCCAGAGGGAGGGAAGGAATAGGGGCAATGCGGGGGCCGAGCTCTGCCCCGGAGGGAGGGAAGGAATAGGGGCAATGCGGGGGCCGAGCTCTGCCCCGGAGGGAGGGAAGGAATAGGGGCAATGCGGGGGCCGAGCTCTGTCCCGGGGGGGGGGGGAATAGGGGCAATGGAGGGGCCGAGCTCTGTCCCTGGGGGGAGATAAGGGGCAACGGGGGGGCCGAGCTCTGTCCCTGGGGGGAGATAAGGGGCAACGGGGGGGCCCGAGCTCTGTCCCGAGGGGGGAATAGGGGCAACGGGGGGGCCGAGGGGCTCTGCCCCGGGGGGGGAGCACCGGGGGGGCTGAGGGGCTCTGCACCGGGGGGGCAATAGGGGCAACGGGGGGCCAAAGGGCTCTTCCCTGGCGGGGGGGGGCAATAGGGGCAACGGGGAGGGGGGGCCGAGGAGCTCTGCCCCGGCGGGGGGGGGGATTAGGGGCAACGGGGGGGCCGAGGGGCTCTGCCCCGGGGGGAGGCGGGGCCGGGCCGGGGCCGAGGCGGGGCGGTGGCGGCGGCGGGGCCCCGCCCGCTCGGGCTGCCGGGAGTTGTGGTCCGCGCTGGCGGCGGAGCGGGCCGGGGCCGGGGCCGAGCCGAGCCGAGCGGCCGCGGGCGGCAGGTTGGTAGCGGCCCCGCGGGGCGGGGAGCCCGGGGGGTGGCGGGGAGCCGGGCCCGGCCCCGCGGCTGTAGGGCTCGGGGCAGCGTCCCCCGTCACCCCGGCCCGCGGCCTGGCCGGCTCGGGGCGCTGCCGGGAGGGGGGGCTGCCCCCCAACACAGGGCCTAGGGCCGGGGGCGGAAGGGGGGGCTGCCCCCCAACACAGGGCCTAGGGCCGGGGGCGGAAGGGGGGGCTGCCCCCCAACACAGGGCCTAGGGCCGGGGGCGGGAGAGGGGGGGGCTGCCCCCCAACACAGGGCCTAGGGTCGGGGGCGCTGGCGGGAGGGGGGGCCTGCCCCCCAACACAGGGCCTAGGGCCGGGGGCGGAAGGGGGGGCTGCCCCCCAACACAGGGCCTAGGGCCGGGGGCGGGAGAGGGGGGCCTGCCCCCCAACACAGGGCCTAGGGTCGGGGGCGCTGCCGGGAGGGGGGGCTGCCCCCCAACACAGGGCCTAGGGTCGGGGGCGCTGGCGGGAGGGGGGGGCTGCCCCCCAACACAGGGCCTAGGGCCGGGGGCGGAAGGGGGGGCTGCCCCCCAACACAGGGCCTAGGGCCGGGGGCGGGAGAGGGGGGCCTGCCCCCCAACACAGGGCCTAGGGTCGGGGGCGCTGCCGGGAGGGGGGGCTGCCCCCCAACACAGGGCCTAGGGTCGGGGGCGCTGGCGGGAGGGGGGGGCTGCCCCCCAACACAGGGCCTAGGGCCGGTGGCGGGAGAGGGGGGGGCTGCCCCCCAACACAGGGCCTAGGGCCGGGGGCGCTGCCGGGAGGGGGGGGCTGCCCCCCAACACAGGGCCTAGGGCCGGTGGCGCTGGCTGGAGGGGCGTGTGTCAGCCCCCCCAGAACCCTTTGGCACAGGGCCTAGGCAGGGGGCGCTGGCTGGAGGGGGGGCTGTGCCCCCCAACACAGGGCCTAGGATAGGGGGCGCTGGCAGGAGGGGGGTGCCCATGCCTGCCAGGACCCCCCAACACAATGTCTAGGATGGGGGGCACTGGCTGGAGGAAGGTGTCCATGCCCCCCAGGGTCCCTGGCCTAGGGCAGGGACCCTGGCTGGAGGGGGTGCTTGTGCCCCCAGGGTCTCTGGCATGGTGCCTAGGGCAGGGAGCCCTGCCGGTCAGGGCTGCCGAGGGATACCCGGCAGCGCCAAGGGGTGGCTTGCCCTGTTCGGGTGTTAACCGGGGGGGTCCAGTGCTCTGCCCAAGGCAGGGGGAGAAGCGGGGAGCTGGGGCTGCCCTGGTTGTTTGCCTACTTAGCCCCTGTGCCTCCAGCGAGAGATGCAGGCAAGTGGGGCAGCAGGTTGGCCGACAAATGCTAGGGAGCAAAGGAGGAGGCGGACGCTCACACCCAGGCTGCGAGTTCAGATTCCCATGGTGAGGAAGGCTGCAATGTCTGCTAACAGGGCACCCGGGCAGGGTCGTGACCCGCCTCATGGCACGCAGCCCCACGAATGCAGGTGGCTGCTGTAACCCTGCATTGTACCAGAGCAGTTTCATGCCTGGGACTGGGCGTGATGCTCGTGAATCCGTGTCATGCATTCCTCCCTCAGAGCTGTGGGTGCCTGAGACTGGCAGCTCACAAGACAGGTGTCAGTCTGCTTCTCTGCAGTAGATGCAGGATGCTAATGGGGCCTTAATACAGGCCCTGCGGGTGTAAATCAGAGGAAAGCCCAGAAGAGAGTTCCTTTGAGCTGTTGTTCTTGAGACTGGAGAGTTGTGAATGTGTCTGCCATCCGCATATGTCTTGTTGAGGCCCATCATCCCATGCTTGGCTGGGCACTTCATGACACCAGCACAATAGAGACATTTTGAAAAACAACCCTGGTGTTTCCAACATTGTGGTAACAGACAGCCTTCCCTGCCTCTCCCCAACACTTGTTTATGGTGAGGAGCTTCCCTCCCTGCAGTGAGAACAGAAGATTCCTCAAATGCGGGGCCTGGGACCGTACAGCAAATGACAACAAAACGCTCTCTTTGCTCCGTGGCGATCAGATCCAGAACCCAACAAGGTTGGGACCATGCGTGGTGCAAAGGTCAGTCTGTTGTTTAAAAACTGCCCAGTGCTCGAGTAAGAATCCTTTAGTTTAACTTTCTGCAGCCTCTAATCCTGCCTTGATTCGTTATGTAACATCTTTGCTGCGCATCATCTACGACAGCAAAGCTACATTTTACAACGTGTGCAGCTTCCATGTAATTTTAAATTGATTGTCTCTATTTTGAACTGATTCTGCAGTTTATTAGTAACTGATGCTGAAGCTGCTGGATTCCAGGCCACCAGATGCCTTTAATTAATAGACTGAGACTCAGTATTAAGGTAAAGAGTTTCAGTTTCATTGAATGCATCCAGCCAAACTGGCTAAACCGTTGCAAACAGACCTGCCCCTTAAGCAATAGTTCCTGTGTGGTCACTCTGCTTCAGTGGTCCCAAGCCCTGGTCTGAAGTGGAAAGGGGGTTTCTCCTGGCCTGCCAGTGGCACACACGCTTCTGGGAAATGGTTCTGAAGGCATTTCCTGCTGAGCCGGATGCTTGTTGGGGTGTGGCTGAAGAGTTATCCTTGAGGGGCAGGGCTACGGATGACTTTTCTCTGTGGTGAGAGTGATGCCCGTGGGTTCTGGTTTGGGTGATGTCCGCACTGGGGTAGTGCTCTCTGATGGATGGAGCAGGCACTTGTATCAGTCCAGGTAGAGACGTGTTTTTAACTCTGTTGACCTTCCCCATTTGATCAGACTGTGACATTAGCTGGTGTGGGTGGGGTATGCTGCCATGGGCCATGGGCATGAGTATGCCAGGTGATCACCCTGGAGCAGTCAGATGGACACCTCCTCCCTTTGCCTCCTTTGGGATATTAACTTTATCAATCCATGTATTAAAGAATTGCTTTGCAGTCACCTTGAACCAGCAACTTCTGCAGAAGTCGCCTTGAAACATAAAAATACTTTCAGTACAAATCCCTCCTTTGCCAAGTGCACCGGCTCACCACACACCCCAGGGAGCCCCATAACACAATTACTGATTTAAAGCCAAGACCTGTGTTCAAGGAGTCAGTATTTCAAAGGGATACAACAAGTGCCTCTCCAGCCCATCACAATTCACCGTTCCTTTGCAGACACTACGGAAGGTGCCGTATGCACTTTGAGGAATTCCCATTAAAGCCCCATGGCTGCACACAGCAGTGTGAAAACTGGGGAACAGAATGGGAGGAAAAGTTAGTTTTGCAAATGTACTTGTTCTAAAAGTGCCCTTTTCTAGTTTGGTAGAGAGCTGCCTCCGCCTTATGCCCCGACCTGCCAGGACCACAGCAACGGCATCACTGCACAGCCAAAGCACTTAGCCTGCTAGGCCATTTCACCAAGGACTAAGCAGTTTGTGCTTTACATAGAACTTGCTCTGCACAGAACAGTACAGAGGACCAGGAGGGTGTTTGTGCTGTCTCACCACTGCTGTGCAAGAACCTTCTCCCCTGCAGCTTTTGCCAGACTCTCTCTCCATCTACTTTAAAATATTTTCAGACAGCCCATCTCTCTCTCTCTCTTTCTCATTCTGTACCTCTACTGGTAGCTATTACATTTGAAGCTTTTGGGGGACATAGTTTGTACAGAAAATACTATTACAAGATAAATCATCTCTGTATAGTTGAGTAAAGTTATCAGCCACTTTATCCTCCAACTGCTTTATGGCATCTAAATGGCTAACTGCAGTGGATACACATGTCCATTCTCTGCTCTGCTAGCGCACTTCCTTTCCACTAATAGGAGTTACATTTTTGAAAACGTCCACATATTTAAAAACCCCAGCTGAGCTTTTGCCTTCATTCCCCCCTCCCCTTCCTGCTCCAAGATTCCCAGGGAGAGAATTCAGAGCAAACCAATGCGATAGTCAGAGAAGCTCTCTCCTGTTAAAGGAACACTTACACTCAAATCCACTTTGTAAATTCTCCATTCCATTTTCCTGTCAGGTGCTTGCAAAAGATCCTTGACAAAAGTGCAGGAACAGAGCAGCCATCTGGACTGGAACTTTGTAGGTATTGACCTTTAAAAACATTGGTTCTTTGTTGGTTTGCCAAAATAATTCTCAGCTGCCCCTCTACCTTGGTCTAATAGTATGAAGGAGCATGGCCTTCCATGAATGCACCTCGGCACCTTTTCAGCTTCCATTTACTGAACAGGAGCTGCTGTTGAAAGGGCAGGGAACTGTGATTTGCTTTATCGGTGATCGGCCTGCCTAAGCCAGTAACTGTGTGTTATGGTGGAGAGAGTTACAGAGTGGAATAGTACCTTCTGCTTGGCGGAATGGTTGGACTTTGGGGGAAGTCTGGCACAGTGGGCCCTGGATTTGCTCTAACCCTGAAGTGGAGAGAACCCCAGTCCAGGATTATGTATATTGTGGCAACTCCCAGAGGCTTCAGTAAAGATCACCACCTCACAGTGTGGGGTGCTATATAAAATATTGTGTATAATAAGACAGTTCCTGCCACAAAGAGCCTACAGTCTAATTAAAGACAATGCAACAAGTGAATAACAGAGAAAATGGGGAAGGAAGAATGGGGGTAAGAATAGATGGCTGCACAGACTTGCTATGGGCACACACACAGGATGGCTTCAGAGAAATTGAATGAAATTGAGATTTTTCAAATAAGATATAAACAAAATAGGTCTCAAGTCTGATTACCACGCAGGTGGGAATGAGGTTCCTATGACCCAGTTCTGGTAGAACAAGAGCTGGTGTGAACCCTTGCCCAGAGTGCACAGCGAACCCCATACCTTGTTGGGATTTAAATAAATTTGGTTAATTAGATAGGGGGAAAAAAAACCCTCCACCCCTCACACCCATCCACACTCACCAATTTATGCGTCTGCCCTTTCTGGTGTCTGCTAGTCACGGCAGTGCCCAGCTGTCAGAGAGGAACTGTTCCCGTGGCATTTCTGAGCCTGCCCAAAGCAGGCAGTATTGGGATCCTGTGAAAGACCCTCAGGACTTCTGCAGATTACAGCTTTGGATACTTCCTCAAGAGCACAGATGTCCGGGGCCTTGTCTGAACAGACCCTCTGGTCCTGGAGGAGCTCCCCTCTCTAGTAACTTCAATCCACTGCTTTGCTATACAGAGCCAAGGAGCGCTGTATGCTCCAGGGCGTCCCTCTCCCTGCTGCCCTGCAGGGGGCACTCATTTCCACTGTGTGTGTCTAAAATGAGAAAAGCTGGCCTTCCACCAAGATGGATTCTGTTGTTAGTAACAACCCGAGTGGTGGTATCTGTTCTCAGTGGAAAGCACTCTATTCCCTGGAAGGAGAGTCATTTCAGAGCCTTTTGATTGAAGTGTAGTCTGTGATGTGGTATGAGATACATCTGTTAAAAGAACATTCCCAGCTTTTCCCCTGGCTATGAATGGACCAGATTTTAGAAGTGATGCTGTAGCAGGCAGGAGGCAAGGATCAGGGGGAGCAGCACTGGCTAGTGCACAGGGCTCTAGGAGAGAATGGAAGAATGTGCACGAGTAGCAAGGAGAGAAGGGACAGAGGCTTGGCTGGGTAATCACTTGATGCTCCCCCAACCGGGTGCACATCCTGTTTGAGATTCATGGAATAAAATGGGGGTGGGAGGGATGGAGGAAACACAGCATAAGACAGTGTCCATCTTCTGATTAAGATACTCGGCAGGGTTGGGGAAGGGCCTCGTTTCCTGTTCAATCTTTATTGGTCCAAATACTTTCACTTAAATGACTCCCCTTTGCTGAGTTCCTACAGCTTTTGGAATGGGATGCGGATCTCCTCAGAACAGCAAGCAGATGCTGAATCTGAAATACAGTGAGTAATTCCAGACTGAAAAAGCCCTAATGCCCATCTGGGTTCTTGTTTTTTCAGACCCTGCCTGTCTGCGCTGCGTTTGAGAATGAATAACCTCAGAACCTTGGCAGGGATGCCACAGCTGATGCATCACTAACGATAGCAGCACTGTAGGGCTTCCTGATACTCTGAGGCACAGGCCTTGTCAAACATGTAGATGTGAACACTAACAACCTGCCACTCACTAATGCAGTGCTTACAAGCATCCAGGGAACAGGTACAACTATGCTTCCCCATGGCAAGCCCTTCCCTCCGTGCCCCTACTAACCTGCATGGTGTGGGTGCCTTTAAGAACCGTGAGGACGGATCACCTGGCCCTTTTATACACCTCTAAGAACAGCTTCACAAAAATGTCTTTGGAGTGGCTGATGGACTGGAGCTGGTCACTGGATGGACTCCGGGAGTTCATAGCTACAGGGATCCAGTCCTTCCGGGACTGTGACACCAGTGCACTCACTGCTGTTGCTTGCCTCTTGGTCCTGTTTGTTTGGTACTGTTACCACGTTGGCAGGGAGCAGCCCCGCACATACGTCACTGTGAATTCCCTCATGCAGAGCTCCGATGCCAATAGCTTACAGAACGGGTACGCTTACTGCCACTCCCCCGAGTGCGTGCGCTGCACACGTAACGACGGGCTTAACCAGAAACTCTATCACAATCTGCAGGAATATGCCAAGCGCTACTCCTGGTCCGGCATGGGCAGGATCCACAAGGGCATCCGAGAGCAAGGGCGCTACCTAAACAGCCGACCATCCATCCAGAAGCCAGAAGTCTTCTTCTTACCAGACTTACCGACAATGCCCTACTTCTCACGGGATGCTCAAAAACACGACGTGGAGTTACTGGAACGCAACTTCCAGACCATCCTGTGTGAATTTGAGACCCTCTACAAAGCTTTCTCAAACTGCAGCCTCCCGCAAGGATGGAAGATGAACAGTACGCCCAGCGGGGAGTGGTTCACCTTTTACCTGGTGAACCAGGGCACGTGCGTTCCCAAGAACTGCAGGAAATGCCCACGGACGTATCGCTTACTTGGGAGCCTCCGCACCTGCATTGGCAACAATGTCTTTGGGAACGTGTGCATCTCTGTGCTGACCCCTGGCACGGTCATTGGGGAGCACTATGGACCAACCAACATCCGCATACGATGCCATTTAGGTATGTATCCAGCAGAAGCAGAGAAGAGTTACAGGTATTTTTCTTCCTCCTTTGTTGCTAAAACTGATGTTAGTTCTCCCAAGGCTGTGGAATTTAGTGAAGAGTCTGCTGTATTTTCAAGGTACTGAGTTCAAATCCTGACAGGTTTAGTCTGTTCTCATCAAAGTTTAAGGAGGATTTAGAGACCATCCTATGAAGGGTAAAAAAATTATATAAGGATTATCCTAAGCTAGGATAGTCAGAGGGGTCATGATCGCAGTCGAAAGGGAAAGGAGGGAATCATTCAGTCTCAGAAGATGCAGCTCAGGGCACAGTGGCCTTGAGCTAAGGAAGGGAACGTACGCTCAGATTTTAGGAAACTGGAGTCAGAGAACCTGGGCAATAAAGAAGCGACTCTGGGTGAGGAGTGTCCCTGCAAACACTCCTGAACCAGTGAGAGCAACTGTAAGGATGGATGGAAGGTCCTGCACGAGGCACGGCTTCTCTCTGTCTGCTAGCTCTGAGCCTGGTCTCAGATTGCACACGACACCCAGAGCCACCGAGGAGCCAGACATTGGTATTTGTCTCTCCAGGAGCTGATCCTGGTGTTTTGCTGTTTTTTTTTGTTTTTTTTTTTTTAAGCACAATAGGAACATTACGCCAGAGCTCCCACTGGGTGCTGCACCTTCCCTGCAAAATGCAGGAAGGGCTCCAGCCACCTCACTCTGCTGGGAGCTCTCCATGACCTCTAGCTCAGCAGCCAAGGGGATTTCTCCTCCTCTCCCCATACCACATTTTTTCCCAGACCTTTTAAAATGGCATGGGCAGACAACACTTAGCTTGATTGCAAGCTCGGCAGGCGGGACGCGCTCACTGCCTGGGACACTCTGAAGTGACGGGGCCTTTCTGGGCTGCCCCAGACACTGCAGCTGCTTCCACCTGAACCATGAGGGGACTCTGAACTGGCATGGAAACCGGCGAAGCATTGCTTTAGATACCATCCCTCCTGAGCCAGGAGAACAGAATCTTAGTCGCTTTGGAGTCTGTGCCCCTCCTCCCTCAGCTCTATGATCTGGAGGCGGGCTGCTGTCAGTGACTCAGGTTTTGCTGCTGTGAGATGACTGTCATGCAGAAGGGTCTGCCTCCAAGCAGCAGCCTCAGGAGGGGCAGCTCTAACTGAAGCTGCAGGAGCCTGTTTTTGTGCACATCAGCCATCCCTTTGAAAAGCAAGGGGAGGAGAGGCTCAGACACCATTTGGCCTCTGCAGATTGGTCTCCAAGCAGAGCCCAGTACCTACAGCTCAAGGAGCTGAAAGCCTGGATTCCTGTCAGTTCTTGGGAGCCCTCTAGCCCTTGGGAGAGCCTGGCTGGGAAAGTGTCCCTGCTGCGCATAGCCAGGATTCTGGAACATAGAAAACAATAATGTTTGTGGTGGGGGAAGAATCTGCTTGTGGCCCTGCTGGCACACCCTACACGACTGGCCAGCCACCTCCGCAAGGCACACACTCGCTGGCACTTGCTTGTTGTTTTTAAGCTAGAGGCAAGCTTTGAAGCAGCTCTCTAGCCCCAGAGCTTCACCAGGTCAGCTAGAGCCATGCTCCCCTTCCCCCGGCTAGCCGTGGAGCTGGCTGAGTCTGGCCTGGGGAGGAGGAACAAGCAGAGCTCTCCATCAACGTCCCCATCTCCTCTCCTTTGGACAGGCCTGGCCGAGGCACCTAGGAGCGGGACAGAAGGAGCAATGCACCTATTCGACACCACCCGCCAAGGCTCCCACCTGCTCAGCCTTGCTGGCTGTTTATCCCCTCCCATAAAGTCAGAGCAGCAGCGTCCTAGGTGGAGTCACAGCGAGGGGCCTGGCTACTGCCAATACAGAACCTTCCTTTGTCAGGCCTCGCCCGTGGACTCCATGCCTCATTGCGCCCCCAGGGCGGGAGCCACATGCCCAGCATTGCCTTGGGCTGGCCTCCAGGCTTCTCAACTTTAGCTCATCTGACTTGTGCACAAGTCCAGGGCCATTTGCAGTGTAAGCTGGTCTGCCCAGAACCTCTCAGGGAAGGGGGGTAGCCCGGCAGGGCACCCCGGAGTGCTCTTTCCCTGCCTTAGTGCTAAGGTCCCAGCTCCCCCAGTGGAGAGCAGAGACTTTGGTGTATTGAAAGCCCTCTATGAGACCCTTGCTGCAGCACCCCGGTGTGCCCTGCCTCAAGGAGCCTGCCCTTGGAGTAGCTAAACCTCTGTTTACTGTGAGCTTGTTGCTGAACTGCCTTATTGCACCATCTCTAGGCACAGGTTCCCTGGCTCTCGTCCCTGGATGCCCAAGTCCAGGAGCGGGGCTTTCTTCAGGCTTCAAGCACTGCTTCAGCCTGTCCCCTCCAGCCCCGAGGGTGTCAGCTAGACATTGCTAACCCAGTGCGCATGCAATGATCAACTCTCCTCCTCGCCCATCTTCTAGGATGGAGCTTCTGCTGCAGAGAGGATTTGGATGGAGCTTCTGCAGCTCAGGACAGTATGTGTGGAGGGAGCCAGGGTTTGTTTTGCAGTCTCTGAAACATACATCAAAGAAACATAAACATGCTCCTGGGCGGCTGGGAGCCCCTGCTGTACCCACATGTTTTTGGCACCAAAGTCAGTCTCCTGCTGTGGGTGTGCGGGATGCCTGGGGCTCCGAGCAGCAGCGGACACATGCCATATGTTCCCATTTGAGAATCGTGAGTGTCCTGAACCCTCTGTCTCCCCCCAGTTATACACAGTCTATTGGCCCCCTTGTAGCAGCTTGATCCCCAGTCTGGAATGAGGAACGTTCCCTTCACAAATCACAAGGAGTCAGCTGCTTGCTGGGCGTCCTTGGTGTATTAATGTCTCCATAAAAGTACAGTTTTCTCAGTGGCATTGGTCAGTCCATAACATTCATTGTAGCTGGGGCGGCCTGTATTTCTACCATCTAGGTATATGTAAGGCCACTGTCCCCATAGTATCTGAGCACCTGGCAAGCATTGCTGGATGTTGTCCTCACGGCACCCCGGGAGGTGAGGCACTGCTAGCCGCATGGTACAGAGGGGATCCGAGCCACCAGGCAGATTAAATGACTTGGCCAAAGGCACACAGGGAGTCTGTGGTTGAGCCAGAAATTGAACCCAGGTCTCTCGAGAGTCCCAGTCCAGTGCAGAACATCTCTGCTTCCCTCAGACTTCAGATCCAAAGCCAGAGAAATGCACCAGGATTCCTGTGCCTTTGGGCACCGTGCAGCCTCAAGGATCCCCCCAGGTCCCCACAAAGAAATGAGTCTGTGGTATCAAGCTAATTCATGGCAGGCACTGAATATACAACGAGCCTGCAGTTACCACACAGGGTTGTATGGCTGTCAGGCCCTGGATTGAGGGGTGCCCTTGCGGAGCTGGGTGTGGGTGCAGGCCAGGACTGAAGTGCATTGGCTGAGCTGGGTGGGGAGCCAGACCTGGAATATGATGTGGAAGCCCCTTGTGCCCTGAGCACCTGCCCGAGTTCCAAGCACTGCAGATCAAGTGCAGCATTTCTGTCAACATTTACTGCTGTCAGAATTCTGGCTCAGCTCCAGCCCTGCTAAGAGCCATACACATTTGGGACACAGAAGGAAGCGGCTCCTTACTCTCCAGCCCTTCCTGCAGTACAAGCCACATCACCATTCACCACCCACATGCAGCTCGCTGCTCGGATTTCATCCCTGGGAGTCAGTTCCCTCCTTAAGAACATCACAAGCTCTCCTGAAACGCGGTTTGCTAACATGGCCATTAAACGCCAGGGGCAGGCTGTGCTGGGCAGCTGCTTGTGACAATGTACTGCACCTTGCAGCTCTGGCTTCAGGCTGGTGAAGCTCAGCATGATGGGAGAGTGATGCAATAGGGGGGTTGGAGATGCAAGCCACAGCTGCCTGGTAGCAGGGTTACAATGGGGCTGGGAGAAAGCTGTACTCCAGGGCTTGGCCCACAGCTCAGACAAAGGGTTCACCTGGTCCCTAAAGAAAAGGGATGGTTTAACCACCTAGACACAGCTCCCCTGACCCACAGGTGTCCTCTTTTCTCTCCCGTATTTTGTACCTGAAGGTCTGAAGACTCCCGGCAACTGCGAGCTGGTGGTGGGCGGCGAGCCCCAGTGCTGGGCTGAAGGCCGATGCCTCCTGTTTGACGATTCCTTTCTGCACACTGCATTTCACGAAGGCAAGTACAGCATGCCCAGCTCCTGCCAGGCTCACTGCTTCTAGACACGCCCCTGCCACCTCACCTCACTCGGCTATCCGCAGCCTTTACATTCAGGCTCCTCCAACCCCAGTAAGGGAGGGATAAGCTGGGGCAGGTACAGTAGAACCTCCTCCAAGGCCTGGAAAGGGTTGGGTCAATGGTTTGGCTTTCCCTTTGTTTCCCTGTACTCCTAGCACTCAAAACACTGAAAAAGGCAGGAGGTCGGTCCCAGCCAATAACCAGAAGGGGCTAGGAATCTCAATGAGGCCTCTTCCTTCCAGATTCTGCACCCAGCCCCCTCCCTCAGAGAGGCGTTAGGTACTTATCCAACCCAAGCCTTTTGTGGCTTACACATCACTAACCCCCAGCTGCTCCTGGAGAGACAGCACACACAGCTTCCAAAGAGCCCTTGGCCCACTCCACCTTGGCAGTCAGCTGCTTGGCCTGACTTGTGTTTGCTTCGATTTTGTGGCGTTTGTGACTTTATTTCAACCTTGCAGAATTGTCACAAGCATTTGCTAGCCCAAGCCTGAGGCCTCCTTCGCTGCCTTTCCCATGGTGATGGGGAGCATGAAAACCAGCATGTTGCTCCGCAGGTGGGCAGACATTTTGCAAAGCTGCTACAATATAAATGCAAAGGGCAACTGTCTCCTGATTCCCCACTTCCCCAGAGCAAGGTTCCTTGCCTGGGAGCCACCCAGTGCCACACAAGCCAGTTTTATGGCAACTAACAGTAACAGACAGCATCACCGACAAGTTAGGCTGTGACAAATGCTGGGAAGTGTTTGATATGCTTTGTGCCAGGTAGTCTCTTTGCCTCAATACAGGGAGGGAAGCTCAGACTCTATCTGCTACCTCCCACCCAGCCTCAGTGAACGCTCTGCCCCAACCAGTTACCCAGATCTTCTGGCATTTCCCAAGTACTCACGCTTGGTAGCAGGAAGCAGAGTTTCCTTGTGGATTGGGTCGGGTCTGGTCTGGTCTGACTCCTGCTTCTGGCACAGGTGTTCCTGCTGAATCCATCTCCTCCTCGGGTCAGATGCCCTCTGACTCCTCCCCTCTGACTTTGGGCTGGTGCAGCAGGAAATACGGCTGGGTCTGCTGCTGCAACTGTCTTCCCCTTGCTCGGGCCTGGTTCGTGCTCATGCTGCTCACAGCCCCAGGGGAAGGGATAGGAGCCCTGTACCTGTTTTATGTCCCTTTCCCTTCACTTGGGTAGAGCTGCTTCTCATTACTGGTTCACTTAGGGGAGCTCTGCTGAATTAACATGTATGAGTGGTTGATGGCATAGGAACAGCTGCCATGCTGTTTTACACAGGGAGTACTTTGGGGAAAGTGGGTGCTGCTCCCCATATAAACTCTCCTGCAGCTATGGGAAAATGCTGAACCACTCCACCACCTGGGGCAGGAGCGGGGGCACTGTGCTGCGGGCAGGGCTCTGTTTCAGATGAGAGCCTGGCCAACTGTCAGTAAATAACTCCTGTCCCTGTGGGTTGGACACAGTGGGGCCCAGTGCTAGAAGCCTCCATGGAATAGACACCCCCCTCTCCCCAGCGTTCTGGCCACAGTCTAGAGGGGGTCATTACATGCTGCCTCATTCATGCCTTATGTAGTTCCATGGACAGGCAGAGTTTCACGTCCTGTTCCCAATGGTTCTGTGGCACCGTTGGACATTGTACAAGTGGCTGACGTACCTACCCCTGCGGAGTGGGGGGGGGGGCGTTGTACAACCATCAGCCTGAAGCTCTGGGGCTCCGTCTGGCTGAAAGACCCTCTCAAAGGTCTGGGGTGGCGGGCAGGGCTAGGGGCCCTGTGGTACAGACTTGTGGGGCAGGGGCAGAGCCCTCCTTGTTGCACTGTGAATGCCACTGCAGTACTTCCCAGGCGGGCTCCAGGCTCGTTTCTGTCCCAGGGCAGGGCAGCGTGCTGACAGCCTTAGTCAGAAGAGCAGAGCCCCGCTGCCTGCCAGGTCGCTGTTCTGAGCACATGAGAAGGGAGATGTGTGCATGGGGGTTCCTGAAGCCAGCACAGGGACCCTGCTCGTGCCTCATGGCTGGGGCTCTTGTATTCTGTGTAGGTTCCCCCGAAGAGGGCCCTCGTGTGATCTTTATGGTGGATTTGTGGCACCCGAATGTTGCAGCTGCCGAGCGCCAAGCCCTTGATTTTATCTTTGCTCCAGGACGATGATTGTGCTTCTTTGCCATAGTGGGTTTGAGGGCAGGTGGCTGGCCTACCGGGCTTTGCCTCATGCAGCCCCGCTGCTGTTCCATCTCCACCCATGGAAGCCTGCCTCACTGGAAACCTTTCTCATAGCACATACAGTGTTGGGTTTTCCCCTTTCCGGGGTTATTGTAAATGGAAGCTTCCAACTTGCATTAACTTACAGTCTCTTTCTTTCCATCATTGCTTCAGGGATTTCTTTCTGCCATGAGAGTGCATTATTTTCACTCTGTGATATAGATGCGGTGCCACTGTACTATGTGTTATGTTGCTACTGTGTTTGCAGCGTTCAGAATTAGAGTAACAAAATCAAGGGTGTTTGTTTGAATGTAATAATGTAACGTTTCTTGTGGTCACCAAAAAAACAAAAAAGTCAGCTAAGTGCTGTGCTCAGCCTGTCTTTGTCACTGTTTACGGTCACCGTGCGGACAACTCAGACAGCCAGATGGAAATGGCCGAGGAGCATGGTGGTCTCCCTGCTCCTTTGTGCAGAATAACTGCTCTGGGGCAGAGAGCATTCAGACCCGTTGCAAACCTGAAGCTGAAGAGCATGATGGTGCTTTGCAAACACAAGCTCTGTGCTAGCACATGGCATTGGGGCTGTGGGGCTAGAGGCTTTTAAAAACATTTTCCTTCTGTGTGCGAATAGCACGGCAGGTGGATGCTTAGGGCTGGGATGACGGCTCCAGTGCATTTGAGCAGAAGGTGTCTGTCCCTCAGCCTGCTGCCGCAAGCCCTTGGTCAGATTGGCTGTGAACACACAAAACAGCATTTCTGGTGCTTTCAGCTGAGCTGTTAGTGACCAAGGGGCTCAGCCCCAGGCAGACGCTGTTAAGGAGAGTTACACAGAAAACCTGAACCTTACGTTTGACCAAAGGTTTTTGTTAATTGGCCTAAACCCCTCATAGAGCTGTTACCTTACACTTTCAGAGCCCTGGGCTGGGATATACACACCAGCTACTGGGGCCTCAGCAGTGGGGCAAAGGGATGAGTTGTATGAAAGTAGAGAGTAACCGCATGAGTTGCCCAAGCACCCAAGGAAGTTGGTCTGTGTCCGGTTCTCAGTCTTCTCTCTCAGTGCATGGAATGGTAGAGCGTCAAACTGCCCTCTGCAGGTGGTATTTAATAACTTAGCCTAGTTCTAGAGCAGAAGGGAAATAGCCATCTGCCTACCTGTAAGAGTCGTGTCCACCAGCTAAACTGTGTTTTTCTTGGAGAGTATCTAATTGTCTGTGTGTCTCAGTACAGAGCTAATGTCAGGTGTATAATGTGTAACACAGCATGTCATGTATACAGCCAAATGTACTTACTGTTCTGACTAGAAAGCAAATGTGATAATGGGTAACTGCTGGAGGAGGAAAATGAGTCCATGAGGGTCCCTGGATTACTCACTACTGAATGATGTACAAGGGAAACTGCTGGAGGAGTTCAAATGAGTTTTCTACACAGATTTTTCAGTGATTAAATTGCAAGATAAGGCAGAAGTTTCAAATACATGAAGTATTTTTACACAAATATCTTCTTAAAAGAATACATAACGTGCATGATTTCTACGCACATTGAGTACTTTGTGATAGAATTACAAAGGAAGCAGGCTGACACAGTAACTGTGTTACAGTTTGGTGCCATTTGTACCAGTACATAAGGAAGATTATCAATAAACAGTTGTGGTGAAAAATGGAACAGGCTGTGTGTGTGTGGGTAGGGGATTTCCTCCACTTGCCACTGAGATGGCTGGTTTGCAGTAAAGACCTGGGACTTTGGATCCTTGCTATGTTGCCAGCTTGGGCCTGCTAAGACACCCATTACATGCAGGGCTGGCAGGTGGGAGGTAATGTACTAAGGAGAGCAGCAAGACCAGCTTTGGAGCAGAAGCTCTAGGAGGAAAGACTACAGGGAAGCAGGTGTGGCTAGGACTGAGAAAAGGCCACCATGCAGGGCTAGACCTATACTGAGAGGCTGTAAAGAGGACAGAGCAGCTGTCAGGCAGAGGACAGAAGAAACAGACTGGTTTAGTTCAATACCGAACACTGCTAAGAGGAGCATGGGCTGTAAAGCACAGGGCAGGGCCAACGCTGCAGCTCCATGGGAGGTGTGCCAGGTGAGAGCAGACACCCTTCAGCATGCTGGTTCTAAGACCAGATGCCAATGATTGGCACAGAACTGTTCAGATTAGCACCAATTGTTTCAGAGAAGTTGGTTTTTGGAAGAGCCAGAAAATCTCCAACCGCCCCACCCCATCAGTGCAGAAGAGAGCTGATGTTTGACTGCAACCCTTCCACATGCAGGATGTCGGCAAGGGTAAGAACATGGCCGTAGGGGCAGTCACAAGGGGGGGTTGCTGTTCCTGGCAGGGCCAGCGCAGCTCCCCTCCTCGACATGCTGTGGCGCAAGACCACCACATGCAGCGTCAGATCCCGCTGCCAGCACCCCGTGGCCGTGAAGCCCAGTGCGATGCTAGTTAAGTGCCAGGACAGGCATGTGCGTGTGAAGCAGGACAGCACCAACGCAGCCTGCCCCCGGAATTCCCTCGGGGGGCTGTGGGAAATGGCAGCAGGGCCCAGGGCAAGAAGCAGATTTATTGCTCTGTAATTCAGTGTATTGCAGTAAATAAATCTTGTTTCACTGCTTCTGCCCCAGCTCATCGGAGCTCATTTGCACCTGGTTATCCTCTGGCAGGACACCCCCCGCGCACCAGCCCAGACACACTCAGAGCGTGTCGCCCTCTGAACTCCTGGAGCTGGGGCTGCCTCAGCCTTCCCCAAACCAGCACTGCGAGCCACAGTGACTCTCAGGAGCAAATGCTGGGAGACCCCAGAATCTTCTGCTGGGGAGCATGTGCTGCAGGGAGGCTGCCCTGCTCCCCTCCCTACTACCCCCCACAGCACTTATTCCCCAAATGCAAGCCGTTACCCCGCCCTGTGCGTGATGGAGGAGCATGAGTGGGCTCCACCCACAGTCAGCTGCCCCAAGGCCCTCAGATTGCTGGGGAAGCTTGTAATCAGCTTGACACGACTGGGCACTATCCACAGCTCAGCTCGAACCTGGTCATTCGTGCCTAGCTGGGCAGCCGTGAGCACCCAGTATTCGCTTTCACAGGTCTCGTGTTTGCGCTGGCTGGGCAGCCTGTGCCAGGACCTGGGGCTCAGGACAGAGCTGCCCGTGTGGAGGGCCCACCTGTACGTGGCTGCCACAGCTAAAAGTGCCACATCAGCAGTGCCCACTTAGAGCTGTGTGAGCTCCCTGGGCAGCCATGGTACAATCCAGCACCCCCTGCTACCCCCCAACCCCCCAGCTCAGAGAGCTATTACGCCCAGCTGGAATGAGACCCTGGCAGAACTATGGCGATACACACTCAAGGCTGAAAATGGCCAGGTACAGGGAAGCTTAACCAGCAGTACAGTGAGGGTGAACAGCAGCTCTGCTTCAACAGTCACCCAACGCCTCTGCCCCAAAAGGTCTGAACAGACACGAGAATCGTTGTAATCCAAAATGCAGCCAGCTCTAGGGTAGAACACAGAGCAGCACACCACCACATCGGATGAGACTATTCAGGATTCCCTGGGTATTTCCACAGCATCCACTATATCGAGCTATTCACCACCAATACAAGTACCAGTATCCACCTGACACCGCAGGAAGAGCAGAGGGAGGCAGAACGCAGTTACCCAACTGGAATCCAGCAGGGCTGATGCACACTCAGAGACATCACTGGCAAGTCTGCCTGTGCCTGTTAAATTTAATAACTCAGATGTGCACCAGCCCTGGCTGTCCTGTCAATTGCACAGACTAGACCCAACACCATGCCTGTTGGAAACCAGCCGTGAAGTCCACAGGCCCTGAAGTCGATGTAAACTGTAGCCCAGGTACTGTGCTGTGAACTGGCAGAGCAAGAAGATGGCTCAGAGAGGCACTGAGATCCAGTGGTTAGAGTGAATGCCAAATCTCCTGACTTCCACTCACCTGCTGTGTGACTGTGGAAAGTCACATCCCCTCACTGCATCACTGACCACTTGACCCACTGAAGCCACCCGGGACATGCATTTTAGTTCTCTAGGCAAGGGACGGGCCTAGCTCCCTAGACAGGTTCCACTGCTCCTTGTGTCTGAGCTGCAGAGCGGGCCAGGAGAAAGGCTGCAGACTGAGCCCACTCCCCAAGGGGCAAGGACCCAAACCAAGCCCATCTCATTCTACCAAGAGCACATCACACTCATTTATACAGTGCCTGACCCCTGGGCACTGCATATTACCATTCGGAGAGCCAAGAGCCCATGGCTTGCCTCACCCTGCCACATGACACCCAGAGCGACGTACCCTCTCACAGCCTCTTCTGAAGGCCAAGCCACTGTGGTGTGTAGCTAGTCAGCTCCCATTTGGGTAGGACCCAGATGCCACAGCCCATGACTTACAGCAACACCAGGGCACGTGCCTGAAGCGGAGCGGAGCATCTCAGCGACAGCCACAAGCGCAGTCAGCTGCAGATGCAGAGCTAGAAGATGGGGGAAACTTGCCAGCTGCCCCGATTTCTGTTCTCCCCGCTCAGAGAAAGGGCCACCAGCTTGCAGGGAAGGGTTTCCCAAAACGATCTGGGGAAGCATGTCCAGCCCCCTGCTCCAAGTCCATCAGTGGCCTTGGGTAGGGGAAGTCTGAGGAAGCAGCTCGCCGCATTGCTGGTCAAGCATCTGCGACTGAAGAGTAAATGATCAAAAGCACATAGGCAACTAGTCCCACACGTCACTTGGCTCCGGAGGCGCCAGGCGTGGTAGCAGGGCTCCCAGGCTGCGATGCACTCGGACCCGCTCTGCCCTCACAGCGGCCGCTTTTTAGGGGTTCTTTTTAACACCACTGTTCTCTCGAAGCACAACAAACTCCAACACGACACGACCCAGCCTTGGGCTGCTCCTGAGACAAATGCCCTCTCCATAATCACATGCCTGGGATGGGCCTCACTGTCCAGACGTAAGGAGTAACGGAAAACAAGGGCATCGCAGCTGGGAGCGTGGCTGACAGATGGCACAGCAGCTTGTAGCAGACGATTTCTGAAGACAGCAAATTTGTGTATTTACTTTCTGCTTCATTACTAGATGATCATAATGACCTTCGGACCGTAAAGTCTAGGATTCTATTAGATGTGTCCAATGGCCTGTGATGGGATGTTCGATGGGGTGGGATCTGAGTTACTACAGAGAATTCTTTCCCAGGTGTCTGGCTGGTGAGTCTTGCCCACATGCTCAGGGTTCAGCTGATCACCATATTTGGGGTCGGGAAGGAATTTTCCTCCAGGGCAGATTGGCAGAGGCCCTGGGGGTTTTTCCACTTTCCTCTGTAGCATGGGGCATAGGTCACTTGCTAGAGGATTCTCTGCACCACAAAGTCTTTAAACCACGAGTTGAGGACTTCAGTAGCTCAGACATAGGTGACAGGTTTATCGCAGGAGTGGGTGGGTGAGATTCTGTTGCCTGCGTTGTGCAGGTCAGACTCGATGATCATAATGGTCCCTTCTGACCTTAAAGTCTATGAGTCTACGAAGAGCTACCTAGCGTCTGTCCCTACTCAGGCCTTTTACACAGCCCCTCACGGGGGCGTCGTTCCCTTGCTCTTCACAGATCTCAGTCACCCACTGATCAAAGCTCCCAGGGTGGGAGGCTGCATAATCTCCCTGTAACACGCTGGGGGCACGAGGGAGTATTCCGGCAGCCCCTAGCAGCTCAGCTTGTTGTCACACAGCTGCTTCGGCCAGACTCCGAGACTTCCCTGCCTCAGAGAAAATCTGGCTACTTTGCTGGGGAGCAGCAAGGCTGTGGAAAGACCCACAGCAACCAATGTCTGCATGGCGTCAGGACACCATCTGGCTAAGTACAGGCAGCAGCCCCTGGGCCAGAATGTCCGAGAACACTGCCCACTGCACTAGGGCAGAGACAGGGACAGGATTCCTTGCTCACCTGCAGGGTGGAGTGTGCTCTTTCTGGCTCCAGGACATGAACAATATGCAAGCTGGTTGCAGTGCAGGGAGCAGTGCCGTGGCACTGTGCCGATTTTTCACATCAGTTGTCGCTGCATGCGGAAGATCAGCTTTTCAGCTCATGCCAGGAACCACAGCAGACTAGCTGCTGCTTACATTTCTACACAGGGCACTTACCACTACAACTCTCAGCTACTGGACCAGCATTCGTGGGGAGCTTGGCAGCGTTTGGAGCAGAGAAGCCTGGCCACACTTAGCTGGCTGCCCTCCTGTCTGCTGAAATGCTTTTCTGCTGACAAAGTGGGGGCCAGACTCCACCACACCCAGCAAGCCAGGAGCTGAATCTTCCTTGAGCTCACTGAGCCACCCCGCTAAGGCCTGCACAAAGATGCCCTGTAAACAGACAACAATGAAAATGGGGTGGGGACCCCACTGGAAACCATGATTGTTCTAGCAGAGCCAGAGCCTGGGATGAGAGTCACTAGGGCAGCATTTACCTACCCAGCTCAGAGGGGGAAGACAGCAAACAGCACTGGCCAGAGCAAGGTTCCCAGCACAGCTCTGCTCCTGCACCTCAGTCCTGCCCTGCAGCCCACACCAGGCCAGTAACACCTCTGTCCTCTCCCACTGCCATACAGTGCTGGGCTGCCCACACTCCTCTGCCACGCCTTCAAGAGGAAAGGCCACCAAAGGGTGATTTTGGGTGGTGTCTAAGCAGTGGAGACACGCCACTGAACTGCACCTAATTAACTTGCACAGAACGGGAGTGCAGCGCTGGATACACATGGTACTGTGGGAGCCCACTGGTCAGCCAGCCAGCCCCCAGTGTTAGAAGTCACAAGTGAGAGGATCGTGCAATAAATAGGACTCTATCATTTCTGACTAGTAGTGAATGGATGAGTCCTGTGGACTCCTCTTTATTTTACTTTATTTCAACTGCCACATAGATGGTCATACACAGAGCAGCTGCAATCTGTGAAATACACAAAATGGTCTCAGAGAGATGACAGGTATCAATCACCTGGCTCAGGTCTACGCTGCCTTAATTGCTAATCTGATGCAATCCATAAAGTTGCCAAAAATGAAATTCAGTTTGTTTCAGCAAAGATGGCAGCTGTGAGGAGCTGTAAAGCTTTTTTGTGTGATCAGCTAATGGGCTCTGCAAATACAGTAGAGCTGAATCCAGGGTAGCAAGAAAGCAAGGAGGTAAGGTCAGCTTTGGCAGTAAAAGTGTCTCCATAGGAGGAGTGGGAGACAGACCGAAGATCTGGGTGCAGATACAGCACAGGCCCGGGCCCTGCACCACAGGCTGTGAGCACAGTGTGTTCAGGCCTGTATATGGATATCGTAATGGCACTCATGAAAGGCAGGGATGCTGCGGGGAGACAACAGGTTACAGTGGTTTTCTGCTCTTGGTGGGCAGTTTGGAAGGCCAGTGTTAAGCAGCTCACCAAAGTAAGGAATGCTGTAGACAGATGGAGGGACTAGGAGACCTCCCAGACATTGCTGTGATAAAAACCTAAGTGCTTCGTATTACTGCAAGACAGTTGTTAGTTCTCCTTCTATTCCTGTTAGTCTGACAATATGCAGAGCACTGTTAATTCAAGGTGAGGCACTACCTGGTGATGGGATCATTTCTGTAGCTCCAGAGGTGTAAATAATTCGAAGTCTGACTGACTAGGAGCGTAGGCACAGGAATTCCACAGCGAGAATCAGCGACAGACCGCTCACAAAGCAGGTTTTGCACAGCAACCCGTCACCCTGTGCAACTGAGAGCAAGCAAATTGTTCGCTTTCAGTCAAGGCACGCCAGGTGCATCAGCAGTGAGTCCTGAGCAGCACTGTGCCAGTGAAATCTGCCTCCTTGATTCTTTGGAAACAGTCACCATTTCCTACCATACTAGACCTCGACAATGCAAAGTGGCCCCATAGCAAGCACACAGCATGCTGGGTTACCTGGCAATACAGAACACCATCCCAAGGGCAAAGCACTCAGCGGCTCCAGGTTATGCACTGTTTAACCAACCAAGGATACGACACGCAAATAAAGCTTTGTGCCCCCAAGTTCTTTAAAGAGCAGCTGGCATGGAATAAAAGTCCTGGCATTTTAGCTTATTAGAGACAGAGCTTCTTCTGCCTTGGATTTGGACAGGCCATTCCAGGTGGTCAAACCACGCTCAGAGTAGATTCACCCCGTGCTTCAGCAGCTTTTGTTTGGCCTTGCCTGGTAAGCTGAACGCACTGTCATGAGGGTTGGGAACCCCTGAGTTGCGCAGTGGAGCAGCCAGCTGCTGGAAGTACGTTTCCTGGACCAGGTTCTGGCAGGCATAGACGGCAGTGGAGGCGTTCCTATTGGGGCAGGAAGGAAAGCAAAGGTCAGGGCTCTGGGAGACAGAAATAAGCACCCTGATGGTCTTCGCAAGTTCCATTAGAACACATGGGAGCGTGACACTAAACTGCCAGCTCCAAGGACTAGAATAAAGGGTGCTCTCAGAGGCATGGGCACCCCAACTGGCTCTCCTCCTGCTGGACCACTTCATAAGAACAGGGTGCACCTATGTCTGACAGCGTGAGCAACACATGTCATGTACTAAACCCTGGGAAAACAAAAGGCTGACAAGGTGCCCCACCATCAGACAGGTCTTGATCTCCTCCCAGAAAAGACCCACCTCCCCTCCCCAACCCACCCAGTCAGCTGGGATTAACCCTTCCACTGCCACAGCTACACCAGATATTCACCCTCCTAAGCATTCACTTGGCTAGCTGGTAGGCAAACCTAGGACACCAAGGGCTGATGGATAAACACTCTGCACATGTATCAGCCTCCTACTTTGGAGGAGGCAGAGTCCCTATTGCTGGCTGGGAGTGGCTCCCCCCACAGTACCCGTGAAGCAGGGAGCTGCCAGCATGAAGATGTCGAGCAGCTGTTCCAGGGGACACTGTGCCCCAAGGCTGATCTGACTCACACCTGCACGTCAAACTCTAGCAGGACAGCTCAGCCAGCCAGTTTTAGGTGGCAGCCCCTCTCTCCATGGGGTCTGTAGCCAGCTAATGATGTCTCTCTCTATGCATGCTGTCCCCACAATAATAGAGTCCTGGATTCAGAGGCCAGAAGGGAGCATTGGACCATCTAGTCTGACCTCCTGTACAGCACAGGCCAGAGACCTGCCCCCAAATCATTCCTAGAGCAGAGCGTTTAGGATGACATCCAATCTTGATTTAAACATAGTCAGTGATGGAGACTCTACTCTCACTTGGTGAATTGTTCAGTGGGGAATTACTCTCACTGCTAAACATTTACACCCTAGTCCCAGCCTGATTTTGTCTAGCTTCAACTTCCAGCCACTGGATTGTGTTACCTTTCGCTGTTACACTGAGGATTCTTATTGTTGTACCCCCAGAGGTACTTACAGACTGATCAAATCACCCCTTCACCTTCTCTTTGTTAAGATAAGCAGATTGAGCTTCTTGAGTCCATCACTAGAAGACAGGTTTTCTAACCCTTTCATCATTCTCATGGCTCTTCTCTGACCCCTCGCCAGTGTATCAACTTAACGCACTGACCACACTGGTAGCAGCCATGGCAGCTCACAGCAGGTCCCCCGTCAGAGGCTTAGGCTGGCTCACAGTTTGCTGCCTAAAACCATCTAATACACAGGGGTTGGTTTGTTGCAGTGTGGACCCAGGCCTGTGTAAACAGATAGCCTGGATTCTCCTCCTTCCTGCTACGTGTGCTCCTGCTGTCACTGCGTGCATCCCCTCTGGGCACGGCAGCGAGGGAGAGCTGCTCAGAGTTTCCCAGGACGCCTGAACGCTAACATGATAAGGCAGCAGAGTAGCCATGGAAGTGCAGGCATGGCTGTGAAGGCCAAGCAGCTGGTGTGGATACAAACGGAACCAGTTCCTTGGGATCAGTTAAAGGAACGGGGTGGAGGCAGTGACCGTGACAATAGGAAAGGCTCTGACTGCGATAAGACCATCTGGCTTGCAGCATCAGAATTTAGTTTGTCAGACACATTACAGCTTGTTTCCAACCCAACAAGCCATGCAAGAAAACAAAACTAGACTGCCAATTTCCGGCGCCTTTGGCTCTAAGCCAAGACACAAGTTTACTAGGAAGAGCTATATTTAAAGCTGTAGCTTAGAACCTTATGGTGCCAGGAATTGGCAACATTCTAGCAGTACGTCTTCATCCAAACCCTTGGCACTACTCACTCTGCTAGGAAGATCAGGCCCAGATACACAGCACCCAGCCCTACTTGTGGGCAGCAAATCAAATGGCCTGTGTTTAATTACTGAACATCAGGAAATGAGTTGAGCTGACTGGCCTTTGGTGAGAGGCAGCTCTAGGATTATAGAGTGTGCAGAACACAATGAGCCTTAGAACAGAGTTTGTAAGGTTCCCTTGCCTGGCTCTCCTGGGTCCTACACAGAGCTCGTCGGCCGGGATTTCCAACCAGCACGACTGTACCTCTTGCAGACAAGTAGCTTCAAGCTCCTCATCTAAAATGCAAGCGGGTTCTGAAGTGCTCCCCACTCTCCTCCTCACCCTATCACCTCTGGAAGTGAGCGGCTCCCATGGCTGAAGAGAGGAGGGGGTGCCAGGCAGCCCTTACCTGATTGTCATTTCAGAAGCAGTCGGGAGCTGGTTGAAGTCAGAGTGGATGAGACTAGCAGCTCTCAGGAAGTGCTGATCCTGAGCGCCCAGTACCTGGGGCAGGTTTGCTGCAGAGGAGGAGGGATAGGTTAGGAAGCTGCCTGTGCAGGGTAGTTTGCCCCAGCTGGGTCAGCAGGAGAGGATGCTGGATTTCTGCACCCTGCTGGGGCGGTCGGAGAATAGAGCCAAAGGAACACCCCGTGTGACTCAAAGCTGGCATGATGGGGATGAAGGTATGTTATTGGCTCACAGAGTCCTCAAGCACTGCACAAATATAAAGCCAAAGTAATTTCCTGAAGAGACTATGATCCAAGAGGCTCGACAGGGTGGAGCCTTTTGCCAGCGGGATCTTAAACCCAGCAGGAGCCCAGGCCGTTTCTGAAGGAAGGATGGATGAGCCGGGGCTGTGCTAACTGCAAACAGTGTTTCAGGCAAATGTCTGGAGCATGAGATCTTAACGCATGAAACTTAAAGCAAAGCTCGTTCTCCTGTCTAACTCCTCTTCTGGGTGTACTGCAAAACAGCAAGCCCTAGAACCAAGAAGACAAGCCCTCACCTGTGAGTACGTTCTGAATGCAGTCATAGTGAGTAAAGCTGTAGGTGGCTTTGGCTGCAGAGGAATGGTCTTTCGGGAAAGTCTCCTTCAGGTGAACCTCCAGGCCATTGAGAGAAGCCAGACTGCTGTGATACTGCAAACAGTGCAACACAAACGTGCATCAGAGCGGATTTCCCTGTTTAACAAGGGCTGTAACCCGCCCGGACAACAAACATGGATGACACGCAAACGACCCCAGGGACGGCGAGAAGGACCGAAATGCTGGGTCTAATCCAGCCCAGGTTGCCAACCCCTGGAAGCGTTATCACCTCAAGGCTGTTTGGTATTAATTGGTGGATCTCCGTCCATTCATTGGCCCACAAGTCAGTGACACAAGGGGTTTGGCAAAGGACACCACTGTGGGAAAAGGGCCTTTCAAGCACCAATTGCAATTCACCAATGGGAGGATGCAAGACTCAGTGACTTTACTACCTTCCAGTGCTTCTCTATGGGGCTCCCATTTTCAGAAGGCACTGTCTGCTACTTTTTGTAGCAGTAACCGAATAGCCTGTTGATTACTGGGATGGCAGAAGCCACTTGCTTCTGTAACTGAAAATTAGTGTTAGGTGGGTTACAGTGTAATACAGTTGAATTGTGTTTAATTGCAGAAGCCAGGTGGTAGATGCACCCTGCCCCTGGGTGTCCCACTGCCCCCACTCTCCCTCCAGACAACGGAGCTTTTCACAGCTTCAAAGGGGGTTTTAACCCTCCTCCCACTGAGCTGGATGGGCTTGTGGAAACAGCCCTTCTGCCCCTGACTCCATTCAAACCACAGCACCCCAGACGAAGATCCTCTACAAATAACTCACAGGCTACAATTGATCCCAAGAACACACTGCCTCAGACTGGGCATTAGCCGATGGGACTGCTGCCCAACAAGACACAGGAGGACCTCTTTGTCTCTTACTACAGTGGGGTGCCCAGACAGGCTGAACTGCCTGGATGAGGCCGGGTGGACAAGATCTCCCACTGCAGTCTGCTGCCTGTCAAATGCTAGGAAGGTTAGTTTTCTAATCCCCAAGGCTATCCCTGTTCTTTCCTCAGCTGCAGGGAGGATTAAGCCTCAATTCACCATGCTGGTGATACCAACTCTACTCATGACCCTGCTGGTCTCAGAACAGGTTCTCTTTTCTGTACAACAGAATGAAGGGATAAATCCAAAGATGCTTCCAATTGTCTGCACAGAGACAGACCTTGCATGACAATTTCTGCTCTGCCCTGAGGGTCTGTGTCACAGAAACACCCTCCCACTGAAATGGGATGGTTCGCACTTCCTGTGCCTATTCAAGCTACGTGATTAGAATGCCCTGGCCTTCTCTGGTGTCTGCATTCAAAGGCCTCACAGAGCTATACACGCATTCATTCATTCAGCCTTCCTGCCCCTGGGAGCTGGCGGTTAGTCTATTATACAGATGGATAAACAGTACAGAGAGGCTGAGTGGTTTGCCAAAGGTCAGAGAGGGTGATGGAGCCAACGCTAGGACCCAGGAGTGCTGACTGACAGTCCCCTGCTGTAACTGCTAGACCACAATCCCACCTAAAACAACAGCTGGGAGGGTGTGTGTCTGCCATCAGGGACCAACAAGTATCCTGCACCTAGAGGAAGTGTCCAGCCAAAGGGACTCCGTCACGTCAGGTCTGGCCCAAAATTTAGGCAGTGTAAAAACAAGCTCTTGCAACTGCAAAGCTTAAGATCAGACCCAGTGTTTAAAAGATTCAACTCCAACAGGAAGAGCTTTGGTGAACAGCTCTCTACAACATCCGCCACCCAACCATAATAGCAGTGCGGTACTGCAGGAGAGCCAGAAAGGGAAAGGGACTCGTCCGTATTTACTGCCCAACAGAAATGCAACCCACCCAGCTTAAACAGTGCATATGGGGATACTGATTATTCGATGCCTCCCACTCAATCACAGGCTCTAATGCTGTGGGTAAAGCACTTTGGACCCCACATGGGCCCCATCTCTTGCTTTAGGAATTTTTGCATGGACTCCAAGGGGAGAAGTGGGCCAGGTGTCTCTTCAGCTAGCAAGTGGCAATTTAAAAACAAGGCACAAACTGGCAGGGTTAGCTGGGCCAGATTTCCCTTTCAGCTGTTCTCTCACTGAAGAGCGAGACAAACAGACCAGAAGGCAGGGTGGAGCAGACAGAGGTCTCCAGCCAGCCGGGTTGTGGCCAAGCAGGAGATGATCAGGCATTGCAGAGCTGGTGAACACACACTCCCTCAGAGCCATCTGCAGAACCGCAGTACCAGCTTGCAGAGCCACAGCACCCCCGGCAAATGGGAATCAGAAGCGGGGCCCAGGTGCCATGGGTGGGGTGGAATTGGCCTGAGACAGAGAAAGCTAGCACTGCACTTGCCAACCACTTGGCTGGTTTTCCAGCATGTCCCTTTCTTAGTGAGTCACTCCTCATTTACTGCACTGAGGGGGCACCCCTGTTTACAAGGTGACAGCCAGAAGGTCACAAGTCCTGCATCTTACTGAGCACAGCTCAGAGTCCTGCCCAATTCAGAATGAAAACAGCAGTGGATGCTGGGAGCTGGCTTAACAGTCTGGGCTTGAGTCTGATAGCTAAAGAAATGAGGGTATTACTCATGGGCAAGGTCCCTGAGGAAGGGAGCAGCCCAGCCTGGATGTTAGCTCTGCAAACTCTAATGCCTTAGGGAAATGGCATCAGCTGGTGTGTCCTTCCCCAGCAGCCCAGAGCATTTCACTGCATAGCACCACTGGACGCTGCACACTAACCAAAGCCAGCAGAGGGAGCAAGAAAGGCATTAGCACTGGGTTCTGGTACCCCACCTTGTGACGCCGAGTGCCCTCATGATGCCCTCTGATCACATGCCACAGCTCCCCGGTAGAATGACACCAACCTGCCAGGCCCCATGGGTAAGGAAGCCAGCTGCATGGGGCTGTGAGCAGCCACGCATTCAAACACTGTTTCTTTTTCGATGGACTTGCCGCCAGACACACAACTCACTGGTATCTCTGGAGTCACAAGCGGTAACGTGGAAGGTTGGAATTAAACTTCAGAAGCAGGGCTAGCTCTCTGCTGCTGCTCTGCCTGCGTGAGCACTTGGCATGTGGTTAAACCCTCCAGGGGAGCACAGACCAGGAATCCTGCACGAGCCACCCTGTGAACTCTGCTTGGGACACTGGAGTAGGGCTGGCTATTTAGTCAGAGGTTACAACTACTCAGTCACAGCAACATTCATACTTTGCTCATCTATAAACACTAATTAACGAAGGTCTAGACCCTTGTGAGGTAGGCTGGAGGAAGCTGAAGCACATGGAGGTAAAGGGACTCGTCTCCAAGGTCACAGAGCAACCGATGGGAGAGCTGGGAACAGGATTCAGGAGTCCAACTCCCATTCTTCAGGACTGGCCACCATCCACACTGCCACAAGACAGGAAGTGTAAGAAACATTTCCTAATTTAAAAAGGCGACCTTTTTCTTACTTACCACATCTTCAATGGACCCCTGGTCATCCTTAAACTGCTCCTCCGCCAGCAGCAAGAGCACTAACCCTTTAATTCTGTGAATATACAAGATCATCTTAACCAGCTTGGCCTGATTGCCCGACACTGTGCAATCTACTGCTGCTAGACAGTCCATCCCAGTAGTTACTTGTGAAGGCAAACTGTTCTCTCTGCTCTTGGGAGAGCCTGGGCCTTCTGCAATGCCACTGCGTAGGCTCTCCTGGACTTCAGCAACAGGAAACTGGTTCCTACCACAATCTTCAGCAGGGAACTTCTTCCCCAACTGTACGGCACCGGGCAGAGGCTCCTGCCCAGAAGCGTCATCCCTGGTTGCTCCATCTCCTCTTTTGAAGGTTCTGTTTTGGCTGCTAGTGTCTTGACAGTCTACACTCGACAGATTGTCACGTTTGCTTGAGCGGCTTGTCGTCATCTTTTTGGAAGGACAGCAGGTGGAGTGGCTGCCACTGGCTGTGTGACGCCTCTGGAGGCTGCAGCATTCAGACTTCATCCGCTCACTAGTGTTAGAGCTGGTTACAGGTTCCGTAGTGCTTCGACCTTCCTGCCCCAGGGCACAAGGCTTTGGAAAGTCAGAGGACCCCAGGGCCGCACTTGTGTCTCGAGCGTGCTCTGCAGCGGGCAGTTTGGAACTGCTGGGCAGGGCTCCCAGCTCTCTCTGCAACAGAGGGGATGGTTTCAGCGGGGTAGAACTCAACACCGGGCTTTTGCTGCCTGGGCTGCTCAGTGCTCCATCTGGGGGATTCAGAGCATCTTTTGCTTTGGCAGCGCACCAGGCCTGTGGGGGGGGCTCTCTCACCACAAGGCCATGCTGGCCTCGGGCTTCATCAACCCGGGCTGAATCCAAGAATGCCCGTGAGTGGAGGGTGATCTTAGATCCTTTAGGGTTTGCTGGAGATGTGGGCAACCTAACAGGAGACAAGATTAGACACTCGGTTAACCAGTAAGTAGCAGTCACTTGGGGAATCGGGCCAGGAACGATCAGAAAAACAAACCACCGTCTCCTGTTCAAAACCTGATCCACCCTCCGTCGGAGATTAAATCCTGCCCCAGTAACGGAGGGGCTGGCTGATCTCATAGGCTGTGCCCACCTCGAACCTCTAGGATCCTCACTGTAAGGTTAGGTGGAGAGTGAGGGACTTGCAGAGCAGTACAGTCCCATCACCTGCCCTGGGAATGCGGCTGCCTTACACTCAAGCACAAAGCACAGAGGCTTCACTCAGAGCACAGTGGGCCGAGAGGTGACAGCACAGCCAGCCAGTCAGTCTGAGGTGGGGAGGTGGTTTTGCTTTACATAGAGTACAGCAGCAGAGAGCAGCTCAAGCCCTTTCCTCAGAGGGTGGAGTCCAGCCAGTTAGAGCTATCCAGCCCAACAAGCATCAGACGATGGTAGTTTTAACAACTCGACAGTACCCCCTTATTTGGGGCTCTTGTTATTCTTAGGGAAGATGGCAGCAGAAGCTAGTGAGCCCTGGCTCTGCAGTAGGATGGTCTCAGCTGCTGAGAAGACCCTTTGCTGCATCACAAATTCACTTCCTACCTAGTCATCCACTCTACTGGAAAGTCTCGGAGTGCTGTGGCTTCACCGTCCATTAGGGAAACTGGGAGAATGCAGACATCCTGAGGCAATGCGGGATCTGCGAGAGCAAAACCACACACAGACCCAGCGAGAATTAAAATGTTTGTACAGACACCAGATTCCATCAGTGCAAAGACCTCCTGGAGGAGGAGAGGAAGGTGGCCTCTGGCCAAGGCCTGCAGCCTGGTTGTGCAGGCTATGGCACAGGACTAACCAGGCAGCCTTTTCCTGATCACTTTAGCAAACAACACCAGGCACAGTTAAATACCCTGTTACTTTTTCTGACTGTCCCAGAGACACAGCAGAGGATGCGAGGAGAGGGCAGAGGAAGAGCTGTCTGACACGAGCTGGACATTCTCAGGTCTAACTCAACAAAGGGACTAAGGACAGAGTCAAGAAGTTACGAGTCGCTATTCAGAACTTGAACTCCTGCCTTATGCCCCAACCTTTACACACCCTCTGCTTTCATGTTTTTGTCACTGACCAAGTCAACACACACCACCGTGTGGGACTGAAGTTACAAACATCTGCTGTTAAGGAGTCCACAAAATTTGTGGGAGAACCTGCCCCTAGATGAGGAAATAGTGCCTAGATCCACCTCACGATACCCACTTAACACACTTTGTGGGGCAACTGTCCTACCCAAATGGATACACCTGGAACTTTAGCTGTGGCTTCAATGGAAGCAGCATGAAGATCTGCCCCGTGATGTTTTAATGGCAGTAGAGGGTAAAATCGGGCTCGCTGAGGGAAACCAGGCCCAGAAATGGCCGTATTCTCCTGCGATGCAGTTCCCCATTTACAGTGTGCGACTAGTGTGGCTTACCATGTTCCTGCAGCACCTCCCCACCTCCAGGTACGCTCTGAAAGTAAAACACACAGTTATCACTGGCCTACAGTAAGACTGTGTTCAACATTAGCCACCAGGCGCTCACACAGGCCCAATCCCAGGGGGATATTCCCACTGACTGCAGTGAACTCTGGATCAGGCCTTGATACTGTGCTAAGGCTACTCATGTTCTGCAGTGACTTACTCCTCAGGGAGCCATGCTGAGCTCAGTGGAGCTACCCAGGGAGCAAAATATGACACAAGATGCAGAAAAGTATCACAACCTAGCCCTGACTGTCTCTGCGTAAATATGGCAGGCACAGTCCTTGTTCATTCCCGGAACCAATGTCAAAGCAGATGCAACAGATGCTTTCCCAATCCAGTGGCGTAATGCAACTGCACACAGATCTGCAAGCATAACGCCTCTTGAACAAAGTATGAAGTTAGTAACAAACAGAAGAAGTAAACAAAGGGATTACACATGAACAGCAAACACTAAAGACAACTAAACAGTCAGTGTAACAGATCAATAAGATGCAGGGTAAGGTTAAGCGTTATTTTGATGCAAGAGCTGGGATACTCTCCTAAGAAGTTACTATACAGAACAAGTAATAGGTCTATTTATTGAATATATTTTTATAGATCAAATTGTGTTAGGCCACATGTTTACAATTCAGCAAAGGACATTTTCCAGGCTCCCATTATTATTTTAAGAACAATGGGTATGGAATTAGCAATGAGCATTTCCCCCTTGTTTCTTGGGAAGAAGAACTGAAATCACATAATAAGCATTTAATTTTTCAGCAAATGTAAGTGGTGGTGAAAGGTGATCTTTATGTTCATTCATTCTGCATGCTGCTAAACAGCAATCTTTGGCCAGATTAATCCCAGGGTGATTGATCATTTTTGGCATCTTGAAGAGAATTCAATAGCCAAAATATTGACAGGAAAAAAGCTCCCAAGAACAGCAGCACTGACTTGACTCCTGAGCGTGAACAGGAATTTTGAATTTCATTACACAGTAGAACCATTTAACATCAGCATGAAGTGTTGGCTGGATCTATGGTGCAAGTAACTCGCAGACTGGGTACTGATGCTGCTGGGCTTGCATTTAACAACATACCTTTTCTGCAGCTTCTGTTCCTTGAAGGAGAACCTTGGCAGTGAGAGCAGGTGGAAGCTGCGTGCTCACAATCCTAGCAGGGTGGAACACAAACACAACCAGCCATGAGCAGAGTCACTTGCTGAAGTTTAGGACCCCCTCCCTGTTAGTTCAATGGAGCAGGCAGATGCAGGATATCACTCAAACTGGGCAGCCACAGATGTTCAGAGCAGGGTTCCAGGTGCTGCTCAGACCGGTTTCATACCCATGCAGTCCCAGTAGGATCCAAAGCCTACACTGTATCAACTCTCCAGGGCTGTGGTTCTCACTCTCACAGCCCCAGTACACTCAGTGGGGGGGAGCTATGCTCTGCTCTTGCCCCACCCTGACAGCAGGTTCCAAACACAGACACCCCAGCTGAACCCAAGGGGTTTCATGGAACTGAAAAGAGGAACTGCATCACACACTGACAAGTATGTTCTGAGGTCAGACTAGCACCTCCAGGCAGCAGTAATGGCCCATGGATCTGTGAGGCCCTTAGACACTCCTGCCAGTCCCAGGGCACCTCCTGGAGACGAGTAAGGGGAAACCACGCTCCCCTGGCAAAGCACACAGGAACTCATTGCATTCCCACAAACACCTGTACAGGTCTGCATGCAGGGCCCAGATCCCAGTGCTGCTAGGATGTGCCTGTGAGCGGACAGAGCACTCTAGGTAATTACATACACAGTCCTACCCAGCACCCGCTGTGCTTCAAACCCGTGTCTGTTTGTCCCCTGCACTGAGGGCCTCCTCACATCGCATGACACACAGATGTTCCAGACAACTCCCTGTGGATTGACAGGCCATGGCAGAGGTTCCAGGACAAAACCAGACAAGACAATAGAGCAGGGGCTGCCTGCTCTTGGGGAACATTTTGTCTGGTGGGCAGGTGAGAGGATGGAGTATTTAATGTCAAGTACTATGGACAGATGGGCAGGGCAGCCCTTTAGGGATAGTCTGCTGTTACTGAACATTGGGTCAGTTCCACTCCAGATCAGCAAAAGCAAACTTGCCTGCTGGGTATTTACCATTCATTGGGGGCCTGGTTTTGGTGAGTGAAGAGTAACAGTGATCCAAGGCAAATAAAACCCAGTGCAGGCAAAGCCCTCGCCACTCCCACCGCAGAGCTGGGTATTGGTAGAGGAAAGGAGCATGAAAACCAGCACTACTGCAGTCGTGACACTGGCCTTTCCTGCAGGCACACAAGCAAGTCCAGAGAAAGGATCAGTCTGGTCCCTTCACTTATCCCCAGCAGAGATGCAGGTTCTGCAAGAGACTCTGCAGAGGGAATAGTCTGACTCAAACACAAGGCTCTCTCTCTGTGGCATTGGGGTGAGGCTTACGAGTTCCCAGGGGTCTCTTTGGGGATTCCTAGAAGATGTTGCAAGGAACTTGGTGGCCAAGTGGCCCAGAGTCTTTCTGGTTAGAGGAGTTTTGCACAAGAAAAGAGTTTCTGCCCATGAGAAAAATCAATATGCTGGAGAAGACGGAGGCACACGTCAGTGATGGGACCACCATGGGGAGTTCAAGGGCACCCAGGCTCTGTGCAACTCACACATGCCTGCAGGACACATCACATGAACATAAGACCGTTTCAAGCCAGACCTCCACTCCCATACGGGTTTTGCACTTGCAACAAGTTGCCTGGATGCTAAGAACTACAGACAAAACATCACCCCGTGTGATTTGCTGTGTGTGTGAAACCACTCCTATAAAAAGGATGACCTGGCTCCGAGATCATTCACTCGGACCTGGTCAGATGCACTCACGGCAAAGCAAGTCTCCACCTCTTGCCAGATGTGTCACTGACACATACGACACTGAGTGCTTCTGGTGAAGGACCTACTGACTTCTGTCACAAGGAAATGCCGGAAATCCCTAATCCCCTGGCTCTGCAGGATGTCCTCTCTCCCCAGAGGCTCTCTTTGCTCTGGCACAGTGCCACAGGTGTAGAGTCTTCAACTGTCTACAGATAATCTTTGGCTGAATAAAGCCAGCATTTCTCCTGGAGGATGCAGGCTCCCTTCTCCCGCATCCATTACAGTCAGTGTGGATAGTGTCGCCTGGCCAGCAAGGCAGTCATTTTAAGCAAACTCACTCATTATTGGCAAGGCAGGGGATGAGCAGGCTAAGAAAGGGGAAAGGATAATGCTGGTACATTTAATCAGGTGTAAGAGGCTTTTAAATGAGCATCTTGCAGACTGTGGCATTTGGAAAGCATTGCCTCTCGGAGATATGTCACCTACTGAGCAGGGGAACAGCAGCAACAGTTCATCCCAAAGGCTTTTAGTTGGGCCTGTCCCCCAGCCACCCTGAGTGGCACGTGAAAGGTATTTCTGTCACGTGATGTTTGTAATAAAACAGGCATCTAGATCAAGTGGACAGAGCATGCCAGGGAGTCAGGACACCTGGATTCTTTTCCCAGCTATGCCACTGTTAGCTTATTATTTAAAATGTACATTGTGGTAACACCTAAACGTTAACTGGGTTAGAACTTTATTGTGCGAGATGCTGTCCAAACATATAGGGAAAGTCCCTGCCTCAAAGAGCTCACTTGCTCTGAAACACTGAATATCTGTCCAAATGAGACTAAGGGAGTTGGGCACTCAGATCTCATTGAAATTCACTAGGAGCTAGGTGCCTGTTGAAACCCCAGGCTTAACCCCTCAGGGCCTCTGCTTCCCCAAGTATATTTGGGGATAACAATCTACCCAGTTAGAAAAATACCTGAAGATGGAGAGTGTATATAGTAAGTAATGTCCCCGTTAGTAACTGGAGGACAGATCTGGAAGTACAGCCGCTACCCTTCTCTGCTTCCTCTCCCCAAGGGAGCTTGGGAAAGCAGCACTGGACTGTACAGCCCAAGGAGGGGATTGCCTGCAGTCGACTCTGTCTGAGAGCTGACAATCACAGTGACTGCTTGGAAGTCCTTGACTACTCACTGGCCTTTGTAGAGGATGCAACCTGCCAACACTTGAGGTGAACGCTGGCAGGTCTGCAAGATGAGAGCTGCTTTCAGTAACAGCAGGGGGTCCACCTGTGCAGGGAGAGGAACACAATCAAAACCATCAAACTCCAGGGAATAATCCAAGGAGCAAACAGAACTATCTAGGGCACTTCTCAGTATAACAAACTAACTGAGTGCTGAAGCCTGCAGAGATCAGGAGAGTTACCTTGGTTTTGTCCAAGTTCCAAAGGGAATTGAAGATCTTGTGCAGGTCACTGGTGTTTTTCTGAATATGTTCAATGTACCTGTCCCACCGTGTGCTCAGCTCCTCCCAAGAAAACACCTGAAGTAGAAAGAATCCCCATGGTTAGACAACGCATGGCTGGAGTGGACACAGGATCCAGAGTGCTCAAGCTGGTTAGGTGTGACTAGTTCAGGGAAGCGTGTTTCTAAGCAGCAACTCTTCAATGAAGCTTCAGCCAAAACACTAAATGAAGATCAGGAACAGAATCCAGTCTGCCCAACAGCAAAAGCCCAGCCTGCAGAGGGTTTAATGTTGCTGGACGAGAGAGGGCAGACAGCACAGGCCAGATTCCATAGAAACCCTGCAGCTTAGCCCTCAATCTCAGTTGTCTGCACTGTGCTCTACATTACTGAAAACAGAGACCAGGTGGAGAAAGACCCCTCCAACCTGGGATGGGATGCTGAGAGCCTCACTAGACAGACAGAGGGAAGAGAGAGCTCGGACATCATCCAGCTCACCCTCGCAGTCCAGCGTGCAACATGGATGGCAGGAAGAGGACCGCACGTGACTTTCGGTTGCACCTTGGCATGCAGCAGCAGTTTGTCCTGGGGCAGGAAGTTGCCAGACTCTCTCTACATGCCTCTGGAATACTGCATTCAGGTCTGGGAACACCATTCCCAAATCTGAAGGCATCTAAGAGCCAGAAAGATATGCAGAAGCGAAGCAAGACTAGAGGAACAAAGAGTTAGATCTGCGTAGCTAGGCTAAGGGGAATGGAAACCACCTACCTGTTATTTGAGAGGCCTGAGTTCTAAGGAGCAATAGGAATGATGTACACTGGGGTGGAGACAGAATGGGGGAACAAGAGAAGGAGACTTCAGGCTGAACACAAGGAATCTTCCCATGAGGTCATATGTGGGGTCGTCTCCCAAGGGAAGCGGGAGGAGCCTCATCACTTGGGACGCTGATGACAACAACATAGGAAAGAGATTCTAGGCACTGATCTTGCCTTGTGGGGATGGTACCTAAGGACTTTCCCAGCTCGTGTTCCTGTGATCTCAGAGCTGCACTGGTGGCAGGCGGGCCAGAGGGAATATGCCAGCCTCCACATAACTGGGCAGGCCTCAGCCATTCCCAGAGAGGTCCATGCCCTCATCCTGATCAGGGAGAGACACCCAACACAGTTAATCAGCAATTACCATGTAAGCATGACACACTGGTCCATTGTAAAATCTGAAGAGTCCGATCAGTAGATCCAGAAATTGTCCACAGCTGACATCAGGGAGTTCAATGGTACAGCCCAGCACCTTCAACACACAAGGTTACAGAAAAAAAGGTTCCTGAAGCAGCCAGGTGATGGGAGATGTGAACAGCTGCTGTACTCCCCAAAACTCAGTTTGGGAAGCCCCATAAGTAGCCATATGTCTGGGGAAAGCAAGGGGGGTCCCTGTCAGCAGAGGTAGAAAGCCAGAGCTGAAGACACATACTACCCATTCCCTCACAATCTCAGGGGCCTGACCTCTAGTTTAATGTTTAAAATGGCCGAGAACATCTTCCCCAAACGGAATACTTCAAGGCTCAGTTCGCTAGTTAATGAACTCGAGAAGAAGGTTTCCACTTCCTCCACCAGGGAACAAGGCAGTGCACCAAACTTTTGAGAATCCATGAAAGTAACTAGACTGTTGGGGGGGCTTTGGGGGTGGGTTCTGCCTGTTCGGGAGAGCTTCCTGCAGCGGGGCTTTACCCCACCTGAGTGGGACTGCCCACTGAACGAGCTGAGAACAAGCCAGTTCTCAGAGCATGTGAACACATCACATCAGAGAAACCAGATATGCCCCTAAAACGAGAAGTCCACCATCACTGCCAATGAGCTTTGCAGCAGGGAACGAGCATCCCAGCGCTTTGTTACAAGCTACATTCCACAGAGCTCTGTTTTCAGCTAGTTCACAAATCCTCTCTAGCTGTTGAATCCTATAGTTGCAGGTCTCAGCTGAATGCTGCCAGGTCATTGCCACTAGCACCCTAAGATAGGGGTGGGGAAACTACGACCCATGGCCGGATCTGGCCCGTCAGGGCTTTGGATCCGGCCCACGGGATTGCCCCCCATGGTGCCGCAGGCCCTGCACCGCTCTCAGAAGTGGCCAACACCACGTCCCTGGAGGCCGGGGGGGGGAGGGGCGCACGACAGCAGGGGGGAGAAGAAGAGGGCTCTGTGCATTGCCCTTGCCTCAAGGCACCGCCCCCCTCAGCTCCCACTGGCTGAGAATGGGGAACTGTGGCCAATGGGAACTTCGGGGGAGGTACCTGGAGGTGTGGCAAGGGCAGTGCGCGGAGCCCTGTGCCTGCCCCTGCCCCCACGCCCCCCCAGGGATTGTGCAGAGACATGGTGCTGGCCACTTCCCAGAGTGGCGCTATGTGGGGCCAGGGAAGGCATGCAGGGAGCCTGCCCTGGCCCCCGTGCGCACCGCTGCCACCCCGGAGCCACTTTAGGTAAGCGGCGCCAGGCCGGAGCCTGAACCCCTCCTGCAGCCCGCCTCCCAACTCCCTGCCTAAGCCCCCTGTCTGCACCTCACACCCCTCCTGCACCCTAACAGGCTGCCCTGAGCTCCCTCCCGCAGTCCGCACCCCTCCTGCACCCCAACCCCCTTCCCTGAGCCCCCTCATACACCCCACACCCCTCCTCTGCCCCAATCCCTTGCCCCAAGCCCGCTCTTGCACACTGTACCCCCTCCCGCACTCCCTCCCGCAACCCAACCCCCTGTCCTGGCCCTGCATACAATTTCCCCACCCAGATGTGGCCCTCGACCCAAAAAGTTTGCCCACCCCTGCCCTAAGAACATAAGAGTGGCCATACTAGGCCAGACCAAAGGTCCATCTAGCCCAATATCCTGTCTTCCGACAGTGGCCACTGCTAGGTGCCCCAGAGGGAATGAACAGAACAGGTTATCATCAAGTGATCCCTTCCCTGTTGTCCATTCCCAGCTTCTGGCAAAGAGGCTAGAGACACCATCCCTGCCCATCCTGGCTAATAGCCATTGCTGGACCTATCAAACAATACAAGTATTTAGTTTGATACAATAGTAGATACTTTCTCTTACTATTCGAGCTCCTCATGTGCCTCCTGTTTGTTGCAACTCACCCAGAGATACTCGCCATCCACCCTTACTGCAAACTTGAGCTTTCTCAGCCGAATGAGACTTGGGGGAGCACTGGAGATCTCCGTTATGCAACGCACCACTCCAGCAATCTGTCCACAGAGCAGTTCCTGCTGGTCAAGGAGAGTCTGTGAGAGGAGGAGGAGGGAAGAGTGAATTTTGCAGCATTCCTGGCAAGCTGGAAAGGCACCACATTTACATGGCAGCAGGATGGAACTGGTGATGATAAAGTAACCGACAGTGTTTACTACACTATATGGAACAAAGGCTTGATAATGCCATGCACAATGTGCTGACTTTTCATCCCAGTCACTGAGACTGAAGTCTTATTTAAGCACAAGTAACCCTACCAAGAGAACAAGAAGAATTAGCCGTCTTATCCCTAGGGGATATTTGTCCATATCACCACCACAGAATGTGGCATTATGGAGAGGCCCATAACCAAAATAGCAGAGTGCTAAAGAACAGCATAAGGTGGGCTGCACAGAGCCATATAGGGTACATCTATACTGCGATAAAATCCAGTGGCTCTGAGTCTTAGATCCTGAGTGAGCTGGCTCGGACTGCGGGGCTAAAAACAGCCATGTAGACACTCGGGCTGAAGCCTGGGCTCGGAGACCCACCCCCACCCCCCCCGGTCCCTGGGTTTCGGAACCCAGGCTCCCGCCTCAGCCCCATGAGCCCGAGTCAGCTGACCGAGGCCAGCTGCGGCCATGTCCTGGTCTGTTACTGCACTGAAGGTGCACCCATGGGAGCCTAAGGCTGGAAAACAAGGAGTGCTGTGGATCAAGACTGAGATATGTTGGCAGAGCTGAACCATACATGGCTCTAATTAGGTGCCTTAAAAATACAAAGAAAAATAGACACTTTTATAAACATCAAAGTAACAAATTTAACCAAATCCTGCTATTTGCAAGCCCCACCATTCCAAGAACAGAAGGTTGGCTTTGCATGTACTTTATATATAAAATTGTGTGCAGACAGACAATTGAGGGGGAAAGCAGGCATTACCTGAGCGGGATAAAAGTAGCAAATGCCAGCTCTTGTGGGATCCCCTTCTTCCTTTACCTTTGAACCATCATAAAGGAAAAAGTAGTTCCACCTGCAAAACCAAAGTATTGACACAATGGAAAATGTTTGCTGTTCCCAGCCAAGTCAAAATGATATTTCTTCCCACCCCCCAATTCTCTCAAGCAGAGCTCTGCTATTTATGGTGCAATACACAAGTGTTTAAAGAACCAGGAATGGCAGACGTACATCATTCCTGCATGCAGCCTCACCCACTGATTTTGGAGATGGAATCAGGGTGGAGAAGGAAGACTCCAAGGATCTGGGCTATTAAACTCTCCCAACTTTCTGGGTTTAAAACAGATGAAAGTAAACCCGTGGCTAAGCCTAGAGGAGAAGGATCACAAATCCATGCCTATTTTCCAAGTCTGATAGCACAGAGCATTTATCACTATGTATTTGGGAAAAATTCTCAACTACACGCAGCTTGGACTGGTTTCCAATAGCTTCATGGGCTCTTGGTTCATGTTGAACCTACTCCACATGTGCAAAAAAGCATGTAAAATGGGAGGTTCCTCCTGACCAGTGATGGTCTTAACAGTTTTGGGTCCTTACTGATTTACTAGACAACTTTTAGCTACTGTTTTCATTGTAGGCTGCATGTTCCAGTCATAAACTTTGTTCATAATAGACCGCAAGCAGGAGTGCTACAAAGAGTGCTAACTAAACCACATGAAGTCTGGAACAAGAGGACTGCACAATTCAAAAGGTGAAGCTAAAGGACACAAGTTATTCTCCACCAAACTTGGGCTCTCAGAGCATTCCTGAGCATTTCTGGAATGCCCCACCAGTGAGATAGCAAAGTTGGTAGGGCATTGCCTTAGGAATCAAATCTCAATTCTATCTTTGCCTCTATCACAGATGCCCTATGACGCCTGAGGCCAGTTATTTAATCTCTCTGCCTCAGTTTCCCACCTGTACAATGGGGACAATTATGTCCCTGTGAGGATAAAATTAATCAACGTTTATGTGGCATTCACATATTACTGGGACAAGCACCTTAGAGCCCACAATTCATAGCTTGCAACCCTGCAGCAACTCGCCAGAGACTGGGGGATTCTTGTACCAACACCTTAGGGAGTCTCTCTCCAGTTCCGATGCCACGGGGGCACTATACAGGGCTCAAACGTGCTAAGATGATGTGCATGCACATCTGTTGGCATGTTGCTGAGAGGCCCATTCTGTCCTCCGTGTCAGTCATGCAACATTCCCTTGCAGCTCTAGAACCTGCACAATGAGTGCTACTCACCAAGAAGCTGAGTTAGGTTCTGATAAAATGGGGCTGGCCATTTACATCAGATTATCTTAATCATGTCTTCTCGTCCTCAGGAGCGGTTTCTCCTCCAAAGCAAGTGATGCAAACAGCTCATTTTTTTCAGCAGTAAATGTATTGTTCCACAAACGCAGACTGTGGAGACTTCAGTGGGGTTTGGCTTTAGGTGATGAATATACTGGAGATTTTGTTCAAATACTGATGTCAGTAGTGATCCTCGTGGCTTATTTTCATGAAGAGTAAATCCACCAAAGTGCCTTCATTTTGGAGGTTTATCCCACAACAGCTACATGGAAACTTTGCAGAGCCTAGGCAATATTAAAGTCTCTGCAAAACTTGTGTTAATCAATTCTGAGACTGAACCAACAAAGCTACCTTATGAAAATTTTCCAAACATGAGGAAAACCATCTTAGTGCCTGCAATGAATCAGAAAGCTACAGAAAGCATGAATATGGTCATCAGAAACAAAGAGCTACAGTAAGCAGATCTCAAGACTCTACACTGGTTCTTTCAAGTTTATTATTTAGTATTTAAGTGGCTATCTGTTCAAAAAGTCATCACTACACAGAAATTACTCTCACAGGAGCTCCCATTTAGGGATCTTCTGCTGAAGATACAGTTCCTTGACTAAGTCCTTGCTTTTGTGATACAAAGCTGAATGGTTTTCTGTGGTCTCCAGTGTTGATTGTTGCTCTTCTAATCCTAGAGTAAAGAATGAATGGATTAATGCTTGGATGCCTTTGCTCGACTGACCCGTGATCTTACAGACAGCAGCTGACAAGCATTCAACAACAGAACTAACTTGTGCATGAGTGAGACATGGGACAGAAACAAGCCTTCCATTTAAACAGCAAAGTTACATTTAATATGCTTGGAATATCATCTGGTTATTTCCGGGCTTAATCATGCATGTTGCTGACAATCAGACAGAAAAGCTCCTAACAGAAATGCAAAGAGCTAGGAAAACGATGGATCAGCTAATCTAAGGGCTGCACTCACTGGTCACTTAATTGAACCAAATTTGATTTTCCACCTTAACAACAGGAACATAGGGATTGATTTGACAGAGCAGAGCAGAGCAGATCAATCACGGCCCATCTGGCTTGCTACCTTGTGTACAGCAGTAGCCAGGATCCGATTCAGAGCAAAGCCTGCTCACAGGAGAAGGTTCGTCCCAACTCCCGTTAGTTAGCGGCTGCCCCTCATTACCGCCTCTCAGCCACGGGCCGGGCCGGGCCTCGTGCCCGAGGCGCGCAAGGGAAGTGGCGCGGCCCGGACCCTGCCCCCGCAGGCGCCCCGACGACCAGTCCCCGGCCCCGCAGGGCGCTCCGGGAGCGGAACGGCGTTCACCGAACGGGGACCCGGCCGGGACAGGGCGAACGCCCCGGGCGCTCCCGCGAGGCCCCCCCGGGCCCGGCCCCCGGCCGCCGCAGAGCCGGGGCGCGCGGTCACAGCGAGTCTCGAGGCCGCCGGGTTCCCAAGGGAACGAGAGGGGGGTGGGGGGGGCGCTGACCCGGCCCCGGCCCGGGCCGCATTAGCCCCGCTGCTGCTCCAGTCTCCGCGCCGCGTCCCGCTCTCCCGCCCCGCAGGGGTCCGGGCCCCACCCCCCGGAGCCGCCCGCGAGCCCCGCAGCGCCCAGCACCTACCTGAGCGAAGCCACTTCCGGGGCTGGGCCCGCCGATCACATGATGCCGGCACGTGACCGCCCCGCCCCTACGGGCCGCGGGCAGGGACAGCTGTGCCCCGCCCCCTCGGGCCGGCAGGCATGGAGCAGGCCGGGCCCTGGCGCTGCGCGGGCCGCCTAAGGCGAGGCCGGGCCCGCGGGCAGCGCGCGTGGCCGGGGGGCGAGGCCGGGCACAGCGGGGCGGTGCAGCGCCGGCTCCGGGAGGCCCGGTGAGTGCGGGGCCGAACCCGGGTCATCAGCGGCCCCGGAACCCTTCCCCCGCCGTGGGGTGGCGTGTCCCGCCCCCGGGCCGGCCCCCCCGCCCCCCATCCCGGGCTCCGGCCCCGCCCCCGGGACGACCCCCCCCCCAATATCCCGGGCTCCGGCCCCGCCCCCGGGCCGGCCCCCCCGCCCCCCATCCCGGGCTCCGGCCCCGCCCCCGGGCCGACCCCCCCCCCCAATATCCCGGGCTCCGGCCCCGCCCCCGGGCCGACCCCCCCGCCCCCCATCCGGGCTCCGGGCCGGCCCCCCCGCCCCCCATCCCGGGCTCCGGCCCCGCCCCCGGGCCGACCCCCCCCAATATCCCGGGCTCCGGCCCCGCCCCCGGGCCGGCCCCCCCGCCCCCCATCCCGGGCTCCGGGCCGGCCCCCCCGCCCCCCATCCCGGGCTCCGGCCCCCCCGCCCCCCATCCCGGGCTCCGGCCCCGCCCCCGGGCCGACCCCCCCGCCCCCCATCCGGGCTCCGGCCCCGCCCCCGGGCCGACCCCCCCCCCCAATATCCCGGGCTCCGGCCCCGCCCCCGGGCCGGCCCCCCCGCCCCCCATCCCGGGCTCCGGGCCGGCCCCCCCGCCCCCCATCCCGGGCTCCGGGCCGGCCCCCCCGCCCCCCATCCCGGGCTCCGGCCCCGCCCCCGGGCCGACCCCCCCGCCCCCCATCCGGGCTCCGGCCCCGCCCCCGGGCCGACCCCCCCCCCCAATATCCCGGGCTCCGGCCCCGCCCCCGGGCCGGCCCCCCCGCCCCCCATCCCGGGCTCCGGGCCGGCCCCCCCGCCCCCCATCCCGGGCTCCGGCCCCGCCCCCGGGCCGACCCCCCCGCCCCCCATCCGGGCTCCGGCCCCGCCCCCGGGCCGACCCCCCCGCCCCCCATCCGGGCTCCGGCCCCGCCCCCGGGCCGAACCCCCCCCCAATATCCCGGGCTCCGGCCCCGCCCCCGGGCCGAACCCCCCCCCAATATCCCGGGCTCCGGCCCCGCCCCCGGGCCGAACCCCCCCCCAATATCCCGGGCTCCGGCCCCGCCCCCGGGCCGACCCCCCCCCCCAATATCCCGGGCTCCGGCCCCGCCCCCGGGCCGGCCCCCCCCGCCCCCCATCCCGGGCTCCGGCCCCGCCCCCGGGCCGACCCCCCCCCCCAATATCCCGGGCTCCCGGGCCGACCCCCCCGCCCCCCATCCGGGCTCCGGGCCGGCCCCCCCGCCCCCCATCCCGGGCTCCGGCCCCGCCCCCGGGCCGACCCCCCCCCCCAATATCCCGGGCTCCGGCCCCGCCCCCGGGCCGGCCCCCCCGCCCCCCATCCCGGGCTCCGGCCCCGCCCCCGGGCCGACCCCCCCCCCAATATCCCGGGCTCCGGCCCCGCCCCCGGGCCGACCCCCCCGCCCCCCATCCCGGGCTCCGGCCCGACCCCCCCGACCCCCATCCCGGGCTCCGGCCCCGCCCCCGGGCCGACCCCCCCGCCCCCCATCCCGGGCTCCGGGCCGACCCCCCCGCCCCCCATCCCGGGCTCCGGCCCCGCCCCCGGGCCGACCCCCCCCCCCCCCAATATCCCGGGCTCCGGCCCCGCCCCCGGGCCGACCCCCCCCCCAATATCCCGGGCTCCGGCCCCGCCCCCGGGCCGAACCCCCCCCCAATATCCCGGGCTCCGGCCCCGCCCCCGGGCCGACCCCCCCGCCCCCCATCCCGGGCTCCGGCCCCGCCCCCCCGCCCCCCATCCCGGGCTCCGGCCCCGCCCCCGGGCCGACCCCCCCCCAATATCCCGGGCTCCGGCCCCGCCCCCGGGCCGACCCCCCCCCCAATATCCCGGGCTCCGGCCCCGCCCCCGGGCCGACCCCCCCGCCCCCCATCCGGGCTCCGGCCCCGCCCCCGGGCCGACCCCCCCCCCCAATATCCCGGGCTCCGGCCCCGCCCCCGGGCCGACCCCCCCGCCCCCCATCCGGGCTCCGGGCCGGCCCCCCCCCCCCAATATCCCGGGCTCCGGCCCCGCCCCCGGGCCGACCCCCCCCCCAATATCCCGGGCTCCGGCCCCGCCCCCGGGCCGGCCCCCCCCCAATATCCCGGGCTCCGGCCCCGCCCCCGGGCCGACCCCCCCCCCCAATATCCCGGGCTCCGGCCCCGCCCCCGGGCCGACCCCCCCGCCCCCCATCCGGGCTCCGGCCCCGCCCCCGGGCCGACCCTCCCCCCAATATCCCGGGCTCCGGCCCCGCCCCCGGGCCGGCCCCCCCCCAATATTCCGGGCTCCGGCCCCGCCCCCGGGCCGAACCCCCCCCAATATCCCGGGCTCCGGCCCCGCCCCCGGGCCGGCCCCCCCCGCCCCCCATCCCGGGCTCCGGCCCCGCCCCCGGGCCGACCCCCCCCGCAATATCCCGGGCTCCGGCCCCGCCCCCGGGCCGACCCCCCCCGCAATATCCCGGGCTCCGGCCCCGCCCCCGGGCCGACCCCCCCCCAATATCCCGGGCTACGGCCCCGCCCCCGGGCCGACCCCCCATCCCGGGCTGCTGCCCCCCCATCCTGGGCCAATCCCCCCCGCCCCCCATCCCGGGCTCCGGCCCCGCCCCCGGGCCGACCCCCCCCTGCCCCCCATCCCGGGCTCCGGCCCCGCCCCCGGGCCGACCCCCCCCCCCAATATCCCGGGCTCCGGCCCCGCCCCAGGGCCGACCCCCCATCCCGGGCTGCTGCCCCCCCATCCTGGGCCAATCCCCCCCCTCCACATCCCGGGCTTCGGCCCCGCCCCCGAGCCGACCCCCCCATCCCGGGCTGCTGCCCCGCCCCCGAGCCGACCCCCCCATCCCGGGCTGCTGCCCCGCCCCCGGGCCGAACCCCCTCCGCCCCCCCATCCCGGGCTCCGGGCCGACCCCCCCCCCCCGCATCCCGGGCTCCGGCCCCGCCCCCGGGCCGACCCCCCCCAATATCCCGGGCTGCTGCCCCGCCCCCGGGCCGACCACCCCCGCATCCCGGGCTCCGGCCCCGCCCCTGGGCCGACCCCCCCACAATATCCCGGGCTCCGGCCCCGCCCCTGGGCCATGCAGCCCTTCCTCTGCCCCGGGACAGACCCCACCCCAGACTCCCCCGGCGGGGACCCCCCTCCTCCGCACACTCCCTGCACAGCGGCCCCCCAGGCACACAGGGGGGTCCCCGCCAGCTCAGCCTGAATCTCCCTTCACCCCGCGGCCCAGGCCTGGCCCCCCTGCCCCGCATGGCCGCCCCCTGCCCCCGCCGCGAGGTGACCGCTGCGTTTCCCGTCCCCAGCGAAGAGCTGCTGAGCTCCCCGTTCTGGGCCCGCAGTCAGAGTAAGTAGAAGCCGCTGGCTGGCCCGGCTCTCGCACTGCCTGGTGCGGGGTTCGCTGGCTGGCGAGAACACGCTGCCGCGGGAACTGCTGGCTGAACGGGGAGAGCAGGCCAGGGCTCCCTCCCGCCCCAAGCCCGCCGCTGGCTGCTCTGATGGGGTGGCCCCCGGAGCATGGGAGATGGCTCGGGTGCGATTGGCCTGGTGGTGACACGGGGCGGAAGCAGGACCAGTCGGAGTGACTGAGCCCGGGCCCTACTTACTGCTGCTTTGCCTTGCCCCTGCCCTTCCTGTCTGACTCTGTCATCTGTGGGGTCACTTCTGAATTTAGCCCACAAGCTCTGCGGGCCAGGGTCTGTAACTTGCCTCATTGGCGTGAAGTGCCTACCGTGCTTTTGGCTGCCCCGTAATAATAAAACATGGACGCAACTGAGAAGCCAAAGCGATACCGCCTTTATCCCAAGCGTAAGGTTCACCATAGACATGATTTTAAAGAGCTGGAGATGAGCAAAGGGACTAAAAGCATGATAAATGCCCCCCCAATGGGATTAAACACCATTTGCAAAATATTCTGTTCTAAAGTTATTGCTTGTGGCTCTATTCTGCATCTGCTCTTACAGGGATGTTCAGAGCTGTGCTAACATACCCACTGATTCAAACTGTTTTGGGTTGGGAAATTATAGGGGTTTTCCCCACTTGCTGCCCATCCATCTATTTTGTGCCCTACTTCCCGAACAGCGAATCACACCAGTATCCTTTCTACCAGGGAGAACTGGGCTGGTCCCAGCAGAGCAGCGAGTGGGGCTTCCTTCAGGAACAGAGTATGCTGCCTCTGCGGCAAATGTGAGATTGAAAGATGTACACTAGAACAGGAAAGATGTACAGAAAGATGTACAGTAGAACAGGAAGACCATATAAGCACATCTCCGACATCTGCATTTCTGATGCCTGCCTGACCTTCACTTTCTCTAGGAGCCATCCAAGAATCCCTCAGCAAATGCGTAGAGCAAGGGGAAAAAACACCAGGCTCTCTGTCAGAAGTCCTGTGTTCATTTGAAAACCTACAACTTGAACCATCCCATCAGTCAGTTATGGAAGCCAGTTCGCATTCAGGAGAGCCAGCTTGCAAAAGGGGCCACTTGCGGTGTGTATGTTATGGCATTGGAAACTTTTCCTCTTGTGTCATTTCTCGATACCAGTTAGCATTCTTGCTTCTGTTACTGGAGAAGTTACAGGTAAGAACTATACCGTATGTTTAAATAGCTGGGTACTTGTCCCTGTAACTTCTAACACTTTTTCTTTCTTGCAGGTTCCCCAAAGTCAGTGCTACATTTTTGATCCTTTATTTTCCGAATTGGAAATTGAAGTTCTCAATGAGCTTGGTGTAACAGTTGTCCTGGAGAATGAGGTAAGGTGGATTAAGGCTGGGATCTTTAAAATGTAAGTAACATGTTTACCCCATGAACAGAAAAAGGAGCACTCCAGAGAAATCAAAACAGTCAAACCTACATGTGCCTTTGATGTGGACGTATTGCAGGGTTTTTGCCTTTCACTTAATTCTCGTCTGGTCAACGCAGAGTTTCTCGTGTAGCCCTTTTATGGCTCTGATAGAGGGAGTAAGTGTCACGTTTTAGTTATGCAGCAGTCTGCTGTAGCACTTCTGTGAAACGGGCATGTTTCCCATGGCACCAACTTTGCCCTGGGAGATGGGTTGGAACGTTAAGCCAGCCAAGAAATGTGCTGGGCTTAAACAATGCTGGGCACTTTTAAATGGCCTTTGGAGTGCCACGGCATGGGCCCTAGGGCTTACAGAACCAGGGAAGCTGATTGTGAGTAATCTTAAGGAATGCTGTTTATCTGCAGGAGGGAAAACACCACATTCATGAATTCACCATCTTTTATATGATCCACTGTGGAAAAGCTTTGTATAACAATCTGCTCTGGAGTAACTGGTCTGTAGATGCGCTATCCAAAATGATCATTATTGGGAACAGTTTTAAAGGGATTGAGGAAAGGTAGGTACCCAAAAATGATTAATGTCCTCACATCTAAGGCAGAATTTCATTCACTAACTCTCACTACAGCAGTAATCTTTTATGCTTACCTGCTTCTGTGATACCTTCACGAATGCTGGAGGAGCTGTCTTTTCATGCAGAACTTAAAATCATCAGCACAAATGTCTTCTGCACTTTAAAGTTTTAAGGTTCACTCTATCAACAAAGCTTTGACTTGCTGCCAAGTCTGTGGCCTTTTAGATGAGATTGTGTCAATTAAATTTCCATGCACATTGCTTTGCGGATTACAGCAATGCTGAGGTGAGAGGCTCTTTTCTGTAGAGCAGTGACAATTTGGGAGGCTTCTAGCTTCCTGTTCTTGAGTCTGGGCTAGGTGAAGATCTGAATGTTTATACATTTCACTTTTCTGCTTGTGGACAGGCACAGCTGGGAAAGATTAATATGTATCTGTGATTGAAACCAGAACCAGAAGTGTTGTTATAAACCAGTTTTAGCCACAGAGAGCTAAACCTTGCTCCTCTGGCTCAGGGGATATGGCCATTGATTCAACTGGAACAGAACTAGGCTTCAGTGTGTGCATGAACAGGCTCCTCCATTGAAGTCAGAGTGTCTACACTGTACCTCGGAACAGACAGTTTTGCAAGATCCAAGCAGCATCTCAAAGGCAGATAAAGAAATTGTTTATCCTACTATTACATTACCTCAACCTTCCCAATTGGAGTTGCTAGATGTCTAGACCACTCCTTTGTTACTCCTCACAGTGGAAAGGTTATGGGCTAAGATCACCTGCTGGAGAGCAAGACCATGCTCTTGTAAACTTGTGACATGTCACTTCTGAACACCCAACCTCTGCTGTATTGCTGACTTTCTCTGTGACGCTGTCCTTTTTCTCTCTCCATACTCCTGTAATGCCTGAGCAGACCTCAGAATAACTTGTGTTCATTAAAAACCAATATTTAAATGTGGTTGAAATTGCCCCTTGTACAAGCCCAGTTGCTTTTTCTAGTTTTTACATGTGCATAGAAATAAGTAGTGAGGTAGACTCCATCTTTCTAAATCTAAGCCTGATGCTAAGGGCTGCGTCTGTGCTTTCCTTGGAATAGACATTTTGTATGTTCTGTACAACTTCAGCCTTGTGTGTTAACGAACTTCATTTTGTCTCTTAATACAACATGCTTCCAAAACACACATCAACAGTAAAGTCAATTGGTTCCAGTACTAATGTTTGTCTTTGTTTCTAGGTTGGTGGCAAGAATATTAGAGCGAGATTATTTGTACATAGCAAAGGTACAGATTACTATTTTAAGAAACATGAATGTATTGTAGTGGATAGTCACCTCAGTCTCTAGCTATTGATGATAAATTAATGAGAACAATTACATAAGCAAATGTGATTTTTGTAATAGTCCCTTTTGTTGGTTCTCGCATGCCAGAACAGTGGTTTTCAACCTGTGGTGGTCCACAGACTGTCTAAGGTTTCCAAAGGGGTTCACACCTCACATCAAAAATGTCTAGGGGTCTGTAAATGGAAAAAAGATAAAAAACCACTGTGCTAGAGCTAAAGGGGTCTGGCAGGAGCCTAGCTCAGCTGTTTAAGTGCTGGATGACACATTGAATGCAAGGTCTTAGCTTGGCTTCCCACAGTTTCAACTGTTCTAGTTTCCACATATTTTACCAAGATTGATTATGTTCTATTGTATCTTGCATAATTATGCTGTTCAACTATGTCTAGGTTTTAAAAGGGACAGAGGAAGCTGCATTTCCAATTCATCCTCAGTATATGGATATATTTAACGACACCTCCATCCACTGGTTTCCTTTACAAAAACTCAAGGAGCTCCCAACAGAAGCCTGGCAGTTTCAGGAAGAGCCAATGTACCATGAATGCGATGACCTGGAGATTATCAGGAAATAGGACAAATGAAGTTGTTTCATGCTAGGACCAGACTGAAATGGATCCTTTAATTACACCCTGGAGTTTGTGCCTGTTTTTACAGGGCTGCATTCACTTATAGTAAGGAGATGTTAAGCTCACTTACCACAACTATCAATATAAAGTGTGGGCTGGCTAACATATTTAGCCAGAAATCTTGAAGGCAGCAGCAGTCTCTGCAAACAGAGCTTAATGTGACAGGTTTTTTTTAAAAGGTGAAAACTGTACCTTAGCTTACACTCTTAATTATTCACTAAATAAAGTCATACTAGTTTTTTTTCATTTTGCTGAACACCTGTGTCTTGTGCTTTAAAAAGTGACAGTCTGTGTTCAACTGACCAGTTCCTAGAAGACTGGGCCTGCTTTCTGTAACCTCCCCAGAACAAGCCTGGCCTTCAGTGAGGTAGAAGTTTAGATCTGTATTTTGTATCAGCAAGTTATTCTCAGTTGTGTCTGACCCACTACGGAACAGAGAGAATGAGATGCTCGCTCTCTCAAGGATTTGATAGGTTAAGGGGTTCTCAACCACTGTTAAAAATACTGCATCAAGAAGCCCTGGACTACAGGGGGGCTTTCACTGCCATGGAAAGTCAGCTATTGACTGCATTCTTGCATGATGATCCAGATCTTGAGTACCTCTAGTCAGGCCTTAAACAACTCATCACTAATATGTATAGAGATACATACAAGTATAGAGATACTGAGCAAGTTCTTCCAGGCAGATGTCCTGAAGCATCATCACCCACCCACTCTGAGGCCTGTGTTTGACATTACCAATCATAAGTCTTTCCCTGTAGGATTCCAGACGTGTGTAATTCCCAGTGCAAGGGTGAAGCTAAAACCAGAAAGAAAGGCTGGGTTACCCACACATTGAATTGGAATTCAGGAAGCATGATCTCATCAGCCAAGCAAATTGCAGAAACATTTTTCTTGAGGGTTTTATCAGTGCAGTTGTTACCTTGTGGGAAACTCTTAATACATTTTTTGCATAGTTGATGAGATTGCTAGTCTAGTTTAAAAGGGTGACAACTGCTTGTATCTTTCACTCAACAGCACCTTTTAAACGCTAACTTAACCAACATGTGCTGTGACGGAACAGGACTGTTAAAAAAAAATCCTACAGAAGAGCTGAAAGTCCATCAGATCTACAAAGTCAAGTCACCTCTTTATTGTAAGAGTCACACTAAACATCTGTTAGCATGGGGAATCTTGACAATACTTACTATGTACAATGTTCCTGGCACAGAGCAGGATCCTTATTTAGCCATATCAATGAGACTCTGAAGAGAGGTTGGCACCCATGTCTTTTCTCCTTGTACAAACACAACGCCCCTGTCAATGTAAATCACAATTCGTCCAAATGTGTACAATTGTTTTCCTTCATGCCGCTTCCCGATCACAGGCATGAAGACGATATTGTGTTCTTCTGCTTTTGTTTGAATGAGGTCCTTAAAATTCATTGGCACAGAGCTAGCAGCCATGCCTATGCCCCGTTGGGCCATGTTCTCAGCCTCTCGCCGCTCCTGCATAGCTTCATACTGGAAGTCTTTCCTCCGCTCTGTGTGAGTGAGATAGGCAATGTTTTCGCGAGCACCTGGTTGCATGTAGCCACCTGTTTGGGAAAGAGTGAAATAGGTGAAGGCAAGGTTCCAATCCATTTTTGAACATGATACAATGATGAACCTAAATGCTGAATTTTAGGGATGCAGCATACACCCACTCCAGTGGGGCAGTCTTAAATGCTATTGTACATTTGTTACAGTATTTGATGCTAAAGAGATAGCAGGATATTCAGGTGAAACATTCTCTGATTCAATTCTATTGAACTATGACAAATGGCAGGATTTAAAACAATCCTTTGTCACTGAACCTCACTAGAGTGTATAGAACAGGTTGGACACGGAGACTTGGAGGAAGCTGCTCCACTGCAATGCCATTAGAAACGGAGGGAATCTGGGCAAACATGCCATGCTATGTCCAAACCCAAGCCCTGCAATCAGACCAGCTGTCTAGTAGCAGGTTAGAGTGACTGCTGAGAAGCCAGGCAGTTCAGTAGCCTTAAAGAGCTCAACATCAATCAGCAACTCCACACCCAAAGGGAGAGGCTTTATGTCACTTGGTGGCAGTTCTGAGTACTATGCTAGGAGTTTCAGAGTAGTTGAATTCCCAGGCTGGTGCAATGTACACCTGTGGCTGTGTATATGGTTCATCATTTTACTAAAGGAATAGAACGCAGCCATCAAAATGACTCTGTGGACTACCTTCTGTACTGTGCCATGGGCCCACAGCACTGTACAATAAAACTTTAAAAGAAGCAGGGTAAGAAGTCGATTCACTGCTGGGGCAGGACACACACACAACAGGAAAGTAGGTTTAGGGGACAGTTTATTCCTCTCTCAAGTTTTGCGCCTTTTATATGTTTGGTTCTCTCCCCACAATCCTGTCAGCTGCTAACAAGCTGTACTGCAGATATCAGAACTGCAGTCTAGCGCCACACTTCTGAAACAGCAAGCAAAAGCATTTTTGCATGTGTGGTGGCAGGATCTATGGAAATTCCAGTTAGCAGGGGTTCTGACTGAATAGACACACACACACACACAAGACTCAAGTACTGCTGTATTGGGAAGCACTACATAGGATAGAAACGGTGAAGACTTCGCAACAAGTTACTTACCAACATTGGAAGAGACAGCCCGGTTCATGATATCAAGAGCTTCATTAAATTTGTCCTTGATCGATGGATGTGCTAACACCTGGTCTGAGAACATAGACTTCCAACCAAGGTACCACTTGGTGATCTCTTCGTAATTGGGGCTATTACTTAGCCAGGAGCAGAGTACCTGCAAAGAAATCAAAAACCACACCTCAACTGGGTGGCACAAACATGGATCAAAGCCTCCCTGGTATCAACTAGTTTGGTTCTCAATTTGCTTATACTAACAAGAAGGGACTGTAAATCTGTGTCTGCTAAGGAAGCACAGTCTCCATCTGATGTACACGGAGCCATCACTAAGAAATGTCTGCATTTAACGTTCAAGCCATTTCTGCCATGCAATATACACTGGGCAGGAGTTGGAATTCTGAGTTTAACAAATAAAATATTTCACTGGGCAACAGCCAGAGAGCCAAGTCCCTCACAGTCATTCACCACCACCTTATCATTGGCTTGTTCTTTAAAGCAAACAGTTCACTGGTTAGTCTCTTAACTACACACCTGCAGCCATTTGGGGAAGAAGTGTTTCTCCAGAAGTCCAACAAGGCTGGACACAGAGACCATCCCCTCCCAGTCGATCACCCAGTAAAATGCATCCATATGCTGCTGGTGAGGGTTAATGACGAGCTCATTGAGACACATCCCTGGGGAGAGAAGAGAGAAGTCAGAACTGGAACTGCTCTGCTGGCAGATTGGCTGCTGTAAACTGCAGGAAGTAAGTCAACCTATTCAGCTAGCAGTTTAAGTGGTCAAAGAGGCCTTTAAGATGCTGCTTAACAGGTTTCAAACTCTTTAAATTGTCTGGTTAATCTGAATAGCTACAGAAGCCATCCTTGGATCCAAAAAGTCAAGTATGCAAAATCTCTACTGGGTGCTACTCTCTGCTAGAAGCATACAACTTAAAACAGTACACTGAGTTTTACTTTAGGCTAGAGAGACTTTAAACCAGTTTGGATGGCATCAGGGGGGCTGTGAGACTCTGTTCTTTGGCTTGCCTCACCTAGTTTAGGCACAATGTTTTTGACCATGAAAGCCTCCCAAGATCCTGGTGTAAACACTTCTTTCCAGGGCTGAAGGATCAGTTTGGCTGAGGAGTCACTGGGGTGCCATTTCTGCAGTGCATTTGCCAACTTGTTTCGGATTGGAGAATATAATGGCTCTAATCGAGACTGCATCAGTGGAAGCCAGGGGTGAATCCAAGAGTGGATTGGGACAGTGTCTGTCAGAGGGTTCCAGTTTTCAACCTTGAAACAAATAAAAAGTTACTGCAATAGAAATAAATCTATCCAGTGACTCCTAAGCAGCTGAGCCTCTCTCTGCCAAATGCACACAAAATTAGAGTGAAAGCATCCCACTGTTGTTAATGCTGTCCTGAGGCTCCAAAATGAAAAGGTTATCAAATATTCGCAATTCACTGTGGTTTGAACATTGGTTCAGAGCGTGGCTTCAGTGTAAACTGATCTCTCATCTTACCTCCTTCTGTAGCTTGGGGAAGATGAGCTGATCCAGAATATTATCCAATATCCAAACAGGAATAACATGCACCCAGCTGTCCAAGAAATCTACCATTGGGCCACAGTTTCTCGGCTGCCACTGTGTTATTATATTTCTTACATACGGCATCCACATTTCCCACATGAGCCTGGAAAAATCAAAGTCAAGATTAAGCTACAGCCTGGTTTGTCTTTTATAGAGGACTTCAAGGAATTAAAAAGGCTACTTTGTTTACATTTCACAGCTGGATTTTAACAGACACTTCAGCTCATTAAAGGGCATCATCTGGAAAGTGCATTTCCACCCACTCTTCTCCATCCCCAAGAGACTATCATTTGAGGGTGTTGCATACAAGTACCATTGGTTTATTGGTTACCTGTGAAAAGCATCCGTTGCTAGGTCCTGTCCACTGTGTGATAACAACTGATCATTTTCTAAAAGCCTTTTCCACTTGGCTATAATTTCTGTGCCATACATACAATCCTGAAAAGAAAAATGAGCCAGGGCAGCATTTACTTCTTTCATGGATTGCCCATGAGCATGTAAAGCAATGGGGCGGTAATGTGCTGAGGGAGAGAGACTTTTTCCCTGCCTCCCCTCTGCCAGACAAACAGCAAGCTGGCAGATGTGGCAGACAGTCTCCCACCAGGGTATAACCCTGCAGTGGATTTAATATAAACGAAAGACACCAAGGCAAGGAGAAATAAGATTTTTAAAAGCTAAAGCTACATACTACAGATACGATACTATACATTTTATCTATCACGTGCTAAATGGCATGACCTTCTGAACAGCACACCCTTTAATTGCCAAGTTAGGCAGACTTCCCATGCCGTGAAAAGAAAGACTTGTCTTGCCATTTACTGTTTCTTCTGAGCACCACCAGGTAGGCACCCAAACACTGGGACTCCCACAAGCTCCAGTCACTTTAGAAAATCTTGGCCTTCAGCTTTAGCGAGTACGGTCAGCAGCCTTCCTTTTATTAGCAGGTTAAGAGTACCCCCACATTTTGTATGCATACGTTTACCATGAACAAAGATTTCCTATGGTCATTTAGTCAACTTTTCAATCAAAGCAAACTACAAAAATCTTTTCAGTCCTAACTGATAAAATACTGAAGCCAAACCCAGCACTCACCTTGAGGGGATCCCAGTTCTTGAAGTAATCTTTCATGAGAGGAAAGACGATAGCTACTGCCAGGTCCACTCGATCGGACATTCTGTATTCCTCATAATACTTATCTTGGAGGGTCTCAAAAATCTTTGCACATTCATCCAAGGTAAGTGGATTGTCACAGTTGGGCTGCATTCGCCGCTCGCATTCCTCCACCAATTCCAGGACCTTACTGAGGTTGCTAATTGCTGTCTCCTCATGCGAGAGGACTTCAGACATCTTCTGTATCTCATGGGTCAGGTTGACAACCATGTCCCTCTCATACTGCAGCTGCCGGTCGTTCTGGATGATCTCCTGCTCTGTGATGTCGATGAGAAGTTGCAGGTTGTGCTCCAGTTCTGGCAAGGCAAATGCTTGGGGCTTGGAGTCTTTGCCCAGCGGCTGCTGAGGATTGTCATCTGGGATGTTGTGCTTATGGCTGATTTGACTATAACTGTAATAAACCCTTTGTTCCCGGCCAGTCATGTCTATAACCTTCCAAGAAACAAAAACAAATAGGTCTAAACAGCCATAGTTCATATTAATATTAGAAGGAAACCCATTACCCAGGATTGAGAATGGAAGCTATCCTGATAATTCAGCAGCTTCCGGTTCTTATTAACATAACCAAGTTATTTGAGCGAGAAAACTAAAACTGGGGATGCAGCAGTTTGGGTCCCTCTCAAAAGCAACTGAACTCCATGCAGTTATAGCTTCACTAAGAATTTGGAGTTGCAGGAAATTAGGAGCTGGGAGGCAGAAATAAGAGCAGAGAAAAAGCCTTTTCTATCTTCCTGTATCTGGAGAGAAAGGATGATGTTTTCCCCTCTACCATTTCACAAGACTGTAAATACAGGCTAATGAGAACCAAATTCTCAACCCTCTGCCTCTGGAGGAAAGTCTTAAGCAACTTTATTACCTCAAGAACTGTGATTTCAGACAAGCAGAAGTTCACTGGCTACACCAAGGACCAGTCCAGTCACTATACCTCAGAGGGCTGAGACTTTGGTTCTCATTAGCCTGTCCATAACCAAAGCTTCTGACTCACCTCTGTTATGTTTGCCAATGATTCTTAAGTACCAGCAGAAACAGCACTTGTGCTAAGAGGGACAGCAAGACATTGCCACCTGGTCTGTAGATTTTCTGCTGAGTATCTTTGTTCTGCCTTGTGTGGATGATAATGAGGATGATGCACTTTAGGCAGATGCTGGTTTCCCAGAGACTTAAACATATCATTGCTTTGGATACTGGTCTTACCTTAACTTGAGATAGTTCTTTTTGAGGAGCTGTGAGCTGCTTGCCAATCCTGCCCTTGGCCTTCAATTCTTCTACTGTCTTGTAGGCATATTTGGGTTTTTTCTTGCCTCCATTAGGATCCTTCCTCCACTGACTGAGCTCTTTCTGAAATTCCTAAATAAAACGCCAAAGTCAGACCAGAGGTGCAGGTTGCTGGCCAGCCATGCAAGTCTGTCACAGGATTCTTTACACAAGAATATTTCAGCTCAGGTCCCTTAAAGAATGCAGTACAGAAAAACAATGGGCAAAGATTAAAGCTGAATGGCAGGTTACTGGTTGAAATTCTGTGGTTGAGTCAAACATATTACAGATGGTCCTAACCAGTACATTTCTGGATCTTATTCCCAGGACAGAGGGAAAAAACACCTTCAAATGTTCCCATTAGCCCAGCCAAACAAACAGACTTTACAGTCCTGGCGCATTAGCAAGTGAGATTCCAGCAGCAAGGGCAAAGCCATTAGCGTAGGTCTCTCTTTCAAGGGATAGGGAGAAAAAAAACACGACAAGAGGGATGGAATATGTAACTTCAGCTTCCTGCACGCAACTGAGCTGAATGGCTTCCCCAACATGGGAGAATGCCCTGGTACTACAGCCTGATTTCACATAACATTGCGATAGGGGTCTGCAACACACAGTAAGCCCTTACCCCTGTGGAACAGACAGACTAAGAGTCATACCTCTTCAGCTTCTTCCTCGGAGTCAACAACAGGGAAGTCCTGCAAGGACTGACTGGTTCGTTCGGAGCCATATGCTCCCAAGGCTCCTTTGCCTTTCCTCTGCTTGGCCTCAATCGGATTGATGATACCTGGGGAGTTACAGAAGAGTCAGTGAATGTCAGCTAGGAAGGGGAATCTAACCATTGGAACATGAAAAGCTGTAACTAGGTTACCATAGGAAAGAGAGTTATCGAACTGGCACAGATCATCCAGCCTGGCATTCTGTCTTCCGTAGTGCCAGTATTTTGCACAGTTACACATTGTTATTAGTGGCCCTAACATTTTCAGGCACTTTTAAAAACCTGCTGTAGCATGTTCCTCTGACCACCGATGCTAACGAATTCTAAACACTGCACAAAATAGCATTTCCTTTGATTGGTTCCAAGTTGACTGCCTTTTAATTTAATCTCCCTCCTATTGTCTCCTTCTCATGCTAAATAATCAGAGATTGTGCAGTTTCCCACCATACGTCAATTTTATCTAATTACTGCTGCAATTATTTAAAACTAATACAACTGGATTTGATCTTGAAGATCCAACTTGTCTGAAGGAGAGGTGGGCAAACAAGACCCAAGTTTGCAATTTCCTTACAGAATCCTCATCTCAGACCCATACTCTTGGGGAACACACACAGTACCTTGAGCGTTCTTTCCAAGCCCTCTGCCAGGGACATAACCCATTTTCTGAAGAAGCTTCTGCCCTATTCCCTTGGTGTGTCTCTCCCAGCTGCCAAAGTCCATGAAAGATTTGGTCCCTCCTATAAATCCTTTCTGGCTGGGTTTGAAATTGCCACCCTGTTAAAAAAAAAGAAAAGAAACCAATACCAGATAAGTGATATAATCACCAAGCTCCTGGCCATCTGTCTCAAGATGAAACCTCACCAGCCTGCACTCTGTGCTGCTCTTCTAAGTATCTGTGAGAGAAAGCCCCTAAGCTCACTGCTAGAGTTGAGGGTTTGTAGCCCTGTTCCCATTATGGGCTGATCTATAAGGCTCTATCATGGGTGGAAATAAATTGGTTCCTGATATTTTGCATCTGAACAGTTGAAAAATGGATTTTTATTTTTAATCCATTTAATTGATAATTTGCTTATGCTAGTCACATTTAGTACTGTGAAAAGAAAGAATTGCAAAAATATTTAATTGATGGGTGGAAGCAAAATCTGGACATTCATGTACTTCAACCTCATTCATCTCAAAATGAGTATCAATGAAGGGAAGGGGCTTAAGAGGCCTGGGGAGGAGTGAAGCTCCCAAGAACATATGCAATCCATCAAACTACACAAGTAAAACCTAAGGGAAACTTCTCCTTCCACTGCAAACCAGTATCACAAGTGGCTCTGTGATCTTACTCAGCCACTGTTCTCCCTTCTCAGCTGCTGTATTACTGAGCCAGTACCTAGACCACACCGTGGCTGGCACTCTGTAAATAACTTAAAGAGGTCTGGTACTCTTATGAATAACTCACTGTTTTTAACTTCTTTGGTACAAACTCTTTAGGGAATTCTTCCTGCTTAACGGGCTTTTCATCCTCATCTGAATCTTCTTCTATCACTTCCTCAGCTGCAGCTTTCCTTAGGCCCGCACTGATGAAATTAACCGGGGCCGAGTAGTCCCGAGAGCTGCACAAAAAAGGGATTTCACAGTCATGAACAGTAATACTGTTCCATTGAATCAGAACTTGAAGTGCACACACTCAGAAACACCTTGATGCAGTTTTTCCTGATTTTAAAATAAACTCAGTGTTAAGAAATAGCATTAAATGCTGTTAAATTCAAACTTCTGATATTTCAGTTATGGAAAATGTTGGTTTTGCGTGTGCAAGGCTCTCTCTATTGAGTTGTAACCTAGCACACTGGTGATCTCCCTCACAAACCTCTTACTAACTGGGCAATAAGGAAACAAATCTTGGAACCAAACTATATATGAAGAATTCAGTCCATTTGATAACACACTGAACTAAATACTAACCTCTCCCCTCTTCACACAGATACCCTCCAAAGCCATTACAATCTCAAACTGGCCACAGTAGCACAGTTTCCTAGAGAGTTTTGCCTTCTGAATCAGGCTCTATGCATCAAGTGACTGAGTTACATTCATAGAAAAACTTACAAAATCAAATACCCTATAGGACTCATAAAGGAGTTCCTCTAGTAGTTCTTTGCAGACTGACAGAGAAAAGACCCAAATTAAAAGTGAGAAATCTATTGGCACTACACAAAGGAATCAGTATCTCATCTGGACGGTTATTGTAGCTTATCAGCTACGCTAACAACAAAGAGAAGACTCTGTCTGTTCACAGTACTGCCAGAGTTTGCAGGGCACTGGGAACTGCCCGTACCGTTTGCCTCCAAAGCTGGGCCTCTCGTCGTCGGAGTCATGCTCAGCCCACACGCCATAGGTGGCCTCCTCCTTGGTCTGCCAGTGGCGCTGCCGGTTGGGGTTGAACTCGTTCTGCAGGTCCCAGTCCGTGATTTCAAATTTCTCCATCTCCACATCACCATCGTCATCTTTGCCGTAGAGATGGGACATCGACATGATGGCCTAGGAGAGAGAGCAACAGGCCCGGAGAGTCAGAGCGAGCAGCTGCTCACAGGGTGGGGGTCCAGAGGGAGGTGGCAACAAACGGCCGGCGTGAAGCGGTGACCGGGGGCGGGGGGGCCACAGCCGGCGTGAGACGGACACTCTAGGGGGGCAGAGCACAGCCGGCGTTAAACGGGCGTGAGGCAGTGACAGCGGGGGGGGGGAGGGGGCAGGGCCGGCGTGAGGCGGTAACGGGGGAAGGCAGGGCCGGCGGGGCAGGCCCGGGCTGGGCGTGAGGCGCTGACAGCGGGGGAGGGGGGAGCAGGGCCGGCGTAACCCGGGAGTGAGGGGGGCCGGGCCGGGCGTGAGGCGGTGACAGCGGGGGGGGGGGCAGGGCCGGCGTGAGGCAGTGATGGGGGGAGGGGGCCGGGCTGGGCGTGAGGCGCTGACAGCGGGGGGGGGAGGCCGGCGTGAGGCGGTGACGGGGGGGGGGGCCGGGCGTGAGGCGGTGACAGCGGGGGGGGGGCAGGGCCGGCGTGAGGCAGTGACGGGGGGAGGGGGCCGGGCCGGGCGTGAGGCAGTGACGGGGGGAGGGGGCCGGGCCGGCGTGAGGCGGTGACGGGGGGAGGGGGCCGGGCCGGCGTGAGGCGCTGACAGCGGGGGGGGGGGGGCCGGGCGTGAGGCGGTGACAGCGGGGGGGGGGCCGGGCCGGCGTGAGGCAGTGACGGGGGGGGGGGGCCGGGCCGGGCGTGAGGCGGTGACGGGGGGGGGGGGCCGGGCCGGGCGTGAGGCGCTGACAGGGGGGGGGGGCAGGGCCGGGCGTGAGGCGCTGACAGCGGGGGGGGGGGCAGGGCCGGGCGTGAGGCGCTGACAGCGGGGGGGGGGCAGGGCCGGCGTGAGGCAGTGACGGGGGGGGGGGGCCGGGCGTGAGGCAGTGACGGGGGGGGGGGCCGGGCCGGGCGTGAGGCGCTGACAGCGGGGGGGGGGCCGGGCCGGGCGTGAGGCGGTGACGGGGGGGGGGGGGCCGGGCCGGGCGTGAGGCGGTGACGGGGGGGGGGGGGGCCGGGCCGGGCGTGAGGCGGTGACGGGGGGGGGGGGCCGGGCCGGGCGTGAGGCAGTGACGGGGGGGGGGGGGGCCGGGCCGGGCGTGAGGCGCTGACAGCGGGGGGGGGGGCAGGGCCGGCGTGAGGCAGTGACGGGGGGGGGGGGGGGCCGGGCCGGGCGTGAGGCGCTGACAGCGGGGGAGGGGCAGGGCCGGGCGTGAGGCGGTGACAGCGGGGGGGGGGCAGGGCCGGCGTGAGGCAGTGACGGGGGGGGGGGGGCCGGGCCGGGCGTGAGGCGCTGACAGCGGGGGGGGGGCAGGGCCGGGCGTGAGGCAGTGACGGGGGGGGGGCCGGGCCGGGCGTGAGGCGCTGACAGCGGGGGAGGGGCCCGGGCCAGGCGTGAGCCGGTGACAGCGGGGGGGGGGGCAGGGCGCTCGTGACGCCCCGTTACGCGCAGGGGCCGCGGGGGGACAAGGGGCCCTTGCAGGGGGCAGCGCGAGGACAGAACACCAGCGGGAGGGGGAGGGGCGCGGAAAGGGACCGCGCCTACCCCGAGGGCGGGCTCCGCTCGCGGTGGCACAGGCCTCGGACGAGTCCGGTTCGGGCCGCCGGCACTCGGCCCCGACGCTCCAAAGCGACCCGCGCTGCTGACCCGGAAACAGGAAGCCGCGGCCTTTACTTCCGGGGCCGCGCAGCGACTGCGCCTGCCCACGCCACGCCCCTGACCATAGAGACACGGCGGCAGAGCGGCCCACACAGCGGCCCGTCATGGCCTCGCCTCTCGCTGGTAGTGGCTGACTGCGGCGGGAGGCGGCGCAGCCTGGCCCCAGGCCCCGCCCCTGGCCCCTGCCCCCAGGGATCCAGGCCCCTCACTCCCCAGCAAGGGGGTTGCCAGGCCCCATGGGCAGCCAGGGGCACCCAGCCCCCGCACGTGGTCTCGCACCTTCAGGCCTGGGGGGCGCCCGGCTGCTCGCCAGGGTGGGGCGCCCGGCTGCTCGCCAGGGTGGGTCCCCCAGGCCCTGCACCCCCCCCAACACCCCCCGCCCCCCGCATGCCCCCCTTGGTCCCACAGGCCCAGCTCCCCCCCCAGGCATCCAGCAACCCGGCTGGGCCCTGCCAGCCCGGCAGCCCCCTCCAGGCCCCTGCCCTCGGCGCGCCCCCAGCCCTGCCCACAGGACGGGGACACCCCAGGAGAGCGAGCTGCCGTACGGGGGCTCGGTCCCGCACGCCTAGGACCCGTTCTTCTGCACCGGACACCACTCGCATCACGGGAAATAAAGCAGACTGAGCCACGCCGGAAACAGAACGGCCTCATATATTAACTCTGCAATAGATTCTGTACGTTACGAGTGAAGGAATGATAGGAGGCAGGTCTCCGATTGTCACTTGTACAACAAAGGCTCGACGCGGTTATTACACCTATTTCTGGTTTCAAATTAGAGAACAAAATTACAAGACAAGTTTAATGTAACTTTAAAAAGTCCTCAAGTAACTGAATATAAAATCTCTTTCCAATGCACTTCGAAGGTTCAGTCAGAAAATTCATTTCCAGAGATTTTTCTCTTTTTCACAGAGTGTTTAGAAAAGGTAGACAACTGGTACTTGAAGTGTGAAATGTTTGACCTTTGCAAATAAATGCAAATACATTCCTTGTACAGCAGTCACGTTTTGGCAATATTATTAGCAAGCAATATGCTTGGATAACAGATTTCCACTTTTGCATTTGCAAATTCCTTCTCTGCTGGGCAATGAAAGGACACTTGCAACATCCTGCGGGGGGGAAGAAAGGTATTTTAGTCAGAGGGATGAGCTATATACCTAATACAGCAAATCTATGATCATTTGTACCCAGGGCTCTTACAGATGACTTTGTGAGAGACCTACAAACTCCCAATCAGGAACCAAGACTGGTGCTACATCTACACGGCAGAGCCTATTCCCTCAGTGTAGATGCACCATATACTGACAGGAGGAGCGCCGCCATCGTAGGAACACCTCAAACTGCTGCTTCTGTTGTCAGCGTAGCTCCGTTTCTGAGGGGGGAGGGTTCAAACCCCTGACTGACAGTGCTATGCCAGCATAAGCTGTGAGTGTAGACCAGGCCTAATATACCCTCTGTTCCTGTTCAATGCTTTTGTCGTCTTTATCACAATCATTATCAATGTGATGTTCATTTGTGTCTCAAACTCAGAGCAAGACAACATTTCCAATTCAATGGAAATTCTAAATGTCAGGCCATGTCTACACCAGCACTTATGTCAACACTTTTGTCGCTGAGGGGAGTGAAAAAATACCCCCCCCCGCCCCGAGTGACATATTTTGATGGCATAAGTGCTCACTGCACAGCGCTACGTAGATGGGAGACGCTCTCTCCCCAACACAGCTACCGCCGCTTGTTGAGCTGGTTTTATTATGCCGACCGGAGAGCTCTCTCCCATCAGCATAACACAGCTACACGAGCGCTCGTACAGCGGCAAAGCGGAATTGGTACAGCCGTGCTGCTGGCAACTTGTAAGTGTAGAGATGGCCTTAGATTTTACAAGTGCTCACAACTGTGTTTACAAGACAGCGTAGGGATTATTGTGTAAAAACACAGACCTTTAAGCTTTGTTTCAGGGGAAGAGAGGAAAGCAAGAACTACAGGGGTGTTCTGTTTGTTTTGTTTTTTAATTACAAACTAGTCTGACTTTTTTTTTTTTTTCTAATTAATCCAAGGAGGTCAATGGCACATCCTAGAGGGTTATCAGAGCTTTTCCTCCTGCACCACAGAACTACTGCTCAGTTCATGTGGACATTTCCATGTTCTCGGCAGTGCTACAGGCTGGTGATGTTACCGAGTAGGTCATTTACACTTTGGGCAAATAAACCTGTTTTCACAGGAAACGCAAGAAGTCACGTTTTGAAACCCATCTGGCAGAGTACCAGCGTTATTCTGACAAATTGGAGCAATTAACTGAACATGGAGTTGATATGTCTCAGGAGCACACCTAGAGCAACAGGCACTAAAAATTATGCAGGCAAAACCCCAGGCCCAGAGCAATGTAAATAGATCTGCAGGATTTCCAATTGAAGCACAAGTACCTACCTGGAAATCATTAATTTTCAGTGAGAAGTAGACGTATTCTGAGTCACCTAAAATAATCCAAGAAAAGCAATGATTAGTATTAAGTCACATACAAAACCCAGACTCTCCCATCGCACTTCTGAGAGTGAGCTGATTATGGCTCAGTTCAGAGACAGAGGCAATGCTGTAACTTAAGTGGCTGAGAGTGCACTTTTGCCAGGAAATCGCCACCTCTCCTGTGATATTTTGGCTTCCCCAGTGACCCAGATCTTCATCACTGCAATGCATTCTACATGGGACTACACCTGACAGCCATTCAGTACCTGCAGCTGGTGGTTCCTGCAGGGAGCACAGTTACACCCATCCATGGCAGGCTGCACTAGTTTCTGAATCTGGCAATTCAAAGCAATGATTTTCACTTGTGAATCTCTAAATGCTTTTAATGCTGGCTACCTGAGAGGTGCCTTTCTCCTCACATACTACTGTGACAGCCGAAATCACTGCTTACTTTAACAGTTCCCATACTAAACAGGCAGAGTCTTGGTTTCCCATGCCCCTTACTTGGACACAGCCCTAGTGTATTGACCATTAGGCTATCATGTGTCATAAGAACATGAGAATGGCTGTGCTGGGTCAGACCAATGGTCTTTCTAGGCCAGTATTCTGTATTCTGACAGTGGCCAATGCCAGGTGCTTCAGAGGGAATGAACAGAACAGGGTAATTTATCAAGTGATCTATCCCATTGTCCAGGCCCAGCTTCTGGCAGTGACAGGCTTAGGGACACACACAGCATCTGGTTGTGTCCCTGACCACCTCTGCTAACAGCACCTATCCGCCAGGAACTTGTCTAATTTTTTTTTTAAACCCAGTTTTACTTTTGGCCTGCACAACATCTGCTGGCAACAAGTTCCACAGTTGTGCATTGTGTGAAAAAGTCCTTCCTTATATTGTTGTGTCCTATCTATTTAAGCAGTATTTTCTAGGGGGATAGAGGAAAGGGTTTAAAGTTCTTTGACCTTCACCTCTAGTGCCAGTGTGATTGCACAAAATTGTAAAGTGCTTCCCGATTGTACACCCGTGCAAAGGGAGCAGTTTGATTAGTGACACATGAAACAATTATACACTGAGAGGACGATCAGAACCAGAAGCCATGTTCTGGAACGTTTACACTCTCTAGATTAGACACCCCTCCCCCCGCTTCCCACTCCACACATGGCAAGACACAGAACAGCAGGTCAAGAGTCAGGGGCCTCAGGGAAGAGAGCGTGTCCGGAGGGACGAGAGGCAGCGGCAGTGTTTGGATCAGATGAATGCACAGACACCCCACAGAAAGCAAGAAGCCAAGAGTGAGAGAAAATAACGTTAGCAGGAAGGAGGGGCGGGCATGAATGTATGCAGGGCTTGGATAGTGATGACCAGCAGCTAAAATTTCATACAACCAGACAGGACACCAGTGAAAGGATCCAGGGTTGGCGTGACATGATCAGCACGACGGGAGAGGAACAACTGTGCAGTGGAGATTTGGATGGGCTAAAGCAGGAGATGCAAGTGAGTCAGGTATCCCAAGGACAGAGCTGCTGCCCAACTCTGTGCACTCATGTGAGGGACCAGACATGCCACGAATCCATCCAAAATGAAGGTATAACCTGGAGAAGTCACTGGGCTCTCACCTGAAGACGCCCTTTCAGATTGGCTGGTGTTTTAAAATCCCCCTTCATAACCTATGGAAGGAATGAAACCAGAGTGACTCCACTTTGTACAGACTAGCTGATGCTTAAGCAGCCCTTCTGCCTCATTAGCTGCCTGGCATGTCATAGCGTGTCTGAACCAGAAGCAAGCCTCAAAGGCCTGAGCAATAGCCTGGCGTATGCATCGTGTGTGAAGTGATTTTGTTCTGCCCTCCTGGGCAGATCGCTAGCGCTGTGGGCCGAGGTACAATTTCAGCACAGAGATGGCGTTTGACATCGGACAGTGGCTGCGGTGCAGTCCTCAGGACTTCTGCTAAAAGTGGTTTCTCTGGGCTGTGCTGCACTCCCTCCCTTCTCACCCAAGGGGGAATTTTTTAAAAACTGCATTAAGAAGGGATCTTTTGTACAATGACCATTTTCCACGTTCACGTTGACAAAAACTGAAGGGCTCCACTTTACTCAGGAATCCTGCCGGGTCTGGATCCTGGGAGAGCCTCTCATCCCACTTTCCACTGCTGTTAACATGGCTTGCAGGGACTGGAACAGTCCTCAAAGCCAGTGCCACAATCAGAGCAGCCAATCAAGCCAGCTCCAGGGGCTGGTATTTCAATGCATCATGCACACAGATGGTACCAAACCACCTAGATCATGAAAACAGAGTCTGCCCTTGGTTCTGTGCATATCATAACAGGACCCCATTCATGACTGTGGCCTCTGGGTATTACTGCAATAAACCATCAGCACCACCTCATAGCAGCTCCCTGAGCTAGTTCTCCTCGTCCAGGACTTGCCTGGTCCTCCTGGAGTCCTGCCTTTGAGGGGGAGGAGAGTTTGACCTGGGCCCAAGCAGAAACAAGGACATGAGAAGATTCCCTCCATTTAGTAACCAGCTCGTGGCTCTGCAGCACCACCTAGCAGGGGCTGTAATTTCCAGAGCAGCACACACAAATCCTCTGGGGAATGTCTCTTTGGCCTTGGCACAGCTGCAGTAGGAGCACTGTCCCAGAACATGACCTTGCATTCCTTCTGCACCCAGCCTCCCCTTGACTGGAGTGAGTCTGGGGTGAGCTACGGAATGAAGCACCGATTTCTAGGTCTTCCACTAGGGAGAGACTGGCGTTTTCTAGCGCTAACAGCTTTGCGTAAATGCAGAGGTATGTAAGTCAGTATTACATATAGTAAATCCACATTTCTGTGGCTATTTCGTATTTGTAACATGTGTCACTCCCACCATCATCCAGTGACGCTCAGCATGCTAAGCAGACAGTAGAAATACTCACCCTGTGGGTGTTGTTGATTACCAAGGGGTCTGGGTTCCCATAGTTGGGTGGATTTGCATATGGGTCATAGCCAAGCCTAGAGAGCATTGGTGCTATCTGGGCCATGTCTTGCAATACGTCCCCTGGAATGTGCCCGATCCATTTGGACAAAGCTTCCAAGTTTACAGGCTTAATAACCTGGTCTGTTGATCTTTCTATCCTGAAAAGAGAGTAGAAATCAGTCACTTGGGTTTTGGATGTATGTTGTGTTCATACGTAGGAGCCGGCAGCTGGGTTATTGCCATTTGAATTCTCATTCTCAGTGCCCGAGAGACGCGTGTAGCTCAGATATTTTCAGCGTCTTCAGGATACAAAGCTCATACAGCAGAGGCTTCAAAGCTATCTATCGGTAAAGCACCAGTGCCATCATTAGGATGGTGAAGCTGCAGGGCCAAAGACCCAACACTAACACACCACGCCACGTGTTTCAATACCCAAGTGCAAAGCCGTGTGGGAACCGGAGTCACTGATATATCCCCATCCTCAACCTTCCCGAAGTGCCACCTCTTGCCACAGAAGTTGAAGGGGAAATGCTGTGCTACCCACTCTCTGCTGAGGTGGCCTAAGAAGTCCTGGGCACTCTTCCCGGCCTAGGGACGCTCCTGTTTGTCCTGCCCACCTTGCTGGGCCTTCTGTGTTAGATCATCTGCATCTGTTTCCCCTAGCGAGGGAAAGCGTGTCCCCCACTGCAATCGGTGCATTGCTGCCAGTCTGAGCTATGCCCTCCACAGCGACAGTCTGCCCCTGCAGTCAAAGGCAGAGCAGCCTCTCTCACTGCACAAACTGTCCCTTTACATTTTGAGACAGCAAAGTTAACGTCCTGTAATTAGGCAGATTTACATAATTTGCATGAAAATTAGAGCCCTCCCCAGAGACAGTTCTGTTTATTCAGGACACGTAAATCTCTGGCACGGCACGAGAAGAAGCTGCAGTTGGAGTGCGGCAGGTGCCACCAGACCATGAAGGATCCAGGGCGCCTAAGGCTCTTGAGATAAAGCCTCCAATCCCAACCTGTCTCCCCGTCAGGCCTTGGAGATCAGTCACTGATTTCTAAACTGTTCGGAAGGGACAGGCATTCCTACGGCCCAAACCTCTCACCCCAGTTACTACAGGAGAAAAATCAAAGGAATTTGTGGCTACCTGCCACACAGATGTCATGGGAAAGGAGACCCCGGGAACTGGGCAGCATTAGTAAATTAATGAGCTATTCGCTAGTAAGTTAATGGACTATTTGCTCTCAGCAGATTTTTAAAGATACGAAGCCCAACAGAGGCCATCAGTTCCCCTAAGAAATAAGCCTGCATCTACCACAGTAGCTGCTCTCCCCTTCCCTTGCTACCACAAACCACAATTCCTTGGCTGGGGAGGGTTTATAGCGAAGGAAAGACAAGGCCGTAAAGGAGAAAAGCTCTAGCCCTGAGTGAACTGCATGCTCCCCATCCTCTGCACTCCCTCTGCTCAGCTGCGCCCAGTTCCTGCATGGTACATCTGCAATGTTCACGCCTTACACACCACGGAAAGCCAGACTCGAAGAGGCTCTACAGATTCACAACAGCCACTGGTCCAACACCCCCCATTCACTAGCATCAGCATTGTAGTGACTTGCCTTGGGACTGATCACCTGGGCTAGAGCCCCTAATTCTGGAAAATAAAGTGCTCTTTGAGGCCCTAATGCCCCTCTGGGGTCTTTAACTAATATGGGACTTTAATCACTCTTCCCACCCCTCCCTCCCTCAAGTAGCTAGGCCCTCAGTTACACAGCAGGGCATACTGGAGCATCAGTTCAACTGTGACGCAGAGAACTACACCCAGTAAAACACTGACTAGCGTGAAACAGCATTTTACAAGGGTACTGAATCACAAATCACATGCAGTCAGCTTCCACTGCTACTCTCTCTTTGGGAAGAACTTTTTAGGGTAAGTCTACACGGCAAAGAGACACTTGCGGCTGGCCAGTGCCAGCTGACTCAGGCTCGTGGGGCTCGGGCTACGGGCTGTGTAACTGCAGTGTAGATCTCTGGGGCTCGGGCTGGAGGACAGGCTCTAGGATCCTGCGAGGTGGGAGGGTCCCAACGCTCAGGACATCCTGAATGTCTACACCGCAATTAAACCGCCCTGCAGCCAGAGCCCCACTAGCCTGAGTTCACAGGCACAGGCCAGCCACGGGTGTCTCACTGCAGTGCAGACATAACCTTAGTGTTGAGGAAAGTATGGCCTGACAACGTCCCCCCCTTCCCTTGCTCAGAGAAAGAGAAAAACCATACAGCGGGTTCTTTCTCCTCCACCTCCCCGTTCTGGATGGAGAAAACTAACAGAAAAAGACGGTTAGAAGGCAGACGTGTCTAGCTAGTTCCTATATATCCGTGTTTACAGTTAGAGGTTGGGTTAGGTTAGTCTAAGGTCACCAAGTAGCCAAAATGATCACTACAAACAACTGCAGCAAGAAGCTCAAAATATGAACAGGTTTCAGAGTAACAGCCGTGTTAGTCTGTATTCGCAAAAAGAAAAGGAGGACTTGTGGCACCTTAGAGACTAACCAATTTATTAGAGCATAAGCTTTCGTGAGCTACAGCTCACTTCCTCAGATGCATATCGTGGAAACTGCAGCAGGCTTTATATATACACAGAGAATATGAAACGGGTGGGAATAGGTATTGTTTCATATTCTCTGTGTATATATAAAGCCTGCTGCAGTTTCCACGATATGCATCTGAGGAAGTGAGCTGTAGCTCACGAAAGCTTATGCTCTAATAAATTGGTTAGTCTCTAAGGTGCCACAAGTCCTCCTTTTCTTTTTTCAAAATATGAAATCGCTTTAAACACGCATGTTGTGCGTACACACTTCTTTATCCCATGATCACGTCAGAACTATGTGGGGCAAGAGGCAGTGGGAGGTCAGGAAAACTCAGCTGCATGCTACCTAAAACAATTCAGTGCTCGCTGGAATGTAATCCAATGTTTAAAGAAATATTTGGGAATGGGTAGAAAAAGAGAAAGGGGACACAGATTACCCCAAAACTGGAGCTCCTTCAACAGGACTCTGCCAAAGCAGAGCCTGAAATCATCCCCTTATTTATAAGTCGGACGACTGAGATGTCACCATTCTCAAAACTCCTCACCTACGCAGCTAACCACGGTCAGGGACACCGCCACTGTGACATTCACGCAGTTCTTTACTTAGACGCACACAAATACGCTACAGCAGAGTTGGGTGCATCGATCCCTCTGCTCCTGGAAACCAGGCATGAAAATAAGCAACAAGGTGGGCCCCAAGAAGGTTTGGCAAGAACCCGCTCCGCCCAGGCAGGAGTCTCTTTGGAAAGCAGCGGCCATACAGACACTCACTTGGAAAGAGAGACTCCGCCTGGTTTCCCTATTAACTCTTCATGGTGCAGCACTGCGTCGCTCCAGGAAATGTCTAGGAACTGCATGATGACACGCATGGAGTGCTCGGGGTGCAGCACTAGCTGCTCATAGTAGACTGGCAGGCACCTGGACCGCCCAATCTCTACGCACTGGGAATACATCACCTCGATCGCTTTGTTCCACTTTGCAAGGCAGTCTCGGTAGCTGTTCAAGTCAAAGCCTGCAATCGTTACCTTCCTTGTGATCATGGAATGGACAGAAGCCCGGCCATCTCGAACCATCAGCAGAAATTTGGAATTGGGAAAGAGTCTGGAAAGGTAGACAGAGGATTTTAACGTGAAGGGGTCCTTGTTACATAGATATCTGGCTGGCTCACCATGCTTGGCTATGACTTCCAGGATAAATGCCTGCATGGCAGCGTCCAGGACTTGGTCCGTCACTCCTGCTTCATCCAAGCGCATCTTTTCACGCCCAGATTTGGACCAGGCCTGGCGCATTGCCAGCACCCGGGGAATAATGCGAGTCTCTTCTCCACAGCGGATTTCTGGATGCGCATCCAGCATGGCTCTCATGAGAGTCGTGCCGCTCCGCGGGACCCCACCAATAAATATCAGAGGCATCTCCTTGCTGTACCGGTACTCGACACGACTGGAGTCCACCACGACCAGTTCTTCATTTTCTGGTCTCATCAGCCCATGCTTCCGCTTGCCATAGCCCTTGCCCAGTAGCTCCTGGCACTCCAACATCTGCTGGCCAACGTGCACAGTCACCATCAGGGCAATAGCAAAGCCAAGCCCCAGCAACACCCGCCGCATGGTGATCCGCATTCTGTTCCTCTGCACATAGGCTGGGAGACCGAAGGGTCCTCTGCCTTCAGCTTTCACTTAGGAAGCAGCCAATCCCATGCGCGTCTGCAAAGAAAACAGCACATGTTCAAAGAAGTCAGGGGCACACATCTGGTTACCTGGCCCGTCTCCTACTGAACCACCTGACACCAGGAGAGCCTCAGCCTCCAATCAATCACACAAAGACCTACTGATCACCTCAACTTGGCCCTGACCAAGCCATTTGTCTTGTCTGCTTGGAACTAACTCCAGCTTCCACCACAACTCCTGAGAGACCATTTCAGGGTCTAATCAACCTCATGATTTATCACCATCTTACATCCCCAAAAGAATGGCAAAGTGATTTTCAGATTGTGCGTAAAGAGATCTTTCCTTGCTGCTGGGGAGGAAGGTACCTGTTTACCAGCAATGCTGTGCAGCAGTTTAGCAGAGGAAATTAAGAATAACATATCCAGGAAACCCTTTGGGAAGTATTTCCAAAACATCCAGAACAAATTTCCTTGGCTTATCTTCATCCCATTTACTTCCTTCTATTAAATATGTGTTGCTCTGAAGCAAGTATTTTAATCAAAACAGAGAAGAACTGAAGTAAAAACAGAACAGAACCCTCCAAGCCCTGGGTATTCCATGCGAGCAATTCTGGAAGAGTGGGAATGCAGCAAAAGCGCCAGCCTTTCTTTACTAGCTCAATGGCAGAGCTTTTGTATTTATGGACGGGGGCATTTTGGCTTAGCTAGGCTTTTCCCTTCTCATGAAGGCCAAGAAAACATCAACCTCCAAGGTGACAGACTGATTTACTGCCCTCCATCCCAGATGTGTCCCCAATCCGTTCTTGCAGTTTTCCCTCTGTTGTATTACACATATTCACTGAAGTACACAACACAACCCTTCTATCAGTTCCATAAACAAGAAGTTTCCTGTATACATTTGTTTACTTTGATTAGAAATTAGCTATGACATGAGAAAACTCTTCCCATTTGATTTCCAGGAGGTTGGTGGGTTTGCTTCAGCAGAAGCAATGGCTAATGAGCATCAAATTGGGTTAATTATTAAACAAACTACTTATTTGAAGGTTTAGTGTAAACACTAGCAGCAAGCATTGCCAATATGAATACCTCCCTGCCAGAAACCGACCTTAAAGAAAGTTTCCCCTTGAAACACTGAAGCTTTCATTTGGCTCTGCCGTGAAGACCCGACTTCTCTGCAGGAGATTCAGGCAGGAGGATTGTTGCTCCTGCAAGTCTGTCTCTTGCTCTGCTGATTCCACAAAGCTCCTGTTAAAACTGGCAAACCATCCCTCCCCCTTTCCCGGCCGAACCCACTAGTGCAGGTTTTGCAATCCCACCCCTAGGTCACAGAGGGCTTTTCGGGTAAATTCCTTGCAATGCATGGATTTGGACAGAAGTTGAACATGGGAGAGAGGAAGGGAATCGCTGTGCATTTTATTTCACTGCCAATCCAAAACACTGCCTAAGAAAAATATTTTCTCCTCAAAAATTTCTTAATGAAAGCAAGCACGTAACAGTGGCCCATGTAACCACACAGAGCAGTCCATTTTCACACTCTGCAGGGCATTGGCTGTGTGCAAATTTGCGGATGATACTAAACTGGGAGGAGTGGTAGATACGCTGGAGGGGAGGGATAGGATACAGAAGGACCTAGACAAATTGGAGGATTGGGCCAAAAGAAATCTGATGAGGTTCAATAAGGATAAGTGCAGGGTCCTGCACTTAGGATGGAAGAACCCAATGCACAACTACAGACTAGGGACTGAATGGCTAGGCAGCAGTTCTGCGGAAAAGGACCTAGGGGTGACAGTGGACGAGAAGCTGGATATGAGTCAGCAGTGTGCCCTTGTTGCCAAGAAGGCCAATGGCATTTTGGGATGTATAAGTAGGGGCATAGCCAGCAGATCGAGGGACGTGATCGTTCCCCTCTATTCGACATTGGTGAGGCCTCATCTGGAGTACTGTGTCCAGTTTTGGGCCCCACACTACAAGAAGGATGTGGATAAATTGGAGAGAGTCCAGCGAAGGGCAACAAAAACGATTAGGGGTCTGGAACACATGAGTTATGAGGAGAGGCTGAGGGAGCTGGGATTGTTTAGCCTGCAGAAGAGAAGAATGAGGGGGGATTTGATAGCTGCTTTCAACTACCTGAAAGGGGGTTCCAAAGAGGATGGCTCTAGACTGTTCTCAATGGTAGCAGATGACAGAATGAGGAGTAATGGTCTCAAGTTGCAGTGGGGGAGGTTTAGATTGGATATTAGGAAAAACTTTTTCACTAAGAGGGTGGTGAAACACTGGAATGCGTTACCTAGGGAGGTGGTAGAATCTCCTTCCTTAGAGGTTTTTAAGGTCAGGCTTGACAAAGCCCTGGCTGGGATGATTTAACTGGGAATTGGTCCTGCTTTGAGCAGAGGGTTGGACTAGATGACCTTCTGGGGTCCCTTCCAACCCTGATATTCTATGATTCTATGTGTCTGGCACGCTGCTCCTCTTTACTGTGCATGGTACTGTACAAAGAGCAGCAGTTCTGGGCCCAGGGACTTTACAATCGAGTTACATGTCTCTGAAGTGATGAATTGGTCATTTGACTTTTTAATATATTTCATCTCCAAAAGCAATTTAAAATGCCCACTAGCCTCTGGTCTCCACCGCCTTTATAGCTGGAATGGACAGAAATTCAGACTAACTGGACTGTAATGGGATGTAGTTCAAAAGTCTAAGCAGAGGTAAAAAAAAAATGATTTTAAAGGGAGGATGGTAGTTTGTATTAAATGGGGCAGGCAAATACGGTTTATGGTTAACATTTCCTACCAGGATTCCCTTGTAGCCCCACTGGCTCGTCAAGGTCACTTAGAGGTGAGGACATGGCTCATTTGGGCACCTGAAATGGGTAGAGTGCTGTGAATCTGACACCACAAACACGGGATTCCAGGAAAACTGACCAGCCAGAACATGCCACATGCCAGAATCCTGAAGTGAAACCTGCTGCACAGCCCGGAGTATGTTCTTGGCCCTCCACTGTGCAGACAGCATGGCGAGCCAGGCTAGGGGTGCGGGACGAAGTTGCTTTCAGGGACTGTGATCTCAAATGTTATTCAGCTCTCCTCCTGCCCATCCATGTGCTTGTTCAACTACTGCCAAGGCAGATGGCAAATATGCAGCATTTACAGAGACTGTTTGGCCTCTAATCTTGCCTGCTAGCCATTTAAAAAGAAAAAAGAGCTCTTAAAATACTGGATCTATCTGCTTCAGGGTGACAGACATACAGACAGCCTGCTGTCTGAGCACATGACTAGGGAACAAGAACCCATAGGTTCTAAGCCCTGATGTGATGCTGACTCCATCTGTGTCTGGAACATGTCACTTCTCTCTCCCCCTCCTTCCCCAATGGTAACAAGGGGTACACTTGCTGTGGGGCAGCCAAAGGGGTGTTGCCAAGACCAGACTGCTACCCCAAGTAATACCTATTATTAGATGGGTTTCAGAGTAACAGCCGTGTTAGTCTGTATCCGCAAAAAGAAAAGGAGGACTTGTGGCACCTTAGAAACTAACCAATTTATCTGAGCATAAGCTTTCGTGAGCTACAGCTCACTTCATCGGATGCATCGGAAGTGAGCTGTAGCTCACGAAAGCTTATGCTCAAATAAATTGGTTAGTCTCTAAGGTGCCACAAGTACTCCTTTTCTTTTTATTAGTAGATGGGGTCACTAAAACATCCCTAAACTCAGAGTTCCTAAACAAACACAAGTGAGCCTGCTCACTAATGCGAGGTCAAAGGTGCAACTAAGCTCGAGCTGCTTTCTGCAGTCTTCTGCGGCAGCATTCACCAACAGGTTCTAGGGCTTGGTGTGAACGTCCATCATCGGGAAGATCAATTCCCTCCACTGCAGACATTGCTGGATGAAATTCTATGGCCCGTGTCATGCAGATGGTGAGATTACATGATTACGGCACAAACCCCGTTGGCCCTAACATCCATGAAAAAGTCCTCAGTTACTGTCTTCTCCCCGGCTTCTTCCCTCCCACACAGGATCCAGGGACTTAAAATCCTACTAGCCTATGGACAAAAGTTCATCAACAGAAACCAAAGAGCTAAAGGCTTCACCAAAGCTCAGCTGCTCAGTAAAACCCCAGCACGCTTACGGCTGGTGCTCTGACCCATGGGACACATTGACGAAGATGGAGTGCCATCCAGAGAGCCAGAAACTCCATCTTCAACCAGACTGAGAATTTAGTCACGGCTTTAAAGGAAGCAAAATGCAGCATGCAGAGGAACAGCTGAGCTGTGGCCAATGTAGCAATAAGGATCAATACAAACCCAAATTCACAAAAAATCCCTGCAATTAAAAATCTCCCCTATTTTGCATTCTGATTAGGTATTAATAACAGCAAGATCAGTAATCGCTTCTAGGAGTTTTTGAGAGTGGTAAAATATTAATAAAACAGAAGTGGCTGTGCAGACACAGACATGAAATATTCATTAACTCACTCCCAATATGTCACGCAGGGCCCCACTGCTCTGACAGATCCTCTTTTGATACACTTACCTTTCCCTGGTAAATTCATTTTGCCGTGGGCCGATCTCTGCTCGGCAATACAGATGGCCGATGAATACCTAATGAGAAAAAAACCCACAATGCTGATTTGTTTACAGATAACTGATATTCATCGGAATGGTTAGAAATAAAATGCTCATTCTCAGGGTGCAGTTTTCCATATTGCAGTTTTAACAGCATCTATCAACACACAGATCAGTAATCTTTTAACGTCTACCTGAAAGCCAAAAGACATGCAGCCGCGAGATACAACTGTTATGTTCATCATTCACTGTCTCCACCAAACCTAGCAACTGGCTGGCAGAAACCAGCCTGAATATCTTAACACTGGCAGTGCCACTTGGCTGTCTCAGCTACAGACAAGGCTTAAAAATAAGACTATGCACCTGGCATCACTACCCTGAGCCCATGAAGCGACATTGGCATCATATTCCTCTCATCCCAGGGAAAGGAAACCTTGCAAAGTCCATCGGGTGAATTACAACAAAACTCAGGGAGAGTCTTGGAGCACAGACAGAGGGAGAAGCAAAAAGCAATGAAAATCTCTCTCAAATGAGGGAGGAGGCTGGCTTCCCAAGACCTGAGACGGAGAGAGCAAGAGCCAGGCAGAAGCAGGCAGGATGTGTGAGGCCAGAGAGGATGGCAGACTGACTATATTAGAGTCCCAACTGGTAAACAGAACCATGCCACCTGCTCCAGAGGACACTGCACAGCACCTGCTCTCCCGTTTCATTACAAACTCTGAAATCAGGCAAGAGCCAAAGTGCTGCGGAGGCTCACAAGCCTTTCTGGCAAACCTGCGCTCAGTGTTCGGCTTTGACTGAGGTCATCTGCAATTCTGAGAAAGCTCTGCTTTGAAAATTAGGCTCCTTTGAGCATAACACTCAAAGCAAAGTCAAGGGAATGTGAACCCCAGAGCAAAATAAAACATCAGCAAAGGTCCCTACAAAGCGAGCTTCAAGATTCCCCTGGCGACGACAAACTCTTCCACATTTTGCTCAAGGTTGATTCCTTCACCCTGTTGTCTGTGAAACTGATTTTAGCACAGGAAACTCCCTGGGGCCCAGTAGCGTTTACAATCTACCTGCAGCATGCAGACCCACAAGAAGTGATCTTAACATTGGAACAAAACAGGCACCCACGCGGGGCACACACGCACCCCTCCCTTGGATTTCCAAGGAGCCCTGTCTTCTGCATCTGCAACTGTTAGCTTCCTCTTTGCATACCATACAACAACATGCTGTTTCCAGGAGATGGCTCTGAACCAGGGATAAAAACATTACCAGCGTAACTGCTGCAAGAAGTTTGGTGCCTCTGCAGGCTACCAGCAAGGCAGGCTCCAGTCGCCTTTCGGGTGAAGGGCCTGGAGGGTCTGTGGAGAAGGGGCAGAGACAGAAGGGAGCAAAAACGCACAAAGCAGCACATACCACTTGGCTGCACACAGCAACCAGGCCTATTAGGCTGGAAGGGGATTTCCACCTGGCTCCAGGATTAGCGCCGACGGGATTCTCTCCACAGTATTTCTGGAGCACCCTCTGCTGCAGAGCTAAGCACGGACGCCAGGAGAGCTCTCCACGTACACGACAGGCCTCGGTTTCTGCTGCTGGTGGCGATGATGCACTCATCCATAGGCTGGTGAGCACACTTGGTAACACTACACACCGACCCATCACATAGACAGCTCCCTGCAGGTCCTCGTGGTCGGAGTGCAGCACCTCACCTTCCCAACTGGACATTGACACAGGTTCCCCCGAGATCTGGGGCTTGACTGTCAGAGGTACTGAGCACACACAGCTCCATTAACTTCAACTGGAGTTCTGGGCACTCAGCATCACTGAAAGGCAGGCACTTCTTTGCCTCAGTTTCCCCTGTGCACCAGAGATTTCATTCCTTGCTTCACAGAACGGACTGACGGTATCTGTAGCATTGGGCCAGTACAGAAGCGCTGGATTACTGCTAACGATTTGTAGGATGTGTGAGTGGAACAAGGCAGTCAGCTCTGCCTCTGCTCTAGGGCTAATTAAAAGCCTGGCGGGGGAACTCCACCCAGAACTCTCTGCAAGAGCCTGACAGTTTTGCTGTGTGAGGGGGACAACGAGCCATGAAGAGTGGAGCCACTCTCCACATATGACAATCTACTTTTTACCCAGCCCTCCAGAAGAGACAAGCTGGTGCACTGATCCACTGAGAACAAAATTAAAATAAAAGGAGTAAGCTCTACTGTAGGTCCTGTCTATTAAAAAACAGCTTGCCAGAACGCGAGACGCGGCTCGCCCCAGCTATTAAAGATTACACGATTTTTATTTACATCGTGACTAGATGGAGTTTTAGATTATTCATGCTCCAGAGGAGATGTTTATTCTTCTGGCTACATGGATTTGCAAGTACTTAGTGCTGGAAATTGGATTTGTTATACTGCCTCGTTAATTTCAGGTACCACCGTCCCTAATTACTTCTCCTTCAGATACACAGCAGCCACAGAGAGCAGTTATTCCAGCAACTGAGTGCTAGGATTCCAAATTCCAAGTACTGTGCCCCATCATCGTAGTCACACATTCCAAGGCCAGATGGGACCATTGGGATCCCGACCTCCTGCATAACACAGGGCAGACAACTTCAGCAAATAACTCCTAGGTCTGGGGAAAGCTGATTGTCACAGTTACTAACCAACAGCAGAGGCTTTGGAGTACATTATTAATATTATATATAACTAACTAGTTTGGTGAACTCTGAGTGGCTTGTGACTAAATGCACACAATAGCTCATAAGTGACAGTGACGGGACGTTGTGCATGAAACACGCCCCCACCCTGCCCGCGAGGCGCTGTTACACAACACAAATGGAATCAGTAATACAGAACGGAGGGACACACACAAACAATTAGCTCACGGCAAGCTACGGCATGAATCTTCACCACCAGAGCCTGCCACAGACCAGAGGTCCACATCAGTGGCTCTCCACCTTTCCAGACTGCTGTACCCATTCAGGAGTCTGATTTGTCATGCATACCCCCAAGTTTCACCTCACTTAAAAACTACTTGCTTATAAAAATCAGACATAAAAAATACAAAAGTATCAGAGTACACTATTGCTGAAAAATTGCGTATGTTCTCATTTTTACCATATAATTATAAAATAAATCGATTGGAATATAAATATTGTACTTACATTTCAGTGTATAGTATATACAGCAGCATAAACAAGTTACAGTCTGTATAAAATTTTAGTTAGTACTGACTACGCTAGTGCTTTTTATGTGGCCTGTTGTAAAATCAGACAAGTATCGAGATGAGTTGATGTCCCCCCGGAAGACCCCTGCATACCACTAGGGGTACATGTACCCCTGGTTGAGAATCACTGGTCCACATGGACCCTGCTGACATGCCTTAACAGTTCATTAACGCACTTTGATCTAATCTGTTTCGAAGAGGACTAGATCAAAGTGTAACGCATTGTTAATGTGCATCAGCAGGGTCCACAGACAGTTAGTGCACAGCAGACTAGTGGGGGCTTGCCATGAACGAATTGTTTGTGTAGTAGACAAGCCCCACACATCTGCAGCCAAGGTGGATCACACATCTACTGTTCTTGGAAACCTTGTTGTTATAAAAAGAAAAGGAGGACTTGTGGCACCTTAGAGACTGTAGCTCACGAAAGCTCATGCTCAAATAAATTGGTTAGTCGCTAAGGTGCCACAAGTCCTCCTTTTCTTTTTGCGAATACAGACTAACACAGCTGTTACTCTGAAACTTGTTATTATAGATTCTGTGCAAATAAAGAGAAAATCCCTCCAGAGAGGATATTCCAGCTAGAGAAATTGCACATAAGGGGCTAACGTTTGGGTTTCCATAAACTGACCTAAGACCTACTCTGGTTAAAACTGTTTGAATGTAGGGTGCATTCTGGCTGACAAAGAAACAGAATAAGAGGGCCTGAGGCCGAGCAGGGCTGAGATGCGGAGAGAATTATCTGCATTTCCAGTCCCAAGGCACATGACAAGGATTCAGGCCTGTCACTGAGAAGGGTCAGCGTCCAGACTCCAGTGGCTCAGGGTGCATTGGCCCAGATTCACAGCGGGAGCCCAGCACTAGAATAGCAGCAGGGGCTCCAGGACCGGGCGGTGGCTGTTCAGCAAAGTGATGTGCAGAGGCCTGCCCCACACCTACCCAGGCTAAACCCCTTCGTTCCTTTGCATGAGCCACAAAAATTAGCAGCAGAGATCTGGGACTGGGAGTGGAACCTACAGCTTTCATGGGCTGTAATTAACTCTCACCGCCACTGTTAGTGGCATGGCAGATCTGGGGAGGGAGCTGCAGCCTGTCTCTGAAAGGCCCCCGGAGCTGCAAGGAGCAGCTTTCTGCAGGGGACGGTGAACAGGTGCACTGCAGACATTCTTCCGGGAACTCCAAGAGCCACCACTCAGCAAAGGCCTTCAGGTTTAGAGAGTTGCACGATGAAGAGAGAGAACCAGAAAAAAATAAAGGGGACAAACATCCATTTACAAAGTCGAAAACTGTTCGAATCCATGAGGCTGAATCTACAAACATCATAACCGTGATTCAACAGCAACACAGCTCCTCTGGGACCACCATAGAGGTGGAGGGTGTAGTGAAGACAGGACCTCCAGTAGGAATAGCTATCACCACCTCAAAACTCACATGCCCTGCCACCCACCGTTGCTATGACCAGTCAGAATTACAGTTCTCAAAGTCACCAGCGTGTGCAGTGCAGAGAGAACTTTCAGGGACTGTCGCTGTCAAACAAATCCCTACCGAGCGCGTGCAAATTGTGGTTACTCAGAAGCTCAGAACTTGGCCGACCTTTGGGCAAATTTGGATAGAGATGGCACCAGGGTGACTCTCCCTGCCAAATGTCAAGTCCCTCCTCTGTAGCATGGAAGTGCTAGATCTTCTCAAAATAAAATTTAAAACAAAATCTTACAGCCAGTCTTATTTTTAATATGGACAGGACAACGTATTTTTCTCTAACCTTGTTCTCTGGAAAGGCTGAACTATTTTAACCGAAACATCCCAAATAATTCAGACTGTGAAAACACCCAGAATGGAAAATTTCAGTCTGAACGGTTATAGTTTGACAAAGTTACAAGCAACTGAAAACAGGGTCTTAGAATGGAAAGCATCAGATAACCTTAATTATAAACACTGCTGCCTGCACTGCCTATAAGAACATAAGAACTACCATCCTGGGTCAGACCAATGGTCCAACTAATCCAGTGTCCTGCCTCTGACAGGGGTCCGTACCAGAGCTTCAGGCCTAGCATACAGAACGGGGCAATTGGAGTTAGCCACCCGGCTTCTGCTCCCAACTTCTGGCAGTCAGAGGCTCAGGATCACAGTGACCTTGTTGTTGCCTCCCTGACCATCTTGGCTAACTGCCATTGATGGACCTATCCTTCATGAACTCATCTAGTTCTTTCTGAGCCCAGTTATACTTAGGCCATTACAACATCCAATGGCAATGAGTTCCACAGGTTAACGGTGTGGTGTTTGAAAAATTACTTCCCCTTGTTTGTATTAAACCTGGTGCCTATTAATTTTATCTGGTTTTGTATGGTTGGAAAAGATAATGTATCATTTTAGTGTTTGTAAACCACTTTGAAAATGACAAGCACTAGGTAAGTTATTAGAAAGAGAAGGTGGGGGAGGCGAGATCTTTTAATGGACCAACTTCTGTTGGTGAGAGGGACAAGCCTGCGAGTTCACAGTTTCTCAGACCTGAAGAACAGCTTGAAAGCTGCTCTGGGAACCGACATGGCTACAACACCACTGTGTGCACAGAGAAGTTATTGTTAAACATAATTTAATTGCTTCTGAAGGGCAGTACTACCCCTAAAACATCGTTTAGCCCTGTTCAAGGGTGTCTCAGATGCTGGGAAATTCATTAAGGGCTACCTGCATGCAGCACAGAGGAAACTAGTCTGTGCCCCATGGAGCTCTCAATCTATTGTTTCAACCCCAGGGAACCCACACAATACGCAAGTGAAAGGTCTAATCTTGAACTGCTGCAGATAGGTTTGTTCCCTTGGCCCCCTTCGCGTTTTGGTGGATTAACCATATAAAGCTTGTTTCAAGAGACCTGAATGAAGAAAGAGAAGTTGTTTTTGTAACAAGGAAAAGGTTTTCAGAGCAGAAGAGAGGAAAGGTGAGCAAGAAAAGGGACAAAAGGATGTTAGGAGGGAGGGGCATAGGCAGCCGAGTGAAGTGCAGGTGGAGTGGGGGACACAGGAGGCAGGCAGTAGAAACGCATGTTTTGTTTTCAAATCTCTGTGCTGATTTCAATGGGCCATCTGAGTCCTGGCCACACCACTCAACAGGGGATTTGAAAAGCAGAAAAACTTCACCAAGGGCGCCTGCATATGCTGCATGCAAAATGCAGCGAGCCCGGCAGAGGAGTGCCGAACTAGCAACGCCCTGTCCTGCCCTCCCCACTCTGGGCACAGGAGCGCCTGGCTGTGCTGATAATACCCTGAACCCTACCTGGTCTATTCTTGGTTGAGAAAATGGTGCTACAGCCCGACGCCTGCAACTGACTGGGCCCCCCCGCCATGACAGCAGTGAAATTGTACGCAGAAGCACACCCTTGTCTAGTCAATGGCAGGGCTGGGACCTTGGTTTTGAGATTGGAGAATCCCTTCTCCACACACATGGAGAGAGGTTAGCTCTGAATTCTCCACTGCCCAACAGCGAATGACCAGGAGCATGTTTGCGGCCCACCCCCAACAAATGCTTCAACTAGCTACGTTTTCGCTTTCTTACAGACTGCCGGAGAGATGTACAAAGCTTTTCATTCTGATTTAACTGAGCCCAGGGACTGCAAGAACGCCGCTCACTGACACAAGGCTGCTTTCATACACACAGAATCAAGTTACAAAGAGGAAAGCCCACGAAGTTCAAATATTCCAGAAAGAAAATTACTTTCAGGCCATCTCCTTGAACAAAAAGTGTATCGTACTACATGTAACACTTGAGTCTCCTCACGGAGTTAGATGCCCAGATTGGACAGAATTTTCATGGGATTTGGCTGCCTATCTGTATTATTCACCTTCAAAAGTCCCCATTAAGTTGACAAAGCATTTTTATTTTCCCAGATTGTCTTCTTTGCACCTTCAACAGTATTTTGTGGCTAGTCAGTCTCATTGATTTGTGCATAGACAGTTCTTCTCCATGTACATCTTTCACACCACAGACTGGAGAGAAAAATCGGATCGTAAAGCCATTAAAATCATCAGGAGGCTCAAGGGCCTGTTTAGCCCCTGAAACAGCCTAACTTTAAAATTAACCAGATTTCAGCTGACAGTATACAGCTCTGATTTCTTCTATCTTTTTTCCTTTAAAGCATTGCTCAAAGATGTCCTAGCCAAATTCCAACTCAAGTAAATACACTCCAGCTACCTAAAACGCTTCCTTTAACTTCCATTACGAGGTATTCCTCTTCAATTCTTGTCCTAAACTGCATAACACCACTATACAGCAGTCAAGCCAATGCAGAGTTACAGCCCAGAGATGGCTGCAATTCAGGGATGGTTGGAGCCACACATATCCTTCAAATGCTCTGCACAAAGGCCGCTGGCTCCCTGTTCATAGCCAGTTGCAGGACTGGGTCCACAATCCGTGAAGCGCTCTGGAACACTTTGGGACAGAAGATGTTAAACAATGCAATAACCTCAGGATATTTCTCGTGTTCTATTTCCCTTTGGTCATATTTATACTTGAGCAGCTTTTCAATATCAACTTCACACCTGAAACAGCCTTGCATCTTGCTGCACGTGGAAGGCATTGGTTCATAACTGCAGCGGCTCAAGGTATTTTAGATTTTAGGATTGTTTCTCTGTGGAACTCAAACCTCAAGCACAACCTCTGACACTGGGACATATGGAGGGGCTTACCTCCATTTTTAAATACTTTGCAAGAACAGGTTTGATGGCTTTGATCTACAGATTACAGAAGAGCGAGCACAGGCTTCAAATACTTGAGTCTGTTGCTAAGAAATATTGAGAGGTAAAACCCAGAGCCATGAAGAATGTTCACAGATGAGTACTCTTAGAGCATTATCCAAGCTCCCAAGAGAGTCTGGTCAGGGATGCACAAACAAAGCCAGGCTGCTGTAACAGGCTTTAAATCAAATCAACAAAGATTTGACAGACATTTTACAGCACAAATGTACTGTTTGTTTATTGCCTCAGGGCTGCTGTGATTAGAAAACATTTTATTATCCTTCTCAATGCTAAAACGTTTTTGAAATAATAAAAAACCCACCAATTTGCAGCATTTTCCACTTTATTTTCTCCTGTTCCAAGTGAAGAGAGTGACACTAGTTTATCATGTATCACGCGTGTTCAGAGTATGGCTCCAGCATGCTGATTTCCACTTGCCCTCCAGAATGCTGACTGTAAGCATGCGCTTCTTTCAAACCAGGTTATTCATTTTAAAGTACCTAAAGTTAAAAAAGCCCATGGGAGACCCGCTGTTGGAGCAGCAGAGCCAAACCGCTGGAATCAGCTGTCATCCCCTGCTCTGCTGAAATAAAACCAAACACTGCATTTGTGTACGATGTCCTTTAACTCTCCCCCACCCGTTTCTTCTTTTACAGGTGCTTTGTCAGTGTGGCACAGCTTCCAGTTCTCACTGCCCCGGCATCTCTCAGGCAATGTCGCTTGAACAGAAGCACTGACTAGCACAGCTAGATGTGGCCCCTAACCAGCGGTTTGATTTAATTTGTTTCTTGCATGAACACGGGTCACAGCCACTGGGGTCTCTTCCTTTTTTAACAGGTTTCAGAGCAGCAGCCGTGTTAGTCTGTATTTGCAAAAAGAAAAGGAGGACTTGTGGCACCATAGAGACTAACCAATTTATTCGAGCATAAGCTTCCGTGAGCTACAGCTCACTTCATCGGATGCATCACGAAAGCTCATGCTCAAATAAATTGGTTAGTCTCTAAGGTGCCACAAGTCCTCCTTTTCTTTTTCCTTTTTTAAACGTTCCCAGAAGAGCCAGCTCTGCCTCACGTTGGGCACTGGGTGCCTTCTACATAGTGAGAAGCAGGACATACAGCTAAGTTTTGGTTTTATTTTATTTTAAGTTTTCTACGTACATCTCAGGCTGGTCCCAGCTGGTCCTAGATGGCTAGGACATCTGGCTGTTCACACCTGACACCACAAACGCTCAGCTACCAGGGGAGGCATGCTATGGAAATGGTTATGAATACTCCCAGCCTCAGAGTAGAACGTTGCCTTCCCCATTGAGGCCAAGATGCATCTGTCCCTCAAACGTTTCCTTTCCCAGCTTCTGGTGGATGGGGAGCACACACGGACTCTTAAAAACGTCCATCCAACTGCTTCTGAGATTCCAGCATTTAGTCTATGGACAGGATCCAAGGAACAAACCTCCTGGAGCAGGAAATTCGGGGAGACTGTCTCAACTTCATGCATGCCAACATGCGTGACCTCCCAGCAGTTACAGAAATCGTGTGCCCAAGACAAAGGGAAATTTCTCCACCCATCCTGCGCCCCGCCAGCTCCCCTGGAATACTTCCAGGGCCTTGCACTCAAAGTGAGTGAGGCAGCAGAAATTTGGGTTAGGTTCATTTTTTCTTTTTGAGGCATTCCCCATCCCTTGTAGCACTGAGTAAGATTTCAACATGCCAACCTCAAGTTTGTCATATTCCCTTTGAACACAAATTCACTTACTGACCCATAATCCCCTAGAAAGGTCTAGCAACCAAATTGTGAAATGGACAGCTGTCAGGGAAGGGGGAGAGGGGAGGGGGAGAGAGGTGACAATCTTGTGCCCAGAACTTTAGAAATATCATCTCTTTTGCAAAGAAAGGTTTCAGGAGGCACGGACACCTTATGAGAGGAGTCCAAAGTCAGAAGAGAAAGAAAATAGAAAAGGAACTCTTCCCTATAGAAGGAACCTATTGAAAAAAAAACCCAGCAGCTGACATGGACAGAATCAGAATAACCTGCAAGGAAACTCTCTTTAGAAAACCACTGGCACGTCAAAACAACAGCCCAGCCCCCCTGGAGTTAAAGGCTTTGTGGGTTAGTTATCCGGAGCGAGGGACCACTCCCCTCCCTGTCCATTCCCAACACACACAGCTCCAATGGTGATGAAAACTTAGGCTTGGTGAACTCTTAAAAGTGAGGTCAACATAGAAAAACGCCTCTGACCGATGTAGCTCGCGGACCTAGTTCCCAGTGCAGACGCAGCTGTGCCTACGTAGCTAATTTTCTTCGGGGAGGTGGTATTCCTACCCAGAAGGAAAATCCCTCCCATTAGCACAGGCTGCATCTACAGGGTTATGCTGGCATAGGTACGCTCCCACATTCCCCATGGTGTAGACACAGGCTTAGGCTAGGTCTACATAACGGAGCCTGTACCAGCATGCTTAGGTTGACATAGCACCCTTGTACATGCCAGCAGAAGCAGTTTTTCTGTCTGGTCAGGATACCAGCTCCCCAGTGGATGGTAGCTATGCTGACAGAAGGACTCTCTTGTCAATATAGCTGAGCCTACACTGGGGCTTTAGAAGGCACAATGGTGTTTTTCTCACACCCCTGACCAATGTCACCAGGACAATATAAGTGTTAAGTGCAAACCAGGCTGCATACAATGTTTCAAGTGCTCCTGTGATTCCCACGGAGTCTGCATGGGCTCTGAGGAAGCCCTGGCTGGGATGATTTAGTTGGTGTTGGTCCTGCTTTGAGCAGGGGGTTGGACTAGATGACCTTGTGAGGTCTCTTCCAACCCTGATCTTCTATGAATGAGCCTCCTGGAGCAGGAATTAAAAGCTGCAAGAAAAGTCACTGATCTGTGCAGCAGCTAGTGGGGGGGACAACCATGAATCATGCCTCTCCAGACGTGTTCCCGGTATCCTGCCTACCAGATGTAGCTTCCAGCTCAGTTAACTGCCAAGCAAAATTCCACCAAATTGCCAAGCAAAATTCGCTGAGGATAAAATCTTATCTGCCAAATGCAACAATATCCAATTCTGCACTTGCTATAAAAGCTCCAATTGTGGCACGTGGATTGCTACTGTACGCTAGCTGTTCTGTAAAGCGCTATCCTTGGCTAACAAGGATTACAGATCAGAAATGGGGCCTCTTACAAACAGAAATGCCTGAGTTACAGGAGCTAAGTATCTATTAGCTGAGGACTACCGACTCTGCTGCATTTTGGTGACAGTCAAGCCCAGTTCTCCAAGTGGGCTGGGGGACTATCTCCAAAAATCAGAATTTTGCACACACAAAAAAAAGACACTCTGATTTTAGAGAGAAATTCAGGACTTCCAGTCAACCCTGGTTTCAAATAACCAGGACTTACCAGTGATCCCTTTTCTTCTATTTTAAATCATTTAGGGTTTTTTGTTTTTTTTTTTTTTCCAAATAACGATTACAAAATAGAACATTAATACATGAGACTAAACCTGATGTCACACCACCTCCTGGAACACACCCATCGATCGAAGGGCTGGGGGAACATACTCATTTTATCCTACAGCAGCTGCATGCCGCACAGTCAAATACCACGTTCTCTCTTCACCCTCCCATATTCAGCTCCCCACTGTCTTGGTTTCGTGCCATGTCATAGCACGGCATGCTGTCACAGCACCCCTCCGGGTTAGAGAGCAGAACCTGCAGCCACTAACACAAACAGGCACAAACCTACTGCAGGTGGCCCTCCCCTTACTCTGCCCCTCAGCCAAGGACAATGCTGTGTGTGCCCATCCTTCGGATCTCATGTGAGTCTTGTACCTTCCTGTGTGATACCTGGTGTGACAGGACAAGATGGGGCCGGGACTGGACGACAGGGGATGGATCACTCAATAAATTGCCCTGTTCTGTTCATCCCCTCTGAAGCATCAGGCCCCGGCTACTGTCGGAAGACAGGGTACTGGGTTGGATGGGCCACTGATCTGACCCAGTGTGGCCATTCTTCTGTAACATGGTAATTCCTACGTTGTCCCCATTTTTCTCATCAGGTTTTAAACTATATCTGCCCAGGCAACCTGAGCTCAAGGGAACTTTGGGGAAATGCAGGCGTTGCTGGTGTGTGCATGTTACAGCTGTAGGAGTCTAACGACTCCATATGAAGAAACAAAGGCCTGTTTACACTGGCGCTACAGAGGCATAGCCATGGAGCTTAGCTATGCCACTGTAACCCCACAGCACAGAGACTGTGATGCTGGCAGACCAGGTGCCGGCTCAGGCTAAGGCCCCTAGGCCTCTCTGAACACTGACCAATTCATAGCTGGAAACCAGTCTGGCTCACCTGTGTGTTAGCACTGTTAAACACAGATATTAGATGTTAAGTTGATAGGAATGTGTTTAGACTTTATAAAATGCTTGTAGGATGCGGCATGTATTGATCTCATTTATAACCTCTGCAAGGGTATCAAGCTGTATTGAGTGTTTGCATTGTAAATCTCAGTATTTGTGTAACTCACCAAACATGATAAGAAGCATTAATTAAGATAAAGTGATCAAGAGGGCCCACTGACAGGCAGATGAGGCATTGTGTAGCATCAAAGGAGAGAGGCCCTGTTGATTGCATTCCTAACTCCCTCCAGGAAGGGGAGACCTACGATGAACTCATCCAATCAGTTTTGGACTCATGTGGAGAGGATAAAAATTCCTGACAAGAAGAGACTGTCTCTCTTTCATGCTGCCTGGACTCTGAGGGGCAAAGATTCCTAAACATAAGCAAAGAGACCGCCAGGCTGCTTGTCATGGGTTAGCCCTGAAAAGACAGCTGACAAATTAGTGCATTTCTGCCACCTTTCAGAAGTCATTTGTACACAGATGTTACCTGCTTTAACCTGTAAGTAACGCTGATTCCTTTTTCCTAGTTAATAAACTTTTTGCTGGTTTATTACAGGATTGGCTACCAGTGTTGTCTTTGGTGTGACAGCTGAGGTACACATTGATCTAGGTAAGTGACTGGTCTCTTGGGACTCAGAACAACCTGAATATTTTGCAATTTTTGGTGTAAGTGACCATTTATCGATAAGTCCAGCTTGCCTAGGTGGCAAGAGAGATGCAGTGCCCAAGGAGACTGACTGTGACTCCATGGTGAGACTGTTACAGTAATCCAGGAATTCACATTTGTAGTTTGGTGAAATTTAATTGTAGAAAATACCCCCAGTTTGGGGTGTTTTCCCTGAAGTAGGCACTGCCCCGGCCATGAACCACTCCAGACAGTGTGACACAGACTACAGCGATGGAAGGGGGTTGGCTTTGCTATAGGAACTCCACTTCACGGCACACTCTTCCGTAGGTCAGCATAATTACAGTGCTTGGGGGTGTGGACTTTTCACCCTCTTGAGCACCAGAGCGATCTCCATCTTAATTTTAAGTTTCAGAGTAGCAGCCGTGTTAGTCTGTATACGCAAAAAGAAAAGGAGGACTTGTGGCACCTGAGAGACTAACCAATTTATTTGAGCATAAGCTTTCGTGAGCTACAGCTCACTTCATCGGATGCAAGTGAGCTGTAGCTCACGAAAGCTCATGCTCAAATAAATTGGTTAGTCTCTAAGGTGCCACAAGTACTCCTTTTCTTTTTGCGAATACAGACTAACACGGCTGTTCCTCTGAAACCCTTAATTTTAAGTGTAAACTAGGTCTAAGGTTTGGGAAACTGTTTCCTTCTATTTTGATCTGAGCCATTTCCTTCCTCCTCTTCTGCAGTTTCTTTAAAGTGCTAATGAGCCTCTGCTCTGTGAGGGTGAAGCTGCTCAAACTCCCCTCCAGGTTGAGTTTTCAGGCTACACAGGGTTTAACAGATGTTTCCACGTACCATTGCTTTTCCATTCCCTGCCTTTACCTCCCCTTGGATTACTCTATCTGCTCCAATTAATCTCCCCAGAAAGACAGATTTTGCACTTCATCCAGTTCTCCTGCAGAGCTCACTCTGTCTTCAGCCTGGTCTACATCTAAAAATTAGACTGCATTGCTCACGACCATGAAAAATTTCATGCCCTAAGCACTGTAGTTAGGTTACCTAATGCCCAGTATAGACAAGGCTAGATCGACGGAAGGATTCTTCCACTGACCTAGCCAAAGGTGGATTAACTACACTGACCCCCCCCCCACAAAAAAAACCTTCCGTCGCTACAGGAAGTGTCTACACACAGCTGCAACCCCACAGATGTGCTGCTGTCGCATACAAAAGCCTTTCTTCTGCAACCATTATCCGCTTTCCTAGCGGTTGGATACCAGCCTGATCAAAAGTGGCACAAGAACAAATTATTTCTGGGATGGGAATTACCTAATCACTCTTGTTACAGTGTGTACGGTAACACCCATTGTTTCATGTTCTCTGTGTGTATATCATCTCCCCACTGTATTTTCCACTGCATGCATCCGATGAAGCTCACGAAAGCTTATGCTCAAATAAATGTGTTAGTCTCTAAGGTGCCACAAGTCCTCCTTTTCTTTTTACGGATACAGACTAACACGGCTGCTACTCTGAAATTTCTCAACTCTTAAGTCCTGCTGCACCTTTAACTATGTTGAGACTTTACCCACGCTGCCAAAACAATGCATTCAAGTGCAGTCAGCTGGATGAGAAATACAAACCAATACGGAAGCTTCAGATTAACAGTTCTAAGAGTTATGCTTCTAGGATTAGCAAGTGCTGAATACATAGCTATCAAGAAAGGTGAAAAGGGACAGCGTGCTAGGAATAGGTTCACCGCATGGCACTCAGCTAGAGCATTCACTCCTTACAGTACTGTTTCTGCCCTGGAAGATGAGACGGAGGCAGGAGTCATTTAAGAAAAGAACTAAGAGCCCAATTTCATTCTATTTTAATGCTGTATAATTACTGGAGATTTCACAGCTCTATGATTAAGAACTGTTAATAATGAAGGAGAATATAGACTACACCACAGAGAAATACAAGACACAAAAAGTAAACTTCAAGGTCTCAGATCGTATCTTCATGGTGCTCAATGGTCTGGGCCCAGGATACATAAACAAGCCGGCAACTCTAGGATAAGGACCATAGTCGACAACTCTTGTTCCTCTGGCCCCATGGTAAAGCTTCTTGGGGCAGGACACAGAGCTTTCTCAGGGTATGTCTACACAACGGAATAAGGTCGAATTTATAGAAGTCGGTTTTTTAGAAATCGGTTTTATATATTCAAGTGTGTGTGTCCCCACAGAAAATGCTCTAAGTGCATTAAGTGCATTAACTCGGCGGAGCGCTTCCACAGTACCGAAGCTAGAGTCGACTTCCGGAGCGTTGCACTGTGGGTAGCTATCCCACAGTTCCCGCAGTCTCCGCTGCCCATTGGAATTCTGGGTTGAGATCCCAATGCCTGATGGGGCTAAAACATTGTCGCGGGTGGTTCTGGGTACATATCGTCAGGCCCCCGTTCCCTCCCTCCCTCCCTCCGTGAAAGCAAGGGCAGACAATCATTTTGCGCCTTTTTTTCTGAGTTACCTGTGCAGACGCCATACCACGGCAAGCATGGAGCCCGCTCAGGTAACCGTCACCCTATGTCTCCTGGGTGCTGGCAGACGTGGTACGGCATTGCTACACCGTAGCAGCAACCCCTTGCCTTGTGGCAGCAGACGGTGCAATACGACTGGTAGTCGTCCTCGTCGTGTCCGAGGTGCTCCTGGCCACGTCGGCTGGGAGCGCCTGGGCAGACATGGGCGCAGGGACTAAATTTGGAGTGACTTGACCAGGTCATTCTCTTTAGTCCTGCAGTCAGTCCTATTGAACCGTCTTATGGTGAGCGGGCAGGCGATACAGACTGCTAGCAGTCGTACTGTACCATCTTCTGCCAGGCAGGCAAGAGATGAGGATTGCTAGCAGTCGTATTGTACCATCTTCTGCCAGGCAGGCAAGAGATGAGGATGGCTAGCAGTCGTACTGTACCATCTTCTGCCGAGCAGCCATGAGATGTGGATGGCATGCAGTCCTTCTGCACCGTCTGCTGCCAGCCAAAGATGTAAAAGATAGATGGAGTGGGTCAGAACAAGAAATAGACCAGATTTGTTTTGTACTCATTTGCCTCCTCCCCTGTCTAGGGGACTCATTCCTCTAGATCACACTGCAGTCACTCACAGAGAAGGTGCAGTGAGGTAAATCTAGCCATGTATCAATCAGAGACCAGGCTAACCTCCTTGTTCCAATAAGAACGATAACTTAGGTGCACCATTTCTTATTGGAACCCTCCGTGAAGTCCTGCCTGAAATACTCCTTGATGTACAGGCACCCCCTTTGTTGATTTTAGCTCCCTGAAGCCAACCCTGTAAGCCGTGTCGTCAGTCGCCCCTCCCTCCATCAGAGCAACAGCACACAATCGTTCCGCGCCTTTTTTCTGTGCGGATGCCATACCAAGGCAAGCATGGAGGCCGCTCAGCTCACTTTGGCAATTAGGAGCACATTAAACACCACACGCATTATCCAGCAGTATATGCAGCACCAGAACCAGAACCAGTATATGCAGCGATACTGGTCGAGGAGGCGACGTCAGCACGGTCACGTGAGTGATCAGGACATGGACACGGATTTCTCTGAAAGCATGGGCCCTGCCAATGCATGCATCATGGTGCTAATGGGGCAGGTTCATGCTGTGGAACGCCAATTCTGGGCTCGGGAAACAAGCACAGACTGGTGGGACCGCATAGTGTTGCAGGTCTGGGACGATTCCCAGTGGCTGCGAAACTTTCGCATGCGTAAGGGCACTTTCATGGAACTTTGTGACTTGCTTTCCCCTGCCCTGAAGCGCATGAATACCAAGATGAGAGCAGCCCTCACAGTTGAGAAGCGAGTGGCGATAGCCCTGTGGAAGCTTGCAACGCCAGACAGCTACCGGTCAGTTGGGAATCAATTTGGAGTGGACAAATCTACTGTGGGGGCTGCTGTGATGCAAGTAGCCCACACAATCAAAGATCTGCTGATATCAAGGGTAGTGACCCTGGGAAATGTGCAGGTAACAGTGGATGGCTTTGCTGCAATGGGATTCCCTAACTGTGGTGGGGCTATAGACGGAACCCATATCCCTATCTTGGCACCGGAGCACCAAGCCGGCGAGTACATAAACCGCAAGGGGCACTTTTCGATAGTGCTGCAAGCTCTGGTGGATCACAAGGGACGTTTCACCAACATCAACGTGGGATGGCCGGGAAAGGTGCATGATGCTCGCATCTTCAGGAACTCTGGTCTGTTTCAAAAGCTGCAGGAAGGGACTTTCTTCCCAGACCAGAAAATAACTGTTGGGGATGTTGAAATGCCTATATGTATCCTTGGGGACCCAGCCTACCCCATAATGCCATGGCTCATGAAGCCGTACACAGGCAGCCTGGACAGTAGTCAGGAGCTGTTCAACTACAGGCTGAGCAAGTGCAGAATGGTGGTAGAATGTGCATTTGGACGTTTAAAGGCGCGCTGGCGCAGTTTACTGACTCGCTTAGACCTCAGCGAAACCAATATTCCCACTGTTATTACTGCTTGCTGTGTGCTCCACAATATCTGTGAGAGTAAGGGGGAGACGTTGAGGCAAATCGCCTGGCTGCTGGTTACGTGCAGCCAGACACCAGGGCGGTTAGAAGAGCACAGGAGGATGCGGTACGCATCAGAGAAGCTTTGAAAACCAGTTTCATGACTGGCCAGGCTACGGTGTGAAAGTTCTGTTTGTTTCTCCTTGATGAAACCCCCCGCCCCTTGGTTCACTCTACTTCCCTGTAAGCTAACCACCCGCCCCTCCTCCCTTCAATCACCGCTTGCAGAGGCAATAAAGTCATTGTTGCTTCACATTCATGCATTCTTTATTCATTCATCACACAAATAGGGGGATGACTACCAAGGTAGCCCAGGAGGGGTGGTGGAGGAGGGAAGGAAAATGCCACACAGCACTTTAAGCACAGCACTTTAAAAGTTTACAACTTTAAAATTTATTGAATGACAGCCTTCTTTTTTTTGGGCAATCCTCTGTGGTGGAGTGGCTGGTTGGCCGGAGGCCCCCCCACCGCGTTCTTGGGCGTCTGGGTGTGGAGGCTATGGAACTTGGGGAGGAGGGCGGTTGGTTACACAGAGGCTGTAGCGGCAGTCTGTGCTCCAGCTGCCTTTGCTGCAGCTCAACCATACACTGGAGCATACTGGTTTGGTCCTGCAGCAGCCTCAGCATTGAATCCTGCCTCCTCTCATCACGCTGCCGCCACATTTGAGCTTCAGCCCTGTCTTCAGCCCGCCACTTACTCTCTTCAGCCCGCCACCTCTCCTCCCGGTCATTTTGTGCTTTCCTGCACTCTGACATTATTTGCCTCCACGCATTCATCTGTGCTCTGTCAGTGTGGGAGAACAGCATGAGCTCGGAGAACATTTCATCGCGAGTGCGTTTTTTTTTCTTTCTAAGCTTCACTAGCCTCTGGGAAGGAGAAGATCCTGTGATCATTGAAACACATGCAGCTGGTGGAGAAAAAAAAAGGGACAGCGGTATTTAAAAAGACACATTTTATAAAACAGTGGCTACACTCTTTCAGGGTAAACCTTGCTGTTAACATTACATACATAGCACATGTGCTTTCGTTACAAGGTCGCATTTTGCCTCCTCCCACCGCGTGACTACCCCCTCAAACCTCCCCCCTCCCCGTGGCTAACAGCGGGGAACATTTCTGTTTAGCCACAGGCAAACAGCCCAGCAGGAATGGGCTCCTCTGAGTGTCCCCTGAAGAAAAGCACTCTATTTCAACCAGGTGACCATGAATTATATCTCACTCTCCTGAGGATAACACAGAGAGATAAAGAACGGATTTTGGTTGAATGCCAGCAAACATACACTGCAATGCTTTGTTCTACAATGATTCCCGAGTACGTGTTACTGGCCTGGAGTGGTAAAGTGTCCTACCATGAAGGACGAAATAAGGCTGCCCTCCCCAGAAACCTTTTGCAAAGGCTTTAGGACTACATCTAGGAGAACCGCAAATGCCAGGGCAAAGTAATCCTTTCACATGCTTGCTTTTAAACCATGTATAGTATTTTAAAAGGTACACTCACCAGAGGTCCCTTCTCCGCCTGCTGGGTCCAGGAGGCAGCCTTGGGTGGGTTCGGGGGGTACTGGCTCCAGGTCTAGGGTGAGAAACAGTTCCTGGCTGTCGGGAAAACCGGTTTCTCCGCTTGCTTGCTGTGAGCTATCTACAACCTCCTCCTCATCATCATCTTCTTCGTCCCCAAAACCTGCTTCCGTATTGCCTCCATCTCCATTGAAGGAGTCAAACAACACGGCTGGGGTAGTGGTGGCTGAACCCCCTAAAATGGCATGCAGCTCATCATAGAAGCGGCATGTTTGGGGCTCTGACCCAGAGCGGCTGTTCGCCTCTCTGGTTTTCTGGTAGGCTTGCCTCAGCTCCTTCAGTTTCATGCGGCACTGCTTCGGGTCCCTGTTATGGCCTCTGTCCTTCATGCCCTGGGAGATTTTCACAAAGGTTTTGGCATTTCGAAAACTGGAACGGAGTTCTGATAGCACGGATTCCTCTCCCCAAACAGCGATCAGATCCCGTACCTCCCGTTCGGTCCATGCTGGAGCTCTTTTGCAATTCTGGGACTCCATCATGGTCACCTGTGCTGATGAGCTCTGCATGGTCACCTGCAGCTTGCCACGCTGGCCAAACAGGAAATGAGATTCAAAAGTTCGTGGTTCTTTTCCTGTCTACCTGGCCAGTGCATCTGAGTTGAGAGTGCTGTCCAGAGCGGTCATAATGGAGCACTCTGGGATAGCTCCCGGAGGCCAATACCATCTAATTGTGTCCACAGTACCCCAAATTCGAGCCGGCAACGTCGATTTAAGCGCTAATCCACTTGTCAGGGGTGTAGTAAGGAAATCGATTTTAAGAGCCCTTTAAGTCGAAATAAAGGGCTTCATTGTGTGGACGGGTGCAGGTTTACATCGATTTAACGCTGCTAAATTCGACCTAAAGTCCTAGTGTAGACCAGGGCTCAGGGGCCGTGCCAAGACTGGAATGAACTCCTCGAGAAATTAAGGACCATCACAAAACTAACATCTCCTCTCCCAGTGCAAGATGCATCGCTTCAACCAGCCTTCGCTAACACACACAGTAGCATGGCCATTAAAAATAAGCCCCCCAAATCCTACCAAAACGGAACACTCCATTGCACACACAATCCTCTCCATCAGACCCAGCAAACCACACGTAACAGATGTTCACCACAACACAATGTCTGACTGGAAGGTGCTCAGGTACTACACTGATGAAGGCATGACAAGAACCAACAGACCAGAACAAGAGCATCTCCAAGACGGACAAGTACCTCTGCCAGGAAACCTTTTGACCAGTTCAAATTACATTCCCTAATGAGAACACACCAAGAGAGGCCATGCTGAAATTGACAGAGTGTGTATGAAACTGGGGCAGACTCTAGGGCACCAAAGAAAGGTGGAATCAATCAATGGTAAAGTTATCTCGGTCGGACCATTTTGAGCACAGTCTGACAATATTCAGGGTTCTGGATTTGAGCTCTCTGTTTAGGGCACTGACGAACAGCTATACACAGTAATACCAATTAAAACTTTTTCCTACTTGATCATTTCCTCCCCCTCAAACAAATACATCAGCTTTTCTAGCTTCTTGATTCGCGGAATGGAAACTGTCCAACAAATAATGAAGAAAGATGCTGACCGCAATAAAGTCTCAGACAATTCTGTTTCTGCAGTTCCCATATTAAGCACTTAATCACAAGTCCAGTACATGGGAAATAGTTTATACATGGTAACTACGGGGTGAGGGGAAAAAGAGTGACGGTAATTGGGGATTGGTCCTGCTTTGAGCAGGGGTCGGACTAGATGACCTCCTGAGGTCCCTGCCAACCCTGATATTCTATGATTCTATGGTATACAAATACTCAAGAGTAAAGTACGGTAAACCAATCTCCCCCACTAAAATTCTCCTTTCCCGCCCCCTTCCCTAAAACACTCAGCAGACAGAAATGAAGTAGCAGTGACTCAAGGACTAGCACTAGAAACATGCTGGACAGTCCACGAGTGCACTATGCAGTCTGGAAACGTCCGTCAGGTTGAACAGCAAGAGTTGTGCATCTGGATAGCCTAACACAACAGGTCAAAAATCCTCTGTGGGACAAACAGAACATAGGACGACGACTCAACCGGTTTTCTTACACTAAGCCTGAGCCAATAACGTATGTGACACTAAAAATAAAAATGACTGGAAGTACAGGAACCACCTGTCACACACACCTCTGGCTGCTGGGACAAGCCTCATTTGAGTCATCTTTATACGCAGCATTAAGGGTCTTCACATTTACTAGCTTTTTTTGGTATAAATTCTACCTTGCTCCCCAAAACCTTATAGAATCATAGACTTTAAGGTCAGAAGGGACCACTATGATCGTCCAGTCTGACCTCCTGCACAACGCAGGCAACAGAATCTCACCCACCCACTCCTGTAACAAACCCCTAACCTATGTCTGAGCTACTGAAGTCCCCAAATCATGGTTTAATGTGGTTTAACCGCAACACATTCCCCACACAGATGGAAGGCTAAAGTTTGTCTTCTGCACCTGTGTGTGGCAAAGGGGCTGCTAGATAAAACCACTTATTTCTGCCAAAAGCTTTTTCAAATCCACATTCCAAGTGCTAAGAACCAGCTCTCCCTTATCTGTACGCGCAGGAGCTGGCAATTGCAAATTAAGGGCTGTTTTTGTAACAGAAAATCCAAAGAGACAAATTTAAATGAAAAACAACAAAATCTTTTATTTCCCAAGGCAGCAAACTGCAACCGCTCAAAGACCCCTTTGTCAGCTACTGGTACAGCCTGGAACTGCAGATCTGCTAATGCACCTAACCCTATTAGCATCTCCAGTGTCGGGGCGCTCTGTTACCGAGGGTGCCGGATACTGAACCAAAGGGAAAAACAAGGCAATGACAGTTGTGGTCATTTAAAAAATCCTGACATTTGTCATCAGTATTGGGGTGTAAACCCCTCAAATCCATGGACGGCAGAGCCTTTTACAAAGGTCAGTATCATTATCTCCGTTTTAAGGCTGCGCAGAGACATCACACAGCAAGTCCTGGCAAACTGCAGTTTGGGAATTCTGCCTCCTTAAGACTTCCTCCTCCTTGTGCGCGCAAACATTTATTCTTCAGCGTCTGCCCCAAATTGCTGCAGTGCTCCTGGGTGCTATTAATCAGCACCTTAGAGGTGGCTGCATTGATGTGCAGAAGGAGTGGAAAGAACCAGCCTCTGCAGGACAGTTTGCGAAGCTGGCTGAGCCCTTACTCTAGCGCTCAATTAAGCTTTGGTTACCTAGTAAAAGCTAATCGCCGTCACGTTTTAGTGCTTTTGGAATGTCATGAACATCCGCGAGAATGTGCTGAAGCGTCATTGTGGGGAGAGCCATCTGGCTCTTTTGCTGTGTCATTTACCACCGGAATCCAACAGGCAGGCATGGAACACCACCAGAAATTCACAGACGTGTCCACACACATCTATGCACACAGCAGACCTTCCTCTGGTCACCTGGCCTGATATTCACTAGCAGAAGCTGTGGACGCTTAGCACCTCCGGGGGGAAAAAAATATCAGAGACATTATGTGTCCAGTTAGACTTCAAGGCCCTTGTGGAAAGGATCTTGTCCCTCCTCTAAGCATTATGCAGCACCAAGCACACTGGAAATGCACAGTGAACAATAAGCGCTCAAATAATCATTTATCAAAATACTATTCAGCCAGAAGCTCTGCATTTGGATTTGTGACCAGAACAGATGAGCAAAGATGTACTTACTTCTAGGCCTTACATTATTGTTGCATTCTGTTCAATTTTACTGAACTCTGAACGGAGTGACATTTAACACAACACCCATTTCCCTTTATTGAATGGGGTTTGTCTTCACAAACGCAGTTTTAATGAGCTGTCAGTTACTCAGGCAAAACAGTGGTGGTTAGACACACCGACTGTTGGTTTTCTCAAAAGGCTATGAAATAAATATACTGAATTTTCATTAACAGTCCTGATCTCTGCTTTAGCCATCAATGATCTCAGATCAAAACATCCCTGAATTCATTGAAAGGAACCCAAACGATGAATAATGGCAGGATGTTTAAACGTCCTACCTACGGGCTCAGCTTCAGGAAATTTGCAGAAGCAGCGTCAGGATAGAGTTGAAATATCTGGAAGAAAAAAGCGAAATGCCAGAACTGGGTGCTGCAACACTGTGTACGGACGACAGTCCCACTTGTACACATGACCTTCTAATCCAGTCGGGGGGCTCTAAACACCCAGGCACGAACTCCTCTGAGGCAAGGCAATGTCAGCTTTCTGCTCCTCCAAGGGAAGAGAAAGAAAAAAAATTCACACCAAGGGTTTCACAACTTGCAGTTTAGGTCAGTGGTTCTCACTGGGGAGCTGCGAGCAGGTTTCAGGGGATATAAGCCAGAGAGCAGGGCCGGCACTGGACTCGCTGGGGCCCAAGGCAGAAAGCTGAAGCCCGAGCCTCACCACGCGGGGCTGAAGCGCCAGTCTGAGCAACAAATCTTCCTGGGGCCCCCTGTGGCGTGGGGCTCCGGGCAGTGGCCCGGCTCGCTAACCCCCTAACACAGGAAGTTACTGGATATGCGGAAAAAGAGTTGTTGGGGCACAGGCGGGCCGAGGAATTTTTATCGCGTGTTGGGGGCCCCAGGAAGAAAAAGTCTGAGAACCCAGGGTTAGATTTCACCCAGGAGCCTCCACCCTGCTGTGCAGAACGGCCTCCTCTCCAGGCAGAGAGACGGTGAGGAGTTAAGTTATGGATTCCACAGGGGCCCATCTTCATACTCCTACCCCTGCCATTTTTGCATTTATCAGAAAAACCAATAAGGCAGGACACGTCCTAATCCAGTCCAACCCTTTCATCCCATGCTCCTGGCACAGCTACATTCTCGCCAGCACGATTCATCTCCAGAGCCACGGCAGAACAGGAGCCCTTGAGAAATCCCAGCTCCTTCTGTCGCTGTGATTACAGTGCTGTTGTTATTGGTCTGTAACTCTCCTGGACCCAAATCTGAACCAAATTGCTGGCAATTATCTCCCCACTGAGAAATGTCTCAGTGCTACAACAACTTGTGGGTTCTCAGGTTTTCCTTTGAACTCACTTGGCCATGAACACAACCTGGACACCAGCTGCTTGTTTTTAGCACCCCAGGGCTAGGCACAAATGCTTAATGCAGCAAAATCTTCTTTTGTTATCAGTCATTCATGTTGTAAGAGCCTGGGACAAGGAGCAAGCTGATCAAAGGATACACACAGAGAAGGGATACACTTCTGCATAATCCAGGGCTAGGGAGATGTAGCCTCACCTCTGCGCTATTATTCCACTTTATCATACAACAAAACTCTAGTTTCTGTAAACCACTCCACATTATGCAAGCACAGGTTAGGGTTGGCACAGAAGTCCTAGAATTGGCAATCAAGATGAACTATGCTTCTTTTGGCTTCGAGGAGGCGAGTTTCCAAACTGGTAGACCATTAAACAAAGGCAGGTGTTTAAAAGAAGTGCAGAGTGCAATTTTGCAAGCTTTCCTGGTGCCAAAACATGCAGAGCAGTGAATAGCCGGCTCCTTGGAAAGGCCCTGCATTGTAGGTAATTACCTATATTTCAAGGCTTATAAAACCTAAAAGTAAAAAATAAATAGGGACCGTGCACAAATAGACATTCTATTAAGCCCTGAATGTGGACAACAAGCTTCCTAAAGGAATAATGGGCCCATTTGAAGATTCATCTGTGCAGTGCCAAATAAAACGGCCTGCTGAGTGCTTATTTTCTTTCTCTAAAAAAAAAAAAAGTTCTGGATATTTATTGGATTTCCTCATGTTTCACGTAACCCTGCATCTACTTCGTAGAGACTCAGCATGTCCATAACAAGCCCTGGCTGGGATGATTTAGTCGGGGATCAGTCCTGCTTTGAGCAGGGGGTTGGACTAGATGACCTCCTGAGGTCCCTTCCAACCCTGATATTCTCTGATTCTAAGCTATTCTAGCCTCACCTGTTCCTTAAAACACAACCAGTGCTTTAAACCGACAGTCAGGTGCAGCATGGGCAGCAGCAAGGCAAGCTGCACAACACCTTCCTCACAGAAGTATCTCAAGCCCTGTGCTGCAGGGGCTGTTGCCAGGAGTTCAATCCGGGCATCTCCCCCGAAAATGCCAGCAGAGGTGGTGACAAGGACAGCCGCTAGCATGACGCGAACACCTACGCACTCAGTAAGGCAGCTGCTGAGTATGCAGTCTCATACCAAATTTTCTCCGCAAATGGTTTATAGCATAAAACGATAATGGCAGAGGAAGCGACTCAGATGCAAGCAAGAGATATGTTCCGGGACCTGAAAGGAAACAGTGCGGCAGGAACACTCAGGAAGACAGCCCCTGTCAGATAGCAATCAGTGTCTCTTGATGAACCTGGAGGTGGCGAAACTCCACATCCTGTCCCCCACCCATCCCTGCCCCCTTCATTACAACTGCTGTCACTAAAGCTGCCTCATGTGTTAAGTCTCGGCATGCTGGTGCGGGATTTGTTTTCACACCAGAACAGCTATCTCGGGGTTCCTCAAGATGTTACAATCCCACTTTGCTACAGGGAGGGAGAGAGAGGCAAAAAACATACTGAAGCTGAGAGGCACAAAACAAACATAGGCAACGCTTAAAAGGAGACGCGACCTCAAGCAAAGAGGAGCTCAGGTGCCCTGAGGTTCAAACTTCATCTTAGGAGTGCTCCGTGAAATCCAGCCCTAGCACCGCGTCTATAGAACAAGGGCACGTGTTCTGTTTTGACCCTTCCACAACTTCCCACGTGGACGCTGCTGAACTTTAGTCTCCGGCCTGGCCCGCCTGGACCTGGCTCCCACCAACGGGATTTTTAAGAATTAAAATGCAATCAGGAGTTTCTGGATACGGAAAGACCCGCAGTCCGAGTCCTGGTGAGGGTGGTGCCAAAGGAGCTCTGTGGACTCAGTCACAGCTGCAGAATCAGACAGTTACGCTGCCTTTCAGTGCCCTCAAACCAAGCCAGCGAGCGGGCTCTTAAAGAGAATCCACTCCCTTAGACACTGGGCCTGAGGGGATGGGTCCCAAGTAAACTGGGTCCCCGAGGAATTCAAAGAGAAGAGGAGCAGAACTCAGCTCTCCTCAACTCCACTTCCCTGGGGAAATGCAGCCGTTGCACCTGGAGGGCTGGAGAACACAGAAGGGATGAAGTGAGCTGTAGCTCACGAAAGCTCATGCTCAAATAAATTGGTTAGTCTCTAAGGTGCCACAGGTACTCCTTTTCTTTTTGAGAAGGGAACAAAGGAGCTGTCACAAGCTTGGGAGTTACCCCAGGCACTTCCAGAGAGTCCGGGCCGTAAATTGTTGAGCCAAGAGCACGTGTCCAGCTCTGTACAAAAAACTGAAAAACTCTGTCCCCACAGCACAAGTCCTTCTTCAGCAATGCAGGGCCCGACACAGGGCCACCACCTTGTAAAGGGTGGATAAGGCAGGAATAGCCTCCTCCATTCATTAGAGAGAAGCAGGTTACCTTCCAAATGGGAGGAGGGCAAGAGCAACCACTGCTTTACAGAGCTGATCATTTCTCTCTGCTCTTGGATTAATCCTTGCTCCTTGGTAGAGACTTGAGCCCTTTAGAAGTGAAGTGAACAAAGACGGAGAAATGCACCAATGGGGCAACAAGCAGGAACTAAGTTCCCCCTGACTACTTGCCTCACACATGCTCCAAAGGCCATCTGGGCTTTGCCAGTGCAGCAAAAGAGATTATTGAAGAAACTGTCAGCCCAGGAATGGATAATAGCTCTTCCCACCCTTTACCATCAGTGTGGCAAAAATAACACAGTTACCAATCATGTAGGAGGACTACTTGTTCTCCATACATTGGCCCTGAACAGACTTTAAAAAAAAAACAAAACAACATTTTGCAGACAATACAATGAAAGCTGCAGCCCTTTTCTAATTCCCCCAGATCATCCCCTAGCAGTACCAGTCCACAGGACTATGGCACTAGTGCTAAAATCACCCAAAAAGATTCAGGGGCCAAAGAGCAGTTACCAGCCGTTCCCTCCGATAGTGCATTTTATCAGATTCTTCCTCGCAATGGCATATAAAAACCCCTTAGTGCCGGGGTAATGGCAGCAGCTTACCGAGCATCAGAAGTGACAGAGTAAAAATTCTAAACCATAATATTTAAATATTTTCTCTTTAAAACTGTTCAGCCATTAGCAGTATCCAGGCTGAGCGGATTATTCAGACCACCACATTTGTTAACTGAACTTCACCTCCATTTACAAAATGTTCATGAGCAGAGTGTGAAATTCTCCTAAGTATTAGTTATCTGGGAAGTCACTCCCAAATGTGCATGGCACTTGTTTTCCTATATGAATGGGTCACAAGCAGTTTGTTGCAAATATTCAATATCTGAACTTCAGAATTAGGGCCACATTGGTCCCCTTCACAGGCTATATGGTATTATTTCTGTTCCCTTGTGGGATGACAGATGTAGCTAGCCACAGGAATGCAAATTATATTCAAAAGATGCTAGTCAAAGCTGGCTTTTCATGGACCATTTCATCTGGGCGAGAATTCATATGAGTTAACCTAGACTGCTGCATCAGTCACAGAAAAGTGACCACAAATTTGTTTTTGAATTTGGTAAAAGGGTATCAGAAGTCTTCCTCGACTTTCCACATGATTCTAAGTCACCACTCTCATGCGAAACCCCTTCTGACAAGTTTCAAAACTCCGTTGTGTGAAGGGGAGGGGTAAATCAAGTAAATGGCACAAAGTATGTGTAACCGGCTTAGAGTGGAGAAAAGAAGAGGGAACTCAAATTGTGAAGCAGCTTTTAGAGACTAGACAGGAAAGTGACTACAGCAACAGGGGACTGTTGTGACAAAGTGCAGGCCCATAGGTCTGAATATTCCCCGTGACCAACAGGCAATCACCAGAGAAAAGAGCTGGGAATGTGGCACAGAAGGGCTGTAATTCTCGCCACACACACCAGGAACTTGAAGTTGTGGAGGGAAGATATTTAATTTGTATCTTACCTCCCTCCTACACAGCATTGCAAGATGCTGCCCAAACAGAGAGCGAGCATCAGATGCAGGCACAGTTTTAGTGAGAGGTTTAGGGAGGAAGTGGCTGGGGGTGGTGAAAGAGCTCCAAACAGAGGGGGAAGCAGCATGTTCAGTGTTAAAACACCTCTCAGATGTTCACTGTTGAGTCATGCGAAGGCACAGCACACAAGCTGCCCTGTGTCAACAGTCTGTGTGTGAAAGAGGGAAATAGAGACGACAGAGCATTCCTCCACTGCAGGAGGAAAAACAAAGACCAAATATTTGAGAAGCTTTGTTCCGCAGGAGCAACTCAGTATGGGCCATAGCACTGAGCGCAGCCCAAACCTAGAGAAAGCTTCTCAGCATGAAGCTTCTTAAACTCGTACTAGGAGAGAGAGAGAGTTAGCTGATGTCCCACAGATCTGCTAGATCCAGTCTTTTAAACCCGGGCCATCTTTGGGCTGCTCTGCTCAGTACACAGAGAACCATTTTTCCAAGTGTGGGTATGTGGTCTGTACCTGCAGATTTAGGATGATAAAGATGGGCCAGGCACTTCCACCAAGTCAAATTTCTGTTGTCAAACTTCATCTCCCTGTCCCTCTTGAGCAGAGAGTTAGAACAGTCACTGTCAGAAGATGCACTGATACTCTGAAAAAAGCAGCATGTGAAATAACCTGCCTCCAACAAGGGAAAGGGAGTTACTCCTTCACCTTTCGGAGATTCAGAAACCACCATCCCACCTTCACTGAACAGAAGTTTGAGGGTTACCGGCAGGTCATCAATTGCAAAACTAAGTATCTTTCTACATAAAATCTTGAGTTACTCAAGGCAGTTTTGGTTGGGCTACCACATCACACACGTTCCAGGAACCCTCCTACCCCACTACAGGTACGTATGTTCACTGCCAAGTCCTAGAGAGCCAGCCAATCACCCCTCCCCATTTGCAGCAGCAGCAGGCTATATTCATTAATTGGCTATGCTTGTTAGTTAGCTGAACTGCATAGCAAAGGGCACCAGAGACTGAGTTATTGGCGATGGTGCCCTTCAGACTCCTATCTGCCAGTCCGCAGCTATTAACATGCCTGCTTGTACACAAGCACTCTCCTCTCTGAAGTGGCAAAGCCACCAAGAAAGGAGGGAAGTGTCCACAGACATATGTGTGCGGGGGGAAGGGGAGGGAATGGGAGAAGCAAACTGCAAGGCAGTGTTAATTAGAAAGCCACTATCCATCACACGAGGGCAAATCAGAAGGTGAATGCTTTACACGCTTCAACACAAAACCACGCTTTTTCAACACGCTTTAACACAAAACCAAAGAGATTTTTCCCAGTGGAAAATGGCAATGCTCCGAGGCAGCAGAGTGAAAGGGTGATTTGGAGGGTAACACCCCACATTTTCGGCTCTCTCACTCTGCACACTAGAGTCATAAGGTAAGAATTTCCAGCCTCTCTGCAGAGATTCTAATAGGCCCCACTTAGATCACAGATTGTAAAATGTTCCAGAAATATATGCATCCGATGAAGTGAGCTGTAGCTCACGAAAGCTTATGCTCAAATAAATTGGTTAGTCTCTAAGGTGCCACCAGTCCTCCTTTTCTTTTTTCAGAAATATACCATCACTGGATTTCCAGCCAGGCCCTGGCAATCAGGTTCAAAGACTCACAAGGGGGTATCTGTCAATACCCCAGCCAAGGACATTAGGGAAGCAAAGACACCTGGTATAAAACTGAGATTTAAATAAGAGCCCAAGTAAAGCACTGGCTGAATCTACCTACTGTCTCCTGAGATGCTGGTCAATTTCAGACAACTCCAGTCTCTCTGCCCAGTCCTGTTCTAGGCAGAGATGACCTGCTGCTCTTGGGAACAGGAAGCTTCAGTACAGGAGGAACACTGAAGGAAACCAAGCCAAAACACAGACTTAGGAGGAAAAGGAAAAGCTGAGGCTTTTTGGCACAGGTCTTACAGCGTCTCAGTTCCTGCCATATTAGAAGCATATCCCAAGAGGCGTGGGAGTTCCCTGTGTCTATGGAAGTGAGGAAGAGCTTTCACTGCACTGTGGGCAGTCTTTACTGAGATAAGTAAAAAAGAAAAGGAGGACTTGTGGCACCTCAGAGACTAACCAATTTATTTGAGCATAAGCTTTCATGAGCATCCGATGAAGTGAGCCACAAGTCCTCCTTTTTTTTTTCTTTTTTTTTTTTTTTTTGCAAATACAGACTAACACAGCTGCTACTCTGAAACCTCAGATAAGTAAAGTTAAGCATGTTTGCAGGATTGGAGAGTACGGGCCTGGCTCTATATTACAAGTTACACCAGTTAAGCTAATTTTTTTAAAAATATTTTAATTATACCAGAGCAAACCCTTGTGTGGACACACTGAAGTTAATTTATACCAATTTAGCTTAAGTCAGTAAGGAATCTCAGTCTCTTTTGAGAAAGCAGAAGGTGGGGAGAGAATGGCAGACTGCTGATTTCTGGTCTGAGGCCTGGTAAACCAGTATAGATCATCCTGTTCTAAAAAAGTTAGTCAGTCATTTTCTGCTCATTTGCACATGCATCAGTCTGCAACCTGACCCACAGCGAATGTGTGAAGCTGGGGCTGCAAACTTAATTTGAGAAAGAAGTGACCACAGCACCAACCCGCACTTTTACATACATTTACACCAAAAGATTAAGTGGCCTCTCGCCTCCTGTTCAAATCAGGATTTTGTACTGGAACGCTGTTAGGGCTTCAAAGAGAAGCACATACGCCCATGTTTTTTATTGTAAAGAAATTGAAGGGAGTATTACATAAGAGTCAGGTCAGACAACGGATAAAACACCTGTGCTTGTCTATACTACTGTATCCGTTGTTGCTACCAGCAGTTCTGGGTTACGGCTACCACGTTTGCTTCTATAGACACAGTCTATATGCTACTAGGAAGGCAATGGAGAAACACTGGACAACAGCCCAAAACTGAATTATGGGAACTGCGTTGTCACATTTTGAGGTTACATTACTCTCGTTTGCCACTCCTTCCTCTGCTCACTCTAGGCATCAGCTGTTAATAAAAGCAGCAAAGAGAACACTGCTGCACGCCACAATTTGTCAGTCAGAAAAAATACCAACGTTACAGTACGGATTTAAACCCTCAAAGCCAAAACCAAGTGAATTCCCAATCAGGCTCTCCCCTTCATCCTCCCTCCCCGTGCCGAAGTATTAAAAGGCATGCATGATGTATGCTCTCCCGCGGTCTGAAAGCCCCGGAATAGGGAGGCACGTAGACACTTCAGCCTGCATGGCCAGCGCCCTTGATTCTGTGCACTTCAGACAAACCCTGAACGTAGCTGGTTTGGGGAGGAGGGGGAGATGGCCTCTGTGGCACAGGAGATTTAGGGGAACTGTGCAGCATTCCCCATTCCCAGCCCTCATTCCGGGTGCTGTGGATCTGCGTGCACATGAACTGGGCGTGTTAAGGCTGGGCCATACCAGTGCTGCCCAGGAGTGACTGCCAGGCACGGGGAGCGCTTACCCACCCCCACACCCACCCAGCCCCGGGGCTGAGCCAGCCGGGCCCTGGCCCTGGCCCTACCCCGAGCCCAGCAGCCTGCAGGGTCCCTGCCAGGGCAGGGCAGCAGGGGGCAGCGCCAGGCGGCGGAGCGCGGACAGCCCTCGCCGGGCACCTCCCCTGCGGCCGGGCGGGGAGAAGGGGGAGGCGGAGGGGCTGCCCCGGCCCGGGCAGGACTGAAACGGACCTAGGAGAGGAAGCGCAGAGGGGGGCGCATAGGAGCTGCGCGCAGGGCAGGGGGCGCGGGGGGCTCGGCGCAGGGCAGGGGGCGCAGGGGAAGGGGTGCGGCGTGGGGGGGGGCTCGGCGCAGGGCAGGGGGCGCGGGGGGGCTCGGCGCAGGGGGGGCTCGGCGCAGGGGAAGGGGGCGCAGGGGAAGGGGTGCGGCGTGGGGGGGGGCTCGGCGCAGGGCAGGGGGCGCGGGGGGGCTCGGCGCAGGGGAAGGGGGCGCAGGGGAAGGGGTGCGGCGTGGGGGGGGGCTCCGCGCAGGGGACGCAGGGACTCGCGCAGGGGAAGGGGCGCAGGGGGGGGCTCCGCGCAGGGGAAGGGGCGCGGCGCGGGGGGGGCTCCGCGCAGGGGGCGCGGGGGGGGGCTCCGCGCAGGAGAAGGGGCGCGGGGGGGCTCGGCGCAGGGGGGGCTCCGCGCAGGAGAAGGGGCGCGGCGCGGGGGGGGCTCCGCACAGGGGACGCAGGGACTCGCGCAGGGGAAGGGGCGCGGGGCGGCTCGGCGCAGGGGGGGCTCCGCGCAGGGGGGGGGGGCGCGGCGCGGGGGGGGGTTCCGCACAGGGGACGCAGGGACTCGCGCAGGGGAAGGGGCGCAGGGGGGGCTCCGCGCAGGGGAAGGGGCGCGGCGCGGGGGGGGTGGCTCCGCGCAGGGGAAGGGGCGCGGGGGGGCTCGGCGCAGGGCAGGGGGCGCGGCGCGGGGGGGGCTCCCCCTCCCTCACTCACCCCCCAGCCCGGCCGCTCCCGGAGCCTCCAGCCGCCGTCCCGGAGCAGCGCGAGACGCGGCGACGTCACGCGCACGAGGGGCCGGGATCCCCGGGGCAGCCGCCTCCGCCGGGCCCGCAGGGGCGGGGGCTGCGCCCGGGGCCGCCGCCGCCGCCGTGTCTGCGCGCGCGCGGCGGGGCGGGGCGTGCAGCTCCCGCGAGCCGGGGGGGTCGGGGGGGGGCGCGCGCGCGCGGGGCCTGTACGTGTGCACGTGCAGCACGGGCGGGCGCGCGCGCGCGTGTGCCCGTCCCGAGCCTGCCCCGCGCTGCGCCCGTCCCGGCACCGGCACGTCGGCCCTGTGCCCCCCGCCCGGCTGCACCGGGGACGGGAGAAGCGCCAGCGGGGAGCTCCCTGCAGCCCTCCGCCCCGGCCGCCCGCCCCGCCCCGCCCCGCGGACCAGCAGGACCGGGCTTGTGGCCGTCAGGGGTTGGCGTGTGCCCCGGGCCGCCTCCCCTGCCTGCCCCGGGCCGCCGCCGCTGCCTGCCCCGGGCCGCCGCCCCTGCCTGCCCCGGGCCGCCGCCGCTGCCTGCCCCGGGCCGCCTCCCCTGCCTGCCCCGGGCCGCCGCCGCTGCCTGCCCCGGGCCGCCTCCCCTGCCTGCCCCGGGCCGCCGCCCCTGCCTGCCCCGGGCCGCCGCCGCTGCCTGCCCCGGGCCGCCTCCCCTGCCTGCCCCGGGCCGCCTCCCCTGCCTGCCCCGGGCCGCCGCCCCTGCCTGCCCCGGGCCGCCGCCCCTGCCTGCCCCGGGCCGCCTCCCCTGCCTGCCCCGGGCCGCCTCCCCTGCCTGCCCCGGGCCGCCGCCGCTGCCTGCCCCGGGCCGCCGCCGCTGCCTGCCCCGGGCCGCCGCCGCTGCCTGCCCCGGGCCGCCTCCCCTGCCTGCCCCGGGCCGCCTCCCCTGCCTGCCCCGGGCCGCCGCCGCTGCCTGCCCCGGGCCGCCGCCCCTGCCTGCCCCGGGCCGCCGCCCCTGCCTGCCCCGGGCCGCCGCCGCTGCCTGCCCCGGGCCGCCTCCCGCGGGGCTGCGGAGCGCTGCGGGGGGAGCTACCTGAGGGAGCCGGGGACGGGTGCACGTGTTCCTGGTCCGCCAGGAGCCAGGCTCCCGCTCCTGGGAGCCGCGTACTGACCCCTTACCCCTTAGCTAACGGATACAGAGCAGGCCCGTAACAATGGGGGTGTCCGGGGCCGAATTAACCTTTTCTGAGCCCCGCTCCGGGGCACGGCGCAGCGGGGAGGCGGGCTTGGTTACCGCCGGAGCCCGGGGCCGGCCAGGGGCAAGGGGCCGTGGCAGGGGCGGCCCCGCTCCGCCCAGCCCAGGGCCAGGGCACTATTTACAAACCAGCCGTTGCCAGGCGCAGGAGGGCCCACCCGGCCCCCTGCTGCCAGCCTGCCCCTTCCCCGCGGGGGTGGGCCCCCCACACAGCCCCGCTGCTGGCGGGGTGAATTCCAGCCGGAGACTACGCAGCCCCCTGGCTGATCCAGCTGGGGCGCTTAGCGATGGAGCTGCTGTGGTGGGGGGGCAGCAGGAGCGGGCAGCCACCCCAAGGAGGCGGCTAGCGTCTGGGACGGGATCGTAGTCAGGGCAGCTAGCCCGTTATCTTTAACGCACTGGGCGTACCAGAGCTGGCGTAGGGCGGCCTCCTCGAGCCGCTCGAAGCGCAGGCGTTCCCCAGACAGCGGGATCGTGGCATCCTTCACGCCGCGTTGCATCGTGTCCCAGGTGCCGGACCAGGGCGTCGGATCAACCAAAGAAGAGACTCCGGCGAGAACTACACTAATAACCCGCCGCCCCGAGCGACATAAGTTACGCTGACCTAGGCGCTGGGGTGGACAGCGCTGTGTCCACACCACCTAGCTACCGCTGCTCATGGGGAGTGGATTAATTAAATCAGCGGGAGAGCTCTCTCCCGTCGGCTTAAAGCGGCTCCACGAGAAAACTTAAAAGAGAGACAGCTGCACCCCGGTGCGCTGTCTAGTGTAGCCGTAGCCTATGTCGGACAGTCCGTCGCAGGTTGGATTCTACGCCACGTTCATCCTGGGTACGGACCTTGCGGAGCTGAATGGGTTGAGACGTAATCAGTGAAGCTTGTAGCCAGGTGTCATTTAGTGGAGTTTTAGGCCTGGTCTACACTAGACAGTGAAGTCAGTTTAACATAAAAACTGCCTCAGGTATTGCCCTCGGTTGGTATCAAACCACCTAGACCGCAACTGTTTAAATCTTGCCTTTGGAACGTACAGTCAGAAGGGAAGAGGAATGACATCTGATAACTAAATCCCCTTGTCCAAGTGGTGGTTGCCAAAGACACAGAGCGTACTGTACCATCAGTACCGGCCCTGAGGATTGTCGCTCTCCAGTGGGTTTCGTACACCGTAAGTGCAGCGATTTAACAAGGTTTCCTTTCCCCATCTGCAGACTTGTCCCTTTTGTGTCATGGGGACAAATTCACTCTTTGCCACCTGCTTCCAAGTGTCGAACTTCTAAGTGCTCTGCTGGCACTAGGGGCGACAGCAATTACCTCTCAGAAAAGCAGACTTGTGCGGCTGGCATGCAGCGTGTGAGCGGCTGAGGAGGGCTTGGGCACAGGCAGGGAAAGCGCTGTATGGCTCCGATGAGATCAAAGCCCCCTAGGAACTGAAAAAAAGGGAAAATGGTGACAGTCCCAGCTGTGCCACTGACTCACGACGTAACCGCAAACCAGTCACAACCGGCGCCGGTGTTTCAGTCCTCTACAAAATGGGGGTGACGCTACTCACCTACCTCCCCTGGGATTAGTGAGCTAACTCAGTGCTCTGAAGTGTGGTAAGCAGGGATTCCAAAGCCCCCCGGCGAGAAGAGGAAGAGGTCACTGCACAAAGCACACCAAAAGGGGAGAGGAGGCGATGCTGGAAAAGCAGACTCAGTAGCCACAAACCCATGGTGCTGTGCAGCAAGGGAAAGGAAGGGCTACACCCTGCTCTGGCAGCCTGCACAGCCACCACTGGGCAGAAGCTAGGGCAGAAATTAGCCCCAGAAATGAGAAGCAGAAACACAAGGGACCCAAGCTGGAAGAAAAGCCAAAGAAATGCAAGGGGGTGGTGGAGTGGAGAGAACTTAGCCTCAAAGAAACAATAGATTGGCTGAGCAGAAGAAACCAAGTGAGAGACCCAGGCACTGGATGGGGAATTGGTAGGAGAATGGGTCCCAGCTAAACATGAGTTAAGGAGGAAGGTGAAGAAGAGAATAAACACCAGAAAAGAGGAACCGGAACTGTCTGCTGCTCCCTAGAAAAGGGGAAATGGGGCACCAGAAGGCGGGGGGGGAACATTTGGAGAAGAAATAAAAAGTGCAGAGGAGGAAAACTCCTTGGAGACCAGAATGCTTTCTGACTGACTCTAATGATTAGTGGTTCCGTTAATTATTTATCGTTTTCAGTCGAAATCAGCCCAGCCAGTTACTGCAGGTTGTGGGCCAGAAGCTCAGCTGGTGTGAAGTGGCATAACTCCACTGTCGTCAATACAGCTATGCTGATTTACACCAGCTGAGGATCCAGCTACGAACACCAAGTGCGCTCTTGCTGCTGCAGTGGAAGGGAACAGCTGTGGGTGATGCACAGAGGGAGAAACTCACTAACACATCAGGTTGGGGGATCCAGAAAAGTTCACCCCATTGTACGTTCCAGGCAGCATTTGGCCATGACCAGAGAGCTGCAGAGTGATAACAGCTTGTTGCCATCAGCCGCTCAGCACAGCACAGCGAGTTTGACTTGACTTGGTGAGCGTTTTCAGAGGGTGCATATCACCAGGCAGCTCTCTTTAGCGCTTGCCATTCCGAGAGGAGGATTTTGGACCAACCATTCTTTCATGTTTGTTTTAGCAAGCACAGGAAATCCTGTTGCTATTAAAAACAACACTCGCTAGAGGCCAGGCAGCACTGTCATTATCACTTACAATAACATCTACAACACTCAGGTTTTTATGGGGGATTTTGCTCATTTCATAGAATCATAGAATCGTAGGACTGGAAGGGACCTTGAGAGGTGATCTAGTCCAGTCCCCTGCACTCACGGCAGGACTCAGTATTAGACCATCCCTGACACGTTTTTGTCTAACCTGCTCTTAAACATCTCCAACGATGGAGATTCCCCCACCTCCCTAGTGTTTCCTAATGTCCAACCTAAACCACCCTTGCTGCATTTTAAGCCCATTGCTTCTTGTCCTCTCCTCAGCGGTTAAGAAGAACAATTTTTCTCTCTCCTCCTTGTAACAACCTTTTATGTACTTGAAAACTGTTACCATGTCCCCTCTCGGTCTTTTCTTCTCCAGACTAAACAAACCCAGTTTTTTTCAATTTTCCCTCACAGCTCATGTTTTCTAGACCTTTGATAATTTTTGTTGCTCTTCTCTGGACTTTTTCCAATTTGTTCACATCTTTTCCCCACAGCACAGAGCAAACCCCACCCTCAAACCCCAACCATCTGCAGAATCACCGCCTCCCTCCCCAAACGTCCAGCACTGAAGCTCACAGCATTGAGCAGTTTAAACAGGGTGAGAAAGTTAGAGGGGCTAGGAAGTGCCCCGACAACAATGCAGTGCAGAACAGGCTCCGAGGCTGCAGTAGTTGTCTGATTTTTTGTATTGATTTATTTTGCATCACAATGTACAGGACAGCCAATAAATGTGCAATATACAAGGAAAGTGCCGAGAAAGGGGATGCGAGAGAGAGGAGAGATGGGGGCTGTTCACAAAAAGTAGCAGGGGTGTCGAGGTGCTACATGGCCCAGGATTGTTAGCTAGCAGGGAGCATGCTCAGTTCGAAGGAGCGTCAGGGGGGGTGAAGCAGCCTTTCTGATCCCACTGCATGTCCCTGATGCGACGGATAGACTGGACCTGGGGCTGGAAGGCAGACCATTCATTCCAGTGTCTGAAGTCTCCTTTCTCAAACAGATACTGGTAGCCTCGGTAGCCAGGATACTGGTATCCAACCCAGCTTTAGGGAAAGCCAAAATAAAGCATCTCAGAGATGTAGGATATTACAGGCCACACAGGTGCTGGGGCTCAGCTGGATCAGTGGGCCAGTATTTAAATAAGAAGACGTCAGGTGTAGGTCTATTGCCACAAAATATCAGGGCCTTAGCCCCCCTGGCCCTTGCATGGTGGGCAGCATGGAGCGCCAGGCTGTAGAGCCAGTGTGAGCAAAGGCCACATGTGGTACGTGTTTCACATGAAGCATTCGAACATATGAATTTTCACCCACCAGTGGGCTTTGCTCACACTTGTGTGACAGTCTAGTGTCCTGCACTGCCCATGTGAGGGCACTGCCCTCTGCTAGAGGATCCCCTCACACGCCTCTCTCCTGTTCCTAGGCAGGAGAACCGTGGCTGTCATGCTCTCAGTAATGCAGAGCAGGGGTGCCCGGTGCACCCTGCCCTGAGCAGCCTCCTCTGCTCTCCTGGCTCAGCTGTGCCCGGACAGGGCTATGCGGTCAGAAAGCCCTGCGTTCAGCATGGCCTGGCACTGAGGGTCCTGCCCCTTGCAGGATTGGGAATGCTTATTGACTCTGGAACCAGTTGCCCACCTGGCCTTCCCGGTGGTTGTGGGAGGATATAGGCCTGCTCTTGGCACCACATCCCTTTCCAGACTGTACAGGGATTTCCCCAAAGCTAAGAGGAGAGGCTTGCCTGCCGGGGGCCCAGTGTGAGTCACTGGCCCTTCCTGGCAGCAGGGAAACCCGTCAAAGGATTCTTCTGTTGGTTCTAACATACGATGAGCAAACAGAGGCTGGGAGATTGGATGTGGATCCCCCACGCCACGCTCCTGGGGCCTGTGTGGGGCAGAGGGGGAGTGTGTCTGCTTACGTTCCACTGGACACTTTCACACTTCCCACCCGGTCACAGAAGCCGTGAGCCCAGAGGCTGGGCACGTCATCTTCCTGGATTTCCATCTTGTTGCCCTTGAAGTCAGCAGATTCAAAGAGGGAGATTTTATAGCCATCAGCCACCTGGGGAATACAGCAGGGTAGAACCAGCTCACCAGGCTGATCCACGCTCACTTGCCAAAACACCAGTGGCCTCAAGCCCTTCTGATCCCAGACGTAACCACGGGGGCTCAGAGCCCAGCATAGGGCAGCTGGACTAGCAGCCAGGCAGCAGCCATAGAAATGACTTACATGGTCCAAAGCCCAACACGCAGGGGTTTGTCATGGGAAGGGGAGCCTCCTTGCTCCAAAGCCGAGGGGGACGGGTGGGAACGGCTATCCACCCTGGGGAGGGGAGCTGTGGGGAGCGCTGCTACCCAAGCTGGGGAGAGGGGGAGCTACCTTCACTTGTAGCAGAGAAGATGGACCTGTGCTCCCCACACCTCCTTGCTTTAGCCCCTGCCTGCATTGAACAGGTTATGAAGTGAGCAGCTTCGTGACCACACCAAACAACAATGATCTGAAAGTGCCAGAGGCCAGTTTGGCCGCAGGTGCCAGCTGATCACCCACAGGGGCCGAGGAGCAGTCCTCCCCCTCCCCGGCCCTGCAGCACGGTTCACTGGCCCAGGTGCGTTTCAAGGCTGTGCACCTCCAGGAGGTGGGCTGCTGGGTTGCACAGGCTAAGCTTTCCTCCTAGTGGCAGAGCCGTTATCCCCGACAGCTGTGGGGCACAGCTGTGATAGGGGGTCCCGCTCACCAGCATGAGAACCCAGCCACCCCCACAGGGCATCTCCAGAGCCCATGCATGTTTTCTTTGCACTCCTGAAAGCAGCCCAGTTGGACTCCAGTTCCAGAGTCTCTCTTACCATCTTGATGGGACGCATGGACCTGAAGCAGTCGCTCCTGTAGCTGCTGGACCAGGTATCCCAGCGAGGATACTCGCCCTGCTCCAAGATGAACATCTCTCCGCGCAGGTTGGACTGCTCAAAGGCCACCCAGCTGGGGAGAGGGGTGGGGGAAGAACATGAGGAAGGCAGCAGAGGGCAGGCCCAGAGCTACACACAAGAGACAGGTTAGAAATAACTATGGTGCTGTCTCGTCTCCTGCAGTGGGTCCTGGGTTCAGACTCGATCGCCAGCCAGCAGCTGAGCTCGCCTGGGAATTCCTAATCTTCCCGCTTCCCTGCCTCCATCTCTTCTCTTGCCTGCGTGCCTAAAGGACATGCTCACACAGGTGTCAAAATAACCAAGAACTAGCCATGCACCCAGTGGGATGTCCAGGGTGCCAGAGACACGCAGCACGCTGCGATAGAACTGGGAGGGACTGCCGCAGGGCCCGCTGCCAGGGATGGTGCCCACGGTGGCACTTCCCTAGCCTTTGTTACAGGCACGGACTTTACAGCCTCTCTTCCATGATGTCAGCAGCCGTTGCTTCTGCGGGCCCAGGAGGGTGGAACTCAGCCCATGTCAGTCAGCAGGAAGTATCAGCATATTGCGAGCTGATAAATGACCCAAGTGTCTCTACCCACCCTCCCTCTTGCACTGCTCCGCACGGGAGGCCAAGTGTCTAGGCAGTGGTTCCCACTGGCCGCGGTTCGCCGCTCCAGGCCAATGGGAGCTGCAGGAAGCGGCGCGGGCCAAGGGATGTGCTGGCCGCCCGTCCCTCAGCCCTCATTGGCCTGGAGCGGTGAACTGTGGCCAGTGGGAGCCGCGATCGGCCGAACCTGTGGACGCGGCAGGTAAACAAACCGGCCCGGCGCGCCAGGGGCTTTCCCTGAACAAGCAGTGGACCACGGCTGAAAACCACTGGTCTAGGGGCTGTGTAATCCTGGCTGCCTTGTGTGATTTACTGTGCCAGTGGCCATCAGACCAGGCACGTGTCTGGATGCCAGGACACAGCAGCTCCTGGCCTGTTCCGCTGACATAACACATTTTGAATAACATGAAACAGCCCAGGGCTGTTACTGCCACTGGCCGTCTACATTTCGTGATCCCAAGGCTCAAGGCTCACAGTGCTCGTACGCGGGCACCTATCTATGGATTTGGGGGCTGAATTGCAAACAGCTCCATTTACACCTTTCTTACAGCTCCCCCGCACGTCCCATCTTACCCTTCCTAGCTCTGCTTTATTCCCACCCAGTTCTATTTGGGGCTCTTCCGTCCAGGCTGATTCCCCCCTCGCAGGCTGGGAAGGACCATTTAAGCTGTCACTGTGCAGTCTGCTTCCTGAGGCCCACACACTGGGACAGCTCCATCCCCACGGTGGATGGTGCGTGGTCAGGCCGGCTGCTTGGTTTTCACCATTGCATTTCACTTTCCCAGGGACGCAGGTTGCAATTGAAAGTGCTCTTGGTACGCGCTCAGCTGACTCTCCTGGATCTAACTGGAGTCTGCAAAGCACTTTGTCTTCATCGGTTAGTGATACACAGGGCCCGGCTGTACCTCCTCAGCTGGCTCTCCTGGATCTTGGCTTTCACCATTGCGTTTCACTTTCTCTTCATTTTACCTGAGGAGCTATCCACAGCTTCCCTAGCACGGCACACAGCTCCTCCCACCCCAGTTCCTCCTGCTCCCCACAAGCCCCCTGCAGAAGATCTGCTGAGCTGCTCAACTCCTGCCCAGACATAACAGCTGCTGCAACACTTCGGTCCGTTCATTAACTGCTCCTCAGAACTCCATCAAAAGACCTGGGAGATGCTGGCCACAGTCCATGGGTGATGTAGCCATCTTCACCCCGAGGCCATGCCAACTCAGCATGTCTCCCCCAGCCGCGCAGAACCTGTGGCAGCTATGGTTTGTGCACTGGTGCAGGTGAAATCACTGGGTTGGGTCGTGCTGGGGCACTGGGAGTTTTGTGGCTCCAGGGAGCTGATAAAGAGCAGGCTTAATACAGCGTCAGGCATCATTACAGACTGTTGCTTTTATACTGTCTGAATCTCGAGTCATTCATGACAACCAAACAGATACTGGGCCAGCTTCACTGGTACACTAATCTGCTTTGTGTTGCTCAATATGGCTGTGGGCTCTAGTCTCTGTAGGTCAGGTCTGTAGTTCCTAAGGCCATGTCTGAAGCAAATCGGCAGTGATGCATTCCTTTGCTATTCTCATGAAATACTGGTGTTCAGGGGCTCTCCTGCCTTTCCAAAACAAGCACCAGACACTCTGCACCCGCTTTTCCACCTCTGGTTTGCATCCTGCCTAGTCATAATCCTGCTTTAGCCTAGAGTTTTGTAACCTCCAAAATGTCCATGGTGTTCAGGTTACAGCTTAATCTTAATGCTTCTTCCCCTGCTTGTCCAGTACAACAATAACGACACTGAGCATTGACACAGCACTTTACATCTTCAGAGGAGGGATAAATTCATCATGTGTGTTATATCTGTCAATCAAAGTACGCGAATCAAAGGTCATGCCAGTGTCAGCCAAAAACCGACTCCTAATGCCTCTTGTCTCCTATTGGGGTCTCCTCTTCCTCTGTACAATATTGTACATCCCAGACTGCCTCACTGAAACCAAAACACCCTTCCAATGGCATTGCTTGGGGTGATCACAGTCTGTGTCAGCTGAAGTCCCTATGCTCCTTTAATAACAAGATCAACCATCTGTAGAGTTAGCGACTGGCGTTCACCGAAAGGTTACTGCAATTCCCGTGACTTCCACCTATTCATCCTTCCTTCACTGCTGCTTTTAACATTACATGTGGGGCTGCCCTGAGGCCTTCCCCTTCCACGCCCACACTAGCTTGGTGTTGCCTCTCTTACAGGCTGGGTGAGCAGCTATTCCAAGAACTTGGGTAGTTTTGCCTTGGCTTACCCTACATTTACAGCGTTCTTTCATTTTATGGCTAATCTTCCCAGGGTACCAGCACCTGATGGCAATGTTCCCCTTGCTTTCTTTTTGTTGCCAGTGCTCTTTGTTTTACAAATGGAACCTAATAGCTTCTCAGACGACCAGTTGGACTCCCTTTTCTTAGTCATTAGGAATCATAGACAAAGGCCACTCCACATTCATATCTCTCTTTAAGATGCCAGCTTTAATGTCTGCCAATGTGGCAGCTAAATTCACCATCTCTGCACAGCCTGGCACCACCACTCTCTACTGGCTCAGTGCTTCTCACCCCAGAAATGTTATCCCACGCTTCTGGCACCCTCTGAGCTTGCAGGAGGATCTGGTCCCCGTGGCTAGGGGGCCAGTTCCCTGTTGGGAGAGAGGACGAGAGGGCCAGCACATGCCATGCAGAGCTCCAGGACACAGCGATGGAGCAGTTCCATGCCTGGATCTCCCCTGCGTTGCATCTGGTGTCATCAGTTCCCCCTGCCTGGTGAGTGTAACCTGCTACCAAATGAGAAAGGTGCTGGGTCACCGCGAACTAGACGTGCCTCCAGGGAACTCAACCTTTCCTGTTCAGGCTGTCCCTCAAGGTCACTTGCAGGAATCAATCCAAACCATTCCCTGGTGGGCACTGAGCGGTTTGCCTTGACCCAGCTTCATAATACTCTTGGAGTTCACAGGGATACTAAAGGGTAATGCAGTATTAATAACAAAAATGACGACATAGTAATGTCCCCTCCTAACTCCTCACATTTCAGGTGACAACTAGTGCTGCTGTAAAACTGCCAGCAGGGAAGGCTCTGTGGTGCTGAATGCCTGAATCCCCCAAGTTAAGCACCACCTAATGCCGCTGGGCAGAGGCAGTCTGCAGTCTTGGTTAACCTTTGGCAGAGGGACGTGACTAGGGAGGTGGTGGAATCTCCTTCCTTAGATGTTTTTAAGGTCAGGCTTGACAAAGCCCTGGCTGGGATGATTTGGAGATTGGGGATTGGTCCTGCTTTGAGCAGGGGGTTGGACTAGATGACCTCCTGAGGTCCCTTCCAACCCTGATATTCTCTGATTCTCTGATTCTATGACTGTCCCTCTAAAATACAATGGATGGTAGTAAAGCCGTGGGGGTCTGGGCCGCATGCTTGCCCCTTTCTCTGGAATAGCTTCTTTCAACCTCTGGTGAGTTGCACAGTTCTCTGTGTAGAAGGGACCATTTCCCTTTTCTGCAGGGTACATTTTTTGTCCTTTCTGACCGAGACTCACTCCAGACGACTCTGAGCCCGTCAGGAACTCCATTCCCCAGGGATGACCCTGCACACCTTCATTTCTTTGCACAAGAGCTGTTTGGATTATAGACACACACAGACGTGTCTGAAAGCCCCCAAGTCCAGGGTCTGTCTCCTACATTATTTCCTGGTTCAAAGGTAATTTTAAAAAAAAGATTCCTTGGGGGAGCACTCGTTTTCACTATATGAAAGCACAGAGCAAACAGCCAGGATTTGCAGCTGCAAAATACACCCCAGCACACACCCACACGCCCCCCAGTTCCACTGCTACAGACTAGGGCAAATCTGACTTCCTAAAAAGCTGAATAGCCTCCATTTTGGGTGGCACCTTCAGGGGGACTGATTTTTCAGGAAGCGCTGAGCATCCACCCTCTGAAAGTCAGGCCTAGGAAGCTGTTTCAGGCCAGGCATCCTAAATCACCAGCCACTTCTGACAGTCTTGGCCTCCAAGTCCTGCCCTGCCTTGGCCTGTGCTACCTGATCTGGCTCCAGGAACTGCATAGTGTTGTATTTAAGAGGTTAATTATAATGGCAGGTTGTGGCAATGTTAAATGTGGCTTGATGCAGTGGATACAGTCTGACTCCAAAGATCCCAGGTGCTCAGTTCCCAGCAGCGGACGATAACACTGCATAGACTCTTTATACCCGTGAATGGAAGTCAGCGGCAGGGCTATGAGCACTTAACTGTGCCTCCTAGCACAGTGGCTGCCTTTTGAACCCTGCCATTAACGCTGCCTGCCTGACCCCTCTGAGAGCCTCTCTTGTGTCTCCTGCCCTGGCTGCGTCACTTACGGTCCAGTGCTGACAATGACGCTGCGCACCCGGTCGAACCCACGGTCGCCTAGGTTCAGGCACTCGTTTGTGAACTCCATCTTCCTGCCCTGGAAATTCTCCTGCTCAAAGATGACGATCTGCAGGGAGCCAGAGGAAAAGGGTTCAGAACTGGCAAGAGAAATAGCCGCCCACTGGGGGTTAGCGGCAGGTAGCGGTCTCTGGCTGGCTCTCCCACAGCTGCTGCGTGGCCATCAGCGTCAGCTCCCCCCCGGCGTCAGCCAAATGCCAGGACATACGGGAACAGCTGCAGCACGGCCCGCATGTTCTACCTGGATGGAGCTTGTGCACTGAGCCCCTGGAGCAGGTGCAAGCCACCACTACCTAACTGCGCTCCCTCGGGTCGGCCCCGAGAAGCTCAGCAGCATGGTGTCTGCAACATTTGGCAGCTGTCAGAGGCTTAAGGATTTTCTATCGTGTCAGTCCTGTTTTGAATTGCTCTCTCTTGCCGCAGGGTGGGCTATGGCTTCTGTTTTTTTCCCTGACTACTTACAACCATTCAGCTTAACCCTGTGATATTTCAGGGACCTGAAGAGATGTGGTGGGACTTCCAGTGAGTCTCAGTTAGGAAGCCCCATCCCACCCCAGCTCACTCTGACCCAATGCCCTGGGACCGGGCTCCAGTAGTTCTGTGACGGGCTCCCAGTTAGCTCCCAGTTAGAGCTCCCTGCTCTTTGTGCCAGGCTGGCAGCCAGTTTGCAAATGGCCTCAAACCAGACTCTAGCTTTGCACCTGAAACATGGCGTGTCCCTGTGTTAATGCCCCTGAAGGGGGGTGCATGGCACAGCCACAGAGTGGGGACTGGGGCTGAGCTACGCAATGACATACCCAGGCCAGGGAAAAGGGCAATTCTGTAAGGTCCCTCACTTTCACAGCGTGGATTTTGCAACTGCAAAATCAGAAGCTGCACCTAAAGCTGTGGCCTTTGCTGTCTGGAGGTGGCGGGAGTGGACTGGCAAGGACGGCTTTCCTCCCCATTCCTCCCATGGAGTCAGCACAGCTCAGGTTCTTTCAGAGCACACCACTGCCATCGGCCCTTCCAGGAAAGGATCCTAGGGCCAGAGTGCCAGGTGGTTTAGACACCAGCCAGCCCCTTCTGGAGCTGGGGAAGAGCAGCTGCAGCTCACAGCCCCCAGCACCAGCTTGAGAACTTCTGCCCTGCTCCTAAGCCCCTGTCTTGTATTTTTCTAGCAGCAGGAGCAGGAGAGAGTGGTGCGAAGCATCAGACCCCAAGACCACGACTTGGGGCAGAGCAGCCGGAACCATTCCCTATGCAGGCCACTATTCAGCCTCTAGGGAGAGATGGCAAAAGCACTACAAGACAGGCTGGATGGGCTGATTCTGCCTCTGCCCCTGGGGCAGAGAAGGAGGGAACTCATGGCTTCGCCCCTTCTCTAACTTCTGTGATTCCCACACGGCCGCTCCTCTGCGGGTGTTCTGGACACCTATTTGCTGGGATTTGGTGCTTCACAGAAGGCCTGGTGGGAATCCACGTAATCGTTTATGGGCTGCTCTGAGGAGGATTTGGCTGCAAATGCAAGGCAAGGGACAGTGCAGAGAGCCCGCTTGCCAGGGCCTGCTCAGGGGAACTGCACTGCCCCCTGAGAGGAGAAGTCCTGTCCTAGTGGGGTCCAGAGGCCTGGGCAACTGGGGCCCAGGCCTGATGCTCCAGAGCGAAGACCTTGCTCTTTAGCCTGACACATTCCCCAGCCGTCCATGGCACCTTGCTACTGAGATGCTTCCCTACTGCCTGGGGCCAGAGGCTGTCTTGTACCTGCCCCACCGCACCGACCATGGGCTGGTCATCCCAAGGGGCTTACCCTGAAAGCTTTCCTGGAAGGCTGCTCAGCCTTAGTGTTTGAAGCAGGAGTGTGGTCTGGAGAGGGGGCTGGGGCCAGGGCTCCCTGTTCCTTGTCATCAGCAGCCTGGCTGGCAGCAACAGTTCTCATGGTCTCCGACATTGCTGTGGTCAGCTCAGGTCAAAGAGGGGCACTGAAAGGAGACATCATTTGCAGGTTAGTGCGTATGTCACAAAAACAACCCCCAGCCCGAGGCCCCAGCAGAGGGTTGTTCTCTCCTCCCTTGGGCTGCTCTGTCCACTGCACAGTCAGCTTGCAGCTAGCCCAGAGAGCCATCAATGGTCCTTCACACCCAATGGATTGCTGTCATCCCCTTTGACTGCCTCAGCCCCCCTGCCCTCAGGGGCGGGGTGGGTGCCTTGCGCTGGCGGCTATGCAACCCCAGGCCCACACTGCCTCCTTGCCCCTCTTTAGCTGTTTGCTGCTTTTGCAGTTGGCTGGCAGGGAATAACTGGAGCTGGGTGGGTGTTGAGATAATGGATTCCCATGCCCTGCCCAGGCCCCTTTGGGGTCACTGTCTGCACATAGCCCGGAGCGGGGGTCTCCTGCCAGGGGCCAGCGCTTGTGGGAATGCAGTCTGAAGGGTGTGCTGGGGCAGGGCAAATGCTCAGCACAAAGACAACCCAGGAATCCGGAACCTAATCGTTAGGGGCAGCCAGTCAGAGAGCAGAAAGATCCCAAGGACATAGGGAGCTAATTGCAGTTGAATTTCCAATAGCCGCCACAACCTGTCTGGGAATTGTGAGTGTGCTGCACAGATGGAGCGTGGCCCATGGTGGATTTGTGGGGAGAATGGGGCACAGCTCCTGGCACCTCGCCAGTGGGGCACGCCATGATACGGCCAAGGGCACCATGCCCTACGACCCACAGCCCCTGCTCTAGTAGTCACAGCAAGGGGAGGGGGCACGTCTGCCTCCACTGACCCTCCCCAGCACGTGCTCGGAACACCTGGCAAAGTGCACATCTGCCCAGATGTGTCCAGGACCTGGAGACACCTGCTCCCACCTCTGTTCCCACCTGACTAGTCAGACAGCTCTGCCACGCTTTCTCCCCCATCAGTCTCCACACGCAACTCCTGTCTCGTTTAGAGAACTTGGAGTCTGCAGGCATGGGGGTGTGAGCGTGGGCCCGTGCCACGGCTGCTCAGCGAAGATGTGATACCACTCTCAATCCCTCTGTCTCACTGAGAAACTGGCCCTGCCATCCCTTGGCCAGGGTCTGTCCCTGCTCCCTGGGCCAGGCCCTCTGCCCTGCCAGCCCTTTGCCATAGTCTGTCCCTGCTCCGGGGTGGGCTCTCTGCCCTGCCATCCCTTGGCCAGGGTCTGTCCCTGCGCCCTGGGCCAGGCCCTCTGCCCTACCAGCCCTTTGCCATAGTCTGTCCCTGCTCCGGGGTGGGCTCTCTGCCCTGCCGTCCCTTGGCCAGGGTCTATCCCTGCTCCCTGGGCCAGGCCCTCTGCCCTACCAGCCCTTTGCCATAGTCTGTCCCTGCTCCGGGGTGGGCTCTCTGCCCTGCCGTCCCTTGGCCAGGGTCTGTCCCTGCTCCCTGGGCCAGGCCCTCTGCCCTGCCAGCCCTTTGCCATAGTCTGTCCCTGCTCCGGGGTGGGCTCTCTGCCCTGCCGTCCCTTGGCCAGGGTCTGTCCCTGCGCCCTGGGCCAGGCCCTCTGCCCTGCCAGCTGTTTGCCCAGGGTACTTTGTCTTCTTACCTGGGCAGCTGCTGCTTCTTGGTGGAATGAGCAGGAATGTGTTTTGGGGTCCAGTGAAGCCCCCACTTTATAGCCTGGCAAGGACAGAGCCCCGGGCCGGCGCACAATGGAAGTGCGAGCTCATCAGTGTCTGCCCTGATGCTCACAGTCATCACATCTTGCAATGTGGTCAATGAGCTGGAAACCTCTGTCAGGCCCATGCAGAGCCGCTGAACCCAGCACTTTCCATTGTGAGCCCGGGGCACAACAGAAAGGCCTGACAGGGCTGCTTTCCCACCCCACATGGAGCCTGGCTGCTGGGAGTGCAGACACCCAGCCAGGGCACATGCAGAGCTGTGCCCAGACCCAGACCCCACATCTCTGCCTCCTCCCAGGCCCCCTAAAAGCTTGGCCTGCTGCTCTAGGCTCCTCTGAGAGGCATGGGTCCCCAGGGCCTGCTGCCCTCCCTCCCAGGCCCGGGCTGCTCCAGGGCCCAAATGGCCACAGCTCCATTGCAGGGCAGATGCGCAGGTGGGCCTGGAGCAGGAGGACCCTGGCTGGGCCAATCTAGGGCTGATGGCCCTGCAGGAATCCTCCAGCCCCCTCGCTCAGAGGGTTAACCTCATTCGGGGATGGTCAGAGAGTGGGCGGTGTGGGGCCTGGGGCAGCCTGTGAGTCAGCCACTCCCCTAAGGAACCTCCTAGGGCTCTCCCAGCCCCTGCTTGGTGTGCTTGGGGATGCACCCCCCATTGCCCATCACCCCTCCAGTAACCAGCCCTCCCAGAAACCCCTCCCTGCCACCTTCACAATGCAATAGCCAGGCTGGACTTGGCACATGCTGGGCCACGGGCCTCTGTGTGGGAGCCAGGGGCCTCCCATGGGGAGGGACAATTGGATATGGGGCACTGATGGGTTGGGGAGAGGCCCTGAAACCCCCTCCTGGGGGGCACATTGCACCCCTTTGCAGGCTCAGCCTGTGCCTCTCTCTCACTGAACAGGTGGGCCGGGGCTCCACTCCCACCGCCACACCAGCCCCGGGACCGCTCCAACTGGACAAATCCCGACAGCCCAACCTTTGTTTGCTTTCCTCTCTATCCATGGCCTCGCAGGCTGCGGCCAAGGTCCAGCTGGGAGAACGGGGTACTTACGCCCTCCAGTCCCTGTAGTGCTCGAGCCCCTCACAGCATCGAGCGATATTACCCTCCCCACACCCTGTGCGCCAGGGCAGGGCTGTTATCCCTAAGATACCGATGGGAATGGAGGCCCAGGGAGACTACCTGGCCTGTCCAAGGTCACACAGGAAGCCTGTCGCTGAGAAAGAAATCAAACGTAGGGGTCCTGAGTTCAGAGATCTATCAGCTAGGCTGTCCTTCATCCCTCATAACCAGACAACACAATCCTTTCAGTCCTGGCAATGTCTGCTGGGGCCCTGTTCTTCATACCTGGATGTCAGTGACAAGGGTCTGTCCATCACCACCTGCTGAGCGATCGACCCCTTTGTCATGCTGGAAATTTCCTTTCTCCTGCTAGTACTGAAAGCACCTTCTCGGCCTGATTCCTGGTCACGAGTGCTTGGGCCAGGCCTGTGGGCCTTTTCCACATTAAAGGCCATTTCAGAAAGCCAGACGGCCCCTTCATAATCATCTAGTTTGGCCTCCTGTACAACACAGGCCATAGAACTTGCCTGAATTAATTCCTGGTTCACATCCGCTGTGGTTGAACTAGAGCAGATCTATCAGAAGAACATCTGATCCCTCGATTTAAAAATGGCCAGTGATGGAGAACCCTCTGAGAAGCTGTTGCAAGGGTTAATTATCCTCATGGTTCAAAATTTGCAGTTGAATTTATCTAGCTTCAGTTTCCGACACTGACTCATGTGAGACCTTTATCTGCTCGATCAGTGGTTCCCAAGCCTTTTGCTAAGGCAACCTATCGACAACATTTTGTCTCTTTTGGGGACCCACCAGCCCTTCTCAGCCCTCCAGACCCCTGCTCCCACCTCCCTGCGTCCTCCTCCCCAGGCCACGTGAGCACCCAAGGCCCCTGCTCAGTTTATGATCTCATCAAAAAAAGATGTCCTGTTAGTTTGACAAGAGCTCTTTCCCACAGACTCATGATGAATGGTGTCAGATCCTTGGCACCACCACAATGGATTCGTGTGCTCTCAGCTTCCAGGGCCCAGGTCTGGCCTCTGCCTCTGGGTCTCCAGGCACGCTCTCGGGTGCAGATCCTCCTTCCGGCACCCCCTTCTGAGTACTGAGAGCCTGCAGTCCACCTGCGTAGCCTCTGAGATTAGCACCATCTCCCTCAGACACCCCAGCTGCGTGCACATCTCCCTTTCCAGAGCTCCAGCCCTGTGGCACCCTGGGTCACACCGTTCACCGCCTCAGGGACATGTGATAGCTGAAACGAACAGACAAAGGCTTTACAAATATTTCCAACACATTCACCCTTTTCTTTCCCTTTGCAGAAGAGATACACAGATCCAGAGAATGACACACCTACACGCCCTTCCTTGTCTCAATTTCCTCACTATTCCTGAGTGGTTTGGGGGATTTGGTCAGAGTCGTCTAGTGAGCCCCTCATAGCTCATGGCTTCTCTTCCAGTCTTAAAGTCTCTCTCTGACCCCTGCAGTCAGCATCCTTCCACTCTCCCAAATAGCCTTTCCTTTTGTAACATCCAGACCCCAATCAAAGGTGATCAAAGTCCCACACCAGGTGACCTGTTGCCTGGTTACTAGCTCACTTGGCAGAACCAGCTTTCAGAGTAGCAGCCTTGTTAGTCTGTATTCGCAAAAAGAAAAGGAGTACTAGTGGCACCTTAGAGACTAACCACTTTATTTGAGCATGAGCTTTCGTGAGCTACAGCTCACTTCATCAGATGCATTCAGTGGAAAATACAGTGAGGAGATTTATATACACACAGAACATGAAAAAATGGGTGTTATCATACATACTGTAAGGAGAGTGATCACTTAAGATGAGCTATTACCAGCAGGAGAGCGGGGGGTGGGGAGGAAGAAAATGATTTTAACAATTTCCATCCCAACATCAACCTCAGCCTGGACCAGTCCACACAAGAGATCCACTTCCTGGACACTACGGTGCTAATAAACGATGGTCACATAAACACCACCCTATACTGGAAACCTACTGACCGCTATTCCTACCTACATGCCTCCAGCTTTCACCCTGACCACACTACACGATCCATTGTCTACAGCCAAGCTCTACGATACAACCGCATTTGCTCCAACCCCTCCGACAGAGACAAACGCCTACAAGATCTCTATCAAGCGTTCTTAACAACTACAATACCCACCTGCTGAAGTGAAGAAACAAATTGACAGAGCCAGAAGAGTACCCAGAAGTCACTACTACAGGACAGGCCCAACAAAGATAATAACAGAACGCCACTAGCCGTCACCTTCAGCCCCCAACTAAAACCTCTCCAATGCATCATCAAGGATCTACAACCTATCCTGAGGGACGACCCATCACTCTCACAAATCTTGGGAGACAGGCCAGTTGTTGCCTACAGACATCCCCCCAACCTGAAGTAAATACTCACCAGCAACCACACACCACACAACAGAACCACTAACCCAGGAACTTATCCTTTCAACAAAGCCCGTTGCCAACTGTGTCCACATATCTATTCAGGGGACACCATCACAGGGCCTAATCACATCAGCCACGCTATCAGAAGCTCGTTCACCTGCACATCTACCAATGTGATATATGCCATCAATTGCCAGCAATGCCCCTCTGCCATGTACACTGTTCAAACTGGACAGTCTCTACGTAAAAGAATAAATGGACACAAATCAGATGTCAAGAATTATAACATTCATAAACCAGTCGGAGAACACTTCAATCTCTCTGGTCACTCGATCTCAGACCTAAAGGTCACAATATTAAAACAAAAAGACTTCAAAAACAGACTCCAACGAGAGACTGCTGAATTGGAATTAATTTGCAAACTGGATACAATTAATTTAGGCTTGAATAGAGACTGGGAATGGATGGGTCATTACACAAAGTAAAACTATTTCCCCATGTTTATTTCCACACACACACACACCCCACCCCCACCCCGCTCCTCGGAAGTTCCTGTTAACTGCTGGAAATGGCCCACCTTGATTATCACTACAAAAGGTTTTCTCCTCCCCCGCCTCCCCACCTGCTCTCCTGCTGGTAATAGCTCATCTTAAGTGATCACTCTCTTTACAGTGTGTATGATAACATCCATTTTTTCATGTTCTGTGTGTATATAAATCTCCTCACTGTATTTTCCACTGAATGCATCCGATGAAGTGAGCTGTAGCTCATGAAAGCTTATGCTCAAATAAATTGGTTAGTCTCTAAGGTGCCACTAGTACTCCTTTTCTTTTGGCAGAACCAGTTTTCTTGGTTTGGTCACCTTCTTTAGCACAGCCATTGTACTGCTCAGTTAGAGCTTTTCAAATGGCTATGAGTCTTGATAGTCCACTCCTCCAGCCCAGACATGGCTATGTGACACACTCATCAGTCTACTGATCACCTATTCCCCACTTCCAGTGAGTGACTTTGGAAAGAAGTTAACCCCTTTCACTAACAAGCAGCACAAGATTAAACAGGTAAATGGAGTCACACACATTATTTAATTAAAATAATGCAGAAATCTCCCATATTCTTCACACCTGGCATTAATTATACTACTCTCCTTTAATTCTTTATTACTCAACTCCTTTATCAGATATTCCATTCTTTTGCTCAGGATCTTTGTCAGGCTGGCAGCCTATGACTACCTGCATCATTTCATTTACCCTTTTTAAATACTGTCACAACATTAGCTTTCTTCTAGTCTTCTGGAACTTCCCTCGTGTTCCAAGACTTATGAAAAAGCAACATTAATGGTCCAGAGAGCTCTTTAGCCAGCTCTTTAAAAACTCTTGGATGCAAGTTATCTGGACCTGCTGATTTTAAAATGTCTAACGTTAATAGCTTCTACTTAACATCCTTCTTGCTTCCTGTTGGAGTGGAAAGTATTTAATCATCATATGGTATGATTACATCATCTGACTTTTTCCCAAATAAGGCGCAAAAATAGGTATTGAACACTTCAGCCTTTTCTGCATTATTAGTGACAATTCTACCATTTCCAACTAGTAATGGACCAATATTATTTTAGGATTCTTTTTGTTCCTAATATACTGAAAACCTTCTCATTGTCCTTAACCCTGCTGGCCACTGATTTTTATTTGTCTTCTTTAGCTTCCCTTAAAGATTTTCTACATTTTCTAACATCTACTTTATATTCTTTCCTATCAACTTTCCCTTTTTCCATTTGTTATATGTTGTTTCTATATTTTCTAGAGCTGCTTTCACTCCTCCTCTAAACTAGGCTGCTTTTTTGATCAGTGGTATCTTCTTTCTTAACTGTGGGATTGTGGCTTTTTCGGCATCTAGTAAAATGTTCTTATACAGTTCCCAACTATCAGTTATATTTGTCTGTTTAAATTCTCTCTCCCAACTGATTTGACCCATAATAGTTTTCAGCTTTGTGAACATGGCTCCTTTAAAGCCCCAAATACATACATTACTGGTTTGGACTTTATTCTGTTTGCACATCACAAATGTAATTAAGTCATGATTATTTGCACCTAATCAACCACTAACTTTTAGTTCTGTGATCAGTTCCTCTTTATGTGTCAAGACACGGACTAATATAGAATTCCTCAGTGTTGGATGAAACACATTTTGAGTTAGGAAATTGTCATGTATATGGTTTAGCAATTCCAAGGATGTTTTCTTCCAGCACAGCCATCAACATGTACTTCATACACTGGAAGTTCCTGCTGGCTTCAGGAAGGAAAGAGAACATGGCACATCTGATGCAGCTCACCTCTACTGATCCTTCACTGGCCATCTTGATACCACATGTAGAATTGGACCTAGAGAAAGACGGCTCCCTCTCCAACCTCTCTTTGAAACGCTCCTGTTAGCTGCTTCTGTTCATGGCTCTCGAGTTTGCCTAGCAAGTGACCTTGTGTTTCAAATCTCGCTGCTTATCTCAGCTCAGCTCTACCCTCACCAGGAGGGAGCGCTGGTGCACTGAAAAGAAAGGCCCACCGTTACAATGCTACATACTGCACAGCTTAACCTGAGGCTCGCGTTAAATATCGGCACTTGTTTGAACCCCACACAATCCAAACCTGAAGAAGGACTTGCCACAGGCCCTGCGAGCCAGACCCACCCGCCATCCTGATGGAGCACAAAGGGGAGCAGTACACAGGGCCCTGCTGAGCAAACCGGCTGCTCCCATCCCAAGTTGACCCACAATGTGCATCCACCTGATTTACTTGTTCCTGTAACCACGCTTTCCCTTCCCATCCTCTCCCAGGGCCCCAGCTGCACCACAGCCAGGCTGTGTGAATGCAGCCCTCTTGGATATGTGCGTCACCTCCCCGCTGAGGGGCAGCTAGCCTCACTCCCGGGGGTACCAATGCACATGATAGTGTGGTGGGGCACAGCCAGGAGTCAGGCAGGTCACGCCCATTCCATGGCACCGTGCTCCCTGCAAGTGCCCCCCGAGCATCGTGGGAGCAGCTGCTGTAAAGCCGGGTGTCACAGGTGCACACGCAGAACGAGCAGCAGCCTCGGGCTCTGGCCCTCGGCTGCGTGCTGCTGGGGCTGCCTCCCGGTACCTGCTCTCCCGGGGCTAGGAGGACATAGCCACGGGCCTCTGCTGTGCCGAGCTGGCTCACCACACCGTGTGGTGGTTCTGGTAGGGGGAGGGTCAGACCCCCCTGGCCTGACTCAGGAGTTATGATCCCTTCCCCACCTCCTGCTGTGCCGCACCACCCAGGGGTGAGGACAGAGTCACGGCTCCACAGGGCCGATGCCGCAGCCCCAGATTTGGAACAGCCTCTGAGAGGCCACCGTCAATGGGGCAGACCCCCTGGGGGTCTGCCTCTTCCTCCAGGGCAAGCCCCATGGCTTCACCGCCTCCTTAGCCTGGACCTCTAGGCCTGCAGCCCTGCTCTGCTCAGCGAGTCCCACTGAGGCAGACCCCGAGGGAGACCAGTACAAGCGTAGAGAGCCAGGCACCTCTCTGCCAGCGTGTGCGGGCCCACGCTGCCAGTCCTGTCACCCAGAAGACGTTTCAGAGCAAGATCCCAGGCCCAGCAAGTGCTGGGCAGGGTGCTAGAGACAAGCTCAGGGTCTCGCTCACAGCTGCCCGCCCCCACTCACCCACCCACGGACTCAGCCAGGGGTGGCTGCTGGCACTGGCTGGCAGCCCCATCGGAGAGATGCTCTCCCGCATTGGATGGGGCAGCAAAGCAGCCACCGAGGGGTGAGCGGGGCCAGAGGTGGTTCTCCAGGAAGGCAGCTCAAGGGAGAGCTGCTGTTTGCCATCTGGAAGGAGGGTGACTCCCTCAGGGATGAGCCCAAGGCAGTCTCCGCTGCACTGGGGGTCTGGCTGAGCAGGGAGCTTGGCACTGCTGGCTGTGCGTGCATTAGCTGCTCTGCAGAAGAGGCTTTGTTCTGCCCCAGGTCCCTCCCCGCCATGTGCTGAGCAAGGGGGTTCTGTAATGCTCTGCCTGTCTCTGTCTCTATCTGGAGGTTATAAAAACCCAGCCAGAGCCACTGCTGGCCAGGTCACCTCCCCGGGAGTCCAGCCGCTCCTCACCAGGTAAGTGCAGGGAGCAGCCTCCATTGGCCAGCGTTCACTGCAAGATGCTCTTTGACTTGGAGCTGGAAGGGCGTGTGGGCACCCAAAGGGACGGGGATTCTCCAGGGAGGCTGAGCAGGACTGTCCGACTGGGCAGGAGCAGCAGTTGGCTGACGGGGCCCAAGGATTCTGTCCTGGAGCAGGGCATCCGGCCAGAGGAACCTGCTGGCCCTGAGGGTCAGGTCGAAGTTGGGCACAGGGCTGCAGCATCTAGCGATGCTGATGGAAGCCCTGCCCTTCGGGAGCACGCTAGGCCCGCTGCTGCTCACACGGCTCCGCCCTGGCACCCTGCAGGACACACCAGATGCTGACGCAGGGGGTCTCGGAGCAGAGCCAGCGGTGACAGAAGAGGTGGCAGAGAAGGCTCCGAGTTCCCAGCTGCGGCAGTTTGCTCACCGCCATTGTGGGGTTGGTGCTCTCCGCTGTGTCCTGAGCTGCATGCAGCAGCAGGTCAGAGCCCTGAGGCTGGCTAGTGTCTGAGCTCAGACTGCCCTGGCACGTGGTGAAAATGCACCAACAGCAGCTGGCCGGCGTGGCTGGGCTCCGTGGATGATCGATTCTGCCCCAGCGCCAGCTAGGAGCTGCACTGCTTGCTCTCCTACTCGAGTCCAGTGGCTCCCTGCAAAGAGCCAGCCGCCCCGGGCACTTACGGTCCCACCGCTCCCCTGCTCTGCTAGCAGCTGCCAGGACGGCGAGTGATCCGGAGGGAGCCGACACACACAACTGTTCTGTAGGCTGCAGCAAACCCTAACTAGTGTCAGGCCTAACAACAGGCTCTGGTGCCAAGCACTGGGCAGGCCTGAGCGTTAACTCCCTGAGGGCTGGGCTGCATCTGAGATGCAGGCACTGGGGTCACGTGATCGGGATGAGGCATCTGTGCTTCGTGTCTGTGTCCCACCCGAGCAGGGGGATCCCAGCCCCCCATCTCACCCATGTGCCTTCCAGGTGAGCCCCTCCCTCGCCTATGAAAACACCAGTGTCTGCAGAGCATGGGAGTGATGAGGTATCCCTAGGGTGCCCGGCTCCAGCTGCAGCACCGTACCTTAGGCTGGGGCCTCCTGCTGCTCTCCATGTCCCCGTGGGGGGTGTGATCCAGGCATAAGCTGGCCACGGGGCTGTGGCATTGGCTCAGACCCAGATGGCAGGGGCTGCAGGAAGGAAGGGCTAGAGGAGGGGTTAGCAATGGCAAAGGGAGGCACCAGCTCAGTGGGGTGACCTCGCCCCTCCAGCCCAGTCCCCTGGGGAGGGTTTCTCAGCCTGTGGTCCATTGCCAACAACACAGATTTGCGTGGAGCAGATTATAACGATCTGGTCTTCTCGTTTCCTCCCCAGGACAGAGCCATAATGAGCCAACACTGCACTAAGTTTTCTGGCCTCTGGAAGGTATGCTCGGGCGAGGTGGGGTCTTGGGAGGGAGCATTGCCGTGAGCTGGTTTGGCATTAGGACCCATGCTGACACCTGGGCAACAGGACCCGCTCGCTGGGCTCTTTGCATGGGGGTAAAGCTGAAAGCCCCCCATGGCCAGTCCCATGGCGAGACGGCGCGCAGGGCACGTCTCAGACTCAGCTAGGTGGGGTGGGAAGGGAAAGGGTGCGTCTGGTCTGACACCCCGCTTCGTCCCCCTGCTGCTGCTAAGCCTGGGAGAGTGCGGCGGGGAGGGGTCTCTCCAGGCCCCAGGCTGCTGAAGGCCCCTGCAGAGGGCCAGAAATCACCCCTTGCCCGGCACAGCCTGTTTGCCCCTGTGGCTGCAGTCTCAGAGCCCTGGGCACCAGGCCCGTCCCAGCTCGGTAGGACAGGCGATAGTGGGCAGTGGGGGATGGCGGAGCAGCCCAGCTGCTCCAGGGGCTCTGGTGGGGCAGTGGGGTTCAGTCTGAGGGCGTGTTACACCGCCCGTTTGCTGCAGCCAAGCTCTGTGCGTGCAGAGCCGGGCTCCCTGCACCCTGCTCCGGGCGTGGGCTCCGGCACAGAGCACCGGGGGAGGGTGGCGGCCCCTTCCCTGAGGCTGCTGACTGCAACGTGGGGATACTTCCCAGCGACGCAGAGTCCCCCAGCTCGACAGGCTGGGGCAGGGCCTGCGAGCCAGGCCCAGCAGTGCCACAGGAAGGCAGCGAGCCGAGGGCAGTGCCCTTCCCGCCGCTGAGAGGGCACAGGCGAGAGTCCCATTCCCTGGGAGCTGCAGGTGCTCAGCACCGCTGTCTGCCGGGCCGTGGCTCACTGCAGGCAGGCACCAGAGATGGGGCAGGAGTGGAGGCCCAGCCCAGCCCTCCCCTCTCCCTGGAGCACCTGACTCGCCCCCCAGCCCCGTCTCTCACAGAGTCTGGCCCAAGGCGTTATCCCCCTGCCTGGCCCAGACCCAGCCAAGCCCTTCATGCACCAGCGGAGTTAACCCCTTCCCTGCTCTCATGCAGCCCGCCCCCCCTGCCCTGGGGCTGAGGCCAAACACAGGGACAGGGAGCCTGGCTGGATGTAGAAACCACTCCCCGGCTTGCGGGGTCCTGGCTAAAGGCAGGTCACAGCTGGACCCTTGCCCAGCACAACCCATTGCTCGCTCCCCCACTGCACTTTGCCTGGCCTGGGGCTGAGCTTCAGCGGGAGGACCATGGTGTGGGGCCTAAGGGGATGTCAGCCCCATGCTGCTCCAATGTGCGAGCTGCCCCTGGGCTGTGGGATGCCCCCGGCGCCCTCCGGGAGCCAGGGAGCGTCATTCCATGATGCCAGAGCAGCCCCCTGACCCCAGCTGTCCTCCCCCAGATGGTGGTGTGGGATGAGGCATTCTTCCAGGGCCGGAAGAAGGAGTTCACCGCTGAGTGCTATGACGTGAGGGAGTGTGGCTTCCAGACAGTCCGCTCCTTCAAGATTGAGAGTGGCGCGTGAGTCCCGGGACAGCCCTACTCTGCTCCCCTGTCGCAGCCGCTCCCAAACTGCCGCCCCATTGCTCCCTGGGGGGCTGTTCGTGCCGCAGGGCATCCTGGGAAACCGGGGATTTCCATTACATTTGGTCCCTGAAAACGCTTGGTGTTTTGCCCCGAGAAATCATTCTGCTTTCCGGAGTGGTGTAAACACATCCCAAGGGGCTGCCAGCTCCAGCCACCCAACCCCACCAGCCACAGAGAGCAGCAGCCCAGCCCCTCGGAGCTCTCCCGCCGCGGGCACATGCATACACCTTCACTTCAGCCAGGGCGCTAACCTGCCATGTGCCAGGCTGCCAGTGATGAGCCCCATCTCCCGCACAGGCTAGCAGGGGCAGGGCTGGGGAGTGACCAGCAGGGCCCTGGGACCCAGCACAGAGGCGGTGGGCATGGATGCAGAGCTGGACAGCTCATCATCCCAGTTGAGGTCTCTGGCAGGTATGCCACAGCCTGTTGCCCCGGCCCCGAGCTAACACAGTCGCCTGAGCACTCACGGCCCCTGATCTCCCTGGATACCCAGGCTCTGGCTTTCCCCACAGGTGGGCAGGCTTTGAGCACGTGGGCTTCCAGGGTCAGCAGTTCGTTCTGGAGCGAGGTGAGTACCCTCGCTGGGAGGCCTGGAGCGGCAGCCATGCCTACCACGTGGAGAGGATGAGCTCCTTCCGCCCCATCGCCTGTGCTGTGAGTAGGGCTGGGGAGCTGCCTGCAGGCCTGGCTGATTGCCCCCCTCTGGCCTCCCCAGCCGCCCGCGCTCCCCCACGCATCCCGCCCGGCCTTGCTGGCCCTGCAGAGCAGCGGGCTGACCAGACGAGCCCTGCCCAGCTGCAAGGGGAAGCAGCGCGGCCGGTGCTCCCCCTGAGGACGCCAGTCAGTGCTCCCATGGCCTGGGCCTTGGCACACGGAGCCGGGCAGCCAGGGTCCCCGCTGCACCCGGCTCATGGGGGCAAGGCTGGTGCAGCCCCAGCCCCAGCCCCGGCCCCGGGCTGTAGGGACGTGTGCGTTAGCACGCAGCGGGCTGGTTCCATCTCCATGTCTGTGAGGGGCGCTGCGCGGGACTGACCCGGGAAGGGACACAAAGGTAGAGCTCAGGTCCGGCCCTTCTTTGGGATGCCCGGTGGGAGCAGGGCAGCGTGTGCTGATGCTCATCTCACTCCAGTGACCAGGTCCCAGCCTGGAGAGAGGCGGTGTTGTGAGAGTCACCCGCCTCCCCCAGTGCCGGGTGCGAGTCACCCCGTGTGCGCCCGAGACCCCTGCAGCGAAGCAGCAGAGAGCGGCCTGGCATTCCTGGGCTTCTGCCCACCCCCAAGCTCCCTGAGGCCTTTGTGGGTGCCCTTTGAGTTGCTCTGCGCCCCGGCTCCCAGCGGCCGGGGCCCGCTTCTGCTGTCTCGTCCAACTGGGTGAAGCAGGAGCAGCCCTCCTGGGTGGGGAGCTGCACTGGGGCAGAGCGGCCCCATGGAGGGGGCAGACCCAGCATGGGCATCAGGAGGTGTCCCCAGCCCATCTGCAGTCTCTCTATCCCCTCGCTGCAGAATCACCGGGACAGCAAGATGACGGTCTTCGAGTGGGAGAACTTCCTGGGGCGGAAAGGGGAGCTGAGCGACGACTACCCTTCGCTGCCAGCCATGGGCTGGGGGAGCAGCGCGGTGAGCTCCTTCCGCGCTCACTCTGGAGCGTGAGTACCTCCCCGGGCTGGGCGGGGCGGGGCAGGGGTGGAGGGGCCATATGGCTGAGCTCCAAACCCACCTGAAAGTGCCAGCCCCCAACCCGGCTCAGCAGTGCCGCAGCACTCCCCTGGCATGTAGCTGCCAGGCCCCGAGGCCAGGACTCAGTGCCCCTGCAGGGTCCCAGAGTGGGATGCTATGGCTGCGGAGAATCGGTAGGACCCCGAGGGCCCAGGACCCCAGGAGTTCAGACCCCCCCCACGCACTGTAGTCTGTGGGGTCCCCGACCGCTCTGTCCGCATGACACCCGCCCTGCTCCCCTGGGGTTGGGTCTGGCTCCAAGGCGATGGCTTCTCCTGTGCTTCTTCTGCAGCTGGGTCTGCTCCCAGTTCCCTGGGTACCGGGGCTTCCAGTACATCCTGGAGTGCGACCGTCACGCGGGCGAATACAAGCACTTCCGGGAGTTGGGCTCCCACGTGCAGACCTCCCAGGTTCAGTCCATCCGGAGGATCCAGCAGTGAGCGCTGCCAACCGCCAGGCCGCTGCCACTCCCTTCTGCCCCTCCGCGTCTTACCCCTATCTGCCTTCTGCTGGGCCCCCTGGCTCAGGGCCCACTCAGCTGTGCTCAAAGCAAAGCTCAATAAAGGTACACTTGTCTAACCAGCCAGGGCTGCTAAGTCCAGCTTATTGCAACCAGGGCGTTAGCCCAGGGAGACCCTCCCGGTTTCAGGATAGACAATGTCAGGAGAATGTCACTGCTAGATGCAGTGGGGCAGCCCGACTGGCTCTTTGTCCCTTGCTCCAGCTACCGGACATGTTGGCCAGGGAGCAGCGTGTCCCCTGGGGACTCGTTAACACAGGCAGCCCAGAGCCGCAGGCACACAGGCCTGGAGGGCTGGCAGCTGGTGGGCAAGGCTGCAGAGCTGGCCAGCTAGTCAACACAGTGTATTGCCCTGGCCCAAGGCACCCCAAGGCAGAACGCAGTCCCCCCGAGAGCAGGGGCAGGCCTAGCTCTGGGATCTTCCCCAGTCCTAGGCAGCCCCCAGCACTGCCAGCTTACCGCTCAAGAGCACTGAAGGGCAGCCTGCCCTTCTCTGGCCTGGGCCGGGGATGGGGACTAAGGGATATTCCAGAAATACAGCAAACTGCAGCTTCCCATGGAGAGCCAAATGGGAGCCTGCCATCTGGACACCTGGATCCAGAAGCAATTCACCTGGTAAACACGACAGAGACTCCGGACATCGGCAGCATCCAGCCCTATGAGAAACCACCAAGACGTCTGTCTGATGTGCACAACAGACCATGACAAGGCAGCGTCAGCCCCGCCCCGCCCTGGTGGTACTGCAAGGAGAGAACCTGGTCGAAATCCTGGTCACGGAAAGCCAGCCGCAACATTCATTGAAACCACAAGAGTGGAGCCAAGTGCTCATTGCTAGTCTGGACTCTGGGACAGAGCCCCCTTCCAGGAGAGAGGGTCCCAGGGACAGAGGAAGAGGCTGTAGCAGAAGTGGAGAAGACTTTGCAATAGCTGGGGTGTGTATTTACTGCTAGTCACCCCGCGAGGATGCTAGGGCCCAGGAGGAGGTCCCTGTCCAGAGCAGTATGTCTGGCAGGCCCCTTCGGAAGGGCAGCCCCTGTACAGTGTCCCCAGTTGGGATCCCAAAGCTGGAGGCACCAAGCCCCACAGGCCTTTGAGAACAGGCTAGTCTAGATTTCCAACCAGTTGGAACGGCCAGCCCATGCCATGGCTTCACTCACCCTCCTCTGCCAGTCAGCGCCTGGTGAGGAAACACGCTGGCTGCCCACCGTGGGGTCAGGATGGGAGACCTCCTCTCTGAGAGTGGCAGAATGTGTCTGGGCAGCGCTTCACTGGGCGCTCCCCCATAGCAGGGGCAGGGCCTGATGTGGAGTCTGTCCAGCACTGCCGGCTTGGCCTCCTGGAGGGGAAATGCAGGGGCAGTCTGGAATTAGAGGCGGGCCCAAGCCATGAAGCTGGGACCCGCACATTCCCCACAGGGCGTGCTCAGATTCAACCCCACTAGAAAGAGAGACCCCAGCTGCCAAATTCAGCTCTGGATCCAAATCCTCGTGCAGATGCTCCTGGAACACAGGGGCCCAGCCCCACAGTTCTGACCCAGCCTCTCTCTGCCTGGAATCCCGACCAGGGCGAGGTTTCTGGTGCATCAGGCTGAGTAGCTGGGCGTGGGACCCCCGGAAACCAGCATCTGCTCTGGACCAATCTTATTCCTCAGCAGCTTCTCGACCAGCTGCTCCTGTGACAACGCCAGGGTGACACCACGTGGCCACGAATGAAACTCATCCCGGCTCCAACAGCGCACCCGCACTCGCAGTGGGCTCTGCAGGACCAGCCAGCCCTGGGACACTCTGGCACGCTGTCCACACGAGTCAGCAAAGCCTCACTGCACCTGTGGCCCTGGAAGAGTGAAGCCAAGGCAGGTGTGTTGCTAATGAACATGAGGGACTTGACCTGTGCTTTGCCCCACACTAACGCTAATATAATAACAAGCTACACGCCGAATCTCTAGCGTCTCTCAGCAGTGGGTCCCGGCACTGTGCATGCCGTGTGTATAGTTTATCACTCTGCACAGTACAGGCAGTCAGGGAGCTTCTCGATGGCTCCTTAAGGCACAAGGGAATCTCTGGCTGTCTCACAACTATGCAGAGCTAAAGGCCCGAGCGTGGCCAGTCGGCCTAGGAGGGGATGCGCTGAGAGCTGGCGGGAAGTTTTGGAAGAAGGGTTCGGCCAAACCGACGCTGTTTGTGGGAAAAGGCCTGGATTCCACAAGTTGCTTGTCACGAAACTAATTTGGGGGAAAAGTCTGGAGACTGTCAGAATGTCGCATTTGGAAACTGTCAGAATAACACAGTCTCCGCCTTTGCCTCAAAACGACTTTTCCTTTAGAAATGTAAATTAATTGTAGTACCAAGCATTAAAAATCAAAAAGGTCAATATTGAAATGAAACATTTCCATTGACCCCGAGTTCTTTGTTCCCAGAGAGTCACTTCATACAACTTTCAAGATTTTGACTTTTCATCCCAATTCGGGAGGGGGACATTTTTCAAATTTTCAAAAGTTTTCCCAGGGTAGGAAAAGTGCTTCCTGGCCAGCCCTAGCTGCTGTTTGGGGTTGAGAATCAGCCCCCCTATCCCCAGCTCTGGCACTAACTCTCCGCATCCCCCTGTGTGCTGACAGTGGCACCTTCCCAGGGAGCTGTGGGTCGATGAATGCTTGCAGAGCGCCCTGCACCCCACGGATGACAGCCTGTGCCATGTGCTGGATGAGCCCTGTAGAGACCCCTCTCTAGCATGGGACCTGCTGGTAGATTAGGGAGAGGGGGCCTCCCCTCCTTAGGACACGAAGGAGCATGGGTGGCCAGTGAACCAGCCGTTGGGGGACGCTAGCCCCTGGCCCCTCCTCTTCTGCCTGAGGTCCCACCTCTCACCCTCCCCTTCTGTCCTCATGGGGCCGGGGATAAACCCCTGGCTTGATGCTGATGAAGCTGGGCTCCTCGCTTTAGACTCTGAACAGCACAAAACCATGATGTGTCTCAGCTGGAGCCCAGTGACTGGGGCCATGGTGCTCCAAACAGGGCATCCCGCTCACTCTGTAGGGTCTCTGACAGGGGTGCCAGGCCCCTGAATGGACTGAGACGATACAACCGGGTAATCACTGCAAGCCCCTCCCAGGTGGCTCCTTCTCGGCTCTTCCCTGACCTTCCTCATGCTTTCCTGTCTTCCATCCAATTCCCGCCCTGGCCACAGGATGGCGCTCTCTCCCACCAGTACCTACCGTGCACAGAACCACGCCTGCGGGCGCGAGCCGCCACGGACAGCTCCACTAATTTCTATGGCACTTTTCATCCTGAAGTACATTACCCACAGCTTACCTCCACCCTCCCATGTTCTGACCCACGTGCATGCACCCCCACCCCCCGAGGTGCACTCCCTCTCCCACACACACATACAGGGTCTGTTTACACTGCAGTGTAAGCCCCAGGTCAGCAAAACTCGAGTCAGCAGACGCTGAGTCTGTTAACCTAGGCCTGGAGCATCTATGCTCATTTGTAACCCCAGGTTAGGAATCGTTGAACCCGGAGGCTTCGGTGTCTATATTGCATTGTGTGAGCCCGAGTCCAACCACCCATGTCTCGGACTTCCTAGCACCCTCCCCAGATGTGACCCTTTGACCATGGGGCACTGTGGGAAAACTTGACCATCCACCAAACTTGACTGTCCAGAGGACAAAGCAAGTCAGTCCATAGGACTGTGGGACACTTTCGGCCGACTCCCAGAGCATGAGTCCTGTGGGGCTGTGTCTACACTGCAAAGCAACCGGGCTTGAACCCTGGGTCCTGGTTTGACTCAGACACTTGATCCCTGTGGGGTCCTGGGACCCTGGAGTGAGCGATTAGTGTGTAGACAGAAGGGTGTTAGGTTTGAGCCTGAGTTCGAACCCTGGCCTTACCCTGCAGTGCAGACATAGCCACAGGGGAATCTGTGCTCACCAGGGCCCATCTCGGGGAGGATGCAGTAGCTCCTCAGCAGGGCACAGCAATGCTCCACAGCCCTTAGGGGAACGGGTCTGACCGGAGCTGCCGGAGGATGTAGGGCAGCAGCCTGCCATTCCCAGGCGAGATCAGGCCAGCTGTGCAGGTGGCTGCTCTATACAGGGGTGTGGGGAGGAGAGGCGGCCGTTCTACACATGGTGGGAGAAGCCTCAGGGAAGAGCCAGACGGCCATTCTACGCATGGTGGGGGGAAGCCCCAGGGAAGAGCCAGGCGGCCGATCTGCACCGGGTGGGGGGAAGCCTCGGGGAAGAGCCAGGCGGCCGATCTGCACCGGGTGGGGGGAAGCCTCGGGGAAGAGCCAACTCCAGCTGGATTTCCCTGCAGGGATTCTGCTAGCTCCAATGCCCCTGGGGCTCTCTGGAGCAGAGGGGGGCAGAGGCGGATTAAGATTTATTGGGGCCCTGGGCAGTGCAGGAGTCATTTGTAAATAATTCACTGGCAGAGGCAGGTGTGTTGCTGGTGGAAGGTGACAGGCTGGCAGCGGGGGGGAGAGGCAGCCGTCCCCGGCAGGGATCCCTGCAGGAGCCCCGCTTCTCTGCCAGCCGTTCGGAGGCACTCCCGGCCCAGGCCTCAGCATTCCTGAAGAAAGGCTCTTCCTCTGGGCTGAGGGCGGGTTTGGACTTCGAGAGGTGGGAGCTCGACTGAGACCCACCAAACTCATGGCAGCCGGGCATGGAGGGAGAGAACTGCCCACCAGCGCTCCCCGGGGCGTGGCCGGTTAGCTGGGGCACAGGGTCCTGTCAAGCCTGTGAACCCCCCTTCCCCGGTTCTGAGGCCAGCTCAGGTCAGCGACTCAGGCTCCACTTCCTAGAGCAGAGCAGGCTACGGCCTGGCGAGCTGCCTGCTGCAGGGAGAGAAAGCTCTGTCCTCTCTGCTGCAGAGTGGAGCTGATCCCAACCCCAGGCCCTCCTCTCCCTCCTGCCTTTGGCTGCTTGCAGGCCCTGCCGGGCCCTAGCGAGGCCGAGGCAACCTGCAGCAGGCAGCAGGGGCACCGTTTGCTCGTGCACACCGTTAGCGGGAGCAGCAGGGAGAGGAGGGTGGCCTGGAAGGCTCCCTGTGCTGGGCCGTCTTGCTGAGGCACTGGATCCAAGCTGACACTTAGATGCTACCCAATTCAGATCAACTCCTGCCCCGTGATGATCTCTGCCTGGCTGGAGGGAGCGCGACTCATGCGATCCCATCCTGCTCTGAGTCACACACCACCTGCCCGGCTCCCACGATGGGGTCTGTGTGTCTCTCCCCACAGCGCTGGTGCTCTCCGCAGGCATGCTGAATGCTGGGAAGGGAGCAAACTGCAGGGTGGTGACATGCTGGGAGGTGGGTGATACCCCGAGGGGCCCTGCAGCCACGGCAGGCTGGCATTCAATTCACACGCTGACAATTGCATTGGCACTTGCCAGGAGACCAAGAGCTGCACCTAATTTGCACCGGAGGGAGACTATGTGGAGCCCTCAGCATGCTGTGCTCAATCTCAGATGCAGCTGGCCACTTGGCCCAGGCCAGCTAACACTGTAGGCACAAGACACTGGGTGCCACCGTTCTGCCAAGGGGCTCTCAGCGTGAGACAGCTCAGAGCATGAGCGCCAGGGTCCGGTCTGCACCCGCCCTCCCAGTGCCAAGGCTCAAAGCTCAGGGGTGAAGCTGCTCCGGGGGGGCCAGCGTGCAGAGGGGCCGGCGTGACGGTGGGGAGGAAGCACAGAGCATGGGGGAGGGACCAGGAGCATAGAGGACAGCAGGGTGACGGGCACAGAGAGCAGAGCCCAGCCAGGTTCACAGCATTAGCACCGCAGCGTAAGGGCTTGTGATGGAGCTGGCCAGGGCCTGGTCCCAGTTGCCCCCGTCCTAATGCCACATGGCCCTTGGTGTGGGCATCTGCGTCCCGCCAGGGCCCAGTGCTGGGGCTCACGGTGCTGCCCAGGCAGGCTGGGGGGCGAGGGGTGGCCCTCCCGGCCCTGCACAGTGCCCGAGTCAGGCATCACCCACCTGCGTGCGGGTCTCCCTGCAGGCAGAGGGCAGGCTGGATGGAAAGCACAGCCCCCAGCCCCCCAGACACAAGGTCTAGGGAAGCACCAGGCCCCTCAAGTGTGGCCCCCCCGCCCACTCCCAGGCTGGTCCAGCTCCGGCCAGCCACTCCCAGAAGAGGATAGCGAAGGCAGCCTCCATCCAGCCCGGCCCTAACGAGCCGTGGGGCTGGTGTCGGATCTTCCCCACCTCCTGAGTGGGAGCTGACCCCGGGCCTGCTAGGACTGCTGTTGCCATGGCAGCCCAGATGGCTCCAGCAGAAGGGGAATAAGTGCCCGCTTTGAATAAGCCAGCAGCTGGTTTCCGACACAGCCCATTCAGCAGCCTGCAGATGGGCTGATTATTCCGAGCTTTTCAGTGGTTTCCCTTTATTCACTTGGACGTTAATGGTTCAGGATTGTCAAGCCGCGGCCCAGCCCCCCTCACCCCAGAGCACCCAGCCTGTGAGCGCTCAGTGCAGGGCACCTCCCCGTGCTTGGCACACGCCTGCCCCGTGTCGGGGGGCTCAGCAAGAGGCGCAGGCACGGGGGGAGGGACATTGCACAAGGAGCAGGAGGAGTGAAGGTGACTTGGCTGCATTTTCAGCATTAAAATTTAATTGGAGCTGCAGCAGATTCCTGGGCCATATGCAGCACGAGCAGGGCTGCTTGGACGGCCGGGGGTGGGGTGGGGGGGGACTGCTGTCGAGAAGATGGGGTGGAGTTTGCATGGTAATATCTTACCCAGGGATTCTCTCTCTTTCTCTCGAAAGCTCCAGCACAAAGAGGCTTGTACACCAGCCAACATCTCGCCCAGCCTGGGGTCCCTGCGTCGCGGTTTCTCATGGAAATCAGGTGAGGATGCTCTTATTTTGGTTTTCTCTTTTGTCTGGGTGAAACGGTCCCCTTCCCCTTGGTCACAGCCTTCTGTCGGGGTGTTTCTCCCGTGACTCAGCCTGTCCCCAGATGGCCAGCTTCTCGGCACCGCCAGCACTGGGGTGTGGTGTGTGCACAGAGACATTCCGATAACTAGGTGTTGATAAAACTCGGTGTGGAAACCAGAGGGGGATTTTCCTGCAGCTGTTCCCTAGCAAATGGGGACATACCTTGGAAAGGGGCCAGCGGGGACTGGCCTTCAGCTCGTTGGTTCATCACTAAAAATGTCCATTCGGTGCCCGGCTATTTCCCATCTATCTCTGAGTCATTCCTGGTGGGGAAACGGACACTAGCCTCACTGCAGTGTGAGGAGGCTAAGGGCACACTCTGCCTTCGCTAACTCCTTTGTTAAGTGGAATGATCAGTTGTTCGTTGTCATTGCCTTTTCCTAACCTCATTATCGGCCCTGTCTGCACGGAGTCCCTGCCGAACAATAGCACAGCTAGGCAGGCGCTGGGCGGATGCAGGGCTCCATTTTCAGCGCTGAGCAGCTGAGGGCTCAGATTAACTGATATGCCACTTGTTTGTATTTTCTTTCCAGAAGCATCTTTTTGATCCACATCAAGCATAGGGTTTAAGACAGGTAAATGGAACCTTGCATCATTTCCAATGCTCCCCGAAGGGAATGCAGTAAAAACGCTGGTTTAGTTCTCTGCCTTTAAACCACCATTTTCTCTAAAATATGGGAATTAGGAGCAATGCTGGGGGGAAAGGGACAGGGACACGGAGAGAGCCGAGAAAGTCCAGCCTATCAAGGGGACTTTAGTACATCCATTCCTGTCTGCAAAGAGTTAATCTGACAGATGCTACCACCGAGCATTTTGGGGTGCCATTTTCACATCCATTATTGCTCTGCCACCTTTTGCATTGGAAAATCTAACCCAACCCTGACAATCAAGGCAAGTCTAGAAATAATGGGATATTTAATGCCTAGCAGCTTCTCAAAACCCTAAGGAATGCCCCGATCTGCCTCTCTTAAAAATACATCAAAGGCCATAATCAAACTAGTTACTGAATGCCCAGCTAGTGCTATAGGCAAAGGAAGGCTTGCTTCAGAGCCAGACTCAGCCACTCCTGGAGTGCAGTAACATCCGACCGAATTCAGATTTCACACTCCGCCAGGAATCAAAATGAAGGAATACAAAGTCCTGCTATGGCAGAGTGAGGGGCAATGCCCAGACAGGGGAAGCGCAGAACAGCACTGAATGCCCAGAATGTTGAATCTTAGCAATCATGGTGTGTAAGTAACTCTAACTCTGCCCTGAAGAAAGCCATTCTCTCTCCCCACTCTGCTCTTCTGCTCACCTCCGCTCATCACACACGCTGCTCGCGTGACATGACTCGTGTAGGGTGGGCTCTTGTTCCTTCGTGCATTCTGCTCCTGCCGAGTGCAAAGCTGGGCTTCAGTCCTGGCTTCCTTTTTGTTTATCCCTTGCTTAACCTGAACAATACGGCTGCATATTCACATCTGCCGCATCCCCGCATGCTACGCTAGCTAAAGCTCCCTGCAACCAATGTATACACAAGCCAACAGGCAGCCCAAGACTGCAACCAGAAAGCACAGTTCAGTGGTGCCCAAAACGAACATTTTGTTAACTGCCACCAGCACATTGTCATTTGTTCTCTCCACTCGATTCCCAGGAACACACTCCACTTATGGCCCAACAAAGGGAGTGTGCTAAAGCTCTCAGTTCACTGGCAACAGGGCAATTACCTACCTTTAGAGAACCCAACCTCCATCTTACGGCCCCATGCCGGGAAACCCTGTGCTACATTCTTACTGGCTTCCACTGTGTCTATTCTAGCCGTGCAGGCAACCTTCCTACGGACTCCCGAGGACGGCCCCAGGTCCTATGGACGATCCTCAGTGCATGGTGTTCACCAAATGCATGCATGCCGGGGCTTCCTGAGGAGAGCCATTTTCATACAGACGGCTAATTGTTAGCTGGAATAATAATAACTAGCTGACAGCTGTGTCCCATCAGAGACTGTGCTGCAGTCATCTCTGCCCATTTCCAGAGGGGTTTAGCCAGGGCTCTTGTTGTTATGTTCATATTGATTTTGAACACAAATCATTAGCAAAGTCGGACTCTAATGGCTGCTGTCAGCTGACTGTATTTCAGCTAAATACAAAGGTGGGGCAGGACCCCAGTCACAGGTATCCTGGGGTGAATCCAGAGTAACTCTATTGAAGATGAAGCCTCTCGTGTAACTGAGATCAGAATCCGACCCAAACTCTCTGTAGCTTTACAGAAGATTGCAAGGAGTGCATGAGGCTGGGCGGGTTAGGATATTACGATCTGAAATGGGTAATTGTTTGGTGTGGACTTTCTATGCCTCCTTCATACACACACCGGGGCATAGCTGTGCATGGGCTCCAGGAAACTCAGAGAGGCTCCTTTCTAGCACTGCTGTTGGGAAGAAGCTGCAGGGGGCTTAGGGGTAATTTCCTGGGAGCTAGATTCTGCCCCAAGTGACTAGCACGAGATCCGTTGTCCGCTGCAAGTGAGCTCAGTGCTGGTGGTCAATGGAGGATGTCTATGGCTTTGTCTCCTAGTGACACAAAGAGGAAACGGGTCCTTTTTCAGCATCACTTCGGACACAGTGTAATAAAAGATGCTTCAATGGTTCTTGGCATTCTGCCCCACCTGTCCCCATGTTCACGCCACACAGAGACACACACATTGTGCAAATGTACATACAAGTTAGAGGTGGTCAAAACACCTGATTGCATCAAAAAAGTTTTTTTGTTTTTTTTCTTCCCCCAAAAATCAAATTTTGATCAAAAATGTAATTGAAAAATTGAAATTCAGAACATTTGGACCAACTTTAACAATCTAGTCAGCCCTGAAAACAACACAGGTGCACACACACACATCAGGTGGGGAAGCAGCTAGTTCAGGGGAAATCTAGGCAGTGGACAGCAGCAGCAAATGGAGATACACAACTATCTCGGAATGGTTCCAGACCCACCCTCCCCTTTTCCTGCAGAGAATCAGGTTTTGTACAGATTCCACACCCCAGACTAAGGGCCGGCTCCCTCTTCCAGGGCACAGGATGGTTCCTTTTATTGCTGTCTGTGATAGTGTGAATCACCGCAGCACGTGCCATGCAGGTGTTAGTAGGAGTAGCCCTGTAGGAAGGCATGACCATGAGCACGGGTTCTGGATCATGGCACAAGTAGCCGGGGGACCCAGCCCAATGAGGGGCTGGCTTGTTGACTGAGGAGCTGCTGGTGTCTGGGAATCATCTCTTTTGATTAAGCAGTGTCAGCAAAGTGACTCCTGTGGCACGCAGGGAGCCAGGCTTTTGCTCTTCCTGAACGGAAGACCCAATGCCCTGCCCTTCACCCCCATCAGGCCTGTCCCCCACCCCGGGGCGTGCTATGCAGCCGGACAGCAGGGAGCGCGCAGCATTGCGGCACGCCCAGCACTCCATGGCTCAGAGCTACGGCCCCAATTAGCTCGTGTTCCGCCTTCGTCTTCTCTCTCCTTCGGAATGTAAAGCTGGCTCCTTCCTAAGCCATGAACGGAAGCCAGTCCAGCCAGCGCCGAGTGACCCAGTGAGCCCTGCTCTGACACCGCACACGCCGCTGGCAGACGCCATTTCTAATGAAGAGGATTTGATCAAATGAGACAGCGAGCGACTCTGGAGAAAGCTGGGGGCTTGGCTTCTGCATGCCCGAGCCCTGGAGATGCCCAAGCCAAAGGGGCTCCTTTGGAGGAGACTTGCATGCAGACATGGACGGCGCCACTAGCCACCCCTTTCCTAGTCCAGTAGTGTCTTTGCTGTCATGTTTTCTCCTAGCTTAGGGTGGGGGTGGCCCCAGAGGACTGCAGTCTATCCATCTCTGTATCCCCAGGGACACAGCCAGTGTGGGACCTTTCTGTAGCCAGGAGAGGCTCTGCAGCTTCCTCTGAAAGCACCTTGCCCGGAAGAGGGGCCTATAGCCCCTGTGCCAGCCCAGCCCAGGGACGGGGAGCCTCTGGCACCGTCTCCTCTGAGCCCCCGTTTCCCACAGGGCGGCAGAGCATCGCAGGCAAGACTCTCCTGCTGGGGTGCTTATTAGTGCGGGGCTTCCCTTCGGTGCCACCTGGACCCCAGGAACTGGGGAGTTGGGTGGCCGTGGAAGGTGCCGCATGCTGTTCTCTTTTGCTGTGTTGGTTGCTTTCTTTTGCAGCTGCTAATGACTGACCTGAGGTCTGTTCACACACAGTCCCCTGCGCGGCCGGAGCAGCAAGACAAGATGGGGGGTTATTTTACAGTGTTCTCGTAGCCAGTGGCACCAGGTAGGACACGGGGCAAGCCACGCACAGTGGCACTAGCGGCTGGCACATGGGGTGGCCAGACTCCCAGAGGGCAGCATCAGGCCTAGGCACCGCGTGAGTCCCACTCCAGCCTGGCAAAAGCCTGAGTGGGGAGGAACATTCCCATGGCAGTGAGAAGTGGCCCCTGAGCGACCTGGGGTGCTGGGCAGCCCTTCCCAGGGAGACAGTGCTGAGCCGAAGTGCCTCACAGCGTGAGGGGGTGGAGTTCGAATGACGCCTGCCAGCTTGCCGGCTCTGCTCAGGCGATTCGTCCAGAAGCCCAGGAGGAGAGCCTTCCCTGTCCTTACTTGTTGGATGGGGCTGCGCTTCCCAAACTCCCACTGGCCTGGCTGGAGTTTAACTTGCTCCGCGTCTGTCCTGACAAGCAGCCCCCTATGCCCTTGTCCAGCCCTTTTCCTAGGCCTTGCGACCTGCTCTGAGCAGGACTCAAAGCCTGGACAGGTCTGAGCACAGGCCTGGGGCCAGCAGCCTCTGAGCTCTAATCCTGCCTCTCAGGCTCACGCCCCTCTGCAGCCTTGGCTATCGTCTCTGAGATCTGATTCTGCAGCTCCCAGGGCCTCTGCTTTGATTGGTGTGGAGATGAGGAGTCGTTAGTTAACCCTGGAAAGTTCTCTGAGAGTGGAAAGGGCCAGGTCTCCGCTGCAGAGAGTGCCCTAATGCTGCACTGACCGGGATGAAGGAGCAGGGCACCTGGTGGTATCTAACAGCTTCGTTTGCCTTCTTTGCAGAGACACCAGATGTCTGCCTGAGGGATGCGCCATCTCGCTCCCCAGTGGGATTCCTGAGCCCTGGCGACCCGACGGCAGTGCTATGGCGGTGCCCTGGCAAGGAAGGGGCAGCAGTGAGTCACAGCACCTCAGACTGGCACCACGGGGAGCGGGTTTCGGTTCTTTGTCACAAATCCCCAGGAGCCAGTGTGGCTCCAGAGAGGATCACGCTGACTCGCTGGCCTGTGAGTGTGGCCATGAGGCTGCCTGCTCGGAGCTGCGGGAGCAGCACGCACAGGACACTGCCGAAGGTATTGCTTAGTGACGACATCCGGAAGATTTGAGACTGTAGCAAACGCCACGTGTCAGCCTGTGCGTGTCGACTGCCTGACAGATTGCGGCCCGGCCCATGCCCCCCTTTCACAGGGGTAGACGGCTTGCAGTGGGAGAGGGCTGTGAGACGGAGTGTGGCTAAGGCTAGCTCTGGGTCAGCGGGGCTTTCTTGCCAGGGTCACTTCTCCGAGCCAGTGCAAATCCCGATGCCTCGGCCCTTTCACAGAGTTAGTTCCCTCGGGAGGAGAACAAGAGCTAAGGGCTGGGGAATGTTCTAGATGGTTACAAATGGGGGTGACGCCAAAGCAGTTCATGCTTGTCTGAAACCTCCCCCGGAAAGAGAACTGATTCCTTAGGGCTCCCCCACCCCGCCCTTGGGGCAGTGGGCCAGGAGGGCGCGGCTGGGTTTGTAGTGTCCATCTGCAGATTACCCTCAGGGCTGAGAGGACAGACTGCCACTGGGCTCAGCGCTGGTGCAGGCTACTGCATTCGCCCGATCTGCATGAATGATGGTGCTTAGCCTTTCTGGCTCGCCGGGGTGCTCCCCTCCCCCTGAGTGATATACCGGGGTGCTAGGAGCTGAGGGATCACCTGGCCGTGGTGGTAGCTCTGGAAATACTGAATGGGAAATGGTGGCGGTGGGAGGAGCTTAAGGAACAAGTTCATCCCACTGGCCTTTCGTCACCGGCTCATGCCATGACTTCTCTGCTCCGGTGAATGTTCCTTTTGTGAATGGTGCCGAGCCCAGTAGCAATGGAGCTGGGGTGGGGGCCAGCGAGCCTGCTCTGAGTTCCTTGAGCCCCCGGAGAGGCTTGTGTGGTGTGATCTCCTCGTGTCAGGGCGAGAGCTCGGGGCTCAGAGGGACCCAGGCTGCTCATTGTCTCTATCACCTGCAGGCGACGTTCTGGGGCTTTTCTCTGCCATACCTGTCCTGCGCAGCTGGTGTCAGGCTGTAATAAGGGGAGAGTGCCTCAAGGAGATTGGCTTGCCCCGAGGCCTGTGTGCTGGGCTGTGTGTTTAAAAACCTGTCAGCCTCCAGGAGCAACATGGAGCACGCGGGCGGGAATGCCACCTCTCAGAACTCCCCTGAGCCACCGTCCTCCATCACCATGCTAAGCAAGCGCCGCGTTCCCCTGGTAAACGTAACAACTCCAGCACTTTCCTGCTGCTGGGAGGTGGGTGGGAGCGTGCCCCAGGGAGGTCAGGGAGCAGCTTCTGCAGGCAGGGTGCTGTGGTGGGACTTGCAGGTCGGATTCTTTTAGGAAAATTAGCTGCAGGTGTGTTCCCGTTCAGTGAGGGACTCTCCGAGAAGCCAGCATGGAGGGCCTCGCACCAGGGAGCTTGCATCGGGCGAGTCTAGCTATTTCCCATGTGTGTCAGCACAGTGTGTGAACACTGCAGCGTCTGTAGAGTGGGGGGACGGAATCTCCTGGCTGTATCTACCTACTCCTGACGAGAGAGGAGCCGAGGGAGCCAGGTGGGGGCATAGAGTGCCCCGTTTGGTTCCAGGGGGTTATTTCCTTGTTTCCTTTCCCCCTCACTTCCCATCCCTGAGACATTCCCTAGTCCATGTGACAGATGGAGCCTGCCTTAGCTAGGAACCTTCTGCTTCTCCTGCTTTACAGCTGCAGTTAGTCTCTTCTGGTTGTTCACTGTGGTTCTGTGCTGCTCCATGGGCATGCTGGGGAGAGCCCCCAAGCCAAGCATCCTCAATACGCCCAGCCTGCCGGGTTCATGGTCAGGCCGTGGGGGAGAGCCAGAAGACAGATCTTCACTGTTCTTTGGAATTCCATTTGTTTCCCTACTGGGCCCCTGCTCGCGAGACAGCAGCTACTCAGAGCGGGACAGAAATAGCTTTGTCTCTCCAACAGCTGATGCGCTGCCAGCTCATGGCCTTTGCCCCAGCCACCAGCTTAGTGCAATTGCACAGCATTCTCCTAACCCTGTTACCCATTTCCTTCCTCTGCTTCTTCTGGCACACTCCTGCCCCGTAGATCGGACGCATTTAGCTCTGATGGGCTGGCAGCTCCTTGGCTCGGTCACTACGGGCCCGTCTCCACCGCCTGTGGCAGCGATCAACAGGCTTGGGCTGGTGGAGCTGGGGCTGCCGTGTGGCTCGGCCTGGGGCTCGGGCTCTGAAGGCCAGGAAGCCGGGCGGGCTTTGGAACCCGAGCTCCAGCCTGGGACGCCACACCAAAGCCCTGGCTGGGCAGCGTGAGCCCTGCAAACCCGGGCTGGAGGCTCGCTGCTGCGGGCAGTGCAGACAGACCCCAAGAGCCTGACTCTCACCTGCCCTGGAGCTGTGGGCAGGATTCCCTCCTAGCTGGTGTGAGTGAGGGGAGCGCGCTGGCTTGGTAGCTGTGGAGATGCTTCTGCACAGGGGTGCATGGCAGCAGGAGGGGCCGAGCGCTCTCCTAGGCCAGGACGGTGCTAGGGGCTGCATTTGCAAAGTGCTTTATTCTCCAGTTCGGTTACTTAGGGTCACACAGGCCAGTTCTAGCCTCAGAATAATGAGCCACTAACATTCCAAATCCCAGCCCGATAGCCCAAAGGCGTCTCCTGCCGCTAGATACCAGGAGCTGCTCCTGGCCTATGACAGCAGCATGGGCTAAACTCCAAGGAGGTGCATCCCCCACCAGCAAGTGGGACTAACTGGTGCGTTGTGCATGTATATTACCGTGCTAAGTTCTTAACGTACTAACCCAGGAAGATCTCCCTGCCCTCACAGACTCTGCCCCCCAGCCAGGCCTGCTAATGCCGCTGGAATATGGAGTAAGTTACTTGCGAACGAACTAACCCACTAACTGGCTGTAATGCATGCACTACTAACCCGGCTTGTTTCACCTCCTACTAACCGGGGACAGCAACATTGCCTTTAAAGGGGAACGGAAAAGCTTGCGTAAGTATGTCTGCAAAGAAGCCAGTCAAGTTGCCGCCCCAGGAACAGAATCTACGTGCAGTGTCAAACATTACAAACACAGCGAGGGAATCGGTGGGGAGCTGCTCCTCCATGTACCTGACAGGGCCTGAGTGCACGATTCTGTCTTTCCCCAGCAACATGGGGTAGCGCTCCAGGAACACCAGAGAGCCAGACTCTCTGCTTTGCTGTCGGTGCTGGAACTCCCACAACACCTGCAGAGGAAAGACAGACACTGCTTCGCCGGTCTTGGCAGGTCACTAGAGGAAGGACTGATTTTCCAGGGGTGTTTCTGTCTGTAACGCTGAAGTCTGCATGTGGATTCTGCTGCTGACTAGGGATCCTAGACTGGGTTTATTGACAAAAGCTTTTCAGTTCCTTTTTAAGTCACTAGATCTCTCTCTCCTGTGACTAACAAATTTCCAAACTGAATTAAACAAACTAACCTTTGCTGCTTTTCTCTCCATTTCTCTTTCCTAGTTCTGTTCCTGAACTAAGATGCCCTCTCTGGTTATGACATGTGGCTCTTTATTAACTGCTTGTACTAATCTCTTCTTAGTTGGTTCTATATGCTACTAACACACACTCTTTGGCTCCTTAACTTTCTGCTGCTCTTCACCATGACAAATGAATGAAGAGGTGTTCCCCCACCCCTCCGACAGACCCCTGTCCATGCGACCCTGCTACGTTATGCGGCTGTCCTTCTTTTCAGAGCAGCTGAACATCTTGAACTCCCATTAAGTGCAATGAGAAAGGAAGTTGCTCAGGAGTTTTGAAAATTAGGCCACTGGTTTTCAATCAACTTTATGAGGCCAAGAGAAAACAATGCTATTCACAGGCTTTATAAAACGGTTTGGAGTGGCATGTTTCACATACTGGCCAGTCACTTTGTAATTTGTATTTGCCAGAAGGTCCAGTGAAGCTAATTTGCAGAGAGACCCTGTTAAAAAGCAATTAAGAAACTGCAGTCCCCACCCGTACCCCAAACTCTTGAATTGCTTGGAACGCTGCCTGGTTCATCTGTCATTGGGAATGGCCTCCACATCAGCCTTAGTGCCTCTGTTACTCCTGAGCTTTGGGACGGACATGGGGTGCTCTCAGCTTGTGCCGGGCCAGGACTCAGTTTCTTTGGATCTCCACTGGTTTCCTTTTGGCACTGATGCATGTGGAAAGCAGTTGCCAACCTCAAGCGCCTAACTGCCAGGAGCCGAGGGGCTGAACCTCTCTGGTCGATTGGCACTTGTTGTACTTACTCCTGGTCCCTAACCGAGAGCATGGGAGGTGACGGGCAGGGAGAGGAACAGGCCATGTTGTCTAGAGGGAAATCTGCCGTCGAGGCGTTTAACGTATTTCATGATGCACTAACATTGGGCCTAGTTGTGAGGTCTCGTTCAGCTTTCACTCCACCTGCATGGGCTGCATTCCCTTTGCCTTCTCTGGGAGTTTGCCAAAGTACAGGCGACAGGGTTTGGCCCATCCACTGTGCCTTTGGCATGCAAACCAGGAATATCCGCTAGCTCACTAGCATCCCCTCGGGGGGGCCTGCAGTGATTAACAGGACTAACCTAACCCCTGCATGGACGGAGAGCAATGCTGGTTGCTGTCCTTTTAACTGCACTTAAATACTGAAGGCAAAGGCCCGATTCCTAAATCAATCAGTGATAATAGCTGGAGTGGGAACTTGACGCCCTTAACCACCCCAAAGGCTATGCATGAAGCCTGCAGCACAGGGTACCTGGCCAGGCAGTGGGTCCCTCCTGCACTGCTCCGGGGGGAGGAAGGTGCCAAACCAACAAAATGTGGCTGCTAACGGGCTGAGGAGACGTGGGTAGCAGGAGCGGCAGGGGGCTGTGAACCAGAACATTGCTGCTCAGAGCTGGGGCGGGGGTGATAATGTAACATGTGTGTGTGTGGCTGGCATCATCGTGAGATGTTCCACGGAAAGTCGTGCATGGGCGGGGGAGCAAAGGGAGGTGCCCCGGTGAGGTTCAGCTGGGGAGATTGCAGTGGCTCCAGGGCAGTGTGGAGAGCTCCCCAGCTAGGGAGCAGAGCCAGTGGGCAGAGGTCAGAGAGCTCAGGGGGAAGATGGCAGGAGTGAGAGGAGGGCGCAGTGAGAACAGGGAGGGGGCGCAGGCAGAGAGGAGAGCAGCACCAGTCCAGGGGCAGAGCGGGACCAGATGCAGCGTGGTACTGGCTTACCGAGCACCTGTCCCCATTCCCCAGCTGTTAGCTCCGCTGACAGGGCGGGGTGAGTTTGTCCCTTCTGTGCATCTCAGCGTGGCCGAGGGCTACACACGAGATCCTCTCCTGGAACTGCCTCCACTCGGGAGCAGCCTGGCTTTGACACTCAGGCAAGCAGAACTCACGGGAGGAGAGTGTCCGCCCGGACAGACAGACAGACAGACAGGTGCACTCTGCAGCCAGGAGCATCGCTTGCTCTCCAGGTGTGGGTGCTCTCCAAGAGCAACTCTGCCCAAGTGCTTTATGGATCTGGCCTGTAAGTGATTGGAGCCTCTCTTGCTCGTGAGACGCTCCGGGGCTCACTCCCCTTTCGCTGCTGTCTAACTGCTAACAGCTGTTCTGCTTTGCCTTGAGACGTGTAGCTGGAGAAGGACCCACAGCGTGACTCGGTCTTTATGCCAGTTTATTGCCTGTTTCTGTAGCAGACCCCCCCACACCTTTAACCCCTATGTGTTTCTGTACTAACCACCGTGACCTGTTCCTTTCAGGCTGATATTAACGACTTGCTGGGGATCTCGCCACTAACCTAACTGCCTCCTCTCGATTATCTCTCCGGGTCCGTGTGTGGCAGTGATGTGGCTGGTGTATTTTTACCTAACATACTAACTAGTCAGGAGGCTGCCCGACCCTGACTGCTCCCTGCTTTATTAACATACTAAAACCTCTCTCAGGGCTGGGCTCAGAATGGGTTTGGGGGTCCATTGTTCCATGTGCTTCCTTGGAGAGTGGGGTTGTGATGCACCCCCAAATCGAGGTGCGAGCACGACTTGCCCTTTCAGGGTACGGCAAGGGGTAGAGTATCTGGCTGCCTTGGATCAGCATGAACAGTGATGCAGGTTTGCCCAGCTGGGATGGGGCCCTCCAGGAGAAGGAGGGCATGCAGGCTCAGCCTGGGCACAGCGAGGCTGGCTCAGATCACGGGGAACCCGAGCTAGGTTAAATCGGGGTGATCTGGCACAAGGCTTGGCAGAGAAAGCGAAACCTTCCTATTTTGCAGGTGAGCGAGAATCTGCCCAGAATAATGTAGCAACCGGGGAACCAGCATTTCAGCCTCGGTGGTGTTCAAAGCGTGCCTGTGCCCCAGCCCGGGAGCTGCGGCCGAGACACTGTCTGGAAGGGCTGGGAGAGCCTGGGCTTGACCACTGGCCAGCCCCTCACTGTTGTGTTAAGGTGTCTATCACTGCTTTCAGTGACCTGAGACTCCCCCGCTGCTCATGACCTAACCAGTCCGCCAGGCAGCAGGTGCTAAAAGGCTGGATTTGCTCATCCCAGGAGATGAGTGGAACACGTGAGCCCCAAAGGCCAAACCTATGTCTGTGCCAACCTCTGCGGGACTCGGCATTTGGAAGCTTCCCTGACTTTCTCTGGGTCCCCTGCTCTTCTGGTCTGTTGGTTTGCACGGGCTGGAACCCTGGGGCCTGAGGGGTAGGAGCCGCTGGGAAGACTGCAGTCTCCACAGGAGAAGTATGCTCCCATCTGCACGGCGAGGTCCTCGGCTGCCAAGGGCAGCGATGCAGGGCGGGGACAGGGAGCACATGGAGAGGTTCTTACAGAATGGGCGGCTTTGCTTGGCTGGCTCTGTTGCTCTGCTCCTTGTCACTGCGCACGTTCCCTGCTTGGCGCCCGGGTGCCCTTTGGGTTCAGGTGGCTTCCCATCTCTGGCTGGGCAGGGGCAGAGATTTGCCCCCCGCCTGTGCAAGTGCAGTGACTCCAGGGATCCAGCGTGGCAAGGGAACATGGGGGTCACCTGCAGCCGCCCGCTCCAGACCCAGCTCCTGTCCTGCGTTGTGCTGCTTCTCGGCCCCCAGGCAGGCAGCGATCCCCCCTGAGCGGGTCACAAGGCTGGGCTCCCCATTTCCCTCCAGGGGCTGTAGGGCTCTATGCCTGCTGGGCTCGACATGGATTTCCAGGGAGACCGGAGAGCTGGGGGATGTTGCACGGCAGCGTCACGTTGAGGACAAGGGCGTGACCGGCCTCTGGCACGATGCTGGGCAGCACATGGAGGGAGCCGAGGGGAGAGCTGGGGCTGGTGTATGAGGAGAAGTGAAAACCTGCAGCTAAGGGGGGATGGCAGGAGCCCCCAGGAGTTGGCCCTGTGAGCGGGGAGGGAGGGAGGGGATGAATGAGGGGGCCCAGGGGAGCATGTAGGAACCTGGAGATGAGGGACAGGAGAGCTGGGGCAGGCAGCAGCGCCGCCCGGGGCAGACCTTCCTCAGGACAGTGGCTAGCTGGCCTAATAGCACTTCCAGCTCTAACATCGGGGAGCAGGGATCTCCCCGCGTGCCGAGGCTGGCCAGGTTTTAGATCCAGGGCAGGGTCACCCCAGCAAGCAACGGCAAACCCCCAAGAGTCCCCTCCTCCTGTTCTCTGGGCCTCACCCCGGCGGATTAGGCACGGCGCTCTCCCTGCGTCGGTGGCCAGCGCTGGGCTCAGCGGGACAGCTGCTGTGCACACCTCACTGCTGCCGGGGGCACTTGGGCCAGGTAACGCTGGCTGCTGAGGGAGGCAGGAACCAGCCTAGAAGGGCCATTTGTCTGCTTGTCTGCGGCAAGTCCTGTGTTCCTGGGTACAGGAGAGTCAGAGCAGGTGACAGCCCCCAGGACTGCTCCTCTCCCCTGCCCCGCAGTCGCTGTGCGCAGGCCCAGAGGGGCAGTCTGAGAGCCAGAGGCCCCAGGGATGGGGGGATGGATGGTGACGAGACACTGTCTGGAAGGGCTGGCCCGGCAGCCCCCGTTTCCAGGGGTGAGCAGTGTCTGATGTTCCCTGCGGGGAGCGAGACCGGGAGACGACAGAGGGAGTTTGCAGACGAGTCTCAGGCTGCTCGTGCCCCAGCTTGTCACTTTCAGGTTTCACAAACCCTGCTGCCAGCACCCCCAGGGGCTGCCCCACAGTCTCCAGGGGCCGCGGGGGGGGGGGAATCCCTGCCATCCCACAGCCTTGCTGTTCTCAGGTTTCAGCTCCTGGGTAGAATGGGGCCCTCTAGGGAGGGATGCTCCTAGTCCCTCTAGAGCCAGAGAGCTCTGGCCATGGCCAGGTGAATAGGCGTGTGAGGGGAGACAGACAGACAGATGGACAGACCAGTGAGACAGCAGTCTAAATCTTGGGGAGGATGCTGCAGGCCCAGCACTGCCTCGACTGGGCAGCCTGGAGACGGCTCCCTTCCTTGCAGCTGCACTAAGCCCAGGGCCCAGAGCCGCTCACTGCTCCTCGCAGAAAGGGGAGACGGAAGGGGCCAGTTTGGTCACGTCTCCCTCTGTCCTGATTGTTCCCTATTGCACATTACAGCCTGCTGCTGGCTTTTCAGTGATCCCGGCGATGGCACACCCAGCCCTTGCCTTGGGAGACGGTTCCATAGCCTCTCAGACCAGGCCATTGGGCCATTTCTCCAGGCTCTGCGTGTGTCTCTCTGATGGTGCCGAGTGTGTGTGTGTGTGTGTGGTGTGTGTGTCTCTGATGGCTCTGTGTGCATGTGCGTGTCTGTGTGTGCAATGGCTCTGTGTGTGTATCTCTGATAGCTCTGTGTGTGTGTGTGTGTGTGTAATGGCTCTGTGTGTGTGTGTGCACAATGGCTCTGTGTGTGTGTGTGTGTATCTCTGATGGCTGTGTGCGCGTGTGTGTGCAATGGCTCTGTGCGTGTACGTGCAATGGCTCTGTGTGTGTGTATCTCTGATGGCTCTGTGTGTGTGTGTGCAATGGCTCTGTGTGCGTGTGTGTATCTCTGATTCATAGATTCATAGATATTTAGGCCAGAAGGGACCATTATGATCATCTAGTCTGACCTCCTGCACAATGCAGGCCACAGAATTTCACCCACCACTCCTAAAAAAGACCTCACACCTATATCTGTGCTATTGAAGTCCTCAAATTGTAGTTTGAAGACCTCAAGGAGCAGAGAATCCTCCAGCAAGTGACCCGTGCCCCATGCTGCAGAGGAAGGCGAAAAACCTCCAGGGCCTTCCAATCTGCCCTGATGGCTGTGTGTGCGTGTGTGTGCAATGGCTCTGTGCGTGTGTGTTGCTCCCACGCCGATAGTGACTGTTACTCTGGTGTCTGGTTCGTAGGGTCCTGGTGCGGAGGGCGGCCGAGCTAGCTGGACCATGCTGCCTGCACAGGGCTCCGTTGCAATCAGCGGGGGCTGCCCAAGAGACAGGTTCCCATGCAGGCTGCCCCTGGGGAGAGGCGTTAGTGAGGCTCAGGAAGGGGTCAGAGCTAAGCTACCTGCATGCGATGGTGGGGCTGGACGGGGGCTGCGTTCCTGCCTTAGGTCTGCTGTAGTTCGAGGCCAGGCTGGTGTTTGACCGGGCGGTGGCGGTTGCTGGACGGGGGCTCCCTGGAGGGGATGGTTTCCAGAGCACATGGACTAACAGCCTGGCCAGCACCTTGCAGAGGAACCAGTAACACGAGCACCACGGGCAGCCTCCAGAGCCGCATGCTCCTCTCACTGCTCAGCGGGGGCAGCTGCCCGGCTTTGCTGGCCCTGGCCGCAGCCTGTCCCCTGTGCTTTTCCCTGCTGGAGCAGACAGGGTGTTGTAGTGGGCAAGAGGCTCTGCAAAAGGGCTGGGGGTGGGAACTCCTTGCCTCTCACCCCCGCTTTGCCAGGTGGCCTTGAGTGAGCTGCCCCATGGGATGGGATAATGATGCATGAATGAGTTCGGGCCGCCTGAGCTCCCCTCTGATAGCCCCTTACTCCAGGAGGTCAGTGGACGGAGGCTGGAGGAGGGGGCAGAGGCTGGCTTTCCGAGGGCTGGTTGGTTATTGTTCACTCCCCCCATCCCTCCCAGCGGGATCAGAAACTCATGCATCCCAACAGCTGCCCCGCCCCAGAAAGTGACAGGCCTTCCAGCAGGACGTCCGGAAGGACCCGAAAACTCATCGGCCCCAGCTGCTAGCTACACATCCAGGTATCTGCACTCCTGGCTCACAGGGGTGCCGAGCGCCCGCAGCTCTGGCTGGCTCCCACCGGCGTCAGGGTGCTCAGGCCCCAGCTGGGCCTCATCCTGCAGCTGCGGCTTGTGCAGTGTCTCCCTCTAGCGGCTGGTGCTCGAGAAGGATAAAAGCCGCTCACCGCTAAGCTTGTTCCTTCTGCCCAGGCGGTAGTGGCCTGGGATTTTTGAGCAGAAGGCCTTAGGTCCAGTCACCGCTGCCAGCCCATGTTGGGGCAGTTGTTACACAGCCAAAGGTCCAAGCCAGGAGCAGCACCAGGGGCTCGTGGCCCCTTGGTTTGTTTCTGCCCATGTATTGTACAGTGGCACCTTTATAGGGCACTGGGCCGCTCGGGACAGGCCTTTGCTTTATGGTCTCATGACCTAATCGCTGCGGTTTTGCCACAAGCCTCGGACCTTCCATCCTCTGCCCTAGGTCCTTGTGTCTCTGTGCAGAGCCACCCGTAGGTGGGTGTGGGCCGGTTCTGGCCCTGGTTCTCACTGCGCATTGGAGGGCTCCTTTCTCTTGCACAGCAGAAACAAAACTCCCATTGCAGAAGCATCTCATAAGCAAGGGGTGCATTTGACAAGTGGGGAACAACCCAGGGCCTGACCCTCTCCCCTTTACTCTCTGAGTCGGGCTCACTCACAGGGTAGGGTCAGCCAGGAAGCAGAGTGAGGCCCATAGCATTCCAAACGGAAGGGCTCTAGGGGAAAAATTAAGATAATAAAAAACCCCAAAGCAAAGAGAAACCTGCTGCTAGCAGAACCAGATTGTTCTCCTCCTCCGGATACCCACTCCCCTTCAGGGTCTGCCATGGGCCGCTGCTCGTGTGGGGAATGGAGACCGCCCCCGTGGAAATGACTGCCTTTGCTGACGGCGTGCTCACCTGAACAGTTCAGATACAATTGTTCTTATTCACTGGTCAGGAACCTGTTTCAGAAGAGCTTTTGTACCACACAAAGGTCTACGAGCAGCAGCGATGCAAAGGGAGTTGTGGGGAAATGAGATGCAAAGCTGCCTTATTTAAATGCTAGACAATCCCTGGCACACATGCCTGCAGAGCTGCGAGGACCAGAGGCTGGACTAGGCTTCCTAGAAGCAAACGTGGGGGAAAGAGTCTGGGGCTGCGGTCCCCGGAGGAAAAGAATCAAGTGGATCCCACTGCCACTAATTTTTCCAAGTAACAGGAAAAAGCCTTTGATGGGCTGGGTGACCTGGAGCCAGTAGAATAATGCCCGACCCAAACCTGGCCTGAACCCAAGGTGAGCTTTAACTGGAACTGGGTATAAGAATTTGGTTCCCTATATTCTCCCTTCTGCGTCTTCTGTACTCTGGGCAGGACTGGATCTGAAATGGCTGGGGCTCTGGAATGGCAGGCAGGCAGGCTGGCTTCATAAGATCGCCAGCTCAGGTCTGCATGGGGTATGGACAGCTCAGGTCAGGTCCCCAGAAGCACCCAAGCCCTGAAGTATTTCTACAGCCTCAGCCCTGGGAGATTTGCCCCTCGCTGTGCATCTCACTTTCATGGAGCGTTAGCTCTGTATAATAGTAATGCAGTGGGTGACGAGCCCTGGCACCCTGCAGCCCAGTCAGTTAGAGCATCCCCCAGCAGCCCAGCACCAAGGAGAATTAACAGCCTGGCCAGTTAGCACGGCCCCAAAGGCCAGTGCATCCAGCCCAAGGCCCTTCCCGCAGCCCTGTCAGACTGATGCCTGGGGGGGGGGGGGCGCGAGAGGGGTTGGGGAGAGAACATCACACAGCTGGGACCGGCCTTTGTGCGGCTCTGGAGAAGCAGGCTCTTGGCCCCACGGGTGTTGCCCGTGGAGAAAACCAGCGCCAGCAGGCATGCCGCGGATCTGTGAACAGCCCTGGCTGTACGTGTGCCTGGGGCTCCCGATGGACGGTGACCACTGGCTCAAGCCTGTAACGTCTGCTCTAAACATGTCAACTCTGCAAATGCCTCTGCAGCCCCGTGTCTTTGTGTGGTGCCACGGTGGGTGCTCCCTGCCCCCTTTCCCTCCCAGCAGGAAGGGGCAGAGCAAAGGAAGCTGCTGCTGCAGCCAGGCCGGGGTTTGCGGTGCGTCAGCCCAAGAGCTGTGCAGGTGCTGGGCCCGGGAACCTGGACAGTCCGGCTACCAGAAAGCCCCGGGAGGCGACTGCAGCTGAAGAGATCGTTGCGTGTGGCCCAGCAATGACTCTCTTACTGAAGCTGCAGCGGGAGCCAAGGGCAGAGAACCTGAGGCCCTGCTGGGCGGTTTGAATCTGCAGCCCACCCCGCCAGCCCTGCTACGCCTACCCCTAGGTGTTAACATCAGGACCAAGAAAACAAGCTGGAGATGGACATGCCCCAGGCCCAGAGCTCTCACGTTCTGACAGCCTGCACTCCAGTGAGGTCAAGGCAGGATTGGGCTGAGGGAGCAACAGGCCAGATTGGGCCTGACTAGCCCCCCAGGGCCCGGGACCTGCCCAGAACCGGTAACAGTGAGCAGAGGGTGCAGACAGCAGCAGGACCGGGCAGGCCAGTGTCTCAGACATGGCTGAGCTATGGCCGGTGCAGCATGCGGGACGCTGGCAGGGATGAGTGTGTGACAGCCAAGGGCAGTCAGCACCTGCTGGGGGCTGACTCCAGCTCCCGGGGTGCCCAGCGCGCAGCCCCCAGAGCAGTGAAATGCACCCAGAGGCCAATGCCGCGGAGGAGACCAGGGCAATCTATATCCTCTAAGGGACCATTTCCGCCTCCGGCAGCCGGACGGGCAGCGTGGAGCCACTGTGAATGTGGAGCACCCACCGGGGCAGGCTAGCCTGGCGTCCCCGTCCCCCCCGCACACCGACAGGGGGGACATAGCCCCAGCATGGATGGCACCTGCTCTGCTAGTCACCATCACACTTTGGGGAAGTGGTCTGTCTGTGACAGCCAGGCCTGGGCTGGGGGTGGGAATGGGAATGGGCAGGGTGGGGATGGTGGGAAGCTATTAGGAAGTGGGGAGAAGAGGGGCCAGAGCCAGGGAAGGTCATCGAATCATAGAAGATCAGGGTTGGAAGAGACCTCAGGAGGTCATCTAGTCCAACCCCCTGCTCAAAGCAGGACCACCCCAACTAAATCATCCCAGCCAGGGCTTTGTCAAGCCTGACCTTAAAAACCTCTAAGGAAGGAGATTCTACCACCTCCCTAGGTAACGCATTCCAGTGTTTCACCACCCTCCTTGTGAAATAGTTTTTCCTAATATCCAGCCTAGACCTCCCCCCACTGCAACTTGAGACCATTACTCCTCGTTCTGTCATCTGCTACCATTGAGAACAGTCTAGAGCCATCCTCTTTGGAACCCCCTTTCAGGTAGTTGAAAGCAGCTATCAAATCCCCCTCATTCTTCTCTTCCGCAGACTAAATAATCCCAGCTCCCTCAGCCTTGCCTCATGGGGAGAAGCGTGCAGCAAAGCAAGGGGCACACACGCCAGAGGAGAGCAGCACTGCGGGAGGGGGGCACCAGCACACTGACCCGGGGGGCCTGCGAGGCTCGGCACGGCGGGGGGTGCTGTCTGGTTGAAGCCAGCGCCGGGGACAATGAAAATCAATCTGCTCCTGCTGGCCTGACCCTATGAACACTGCTGATCTGCGACCCCATAGCACTGAGCCCTGGGCCCCCTGGCAGTGGGGGGCGCAGACATGGGGGAGACACACACAGCTACAGAGCTTGCACTCCCAGGAGGGCGGAAGGATTTTGTCCCTGTGGAGCCGCGGGGAGCTGAGCGATGCAGCAATGCCCCTGGTAGGGTGACCAGGTGACCGGTTTTCGTCCAGAACACCCGGTCAAAAAGGGACCCTGGCAGCTCCAGTTAGCACCACTGACCGGGCGGTGCTGCGGGGCTAAGGCAGGCGAGTCCCCACCTGTCCTGGCACCGAGCTGCGCCCCGCAAGCGGCCAGCAGCAGATCCAGCTCCTAGGCGGGGGGGCAAGGGGCTCCACTCCCTGCCCTCGCCCTGAGCATCGGCTCCGCTCTCCTGTTGGCCAAAATCACTGAAAGTGAGTGTGGGTGGAGGAGAGGGAGGGGGAATGTAGAGAGTGGGGGGCGGGGCCTCGGGGAAGGGGCAGGGCAGGGGGCGGGGCCTCATGGAAGGGGCGGGGCTAGGGTGTTCGGTTTTGAGCGATTAGAAAGTTGGCAGCCCTAGCCTCAGGTCACCCAGCCAGGCATCGGCAGAGCTTCGAACAGCCCCAGGCGCCTGTACCTTGGCCACAAGGTACCGCTCTTGGGCCCAGGCCTTGGCGACACACGCTGTGGTCAGCACGCTGATCTCATCGTAAAAACAGAGCTGACGGCGAAGTGACTCCCCCTCTCCGGATCCCCAGGGTCTGTTCTGCCCCGGCTCCAGCTCTCAGACGGGGGCTCCCCTCGCCAGGGGACGTGTGTGTTTTACAGAGCCTGGCACTGGCGGCTCCAAACCACAGCACCAGCAGTAGGGGGCTCTGGCTGCCCGCCTCCTCCAGCAGGCACAGGGAAACTCGTATGTACCCAGACCTGGAGCTGCAACCAGCATGGACTCTGCCCCTATACCCTGGAGCCTGCCCCCATGCCCCAGATGCCTGCCCCTTTGTGCCTGGAGCCTGCCCCCATGTCCCTGGTGCCTGCCCCCATACGCCTGGAGCCTGCCCCCATACCTTGGAGTCTGCCCCCATGTCCTCACTGACTGTCCCTATATGCCTGGAGCCTGCCCCCATGCCCCCGGTGCCTGCCCCTATACGCCTGGAGCCTGCCCCCATGTCCCCGGTGCCTTCCCCATACACCTGGAGCCTGCCCCCGTATGCCTGGAGCCTGCCCCCATGCCCTGGAGCCTGCCCCCATGTCCTCACTGCCTGCCCCTATATGTCTGGCAGCTTGCCCCCATGTCCTTGGTGCCTACCCTCATGCCCCTGGAGCCGGCCCCTGTACACCTGGAGCCTGCCCCCATGTCCCCGGTGCCTGCCCCATATGCCTGGAGCCTGCCCCCATGCCCTGGTGCCATGTGAAGCCAGCAGTATCCATGACTCCAGGATCAGCACGGTACCGGTCATAATACCTCCAGAAAGCCACTCAGAGACGCTCATATTTACAGCTGCGGGTTTGGGCTCTTCTGGGCTCCCCTGGGACAGCGGCTATTCCTGCGGACACTGGCTGCCCGTGGCTGTGATCAGGAAACAGGCACAGAGAGTCTGGCAGGTGAGTCCAGCCTGCCCCAGCACTTGGCACTCCGGGGCCAGACACAGCCAGGCTGCATCCCCGGAACATCCCCCCGGCGCCAGGCCAGGGGTTCGCACAGGCCATGGCCGCACTGCCTCCCGTATGGCTGCAGGTAAGGATATAAAATAGACTGGTTTGAAGCAGGGGGGCGGAAGCTCCCTGCAATCGGGGGGTGCCGGGAGAGGAGGTGGACTGGGGGGAGGCATGAGATGCAGCTGATGGGGTGGGCAGCCGGCTCCAGGCTAGGCAGGAGGATCCCGGAGGTTCCTACTTCCTCCAGGGCCTGTTCCTGCCCCTCTGAGTCCCGCTATAACCCCCTGCCCTGCCCCGCCCCGCTGGGTGTGCACAAGTTTATGTGGTGGGGATAGAGCTCCACAACATTGCCATTGTAGGAACATTACCCCCTGTCCCCCAGGGCCACTGCCCCTGGTTTGAAGCTTGCCCTGTCTATAGAAGCAGGGCAATAAACCCAGAGTCTGCGCGGCTCGCTCTCCTGGCTGCACAGAGAGTGCTGCGCGCCAAGAGTCACTGCAGGGAGACGCCCTGGGCAGGGCCTGCCCTCCACGCTGGCCGCAGCATGAGGATAAGGCCGGAGTCGCAGCAGCAAACACCTAGTGGCCAGCAGGGAGGGTTTGCGGGCCTGGGTGGTATCAGTTAGAAACACAGACAATTGCCTCCGAGAACAGCGAACCTTCAAACAGCAGGGGCTGTGCTGCAGTCGTGTCCCAGGGCTGCAGTCGTGCCTAGGGTGACCAGCTATCCCGATAAAATCGAGACTGTCCCGATTTTTAGTTCTTTGTCCCACGTCCCGACCGATGCACGGCCGCTTTTATTTTTTTTTTTTTTTTGCTTCCCCCATGTGTCCCGATATTTTGTCCGTTTCATCTGGTCACCCTAGTCATGTCCCAGTCCTACAGTCGTGTCGCTGGGCTACAGCCGTGTCTCTGGGTTGTGCTACAGTCGTGTCGCTGGGCTACAGCCGTGTCGCTGGGTTGTGCTACAGTCGTGTCGCTGGGCTACAGCCGTGTTGCTGGGCTGGGCTACAGTCAGATCACTGGGTGACATTCACCCCTGGGCCCAGCATCACACACATCCCACTGCAGCCCTCACAACAGGCTCAAGTGGGGTGTCAGTGGTGCCTAGGCCTGGGCCAGCCCCCAGCCCGGGGTAAACGCCCCCGTTTGCACAGGACCCTGCCTCCAGCCAGGCTGCAGCACGTGTGCTGGGGTTCTCCTGCTGTGATGCTGGGGGAGGCCTGTGAATCACGCGGGGGCCACACTACCAAGCTGCCTCCCACCCCGTCCCCGGCCGGCCGCGTGCCGCTGGGCCTCTGGCAAGGGGGCAGCAGATGGTGCTGTTGCACTAGGAAAGCCCCTGTCCCAGGTGCCCTGCAGGCAGCGGTATCTCCTGTCAGTGCTGACGCTGGAGATGAGCTGGTTAGCGCCGGCTGCCTCTGCCTGGCTCTGGGCAGGCCGGACTGACACAAACCCGAGCTGCTGAGCCTGCTGCAGCCCCGTGCGCACCGCAGGGCAGCTGCTTCTGTGGGAGTCTCCGGCAGGGGCCCTGGGGAAGCCACCGCTGGGAGCCGGAAGACAAGGAAGAAGCAGCGAGGGGAGAGGTCCAGGGAAGCAGCCGCACCGTGGGCTTCCCCCCGGCACGTTGCCTGCCCCCCGGGGGTGGGGGCCGTAGCGACACGTGGCAGGTGCTGGTCGTGGGAATCGCTCACAGTCGCACATTTGGGACAGTTCAGAGCCAGGGCTGACCCTTCCTGCTGGCACTGCCCTGCCCGGGACCAGCCGGCTGGCGGCCTGGCACTCAGGGCATCCTGCTGCCCCAGCCGCGTCCCTGAGCTGACGGGCTGGCTGAGCTTTTGAGAGACAGAGCGCCCCTCAGCGCCTGCAGGGGAAGCGACGGGGGCTGGTCTGCAGTGGGGGTGACCAGAGCGGGGTGCGCTCTCTCTCCAGAGGGCAGGGGAGATACTGGCAGGGAAAACAATTCCGAAGTGGCTGGTGCTGAGATTAGTGCATTAATTCTGTCTCTCTCCAGAGCCAGGTGCTGGCTCTTTTGGGATGCACCCCACTGCAGGCAGGGAGCAGAGAACAGCTCCAAGAAGGGGGCAGGACCAAGGTGGACTTCACTCACACAGAACCAGGCACATGCCCCCTCCTAAGGCCTTGCTGAGCAAATCCCAGCCACTAACCCCAGGCATGCAGCCCCCAGAGATTTAACAACATCACAGCATCATGCCCCCTGGCCTGGCATGACACACTGTCCCAATGTAAAGCAGCTGTGGGGAACTGGGAACGTTGATTCATTCCTGTGACAAAATGTGTGACTCGGTTTTCCCTCTTACCTTGTATTGTTAGCCTCTGCTTGCAAAGGGGGGACGGGATGGGGAGACACGTACCTAGGAGCTGGCAGCCCATGAGCGGAGCTATAGAATCGTGAGATATTCAGAGATGTATAGTATTAACTCTGTAAAAGTTACATGTATCTGTATAGGCTAGGGGTTGTTTTCAACTCCCTGGGGGGTTACAAGATTTTCCTGAAGGAATGAAAGTCCCTGGGGTGAGGGGAAGTGAGGGGAGAGGGGGGGAGGGTAATCAATGCAAATCTTTAGGGTGGTAATCGATCTGGAGAAGCCTTATCCCCCGCCAGGGGAAACAGCATCTCCTGGTTTAACCCAGCTCAAGAGACTGACAAGAAAGGCAACCGGTGCAAACTGACCTAGCGAAGGACGTCACTCTCACCTGATACAGCAACCGGCATGACGCTGTGACCAGGCCCTGTGGACACTGGAACCTGCCAAGGTCTCCCTGGGGAAGAGGGCTGCCTGCCTGGTAAGCTGCTTACCGTTTTTAACATATGTTTTCTCTGTAATGATTTTGTTCTGAATAAACAGTACTTTGCTCTATGACGGTTGGCTGGTCACTGGGGTCAGAGGTGGAGATACCTGAAGAACCGCGAGACATGAATTGTTATTATTTTGGATCCCGAGCAGCACGCTCAGAGAGTGATAGACAGGGTCCCTGCCCCGGGACTCACAATTCAACAGACATGCATGCATGCGAGGGAGAGGGACAGGGCTGCAACAGACATGCAGCAACCAAGCCAGGCTAGGAACCATGAGTCTGCAGAGGGTTTGAGTGTGTGGCTGGTCTGTGCTCCGGGGTCCGCTGGAAGCAATGCCCGTAAGGAGGAGAGGGTGCCGGGGGCGGGCAGGGTCTCATGGGGCAGGTCCAAGGGGGCTGGGGCAGAGCAGAGTGTGTGTCTGGCATGGAGGTGAGGGGGGCTGGGTGTTCAGGCCTGCCCTGGTTCCCTCCCACGTTCCAGGCAGGATCGTGTCGTATGCGTGTAGATCAGGAGCTCCCGCTGCTCTGTTAGCACTGCAGGGCGCCGGGCCTGCCCACGACATGCCCTGTGCTCAACACACCCTAGCCTGGTTTGCTGCAAAGTGATCTGGAAACAGGGCTGGACCCTCCCAGCCCGCAGCAGGGGAGCAGTACTAGTCCCACTGAGCAAGGGAGCAAGGTCAGAGCCAGGAGTGCCGGGTGCACCGGAGATCCTGGGGCCAGGACCCTGCTCAGAGCGGCCCTCTCCTGACCGTGGAGTTTGCCGGGCCCTAAAGGAGCTGACAGTGAAGGAAAGTTACAAAAGACGAGTCAGGTCAGCTGCTTTCGCTGGGCTCTGCCGAGGCTCAGCAGGCCCCGGAGCAGGCAGGCAAGAGGAGGTGCGGAGAGACCAACTGGAGGAGAGTGGGAAGCCTTGTGAATGCACCGGGCTGCAAGTTCAATGCCTAAATTCTCCCGCTGCGTAGAGATGAAAAGGGGCTGAGGAGGGGGCAGCTGCCGGGGCCTAGCGCAGAGCTTCAGATGAAGTCTTGGGGCACCCAGTGGCGCAGGATAGCGTCAACCTGGGTAAACTGGGTTCACCCACTTCTCGTTTGGGAAATAGGGAGTTCACTTTGTTACTTTATCCACCTCTTTTCTCTACCTCTGGGGGTGTCCAACACAAACGCAGCAAGTAGGTGTGTGTGCCTTAGTGAGTGTGAGTGGGGGGAGTGTGCATGTCCGATTGTGCAAGTTGCCACAGGAGACCCCCCTCGCGCAGCACAAGCAGCTCTGGAGCTGGAAGGAAAAGGAATATTGTCAAGTGACACAGCAGAGCGGCCGAAACCAGATGGAACCAGCAAACTTCCCCCTGCCAGGAGGTGGTGCGGGGGGGCACCTGCTGCTTGGTGGTTGTAGTAAGAAGAGGGCCCGAGACATAAGGCCTTGTATTGGAGGCCTGGTATGAGGCCTGAGGCCTGAACTAAAGTCCTGGTCAAAACTTGCTAATATAAAGCAAAGTTAAGTTGTGAGCAAGAGGCAGGCCCTGCTCACGGAATTTGGCAAGAACAGGGTTGATATTGTAAAAACACATATTGCTAAGAGGTGCTAGGCAAAAACACTCACGCAAGCACGTTCCAGAAGGTGGTACCAGGACACCCTGATAAATACATCCCCCCAAAATAACAAAAACATGCTGGCCCATCTTAAGGATCAGGTCAGGATGAGAGCATGATAAATAGAGATGTTTTGATCGAATCTACAGGTACAAGGCAGTGGGTGGCGCCCTGATAGGTCAAGGATGATATGTCACTTGTTTGTATTGCTGTGTAAAGATGTACCTCAGAGCGTGTGTCTTTGTCTGGCTAGTGGAAAGTCCCACCACTGACTGAGCCGGTCCATTGTCACGAGCTCAGTTAGTTGTTAGTGGACCTGTAACCATTGAGCCGGGTCACTAGCACCCTGCTTCGTCAGCAATAAACCTGACCAAGAGCCTTCGCAACGAGCCAAGTCTGTACATTTATTGGGTGGTTCACTCCAAATTCCCATTTTACATCGACGGTGGTGGGCCACAGGGGCTAATGGGGCTTTGGCTGGACTGTGACTCTCCCCTCAGTGCCTGGCTTCACATCAGAGCGTCCCTCCGCGGGGTTTGGGTTGGAATCCCCTGGGACCCAAGCAGAGTTCCACATGGGATTTTCAATGTGTCCTGCCCAGCAGGTGCACAGAGCCCGGGCCGGGCAGCATTCCCTGCAGATGCAGAGATGAGGGAGCTCTGGGCCCGTGGGGAGCTGAGCAGCGCCCCCAGATGATGGGCTGTCCTCATGACTGGGGATTTAGGTCTGACTGGTGCAGACAGGAAGCTCTTCCCTCTGCCTGCCAACATCCCCCCAGTCTGCTTGGGGTTAACTTCAGCGGCTTCTTTTTGGCCACACACTGGTCTCAGCCAGGCAGCGGGTAGGTGCAGCCTGGGAGTGACACAGACCTGGCGCCATCTGCACCGTGCTGGCAGCTAAGCCCCTTTCTCCGGGAGGCTGCACATAAATACTGACTAAGGCAGGGAGAGAACAGAGCCGGGGTGCACAGGGAGTAATCTAGATTCCTGGGTGGTGGCTCTGTCTCCCTCAGTACCTGCTGTAGGGCCAGGTGGCCAGGTGAGCAGAAGGTGGATGCTGTGGTCCTGGCTCTGTGCATGGCACCTGCTTCCTGCATCCCGAGAAGCCATCTCTTGGAGGCAGTTGACCTTTTCGGGGAAGAAGGCTGGACGTTCCTCTTGGTGAGATGCAATGTGGACTGCCAGGCACATGCAGCCTGGGAAGTGGCTCTCCATCTACACAGCTGGAATGGGGCCTGGGTGCAGCTCACCCCCTACCAGGCTGCTTGCGGACAGGATGCATCTGAATTGCAGTGTTTATTTTTACCCAAGTCAGCAGCGTTTTCACATGTCACAGCAAGTTCCTCAAAAACATGTTGACAGAAAACGTGTGTAAGCAAGAGAAATGCTGCTTATTTGCATCAAATTACAAAGTAATTCTGTGAAATTGATACAGGGCATTTATGGTAACATCTGTAAACAGCGCGGCTCCCTGCTCCAGACTGAGAGCAGGCGATGAGGAGGCTTGATGGGACTCACAGATGGAGAGCTCCACCACCTAGGCTGGGGACAGCTCCTGTAGCTCTGAATCTCCTGGAGGACCATTTACTTTGGCAGGGAGTCCCACTGGCTGCAATGGGGACACAGCATTGCCACACTCTGGCCTGGAATCCTGCCTCTAGCATCAGAGGCTTCAGAGGAAGGAGCAAAAAACCACTTATGGGCATTTAATGAAAGGACCTGTCCCCAGGGGAAGTCTCTTTCCAACCCCTCAGCTAGTGCCTGGCCCAGGGTCTGCAGCAGGACGCTGTGGAATCATTGTCACTAGAGCTGGTAGCAACCTGAGAAACGAGTGTCGTGCAAGACTTCAACATTCTGATGGTGCTTTTGTTTTGGTCCCATTTTGGTTTGTTTAATTTGGGGTTTTTTTGCATTTTCTTTTGGGGAGGCAGGATTTTTATCAAAAACATTGACCTGGTTCCTGACTTTTGGTTTTGATAAAACTTTTGGACTTTTTAAAATACAGCACAATGTGTGTTGTGCGAAATGACAGGTTGTGACACTGTCAACAAGTTTTCACGAAAAATTTCTTATTGACGAAAAAACTTTTCTTTAGAAAAATGTCAAGTCGTTGTACTCCTACAATATACAGCTGCCTCCTCATCACTGTGACTGGCGAGGTTCCCACTGTGCAGAGAAGTTCCCAGGCACGAGCTATGTCACGATGGAGCATGTTTGTCAGTCATGTTAGGGTAAAATACATCCCAGGGATGTTAGAATTGTCCCAAACCAAGTGTTATAAACCCAGGAAATTCACAATGTAGGTGACACATAAAAGAAATTCAGACAAACTAAGCTACGGCAGTGAGCAGTGAGGGTGTCCTGATTTACCTGTGCCCTATGGTGCTGCCAAGCAATGCCCAGAGGGATTTCAGTTGTTTCTGGTCACAGACTAGATACAAACTGAGTTTTAAAGACACATTAGAGATTTATTCCCCGCTCCCCACAACTGTCACCCCTTCATCGAGTGAACCTGGCCTGTGTCGGTACGTTCCCCACCATGGGTGCGATGGGAGCACTGTGTGCTCTGACTCTCCAAAGCTCCTAACAGAAGATGTGGTTCTCAGGGTAGTAGAACAAAATCCTGCACAGTGCTGAGCTCCCTCTGCCCTCAGTGACGTCTGCGGGAGCTGAATGCACCCAGCACCTTGGAGGGCCGGCATGGGGATATTCAGTGTGACCCAAACGTCACCGAGCACGGCTCGCCCCTCTCACTGAACTCACCATAGGGCTGAAATAACCCTCCCTGAGCCATGTTTCTCTCCAACCTCAGTGACTTAGGGTCTCTGCTCACTCCCACAGCACACACTCCAGTGACTGAATAGTCTGGAAATGTTAAGAAAGATGAAAAGTATGAAATGAATGCTCTTTCCGGAACGTTCTCCAGGCCTGGGCCCTTTGGGCAGCATTCCCATCGAGGGTTGTTACTGTGACAGACTGGGGAATACGTCTGGGTCACTTGATGGATTCTCTTGGGCTGTGGGCAATAGTATGTGTGACTGGACGCTCCGCCTGGCCCGGACCCTCCATTTGTAGCAGGAACAGACTCTGCCGGGAAGCTGAAACAGTCTTACCCTGGCGGGACAAGGGGGGTGCTACCGCGCAGTCGCGTGGGCCCTGTCGACAGTCCAGCTGCCACAGCGACACAGCGAGAGGCTTCCTACTTAGGGTAGCCAGGTGTCCAGTTTTCAACTGGAAAGCCCGGTCAGAAAGGGGACTGGGCAGCATCCGGTCAGATGCCCTGACCGGACACCAAAAGTCCAGTTACTGTGGGCCCGGGAGGTGCCAGGCCATCAACCTGCGCCAGACCCTGCTCAGCCGGGGCTGCCTCCGACCAGCGGGACTCCACATCAGGCCGCAGCTCCTGTCCCAGCCCCAGAGCAGAGGGAGCCCAGCTGGGGGAGGGAGGCGGAGAGGACTGAGCAATGGGGAAGGGGGAGGAGGGAGCAGGGCAAGGCCTCAGGGGAAGAGGTGGTGGCGGGGGTCAGAGGTGGATCAGGTTTTCAAAAATTAGAAAGTTGGCAATCCTATGAATCCTACTCTGGCAGGAGGGCTTTATCCGCCACTACAGTTAACCCCCCTCTCCAAGAGGCAGAAGAATTCTTCTGTGGACCTTGCTCTGTCTACACACAGCCCTGAGCGATGTAGCGAGGTTGATCTAATATTTAAGTGCAGACCAGGCCTGAACCTTACTTTGCTTCATAGCTCCATCTGTAAAGCAGGGACAACATTCCTCGCCTCTCAGAGGCGATTCGTTAATTAATTATTCATGAGGTGCTTTGAGATCCCTGGATTCAATAAGGCATGAAAGATGAAGAAGCTGGTGGATTAAATACAGCCCTCGCCCCCGGGCCTGCAGCAGTCCAACATGGCAACATCTATAAACACAAGAAGTCAGGAACTGCCAACGTTAAGGTTCTTGTAGTAACATTAACTCACGCACATCCCACCCACTGCATATCAGTTACATTTATCAGGCTAGCCAGCCAGCAGAAGTATTAATATGCAGGCCGCATGGGCCTTTTATTTCCGTGGTGCAGCGCATCGCTCACCCCTTGGGGGCTGCAGCTGTTTGGCTGCCGACGTTTTTACTCAAGGCTGGGTGAGCAGTACACCGGAGCCGGCAACACATTAGGGCAGCAGCTGCAGAAGTCGAGACATAGTGGTCGTCCCCCCCCCCGGCTCTGAGTGCTCCGGCCCCGATCCAGCAATGCACTTAAGTAAAGTGTTTGACTTTAAGCCTGTGGGTCCTTCCAGTCAGTGGTAATAGCTCTTGCAACTGTAGGACCGTAAGTACCTTCCTGCTAAGAGCACAATATCCACCGCCATTGCTGTGGTCTTGGGATGGCTTCCCTTCCACTATATCTACTCCTGAGGAGCATGCTCTCTCTCTGGCACGTCTGTATTAGCTAGTTTGTTTACTTGACTACTAGCTGCATCAAGAGCACTGGATGGTATAACAACATTTACATCAAATACCTGTTGCTAAAACAATCACGAACCAGGGGCCGAAGCAGGACTGTGCCCATGGACCCTAAAGAAGAAAACAGAACCACCCCAACCCCTTCCTGCCCCATCGTCCCACTTCCCCCCCCAGACCCTCATCCCCCATCACTGCTGACACACCTCCGTCCCCCTTCTTCCCCAGAAGCCTGGGGAAACAGGTGAAGGAGGCAGCTGCTATTAGCGACTGGTTGCCCCAACCACAGCCTCAATCAAAACATGTGGGTGGAATTTTCAGTCCCACAGGTAACCCAGTTACTGCCTGCTCCCCAGGAGAGACGGGCGCCCCCAAAACCTGCACAGTGCGGGACTCAGTGGGGACACTGTCACTGAAGCAGGGATGGGTTTTAAATACACTTACAGGGCGTCCCAGGGTTTTACGCCATGGCATTTAGCATCCTGACTAATATCTTGGTAACCCTGGCCTCTTAGGTGACTGCTTATCTCCATGCTAGGTAATAGCTTTATTCAAAGGGAGAGTAGCACAGGCCTAGCGAAATGTCACCTGTTTTCCAGGTGGTTATGACTATTTCATATCTTGCAGCAAACAGAGTTGAAAACCATATGTGAAATAATGAATAAAGCAGAAGCTTATGCTGTGAGGTCCCTGGCACGTCTTGAAGCAATTAAAATATCAGTTCCAAACTTCCGTGCATGTAAACCACCGTCCTTCCTCTTTTACCTTTGTGGAAGAAGACAATGGCTGTGATTTGGCTGGGAACCAGAACAAATATTTATCTCTAGCCAGAAACAAAGAATGCAGCAGCCGCAGCTAACAGCAACCTGAACTGAATACGTTGTGATTTACTTACATCTGTGGGTGATTTTGGTTCCTTTTTACAGCACCTTGAAAAAAACCACCATTCTTTTAGCCTTGGTCACTTTACAAAAGAAAAGCCACTGGATCATTCAGCCTAATAAGCAATGCTCCCTGATTGTCTAGCTTATAGAGCAGGCTGTTTATTAACTAGTTAAAAGCCCATTTAAATGAAAACCCACCTTCTATCATTCTAGCACGGGGGTTCTCAAACTGGGGGTCAGGACCCCTCGGGGGGTCGTGAGGTTATTACATGGGGGGTGTTACGAGCTGTCAACCCCCACCCCAAACCCCGCTTTTCCTCCAGCATTTATAATGATATTAAATATATAAAAAAGTGTTTTTAATTTATGGGGGGGGGGTCGCACTCAGAGGCTTGCTGTGTGAAAGGGGTCACCAGTAAAAAAAGTTTGAGAGCCATTGTCCTAGCAAATATTGTTGGCTGCTTGATCATATAGGTTTCCTGTGGTGGAGAATCATGTATAGGATGAAGTGAGGTTGTCTAGGATGATGGGGGACTCCCTAGTATATTAAGAAGAAAATTCCTGTTGGTTATTTCAGCGCTAACAATGTGTTTGTCCAAACTGTTGTTAACTAGATGGCAGCTGTCGAGACGGCACCTGCAGCCCCTCCTATCGCTATTCCCTGCATTGCAAGCGTGCCTCAAGGCTGCAGCTGAGATCGAAGCCCCATTGGACAGGGTCTCCCCCCAGAAAGCTACAGTCTCAGTACCAAAAGGAGGTGTCATTGCACGCATGTTACAGCTGGGAAGTGAGGCACTGTGAGACTTGCCCAAGGGCCCCCAGGCTGTCAGTGGTGGAGCTGAGCACACAGCCCAGTGCCCTAACCACCAGCCCATCCTCTCCACCTCTGCAGAGGTTGATCTGGAGGCCTCAAGGGAACAGCCAGGGCCTGTGGAATGGGCAGAGTTTTCACTTTCTGTTCAGAGCTCGGCACCCTAGCTGGGCAGAGCTCTGCTCTGTTCCAGCTGGAGGCTTCCCAGGGCCGGATGGATTCTGCCGTTCTCCCTCACGCTCTCTGAATGCTGTGTGTGCCAGGGCCCCGGAGCTAGCGTCTGGGGGCAGGGGGACTTCAGAGCACCCCCACCTTAGTGGACTCAAAACCCCACTCGACTTTCCTCCCCATTGCTGACCCCTTCTGGGCTCATCTCCATTTGGAGGGACCCTTATACTGGGCCTACATCTAGCTGGCACTTGTGACTGTTCATCTGCCTGGAATGCCAGGGACGAAGGGTGAGCTTCGAGCTGCGTTTTGATGCCCCGATCCCTCACCTTGCTGGCTGCCCCGGTACAGAGCGGTGCAGCCCACCTGCCAGTGCCCTGCGCTGGGGTGGCCAGGACCCGGCTGTCTGCCATTCTAAACGGCACCAAGCTGCAAGGTGGAGCTGCTGGCGAACCCACCCGCAGGTCGGGTTTGTGCTTCGTGAGGACGAAAGCCGGGGGTGGGGCTGAGCTGCCGACCATGCTGGAGCCCTTCTCTCTCCTGTGCTAGGTGTGGCGGGGACTCCGTTCCTGCGAGCGGGATTTGGCACTCGCCTGAAGCTGCCAGTCTGGCTGCTGGGCACTGAGCACCCGCCCGGCCTGGTGAAGCCCAGGAAGCTGCAGGTGTGCACCAGCGCTGGACACTGGGTCACTCACTTTTCTTAGGTGCCCAAATCTGCACAGGAGCCTCATTTTCGCCACTTGAATGTGACGCTTTTGGCTGACATATTCTGAGCAGCCCGGCAGGGTTCATACCCGGCTCACCGCAATGTCCGCTGGGGCCGGACAGAGTGGAATAACTGGCTAGGGTGCATCTGCACGTCTCCATTCACCAGATACCAGCTCCGGGGCCGGGCATCTCCCGCGCAGCCTGCGGGAGTTCTTTGCGCAGCCCTGTCTCGGGAGAGAGAACCCTGCCGTCAGGGCGTGGGGGTGAAGGGGAGCCAGGGAGCAAAGCAAGCCCTGCCCAGCCATCGCTGCCGGGAGAGCGCCACAAAGCATGTCTGAATGCTGCCCAAGCATGATCTCCTCCCAGCCAGGGGATCACATCACCGACGCATGGGGCAGGCAAGTTCTCAGATGAGACTGGCTTGCTGAGCCCCGCCCGGTGGTGCACTCTCATTAATACACAGCATTGTAAGGCAATCCATAATTAGATGCTAACAGAGTTTTCTGTAAGATTGGGTGAAGGAAGGTCAGCAAGGTAGAACAGGAGTCAGCTTATTGTTATTATCAATCAATAACCTATTTATTTTCCAACATTCCTATTAACCTCTTGCAGCCAGTTGCCGTTCCAATTTGAAAAGGCTGCACCGCCTGTTTTGCTGACTGGACAACTCTGATTGAAAACGTAACAGTGACCCGACCCCCCAGGCAGAATCCAATTAAAATCATTTTCATTTGTAGATTAATATTTTTTAACATGTTCTACAGTCCTGGCTTCAGCATTTCACAGCGTAACGGCTGCCTCATTGCAGGAGCAGCGTGTGTTGGTAATGTCATGAGAAAATAATGACAATTAATTAGTCACTCAGACAAGAGGATTGTCCCATTTATGGGGAATGGGGCATTCCCATTATGTCTCTTTTGATGTTCCATGCAGCGGGCTGGGCAGGCGAGGGTGAGCAGCAGGAATCATCAGCCAAAACTCAGACCCCCATGGCGTGCGGAGGAAATGTTCCTTGGACCCTCTAGCACGGCAACTGGGATTGGATCTGGGACACTGGCTCTAGTTCTGGCAGCAGCTGGGGCGGAAACGCTGAGAAGATGGCTTCCCTGGCACCGAGACTCCCATCCCTGGGCTCTGGTGTGGAGCGAGCAAGTAGGGAGGGGAGGGACGAACACAGTGGAAATGCTCATTTGACTCGCTTTCCAGGCCCTGGGAAGGCCAGAGTGGCCCTGCACACACACACAGGGCGGCCTCACCCTTGCCCCAGAACCTGGTGACGGAAGAGACCCGGTGGGTCAGATTTGCAGCCACGAGGTGCCGCGAACGAGCCAGATGCGTGTGAGCCTGCAAAGAGCGACCCCCTGGTGAGGCTTGCCCAGAGAGTCTTGGGTGGGAATATCTGCTGTTTGTCTGACCAACTGATGCTGTGTGAGCTGGCCTGCTGGCGTGAGGGTTGGCTGGTGCTGTACGGGCATGCACCTGTGCCTGGAAACGTGACCCGAGCAGGTCAGTGAAGCATGGTTTGCTATTGCTTTGCCCAGCCTAGTGTGAAGGCACACCGGGGGCGTCCCCACCACAGCCTGCTGCATTGACTCACAGTGCCATGTTTCTCGTTTTTAACCGAACCCGAACTGATCTTCCCCTGGCTTTGTCCCATTGCCCCAACTCTGCACTCTTGTACCACCTTACATACCTCCTTGCCTCCTTGGTGGTTACACCCCGCACAGCCTGGTCGAGGGTCACAATCTTCGCTCTGGGGCAGGGAGGGCTCTCAGCCTCGGAAAGGAATCTGAATTTCCAACTCCCACCATCACTGGCTACTGAGGCCAGTAGCATCTCCCCGGGGAATGAGTTTCTATCAGCCTTTGGGGGGTGGGAGAGGGAAGAGGGTGCATTCCTGCATCCCCATCTTGGCAAGCACAAGAGCTTTGGTAAGGGCTATGGCCTTGCGTACTCTCTTAGGGTTATTTTAATTGTGTTAAATTCAGCATGCACAAACCATTGACATCGGAAACTTCACATTTCAACAGCACTGGCCTGAAGCTGCCTCTCCGTCCATGACCCTGTGGGGTGGAGTGTGGGGCAGGCAAAACATGGCTGTCCATGAGCTACCCGCCACGGGGATTGGAGCAGCCTGGTTAGTGCTAGAAACCAGCTGGAGCCCACACTCTGTCTTCCAACACCCAGCTGGGCAGGCCGGGCTTGGAGTCCGAACCCAGGGCCAGTTCTGAATTTCACTGCTGGTCTCTCCCTTGGCTGGCGACTGGAGCTGCCCATCCCAGTTGGGAGCACAAACCTGGCTGCAGACTGGAGTTTTGCAGTTTCGATCTAGCTTGTGCACACTCGTGTTCACCTGTCATCAGTCGACAGCAGGGACTTGGATAACTGCAGGGACCTATGCAGACGGCACCTACTCTGAGTCCTGGCTGCTTTGCACACGTGTCTCTTGCTCATGCAGACTACTAGGGATGTGGGTGGCCTCGAAGTCTAGCCAGCAAATATATTTCTTCTCAGAGCCAGTAATTTCCCCAGCACCAGCTAGAAAGTCCCCACATGCCCAGCCCTGGGATAGATCCATATTTTACATTCCCAGGGGCCTTTTATCCCTAGGGCAGCACTGGTCTCGTTAAACCCCCAGCATCCTGCTGCAAGCGAGCCTCTCTGGACTGAGCTGTGTCTAAAAGGCACCTCTCCTTTCCCACTCCATTGTGTGACCCCAACAAAGAGTGACCTATGCCCTGAAGGGGGAGCCAGGCTAGGAGCCACTGCAGCTGTTGGCAGAGGAGAGCCAGGGAGGAGAGAAACGGAAGGCCCTGGGATTGGTGACTCAGTCACTGCTGGGCTTGCTGACATTGTGACTGCAGAGGGCTCTGCACTGAGCCCTGTGCCCGTCCCACACCGGCCTCTCCTCCAGTCTCAGCCCCAGTTTTCCCTTTCTCACGAGGTGTTTGATTTCTGCAGCCACTCCGGTGGTGGGAGCACTAGAAGTGCACAGACAGACAGTCATGGACACCTCCCCTTGGCGGCTCTGGTGCATGATGGGGCTATTACGCATGTGACTGAGAACATGCCTATTGTATTGGCCGGCTAAAGTTTTAACTTGAAACACACAGGTAGGAGGGAAGGGCTCCTGCAGCAGCTTCTCTCGTGGGATGTCACGTGGGTCTGGGGTGGCATCTCACAGCTGAGCCAGCCACAGGGCTGGGCGGGGCCACAGAAGGAGCTGCAGAAGCCCCCGTGCGCTAGCAGGGGATCAGCTGGCTTGCCGTGACACTTAAACCTACCCACACTGCAAGTGTGCTGCTGGAGGGGGAAGCCCTGGGATGCCTAGCTTAGTTGGGTACTGTGCAGTCCTGTAGTTTCACTTCCTGTCCTAAACACTGGGGTAGTGTTGCTATGAGCTGTTAAACAGTTGCTGTGTTCCTCCCCAGAAGTGGCTGCATCTTAGCAGATGGCTGCAATATGAACCCTGTGCGTAGCTGGTATGTCAGTTCCCAAAATGGAAATGCTCCCTGGATATTAATTCCTTTCCCTTCGCTCACCCTATGATTGCTCAGAAAGTGAAAATAGAGTCATGTTAATACTATTTTGGAGAAAAATCTATTTAGCTTTTTCTAAGCAGCATTGCCCTCTGCCAGCAGGGGGACTGTCAGCCCACACCCAGATACCATAGTGAGCGGCACTTCATAACTAGACAGTCAGAGAGAACCCATTCCAAACCAGTGCACTGGTTGGTGATGTTTGCAGGGGGACTGCTGGGTAGCACTGTAATTGGCTGATGAAGCATGGTCTTAGTGTAATGTCTATTATTAATAACATGACTTTGATAATAAAAAGATTAAAATTAAGTTTATGGTTTGCTGACTGCCCTTTCCACACTGTAATCATCTCTCATTCATATTCATGAGCAGCTCATTAGTAACCCCTGCTTACAAGCAGGCTAAACAGACAAACCATTCGGCAGCAGCTATCTCCTTAACTGCTTAACTTGCTCACTGATTACCAACATCAAATTAACTCCAGATCTAATAAGCTTCCCAGTGGCTTCAAACCTCCTTGAAAATTGCTCTGATGTCTCCATGGGGCCCTATTAAAAAAAATCCCTCCCTTGTGAATACTGCGTTTGTTGCATGGGAAGTGTACTGCGCTGGCAGCTTTGGGGCCTGGTGTGCTCGCCTTAATCTCTGTTAGCACTCTGTGTGTGTGTGCGTGTATTTGTGTATGCACACATGGGTATGCATACATGTGGCTGCACAGGCGTGCGTGTGTGGGTGCCTCAAACCTGAGGGACATCTGGGAAAGCAGTTATTGTTGCATTTGATGTATGGTATGTAGGTATTTTTGTAACCAAGCCACTGTTTTTTGTTTGCTCCTGTAACTAGATCTGGATTTGCAGCTGCTCTGACTCTGGATTTACTCCACTCGTTAGGAGATCAGGAAGTAGGCACATAGCCTCTTGGGGGTGATTTAGCCTGAATGTCAGCAATCACAGAAGGCTGGAGAGCCCTTGTGAGCAAGGCATGTTCTCCTCCCACACTTGGTGCAGCTCCTGAGCCAAAACAAAGGACAATCCAGGAAACTTTTCCCAGTGGTGCAATATTCCACCAAGGAAAGGGGGAGGCATCCCAGCACTTGGGACACTGAACCTAACCACGGCACATTCTTCCTCTCTCAAAAAGCTAATAGGATTTTTCCAGTCGGACTTTCTGTAGGTCTTTGTTCAAAGTCCCTTCTTCTTTCTCCCCACACCCTGCCCTTGCCCATACTGAACCCAGGGCCCAGAAGCTCTGGCTTGCAAAGAATCTTCCCAACGGAGGCTGGTTTTGCTGTGGCTGGAGCCGGCGTGTCTGCAGAGATCCGCCCTGGGCAATAAATCAGCATGTGCCACTGGGCCAAGTCAGATGCATTCAAACAGCCGTGTGCAACTCATTCAAAGGGGCTTTGTTCCACCCCAATTCTCTGAGGTCTCCCGCGACTCCTCTGACCACACAGCCCGGCTCCCTGTTCGTGAGGAAGCTTGCCACACAGACACACGATGGGAGTTAGTGACTGAAGGAGGCCAGAGCTCCCCAAAGTGGACTCCTGCTGCTGCTGTACGGTGGGATTTGAGGAGAACAGAAAGCACCTAACCTGTGAGTTTACAATGGATTTATTTCTGGCCATTGTCCAGTCAAAGGGAAGGGAATAGGTTTGTCAGTGGCTCCTGCCATGTCTGCAGAGAGCTCGGCATCGTCCAGGTCTCCAGGCATATGGCTTTGCTTTCCACACATTAGAACCTTTATATTAACTTAGGTTCCATTTTACCTTTTTGTTTATAGTGTTGTTGTAGCCGTGTCGGTCCCAGGATAATTAGAGAGACAAGGTGGGGGAGGTAATATCGTTTATTGGACCAACTTCGGTTGGTGAGAGAGACAAACTTTCAAGCCACAAAGAGCTGTTCTTCCGGTCTGGGAGACACATGCAGAGTGCCACAGGTAAATGCAAGGTGGAACAGATTGTTCACCTACGCCATTAACGCGTATTCTGCGAGACCATTCCAGGTGAAGTGGACCATTAACTGCAGTCATGGTACCAAAAAGATGGGGTGACAGGTTGTTGTGATAAGCCATGAATCCAGTGTCTTTACTAAGACTATGATTTATCGTGTCTAGCAAAGTGATGAATTTAACCTCCCAGGTTCAACCTGTTCTTGAAAGGTGAACACCAATGTCCCCCACAATGATGGCCTCGCTGCCTGCCTCAGAGGTCTACAAGACAATGGACCACACGCAGACCTCCACCCCAAACACATCGCCAAATTAATCCATTTCATCCTCAGCCACAACAACAAACCCTGTATCCAAACCCTGGGAATAGCCATGGGCACATACCTTTCAAGATCCACAGGTTCTACACATGTCTATCACAATATGTGGTGTACCTCGTCCAGTGCACTAAATGATCCAATAACAACTGTATGGGTGAAACCAGACAATCACTGCGCTCTCGAATGTACTCACACCGGAAAACAATAAAAGACAAAAACACCCTATCACATGTGGGCCAAAGTGATCACTCTACATCTGACGTCTCAGTCCTCATCCTCAAAGGAAACCTGCACAACACCTTCTAAAGACAAGCCTGGGAGCTTAAATTCAGAACTCTGCTAGACACTCAAAAACCTGGACTGAACAGAGACACTGGATTTATTGCAACAACCTGTAACCCACTAACCCCCTCCTTTTGTCCTATGACTGCAGGGTGTTAATGGGCCACACTACCTCGAATGGTCCCTATCAAGATGTGCTAACTACTTATACTAAAAGAAAAGGAGCACCTTAGAGAATAACCAATTTATTTGAGCATAAGCTTTCGTGAGCTACAGCTCACTTCATCGGATGCAACCCTTATGCTAAAGAATCTGTTCCACCTTGCATTTAGGTGTGATCCCGGGAGTACCTTTCCCAGACCTGAGAAGAGCTCTGTGTGGCTCCAAAGCTTGTCTCTCTCACTAACCAAGCTGGTCCAGTAAAAGATATTATCCCATCCACCGTGTCTCTCTAATTTCCTTTTTACTGTAAATTGTTGCTAAAAATTCACCGTGGCCTCCTGAACTTTTATGATGCTTAGAAAGAATCTCATATACTGGCCAGCTCCTCAAACTCCAGTTCCACCCCTGCCTGAAAATTTAACATTCAGTATTATTCAGCCTTAGAAAGGGCCCTTAGACCTTCTCTACCCAGCATGCTTATCCTTTGCTAAATGTTTCCTTAGTTTGACTGTCTGCTAGCTTGAGGCTCGAATAACAAACAAAACAAAACAAAACAAAAAAGAAGAAGAAAGACCTTTTGGTTCTAATTTATTTAGAGGTGGAAAATGTAGTTCCAAAGGCATCATAGAAGGGAATTTTGATCGATGGTTAGGTGGGTATGAACAAAACGAATAGTCAGAAGCCTCTGTTGTTTTAATCACTGGGTGTGGAACTGAATTGAGTACAGGCAGTAAATGCAGCTAGTCTTCCACAAAATGAAGATTAATTATTTGGACTGCACTCTGCTGCCTTTCCCCCCAGTGGATCTTTCCACTACATGCTAGCTAGGGAAAGCACAGAATCTGGTGGAAGCCATTTCTGTGTTTACAGAGCTGGCCTGGTAACAACAAAGCATTTGGAAACTACTTGGCCTGTTCCTGAAGGAAAATTTCATCTCAGTGGTTTGTCTGAGGATTCCCGAAACCGCAAAGAGCTATTCTGAGGTGGTAGATGATCATATATTTCCCTGAGAGTAGGAGTTTGTACAGATAGTTTAGAAGCTTAGGGGTAGTTTGTGCCTTTCCAAGCGAGGCCAGTGGCTTATGATGCTTGTTAGACCTAGGGATCATGTGGCAGATGCTGTGGACGTCTCCAGTGATGGAAATCTGGTCTGGACACAATACATACAACTCAGCCTTCCCCTCACACTTTTGCCCAGGCTGTCTCCAACCCAACATCTCTTTTTAAAATTTATATTTTATGTTTTTAAAGCATAATAATAATAAGGCATACAGAGAAAGAGAGAGAGAGAGAGAGAGAGAGAGAGAGAATTGATTCTATTGTTACTATGATATAATGAAGATAGGTATCATCTCTTTTTTACAGAGATATATCCTAGGAGTACAGCCGTAACCAGATCAGAAACAACAGAAGGAGTGTGAGATAAGTAATAATAGACCCTATGTGCCATCCTATCACAGTGCTAATCTCCCAGTGAATATTCAGCACACACACCTGTATTTGGAAGTGCCAACAAAAACATAATGAGTTCGGATTCTCTAAGAGGAAATGCGGAATGTTTTGGATTTTGTCATGTGTTTAGGGCCAGAATGACTAGGCAATGCCAAGAGATTGTCCCAAATGGGATTCCATTTAGCTACATTTCCTCCCACAAAATCATGAACTTCTTGGGCCTCCAGACAATCTGATGTTTGCTCATCATCACTAATGCGTCTCCACAGGGCTATTCTCCAAGAGACCAGTAGTAATCAGTGCTTAAAACTCTTACAACATGAAATGGTCACTGCAATAATAAATGTACATGACATCTATTTGTCAAAGGACTGATGTGCTTGTGCCATGTTCATAGTCCTGCACAAGGCTTAGCTTTCCACCTCTTTCTAAAGTTGGGCCCCTTTACCACATGAATACACTCAGATAGCAAGAACTTCCTTCCCCTTCCCATTTCCTCTCTTGATATCTACTGCAGGTCTGTTTTTCAAACACCAACAATTCTCTGTGTATGGTGGCTGGAACTGGTGCATGCACATGATGGCATATTTGTGCTATTTCTATATTAGAGTTGGGAAAATGCTGCAAAACATTCTTTGTGACTTGGTTTGAATTGTTCAATAAACTCTCTTGCACTGTGTTTTCTCCTGTTTTGTGTTCACTTTTTACAGACAAATGAGTTTGCAGGCTGGGATGTTTGTGGAAAGAGCAATTTTTAGGTAACTATTCGAGAGGGTTAATGGAGAAGGAGTGTTGACTTCTCAGTGTTGCTATTGTTCCATGTTGGGTGAGGGACCTCTTATAAAGTTAAGATAAAGTTTCCTCTGCAAATGAGACAGGGTATCAGAGACTGACAGACGGACAGAGAGCAGGCACAAAAGGCAGTAGCGAATCCCAGACCGCTCAAGATTAAAGCTAATTTGTATGATGGCCTTGGGCAATGCTCAGCTGAAGAAGGAAGTCTCCTTCCTAAGGAGTCACCGATCTCCTGGGAATTTGGGTGTTTACTGGGGTGTTACAAGGACAGTGACATTTCCCTCTGAAAGGCCGATGCCTTCAGGCATCCTGTCAAACTCTCAGGCAACGTCATGGATGTGAAATTCCTGTATGCCGTGTTCTCGGCTGGCTGCATGGCACCGTCTCACTGGGGGAAACCCAGACAACTTCTGGCCAACCCGAGTATCCTCCCGACGAAGGTGCTTTACTGCAGTGCCTCCGTCCAAAGAGACAGGGCTGCTAAATGCATCTGCCACATTAGCTCAGTCCCAGCTTCCCAGCCAGGAGGAGCCCTGACAAGGGGAGCAAAGGGGAGGTTTGGGGGATGAAGATGGCTCAGGACACTAATGATCTCAGTGGTCTGCAGGTGGCTGTCCGGTGACAAGTGTGACGTGAGCTGGATGCCTAGTGAACACACGCCACATCTTGGGTGCGTCTGGTGCTCTCCCTTCTGGAGTGTCCCTCAGACCGGCAGAGGGGCTGGGCTCCCCTCCCAGCTCTCCAGTTCAGGGTTGTGGCCCGTTGGCAAGGGACAGTGCGTAGGGGAAGGTTGCTCGGCAGGTGCCCAGCCTCAGCTGATCTGTGGATACCCCACTCCGACCCCCTTCTCCGTTCTGTCTGCCTAGGCCTGGTTGCACTTGTGAGCTGTAGCTCACGGAAGCTTATGCTCAAATAAATTTGTTAGTCTCTAAGGTGCCACAAGTCCTCCTTTTCTTTTTACAGCTGACGGGTGCTGCTTGCTTTGGGCAGGGTTGAATCCATCCCCTGCAGGTTGCCCATGTCGGGAGAGGATCAAGGCCCTTCCTCTTTCTGCCCTGGGCCTCCTTTAGGGGTGTCATAAATATAAAGGGAAGGGTAAACCCCTTTGAAGTCCCTCCTGGCCAGGGGAAAGCTCCTCTCACCTGTAAAGGGTTAAGAAGCTAAAGGTAACCTCGCTGGCACCTGACCAAAATGACCAATGAGGAGACAAGATACTTTCAAAAGCTGGGAGGAGGGAGAGAAACAAAGGGTCTGTGTCTGTCTGTAGTCGTCTTGGCCAGGGACAGAACAGGAATGGAGTCTTAGAACTTTTAGTAAGTAATCTAGCTAGGTATGTGTTAGATTATGATTTCTTTAAATGGCTGAGAAAAGAATTGTGCTGAATAGAATAACTATTTCTGTCTGTGTATCTTCTTTGTAACTTAAGGTTTTGCCTAGAGGGGTTCTCTATGTTTTTGAATCTAATTACCCTGTAAGATATCTACCATCCTGATTTTACAGGGGGGATTTCTTTATTTCTATTTACTTCTATTTTTTATTAAAAGTCTTCTTGTAAAACACTGAATGCTTTTTCATTGTTCTCAGATCCAAGGGTTTGGGTCTGTGGTCACCTATGCAAATTGGTGAGGCTTTTTATCCAACATTTCCCAGGAAAGGGGGGGTGCAAGTGTTGGGAGGATTGTTCATTGTTCTTAAGATCCAAGGGTCTGGATCTGTAGTCACCTAAGCAAATTGGTGAGGCTTTTTACCAAACCTTGTCCAGGAAGTGGGGTGCAAGGTTTTGGGAAGTATTTTGGGGGGAAGGATGCGTCCAAACAGCTCTTCCCCAGTAACCAGTATTAGTTTGGTGGTGGTAGCGGCCAGTCCAAGGTGTAATATTTTGTACCTTGGGGAAGTTTGGACCTAAGCTGGTAAAGATAAGCTTAGGAGGTTTTTCATGCAGGTCCCCACATCTGTACCCTAGAGTTCAGAGTGGGGGAGGAACCGTGACATGGTGGCACAGTGGTGGGATTAACCTGAAATCATTTTGAGATCCAGTTGAGATTTTTTGAACTAGAAATACAGATTTTAAAAAGGAATTTTTAGGAAGTCCAGAAGGCAGCTTTGAAACTGAAAGCAGCTTGGTTTCTCTCTGCTTTGTGGCCAAGCAGAGACAAAAGGGGATTATCTTGTGAATTGCAGGTTTTCTTTGCCTGGAGGCAGGGTACTTAACTCCTGCAGGGAAATTCACAGTCTTCCAACCCAGAGGTTTGGTTTTTTTTTCTTTTCTTCCTAAAAGTAAATAGGGGGTGTGTGCTCTACCCATTTGCCTGGAGACAAAAGTGGCAGGGTTTTTTTTTTAGGATTTTGATTTTTTTTTGTTTTACAAGGAGCACAGGTTTGAAAAGAAAATTTTTTTTTCTTTGGGCTGGGTAAGCAGGTTTCCAAGTAGTTGGAGGTTTTTTGCTTTAATTTGGGCCCAGAGCAGAGACAAGGGAATTGTCTTTTTCTGTAGGCTGACAATCACTATCAGAGAATAGGTATTCTATTCCAGCACAGCAAAATTTTACAGCCAAGTTTTGTTTGTTTATTTCTCAACCTCGGGTGTAAAGTTAGTTAAAAACAGAGAGGTTAGAATGGCCAAATCCTCGGCTCGACTACAGCTGGAATTAGCCAAATTTCAGGCTGAGGAAAAACAAAGGGAACATGAAAGACAGATAGAACTCATGCGGCTGGAGAACGAGGTACAGGAGGCTGCCCACAAGAGGGAAATGGAGGCAAGGAAACATGTGGAGGAGATGGAGAGGATAAAGGCCCAGCAGAATATACCAACAAACCCTAGCAATCCTTCTCCAGGTACCACTTCCCATCCCAGAAAGTTCCCCACCTACAAGGCAGGTGATGATACTGAGGCCTTCTTAGAAAACTTCGAAAGGGCCTGCCTTGGGTACAACATCTCTACTGACCAATACATGGTAGAGCTGAGGCCGCAGCTCAGTGGACCCTTAGCTGAGGTGGCAGCTGAAATGCCTAAAGAACATATGAACAAGTATGAACTGTTTAAATCCAAGGCGAGAGTCAGAATGGGGATAACACCCGAGCAGTCTCGTCGGAGGTTCCGAGCCCTAAGGTGGAAACCAGACATGTCATTTACCCGACATGCCTACCACATTGTGAAACATTGGGATGCCTGGATATCAGGAGCAAGTGTTGAATCTCCAGTAAATTTGCCCTTCCTAATGCAAATGGAACAATTCTTAGAGGGTGTTCCTGAGGAAATAGAAAGATACATCCTAGATGGGAAGCCCAAAACTGTAATCGAGGCAGGAGAGATTGGAGCCAGATGGGTGGAGGTGGCAGAGAAGAAGAAAACTGGTCGCAGTTGGAGCGGAGACCAGAAGGGACCACCCCAGACCACACCCTATTACCGGGGGCCGCCCAAAGCCCCACCTACCTCCCAAAGAACCCTCCAGACCCCTTATCGTCCCACCACCCCGTTCTCCAGCAACCCACCTCGCCCCGGTGACCCGTCAGCTGGACGATGTTTTAAATGTAACGAGCTGGGGCATGTAAAGGCCAACTGCCCCAAGAACCCCAACAGATTACAGTTCATTGCACCAGAATCACACCAAAGGTCCACAGGCCCAGATACCTCCCAGATACCCTTGGAGCGGAGGGAAACTGTGAGTGTGGGCGGGAAGAAGGTCACCGCGTGGAGGGACACCGGAGCACAAGTGTCAGCTATCCATGCTTCCTTAGTGGACCCCAATTTAATCAACCCAGAGATCCAAGTGACGATTCAACCCTTCAAGTCCAACTCTTTCAATTTGCCTACAGCCAAGTTGCCTGTCCAGTACAAGGGCTGGTCAGGAATGTGGACTTTTGCAGTCTATGATGATTATCCCATCCCCATGCTGTTGGGGGAAGACTTGGCCAATCATGTGAAGCAGGCCAAGAGGGTGGGAATGGTCACCCGCAGCCAGGCTAAACAAGCCGTGAGGCCTAGCTCTGTTCCGGAAACTTCTATCAGGACCCAGTCAGAGGTGATGGACCCGGACCCCAGGCCAATGTCTGCAACAGCAGTAGTGGATCCAGTCCCAGAGACCCAGACGGAACCAGTCCCAGAACCGGAACCAGCCAAACAACCAACACCAGACCCCGTGCCAGCACTGAATCCAGTACTTGCAACCTCAACACCAGAGGGCCCCACCGAACCTGAACTGGCAGCAGCCGATAACCCTACACAAGAGGCTCAGCCGGAGCCTGAATCCCAACATAGTGCACCAGCGGAGAGCGGTTCACAGTCAACAGAAACAGCTCCATCCCCTATATCGCTTCCAGAGGGACCAAGCCTATGTCCCCAATCCAATGAGGAACTGATGTCTCCAGCATCAAGGGAACAGTTCCAGACCGAACAGGAAGCAGATGAAAGCCTCCAGAGAGCGTGGACGGCGGCACGGAGCAACCCACCGCCTCTCAGCTCTTCTAATCGATCCAGGTTTGTTGTAGAAGGAGGACTTTTATACAAGGAAACTCTTTCTGGGGGACACCAGGAAGACTGGCATCCTCAGAGACAGTTGGTAGTTCCAACTAAATACCGGGCCAAGCTCTTGAGCTTAGCCCATGATCACCCTAGTGGCCATGCTGGGGTGAACAGGACCAAAGACCGTTTGGGGGGGTCATTCCACTGGGAGGGAATGGGCAAGGATGTTTCTACCTATGTCCAGTCTTGTGAGGTGTGCCAAAGAGTGGGAAAACCCCAAGACCAGGTCAAAGCTCCTCTCCAGCCACTCCCCATCATTGAAGTTCCATTTCAGCGAGTAGCTGTGGATATTCTGGGTCCTTTTCCAAAAAAGACACCCAGAGGAAAGCAGTACATACTGACTTTCATGGATTTTGCCACCCGATGGCCGGAAGCAGTAGCTCTAAGCAACACCAGGGCTAAAAGTGTGTGCCAGGCCCTAGCAGACATTTTTGCCAGGGTAGGTTGGCCCTCCGACATCCTCACAGATGCAGGGACTAATTTCCTGGCAGGAACTATGAAAAACCTTTGGGAAGCTCATGGGGTAAATCACTTGGTTGCCACTCCTTACCATCATCAAACAAATGGCATGGTGGAGAAGTTTAATGGAACTTTGGGGACCATGATACGTAAATTCGTAAATGAGCACTCCAATGATTGGGACCTAGTATTGCAGCAGTTGCTCTTTGCCTACAGAGCTGTACCACATCCCAGTTTAGGGTTTTCCCCATTTGAACTTGTATATGGCCGTGAGGTTAAGGGGCCATTGCAGTTGGTGAAGCAGCAATGGGAGGGATTTACACCTTCTCCAGGAACTAACATTCTGGACTTTGTAACCAACCTACAAAACACCCTCCGAACCTCTTTAGCCCTTGCTAGAGAAAACTTACAGGATGCTCAAAAAGAGCAAAAAGCCTGGTATGATAAACATGCCAGAGAGCGTTCCTTCAAAGTAGGAGACCAGGTCATGGTCTTAAAGGCGCTCCAGGCCCATAAAATGGAAGCATCGTGGGAAGGGCCATTCGTGGTCCAGGAGCGCCTGGGAGCTGTTAATTATCTCATAGCATTCCCCACCTCCAACCGAAAGCCTAAGGTGTATCATATTAATTCTCTAAAGCCCTTTTATTCCAGAGAATTAAAGGTTTGTCAGTTTACAGCCCAGGGAGGAGATGACGCTGAGTGGCCTGAAGGTGTCTATTACGAAGGGAAATGTGCTGGTGGTGTGGAAGAGGTGAACCTCTCCATGACCCTTGGGCGTATGCAGCGACAGCAGATCCAGGAGCTGTGCACTAGCTACGCGCCAACGTTCTCAGCCACCCCAGGACTGACTGAACGGGCCTACCACTCCATTGACACAGGTAATGCTCACCCAATTAGGGTCCACCCTTACCGGGTGTCTCCTCAAGCTAAAACTGCTATAGAACGGGAGATCCAGGATATGTTACAGATGGGTGTAATCCGCCCCTCTGAAAGTGCATGGGCATCTTCAGTGGTTCTAGTTCCCAAACCAGATGGGGAAATACGTTTTTGCGTGGACTACCGTAAGCTAAATGCTGTAACTCGCCCAGACAACTATCCAATGCCACGCACAGATGAACTATTAGAGAAACTGGGACGGGCCCAGTTCATCTCTACCTTGGACTTAACCAAGGGGTACTGGCAGGTACCGCTAGATGAATCTGCCAAGGAAAGGTCAGCCTTCATCACACATCTCGGGCTGTATGAATTTAATGTACTCCCTTTCGGGCTGCGAAATGCACCCGCCACTTTCCAAAGACTTGTAGATGGTCTCCTAGCGGGATTAGGAGAATATGCAGTCGCCTACCTTGACGATGTGGCCATATTTTCGGATTCCTGGGCAGACCACCTGGAACATCTACAAAAAGTCCTTGAGCGCATAAGGGAGGCAGGACTAACTGTTAAGGCTAAGAAGTGTCAAATAGGCCTAAACAGAGTGACTTACCTTGGACACCAGGTGGGTCAAGGAACTATCAGCCCCCTACAGGCCAAAGTGGATGCTATCCAAAAGTGGCCTGTCCCAAAGTCAAAGAAACAGGTTCAATCCTTCTTAGGCTTGGCCGGTTATTACAGACTATTTGTACCGCACTACAGCCAAATCGCTGCCCCACTGACAGACCTAACCAAAAAGAAACAGCCAAATGCTGTTCAGTGGACCGGAAAGTGTCAGAAGGCCTTTAACAAGCTTAAAGCGACACTCATGTCTGACCCTGTACTAAGGGCCCCAGACTTTGACAAACCGTTCCTAGTAACCACAGATGCATCCGAGCGTGGTGTGGGAGCAGTTTTAATGCAGAAAGGACCTGATCAAGAATTCCACCCTGTAGTGTTTCTCAGCAAAAAACTGTCTGAGAGGGAAAGCAACTGGTCAGTCACTGAAAAAGAATGTTATGCCATTGTCTACGCTCTGGAAAAGCTACGCCCATATGTTTGGGGACGGCGTTTCCACCTGCAAACCGACCATGCTGCACTAAAGTGGCTTCACACCGTCAAAGAAACTAACAAAAAACTTCTTCGGTGGAGTTTAGCTCTCCAAGATTTTGATTTCGACATCCAACACATCTCAGGAGCTTCTAACAAAGTGGCTGATGCACTCTCCCGTGAAAGTTTCCCAGAATCAACTGGTTAAAATCGTCCTTGAGATGTGGAAAATATTGTTAGTCTTTATGTACTTGGTAGTATATTTAGAGATGCATGTGTCTTATTAACTCTGTTTTCCTAGAGCTCCAGGAAGAAATCCCAGCCAGTGTTTCACCCTAGCTGAGATTTGGGGGGCGTGTCATAAATATAAAGGGAAGGGTAAACCCCTTTGAAGTCCCTCCTGGCCAGGGGAAAGCTCCTCTCACCTGTAAAGGGTTAAGAAGCTAAAGGTAACCTCGCTGGCACCTGACCAAAATGACCAATGAGGAGACAAGATACTTTCAAAAGCTGGGAGGAGGGAGAGAAACAAAGGGTCTGTGTCTGTCTGTAGTCGTCTTGGCCAGGGACAGAACAGGAATGGAGTCTTAGAACTTTTAGTAAGTAATCTAGCTAGGTATGTGTTAGATTATGATTTCTTTAAATGGCTGAGAAAAGAATTGTGCTGAATAGAATAACTATTTCTGTCTGTGTATCTTCTTTGTTACTTAAGGTTTTGCCTAGAGGGGTTCTCTATGTTTTTGAATCTAATTACCCTGTAAGATATCTACCATCCTGATTTTACAGGGGGGATTTCTTTATTTCTATTTACTTCTATTTTTTATTAAAAGTCTTCTTGTAAAACACTGAATGCTTTTTCATTGTTCTCAGATCCAAGGGTTTGGGTCTGTGGTCACCTATGCAAATTGGTGAGGCTTTTTATCCAACATTTCCCAGGAAAGGGGGGGTGCAAGTGTTGGGAGGATTGTTCATTGTTCTTAAGATCCAAGGGTCTGGATCTGTAGTCACCTAAGCAAATTGGTGAGGCTTTTTACCAAACCTTGTCCAGGAAGTGGGGTGCAAGGTTTTGGGAAGTATTTTGGGGGGAAGGACGCGTCCAAACAGCTCTTCCCCAGTAACCAGTATTAGTTTGGTGGTGGTAGCGGCCAGTCCAAGGTGTAATATTTTGTACCTTGGGGAAGTTTGGACCTAAGCTGGTAAAGATAAGCTTAGGAGGTTTTTCATGCAGGTCCCCACATCTGTACCCTAGAGTTCAGAGTGGGGGAGGAACCGTGACAAGGGGCCAGCTGCTCGGGGCTTCCTCCCAATTAGCACCGATTCATATCCCAGCGGCTGCTAGCCAGCGTGATCACGCCGAACGTGAAGGAGTGTTCTCCAGCATTTAGCATCATGTGCATGCAAAGCGCTAACCTTTAACCTCTCCCGTTGTCCTGGCAACAGCAGCACAGATCGAATATTTGTCAGAAAGAGCAGTCACAGCGGGCGAGCGAGAGGCGTGCCGGCCACGGCTCCTATAAATAGATCCTTCGAAGGGGTGCCTGGGAAAGGCACCTCTCAAGTTCTCGCCCGCCTCTCCTCTGGAGTTCTGGGAGGGGGTTTATCTGCTAGGCTCGTTACCGTCGTTGGCTCAGCCGCTGTCATGCTGCCCTGCAGGGATTTCGCTCCGGGAGGGAGACCGACGGCCCAGCCTCCTTGCTGTACAGCGCTGGATAAGCTGCCCCCGTGCATGGCAGATGCACTCCCAGCCCTTTATGGCAAGTGCATCAGAAAGCCAGGCCGTAATCCCCCCTCAGCCCCAGGCTCTGCAGGAGCTGACACAAGCAAGCGTCTGGGATCCCAGCTTGCCGGGTGACCTCAAGCCAGGCACTTCAGCTGTCTGTGCCTGAGTCTCCCAATCTGAGCAGTGCTTATTTACCTGCCAGAGTTAACGTGTGGCATGGAGAACGCAAGGTACTGTCGTTATTCCTACGGCGGCAGGGCATTTGCATGGAGTATGTGAGGGACATTCGTAACCATAGCTAGACTCAGCCATCCAGGAGCAACCCACGCCTAGTGCCTCCTGCCTGGAACCCAGTGTTCGCACACAGGAAACTTCCCCACCCCTGCGGCCCCCTTCCACTTCTGAGACTTTGACGAACTGCCGGTCTGCTCCGGCGGAGTCCAGATTTCTCTAGCGCCGGCAGAGTGAGCGAAGCGGCGACCAATTCCTGTAGCCGGCCCAGATTGTCAGCTTTCTGGAGAGTGCGTCTTGCAGCGAGCCAGAGCCAGATGAGATTTGGTAGTCGGGAAGGAGAGACTCTGTGTATCGTTTCCCTATGTTATGGTAGAGGGGTATGAAATGTGCAAGGAGGAAGCAATCGTCACATCGAGGGTTGGGCTGCTCCATCCAACCTGCAAGCCCCAGCTCCTGAGATTTTGGCATGAGACTCTAGCTTTAGGCAGAGTGAATTTGGCAGTCACTGTTCATCCATCAACTTCATCTCCCCTGACTCTGGCTGGGCTGGGCGCGGTCCTGCTGTTACCGGGTTAATGACGTCACCGTGGTCACTAAGCAAATCATGTTCAGGTTCCGAACATGACATTCTCTTCCTCAGTGAGACGCCAGGGGGTTGGGGCAGGAGCAAAACACATTCCAGTGGGGCCTGAGGAGGCCAGGCAAAGATCTTACAAACGCCGCGGCTTCACCCTGTGACTGCCACATCTGCCTTCCTGGACGCCTGGTCTGCTGAAGGAGTGATGCTCTTTGCATGGGGTGTACAGGAAGGATGCAGCACTGCTGAGCTGACCACTGCTCCAGGCCAAATACGGGACCTCCTGGGAGGGCTCCGTCAGCGGCGTGGTGCTCTCTCACGAGGCTGGTGTTTCGTTGTCGATGGCAGCGCGATGCACAGGTAGCCACGCATTCCATGGGACACCCCCTCCCCCCGGTGGTGCTGCAAACGCTCTCCCAGGGGCTGACCACAAATCCACAATGCTGCCAGGGCCACACCCAGTCGGGTGCTCCGCTTGCATCCCGCACAGCACTTCTGCCCGTTTCTCTCTGTGGGGGGAGTCCTGAGCGCCACCGCCGCAATCCCCAAGTGGAGAAATGCCTCTGGCCTTATCCAGAGAAGAAACCTTCTCCTAGCCTGCATCCCAGAGCATCTTCACCTGTGCCTTGCTCTGTGCCTCTTCCATCCCTGTGGCAAGAAGAGCAGAAAAGCTGTGATGAACTAGAACCCACAAGGACACCCTTGGGTGGTTGAAGGCCTGCTCTTGCCAGAGCCCATGCTGGAGGTGGGCTGATCTCTGTAAGCTTATCATCACGTGTGTAGGTTCTTTTATGGTTTTTAATGTGCTTTCTCTGTAGTGCATTGACCGCAAGAATAAAACAGGCTTGCGCGGGAAGAGCTGTGTGGTAACTAATAGCTGCGGGCAGTCACATGGTTAACGTCAGCTTGCCTCTGGCTGGGGAATAACACAGTGAAGTCAGGTTTCAGAGTAGCAGCCGTGTTAGTCTGTATCCGCAAAAAGAAAAGGAGGACTTGTGGCACCTTAGAGACTAACCAATTTATCTGAGCATAAGCTTTCGTGAGCTACAGCTCACTTCATCGGATGCATGCAGTGGCAAATACAGTAGAGAGATTTTATATACACGGAGAACATGAAACAATGGGTGTTACCATACACACTGTAACGAGAGTGATCACGTAAGGTGAGCTATCATAGGGCCTAATCACATCAGCCACACTATCAGAGGCTCGTTCACCTGCACATCTACCAATGTGATATATGCCATCATGTGCCAGCAATGCCCCTCTGCCATGTACACTGGCCAAACCGGACAGTCTCTATGTAAAAGAATAAATGGACACAAATCAGACGTCAAGAATTATAACATTCATAAACCAGTCGGAGAACACTTCAATCTCTCTGGTCACTCGATTACAGACCTAGAAGTGGCAATATTACAACAAAAAAACTTCAAAAAACAGACTCCAATGAGAGACTGCTGAATTGGAATTAATTTGCAAACTGGACACCATTAACTTAGGCTTGAATAAAGACTGGGAGTGGATGTGTCATTACACAAAGTAAAACTATTTCCCCATGTTTATTTCCCCCCCCACACACACTGTTTCTCACATGTTCTTGTCAACTGCTGGAAATGGCCCAACTTGATTATCACTACAAAAGGTTTTTTTTCTCTCCTGCTGGTAATAGCTCACTTTACCTGATCACTCTCGTTGCAGTCTGTATGGTAACACCCATTGTTTCATGTTCTCTGTGTATATAAAATCTCCCCACTGTATTTTCCACTGCATGCATCCGATGAAGTGAGCTGTAGCTCATGAAAGCTGATGCTCAAATAAATGGGTTAGTCTCTAAGGTGCCACAAGTCCTCCTTTTCTTTTTACAGTGAAGTCAGGAACTGTTCAGCCTGGAAGTCCCCTGGTCAGGAGGGAGATGTGTGACTCCACCCAAGAGAGGCAATGGCCAGGGCAGTGGAAGCTCTGGCTGTACCAAAGAGGAGGAGCACAGGTGCCGATGCCCTGAACTGTGACACAAGGTGTAAATCCAGGCCAGCTGGGAGGATTGTTGCACACCGTGGCCATTCAGAACTACAGAGCTTGGCGAGAACTCAGACCTGGACCTCAAAGTTCAGGCCCTTAGCCCAAGCTGAAGGAGAATCCATGGTCATTAGCAGTGTATGGCTTAGGAGCAGCTCTGACTGTTCAACAGAGGGCAATGTTACACCTACACACGAGCAACACAGTACAATATATTTTCTACATTACTAGACAGGATGGGATATATTCTGCCAGGTTCTCTGATGGTGAGTGTCAGTGTTATGAATATGTTATCATTAATTCTTCCTATCAGACATAGATAATAGGCACCACATGCATTGCGACTCCACGGGGCTATCGTTTGGCTGGCTCAGGGCAGAAGATTGAAATGGGATTCTGCCACCGACAGCTTTTATTCTCCAAACCAAAACCTCACCAGTTCACCCATTATGGAGCTGGGACCCAGCTGAACCCTTCTCTCATCATCTTCCTTTCAGGAGAGTGGGGTGTGGGGAGGTATTTTTTCATGCTTTGTGTGTATAAAAAGAATTTCTACAATGTCCACAGTATGCATCCGATGAAGTGAGCTGTAGCTCATGAAAGCTTATGCTCAGATAAATTGGTTAGTCTCTAAGGTGCCACAAGTACTCCTTTTCTTTTTGCGAATACAGACTAACACGGCTGTTACTCTGAAACCTTCTCTCGGGACCGTCACCACCTCCATCCTGGACCCTGGGGGTTTGGAGGAAATGGAACCTGCAATGCAAAACCACATCTGACAAGGCTTTGCAACCCCCAACCCAGCCTCCAGCCTGGGCCCACCTCCAGCTCGGACGTTACAACCCTGCAGCCTGAACCCTGAAGCAGATTCAGCTGGATGAATAGCATCTCCAAACCTCTGGAGACCTGGGGAATCAAAAGGGATGTTATCCTCACACATGGGCAGGGTTCATGGAGCTATGCCGGTTTACCAAACAGGAGGATTTATCTCATGGGTTTGGCCAGGACACAACCCACACTCCCAATCCTGAAGACTCAGAAAGCAAAATAATGGCAAAGTAGAAAAGGGAATTTCTAACTCTGTGTATTTTAATCAGGAGCCTCGTACGTTCCTTGTTCCCTTCCCACAACACGCATGCTTCATTCCATATTCTTTTTTAGAATTTGCCTAGAATTCAGATTTATAATGGTTTCGTTCAGGTTTGCACCCCACCTTGTCCAGAAAAGATATTTATGCTGTGCTCCATTTTCCATTTCATCTCCCGCTCTTTTCAATTACCATCGTGTCTGATCACCTCCACGCTGGGCTCCTTTTTAACCATGAACACAAATCCCATTATCTTTTCTCTTTCTGTGTATTTGCCCTTTGATTTAAGCGGCATTTTCTCCTCTTTTCATCAGTTCTGGAGCTCGCCTGCCATATATCTCCCTGTTTATCTACTTTCCAAAGGCCTCCTCTTATATCTCAGGGCCTGATCAATAAGGCTGTGTGAATGGCTGGCGGCTCCTCTCCAATACTGCATGTAGTTTTTCTTGCGGGACTTGTCCAGTATTTCTTGTTAAGCTTCTGTCTCAGCTTGTTCCATTTCTCATTAGGTTTTAGCACTGGCATTGTAGTATTTCTTCTGTTCCCACACTGCCCGGTGGATCTCTAGTCATTCTTAACAGCATGGCTTAAAGTCTCACTCTTTAGGGGACTCCTGAGCCTATTCGGCTAGGATTTGAAGTGGCAAACAGCACGACACTTTTATTTTCAGGTGGAGAAAAGACCGTCCCCGGTTCCACTCCAGGCTGTGATTTTTCTAACAAAAGGGGCAATGGGGATTATTTTTATTTCACTGCAGTTATTCCAGTGAATATATTTACTGGGCAAATGCTGGAGTCAATGGGGCCAGCTCCACGGTGTATTGGTGTGAAGTGCTCAGAGGAGTCCCTACCGCCCGGGAGAGGAATATTCTGCTGGACTATCCCACCAGGGTGGGATTTCAGCCCGGATGCCACAGACTCCTGTCCCTTTGACGTTGCGTGCATTGCTGCACCGTGGTTAGCCGGTGGGAGGAGATCGGTGAGAAGGAGTTGCTGGGGAGTTGTCATAAATTGACTTACACTTTTATAGATGCCACTGCCCCCAGGCGTACGGGGTGTGTGAGGCCTGAACAGCTTGGCCGGCTCTCTCCCCTGGCTGAGCTGGCAGAGCGGCACCTCTACCTCAACAGACTGGGGCCGCAGTCTTCTGAGCCAAAGGTGACTGGTTCTCAGCCCAGCGCCACTGCAGGTTCGCAGTCTGCCAGTGGCCGGGCGTGCGCAGCCAGAGCAGCACACAGCACTTCCCAGAGCTGAGGCTTTTTGAGAGAAGCACCCCTGAGAATGGTGCCCGAGAGAGTCCAAAAGGAGCAAAACGTACCCGGCAGGCGGACATAACCCTCCATGAGGCCACCTGCTGAGCTGCAGTGGACGTCAGAGCCAGGGTCTGAACTGCCTCGAGGCCACCAGATGAGACCGGTGCACGGAGCCCTGCTGCTCACGTGATGACGTGAAGTTGAGCAGTTCTGGGATAGATCCATCCGGGGGCTGGTGGGGAACATGCATGGCCATCTGTACAGGGGGGAGTTGCAGCACCAAGCTGGCCATGCTTTCCCCAGCAGCTGAGGGACCTGCTTTGGGTATCTCACCTAAGGGCTTTAGAAACTGCAGGAGGAAAGTGTACAAATCAGAACCGACAGCAACAGAACCGTCTCCTGCCCAGCAAAGGAGAAGGGGCCAGCAGCAAAGGGCTGGGAGGGCACTGGTGTAAATGCAGCTGAGCAGCCCTCGTACCCCTCTGGCTGCGTGTGCCTAAACTGTTCAGTGGGCCTGCACAGCATGCCCCGAGGCCCCTGCTTTGCAAAGCAGAGGGCTCTTTGTGGCCAGCGCAGCATTGAAATGAATTTATAAAGCACAGAGCCCACAGCTGTGCCGCGGTCAGAGCTGTCAGCAACACTCTGTCCCCAGGGGAGTCACCACTGCTGATCCGGCTGTTGGCACGTCGGGCATGCTACCAACTTGCTGTAAGAAAAATGCTTTCACCCTATCCCTAATTATGCAGCGGCTGGAGGGAGACCAGCAACGCCCACTGCAAATCTGGGTGTCTGAGCCACAGCCAGCCCTCCGCCTGAGGGACACGAGGGAGAGAGGCATTTCAGCCCAGACACCGACACCTCTACCGCTGCCTTTGCCTGTCCGCGGGACCCCAACGAAGCAGTCTCCAGGCACAGCAACGCTAGCGGTGAATCGTGCCAGGGAGCAGAGTGCATCGTCACCTCGGGCACACCCCTGCGTCGGAGCCATTCCCTTACGGCCAGTGACTCCGGTGGGGGAGAAACGTAAGGTCCTTTGGAGCTCAGATGCCTTGGGGAGGGGTATAAATACCTACCTACCGTACACAGCTAAACGGTAAAGCAGGAGAACTGCCACCCACTGCTGGAACAGCTGGGGTGCACCAGGCCAGGACTGTGGGGCATTGGCAGGGCTATGTGGGGAATCCTAGGACTGGAATAGTAGGCGGTACAGGAGATCAGGAATGAGGTCATCATCAGAGCTATGTGGAAAGTGTGATGAATGCCCCCCCCCCTTTCTGAGGTGCCACCTGATGTATTGGGGTCCCACTGAGCCTATCCATTCCAGCAGCCTGGCCTCCCTTGCCCTGTTCCACTGTGCCAGGCCCTCAAGCCTTCTCCAGCTCACACACAGGTAGGGACCCACCCAGCTGCAAACAGACACAGAGACACTGAGATCAGCTCTGTGCGGGAAGACTCAGCTCAGGGATTGCCCACCACTGAGGTGCACACCTCCTTTGGGGTGCAAACCCCAAATTATATTGTCTTGCGCTGTAAAGAGATCTATACAGTGTAAACTCATAAATTTGCCCCCTCTCTCAAAGTGGAGGAAGATATGCACAGCTCTTGCACAAACTGGGTTTTAGAAAACAAAACCAGTTTATTCACTACAAAAGGTAGATTTTAAGTGATTATAAGGGATAACAAACAACATTACGGATTACTGAGCAAATACAACAAAACATGCAAACTAGGCTGGGTACATTAAAGAAATTGGCTACAAATAGTAATTTCTCACCCTAAATGTTGTTTCAAGCAGGTTGCAGAGTTTTCTGAAGGTAAACTGCACCGCCTGCAGCTTAAATCTCCAGGGATTCCTTTCACAGGCTGCTCCGTCTCACCTGGACTCAGACCCCTACCCCCCTTTCCCGCAGCCTAGTTCCTTTGTTTCTTCAGTTGTTTTCAGCAGACTTCCTTCTTGGGCGAGGAGGCAGTGGAGAAGAGCCTAGATTAACTCACTCCCCAGCCTTAACTAGGATTTACATATGGTGGGAATCTTTTGTTTCCTAGCCCAGCCCCTTTCCAGTGGAAAAATACCAGCCCTGTACCAGGTGACATGATCACATGACCTTGTAGTGTCAAAGCAGCATCCCAGAATGCTTCTCAGGAAGGTGGGAGATTAGTGTCTTCAAAGCCCTATTGTCCTTCTTAATGGCCCATTCAGGCTGATTGCATTTTGTCTGGTGGGCATTCCCCCAAATACACACACAGTTGTAATTGCTACATAGTCAATATTCCTACCTTCAGATACACTGCATGCATCTGACGAAGTGAGCTGTAGCTCATGAAAGCTTATGCTCAAATAAATTTGTTAGTCTCTAAGATGCCACAAGTCCTCCTTTTCTTTTTGAGAAATGATACGGGCATGCAAATTGGATAATCACATTCAGTAAATCAGAACCTTTCCAATGACCCATCTGGCATAAAACACATCTTAGTTATGCCATAGTCACATGATGACAATATTTTTATGAAGACTATGGGGTGCAGGATCACAGGAAGCTTGTACAGGACCTACTGGCTGTATTTCCACCTTAAGCCCTGCAGCTAGCCCTTTGTTTTATTAGCATTGCATCCCCAGCACATTGTAAAAAATGACTCCTCACATCCCCCAGTGCAGCCAGGGAGCGTCTCTGCTGGTCTGAGTCTTTTCAGATATGTTCTTCCCAAATTTTCCTTCTAAGGGAGAAACTGGTTTTAAAATACACCCCAGCTTCCTAGCTGTCAAGAGTTAGCAAATATATTGCTCTCTAGGGCTGCATTTCTGAGTATTAAACCCCAAATGCAGTTAGACTGGACTCAATATTTCCTCACATAGCAGCACAGGGCAGCAGCCAAACAGTGTCCTTTAAACTCAAACCCGATTTTCCTGTCTCCACCACAGAACAGGCTGATTCATGTGCACTCAAACAGCCGGCACTTCAGGTTAACCAAAGGTTGTAAAAACATTTTTCGAATGCAATAAAGTTCACTTGGTTTGTTCATTTTGGAATCTTTTTTTATATCACACTAACATACAGTGGGCAAGGGGAGCGTCTCTTTATAGTGTCTCATTGTAGAGAGCTTGCTGCTTTGAGATACCAAGCAATTCTGCGCTTTTAAAGGAGAACTGCAGCCCTCTGGCTCAGCCCAGCAGTCAGAAAGTTCTGCACCACCTCTTAATGCTGTACTCCACTGCCTGGGATGATGCCTTGCACCAACTTTATGGAGAATTGGGTTTCCTGGGTGTCTCTGCCTGACCTCATCTATTCCCTCCCATGCACTGTTCCTTTTCTGTGCCCTGTGCGACTCAGCAAAGGGTCATGCCAGTTACAGTTTGAATTCCCTGCCTGTTTGCATTTTTTCTTAATTTTGTTTAATAAATTCCCTTGTGCATGCGCACACATGCTCACGCACATTTTCCTTGTGACTGTCCTCAGGCCCCTTGGCAGTCAATGATATTTTTTGAAAGCCCTGTAAAACCATCTCCTGATTATGTAAATGTCGTCTATTGCCTCTGATTCCCATCTAGATTGGCACAAATGGGATTTGGAGCAATTAAAACTACTTTTAGCTCAGTTTCAATGAATAGCATGTTAACATTCCTATCAGAGACTCCGTTACAGTCTAATTGATCTCATTTGATTATCTCATCTGGAGGAAAAAATGATCCAATGTAAATTCACCCCTTTGCATTTGTCTGACCTACTACTAGCAGAGCAGATGGCCGCTGCAGGAGAGTCCCACAATCAAGGCATGCTTCATTTTTATTATAGCCTGCTTGAAAGACTATTTATTTGAATGTATAGAGACTAAAAAACACACCTCTCCACAGGGGCTAGACACCTTCAGTGTAACTTAAAAATCCCTTTGCAATGCCCAAATAAATTTGTTAGTCTCTAAGGTGCCACAAGGACTCCCCGTTATTTTTCCTCTGAAGTAAGTTTCACTGTATTTCTCAGGAATTTAAAAGTCCTTTCTAAACCCTACTTCTAAGGTTTGAACTAGAGATCGAGGGACCAGCTTGGCTTGAGTAAGAGTCAGCTCAAAGCTTAATTGAAAACACAACCAGGCCAAGCCCAACGTTTCCAACACATACAGATTTCCTTATGTTTCTGCTCCTAATGGAGCAGAGATCCTGAAACCCCACAGCAAAGGCTGCCTTCTTCTGACCCAGAGAAGGGGACATTCAGCCAGAAAGTACGTTCTTGTCAGAGACCCAGGCCAACGCTATTGCTAGAAGCTTCCCACATGATCTGATCACATAAATGTGTGTTCAGAAAAACTGCTGCAGGAATAACACCCCCTCAGCTGGCCACTACAATGGATCATCAAAATCCCTCACCTAAGGTACCTCTTGACTAGAAAGTAGCTGAGGTTATTGAAGGCAGAGAGGCAGGTTAGTGACTTGACTGGTCTCCTTCCTGCCCTTCAGAGCAAAGTTTTTCAAAGTGCTGATGCAGAAGCCAGCTCATGTTCTCTTTCCTACCATGTGATGGAGACAGGTGTGTCCCTGAAACCATCTCCAGCTGGGTTTTGGCTCAGCCAGAAACACTGCTATACCCAGGACTAGGGTCTACGAGTGCCTTTTCCCCCCACTGTAGCCAGCAATACGTGGGTAAACGGGCAGCCCTCTGCTGGCCTCCTGGCCCCAGGCTCCTTTCTGCAGGACTCAGTGTACAGGCCATAGGTTGGAATAACAAGGTAGGCAAGGAGCCACCAGGCTCAGGGCCAATGCCCCTGAGAGGTCAATTGATGGGAGAACTCCTCAGGACCCAGTGAGGGGAGCAGCTGAGCGGGGGGGGGGGGCATTGATGATTTCTGTAGTTTAGGGCTTGGAGGCCAGGCCAAGCAAGCTCAAGCTTCCCCAGCTCAGGGCAGAACCATCCCTCTTATACTGGAGGGTGGGCAGGAGGGAGCTCTTAATGCAAAGCAGCTGGCCCAGCCCTGCTGCCCAGACACTCTCTGAACTGGAGGCAGGCAGCTGTAGTCTTTCCTTTCCTTTGAGAGTGTTTTAACCCTTTCCCTGCCAGTTCTTGGGGTTTGGGGTGACAGCATCAGCATATTTGGACACTGGGTTTCTTGGCAGGACTATCTGAAAGACAGTTCGTAGCCAAGTTGCTCCACTTGCACCTTGTTAGGGAACCCGTCAAGGAACTACATTAGGTCCAATATTATTTGCATGGTAGATGAATAATCTGTGTCCTCTCCTGTCCTCCTGAGAACACCATTTCTATGCAGATGATTCTCGAATCTATGAGAGGAAAACCAACTGCTGATGAAATTCAATCTCACTTCCAGTCTGATTGTGATAATTTGCAATGAGCTAAGGCAAAGTGAATTATTATTAAATGCAAATAAAAGTTAAATAATGCTGTTTGGGAGCCGCTCAAAATGACAAAAAGGCCATAAGTCAGGAAGAGAGATTTTTACCCCAGGTAATGTATCACTGCAAGTAGTTACCATGTCTAAATACCTCGCTGTGCATAGAGCGCTGCACAGACCCTCAATTATCTTTCCATCAATAGAGAGAGTGTGATTATACTGATTGGAAAATGACAGTGAAGCTCAGTTTGCTGCATCCAAACAAGTGGCATTTTGATTTGATTTGAACCTAATCCCCACTCACTTTGTGTGGTTCCTAGATTGCTTTCCCTGCTCCGGAGCCCACTGCCTGGGGGGGAGGACACGTGCACTGCAGACATGCTCTGTTCTGTACAATGATTTAAGTGGCTGAGAGTTTGAAAGAATACATTTTCCAGCCTAAAATGGCTGGACAGGCCCAGCCCTGCCACAAACCTGCCACTCTTGGGCTGGGCGGTTATTTTCTCTCTGGATTTGGGACAATAGACTGTGAGGAATTTGGTGAAAGAATTTCTGAGTGTGATCCATAGATGTCTTGGTGTATGAGCGATTACAGCTGCATAAAGAGATCTGCTATGGTAAGCAGGCTGGCTCACAATCCTCCTCCCACACATGCCCTTGGCTCTCCGCTTCTGACTCTGAGCAGAGACCTTAGCTCTCAGTTTTCAATGCACAGAGATAAGCACCACAGGCAAAGAACAGGACCAGGCCATGCTGGAAACCATCTTAATTAACGCTCTGGTCAACCCTCAGCTCTGATCCACAACACACACAGGGCATTACCACCTCCTTCCTGGGCAGCCTAAGCAGTCAGGTTGCTGTCAGCCCTCTGGCCTGGCTACACTGCAGCTGCTGCAAAGGTGGCAAAGATGCACACGGGAAGGATCAGAGAAACGGTCACCTTACCTTCCTGCTGCACGTCTGCTCAGAACAGACGAGACAGGAGCCTGGGCACTTTGCCTTTCCTTTGCTATCAACACTTGGCCTGTGCGGTCTCGTTACTTATACTAATACTTACACCTAGAGGCCCATCACCACCATCAGAGCTCAGTGTGCTAGGAGCTGCACATACGCATCCCAAGGAGCAGTCATTGCCTCAGAGAGTTTGCTAATTAGACAAGAGAGAGAAAGGATGGAAGGGGAAACCAAGCGGTGAAATGACACATAGAAGGTTAGTGAAAGAACTGAGAGCAAAACTCGCATCGCCCATCCATCCGCCAGTCACCAGCGCCTTCTCTGTTACACACCAGCCCTGGGGCCTTTAGCCTGGAAGCCAATACTGGTCAGATGAAATACTGATTCTGTATTACCATCTATCTCATCAACAGAGTGGGAGGAGAGTGGGTGATCTGCACCATTAGCACACGCCTGCTGGATTTCCTGATGTGCATAAGCCACATGTGAAGTGGCTGGACCTGAGAGTCGATTCTGCAAGAACGGTGCCCTCGTTAAGGGATTTGCTGCCTCCAATCAAGTAAACAAAATGAACTCCCAGGTGCACTGGTGGCTCTGGGCTCCAGGTGTGGTCTGGGCTCAGCATGGGATCAGGAAGGGCTCCAGACACAAATAGCTTGGCAAGAGATGACCAAGATGGAGATGTGAAAAATACCTGCAAGTATTTGAAGAGTGTGAACATCAGCCTCGGCTAGAGGACGTCACTGGGAGAATGAACTGCGATGAAATCAGGAAAGGGGACAATTAGGCTAAATAGATGTAAAATCGTGCTGGCTTTGGGCTCTGTTACTCTGTGGAATAGGAAAAGATACTAGAAAATACAGTGTAGGAAGAAATTCTGCCCTGGTATCTATCTATCTATCTATCATGCTACCAACGGGCCTCTCACTGTGGCCTCTGCTGAATTGTCTGTCAGTTGCATAGGAGGGACCCTGAAATGAAAAACACACCTAAAGCCACAATCTTGTTTACATGAAATTTTCATCTGTCTAGAGCCTGGTTTACATACTGCACAATAGCTGATGCAGGGAGACCCCCAAAACTAGACAGGAATTTGCTAATGTCCTTTACAGAACTTGGGTACATTTCTAAACACACTGCGGGCCCCAGGCACACAAGCCAATTATCCAAATGTGCTTAAAATGCTGATGTGCTGTTGGCTTTCCAGAGACCTGTGGGCCTTGAGGGCAGAGATGGGACAGTACCCTTCTCAGGTGCTAAGTGCACTGAGTCTGGCTGACTACTGACTCATCCTCAGGAACCTCAGATATGAGACCTATCTCCTGGGATTTGCTAATGGGGTAATGTCCTCTCACTCTGGTTTGTGCGGAGCCTTTGCCTGCACAGAGCAGAAGTTCTCTCTTTTCCCCACCCTGACATTTCTGAGCTTGCTCCTGGTTTGGACGAGTAACATCTTCTGCCTTTCCTGAATGGTGCCAAATCCCCTCCACTTTGTTTAAGTGCCTAGTCAGGTAGTCTACTGCCAGAGCTGGCTAGGAGTTGGGGAAGGAAGAGATCACACTGTGCTCTAACCTACCATCTGCTGTGACTTGATAGTGCAGTAGTGTGGATGGGCAATTCCTGTGAGATCAAACAAAGGACCCAGGAGGAAAGGCTGTGCTATGGGTAGCTATGACCCAGGTGAAGCTTGTACAAGTGGAAACTCCCATCACAAATCTTGTTCCAGAGACATTTCTAGCTGGTTTCCTCGCAAAGTCCTGTGAGTATTATACCCACTGCACAGATGGGGAAATTGAGACCCAGTCTGGAGAGTAAGTGACTGGTGTGATGCTGTATGGAATCTGGGGGACACTTGAGGATATTATGAATATCAATATTGTAAAATTGCAATGAGTTGGGCCAGATAGTCCATGTCAGATATCTGCAAAAATGTTATAATTTGCCAGATATGATAATCTCATTTATGTGTTTGTATCCTTTGTATTATGAAAAAAGAAAAGGAGTACTTGTGGCACCTTAGCGACTAACCAATTTATTTGAGCATAAGCTTTCGTGAGCTACAGCTCACTTCATCGGATGCATACCGTGGAATACTCTACGGTGCCACAAGTACTCCATTTCTTTTTGCGAATACAGACTAACACGGCTGTTACCCTGAAACCTTTGTATTATGAGTTATAGATATGACTGTCTGCCTGTATTTCAAATTTGTGCTGTGCTTCTGGGTAACACCCCCAGACAGTTTGGTATCAGCTCTGCCTAGCCTGCTTGATGGCTCATTAAGGACCATCAGCTATACAACTGACCCTCTGAGAGAAGGCAGAGGATACGCCTTATGACTCAGCAGGGACATGCCTATGGACAGAAAAAGCTTCCAAGCCATGTGCTGCGCAGCTTGGGTTGGAAACAAAGGAAGCTCAGGCCGCATGGCAAAAGCCTATAAAACTGTATTTTCCACTGAATGCATCTGATGAAGTGAGCTGTAGCTCACGAAAGCTTATGCTCAAATACATTTGTTAGTCTCTAAGGTGCCACAAGTACTCCTTTTCTTTTTGTGAATACAGACTAACACGGCTGCTACTCTGAAACCTATAAAAGGCAGCTGCATCTTCTCCATTTTGTCTTCATTCCTGCTTCTTACCTCTGGAGTAACCTTTCTACAAACGAAGCTCTGAACAAAGGACTGAATGACCCATCCAAGCTGTGGATGTGTTCCAGAGGGACTTTCAAGCCAGCAAACTCACCAATACTGTTAGGAACCTGATATATGGACTTTGAAGTCTTTGTATATATGTGACTGTTTTACCATTTAACATCTCTCTTCTTGTTCTTTCTTTTTTCTTTATAACAAACCTTTAGTTTTCAACACTAAAGGATTGGCTGGCAGCGTGGTATTTTGGGTAAGATCCAAACCTATACTGACCTGGTAACATGGCTGACCCTTTGGGGTCAGAAGAACATTTTGTATAGTGAGCAGAGTTTTTAAAATAACTTCTCATTGTACTGGACCTAGGTGCTGATTGGGAGCTAGAGAACTGGAATGCAATAAAGGGGCTGTGTGATTTCTTTTTTGCTTTATGATAACCAGTGTGGGGGATCAGAAGCACAGTTTGTGACTGGGTGGGAGGCTTAACTTCAGTGTTACCCACTAGTTTTGGGAGTATCTGCTCTCCCGTGTGCAGCCTGCCCTGAACTTGGCATTTCCAGTGAGGGCTGCCCCAGGCACCACGGGTCACAACTGGGTGAAGGTTAAAGAGTGAGGGTTTGGCAGCATGAGGGGTAGAAATCAAGGGCCATATTCTGATCCCTGCTTAGCACTAGCCTTGGGTCATGGTGAGGTGAAAGGGGACACGGCTGGAGCCCTGCTATTCTGTGCCATCCAGGGATTCCACCCTGGTAACCAGTTAAATCAGCTTTCTGGCTGCCTTGTGCAACTACGCATGTCTCTGTAGGTCAACTGCTCCTGCATCCATTCTGCCACCAGCCAGGCAAGGCAAGCTCCTGGATGGGGCAGAAGACAAGATGGTGCAGATGAATTTCCTTGCATACTGTTCAAGACCCCCCAGGTAGATCCAAGAAAGACAGAGATTAATTAGTCACTGTTACTCACATATTCCACAAGGTTCATTCTGAGGCTCATAGTTAAAAGAGATACAGACAACTCCAGAGAGAGAGAGAGATCCTATCTGCTGCATAGAGGAGCAATGAAGCACCCTGATGCTTTCATGTCACTGTAAATTGTCTACCAATCAAAAGGCTGACAGAGATGTATTTTTAGACACTGCAGCACAATTAAGTCTTCTACTTAGTCTCAGGAGGAGAAAGAGGTTGTTGGTTTACTTGCAAATGCTTGAGGTAATTCTCTAACGGCTCCTCCACCATTACACAGATACTGTTTTCAATCTCTTATCATATGTAATCCCTAATGATTTCTCTGTTATGTCCTGTTTTATTAAAGCACCATTGAACGATAGCCTATTGATTTAGATTTCACAGACAATTGAAATTTAAATTGACTCCAAATTGAATGTCTCCATGCAATCTGTGGTCTGCACTAAAGATAGATAAACCGCCTCTGGTTTTTATAACAAGTTATTCCAGAGGCACATTTTAATTTTGAAACGTGTGTAAGAGATTCTTGACTTTCCAGGAGAGGAAGTCTGATATTTGAAACCTGTGCATTTTTCAACCATGGTTTTTCTGAGTGGCAAGCTGGAGGAGTCTTCATCCACAAGAGGGGTGGGGCTAAATGCCTGAGCGTGTTTTATTTTGAGGAAGCAGTGAGGTTTGTGGAGACTGAGAGAAGAAACGTGGGTTATTCTGAAGGCCCAGACTTACATAGCATGAACTGAGGAGAGGAAGTGGACTGGTCAAACTGGCATTGATGTGACACTGGAAATATTTTTATTCACATCCCAAACTCAGCAGCAGTGGGCTAGTGCCTGAGAACCAGAGAGGAGAATAGACTCGCTTAGCTTCACTGTCCAGCTGCACGAAGCGCAAACAAGTAAAGACACCATGTAAACGGTGAAACCTCCATTTGATCTTTAAATGCCTTTCAGCTTTGACTCTCTTCTATATTATTAGTAACTAGAGCTGGCCAACAAATGGAATTTTCTGTCCTGTGGGAAATTCTGATATTTCAACGTCTGTATTTGTCTTAAATTGGGGCAAAAAAGTTGAAATATCAAAACTTTTCATGGAATGAAAACATTTTGACATTTCCAAATTGAAATTTTTTGAAGTTTAGTTTTGGTATGGTTTGAGATTAATTTGCATCCACCTGAGCCAGTGCAGTGCCTCATGGGAGCTGTAATTTGTGTACCTCATGCCCCCAGTCACCCCCAAAGAACAGGTCAGACTACATCTCCCATGATGCATTGCAGTCTCTCCCTTTGACTGGACCACCATGGTGCATCTTGGGAGTACTATTACTACAGTGCCTTATGGGAAATGTAGTGCAACAGGGAAGCTGACCAACAGCAGAGAGTGGGGGCATAAGGCACTTGATTTACAATTCCCATGAGGCTCCACAGGGGCTCAGGTGAAGCTGAGTTTAAGGTTGAACCGACCTGAAATGAACCATTTCCTGTTGAAAATTTCAATTTTGTGGAAACCACATTTCCACCAGAAGATTCCTGACCAGCTAAGGAGTGAGACATTAAATGTAATCTCTGCTTTCAGCGCAAATCTCCGGGCAGTCTTAACTATGGAGCCACTATGATGCCTCCATAGCAATTCTTATCTTCACAATGGCCAGCTGAAGTTCTCCTAACATTTGCATTCAACTGTTGCTTATTCTCTTGTTACAGGTTTTGTTTTGCAGTTCTGCTTTGGTGACTGTCCACATTGCAGGGTCACCAGTGCTCCATTGTGCTTTCCCTTTAATGTGTATATCCAATGCCAGACAGTACGGTAGACTTTATTTGGCATTGCCTCGAATGTGATGTTCACTTGTGGCTGCTGATGGGGTGACTGGGTTATCATAATTGTTAGTTATTCTTTGTATTACAGCAGGGGCAAGTTCCCCATAGTGCTCAGCGCTAGCCCAGTCTCTAATTTCCATACAGACATGTGGACCCGATGTTCAAAGCACTCAGCACCCAGCAGCTCCTACTGCACTCACTGACAGGCGCTGATCACCTTGAAAATCTGCCCTCTCTACTTGGGTGCCTACTGTGATGCTGTATGACTGGTATAATTGATATTACCACTATTATACAATTGCAACAACTCTTGTACAACGTAGGTCATGTATGGTGTCAATGGGAAAGTTATCATTTGCTAGGTCCAATTATCCTGTTTGTATGCATGCATTATCTTTGTATCTGAAGTTATGAATATTGGCCATGTGCTGGTATCTTACACATGTGTTGTGTTCCTGGGTAACACCCACCCCGACAGAATTTACATTAGGGCCAGACTGCTACGTGTTGATGGCGTATTAAGGACACTGAGCTCACTATGGGCCACTGAAGAAATTCATCCTGCCCAGTAAGCCTTTCCCATGGACACCTCAGAAAAAATATGGGCAATGGCTCCCTTGTGAGTCATCAAAGCATGTAAGGGCATGTGATACGGTCATGTGACCCCAGACTCCATCTTGAGCCAGTCATTTTCCAGGCCCCTGGGCTGTGGGCTTTGTTTGAGACAATAAAATTCCATGCACAGGGCAGAGGACATAAAAAAGCAGCAGAGGCATCTCCATTTTGTCTTCATTTCCTGCTTCATTTCTCTGGACTGGGTTTCTAACAAGGAAGCTCTAAACACGGACTGATGGTCCCCAATCTGTTTGGGTAATTCCAGAGCTATGAGTTTATTCCATTACTGCTTCAAACCTGATAGAAGGACTTTGCAAATCACTTGTATATATATGATCTATTAACTATTTATACCTCTCTTCTTCTTCTCTTTTATTATTAAACATTTTGGTTTTAGTTACTAAAGGACTGGCATCAGCGTGATTATCGGGTAAGATCTGAATTATATATTGACCTGGCTAAGTGGCTGATCCCTGGGGATTAAAAGGACTCTATATTTGATGAAGTTTTGTTTTCATTAAGCACTCTTCGTACAGTGTAGTGTTTAGGTGATGAGTCAAGGGCTGGGATGCCTAGGGAGACTGCATTCTTGACTTCTTGTTAACCAGTGTGGTGAGACAGGACTTCACTTTTGTTACTGGCTCGGTATAATCTAATGAGAGAATAACCACCAGTATGGGGTGAGTCTGCCCCATTTCTCAGCAGTCTGTCCTGAATTTGGCATCCTCAGCTGTGACCCACCGAGGCACGGTGACTCCTACATGGGAGCAGTTGGGCGCTGCACTCTTCTGAAAGTTGGGCCCAAGCCATTCCTTCTCGTTCTGGAGTGTCCTCTCCAGCATGGTGCAGTGCCACCCCCTAACTTTGTTCGGAGGAAGGCAGCACTTGCAGGAGCTGGCAAAACCTACTACCATTTCCTTTGGCTCTGCAGCCTGGTGAAAGTATGCATGGATTTAAACAGAACTGTCACCCAGGTTCATGGAGCCCAGCAACACTGCAAGGGACAAGGCTCTGCACGTAAATCTGGGGGATCACTACTGCAAGGGCTGGTTCCTGTGTGTCTGTGTGCTAGAGAGCGAGGATGAAGAATGTTAGGGGAGCGAGGTGTTGCCTGTAAGATGATGGACATGTGCGCTTCCTGCTGACACTCATGAGTTTTCAGGCTTGCAGAGCACCCTGCTCTTTGGCAAGCAGCGAGTGATAAGAATTTTCACCAAACTGTGTTTTCACCAGGGCCACTGGCAAACTTATCTCCTGTAGCAATCAGCCTGTTCCCGGGGCCTGTAACTCAAATGCTCTTTGCCAGGTTTGCTGCTCCAAGATTTGAGAACCTGTGTGAATGAGCTCCTGGCTAGCAAGAGAGACAAACAGTCTAGGGAGGGAGGCTAGGAAACTCCCCCTGCCCAGCGCTGCTCAGACAGGGGCAAACACAGCAGCATCTAAGGGCTGAACTGAGTGACACTTGTCTATCAGCTGCACCAGCCTTCGGCACTGTCTCCATTTCCTGCCCTCAGCCCCTTTCCCAATAATGAACATTTGCAGCTGAGCACTGGATCCAGTCCTTCGGCAGCTGGACTTTCTGGTGCCCGTGTCTCTGTCTGAGACTGGAGCATTGCTGGTAACTCCATGCTGCATAGAGCCAGTCCTGTGTGGGTTGTTAGTGTCAGTGTATCTGTCTGCTGGAGCATTACTGCCTCAGGAGAAATAATAAGGAGTTACAGGGCACCAATTGCCACGGCTGGTATGTCTCTGCCTCCCACCAGTAATAATGCCAGCAGAGATGATTCCTTCAGCAACAATGAACTGTTTATTGGCTGATTGATCGGCGGATCCTGTCATACAGGGGGAGCCCCGCAGCTCCTGTGCAAGTATCCACTGGGAGAGAACCCTGCCTCGCCTGCTTCCTAAGTAGTGACCTTGCACAGGCCTGGTTGCAGGTAACAACGTGTAATCTGAAGGCATGCACTGCCCAGAAAATGCCACAAGCCCTATTTGTCTGCCTGTTGCAGAGCTGTTCACTCAGGAGCCATGTCTGGGGTTTTCAGCACCACCCCCAGATTTCTGTGGGCCAGTTCATGTCTAAGAGGCCTTAGTGGTTACAGCTCAGGAGTGGGAGCTAGGAAGATCCTGAGTTCTAATCACACTGGGGAATGTCACTTTTGCCTGGCTTGGGTTGGTGGAGAACTGGGCAGAAAAGCAGGCCCAGCGCTGAAAGCAAGATGTGACATATGAGAGAAGCATTCTGGGACAGAAGATGCAGATCCCCCTCCCCCCAAATACAGGGTCTATTTTGCACCCCAGTGTTTATTGAACGTTATTAAGAATATATAACACCCAGCTCTGGGCAGGCCTTGACAAGGCAGAGACCCAGCAAGTCCCCTTACAACTAGGAAAGTGCAACACCATGAAGCCAAGGGCAATAGCTGAGCTAAAGAGCCCGCTCTCTTTGGGTGTAGACGTTTTGTCTTGGAACGTTGCAGCCTGAGCTACTAAGTCAAAGCACGGTTTGGGGGCTTCTGGCAGCATAAGAAACCTGGCACCCGGTGCCTTTGCTATCACCCAGGAGCTCTGGCAGCCCTGCCCACAGTCTTAGCCGTAGTGGGACAGTGAGAGGTAAGTGCACATCTCTCTCCATCAGCTTCTGCGTAGCAGGCTGCTGTTCCGTGATCTTTATTAAGCCCAGGGATGCCGCGCACGGCTCATTTTCCGGTCAGTATGTGCGGCAGACACAGATGCTTGTGAGAGAGGCACCCAGCAAGCTGTGACACTCAGGGACACGAGTGTTTGGCCATATCGTTCCTGTGATGGACATTCTTTCTCTAGGCTGCTTTGGAGATGGTGTCCTAGTGGGAGAGTGCTCTTTGCCCATCAGCAATCCCGGAGGTCTGCCATCTCTCCCAATCCACATAACACGTCTGGCTTGGAGAGCAGATCTAATGAATTCAGATGCTTTTAGGTTTGTAGAGTCACAGGCTTTGACTCACAAGTCAGGTCTGCTTGGCCCCCATGGGATGCTCACGTACTATTTGTAGAATGACTGTCTATTGGTTTTAACAGCCCCTCACCTTGCTAATAGCTGCGGATTACGATATAACCCAAAGCAAAGTACCTTAAAACTTTTCCTGAGGGAGGCTAGAAGGCTGGATAGGAATATTCCACAGCCGTAGCTGCAGTTACAGATTGCCTCCACTCTATCCTGGAAAGGAAGGAAGGAATCTGTTGTCATATTTGCAATGACATTCTGGAAAAGGGAAAACAAATGCCCTGCGCTGTATTGACTGGTACCCAGCAGCGGTGACGAGGTGAAGAGCTGTCAAACCCCACCTGCCGCGAGCCTGGCAGAGCGCGACGGTCTCGAGGAAACATGCAGGGAGGTGCCATGCAGGTCCATGGGGAAGAGGCAGCTCAGATTGTGCACATTCCCAGTTAACAAGGTGTGGCGAGGGCTTGCTCTGCTCCTGTCTCTTTCCAGACAAACTATTTGGAGATGTTCTTTGGGTAAAACACCCAGTGGTTTAGTTACAGAGCTCGTTCCCACTCTTGTACAGATGGTGCAGCAGTTTTAATAGCATCGTGGGGAGCTGAGGCTCTTGACCACAGTGGGGCAGAGACTTGCCTTGGCTCTTCCAGCTCTTTCACTTTCTCTCTGCCTGCTTCCCACTTCCTTCCTGTGCCTTTGGACCCTTGAGGTAGGAGGTAGCTAGCTTTGACCTCTCCCCGCCTAGCCCCTCTCTGACAGCTTGGCCCAGTTCCCATATTCAGGAGGGGTGGGGCGACGGAGTGACGCTGCCTGGAGCAGGGTGCTGGCTCAGCTGCTGTCACCTGGCTCCGTCACGCCAGGCTTCTCCTGAATCTCGGCCAGCGGCCAGCGGCTGGAATACACGTGTGGGCAGACGCTGGCCGTGGCCCTATACAGGACCCCCTTCAAAAGTGTGGGCACCTCCCCAGGGCTTCAGAGCCCATCCTGGAGTGTTCAACTGGCGTACAGAGGCACACAACACTTACCCTCCCAGGTCTGAGAGACGGGTCTTCTCCTTAGGCATTCGCCTTCAACACTGGGCCCAAAGTGCCCCTGGCCTACATCTGCTCTACCTCAGTTCTGCAAGGCCAGCCCCTGTTTGGGTCAGGTGAGGGCCGTTCTGTGGCTGCAGGGCCCCAGCTGAAGGCCGTGGGGAAAGGGGTGCCTGGCCCGTGGGTGGGTGGATTTTAACCCACCATTAGAAATGGTTCATGACTGTTCGAGCCCTTCCCCCTACTCCGCCGTTTGCTGAGCTGCAGGAGCACGCGGTGCTGAGATTCCATGGGCTCAGGCTGGCAGGCGTCCCCTGGGCGCTGAGAGACAATAGGGGCTGAGCTGTCTTGCAGCAGAGCGGTGTTGTTGGCAGACAGTGAGAGCCAAGGGCGTGGGCGGCCTCGGAGGGTTACACTGCAATCCAGTATGAGCAGGTGCAGCTCCGCTGACTTGACAGAGCTGCGGTCATGCAGCAGGCAGCGCAAGGACGGGCAGCCGGGAGGAAAGAGACTTCGTATCTGAGAGAAATTCCCGCCCAGCTCCGCAGCTTGTAGGGCAGGAGCAGAGTCAGCTGCACCATCGCAGCTGGTGGGCTCTCTCCCGAGCGCAGACAGGAACCAGCACCATGCCCTGCCTTTGCCTTTGGGCACAATTTATTGGTTGAGCCCCAAACTCACAAGTAACACAAACGAAGCAATTCCCTGCCCAGAATGGGCAGTGGGACCCAGAAACTTTCTTTTTCCTTTAAGTCCTCTGCTGGGTCATGTGACAGGCAGGCGGCCTTAACCCTTCCCTGGATGAAAGAACAGGAGGACTTGTGGCACCTTAAAGACTAACCAATTTATCTGAGCATAAGCTTACGTGAGCTACAGCTCACTGCATCGGATGCATTCAGTGGAAAATACAGTGGGGAGATTTATATACACAGAGAACAGGAAACAATGGGTGCTACCATACGCACTGTAATGACAGTGATCAGGTAAGGTGAGCTATTACCAGCAGGAGAGCCGGGGGGAAAACCCTGGATGCTTTCCCCTGTCACAAGGTCCTTCTCCACTGGGAAAGTGGAAGGGAAATCAGTGATGCTTTTCCAAAGAGCTATCAGAAGAATACTTGAATCTCCCACACATATGTTTGCATATGCTTGTGTGTGCTTTTGTGCATGTGTATTTGCATGTGTGTGTGTGTGTGTGAGTGTGTGATGAGAGGAATCTGATAAAGTGTGAGATGTTCCAGGCTTTTAGAGACATTTACGTCTAATCTACAATTTAACATTCCTAGCGGGAATACTTCACAGCTGAAGAATATTTTCCCAAGCCTTTAGTCTCACATCTGACATTTCACCTGTCATATTATGTGCTTTTCAGAGGAAGGAAATGGCAGCTTGTCTCCTTAAAAGCAACGGACACACTGTTTATCAATGAGACGAGCTCTTGGTGCAGTCCCACACTCATTTAGAAACAAAATTGGACTAAAACGATATAAGCAGACTTGCCAATGTTTTCAGGGCAAAACGTCCTGGAGATTTCCCATCCATCTGATAGCTGTGGGCTAGGAATGTTAGGCAACCCTTCTCCACTGAGGCATCAAACAGGAAGGCAGCGAACACTTAATGGAAGTGTGATGGAGAACCCAGCTGAACTACTGATGGGTGGATACACACTCTCACCCTGCGGAGGCCACACAGTATGTCACAGAGTCTCAAAATGAGAGACACAAGAAAGTAATTCATGCAGGAAATAAAATGCTGTGGGATTCCTTGCTTTGCTGCACATGGGGCTTCCTATAACCTCGGTTCCATGGTCCTGCATCTCTGTTGTAAATAATTTTCAACAGTAAAAATGAAAGGACAGCAAAACGGCGCGGAACATAGAGAATGAGGAGACAGCCCTCAAAATGCGGGAAACATGAGAGTTATGGGCAGATCTTCTCAGTGCTCAGAATTTACATCAATAACTGGACTGGGCTTGACGCAAAGCAGGCGCTGTAAAGGTTCTATTGGGTGTCATTGGACATGGTTCTATGGAGCCATTGTTCCCTGGGTCTCTGGACATGCTCAGCTTGGATCCTCAGCTTCTTTAAAAGATGCTTTTCTAAAAAGGGAAGGAGGCTGCACAGGGCTCTGGGACATAATAAAGCTCACCCAGAGAGAATCATGTCCATATTCTCCATCAGAGAGCTGCCAGACACGAATAGGGGGTGAGCTTGCTGTCCTCAGTGGTGGTCACATTGAGGGAGCAGGTCACACTGAAGCCTTGTACCAGCTCACCCTTACATACAGGATGACAGCTGTGCTCATTATGGTGCTGAATAATCTCACCACTCTGATCACTTATAGTGAGCCACAAGGGACTTAGTGAGCCATAGGTCCTGGGCTTTGTTTCACCCACAGCGTGGAAAAGTCTGAGATTCTGATCTCACCCACTGGGCTGTGCAAAAGAATCCTCATTGGTGCCAATCCCTGCTCCAACCAACTCTCACTTCTTTTGGTTTCAAGCAACCCAGCACCTCTGTGGGCTCACAATGCTCACCTGTCTGATTTCTGCAAACAGACCAGGCGGAAGGACCACCATGCTATGAAAACAACCAAACAGAGCTGTGAACAAGGAGGCCAGTTCGGGAGAACTCGAGTCATTGTGGGGCAGTCGCCCCTGCTCACCCACAGAAATGGCAACGCTGGAATGCCTGTGAAAATCACAGTCTTCGTGTATCAGCATTCTCTGACGCCCTGATCCAAATCCAACTGCGACAGAAGGGTTGTCGATGGAAAGGCTCCCACTGACTCCAGTGGGCGTTGGTTCAGGCCAGTGGAGTGAGTTTCTTGCAGCAGGCTTAAGAGAGCGGCAGTAATGCAATCAAAGCCACCTTCGCTTTGGTGAGTGTTAATTTGCAGGAGGAAGCAGGCAAATTCCAATAGCAGGAACAGCTTCAGCTAGAGACCGTAACACCCTCTCCAAGAAGAGACTTTTGGTTAAAAAAAGAGCCATCTCTTAAGCCCACCTAAACTCTTCCAAGAGAAGCTGTCACCTAATTTATCAGGTGCCTGCCGTTTGCTAAGAATGATAGACAGTAATTAAAACTAAGCTAATAACCTCCTCACTCTTGACATTTCTACAGGGGTTTTGTTCACCATTATCTACATATAGATTAAAAATTGTAATTGGACCAGAGATAGGGTTAGAAAAATCAACCACCTTCCAACTGATAGTTTGCTAGTGAGTGACACTTTGAAATTTTATTTAATCTCAGGAAATTGAGTTGAACTCAAGTAAAGTTGAGTTATCCTAAAGTACCGACAGGGCTAGAAAATAACACACTCTGTCTTGAAAAAGGCATTGCAGGAAAACGCAGCTAGCAGGAGAGAGTGATAAAGTATGAAACTGGAACACATGATGGGCGCGCCAGGAACCATCCTGGGTTGGATGGGGAGCGTTTTGCTCTGTGAAAGTTTCTGTACCAAAGAGAAATGTTAAAGTGGAGCAACTGATGAGCCAGTAATTCTTGGTGTATTAAAACCTCCTTACAGATGTCAAAGGAAACTTGCCAGGCTGTCAGCTAATCCACAAAAGTGGCCAATCTCCCACCAGCCGTGCTTCTTAAGCAGAACTAGTGTATCCATTGACGTCTGTCTGTTTGATCTAGTGATGGAGTTTAAAGGGTAGCCAAGTGCCTCACACAGGAGCCGAGATATGCACTTTGTGTCTACGCTGCCATCCTAGGTGTGACTGCAGCTCGGGTAGACACACCCATGATAGCTTTACCCATGCAAGCATTGCTAAAAATAACAATGGAGAGGTGGTGGCACAGGCTTCAGGGCACGCTGTACCAGTGTGCCGGGGACCCTGGGTATTTATCGGCGTTGCGAGCCCAGCGGAAGGCCATGTGGCTGTCTTCAGTTCTATTTTCAGCCGTGCTGGTGCGGGAATGCCTGCCTCAGCTGCCATCACACCTCAATTGCAATAGATATACTGCTCCGATTGAAAAGAGACTTGCTCACAGGACAGCAAGGCTAGGGCTTGGTTCTCTCCTCCAGCAGCTTGTGCCACACTGCAGGACCCTCTGCAAAGAACTCTCTGTCCCCAGTTTAGGAGCCTCACCCTGGATGCTGCTTCTGCAGCATTGTCCCTGAGAACTGCAGCCGTGCACCCTGGGACTCAGCCTCAGCCCAGGGAGCGAGGGCCTGGAAGGGGCTTTGGAAGGGAGCAGGGACACAGAGGAGGGTGAGGAGCATGACTGTGGGCTGCTCCTGTCTGTACCACCTTCCCCTGCGCTCAGTCGCAGTGAGCTAGAATAGCCCAGCCTGGAGGTGACAGGTGCATGCGACGGGGGACCAAATCGTCCCCTGTGAGGAGAAGGCCCGGGCTCCTGGTCAGCGAGAGGTAGGAGATGGCAGGTCTTTCTGCCCTGCTGCTGCCCTGCCTGGGGAGGCAGTGCTGTCGGCACTCTGAGGATGAGGAGACTCTGAGCAGCTTCCCAGCAAAACTCTGGGTCCTGGAGCCATCACAGTGCTGCGCTGTCTTTGCAGCCGAGGCCATGGCCAGCCATAAGGGCCTCATGAGCCGCTTATCAAGTCTGGCTGCTTACCATGCGTAAGTGCTTGATTGGAATCCCAATAGAGACGAGTCCAGGGCATCAGCAGATGCCATCTATTGCTGGAGTTTGGTTGTCACTTTCTTCCCAGGGATGCCCAGGCTGGAAACAGGATGGTGGAGCCAGCGTTGAGTGAGGGTTTCCTGTGGACCCGGTGATCCATTACATTTCCCCGGGAGGCTGTACTGTTTTATTAACTGTTCCAAGAATCCTGAGGGGACTTTTCTTTTCTTCTGGCATTGATTTGCATTTGGCAAAGGCTCTTAGGATCACTGGCCCTCTGAGAATCAAAAAGAAGATGGCGATATTGTGGAGTCTTCTGCCACTGCCATTTCTGTGTCCCGTAATCACCTGCCCGAGAACCCCTCCTTCACGTCAGGGGAAGTCATTTCCAGCGAGGGCTGCTGCACTTTCTAAAATAGGAATGCCCCAACGCCAGAAACCAGGGCAGGGAGCGGTGCAGACTCTGAGCCGAGGGTCGCTGTGTTTGCTACTCAGCAGGTTTTGGCCAGGAGTGTATCACGCTTCCAGGACCCCTCTCAGAGCTGGCAAGCACCACACCGAATGCAGTTTGGGACTGTAACCCATGCCAATGGCTGCAGGACATACTATGTCTGGTACAAAATGTTCTGTGCTCTTTGTGTTAACATTGATGGCTGCATGAGGATTAACAGCTTGTTAATTGGGATTCCTGCTAATACTCCTGCCATGTATTAGTAGTAAAATGCTGTCTGAGGGCTGCTGCGAATGAGTTTGGAAATCCAGGGAGTATTTTTTTTTTACGTGCTTTCCCCGCTCCTGCAGCGCTAAGGGCAGTGATGTCCTCATCTCTCTCTTTGGAAGGTGTCACGAGCACAGGCTGGCCGTACAGCTCAGTAGCTGTCTGTCGGAAGGGTCCAGGGGCTGGTTCTCTGGGTGACTGGGAACAGCAGCTCAATACAGCAAGAGAAGAAATCACGGAGTCCCGCCCTAGGAGCAAGAAATTGCAGTTAGAAGCTGCTCTGGCATCTCCCTCCTTTGTTGGCCATGAACAAGCTCTCTCCAGGGGGCTAGAGACCTTTCCAAACTGCTTGTTTCCTTCTCTGAGCAGGGGGGAGCCTGCTTCCCCTTCTGGCTGGTGCCTGCACTGAGCCGGAGGGCACATGTAACTATCCCTGAGCAGAATTCAAGGGGGTTATTTTTCCACTGGGGGCCGATGTGGGAGACGGGGAGCAGGCAGTCCTCGTTAAGCACACAGTTCCCTGCACTGGAAATCCAGCTGCTCTGCTTGGCTGCAGCCGTTCCTCGCTGGCCCACGCCATGAAGGAAAAAGGCCCATCCACACATCGCCGGGCAATCAGCAAACGTGCTATTTACAGAGCAATCCCGGCCCATCTCCCCCGAGCTCTTACACATGGCATCCTTGTCGGACAGGGATGTTCAGTCTCATTAGAGAATGAAGCCGGGAGCTAGGATTGTGCTGAGCTGAACCTGGACTGTCGGAGCAGCCAAACAACATGGCTGACATGCTGGGGTCGCCAGGGGTCGCCGAGCAGAGACGCCCGCTCATGAATTTCATCACTTCAGCGCAGACAAAGAGGACAGTATTTGATATGGTTACCTTGACAACTCCTCGCAAAGGAAGGGGGCTAGTGTGGCAGAGACAAGAGAGCCGGCGTGCCTAGCGAGGGAGGGGAGAAGGGGAGGTTTGCTTTAAAGACGTGAGAAGCTTCTGCTGGAGAAGCAGCCAAAGACCGGGTGCGAGCCACGGGCAGGTGGCGGGGCAGGCGGACGCACCGCCTTGTCTCGGAGGCCGTGTGGGCCACCCACGCTGGCCAGGGGCGCGGGAGGCCTGGGGTTCGTGCATCTGGGCTGTAGTCCTTGTGAGAGACCGAATCGTTTGTGGGGGCTGGGGGAGGAGGGCGACCTAGGGGCCTGAACAGAAAGGCAGCCTGAGCTGGCCACTGTAACGAAGGCCCCAACTCAGCTGTGCCGCTGTCCAAGGTGAGGCCAAGGTCTGGCTAGACGGGACCCGGTTGGCCTGCTGCTCCCCCGACTCCTCCAGGCCACCTTCCGCGTGGTGCTGAGCCCTGCCGCCGGGGCCAGACCCTGCCGCTCTGCAGGGTGCGGAGATTGCATTTGTACTGCTGCACACCAGCGTGAGGGGTTCCCATTGCCCACGGTTCCTGGGGGGCCTGTCCCATGCTGCGGTGCAGGGAGCGGGAAGGGGGCTCTGCTGAGGCTGCCCACCCAGGGACCTGCTGGGCTCGTTTGCCCAAATCATGCCTGGGAAGTTTTGACTTGGCCAGGGGGATGGGGGAAGGGGCGGAGGCTGTGCTGCTGGGGTGGGTGGGTTGGTGGGTTTTAATAGACGTTACTAGAATAAAAAGGGGAATCTCCAAATTACCAGTGACCCCTCTCACTTGTACCACGGCTTCCTCTTGGTGCTCTGCTCTGCACCTGGGCTGCTGGCACCAGAGGGGCACCTAGGAACCATTGTTGTAGTGATGTAGCCACTCTCCTTAAGACACAGACTCCAGGATCTTGGCCAGTCTCAGCTGTCCCGGGGATTTCCTGTTCAGAGGCTGTACAGAGAACTTGGTTCTGAAGGATTCCTCGCCCTGCTCTCTCTAGCTCACACACACTCAACCCAACACATGGCTTCTGTTCTGCTTCACCCACTGACACATGGCTGAAAACAATCCCAGCTTACCTCTCAGACACCCTCCCACAACCCATATATGCCACCTAACATTGGAGTCAGCTGGTGACTATTTCTCTATGGTCTTATTTTCTGTGAGTTCCGTTCCACCCTATAGCAATACATGATCACGGTAGATATTTAATCATTACTGCTATAATTAGTGTACCACAGTTTTAGTAATGGAGTAATGACAGCATTTATTTTAAACCGTGACATAGTAACTAAGCAGGGCAGTATTAATTGCTGAATGGCAAATTACCCTCACAGACATGAGCTCAAGGATTGTTTTGTCACTGTAACGCTTATGACAGTAATAATTACATATAGAATATACTTGTTATTGTTAGATCTATAGAATAAGTCTGAATAGATGCAGCAATTAAGGGATAATGTTCCTGGTGGGGAGGAGAGGAGCAGTAAACGACTTTTGTGGCTGGTTTTAATGCGGGAGAGAAGGGGAGAGGCTCTTAACGGCTTCAGCCGCTGAGCTGCCATCAGGCACTTTGCCCCGGTACGCACGGAGATGTTTAAAAGTCACGGGAAAACAGGGCCTAAGCAATTAAAACAAACGGGAGTAACATGAAGCAAGCTAGCTGCCGTTGAAGGCTGGTGAAGACTCCACACAGGGCAGCAGCCTCTTCGCCTCCATGTCCCGCAGGAGGAAACACGCCCCTATTACAGCTCCGGATGGCCCCAAACAACCTTGTTTCTCTTACAGGGGGCAGAACTACTTGAGCCAGACAGGACTCTGGAAGAAGTGAGATACGAGGACACCTATTTGGCCCCCCTGGTGTCAAGTCCTATGAGGATTCATAGCCTTTCCCTGCTCTGTTGGGCCACAGTGATGCCCCATCAGAGTTCCAGCTGCAGTGACCCAGTTGTGCCTGGCCTAAGCACCTGCTCCTTTCCATTGTCATGTCAGCTCCGTCCTGCCTGTCTTGCACGCCTCCTGCAGTATCAGACCTGTGATGCTTACAGTGCTCTGCCAGACTCGACCCGCACTCCAGGGCTACCCAGCACGGCAAGGCTGTGTGCACCCTCTTCTGAAAAGCGTGTCCAAGCATGGACCAAATGTAAGCATATAGCACCCCAGGCGGTATCAGGAGCACAGAGCCTCAGTCCCTTGTCTAATTTATTCTCCGCATCTGCCATGCTGCTTACTGTCTACCACCGTTCCCCTGAGAACGGTAGACTATCAGGGTGTATCTGCAACTACACATTGAGCAGTACAGCAGGTCTAGTCTACCTAGAGAAACCCACAATGGGCAGCAGGTGTGTCCTCCACAGAGAGGCAGTTGTCAGTCTTGTCACAGTCATCGATCATCTAGTCAGACCTCCTGTACATCACAGACCACCAGCCCCACCCAGCATCCCCCACACCAAACACAACCGCCCTAGTTGGACCAGGTATTAGTCCACAGGAGACTGAACTATGATGTGCCACAGGGAGAGAATAGGAGGGACCAAGGAGTACCAGTGCCCGAAGCCCCCACAATGGCAGGGAATTGATTCAGTGAGATATAGCCAGAAAATCCTGGCAGGTGACCCCCACCCACTGTAACAGAATGTACCCCTGTATTTCACATCGTACGTACTCTTGTAATAATCTCTGTACAAAATATGTCTTGTAAGGTATCATTTGAAAACTCACAATTCGCTGATCAGCATCGTCCTTATAAAATATGTGTGGCAACATTGTATGTGAAGTTATAAGATTCCACTGTATGGTGTTATTAACACATGTTCCAAACTGAGGTTGGCACACAGGTCTGTCTCAAACAAAGGCACGTGTGCTCTGCTTAATTTACATTTAAGCAGTAAACAGTCATCAAGCAAGAAGGGAAAGAAAGGAAATCCAAAGAGGTCAGAAAAAGCGGCAGGGAACATCCTTCTATCTTTCTTTGTCTCCTGAAGCTCAGCTGGAAATGCACTATAAACTATAAAAAGGAAGGACAAACACCCCAAGGCACCCCCACCTCCTCCCGCTCATCACATTCTCTGCACCTGAAGCAACAAAGGAAGCATTAGTTGGAATCTGGGAGAAGGGATCCTGACCTAAGAAGTTTGGGTAGTAAGACTGTGGTAAGAAAACTTTGCTTGGAATTTAACATAGTTTGTTAAGTTAGGTACCAGTTACATTTTATCTTTATTTTCCTTGTAACCATTTCTGATTTTTATGCCTCGTTGCTTCTACTCACTCAAAATCTCTCTCTTTGTGGTTAATACATTGGTTGTATTGTTTTATCTAATCCAGTGTGGTTAAACTGAAGTGTTTTGGAAACTCCATTTGGGGTGGCAAATAGTGTGCATGTTATTTCTATTAAAGAAATAATGGACTTCATATAATTTGTATTGCCCAGGAGAGGGCTTGGCAGTACAGGACACACATTTCTGGGGGGAAATCTAAGACCGGGGGTGTATTGGGGTCACCCTGCAGTATAACCGAGGCTGGTGAGAGCCAGAGTGTTGCCCAAGTACGGCTGGCAGGCTGCAGTTACACACACACACACACACACATGGTGTGGCTTGCATGTGGGAAGAAGGCTGCTTGTGAGCAGCCCAGGGGAACTCCTTCAGCAAGGCATCGTAAGGCACCCAAGATTGCAGGGCAAGGGTGGAAGAGCTGCTCATTAGTGTAGATTGTACGCGGATATCTCACACCCACACTTTGCAGAGGAAGGCGAACCCCCCACCCCAAGGTCCCTGCCAAGTTTCTTTCCCCCCACATATGTCACCCAGTTAGACCCTGAGCACGTGAGCAAGAACCAGCCAGCCAGGCTTCGCAGGGGAGAATGCTCAGGGCCCATTGGCACTCTGCCTCTCCCCGTCCAACAGCCCAGCTCCAGCTGGAGGGAAGGTGCAGTTGTCAGTAAGTGGCGCCTGGCCCCGGCTCGCTTTGTGTGCCCAGCTGCGATACCCACTGCCGTTAAACGCCAGGGGCTGTGCGGGAGCTGAGCCCTGCAGCACTGGCAGCTTCAGCTCTCGGGTCTCATTGAGAGCCGCTCCGGTGTCGCGAGGGATACTTCAGTGGTGCCTGGAGATCACAGCGGAAGGAGGCATTTGGTCCTGACACCTCACTGAAGGGTGCCTCCAACAAGGACAGCTGAGCTAAGGGCACTTCATTTACAGCCTCTTTCCTGAGGGAGCTGCACACTTGTGGTGCTTCAGTGAAGGCCGGCTCCTTTCGGGAGGCGCCAGGGATGGGCACTCTGTGATTCCGCAGGAAGGAACATTTTTTCTCTCCCTCCACCCCAAAATCTAGGGAAATCAGTCGCACAATCTAGCATCAATGCAGCAGAAAGGCTGAGAAATGAAGTGCCGAATGGAAAGAAATGGGAAATTCCAAACGTTCTCTTGCTGTTATCTCGACATATCATACGCTGTGTGCTTCCCATGTGAAGTGTAAATCCTAGTGTTCTGTTCTGTCGGTCAGTTTAATCCAGGTCGTAAAGCAGACAGGGTGGGAGATGTCTATGGCCCAGCTGACATTGGTTGGGAAACTCTAACGGGGGATTTCCTGACTTCCCAGTTCTTGGATTTTCCACCTGTAAAGCTGCGTTAACGCTTCCTTTGGTCTTTAAAATTAAACAAGTGAGAAACGTTCCACTCAAGTCACTCCCCTTAAGCAACCGAAGGAGTCTGCTGGTGTGCCATTGTGGAAAAGCTGATTAATACCCCAAGGGAGTGACTCTAGAGTTAGACTTCAGCGAAACCAGAAGTAAACACTCCAGAGAATAACTGAGCGTAACCTGTCTGCAGCTCTAATAACAGGCGTCAGGAACAGGCTAGCAGGAGTGATAACTAGGAGTGACATCCTAGGGGTAGTGTACCCCAGATTATTGCAATGCAAGCTAAGAGGGGCGTGGGATCGCATTCGGGATGGAGCAAGATGCTGGTTCAGAAGGGAAGCTGAGTTGGCACTGTCCTTGCTGGCTTTCTAAGATGCAGCTACAATTCTGTATTTTCCTCTCTGGTGAAACTGTCAACAGACAGACAGGCATTTCCTTCTAAACCAAATTGATTTTTGTGACAACTTCGTTGCATTTTGGTGGCCTCTGATGCGGCTTCACAAGGCTTGCAGGCATGGGGATTTCTGGGGGCACTGAAGGGGGCAGAGTTCAATGCCAGGCAGCAAAGGCACGCATTTCAGTACCCTACAACACCCTTCCTCGCTAACCTGGGGCTGTCCCCAGAATGAGGGAGCGGAGGGTGTCTCAGCACAGGGTACAGGGAGATGCATGGTACATGGAGATGCAGTTATGCAAATCGGAGAATGACTGACACTGACTGGAAGAAAGTGCCACAATATTTGGAACTCCTTCATTTTTTGTGCTTTAAATCCACATCGTGAATGGGACGCCGGGCGCGGCAGCGGTGTGGGCTCATTCAGCTCCGAAGTGGGCTAGGAGCCACCAGCACTCGGCAGCGCTGCGCCTCCCCACATGGTGTCCCTCTTCACCCACAAGACGCTCCAGTTCATCCCCTCGCCAGCAGTAAAGCTGCCATTCCTGGCTCCTGCCCATTCATCATGTGCAGACCGGCTAGTCCTTTCACAGACAAGGAGGGAAAACCGGCCTTTTCAGGAGAGCCACTTTGTTGTTTATACAAAGGAGTTTGGCTGTTAACACATGTAAGGTAATGGGATCCCCCACCGGCTCCTTCCAGGGCTCTCCTGCACATGGCTGCACTGATGGATTACCCACACCATTCATCTAAATTATGTCACAGGCAATAAGCAACTTGCTTAATCTGCCTAAATGAAGGGCTGGGCGGGTTACTGTTGACACTTGTTTAGCACTCTTTTCCTCCCAATTATCAGCAGCCAACCGGCGACAGCCCCTGTCCTGGCCGCACAGCACTGTGAAGTGGCCACAAAACCACCTTGCAATTTATGGGATTTCTGTCAAGTTGTCGCCGAGATAATGTCCCACAAGCCTCCTTAGCTAAATGGCCTCTAAATAAGATTTATCACAGGCCACAGTACGGGGATCTCACATCTGCATCACCTCCCTCCCCTCACCGCTGTCCCTTCCCTTCCCCATCGGCAGCGCATTGCCCGCCCCCCCGACACGTTTGGGAAGTGTCTTGCCCCACTGCTGATATTGTCTTCAATACAGGTTTCAGAGTAGCAGCCTGTTAGTCTGTATTCGCAAAAAGAAAAGGAGGACTTGTGGCACCTTAGAGACTAACCAACAGCTACAGCTCACAAAAGCTCATGCTCAAATAAATTGGTTAGTCTCTAAGGTGCCACAAGTCCTCCTGTTCTTTTTGTCTTCAATACGTTGCTTTTGAGGTGAGAACAGGGATCTTGCCCCAGGTATATGGCCAGGCTATTGCAGCCTGGCTGGCGGCGAGCACACAGATTGCCACAGGAACGTGCAATGCTTTGCACAGCGGGAAGGGCGTGCACGCTCAGCTTGGGGAGAAGAGGCTAGTAGCGGTAGATTGGAAGCTCCTTGAGACAGGGACCATGGGTGTTAGCTCTGTGTGACACCAGCCATGCCTGTGGCGTGCAGACAAGTCACAGCGTTGACAGCTGGCATTTATGAGGTTACTCAGATAATGAAAACCAGTAACCGCTGCTGGAATGTAGCTGTGAACTGAGATCGGTCTGGCCTCTCATCCTGAGACACTTGGGTGCCTTCTTGAACTGCTGTTCTAAGTCTCAGCCCCAGGTTGGCTCTCAGGCTGACAATGGCTCTTTTGCAACACACAGCCACAATAGCAGCTTCATGGAAAATCCAACAGCGACAAAACACATCACAGGGGCAAACAGCTCAGGTGTGGCAGCTGCACCCTGGAGCTGGGGGGTTCTGTGCCACTTCTCTCCACAATAACACCTGGATTCCACTTTGCATGTGCTCTCAGAACCAGCTGACCCTGACGCTTCTGGTTTATAAATGTTACTTCATGGAAAGCACATAGCAACTATGTCTCCTCTGCCCAACATGTGGGTTTGACGGTGAGGCAACGGTGTTAGCTAGCCAACTGGAACTCCTAGTGCAGACGAGGCTCTGCCAGTTTATACCACAATGTAGCTAGGCAAGGCTACTCCTTACCCCTTGCCTTGACCTCACCTAGCTACATCATGGTAAAAACTACAGAGGACTTGTCTACACTAGGATTTTACAGCAAGAGAGCTGACCCGTGTTCATTAGGTCACTTTAAAAAACGACCTTTTATGGCAGGGCAGACGGAACCAGTAAAAAGGAAAAGCCCTCAGCCCTGAAGAGTATCAGCATTTAGCTACAGATCAGGCCAGACCCTCAGATGGTGTAAATCAGTATCACTCCAGTGAAATCAATGGGGCCAGATCCCCAGTGGGCATAAACCAAAGTTAATCAAGCTATGCTGATTTTCATCAGCTGGGGATCTGTTTCATTGAATTCATTAATGGCTAGTATATTAGTATTTGTATTATACGTTATGTATGTATTATATATTGTTAGATAACATTATATATGGGTATTATACACAATATATATAATATAAATCATAATTATATATAAAATTATATATATTACATTATTATTTGTAATGTCTACGAGCCCTGATCATGGACCCGTGTAAAGACACTGAACAAAACCACAGTCCCTGCCCTGAAAATCTTACAGTCTAACTTCAGTGAGTTTACACTGAGCCACACCAGACAGGGATCGGGCCCAATGATTAATTATTATTATTTTACTATTGGAAGCCACAAGTTTTTTAAAACCTTTTTTTCTGCTTTGTGGTGTACGGACAGGAGCCATCTCCCCTTGCACACAAGGCGTGGTTTGCTTCCTTCCCAAATTCTGTGCAGCTGCTGACGAAGATGGCATGGCTGTATTTCAGGGCTGAAGGGGGTGAGAGCCTCGTGTGCAGAGCTGGTCAGGGCTGTTTTGGGCTCTTTCAGGCTGTGCTGTGTAGATGAGAGGAATGAGTCACAATGATCATTACAATAATTAGTGTCCATCCTAAACACTTCTTGAATAAGAGGAAAAGCAGCATACATGCATTTGGATTTGCTGGGATACAGATTAATCCCACCCTGGGGCCTCAGCAAGTGCTTTGCTATACAGACTGTTCTCTTTAATGCAGAATGTCTGTATGCTGGCGTGCCAAGCCGTGGGGAGGTGGTTACAGCGCGATGGTAAGGAGGGGGAGGTGGCATGCAAGCTCTCAGGATGGGCCACATAGTCCCACAAACCAGCAAAGATCAGCAATGACATGACAGGTCTTTCATTGGGGCCCCCAGCTGAATGGTTTGAGGTTGCTGGGATTGTTCCGGGCTCTGCAGGGGGATCACATTTATTGCCATGCTGCAGCAACAGATCCTCTATTTAAAGCTGAAGTGTTGCTTCTAATCCCTTATCCCTTCCCCGCCTCCAGGAGAATAGCTTTGGGAGTGACTTTCCTGACTTTGGGGCACTCTTTCCTAGTCTTATTATTTTTACAAGCACTAAAAACACCTTCATTTTTATTATGGAATGCAAAACATTAAGAGCATTTCATGTAAAAGCTATAGAGGGCTACCTGAGTGTTACCAAATAGATTCAGGAACCTGGTCTGTGCTTTCTTGGGTTGTCACAACTGGGGCTGGAACTTTGTGTCCTGCTTGTAAAAAACTCCAAGTGCCTCAGCCTTTGACTATCGTATTTTCCAGCTTTAGCTGCTGGACTCCCAATGGCAGAGGCTCAGATCCTGTTAGCCCATCTTATATTTTCCTCCTCCCTCTGCTCCTACACCGTATTCACATAGGGACTGATCTAAAGCCCACTGAAGATATGGGCAGATTCCTATTGACTTCAGTGGGCTTTGGATCAGGTCCTTGAGCCACGTCAGCCTACAGCAGTTCAGGTGATTGCATTTGATCACCAATGGTTACAAACTCCTGAGTCCAATGCACACACCCAGCCCAACACAGTGTGATAGGATGTAATGTTTGCATTGCTATTACATTCAAGTCATAACGGAAACACAATTATAGGCATATCCGCAACATGTAGCACTCCCAGGGTGCATAGATACACGTGCTAACTGTGTCATAGCCTTGGGCATGAAACCCATGACAACAGTACTGAGTTAAAAATCCTTGCTCATAATTGTAAATAACTGATTAGTTACGAATACAAGAAAAATAGTCATGGAACAATTACTATTTTATGTAAAATCTGCAGAGTTGTACTTTTGCTGTATGCTGGACTTTCAATTAAATATACGAGTGACTGCAGGCATGTTTGCATTAATATTTACCTAGTCCCAAGAAAATCTTCCTGTTGAATTTATTAAGGTTTGAAAATAATACAAAAATAAACCAATTAGTAACACTTGTAGTAGATTTTTTAAAAATATTGGGTTTATATTGAAATAAAAACAATCTCTTTTTCCCATGTAGAAATCTGGTTCTATTCAATTGTACTGTTGTTCCCAGGATATTATTTGTGAGCCAGTTGTAAGCTGAGTCTAGGATGGCTACAGCATATGGACATGACAGAATTTCTATAACTAACAATATCTCTGGACCATGTGCTGTATGTATTGTCAGAGTTTCTGAGAATCCGGAGGCTAATGAAAACAGGCTGTGGGGTTTCAAACTGATCTCCCAAGAATGGAGGTACCCAGAATTAGCGGCCCCTTTTGAAAATTTGATCCTAGGTGACCTACCCAAAGCCACACACTGAGTCGGTGGCAAAAGCCGAAGGAAACCTAGAATTCCTGACCTTGTTCTAACTGCTGGACCACACTGGCTCCCAGGAGGGATGGAATCCAGACCTCCTGGCTCCTATCTGCCTGTTCCAATCAGTAGCCTACACTAGTGATTCGGTAGCCATTGGGAGCATTGACTTGATAGTAGCATTCAGTGACAGCAAACCATGCATGGGAACATGCCCCAAAGCTTTGCTTTTCGGGGGACTTTTTGTTTGATCAGCTCACACGAGGAGGCTCAGTTAATCCACCTGCTTTTCTTATTCGTTATAACATGAACAAATACAGAGAAGAATTTCTCTATTTTTCAACAAAGAAAAACCTCAGCGAGCAGGACCATGAGCGGAGACAGTTATGGAATCCACGCTATCTGTAGGAAGATGGTGAGCTGGAAAAGAGAGCGGGGCACTAAGGGAAGATGGCAACATTTTTACGGATCCAAATCCCTCGGCCAATCGCTAATTCGTTGGGGGGAAGTTGTGAAGGAAAAACGTCACTTTGATTTGTCAGGAGGGTCTGCACAGCTCAGCACAGGCGGCGAGAGTGCAAGGCCTGGCACGAGTTTAGTAAAAGCTTTGGAGACACAAAGAAGAAAGGGGCCTGCTAATTAAACATGAAGCAACTTCATCAGAGACAGAGATACAAAAATCCTGCCCAGCATTAATTGGAGTGGAAGCAAGAGCTCCTTCTTTGAACACTTCAGTCACCCAGGCTTTGCCAGAATGATTGGCACATGCTGTATGGCCAAGTGCTCCAGGAAGGAAGGATAATGACGGGCGTAGCCACGCCTGGCTGCCATGACACACTCAGCCACACACAGCCTCCTTGTAGCTGCACAGCTCATGCAACAGCTAACCCAACTCACACGGCTGATTGGAGGGATGAGCTTTGTTTTCTTCTCCCAAGCGTGTTTATGGCCCAAGGCTGGATGCCCAGAGTGTGAACCCCAGTGATGTACAATGGACTGGAGGGGTCAGATAGATCTTCAATATGGAAATGGGACCCACAAAGACTACCTGTCCCAGCCTGCAAGACTCCACCTTGAGCCAAGCAGCAAAGCATTGAAAGCTGGGGCCAGTAGATCCCGGTGTTGCATTCCATGATAATAAAGACAAGGGCGGCGGCTAGCTGCCACCTTTTATAGTAAGTTGGTGTGTCTCTCGCACTCCTGGTAAATCATAGTTCTGTCCTTGGCTGGGTAAAGCTGGGCGTTCCTGTCCCAGCCAGAGGCAAGAAACAAAATTAACCTTATGTATTTGCAACATTCAGGGCGTTTTAGCCCCGCTGAATGTTTGCACTTACACTGGTGCTGGAAACTGGGCACCAAATTTGCTAGTGAGGACACAGTCAGAGAGAGAGAGAGAGAGAGAGGTTGGGCTTTAGCAAACTTAACAGCCTGTCAAGTGCCGTGATATAAAATTAGAAAGAGGAAGAAAGAAAGAGCACAGACAGAGCTTTATTTTTATAGCATCATTAACCCAGAACTGTTAGAAAACAGTCGTGGCCATCAGCTGGCACTTACAGCTGAATTAGTCATTGCTAGTTACTGGGTTACTCCCAAACACTAATGGACTGTAAGGGACACAGTTTCATTGCAGTGGCTAGAAATTGTTTAGTTCTTCTTGCTGCTTTGGTACATCGCCATGCAGACAATGAGATGCTCTCTGCTTTAGCATTATTATAAGATTTTGCGAAAGTGACGAGTAGCTAGTATGACTGGCTGTGAGGAATTTCACATGGAAAAATATTAAACTTTAGAACGGCAGAATTTTTTTTGACTTACAGCATTTCAGGGGTGGTGGATAGCAGTGCCATCTGCCTGTGGGATGGTGGTGGGTAAGAGAGTAGCCTTACCTTTTCAAAGCTATGGGTTCAAACATTGCTCACTTATAGGTGCATACTGCAATAAATTCCCCCTGCGCATTCACTCAAGTGTTCAAGGGAATTTGGTTCACCTGGACTCATGTTTCCTGCAGACATTGCGGGATCTAGTTTTGCAGGCACTAACATGCATAGAAGGCCATTTTCAAAGTCTCCTGCATAACTAGCTGCACAAACTGAATTTTAAATGTGCAGTTATGGGTATTTGTGACATAATGACATAACGTAAGTTCCTTCAGTATGAGAAACAAAAACATTTGACTTAGCTTGTTGCAATTGGACAGACAACACAGTTCAAATGCAAATACTGAATATCAAACACTGTGCAGTTCAAGTAGATTGAAACAGGACAGAAAGCTGCGGGAAAGCCAGAGAGAGGAAGGGGTGCTGAGGACCCCACACTGCCCTTCACTTTCATGTTTGCAAATACTCACAGAGAACCAGGCTGGGGTGGACTTCACGGGCTGGGGCCTGATTGCAGGCTGACCTCAGGTGCACTGATAGGAACCTTGACAAGTGGTGGGGTCTGAGCACAGATGCCTCTGGGGCTGAGGCCCAGGGAGGAGGTCTCCACTGCCCTGTTAAGGGCTTTACAAGTCTTCAGTGTGGATGACCAGATGCATGTTTCTGCCTGTGTCTGTGGAGGGTTGGACAGCCACCTTGCCCAGGAAGAGTCTCTGAGAATCTGAATGGTTCCTTCTAGGGCATTCTCTGCCTAATAGAGGAGCTCTGGGGGATCAGGGTAAGTGCTATCTGAGTTATTAGGACAGCAGCAGGCCAGAAAGACTGGTTACCGTCTTGCTGAGAAACAGGGAGATGGCCTCAGCGACCCTGAAAGGGCCTTGTAACCATAAGTCAATGAGCAAACCTGCCCCAACAGCCTTGGTCACCAAGGAAATAAAAAAGAAACATCTGCCTCTAGCTGCAACATAACAGCAATGACAGGGGCACCTTCAGCCCTCAAGAGCGTGGCTGTATCTGCGGCCAGCCCGTCTCTCAGGCTCCCCGGGAGGGCAGACGTGCCCAGACTCGGCCTGAAAAGCAGCACGGCCCAGGAAAATCCCAACGGGAGCTAGGCAGGAGTGGCGTGGTCTCCCGATTGCTGACAAAACTGCTGCAGAACTTCTCAGCTGCTTTTAGAGCCGCCCACCCTACATCCACCAAGAGAAAGTGACTCATGTCAGCAGATACGGGCCTGTCCAATGGACGGGCCAAACCTCTGGGATTGCCCTCGTCATCTGCTTTAGAGAAAAGAAGAATACAACCATTTTTAGGTAGAAAGAAGAAGAAGACGACCCAGCTATTGTCATTGTCTGGTACAATGCTAAGGATGTGAAATGGGGGCTAATTTGACAAGCCAGTTGGACTCACAACGACAGCGTTTGACTTTTTGGCTAACGACAAGGGATGAACTCTCTGTTAATGCAACGTACAGTTGAATAGCCCTGGGCCATCACCCAATCAAATGTGCAAAATGTTGCAAAGTAAATTGTCTAATAAAGCAATAAAATAAGGGGCTTGCTAAATTATTTGTCTTTTAACTATTGTAATGGAATTTTTTTAACATTGTTTTATGTTGGAATGCAAAAATTATTACAAGTAATTAGAGTCACTTTGATTCAAATGTCTGCTTGGGCTTGACATATTTTGCATACTTCCACTGCATATAACAAGTCAGCTCATAAAAATGCAGTCAGCTTGCGAGCTCTGCAGCTCAGGCGAGATTGGAGGTTGTCTAAACTAGCGTAAAACTGCCTTTGCTTTAGAGCGAGAGAGATGGGGGGGAGGGGTGGAATCTGACATCACGTAAATTTATTTTGTCTCATTAAGGAGAAAGAAGGAAGCAAGGTTCTGCATTCCAATATAGCCGCAGTGTCCCCTTCCTGCAGCCAGTGAGCGCCAAGTGCCAACGACCATGGAGATTGCACTTGGGGACCTCTCTCCATTTTACCTGTGAGGCTGCTGCCTGAAGTGCTTTGCAGCTGCAGAAACAAAACTCAATTTTTCTTAAAATTTCTTAAAAAAACTTAATATTTCATCCTAATTCTGCAGCTATTCAGAACGTGCTCAGACAGAGGTGGCATCTCTATGCACATATTTATCCACACAGGCTCCGAAGTCTAACTGTTTAACTGGAAAGTCTTTTGGAGACTCCAATCACCAGTCAGCCATGCTCTTTGGGAAGTCGTGCCTGTCTCATGCTGGAGATAACAATACTGCTCAGATTATCCTCCCCAAAGAGACTTCCTGCCAGCTAAAATGGTGGGAACAATTCCTTTGACTATTAAAAACCTGTCACTCTCAAGCCAGGTTTAAAGTCATTGTTGCGTGGACAATCCTGTTTGATTTGTACAGCATCTGCACAGCGGGTCCTACTGCAGCATGGAGTTTCTGGTGCTACTTCCATACCAACAACCAATCGTAACCCAGGATGCAGACTGAGAGGATGCTGAGGACTCGTCCTTCCATTTGGCTGTTGGTCGTGATGTGCAGCTGCCATCTCTCAATGGGTTTTCACATATTTCTCCTGCATGTTTATGGTCCCCATCAGCATTTTAATAAGCCTTTAATTAATTGAATTAATGATTATGCATCATCAGGCCCCCAGGCTGCTTGGGAGGTATCATGCTGCGGCAGTTTCACAGATTGCCATGGAATTTACATTTTGGTATAAGTACTGGTGAGTCTGAGTTCTACTTGGTGTGCCTTGCTCCTTGGCCTAAATCCCACCCTGGAGAGTCGTGGGGGGTGGGGGGAGCGGCTTCAGGGCACTGGGCAACAGACTGGAGCAGCTCACATGTATTAGAATGATTGTATCCTAGAAGGAAAGTGATCTTGATAAGGGAACCTTCAGCCCATTTCATGAAGAGACCCTGCCATTTTCCTGTGAAGCAGTCCAGTTAGCGGCTCTATAGCCAACAATATTACCAATGCACATGGCTTCTGTATTGAGCGCACAGTCTTATCGCTTGTCTAGCTTTATGCATTCAGGTTGCTCTTCCCCATGTGTTAGAACAATGAAACTGGAAATAGCCTATCCGACAGTGCAGCGATTTGCGTGGCAGCTGACCCTCTCCCCTCCCTGTCCTGTGGATTCTGGACTGTTTTGAAAGAAAGTTCAGAAAATCACAGAACGTAATTGAGCTGAAATCACACTAGGATTAAATAAAAAACACCGAATAGTGTGGCCAGCCATCAGCCGAGGGGGGACTTAGGTTGGCTGCTCACTTAGGCCCAAGCTTTCAAAGAGGCTTTAATTAAGACTCCAACCTTCAGCGGGCAGTTTGTTGTAAGGCTTTTGTAAGTGCAGCAGCTCAAGTGTGTGTATGCAGTCGGTGTACGTGGTATTGGACAACCCTCTGTCACCAGGATGGGGAAGGCAAATGCAGAGGGAGAACAGGGGGGTGGGGAAAATCCCCACTCAACTGTAAATGCAAAATAGAAACCAACGAAACCAGTAGAAAAAACAGGAACCCATAACTAAGGCTAAGTTTTTGTCAGGGATATTTTTAGTAAAAGTCATGGACAGGTCATGGGCAATAAACAAACATTCATGGAAGCCCGTGGCCTGTCCCTGACTTTCACTAAAAATAGCCTGACAAAATGGGGAAGGCGGGTTCAGCACCCCCTGCTGCTGGGCAGCTGCAGGGTTCCCCCACCAGTGCAGGCTCTGGGAGCTGCAGCGCGGTGGAAGGGTTGTCTGGGAGCTCCAACCTGGGGGCAGAAAATGTCATGGAGGTCAATGGATGTCATGGATTCCCTGACCTCCATGACATAATCGTAGCCTTACCCATAACTCAAATGAGCAACTGCCTGCCCTGCAATTGCTGTGCACCACGAATCGGCCCAGAGCGATCAGCCTGGCTGGGAAGAGTCATTTTATAAATGCCCACAAAATCAACTTGTAGGATTCATTTTTTTAGCCAAAAATCCTTTTATTTCCATTGGCGGAATAATGTAGATTTTGGCCTGAAAAGAAAAGAGCAAAAGTCACCTTTCTGAGCTACAAAAAGCTACTGTCCACCCCCATCCTCCAACACACACAGCCTGCCAAACGGGGACAGCCCTCTGCAAATGCAAACTCTCTGCTGAGGCTGCATGCACTAAGGGACAGTGTCAAAAGGGCACGGCCAGAAATGTGCCTTCTCCCGTGCCCTGGTAGGTGTGTAAATCAAGAATACACGTGTGCACACGCCTATGCGCACGCTCCACCCTGATCGCATGCACAAGTCCAGCACATGTCCTTTGGGTCATGCACTTTGGGTCAGTTGGAAGCTCTGGACCTGTATGTGTACATTTTGGGAATGTCCTGCTGGGTCTTATGTCCCACTCGTAAAGGAACTTCCATCAGGCTGATCCTTCTTCTAACCCTGGAGAGTGGATCCATGTTATTGCTGGCCCCATCAGCCCTATCACCTCCCCTGTAGTCTTACAGATCATGCACATTGTCTTAAAAATCTGTATGGTGCAGGAGAGCATCCAGTCAGCCATCCATGCGCTGATCACAGGGGCCTGCAGCTTGGAAAATGCTTAATGTTGTCATTGGCGAGACTGGAAAACTCAGAGAAATGAGGGGAAGCAAGTGTGAGAGCAATGGGAGCTTCCAGGGATTCACACACTGGTCTGCTCCTCTAGCCATCAGCTGCTCCCAGAAAATGTCCTGTGCATCAGTCATTATTGCTTCAGTACTGACCCCGGAAAGCAGCATGTGAGAGAGCAAACCCTCCCTCCCATCTGTTCCGAGGAGCATTTGCATTTAATGTGCAAGCCAAGCAGAAAGAGGCAAGATCTGTGCTTTGATAGAAGCTAGCGGGACTCGATGGCTCCTGGGAGAACAGAACCTTTCACCTCTAGGTCACTGGTTGAAATTCAGTCCAGGATGGCAGGCACCCGGCAGGTTTTCACAACAGACTGGTCTTCAGGCCTTCCTGCAGCTCCTGACCTGGCTGCTGGCTGCACAAAAGAGTTACCCTGGTTTCCCATGAATACCACCCAGGGAGACCTGAAGGGAAAGTGCTGCGTGGGTTTCCGATTGCCAGGCTGTCTCCCGCCTGCACCGAGGGGAGGTGTCAGACTAATGGCCAGGCTGGCAACTGTCAAGGAGATAAGACACAAAATGCCTGTTGGTTGCGCAGTGTCAGGGTGCGAAGAACTGCCACACGCAGCCTGCTGGTGCCTGCCGCCAGCACCAAACGAGGGGGCTAGGAAACGGAGTGTCTCATTCGCACTGGCCAGGCTGTTTCAAACAACACTGCTTAGCACCTCTCCCATCCACAGTACGAACTTATGCTCTAATAAATTGGTTAGTCTCTAAGGTGCCACAAGTCCTCCTTTTCTTTTCACAGTACGAACAGTAACTCACCTCACGGTGCCTGCGAGGTGCTGGTGTAAAGCAACCGGCAGGTCTGTTGTCCCCACATCAAAGACGGGGATGCTGAGACCCACGCACCGAGGCGAAGGTTGCTGCTTAGGCCCACCCAGCATGTTAGTGGAGAGAGTAAAGCCAAAGAGAATCCATTTGGATCCCTAGACGATATCTGCCTCTCAAGGAATGTTAATTTCTGCCTGCCTGGCTCGGGAGGGCCTGTTGGTGTCCCACAGTCTTGCAGATCTACATCTGACAATCCAGTGGGATCTTTTGTTCACGCTTTATGTAGCAGGCGCAGTACACAGCATCTCTGGACCAGATCATGCTCCTTCGGTTTGTCCTGTTTGAAAGCCCCTGTGTAAGAGACCGTTTTTTTAATGGTAGGATAGATTGCCTGTAGCTGGGAGACAGAGGCGATAGAGAGACAGAGGATGATGGATAATGTACAGATGATTAGAGGACAGGCCGCACAAATTCAGATTGAGAAAAAATGTTACCTATAATGTCACATCTCTTCTCTTTTGGTAAATTCAGTCACAAAAACATGGTTTTCAGGTATGTCTCCTATTCCCTGGAGCTGGGGAAGCCAGTGTAAAGTCTGCATTTGGTACATTCTTAGGACCACAAAACCTCGCCAAAAGTCAAGTTTATTTTGTAAGGTTCTTCCATAGCCCTGGTCTTTGCTACATAGGATTGCCCTGGGGACTGACAACGGGGGATAACTCCTTCAGTGCCCTGCTCCTGCTGCATACCAGCACCACCCCAAAGTGCTCAGTGTGGGGGCAGAATGGCCCTTTGTCACTTACCAAGCACTAACATCCTAGGGCAGGGGGGATGAGTGCCTGAGGCAGGAGCTGGCATCCTGAGGTTCTCATTTGGAAGCTTGCAGCCAGAGGAAGCGCTATGGGACAGGTTACTCCTGGGGGCAGCGCAGAGGCCAGAGGGCTGGGCTCTGGGGAAGATGCAAACTCAAGCAGGGCTTTCTGATTGAGAAGACAGAGAGCGTCCGTGCTGCAGCAGCCCAGCAGGCTAGAGCCAGGACGGAGCACAGCCTGGGCCAACGTGAAGCAGCAGTGGCCCCTCGCCCAGACCTGCCTGTTGCTTTGCACCGAGCGGAGGAGGCAGTCTCGGGAGCCTGCTCCTGTGTGTGCTGGTTCCAGCCACAGCCTGGCAGGTCTCAGGCTGCTGCGTAGCGAGGGGCTGTTATTGGGAGCTGCTCTCTCCTCTAGTTCAGAGGCAGCAGGCTTCTGTGACAAGCCATTGTTAGACTGCGGCGGGGCCAAACGCTGAAAGCCAGGCTTCGTGCAGGGTGCCGGGGCACTGGCTGGGCCTGCTGCCGCCTCTTGGCACCATTCATCAAACAGGAGGATATAAAACTTGGCTGCCTGGAGGAGCCCCAATGCCCTGCACTGCCTAGAAAGCAGGGGAAATCCACAGCTCCATGCGACCATCAGGTGGGAAATCTGGAGGAGCGGTCTGTGCGAGCCAGGGCTGGGTGAGAGCTAGTTATCGACAAGTTGATGGCTGGTACAGAAGACTGCCTGAGGTTATCAAGGCAGCAGCCACTTCAGAGCCTGGCTGCTGCGAAGAGTTAGCAACCAGCAGAGATGCACTGGGCTTTGAGTTTCCTCTACCGTCTCATTAATCCTGATTTACAGAAAAAGGCAGCGGGCTGGGGCCCTCTTAGCAGGCTGTCCAAGCTGCTGATTTGCCATCACTGAAGACAATGGTGCCCCCGAGACTAGGCCACAGTGAATTATTCAAATCAGCGGTGGGAAAGGGAAGAAGAGGCTGCAGGTTTGTCGGCTAGCCCCCCACAGACCCCCTTTTCCATGGGCACAGATATACAGCCCTGCTGATTTTATTGGTGCGGCTGCTCCTGCTTGTGTATGAGCCTCGTTAGCATGCAGGGGCCCTTTCCCAGGCTCCTCCTGGCTGCCAGCGGGTGGAGGGGTCAGACATCACCTCTGGATGTGGAAACATTTGTAAGCACCTCAGTGCTTTAGTAATGGATCCAAAATGACATTCCTGCCTTCCTGTCCCCAGGGGGAAGATTTTGACAGAGTGCTGTATAAGCATGTGCTGGGATAATGACAGCAGCCTACAGTAGGCGTGTGTGTGTGTGGGGGGGGGGGGGGCGCGCAGGATTCCTTAATCAGAGCACATCGTTAACTCGAGCATTTCCACTTTCTGGAGGGTACGGCCACAGACTAACCAGCCAGATCCCACCTTCCCCAGCCAGCGATAAAGACGAGAGAGCAATGTCACAGGAAAGCCGTTCCGAGACAGGCAGGGAAGAACACTGCCCAAAGACGCCCTAGCGACCTGTTCTGGGCATCCTAGCAATGGGTAGAGCACTGCTGGGCAGGGCACTTCCAGCACTGGGGAGCCTGCACGAGGCGTGGACGTGATATGCTCTCGCATATGGGAAGAAAACCCAGTTAGTATCACCGTAGCACTGGGAGCACCAGTCAGAGCCCCACTGCGCCAGGCGCTGGACTCACACAGATGGTCCCTGCAATATACGCATGAGACAAGAGACAACAGATAGATACAGACAGACTGACGGGACAAGGAACCAATGAGACAGTACAGGCCAGCACGACACCCGCAGCCAAACTGTTGTCAAGTTGCCCATTGACACTTTGCTTATGGAAGCATTCAGCTCCAAACAGCAAAGTTCTCCTCCCTCCCACAGCAGCTCCTGGGGAATAACTCTCTGGGCAAAGCCTTTCCCACCTTCCCTGACCTGAGTTAGGTGCCACTGAAGGCAACCTTCTGGCAGGGGAAATGTGCAATCCTGAATCTAGGACTTGGCAGATAAATAAAGGAAAAATCTTGGGTTGCCAAAAATCTGAATGTTATTTGAAATATTTAAGCCTGCTTTCAGGAACAGCTCCTCCCCTGGAGCCCTACGCAGTGCCTCCTATTAGATTATTAAAAGGTTTTTGTTCACATCAAAGGCCAATGTTAATATGAAGGCAGTAACACAAAGTGCTTTCCCTGGCTCGGATAGGACACACAGACAGCAGGGTTTACAGCCCTGGAAGAGAAAGGCGTTGATGTGGTGCCAAGGATCGGGCAGCGTTTCATATTCTGGAGGTGGTGCTGGGTTCTGACCATCTGGCGGGAAGATCCTAATCCCAATTACAAATGAAAGCCCTGATCCTGCCGACAGTGCGCACGCACAGGGCCTCATCCGCTCTGACCTGGTTACACAGCCCCCTGGGTAACATTACACGTGTGAGCCGATGTGCACTGGTGATGGATGGGCCCAGGCTGTAAAGCCCTTCTCTGGATCCAGATGTAAACGGCCATAAGTTCAGATCATTCAGTTCTCAGGCTTGGGTAGGGATGTAGCTGTGATGTGTCTATCTAAGCCTTGGAAGGGGAAATGAGTTTCCACCAGGAGGAGTTTCCAATCCAAATCGGCCATGCGTGAAACGTGATAATATCTGTGGTGAGGGCAAGGAGGCCGAAGGATGTCACTGTGAATGACCCCGTCCGCGTGCAGCAGCAGGGGGTGGGCACTGGCATTGCCAGCCGTCCACCTTCACCAATCACAAGTCAGGCCCCGAAAACGGAGTTCTTTTTCTTTGCCTTTCATTTCCTGAGCCTTTGGGAGCCACTCGCACCACATGCTCAAGCTTCTCTCTGCAGCCAGGAGGGCTAGACACGGGCTTGTTTGAAAATGAAACTTTATGAAAAATAGCCAATATCAGAAGACCCACAATGACTGTCACAAGAGTTGGTAGAACGGGTGTTAAAATCCAGGCCCAAATCTCTCAGACCAGACTCCAAATGTGGCAGGAACTGGTTCTCTCAATCAAGTTGCACACAAGGAAGATGGGAATCCATGATTCCCATGGAATCACTCACATACTCAAATAAAGCTTCTGCTTAAGTGTGTTGTAGGAGCCAGGCCTGAATCAGAATGACCGTCTGGTCTTGTCGAGATTTGGGGTCTCATTTTCAGTGGTTTTGACGTCCCATTGACTTCAGTTGGCTTTGTGGGTGCTCTGCACATCTGAACATTAGGCTCATAGTATTCCCCCCCCCCACACACACCTTTATCTCTGCCCTGTTTGGAGGAGGAGACCCCAAGATTCATGGGTTCAGCTGGGTACTTCATGGTGACAATTGACTGCCTGGGTGTTTTACAAAGACAGGCGTTTCCCATCCGCTTGTGAACAGAACGCAGATGCTGGCTTATTAATTCTCTGCGTAGCTATTTTTCAATGTAAAGTGCTAATAATGCCTTAATAAAACAGTTTAATTACACGAAATGCCCTTTATTAAACATAATTACCATATGGTTGCTAAGTACTTATGGCCACATTTATTACATGAGAAAGTAAAGCTCCTCGGGTGACACTGACTTGTCTTCAGTGTGGTTCTATTTCAATTGTTATTTCTAGGGACCGACACTTAAATGATTGGAAATTAACGAAGAATGTTTTTCATTGCAAGCTTTTACCTGAGCTGTCATGAAACGCTGCATCACTGTCACTTCCCAAGCAAAGGTGTCAATTCAAGAGGCAATACATAGCATTGCACAGTGGCCTTGCCTCAGTGTCTCTGGCCACCATCTGGCCTGCTGCCTTCTTTCCACGTGTGGGGCCTTTCTGGAAGGAGTCAGCTGAGGTACAATTTGTTGAGTTGCTCACACAGAGACTTTATTTGTAGCGCAGAACGGTGATGCTTAACAGGTTGGAGCAGTAGCCAGGCCCCTTCGCGTATCTGCTTCGTAGAGTCAGCACAGGAGTCCACAGCTAATGCACCTTGCCTGGAATCCTATTGGAAACTGGTCAGTCGTGGCCAATTAATCTATTACCTAGAGATGCATTTTCCATTAGCTGCTGAATCACTGACTTCAGACCAATTAGCAAAAGTAATGAACTTTAGTGCTGCAGAGGGAATGTTAACCCCTTCTCTGCCAGACGAAGCAAGGGGCGATTTCAGGCAAATTAAGAACCTGGGATCCAGGAGTCCTGATTCTCCCCAGTCCTGCATCATTCAAGTGGCTGTGAAATGCTCTCGGATGAGAATGGCAGCATGAAACCCACTGCACCGGTGCGAGTGACTCCCCACAAGGTTCATGGCAGTGGGAGAGCAGGCCCAGCCAGGAGATGAAGGGGGAGCTGGCAAGGGGGACACCTGGAGACTGAGGGAGGACACAGACGGGAGGGATGGGATATTCTCCCATTGCCAGGGTCCAAGTTCTGAGATTTAATGGGGAAGAACCATCAGAACCAATGGGGCCCGCTTGAGAATGCCAGGGAGCTCCTTATCTCTGTGCACTTCCCTTGCTGCTCCCCAGGCCCATTTCCTCAAGCCGCTGCTCCCCTGGGCCAGTCTCTCGGAATAGCCCCCAACTCCTCTCCTTTACGCAAGGCGTGACTTGATACAGGAGATAAACCCACCCCAGGGATTCCTCCTGTGTCTGTCTGTCTGTCCTAGGTACTCACATGGGCCCCACTGCCGTAGCATCTCTCAGTCTTTACAACACCCCCGAGGCATTTTGCAGGTAAGGAGCGAGGCGCAGAGGGACTAACACCCAGATCCTCTAAGATACTTAGTGTCCCAGCTTCCATTGAGTTCAAAACCCTTGGCCAAAGGTCACAAAGGCAGTTGGGGGCGGAGCAGGGAATTGAACCCTAATCTCTCAACTCCCAGGCTGGCACTCCCACCCCTGCACCATCCTCCCCCTCTGCCCAATATCTCTCTCGATGTATTTATGGACAGCAATCGTATCTCCCCTCAGCCTGCGTTTGGTCAGGCTAAACAAGCCAAGTTCTTTGAGTTTCCTCTCAAGGGTAAGTTTTCCAATCCCTGGGTCATCCTAGGAGCCCTTCTCTGCCCCTGTTCCAGTTTGAATTAATCTTTCCTAAACATGGGAGACCAGAATTTCACACAGTATTCCAGATGAGGTCTCACCACTGCCTTGTATAACGGTACTAACGCTTCCTTTTTGCTGTTGGAAATACCTCGCCTGATGCATCCTAGGAGTGCATTAGCCTTTTTCACGGCCAAATTACATTGGTGACTCATAGTCATCCTGTGATCAACCAATACACCAAAGTCTTTCTCTTCTTCTGTCGCTTGCAACTAATATGTCCCCAGCTTATAGCAAAAATTCTTATTGTTAGTCCCTAAATGCATGACCTTGCACTTTGCGCTAGTAAATTTCATCCCATTTCTATTACTCCAGTTTACAGGGTCATCCAGATCTTCTTGTACAATATTCCGGTCCTCCTCCGTATTGGCAATACCTCCCAACTTTGTGTCTTCTGCAAATTTTATTAGCACACTCCCACTTTTTGTGCCACGTTCAGAAATAAAAATTTTAAATACAATTGGTCCCAAGACTGATCCCTGAGGAACTCCATGAGTAACCTCCCTCCAGCCTGACAGTTCACTTTTCAGCATGACCCATTGTAGGCTCCCCTTTAACCAGTTCCTTATCCACCTTTCAGTTCTCAGATTAATCCCCATCTTCTCCAATGTAACTAATAATTTCCCATGTAGTTTATACCTTGAGGAGGGGTTCTGCATTGCCGGTCCCAGCTGTCATGTACCAGGCATTTAATTGGTTCCAGTGCAAGTTACAGGGCTTTTGCCATGAACCAAATTACAACTTGGGGTAGATCCTGTCAGTCCACTGCACAGACTCAGCTCAGTTGGGAACCAAGCCCCTTCACAACCTCCGGTGTAAGGTGTGTGGGGGGATTTCACTTCACAATGACTTCAAGCTTCTCCCTCCCATGAGTGCAAGGCTCAGCTGTGCATTCCTGTGTCTTGTTTACCTCTGGGAGCTGGTCCTTTTTGCCTTAACCCACACCTGGGCACCAGCCGCAAGCGATGGCCAGTCAGTAATGGTCCCAGCATTACACAAACCTCAAATCTTGTTGCTTCTAACTCAGCTGTGCTGTCGGAGGCTTCAAGGAAGACAACCTCCCGCTCCCCTACCAGCCTACGTGCAGCAGGAAAAATTCCTTCCTGCCCTCAGAACAGGTGTTCAGCCAGGCCCACAGCAGGGTAAGTGGCACAGCTCCTAATCTAGAACTCAGGGGAGGAGGGGCAGGGCAGTTAATGAGAGAGGCTTTTGCTTAGCTCAAGTAGGCAAGGGGGAGCAGGCAGGAGCCAATCAGCTGGCTCCATCCCTCTTTACCCAGCCAATGGCTAAGAAGAGAAGTGGGGGGAGCCCCTGTCTGCTATACCCGCATTTGGACTTCCCCGATTCGCTGCTGTCCAGTCAAATTCCTCCCTGGCTAATGGGGGAAAGAGGATATTTTCATCGTGTGGTTTTCAGACCCCGTAGCTGTGACCCCCATTCCCACAAGCTAGTGCTAGGCACTGTCCAAACTGCCAGACAGACGGGGGCTTCACCTTCAGTAAAGCCAGGTGAAATTCTTCACATGCAGAGTCAGCGACACGGACACATTTCACCAGTTGGTGCTGGCTTTGCTGAATTGAGAAAACCAAAATGAGGCAGGGTTTGGAGGAGGCTGAGGTGGCTCCGCGGGGTGTTCGTACCACAGGGGATGGTACAAGGGCTGAAGAGCTTGGCAAGGCTCCTTCTAGTCTCACTGTTGTTCTCAGGCATGCACTCAGGTCACTATAACAGCACTCCTTGCCCGACGACTGGCCCAGGGACTGCACCTCTCCCATCAGCACGGGCATTATCTTAGTCACCCAAACCTCTGGCACCACTTGCCTGGGCTATTGCAATCCCTGCAGAAGCTCCAGCTAGTCCAGACAGGGGTGCACGGCCCTCTAATTGAGCAGCCTGGGCTGATGAGCGTGGAACACCTGAGCTCTGCTCCATGCACCGGCTGCAATTTAAATGCCTGGTGAAGCTGAAAGTGCTGGTCACTACATACAAAGCCTTAAATGGACCAGGCCCAGCTGACCCTATAGCCCAGCTCTCTCTCTCCAACCCAGCACATGTCCTAGGTTGGTGGGCTGAGGCGCTCTCCCCACAAGAAGCTAGGGAAGGGCATTACCCGTGCAGAATCTATGCCTCTGGAATTCACAACTTCACAAGCTTGGCTAGTGCTGTGAGATGCCTCTCCTCACGGGCCTTCCCAGGTGATTTAACAATGAAATCCTGGACTCTGCCTTCACCTAACTGCTGTAAGCAGCAGGGAAACATGGTGATTTGCTTCAGTTATTCTGTTGGGGAGCCTCAGAGCCTGGGTTCACTTTGCAAAGCTTACATTGTGCGTGTCTCTAGCGGAGTCTCTTTTGGGTGCTTCTAGGGCACTTACCCCTGCAGGATTTAAGCACAAATTACAGCAAAGGGTGCCTTGCAGAGGCTGGTATTGACATCACATCAATACCACAAGCCGCATGAGCCCTGTGAAGACAGCCTGTCATCCTGTGGGCTCTGGACTCAAAGGTACAGATCCTGGCCACCATGGGGACTAGAGAACAGAGGATAGGACAGGTGAGATGACAGCTCTGCAGCCAAACGTCTTCATGCCAGGCTGGATGCAGAGCAATGCAAGAAAGAGTCATGCTCATTTTTCAGCTGTAGCAATTTTACGTGTAATTAAGTTTATTAATCACATATATAAGTGACAAAATGGAGACACATGATGGTCGTAGCCTACCCCAGCAGACATTCATCTCACGGGTGTCTGTTCTGATTCCCAATCCAATCACTGTGAGAAATCGTTGCTATCCAGTAGCCATCTGGTGAGAGGACAAGCAAACCCAGGTGCGTGCCCAGACAATCACCTCATCCCAAAGTGCCCAACTGCACCTTGCTCTCATGAACAAAGAAAAAGGTGGGACGTGTCTCCGTAACAATAGCTTGTTCAGTCACTTCTCAGAACATGGCCCAGGAAAGACAAATAGCTTGAAGTAAAGTCAGAAGAGGCTTTTGTGGCTGGTTTCAATGACCTGATATTGCCCCTCTAAAGGATCCATCAGCACCCAGGTTGCCAGTTGTGACAAACGTGGGAGATATCTGTATCAATTTACTGAATGTTATCTAGACCGGTGTGGATTTGGTGGTTATTGTGCTGCTTGTTAAAGGATAACTAAGGGTTAGATCAGTCTTAGCTTTGGTCAGCAGGATCCAAAATCAATAGCTGTAGACAGCCCCAAACAGAGGGACAATGTAGGTCTTCATTCCTTTAAAGTTTAACTCCACCAGTGTGGAATAAATCTGGCTGATACCATGGGGATGCCAGTTTGTATCCTTAGAGGGATTCAGGTGGGAAATCCAAAACAAAGAGCTGGAATGCAGTTAAAAGCCTAGCTTCTGATGAGACAGGGAGACACACAGTCTGCAGAGTAACAGGCTGTATGGTCCCCCAGAGAACAGGGGAGTGATGAGTAACCAAGGCCCTGCCAGGCCCGCCTAGGTTGTGAGGGAAATGCTAAGCTTAGGTAAGACAACATGTGTACAGTCTTTTGTTGTTTTAATCCTTTTGTCTCTGGTTTCTATGTTCCTGTGGACAAATAAAACAAAACTTTCTGGCGTCACTGTGTATACCTGCTGGTCACAGCTCCCAGAGGGAAGTCTATAGCAGGGGCCAAACCCAGCTGGACCTGCTGAGGAAACATAGCCTGGCAGCTCACACGTCCAGAAGGTCTGAAGTGCTTCTCATCACAAGCAAACTAAGGTTCTCCAATATAGTTAGCATTTCTGAGCTTTGCTTTGCTGACAGCACGAGCTTGTGACCCCGGCAATGCACTCCATGGCACAGACTGCATGGGAAGCCCCTGTCTCACTCTAACAGTAACTATTTGGGAAAGAACCTTAATGCTTCCAAATAAAGTTTCTCTACTGCCTGTGAAACCAGTATTAAAGCAGCTTGGAAACTGGTTTATTATTCAAATTGGACTTTAAAGTGCAATAACAGCTGGCAACGGTTTCAGAGAATTAACTAAAATGTTAAATAAAACTCCAATGAGATGAAAGTGACAAATAGGATTTAAAACTGTGTTATATATTTACAATTATAAAATACTCCAATAGACAGAGGCTGGCTTCGTTTACATTTTAGAAATGGTCCAGCACTTTCACGGGTTCCTCAGAGTCCCTTTACATTCAGAGTAGTTTAGGCCTGTCTCTCCTCTCTGCTTAGGTTGCCTGAACCCAATGGCTTTATTTATTCCTCTGGTCTAAGTTCTCTCTTCCTCTTCTACATTCCTGTTCTCCTGCCTTATGCTGCTCACATGACTCTGCCCTTAATAGGCTCAAACTTGACTGGATTTATTGTGAGTTGCAGCCCTGGATCAGGGGGGAGGTCTGGACTCTATGGCAGTGCTTCAGACAAGAGGCTACTTCTTGGGTTGCTGGAAAAGTCCACAGACTTAGATCACTGATGGGAGAAAGGTAAACGGGATGTGGCCCCATTTCCCTGAGGGAGCCGAGCAGGACTTACTCCTTAGCTTGCTCCCGGAAGGGCATAAAATATTTGCCACAGAACATGAAGCTATCTAAAACCAGAGTTTTGTCACATTTCATCAGGAATTTGAATATTGTCCCAAGCGTCTGAACAATTTGCTTCCTGTTACAAATTGATCATTTGAAAATGGGCTCATGTCCCAGAGAAAATGCCCCAGATTCGGAGCAGGAACGGGCCTGGTCCATGGCAAAGGGGACTTTACAATTTTGCATGTTTTCAGTGGGATAAATAACCATGTGGTTGAACGTCATTCTTTCCAAACTGCAGCTCTGCAGAGTCGTTCCCATAATTGCTGGAGCATCAAGGCTGCTCCTGAACTGAAGTCAGCTGAACCCAGAGAGTTAACCGGTCCCCTTAAGTGCTTTATCCAGATCAGGACAGAACCACCGCCAGATCTGCCTGCTTGAAAAGAGAGGCAAGAAAACAGGATATATCAAGGAAGCCAGTAATCCAGATGTATTAGTCAGCATGATACATAGGAGGGCAGGGCAGGGCAAGGCAGGGCAGGGGGGAAACCCCAGGAGGTGCCTGTCCTGAGGCTCTGCTGTGTGAGAGAAGAGGGGCTTTCTCAGCACCTGGGACTCAGAATAGAGGCAGAAGCTTCGGATAAGGAGCAGATCGTTGTTACTAACACCAGGTGGAAAAGGGGCAAAGAGCCAGATGCTGCTTGATGCAGCTTGGGCACTCATTGAAAAGATGCAGCAATGTGCCGTACCATCCCATCAGTGAGAGCCCTGGGGCAGGATGGGTGCTGCTCTGGGCTGACAGGGCCCCAGAAAACAAATGTATTTCAACCACAGAAACAGACTCACATGGGGTTGGGGTCAGTGCAGGGCCTGAGGCAGGAGGGCAGCGTACGGTAACTGGTAATTCTGGAGGGGGCATAGAGGGCACTGGGGGGACAGGGCTAGACCCCCGTGAAAGGGCTCTCTGCGCCTGTCAAACAGCCAGCTGCTGTTTCATGGGATGAAACGTCTGTGGTGGCTACAGGGAGGGGCTTTGCTAAAGCCATCAGAGAGCTGACTAGAAGCCAAAGCCTGCCGAGATCAGGGTGAAAAAGGTAACCCCCCATACCAAGGGGGCTGCTTTGTCCTAGGTCAGGCACTGCTGCTGTCAGGGTGGGCAGTCATGGGTGGACCTGGACTCCTCAAACACCAGGCGCAAGAGCCAGAGGCTGACTCCCCCCGCCCCCAGCACAGCAGGGGGCCTCAGGGACAGAGGCTTAGTGTCTAATTGATCTAATTAAGACACAGTTACAATGTAAATAGTCTCTTCCTGGTTTATGGCTCTCCTGGGGACAGTGGCTGCCAATCTGGCCTCAAGGGCAGTAGCCTCAGAGCCATCCGGGATGTCTGTGCTGTGGTGGGCAAACAGCAAGTCCCTAAACAACCCCCGCTAAACTGTCTAAGGGGAGAGCTGCCTGGCTTGCCCATGCCAGGGGCTTCTCAGCAATGCCAACAGGCTGGCTAGCCTGGCAGGCTGGGCACAGTGGGCTGTCCACAAGCATTGTCCTGTTGAGCCTGCGCCCCAAGGGAAGGTAAACTGGTTCTGATCAAATCAGCATGGCTCTATGCTCAGCCAGACGCTCCTGCTGGGAATCCCAGTCACCCACTTCAGTTTCAACACGTATCACTGTTATTGAATGACACCACCCCCAGTCTGCAGCCCCTTCCCACTGTCAGAGTGCAGCACAAACATTAACGAATTACACCCGGGACCATGTCAGAACTGGTTTCCTACCTGCCCCTGCAGCCCCCTTTGGGTCTCCAGGGACGCCAGCCTCCACTCCCCATTTGTTCTTTCTCTGACTAGCATCTCTGTGCCTCTCTCCACCCTGCTCCCTGTGCGTGGCATGCCCTCCAGTGCTGGTCCAGACTCCCAACCCGCCAGCACCATCCTAAAACAAGCCAGGGGAAAGCAACTGGGACCAGAGCACTTTGTCCCCGTCACCCACACGTGGCTGAAGGGAAAGAGAAATACTGTGGTAGGCACCTGGTTTGTGGTCCAAGCCTCCCTAACTAACTAAAGAAAACTCAAATATCCTTCACCCTACACAGACAAAGCCTGCTAATTGCTGTGTAAGCCTCACACGGCAGAAGAGACCCTCAGCCCAGTTTGTACCTCAGCTGGCTAAGAGTGACATCCCAGCCTTTGCACTTGTTGTCTCAGGTTTGTTAGGAGTGAAAGGACTCACACAGCTCCAGCTCTGGAAGTTACTGAGAGCAGGTTAGTAGCCCAGCCACAAACTCTCAAGTGACCTCTCTCCTTTGGCAGCCTGCAAAGGTGCAGCCTATTAGTGCTTGCTGTTCTTCGTGGCCCTGAGTGAAGCCAGAGGCTGAAAACCCCTCATTTAGCCAGACACCGGGATCCTTGCACATGGTTATTAACCCTGCTAATAGAATGCTGGGTATTGTTTAGATGCTGCCTTGCTCCTTCGTTCTGATGGAATTTAGTTTGTGCCACTTAAAATATACTAGAGGGAGACTGTTAAAGTGAGGAGACTCCAGGACTCCCTGCATAATTTCCACTAACTGGCTCCAACACCCCCCAAAGTGAGCTGCTTGCTGCTGCCCTGGCTGCCTAACAGCCTCCAGCTGGGTTAGGCTACATATGGGTGTTTGTTCTTTTGAATGCAAACAGATCTGCAGTGGCATTGATTATTTGCAGGGAAAAAAGTTATCAGCTGCCTTTAATCTCACCTGAGAGCTCTGGAGCCCTTAGTTTAGCCCCAGGCTGAGAGCAGGTCAGGCTAATTTGAACTAAAATGCTCTAGTCTGGTGTGGGCCTAGATTAAATCCCTATGGCAAGAGAAATGTCACTGGGGTTAAAGTGGGGCGAGGTGTTAGTGCATTAGCTAACATTCTCGGGCTGACAAGCCTCAAGAGCTCTGGGGAAAAGGGCTGCAAGGACACTGAGTTATTAGGACTGTTATTTACCTTGCCTCAGCAGTGGGCTGGGCACAGCAATCCCCAGCAATAAAAAACAGTTCCTGCCCCCCAGGATCCTACAGCATTGGGCTGGGGAAGCTCTGGGGAAGGGGAATGAGGACATTTAAAAAGTAAAAGTAATTATTATGAACTTCCTTCCTGCGGGTATCATGGGAGAAATGGGGCCACTAGCTCTTCTCTCCGCAGGACAGCTACTGTATGGACCAGTCCAAGAATCTCCACAATTCCCTGCCCAGCTCCCCTTAAAATAGTTGGTAAAAGACCAAGGAACGGATGTGTTTATTGTGCTAAATACTCTAGTCTAGTATTCATGAAATGCATCATTGGGACAGGGCAATATTCATTGTGTGGTAAGATTCCAATGGAAACAGCTTTGCCACTAAGCTAGAATGTATCCCCTGGTGTAATTGCACTGAAGCCAATGAGTGAATTGCCCCACAGCTGACTTGGCCCAGCATGTTGTAATAAAGATTTAGTGTTGATATGACCACTTTAATTTGCTGTTGGTGAGCATGCATGGCATTCAATATGATAACATGAATGTTGGTGATACTAGCCATGTATAAAGTACATGATTTATTTTCGCTTTTCATTGTGTACTAACAGATCTGTGGCTCTTTCCTTCTGTGAACTTCCTTGGAGCACATGTGGCAGCTGGGTCCTGTTTATCTGAAAGGGGAGTGTGGGTTTTGGTGGACAGGAGATGCAGTAGGGAAAACAAAGATCTGCTGCAGAAGTGTTGCTGTACAAAGCCGAAGTTACCTGCAAACAGCTCAGATTCTCAGCCTGGAGTTGCATGCAGGAGTTTAGTTCCCATATTCTGCCCCTGGGATCAGCGTCTGGCAGAATAAAATGGCCCCAATACCCTTCTATTAGAAAGCAGAAATGACAGTGTGTGGCAGAGGGACACCGGGGCAGATTTATACAGATATAGGCCCAAATTGGTATAACTCCTTTACCTGAACCCTTGCAGACTTTGGGGGTTCTGATTAAACTGGATCCAGATTTGAATCACCCTTTGTTCTGCAACCAAAGCTAAGTGCCCTTTGGCCCATTTCCAAGTGCATGGGGGGGGCAGAGGGGAGCTAGTGGGTTTGTGAGATAGAGGGGCAATGGGGCCCGGTGGAAGTGCATCGAAGTGCAATTTGTCCTTTACTGGACAGGCGTTACAGAGCTAGCCAGAACACAGGTTTGCCGGATGGGCAGCACAGTAGCCCGGGTGCAGGCGTGCCCGGACTGATTGTCGGCAGCAAGGGCACTGTTAGTGTCTTGTCAGTGCTTGACTGTGGTGGAACCACGACCCTTTTGATGCAACTGTGAAATTTCCCTCAGCAGAACACAGGAGCAGGAGCCTGACACCTGAACACAACAAGCGGCTGAGGGAAACCCCTTTCTGAGCACGGCAAGTATCTGTTTGAAATCATGCGGTTCACCACAGTACATAATTGATTTCATATATATAAAAATGGTTAGTTTTTTGGTATTAACTCTTTCACCCACAGTAGTTTTTAAACTTTCCTGGGATGTGGGTGTGATGCTCTGTACTTCCAGGGAACACCCTGCACCCCCATGTTCACCTTTATAAAATGATTGTGTGGTATCCAATGCAAAGTTTGTCATGTGGGGTGTCTTCGGAAGGCTCCTGATGCACTGAGCGTGGTTGTTATAGGAATTGTTACAGTAAAGTTATAGTAAGGTTATAGGTTATAATTTAATGTATATGAGGCTGAAAATGCTTAAAGCAAAGCGCAGAGAGGCAGTTCACACCTCATCAGGGCAGGTGTGGGACAAACCCAGCTCAGCCTCACAGGAATAAAGGATGCTGGCCTAGGAAGCAACAAAAGAATCTGTTAGACCCTGGAGGGAGTCACCCCCCTTCCTTTGGGCAGTTTGGGACTGCGATGAGGTAATGCTCACTTGGCTCTGCAGGGGGTAGAAAAGCCAAGAGGAAAGAAAGGACACGATAAAAGGGAGAGACATTTTGCCCTGCTCCCTCTCTTCCACCTACATCTGCAGACACCACCACCACCAAGCGACTGAAACGCTGATCAAAGGGGAGAGCCTGACTGAAAAGTAACCAGCCAGCCTGTGGTGAGAAGCATCTAAGTTTTTAAGGACATTGGAAGTGTTAAGATCAGCTTAGAATGCATTTTGCTTTTATTTCATTTGACCAAATCTGACTTGTTATGCTCTGCACAGCTACAGACTCGGGACCAAATGGCTAGGCAGCAGTTCTGCGGAAAAGGACCTAGGGGTGACAGTGGACGAGAAGCTGGATATGAGTCAGCAGTGTGCCCTTGTTGCCAAGAAGGCCAATGGCATTTTGGGATGTATAAGTAGGGGCATTGCCAGCAGATCGAGGGACGTGATCGTTCCCCTCTATTCAACATTGGTGAGGCCTCATCTGGAGTACTGTGTCCAGTTTTGGGCCCCACACTACAAGAAGGATGTGGAAAAATTGGAAAGAGTCCAGCAAAGGGCAACAAAAATGATTAGGGGTCTGGAACACATGACTTATGAGGAGAGGCCTAGGGAACTGGGATTGTTTAGTCTGCAGAAGAGAAGAATGAGGGGGGATTTGATAGCTGCTTTCAACTACCTGAGAGGTGGTTCCAGAGAGGATGGTTCTAGACTATTCTCAGTGGTGGAAGAGGACAGGACAAGGAGTAATGGTCTCAAGTTGCAGTGGGGGAGGTTTAGGTTGGATATTAGGAAAAACTTTTTCACTAGGAGGGTGGTGAGACACTGGAATGCATTGCCTAGGGAGGTGGTGGAATCTCCTTCCTTAGAAGTTTTTAAGGTCAGGTTTGACAAAGCCCTGGCTGGGATGATTTAATTGGGGATTGGTCCTGCTTTTGAGCAGGGGGTTGGACTAGATGACCTCCTGAGGTCCCTTCCAACCCTGATATTCTATGATTCTATGACTTATAATCACTTAAAATCTATCTTTATAGCTAATAAATCTGTTTGTTTATTCTACCTGAAGCAGTGCATTTGGTTTGAAGTGTGTCAGAAGCTCCCCTTGGGATAACAAGCCTGGTGTATATCAATTTCTTTGTTAAATTGACGAATTTATATAAGCTTGCAGCGTCCAGTGGGCATAACTCCGCTCGGCTGGCCAGTGCAGCCTTTAATTGCTCAGGTAATTGGAAAGATAAAGTGATTAAAATGTATTAAACTCAAATATCAATAGGCCAAACTGCATCACCTTCATGGGAAAATATTTGCAGCTTTTCAGCCCCTATCTGCATTTTTTCAGGTAATGATGCCAAATCCGCGCTGCCTTGTGAATCGAACCGGACCCCCCCCCACCGCCCCTTCCCTTTTTGTAAAGTAGCTGCTGGAATGAACCAGTTGGAACTAGTCTAGGCAGATGCACAGGCCTCACGCTCCCTGTCAATCAGTCCCCAGGCCCCGCTGAACCATGGGAATGAGACAAGACCAGCAGCTGCTGGGGAAGAAGTGCAGTTCCTGGCTGCAGGGTGTTAACCCTTCCTGATTCTGAGGCAAGAACAAGAGGCCGCCGGAGTGCTGGTGCTAAGGCTTTAAATCAGGCCTGCCCGCTCACAGCCTCCTCCTGCTCTTAGCTGAACACAGCACAATCAATAATGATTGATCAGGTTAAACTGAGCCCGGGGCTGGGGGAAGGGCTGGAGAGTCCACTTGATATCCAAACCCATAGAAAACAAGTGTGTGCTCCCCAGAGGGGCTGGGGGCAGGGAAGAGATTTTTCTCTATCAAAAGATCCATACCCAGCAAACACAGGCAAGCTGGCGGAGGGAAATGGGAGTGGGCCAATCATCCTCCATTTGCCAAAGAGAATGCAGGGAGCGCCTCCTCTGCCCCTGCCATTAAACACAAAGGATTCTCCAATCAGTAAATCTGCCCAGAATCTGCGCCACTTGCTATAATGGGACAGACGTCTCCCCTGCCAATAAACGTCGATAGACATGCGAGCAGCAGCTGCAGGCACCTGCAGAAAGGCACCGAGCAGCAGAGCTGTAAGAAGAGCCAATTCCTCAGCTTGGCCACAGAACTGAAAAATTAAAAAAAAATCATTTTGTGTTGAACAAAACCTTTCCTTTCCTTTCCTTTCCCTTCCCTTTGCAATTGTTCACTTTTTACATTATTTTTTGTAATAAAAGTGATATAAACTTTGAAACAAAAATCCACTTCACATTAAAAAGTCAATTGTTAAAATGAAACTTTTTGGAATTATTTTATGTTTTGTTTTGTTGTTGTTTTTTCCTCCATGTGAAACAAGTAGGTGAATTTGACACAACTTTGCACCATGTTTCGGTTGACTTAAATCTGCATTTTTCAGCAAAAAAAAGTTTCATCCAAAAAATTTCACCCAGCTTTACTGAGGATTCCCTGGTCTAATGAAACCGCTCTGTACAGTTATTGGGGATAGATCGGTCTACCCCAGTGGAGGAGCTGGCCTGCTGACCCAGGGTGGGAATGACAGGAGGCTCCCATGTGGAACAATTTAAATATTGAGGACCATAGTGCAAAGCAGCTACTCTCCACATACACAGTGGTTAGTTAAACCAATACCATGCGAGCACTTGTGAAAAGTAGCGCTTATCCTTAAATGATAGAAGGTTAGGGTTGGAAGGGACCTCAGGAGGTATCTAGTCCAACCCCCTGCTTGAAGCAGGACCAATCCCCAATTTTTGCCCCAGATCCCTAAATGGCCCCCTCAAGGATTGAACTCACAACCCTGGATTTAGCAGGCCAATGCTCAAACCTATGAGCTATCCCTACCCCCAATTATTAGATACAGGGCTGTTCTAACATGTAGGGATTTTGTTCTCTCTGGTGCCTATGCTAGCTTTGAACAGTCACATTGGGCAGTCTGCAACCTGCCAGCATTTCAAGAGTTATTGCAGAACTGGAGCCAACAAGACCTGTCCCCTGGTTATCACCAGGTAACATCAATGCAACCCTGGGAACACTGACATCCACAAGTACAGGGCAGCGCCTTGTCTCTCCAGGGTTCATCGGAAAGATCCCATGTAATACTGCATGGTTCTCCAGAGCCAACCTGCAAGGATGAAGGGCTAAATCAGCCCTGCCAGAGTTGGAAGCATGGATCCAAAGAAGGTGGGAACAGAGTCCTGCTGTCCCATCAGATGTCACAGGTCCCACTGATTACTCTTGCCTCTCAGGAAGTGGGGGCAGGCCTCAGTCAGACAAAACTCCCAGTCGGTCCTGAGGATGCAACGTTGCCAATTCTCACAATTTTACAGCATGTTTCACCATTTTTGGGGTCTTTCTTGAAGCTCCACCTCCTGGAGTCAGGCTATCTCAGAAGAATCTCAGCTTTCTTTTGTTTTAAAGTATGTTTTTAGCCCTGATGGTTGTGGAGAAAAGCTAGAAAATGTCTCCCAAGTGCATAAAGGCTGGGGCAGCTCCGTCAGCAGCTGTGCTGGTGCTGGGATCTGTACACCCAGAGTTTCCAGATGGGCCATGCTGCACTTTCTTCTGGTGCCACTGGTAACATGGATACACCATCCATATGCAGCCTTGAAGAAGGGTTCACAGCTCCTAGGCATTGAGTTAGACACTCCTCCAGCCCACACATTGCATATTTATTACCCTTCAGCCCTCTGAAACCATTTCTGCAAATGGTTAGGAAGGCTTATAGTGGGAGCTGTCCACCTCCTAGGAGAAAGGTCTTGGTCCCAGAGATACGGATGATAAATGGGATGTTATTTGTTTGATGCTCTTGCTGGGAAATACCTCGGCCCATACAGCTTAGGATGGCATCCTTGTAAAATTAGACTTGTCCTCTCTCCCCTCTCCCCCGCTCCTTCCCAGTGTCCCTCATCAGTCTTAGTCTGTTTTACAGCTATTCTGTTTGTTATCAGTTTGCACAGCAAAACCCTGGTGCTGTTCAGGCCTGACACCCAGCTCACCAGTGCCAATTTCAAGTGCTGGGTGGCTCTGTTTCACGTGTCCTTTACGATGCGTTCAGTGCTCCTGCTTCCTTTCTGATTGGTTTTCTCCGGGCTCTGTGGGGAAAATGCACTTGTAAAGACTCCTCTGAAGTAGAGCTCCTGGACGAGGTTCAGGGGCTACCTCATGTAAATGGTGGTGGGAGGTAGACTCTGGTGCGGGGTGGGGGTGGACGACAGGGTTGTAGCAAGGAAGCGCAGCCCAGTGATGGATGTAAGGTAGAGCAGGCCTGTCATAAATATAAAGGGAAGGGTAAACACCTTTAAAATCCCTCCTGGCCAGAGGAAAAACCTTTTCACCTGTAAAGGGTTAAGAAGCTAGGATAACCTCGCTGGCACCTGACCACAATGACCAATGAGGAGACAAGATACTTTCAAAGCTGGAGTGGGGAGAAACAAAGGCTCTCTCTGTCTGTGTGATGCTTTTGCCGGGAACAGAAAAGGAATGGAGTCTTAGAACTTAGTAAGTAATCTAGTTAGAGATGCGTTAGATTCTGTTTTGTTTAAATGGCTGATAAAATAAGCTATGTTGAATGGAAGGTATATTTCTGTTTTTGTGTCTTTTTGTAACGTAAGGTTTTGCCTAGAGGGATTCTCTATGTTTTGAATCTGATTACCCTGTAAATTATTTACCATCCTGATTTTACAGAGGTGATTCTTTTACTTTTTCTTCAATTAAAATTCTTCTTTTAAGAACCTGATTGCTTTTTTCATTGTTCTTAAGATCCAAGGGTTTGGGTCTGTGTTCACCGATGCAAATTGGTGAGGATTTTTATCAAGCCTTCCCCAGGAAAGGGGGTGTAGGGTTTGGGAGGATTTTGGGGAGAAGGACGTTTCTAAGTGGGCTTTTTCCCTGTCATATATTTGTTAGACGCTTGGTGGTGGCAGCAATAAAGTCCAAGGACAAAAGGTAAAATACTTTGTACCTTCGGGAAGTTTTAACCTAAGCTGGTAAAAATAAGCTTAGGGGGTTTTCATGCAGGTCCCCACATCTGCACCCTGGAGTTCAGAGTGGGGAAGGAACCTTGACAAGGCCCCTGGCCTTTTCCTAGTTCTATCCCCTTGGCCTGTAAGTTGCTTCTACTCTCCCCAATCTCCTGCTTTGTAGCATGCACCTCCTTACACAATGACTCAGTGTAAGGACAAGACCCCTCCTCCCATTAAGGATACTGCCCTCCCTGCTGATCTCCCTGAAGCTCCAAGGAAGACTTGGTGTACGAAGGCCACACAAGTGTTTCAAAGGGCGGAGAGGTAAAGGAGCCTCCCCTGTCCCCAGGCAAATAGTACAGGCATCATTATTCTCTGGGAACAGAGGTCTGTTTGGCCTGAAAGGAAAGCGATGCCCTGTCTCCTGTCATCGCAGCTCTGGTGGCAGGTCAATCGGCTGTTCAGCACCTCACGCTGGAGACATGGGGATGGAGACCAGCCAGGCTGAGCTGCCTGAGCCCCTTCCTGTTATCAGTCAGCCTCTGGGTGGGCGAATGGGACAGGGAAGGTCTGGAGTGACGTCTCTTCTGGGGCTGTTATTTTCTGTCAGTAAGCTAAGCCCTGTGGGTAAACAAGATCCAAAAGGCAATGACAGCAGAGGCCAAGTCCCCTCAGGATGGCAGTGTCCCCCAGAGTGCGCTGGCCCCTTCCCAGGAGCAAAAAGGGCTAGACAGCAGGGGAAAGAAGGAATGCACAGCTCTGCAGCGGGATTCCCGCTGGGGTTGGGTCAGGGGGCTCTCCAGTACTGGTTGCCAGTGAAACAGCTGCTTTGCCAGTAACCATAACTCACTATTTATAAAGTGAAATTCAAGTTGACTGTTTGCTGCCCACAATAATAGGATTCAAAAGATTGAAGGAAAAAAATACAAACTTCTCCCCTCCAATTTCCATAACTCAGATTTGATCAGAGCCCGCTGGGGATTGCAGTTCTCTTTGATCTCATTTGTGTTGCATTTTTTGATGTTACACCTTGTCATGGCGCATTAAGTGCCATCAAGCTCCGTAATGCAGTGACACGAGAACCTGATGCTACATGATCGACAAAAATGTGCTTGTCCCTGGAGAGGCCCTGACACTGTCATATCCGCTCCCTATTTGCACCTGGAGCAAAAGGCAAAACCCCCCATTCATGGCAGCTCCTGTGTCTGCCACTGCACATGTGAGAGGGAAGGTTGAATTTCGTTAAATCTGACGTCCTGGAGCCTGACACCTGCATACAATGAGGCCTCGAACTAAAAGAAATATTCTTATTCCGAGGTGGCTTTAGCAGCTTTGGGTTGTAAAAGAGCAGATTTGGAGGGTTTTCCAGATGTCTGAATTACTTACTGATTCTCACTCAGCTTTTCAAATCTTTAGCCGTCCTGGGCTTGACTGAACTGCCTTATTATTTGCATCATGAACACTGGTGTGAAAGCTGCCAGTAGCTGTGAATGCGGGCACGAGGCCAGCCACATGCACATGAACCGGAGCTCCCTGTTCGCACCGCGTGCCCAGAGCACACCAGTAACACGTCGCGACACAAACCACGGGCCTGTTGCACAAATACGGAGGGGTCGCCCTTGGGGAAACAGAGCAAGGCCATATGATCAATCCTTCTGCCTTTGCTTCCACCTCTGTGGCAAGTTAAAGTATTGGGCAACGATGGAATAATGGAGAGAACCCCTTCCCACCCCCCGAGTTCTCATGAGGGCTGTTTACACTGAAGTGTAAGTCCAGGGTCAGCCAAACTCCAATTAACAGCCGCTGGGTTTGTTAACCTAGGCCTGGAGCATCTACGCTCATTGGCAACCCCAAGTTAGGAATTGTTGAACCCTGGGTCCCAACCTGGGGTGGCAACGTCTCTACTGCACTATGCGGGCCTGAGTCCAACCACCCGTATCCCAGTCTTCCTGGCGCGCTCCCAAAATGTGGCCACTCTAGCCCTTTGTTCGTGGTGCAGCGTGGGAAAACTTGACTGTCCACTGAACTTGACTGTCCAGAGGACAAAGAAAATTGGCCCGTGGATTGTGTAATACAGTCCAGTGGGGCTGCATCTACACTATAAAGCAACAGGGCTTGAACCCTGGGCCCTGGCTTGGCGCAGGCTCAGACCCTCCACCCCCATGGGGTCCTGGGACGCTCGGTCTGAGCGCAGGGTTAGCATGATTCCTGTGCAGATGGAAGGTGGGGAGATTAGCCTTGAGCCTGACCTCAAACCCTGGGCTTGTATTGCAGTGTAGACAGACCCATGGTGATCCCTGTGCTGGATATTCCAGTGTGACCACATTCAGAGCAGACAGCCAGATCGGCACCTGCAGACAGCATGTGCAGGACAAAGGGTCTCAGAGAGAAAGGGTCCCAGGGCATGATGGAGCAGAGTTTGTGCAGTCCCAAACAGAGGAGGAACAGTATGAGGGGGGTGGAGGTCTAAGGTCCCATTAGCCAGAGGCAGCCAGAGAAAAGGCAGGTGGGCCCGCTGGAGAAGGGGGGCGTTCTCACTAATGCCCAAATAGCAGAGTGAGCGTGGCCCAGGCAGAGTAGGTGTGAACGTCTCCAGAAGCAATCTTCACACACAGCAGCCAGGCCAGCCCGGCAGCGAGACCCAAAGGTTCCCAGTGGGGTTACATGGGTGCACACAGACACCAATGCTACCCTGTGGAGACTTGAGCAGCCCCCTGCACCAGGGGACAGATGGCCTTAGCAAATCACGGGCATGGCCACTGCCACCATGGATCCCGAGGTGCCACAGGACGGGCTGCTCACGTGAACTCCTGAGTCTTCTGCCATCAGCTACCTGAGCCACTGCTTTCTGCTTTGCAGCTTTACGAGCCTAGGAGGTGAAACGGGCCTGGGGTGCTCTGTTCACCACCTCCATTTCCTGCTTGGGACAGGCACAAAGCACCCCCATTTCCACTGCAATTCTTGGTGCTGCAGTTCCCCTGGGTGTGGGCAGGGGCCATCAGGGCTTGTCTATGAATGAAGGTGCAGCCATCCAGATCCAAAGCCCGCTGACATCAGTGGAGGTCTTTGCATTCACTTCAACAGGCTCTGGGTCAGGCCCTACCCGAGCAGTGTACTCCTGAGGTTAGCAGAGCTCGGGGTCAACTTTGGTCGGATGAATTCCTGGAGGTTTCATCACATGACATTATCTTTCTTTAAAGATTAATCTTTAATTCCTGGAGACTCCCGGACAATCCTGGAGGGTTGACAACCATAGAATCAAGCTACAGCCATTTCTCTTTGGCACATCTCCATTTTCCTCTATTTTGGTTTGATAGAATATGTGACCCCAGTGCCATACGGCACTTTCCTGACTGGTCCAGGACATCACCGTCTCCAACGTCTGCCCTTCAAGCTGAACAGGGAATGAGGCATTGTCTCCTCCTGCAGTGTTTTTAACGGGGCTCTGCCGAGCTGGTAAAGGCACTGCCATCCCAGGAGGATGCAGCTTGTGCTCCCTTACCCAGGTGGGTACCGATGCCAGGGGACCATCCTTCCAGGTGTGTTTGCTCAGGGAGAGCCAGGCTCACTCCATTCAGGTCAGAACTGGTTGGTTTGCTGAGCTATGAAAACAAAAACAAGTGTGATGGCCTAGAGCCACGTGGACCGGGGTGGGGGCTGGTTCTGGGGGAAATTCTGACTTTTCATCAAAAAAACCCAACCCCCAAACCAGTGTTCCCCCCCCCCCCCCAGCTTTTGGGAACTGTAAACTGATTTTTTTTTCCTGTTGAAAACTGGGGGAAAAAAAAAAGCAGACACTTTCCACAAACATTTTCTTTCACCCAGATTTCCCCTGAAAAAGAGTTTGCACAGAAAGCTTTTGAGCAGCTGTATTCTGTACACAGTGCTGGTCATCACCCTGTGCCAAGCGTCTCTGAGAAGGCCAGGGACACAGCCCAGCGTGAAACGTCACCCCATCCAGACGAGACGCTGGGCTGCTGGGCTTGTTTTGCCAGAGGCTTGCTTGGCAGAGCAGTGCTGGCCCAGTCTCTCTTTGAATAGCTGTCTCTGGGGGCATAGAAGTGAAGCAGTGTGAAGGCTTATTCCATTCTCATTCCCCCCGGTGTGTTTCATTTCAGCTGGCTTTCTCCCCACTGTCTGACGGCTAAGACAGCTTCACACTGTCTGATCTAGGAATACATAGTGCTTTTCATCTTCTGTCTGCACTGCACACCTAAACTAGCTAATCCCCCGCACACCCTGCCAGAGAAGTCTTATCGCTCTTCCACCTAGGGGAAGCTGAGGCAGAGACTAAGTGATCTGCCCAAGGCTCCCTAGGTCTTGTCTGCACACAAAGGTGTACCAGGATAACTAACGTTGTGATTTTATCCCAGTTTAGTTAAATCGGTACAGCTCTACGTATGGACATGCTGATCCTGGCTCAAACCTGGTTTATGTAAGTTTGCCACCTGCCTGCCAAATGTACTGATAAAACCAATTTTAAACCACTAGAAGGCTGTCCCTAACAGAGCTAGAGTGAGCCCTCATGACTTCTTGGCTCCTGTGCCTGCGCTCAGATCAGGTAAAAATATAAAAAGTGAAAATATAAAAAAGGGCAAACTGGTAACACATAAATCACCACTGAGGTGCACTGGTGAATTTACAAACACCCTCCCCTCTAGCTGGTGTACACCGAGCTGAGAGACAGAGAGAGATCAGACCTCCGGGTTCACATACACCACGACTGCTTGGGATTTTTAATCCCTGATTATTCCCCTTATTGCATTTCCCTGGATTGCTCCACAATCACAAATATGCAAGTTGACTGATTTTCATGGTAATGTGCAAAACAAGTGCCTCTTCTCTTCAGCCGCAGTACTAGAGCTCAGCTGGAGTCCCTGGATCGCCTTGGTATCCAGTAGCCAATGTAGTGAATCTGGCATGCCAAAGTCATTCTGAGTGAAATCCCAAGGGATTTATGTCAAGGACAAAATAGTGCATCCCCTGGGTAAATATAGTTAGCACAGCTGCACAAGAGAATTTATTTCTTGTTTGCGATATCATTTTTAAAGTATGGCATAGGGAAAGCTTTAAAAATGAAATTATAGCACGCAATAAAAAAAGCTCATAGGCACTGTATTCAAATTACGCAACAGTAATATGCCAACTTCATAAATAAACATCTCTTATTAACCCTTCTCTTAACAGAATGGGCTTTTCCCTGGAAGAAACAGTCAGGATGATTTGCCAGAGAAAGCATCAGCAAACAACTACAAACCATTTCTAGTGAACGGTTTTAGTACCTGCAAAGCCAGTGTGTTAATTACACAAAGACAGAGTCATTTCTGAAACCGTTAGCTCAAAAATCCTCTTCATCAGCGCACGAGTGGGGGAAGGAGAAGACGGGTGGCTGAACAGGGTGGTGAGGGCGGAAAACAATGGGAATTCCCGTTCAGCTGACAAGTGAAACAAGTTCCAAGGTCTCAGTTTGGTTGTTACAAGAGGCGGCCTGTATCCCAACCACAGACAGGCCCTGCTAGTGCAGAGCCCGCTGGGCAAAGGTTCATAGATTCTGAGGCTAGAAGGGAGCATTACGAACATCCAGGCTGATCTCCCACCCTGCCTGAGAACCCAACCCAGTGATTCCTGTATTGACTCCAATCCTTCCACTGGAATGAGAGCAGCTCTTTTACGATCTGACAGTCCCCGGTGAGAAACATCCATCTCCTACCTCATTGGATTTGCCTGTAGCTGGAATGAACAGAAGATTTCCATAGCTGTTCCCATCTGCCAGATGACTTGCATTGATATATTCCTGAGAAGTTGGGAGTGGGCGATCTAGATTACAAAAAGACTTGAAAATATGCCCTGCTTGTGGGATAACACAGTGCTAGCACAATGGGGCTGGGGGTTGTGAAACTTTACAGTGCCTGGCAAAACAGGGCCTGGACTGCTTATTGTGGTCTCCAGGCCCTGCTGCAATACAAATAAATAACAATACATTTCTGCCCAGTGCTTTTCATAACTTCTTTGACTCTTATACTAATTATCTGTAATTGTTGTGTTTAAACAAATGCTCCCTCCTCCCACATGCCCATGCAGCAGAACTGCTAGGCTGGGTTTCTGCTATTCCAGTCAATTATTTTCCCTTTCAGCAAAGAAACCTTTCAGGTAAGGTGTGAAAGCAAGGCCCTGAGCAATTATCTCAATTTATGGATTTACTCATTTCTACTACATCTGCTGTCATGGCGCCGAGGTGTTCGAAGTACAAATCTTAAAATACAAATTAGATTAAAGCTATTTTATTGTTAGTTATCCCATGGCACCTCCCCCCTCTAGATTGCAGCAGCTGACCCAAATTCTAAGTCAGGTAACTTCATCTGCCTCTCTAAATTCTCAATGAAATATGGTACCCATCACTTACGGACCCAAACAGTTCTGTGTTGTTCCATCCTGTGCACTGTGCAACAGCTCCACGGTCAGCCCGAGAGGTGACTGCAGAACCAGCCCAAACGACAAGTCTGGACAACCCCACTTAGTGGTTCCAGCCCAAACATTTATGATTGAGAGAGACAAAAGAGTCTCTTGAGGGGGCTCATTTTCACACTGCCATTGGCTACTCTTTCCGCCTGGCTTTTCCACCCGTTGCAGTGCATGGCTTTGAGTTATTAGGCAAAGCACAAAGTGGCTAATCAATTTTGTTTGCATATGCAAGTTGAGACACTGTCATTTCATTAGCTCAAGTGAGGACTTAGCGCACTTTGTGCAGCTTCAATAATTCTCTTTAAAGTTATTGAGAAATGTATGCTTAATTATATTTGCATATGAAAAATAGGGTCTAATTAGTTTGATTGATTATTATTTTAACCTTAATGACATTTTGAATATCTGTCCCAACTAATAGCAAACGTATCTCTAATAAATCACTGAATTTTTATGGCATGGTCTATTGAGCTGCCTTATGAAATATATTTTATTAATATTGCAGAATGTATTGAAACTGAAACAAGTCAAACAACTGCTCATTTATTAAACTATTTAAATGTCAGTTTTATACACGAGTAATAATACAGGAAATATGTTCCTCTGAAAGACATCTGCAGGCTAAGGATACTCAAAATATTAGTTATTTCAGTAAAATATATTAAGGAAGTAAAAATTCAATTATGTCATTTATTACACTAAATAAATGCATATTGACTCACATACATGTTTGGAATTAGCCGATGTATGTTCCTTCAAACTCTCTAATTTTCCATGACTGATCCTGGACAGACGATTCCTTTCTCAAACACACAGGGTCAAACAGCATTTAGTCGAGTATGGATTGTGTGTTGTGCTGAAGGAATTAGCAGCTACTGACTTGGGCATCCTAGGGGCCCCTTTCAGCACATTTCTGGAGTGCCGCTCCAGGACAAAGAGGGTGGTGATGTCTGATTTAGAAATGAAATGAACCCTGTCTGTAGGTCAACTCTAGTTGCTTTTTAGGCTCCATGCTGCTCTCAGACCCAGGTCCAATGCAGAGAAGGCAAATTACTGCATTTTCATTTTGAAATTATGAAATTTTTTCCAAAATCTACAGAATTTTTGCCACAGAGTGTGAAGCCCTCTGTAGCAGGGCAGTTACCCCGCCCTGGTGGAGGAAGGCTGAGCTGACTGGGGAGGCAGCCACAGCTGGGGCCACACCCCAATCAGGCCATACCGGGCCCTGTTATAAGGGCTCAGGGAAGAGCTGGGTCAGTCTAGCTGTGGAGAGAGAAGGACCTGGCTGCCTGGGAATCGGGTACCTGGAGCAGAGCAGAGCAGGGCTGGGGAAGGGCAAGAGGAGCTGGGGAGCTCCAGCCAGGCAACTCCCCAGGCTGAGGCCTTGGTAAAGGCCTATGCGGGTACTGGGGCTGCAGAGGTGCAGCCCGGGGTTAGGCGGAGGCAGCTGGTCCAACCCCCTTGCCAATGATGAGTGGCCATTACAGACTGCAGTTTGCCCCAGTGAGCGGGGGCTAGATGACGACTGGCAGTAGCCACTGAGGCAAGGTGGGATTAGAGGGTTGGGGGTTCCCCTGGGAGGGGAAACCCAGAGTAAGGGGGTACTGCTGGGGGCAGAATCCCAAGGTAAAGGGGCACCGGGGTCCAGGAGGGACACGGGGCCTGAGGCAGACAAGACACCGGCCAGCAGCGGGCGCTCCGAGGCTGGAAAAGAGCTAATTCCCAGACAACCAGCAGGAGGCGCTGTGCCAGTGAGTCTTCGACCCACTGCACTCCCTCTGCAGGGATACCAAGGGGATCGTTTCAAAGAGTTCATTCGTTTACAGATCAGATGCTAAACAGCTTCATTAGCACGTCTCACCAGGGCTCTTCCCTTAAGGACTTGTGTGCACAGGAGAAGTTAATTCAGATTCACTACATGTGTGGATGCTCCTATTCTGGAAGAAGAGTGTTTTATTCTAAATTAATTTAATCCTCTTCCAAAGTAAAACAGAGTTGTATTGCATCCAGTCTAGTCACCGCCCTCATATCTCCCTTCTGAACAGATCCCTATCTCAGACACTCCTTCTTTCCTCCTCCTCCCTCACCTCTTCCCAGCAAGGGAGAGAGCACAGAACGAGCTCTGGGGCCAGGTCCCTCTCCTTTCAGCTTAGGCTACCAGGGAAGAATCCACAGCAGAGTTAAGTAGTTTGCTGAGGATTCTCACCTGGCAGCTGGCATCTCCTGAGATTTGGGCTCCATTCAGAAATTCTGAATCAGGGTTTTCCACGGAAGGCCAGGAAATCTGCCCTAGTGAAGATGGACTCCTAGTGTGCCCCATTGTTGCGCAAAGTGAGTTCAGTGCAAGGCTGAGAGCATGGGAGCGGGTACCCCGGTGCCTCTGTGCAGAGCTGGAGGGGCCCAGGGCACTCAGTCTCCATGGTTCGCTGAGATGCCCCATTGTGATTTGGTCACCTGTCTGCCGGGAGATCATTTCACACACGCCGCCAAAGAGCCGTCTGATGGTGATCACTTTTGGTCGCTTCAGCACAGGGCTGGATGTGGCCTAGTGACCGATGCCATGAGCTCACCAGTCCCCGCAAAGCTTTTCCAGATGAAACCCACAGAAATGTTCGTTTATAGCAGAGAAGTGTCTGTCAGCGAGGAAACCAGCCTCCACCCCAGCAGCAAGAACCTTGGTAAAAAGAGCAAGCCACCAAATTACTATCCATCAAGAAGTAAGAATTAGGATCTGCTTTTGTATTACCCCTGATTGAAATTCGTATGCTATGGTGGTGTCCCTGCCATCAGTGCCTTAATTAGAAATTAGGATAGTCACATTGGCATAAATTAAATCAGACTAAAGATGATTAACAAAGTAATGCAAGAAATCATTAAATTAAACCACAGTGCCAAGTCCACTGCTGATCTATCACAAATTTGGACTGCTAATGAGGTCTTAATTAGTAACTTAGGTCGAAATAACTCATGTCATTCAATTCAGAGAAAACACATTTTTTTCCCCAGCGCTCAGTGCAAATGTATCAGCTAATGGGAACATAAATAAATAAATAAACAAATAGCATCCTCCCGCTATTGAAACTCTATTTGCAACAAAGCAGCCAATGTTGATTTGTTTTGTGAGCTGAATGCAGGGAAACAAGCAAAGTCTCTGCACATGGCAATAGTGGTGCTGATCAGCCCGAGTCACAGGGCAAACGCCTTGGCCTAGCCGGTTAGCTGACTCCTTTCCCACTCTGGGTTCTCGCCTCTGCAGGGATGACATGAGAAACCGAGGAGGGGCAGGGAGCTCCCTTCAGTGCGGCTCTGGGAGAAGCCCCAGCATGTGAGCACTGGCAAGCTGCCCACGGTATCAGACTGGTCAGCTCTCCACACCTAGGCAGCATCAGCAGGAATGCTCAGGACCTTCATCTCCACAAAGGCTGGAGGAGCTCCCGTGCCTCAGGGCGGAGAGGGAACGGAAAGATCCTCAGCTGGTGTCAATCTGTGGGGCTCCGTTACCTTTGGCTGAGCTGCGCCTGTCTGGGCGGTTACGGATCTGGCCCCTTTGACTCCAGTGGAGCGAGGGCCAAGTTACACCAGCTGGGATCTGGCCCCTTTGATTCCAGTGGAGCAATATATGGTATCAGATGCAATATACAGACTTGGCGACTGAACTCAGTGCCTCTCTCTCATTTGCGGAACAGAATCAGACAGCGGCAGGGCTGAGTGAGGGCAGCCTTGCAACAGGATTTAAAACCATAGCAGCAAAAAGCCAGGCACGAACGCTTCCACATTCTAAGGGAGTCAGGTGTATGCAATGGGGCTAGATATGATCACAAGTCATAGGCTCTGCCCCTCCCCTTCATGCCCACTCCCCTGGGTCTCAGCTGCGGGACTCTGGAATGAGGCCGACCCGGAGTCTTGCTCAGCTGCAGGGTTTATTACTAGGCAGGACCGACACTGCTTTAAACAGCCTCCTTCTCAATCTAAGTCCAATAATCTCTTCAGTATTTTCCTCTCTCACCTGAGCTGGCATTTCTCTCCAAGACTCTTCAGACTCAGGGTTCCTGCTTATAAACACCTTGGCCCTGGCCCCCCTCCCTTTGGACTATGGCTGACAGGACTAACTTTCTTCTGCATCTGCACACGGGCAGAATTTTGGGGATCACAATCTCCTGCAGCCAGGCAGCTCTTTGTGCCAGGTCTCCCATTGCCCTGTGGCTCCTGGCAGTGCAGTCTAGTGACCTCAAGGGCAGCATGGCTTTGGAAAGAGTTTCTGGGCTGGGAACACGCACAGTAGGAAGGTATTTATCTACGTCATTGATGGTGCGTCCCGATCCCCGGGGTGCGAAAATGCTGCTCACCAGGGTGAGATAAGTTGCAGCCATGGGCTTTTTTGGGAAAAGAAAGTATGTAAAGATAAGGTTTGCATTCCAGATGCGGGTATCTGCAGCTGAAGCTCCCATCAGAGAGGCTTTTGTAGGAGATGAGGTCTGAGAGCAGGACATCCAGGGACATGGACTGTACCTGTAATATTGCTCCTGAAGATTACAAGGAAGCCATGGTGTGAGTGTCGTTAGGCACATGAGAGACAAGTAGCTCAGAAAAGGATCCAGACACTGCCGAGCGGAAGAAGTGGGAAAAGTTTTCTAAAGAGCCTTGAAGTCATTAAACGGCTCCCCCCGCCCCCAAAATAATAGAAACATTCAAATCACTTCTTTAATGGAAAAGTTTTTGACATGCAGAGACAGAAAAAAGCCCAATTTGTGCAATGAATGAATCTAGGGGAAGAGCCACAGAAAAGACGCAGAGCCCAGAGCAGAGGGGTGAATTGCCTCCTAATTTAGTTGAAAGCAGACCTGACTGAAACGAGCATTGAGAGGGATGGGTGCTGAGCTGAACACAGGAGTCTCTGCATCACACGCGTTAGTTGCTGAACATGAAAAGCAGCTGCTAAGAATGAGCAGCCAGGATGTGCTGACGCCTTTCACCACAAGGGGGGCCCAGGCACTGAATACATTTGCTAGCTGATGGTGTGTGCTACACATACAGAATTCATCTGCCCACTCCTAAAATGCAGCCATTGCTGGGGTGGAACACAACAGTGCTCAGTGACATTAGACAACACTTTAGGAGAGGATGTGAAGAAATGAAACTGCCAGGGGATTACTTCTTAAAGTATCTTATAACATGTCCTAGCTGCTCTTCTAGAGTTTGTGTACTGGGGCATTCAGATGCTAAACTTCACTGTGCATCGCCTGGTTTCCGTACATCTGGATTTTATTTTTTTGCACAACACCCATATTCCTATAAGGGATCTATGAGGGAGAAACCTGAACTGAGCATTTCCTGCTGTTCTCATGAGCTAATTTTAACCATCTTCTTTTCACCATGTGAGGAGAAAGTGAAGATCTTCCCTTCCTGACATGGTGGTGTTGCCAGCTCCACCCGCCTCCCCAGAGACTTTCTGGCCATTAACAGGAAAAAAAGCATAGTAGCAATGTGAATTGGACAAAATCTGGGCTGAGTTTAGAGAAGTGACTTGTTGCACTCTGCCAGCTCCAATGTCCAAGGGGATGTCTTCTTTCAGGGCTACAAAACTAGACTCTCTAGCAAGGGGGTCATCTGGGGAAATGCCCTGAAGGCAACAAGGAGACTGCAGAATGTGCACAGCTGGTGTGTTGAACTGCAGGGCAACACCTTCAAGACCCCATGGCAACCAGGCACTTTCAGACCAAAGGGTGGAGCTGGCTGAGCGCTGAAAAAGGTGTTCCCCACCATTTCGTAGGTGAACAGGCTGCTCTGCCGGACCATGCGTGTGCACCTTCTGCTTCCTTGGTCGCAAACACTCACACCTGCAGGCTGGTGTTTGCAGGGAAGTTAGACACTGGTTGTTGTTATTTGTGTGCGAACAAGAGGGTTGGCACACAAAGAAGCGTGTTTGCTAGTCATTAGTCACCATTCAATCTTTTTTCCCCATACCCACCTGTTTTAAAAGCTTCAGTTATCGAGTCAGGGAACAGAAACTATACCATGTGACTTCGGTGAACAGTTGCGGCCCACAAATAACAAATAGCTGCAGTGAATGGCCTGGGAACGTCTTGTTGTCTGAAATCAGAATAAATCATTCTGCAAGTACCGACAAATGCTTCCGTGTGCAGAACTCAGGGTTTGCTTTTGTAATAAAGAAAAAAGGGGCTAAACGCCTCAGATAATTCACTTACAACGACCTGTTCAAGCAGCTCATCCCAACAGCTCCAGGAAGGGTCTTGCTGCCATGGAAGAGAGAGGGGTGCGTTTAGCGGTGCATGTATGGGCTGGTTGGGAACGTTCAAGTGGCACAGGAAAAGCAGGGCGCAGCTGCAGATCAGCCTTGGTTGTACTGATGAGAAAAATATGTTCGCAATAACCTCTTTGGCACAGGTCACCCTAGGATCAATGACAGGCCGAGAGGAGATGCTGGCATGACGTGCAGCTGCTGAGGAATCCCGTTTGGTCATTAACCCCCGGGAAATGTCCTGGTCGCTATTACTAGTAAAGGGGGATATGAAAAAAAGAAAAGCAGCCTTCCCGCTCACACCCTCCCCCCCGCAACCCATTGACCTAGGGCTGGAGAAGTTTCTTAATTAAAGACTATGTCCACCAGGAGATGACCAGGTCTGGGAGTTTGGAGCATGACCTTGCCGCTGCAGAGAGAGCACCCGTCTTCCAGTGTTGCCGGAAAGGCTCGTAGCGGAGCTGGAGTGAAATATTCAGCAGCGTTCGGCAGTGCTCTCGATGATTTGCAGCAGCCGCAAGAGGGTGCAGGTAGCGCCGACTGAATGTGTATGCAGAGCATCCACTGCACAAGGCGGCCTGGGAAATCCAGTAGCAGCTAATACCATGTAGGGTAGCTAGCACAGCTGCTGAGCTGTAGGCCATTTACTGCAGATGATATACACTGCATTTGGGCTCCCCAGTGGGGAGGATTAGCAGCAATGCTGCATGGGGCAGTGTCTGCCGCACACTAAGCGGAGAGGAAAGCAGTCTGAGACATTAATAAGGGAAAACATTATAAAACCAAGTATTGATACATAGGAACATCAAGAACAGTCCAGGTGACATACATTCTAGGGTACTATGGGCATCAGCTAATGATCTTATTGACACCTGGGGAAAAGCCAGAAAAAAGCTAAATCTGAGCTGATTTCCAAAAATAAAACCAGACAGAAACTAGATCCTGGTAATTACTATCTCACAAATCCAGTCAATAGTAAATTTCATACAACAAATTTTGAGGAAATATTTATTTAGCGGTTAATGGAATTACAAGCAACAGGCAGAGTTCGAGGTTATAAACAACCTTGCTGCACTCAGTTGCTGGTGTCACTAGGAATTTTTTTAAATCGTGCGTGAGGTAAACTTAGCAGATAGAATATATTTGTGTTGTGGTAAGGTATCAAACCCTGTATCTCATGTAATCTTACAGGCAACACTCATTCAAACTGGCCGACTGAATTGTCTTGTTCTTCCTTCTGGAAATCAATAGGAGGTAGGCACCTCACCTGCTTAGGCGCTTCTGAAAATCACCAGATGTGCCTGTCTGTATCCTTAGGTGCATATCAACTTTTTAAAATCTGACTTGAAGTGCCTACAAAGCCCAGGTGGCATAGACTTTCCAGGTGTACCTGAATGGTATCATAGAATCATAGAATCATAGAATATCAGGGTTGGAAGGGACCCCTGAAGGTCATCTAGTCCAACCCCCTGCTCAAAGCAGGACCAATTCCCAGTTAAATCATCCCAGCCAGGGCTTTGTCAAGCCTGACCTTAAAAACCTCTAAGGAAGGAGATTCTACCACCTCCCTAGGTAACGCATTCCAGTGTTTCACCACCCTCTTAGTGAAAAAGTTTTTCCTAATATCCAATCTAAACCTCCCCCACTGCAACTTGAGACCATTACTCCTCGTTCTGTCATCTGCTACCATTGAGAACAGTCTAGAGCCATCCTCTTTGGAACCCCCTTTCAGGTAGTTGAAAGCAGCTATCAAATCCCCCCTCATTCTTCTCTTCTGCAGGCTAAACAATCCCAGCTCCCTCAGCCTCTCCTCATAAGTCATGTGTTCTAGACCCCTAATCATTTTTGTTGCCCTTCGCTGGACTCTCTCCAATTTATCCACATCCTTCTTGTAGTGTGGGGCCCAAAACTGGACACAGTACTCCAGATGAGACCTCACCAATGTCGAATAGAGGGGAACGATCACGTCCCTCGATCTGCTGGCTATGCCCCTACTTATACATCCCAAAATGCCATTGGCCTTCTTGGCAACAAGGGCACACTGCTGACTCATATCCAGCTTCTCGTCCACTGTCACCCCTAGGTCCTTTTCCGCAGAACTGCTGCCTAGCCATTCGGTCCCTAGTCTGTAGCGGTGCATTGGATTCTTCCATCCTAAGTGCAGGACTCTGCACTTATCCTTATTGAACCTCATCAGATTTCTTTTGGCCCAAAAGAAATCTGATGGTAGGCAGCAGGCTCTGGCTGGCAGGGAGAGGCCTCCATCTGAAGCCCCATGATGGCTGCCAAAGACCACATGTTTATATTATCCTTCCTTTGCCCACTCACATTTTGTGAAAAGTTGGGTAAAAGCAGTGAGATTAAAGCCTTTAATTTCTGCATCAGTTTGGGTCCAAGGAGAGATTTGTAACCGTTCCAGAAAAGCATTTCTCCAACAGGCAGGACAAGAGTAGAGAGAAATTGGGTTAACAGGGAGATTCTCCAAGGGATGAAGAGAGATAATCTTAGAATGTGGTGTGTGGTATCCAACTTTTCAGTATGCTATGGGAACACACAGTCAGTGACTGAATGTGATTAAAGGCTAAAGAGCAAATGGTAGATTCTCTGTATGGTAAATAGTGTCTTTAAGAAGCAAACATGCCTGTGATGGGTTTGGAAAGTGTGTCTCTGCGGAAGATAATAAGTGGTTAGTTAGAAAGGGAAACCAAAGTGCTAAAGTGTCTCTCTTCTCACCTCCTCAAGGCCTGTGATCCAAGATACTTTAACCTGGTTACTGAGGCTGATCTGAGCCCCTTATATCTCTATTACACAGTGTCATATCCGAGTGAGAATGGAGCAGCACTGCTGGCTGACAGGGGGAGATGAATGACAGCGGAGGCCATCATTTCATTCCTTTCCAAATGAGGATGCTGGACTCATGGTCTCCATCAGCCCTGAAAACAGCGCTGTGCTTCTGGGTCAACAACACCAAAATGCCCAGGAGTTTCATTGCAATTCTCTCCGTCAGCATGTCCGCAGCCCTGGCAACAGCAAATGAATGAAACAGAAATGAACCCTGATATTATAAAAGGGTTCTTTACACCCACACTATGGGAGGAACAGTAACAAGAAATGATCAGAAAGAGCTGAGAAGGGCGACCTGAAAACCTTGCCTGCATGCATTCCGTTCTGCTGCCTTGGCTCTAGCGTGGGGAGGTGTTTGGGGAATTCAGCAAAGCACAGCACAGGTTTGCATAATTGAATTCTCTGCACATGTTTTCTCTTTCTGTGCGTAGTCTTCCTTTCATGCTGCTCGTGTACTTCCTCGATAATTCAGAGGTTACTCTCCTTGAAAAGAAAATACTGAAAGAACCCATGGCACTATGTCCTTAAGTATTCCACTTCTTGTAAGCTCCCCGAGGAACCTTACAGGCACTAACATCAGTGAAAAATATTCAGTACATTTCTAGAACAGCTCTTTGTACTCGAAATACTCTGGTTTACATTAAAATATTCTCATCTCATCTTCCTATAATGTAGAAGAATTCATAGAAGTAAGAGGACTCAATTTCCTCCAAATTCTATTTAGCAATGGCCTCAGCAATGACAATTACAATGTATCCCTGAAGGGTATGGAGCCCTAAAATGGTCACTCTGCTAGCACCAAGTGTGTGTTACACTCGTGACGCACTCACTGAACAGGTCTAACTCTGCTACGCTTTGTTCAAAACCCTACATCACACCCAGGGGCCAAGCCCTGCAGCTACTGAGCAAGACTTACTGCTCTGGCAGCTGGCTCAGTGAGCTGCAGGACTGGACCAAGCAGCACTAGGAAGACAGAGGAAAGGTTGGACCTTGGCTCGTGCACATTTCACCACTTGTAGCTGCCTCTGAATCAAACCTCGGGTGCCACATTTGGGGCCTTTGGTCACTCCCGAGATATGAACAGGAAACAACACCAAAAATAAGGCTGGCATGTGCTTGGAGTCAACGTGTCACGTGTCTAGCAGGGAGTTAGTCTCGGTGGAGCCCCAACAATTGCCATTCCTGGAGCTCCCCGACAGAAGAGTGCATGGCTTGTGGCCAGGGTGAATCTGGGGCAATAGGCCCTTCTGGCCAGTGACCACAGGCTATACAGCAAGTCTCAGGATAACCTATCGGACTACTCAGACCTCACAGGGTAAGTCTACACTGCAGTTAACAACCTGCCACTGGTGGTGCCAGCTGACTCGGGCTCAGGGGGTTCGGGCTAAGGGGCTGTGTCCTTGCAGTGTAGACATTCGGACTCAGGCTGGTTCCCAGGCTCTAGGACCTTGAGAGGTGGGAGGGTCCCAGATCTTGAACTGCAGCCCAATTCCGAACCTCTACGCTGCAATGCACAGCCCCTTAGCCTGAGCCCTGAGAGCCCGAATCAGCTGGCACTGGCCAGCCATGGGTCTTTAATTGCAGTGTTGACTTATCCGAAGTTCCCCAGCCCTTCCTGAGTGCACATGTGTCTTGAGTGGCTCTAGCCAGGAAGAGCCAACATGTCCTCCCCTCTCAGCCCCTTTGTGATGGTCTACGACCAATCACTGCACGTCACCTCCAGGCCATTCCCCTGCAGTCTAGGAAGCTGGTCTATCAGGCAGCAGTTCTGTGTGAACATGGTGTTTGCGCTGTGGGTCACAGAAGTGAGTTTACATTTGCCAGGTAATTGAGCAGAACAGTCCATGTTTACCTTGCAGATCTGCCAGCCGTCAGCCTCTCTCCTTTGGAGACTCTCTGCAGCATGAGGACACAATTGTTTTCACCTTCTGCAGACAGTGGACCCATCCCCTCTCTTCAGAACTAAGAGCTGATATGGGCCAAGCACCTCCATCTCAGCGCCAGATCCCCAGCGTCACCCTGCACAGACTGGTCACAGCTGTGTGCAGTGGAGGTGTACCCATGTCCGTCCCAGGATATTAGAGAGACGAGGCAGGGGAGGTGATATCTTTTACTGGGCCACCTTCTGCTGGTGAGAGACACAAGCTTTCCAGCTGGCACAGAGCTCTTCTTCAGGTCAGTCGGCCATCTGTATCCAGTGACACCTTCCCCTGCGTGCCAGTGGTCACTAGTACAATATGCATTGTAACCGCAGTGGGAAGCGCGGATGGTGCCGTGTCAGGAGAGCATGGTACCAGATACAAGGCTGACAGGAATTCCCTTGTGGCTCTGTGGGATCCTTGCCCTTTACGCCAACTTTTGTGTGAACCAAGATACCACACAGAGCCAAGGCAAAATGGCAGCTGCTTTTGTTCCCGGAGTTTGAAGCCCTGCCTGACCTCATCTGAGCACGCAGGGTGAAAGATCAGCCATTCCCAGACTGACCTTGTCAGCCAGCAAATCACGCTCCCTCTAAACACGAAGAGCAATTTCCACAGCATCTTGGCTGATGGGAAATTCACTGATTAAAGGCAGACCATGACAGGTTAGATCAATAGCCCAAGAGGGTGTGGCCAAGGGCAGGACTCAGAGAACATAAGAACGGCCAGACTGGGTCAGACCAAAGATCCATCTAGCCCAGCGTCCTGTCTTCTGACAGTGGCCAATGCCAAGGTGCCCCAGAGGGAATGAACATCAGGTAATCATCAGGTGATCCATCCCCTGTCGCCCATTCCCAGCTTCTGGCAAAGAGAGGCTAGAGACACCATCCCTGCCCGTCCTGGCTAATAGCCATTGATGGACCTATCTGCCATGAGTTTACCTAGTTCTTTTTTGAACCTTGTTATAGTCTTGGCCTTCACAGAGGAGGAGCTGTTCACCACTTGTAGCACAGTGGAGGACTCATCTGGGCACAAGAAACAGGTTACACTCTGCAGTGCTTGTTTGAAGGACAGGATACAGAGTGCTATATGGCAGCCTGTGGGGATCAAACTCTGCTGTTAGACACAAACAAAAGAAAACCTCGAGGAGACACGATGTGGAAAATTGTTCATTGACATTTCACCTGAAACGTTGACGATGCTCAATGACTGCTAGTGCCCAAGGGGAAATGCACAAACCCACCTGAGCGACAGCGCTGACCTCGGGAGCGTGAGGTGCAGGACAGGAAAAGAGCAGGTGTTCATTAAAGCAGGGTCAAGACATACGTTGCCTATTGGACAAAAAGCATGTATCAGGGCGGGGATCCCTATGGCAGCACAGACACAGTGATGACCTGGGATCCTCCAGGAAGCACAGTTATGCCAATGACGTGGGATTCCCATGGCCATGATGAATGTCTCCAGTTCTGGGGTAATGATCGTTAATGTTTTCATCCAAGCTGCTGTAATGGGTATGGCAAATCTCAGCATACGGATGGAGAGAGGCTCTCAGTGAGGGTAGCTTGGTACAGGACAAGTGGCGGTTTGCCCGGGGGGCAGAGAAGCTCAGGGTGGAGCTAGAGCCGGATGAGAAGTGAAACTGGATCCATAAAGCAGTACGCTGGGACTAACCAGCTGGGATGGATACCGATGAGTTTGAAGAAAATCAGTCACCACTGGTGAGAAACTCACTAAACAAAAACAGGGCCAGATTCATTAGGCACATCATTCCTAATTGTTGCAGGGACATTGTTACAGGGACAAACCATCCCGATGAGTCGAAAGAATAGTAAATATGGCAGGCGACCAGCTTGGCTTAATGGTGAAATCCTAGCGGATCTTAAACATAAAAAAGAAGCTTACAAGAAGTGGAAGGTTGGACATATGACCAGGGAAGAGTATAAAAATATTGCTCGGGCATGTAGGAATGTTATCAGGAGGGCCAAATCGCACCTGGAGCTGCAGCTAGCCAGAGATGTCAAGAGTAACAAGAAGGGTTTCTTCAGGTATGTTGGCAACAAGAAGAAAGCCAAGGAATGTGTGGGCCCCTTACTGAATGAGGGAGGCAACCTAGTGACAGAGGATGTGGAAAAAGCTAATGTACTCAATGCTTTTTTTGCCTCTGTTTTCACTAACAAGGTCAGCTCCCAGACTGCTGCGCTGGGCATCACAAAATGGGGAAGAGATGGCCAGCCCTCTGTGGAGATAGAGGTGGTTAGGGACTATTTAGAAAAGCTGGACGTGCACAAGTCCATGGGGCCGGACGAGTTGCATCCGAGAGTGCTGAAGGAATTGGCGGCTGTGATTGCAGAGCCACTGGCCATTATCTTTGAAAACTCGTGGCGAACCGGGGAAGTCCCGGATGACTGGAAAAAGGCTAATGTAGTGCCAATCTTTAAAAAAGGGAAGAAGGAAGATCCTGGGAACTACAGGCCAGTCAGCCTCACCTCAGTCCCTGGAAAAATCATGGAGCAGGTCCTCAAAGAATCAATCCTGAAGCACTTGCATGAGAGGAAAGTGATCAGGAACAGCCAGCATGGATTCACCAAGGGAAGGTCATGCCTGACTAATCTAATCGCCTTTTATGATGAGATTACTGGTTCTGTGGATGAAGGGAAAGCAGTGGATGTATTGTTTCTTGACTTTAGCAAAGCTTTTGACACGGTCTCCCATAGTATTCTTGTCAGCAAGTTAAGGAAGTATGGGCTGGATGAATGCACTATAAGGTGGGTAGAAAGCTGGCTAGATTGTCGGGCTCAACGGGTAGTGATCAATGGCTCCATGTCTAGTTGGCAGCCGGTATCAAGTGGAGTGCCCCAAGGGTCGGTCCTGGGGCCGGTTTTATTCAATATCTTCATAAATGATCTGGAGGATGGTGTGGATTGCACTCTCAGCAAATTTGCGGATGATACTAAACTGGGAGGAGTGGTAGATACGCTGGAGGGGAGGGATAGGATACAGAAGGACCTAGACCAATTGGAAGATTGGGCCAAAAGGAATCTGATGAGGTTCAATAAGGATAAGTGCAGGGTCCTGCACTTAGGACGGAAGAACCCAATGCACAGCTACAGACTAGGGACCGAATGGCTAGGCAGCAGTTCTGCGGAAAAGGACCTAGGGGTGACAGTGGATGAGAAGCTGGATATGAGTCAGCAGTGTGCCCTTGTTGCCAAGAAGGCCAATGGCATTTTGGGATGTATAAGTAGGGGCATAGCGAGCAGATCGAGGGACGTGATCGTTCCCCTCTATTCGACATTGGTGAGGCCTCATCTGGAGTACTGTGTCCAGTTTTGGGCCCCACACTTCAAGAAGGATGTGGATAAATTGGAGAGAGTCCAGCGAAGGGCAACAAAAATGATTAGGGGACTGGAACACATGAGTTATGAGGAGAGGCTGAGGGAGCTGGGATTGTTTAGCCTGCAGAAGAGAAGAATGAGGGGGGATTTGATAGCTGCTTTCAACTACCTGAAAGGGGGTTCCAAAGAGGATGGCTCTAGACTGTTCTCAATGGTAGCAGATGACAGAACGAGGAGTAATGGTCTCAAGTTGCAGTGGGGGAGGTTTAGATTGGATATTAGGAAAAACTTTTTCACTAAGAGGGTGGTGAAACACTGGAATGCGTTACCTAGGGAGGTGGTAGAATCTCCTTCCTTAGAGGTTTTTAAGGTCAGGCTTGACAAAGCCCTGGCTGGGATGATTTAACTGGGAATTGGTCCTGCTTTGAGCAGGGGGTTGGACTAGATGACCTTCTGGGGTCCCTTCCAACCCTGATATTCTATGATTCTATGATTCTATGATTCCAGGGGTTACCCCAGGAGCATTGGGGTGCAATGGGGAAGGCAGTCACTAGAGATTCCTGGAGCATGGAGGTTTGGATCTGGAAACATCTTTTCTGGGTGATCCACAAGGAGCTGCTGAATTGGGGCCTATCCTGCTACTGCCTCATTCCTAGGGCAGGGAGAAGACCTATGCTTTTCATGTGTAGATAGAACAATGGGACAATGCTGGGAACTGCACTCTGACCGAGCTCCGTTCCTCAGACACAACCCACACAGCACAAAGACCCCTGGGTTTTCAGCACAACCATCCTGCAAGTCCAGAATGTTGGGTTTGTTTTTTACTCTCTGTTCGTTTTCCGTTTAATCTTATCTCCTGTGGAAGAGAAGCACAAAGCTGTGAGGGATTCCCACAGCCAAATAAGGCACTGAGATCTAGCTAACAAATGGGGCTGGAGGAAATTGAAGTGTAAGCTGAAATGATTCCGTTTTATTTTTTAAAAAGGAATTTTCCATTCCTTTTATGGCTCTGATGCGAGACTTTTGCAGAGAAAAGGAGCCAAGACAATGCACTAACCTCATCCTGCCTGGATCTGATTGTTTTTAAAATACTTCTTTTCCCTCTGCAAAGACAAATTGTTCTGGCCACTGCACCCAACGCACATATTCCTCCTCTCTGGAGCAGTGGGGGATGCAGCTCCATGAAGGGCACATGGAAAAAGCTTCCCAAATTCCTAGCCCCTCAGTGGTTAAAATGTTATCACTGTTATTCGTGTAATAGAGATGAAGTTCCTGGGCCTTCCAGGAGCATGAATCTCGAGATTTATTAACCAATTTAAAATACTATTGTCTTTCACTTCAATGTGAGATTGAGGTGTGTTGTCGGAGGAATATAAAGCTACAATCAACGAGCCGCTGTGCTGGGAGACGTCAGTACCTGGAACTCAATAGATATTCATGAACATTCTCGTATTTAGTGAAGGAAATAACTTAATACCGACAGTGTCGATGGAATAATAAGCCATTTCCTGGCTGACTTGCAGCCCTCAGAAAATGAGATTGCGCTTGCCTTCATTTTTCTTGTCTTTTCCGGGTTTCTTGCAGTGGAATGCACCAGCAGCAGGGATGCACTGTGCATTCCAAATCAGCTGCAGGGCAAGCCTTCCAGATTCCGAGGTGCCTTGTCCCCCCGGCCCCCGGGAACCTCGCTGACAAAGCCCAGCCCCAGCTGGGAATAGCCCCTTGGTGCCTTCATTTCATGCATGTTTAGATGATAAATATTCCAATTACTACTCCAGCTGAGCAGAGGGCAGGAAGCTGCCCCAGCACCCCAGCCTCAGCCCCACATTTCCGCCTTTAACACACACGCGCGTGCATTGCACACACACAGTATAAATGTTCATAACAAAATCAATTTGCACCTAAAATCTCTTCTGAAATTGCATCCACAAGGCAGTGTCCTGGCCCGGGTGCAGAGACGGGGAGTCATGGGAAATGGTGCGGTCAAGTTACATATACTGAATGGGGTAAATCTCTTGTAAAAAATTGTTAAATGCTTCATCTCTTCCCCGTCTCCCCACAAAACCCCCACATAAATTGGTATGTATAGCTTTAAAGGCTGCCTGCAGAAGCTGCCGCAAAAGCACAAGAAAAGGGCGAGCCATAGTCAGGAAGTGTTTCCGAGTAAAGCCAGTTGGTGTTTTAACTATTCCCCATCTCTCATATGACCCAATAAACAGGTAACTCAGCTACTGTCTGAGCAGTGCACGAGCAGAAGTGATGCTGCTCAGCAAGCAGCACTGAAAAGGCCGGGGCTGGAGACCTCCCTCGGGTCAGCAGCCCGGTAGCTGGTGCTAATGAGACTCTATCAACTTTAAAATCATTTCAATAAAAAAAAAAAAAAAGTTGTTAATGACACTGAATGTGCAGGTTTCCAAAAGCACGAACATCTGAAAGCATTGAACACTTAATGCTCTAGTTGACCTCTCATTATTTATGCTGGGTGTTTCCTTAGACAAGGAAAATAGACGCTGGTTTCATGTTGTTTACAGCCAGCGTCCAGTTAATGTCACTCCCTTGCTCTCCTGCACGATCACAGCATGGCAATGTTTGAGCTGCGAATAATGCCAGGGGATGGTTAGTGCTAAAAACCAACCACTAGAAGCGGGGGAGCTCGGTTTGCCCTGTTTGGAGCCCACCTAAACATAGGGAGTCAAAACTACATGTGAATTTCCTGGGTTCAGTGCAGTTCTATCACCAGTCTTGTGATAGTTCTGAAAGCCCCACCTCCCGGAGTCATGCGACTAAGTGAGAATCTCAGCTCTTGTTTAAAAATAATAATAATGTTTCTAGCCCTTTTGATTGTGGGGAAGAGCTTGAAATTTTACCATTGTGGATTCAAAAGCCAAAAGGCACATGAAAAGACCCCAATAGTCATTCTTTTAAAAATCACACGATTTTTAAGTAATCTGTAATTTTGGGGCCTTATTCATTATTTTTGAATACATGTGATTGGCAATACTATGGATTTACATTACACTTAAGAGAGATTGTGGGAGGGAGAGCGAGAGAGAGAGAGAGAGAGAGGAAACCCAGCATAAAGCAAGATACAGCAAGAAGTTAACACACAGAAACTGCAAGAGTAGCAGCATGGACAGGGAAGCAGACAGATCCTTGAGAAAACAGACATAACCCCCTAGGTGAACTCGCTTGTACCCTCTGTCCCTAGCTCAGCACACAGGGACATTGGGCAGAACAGCAGAGCTGGCTGGTTTTTTGTTTGTTTTTTTGTGGTGAGAGGAGGAGAAATGGAATTTAACCCCATGTTTTTCCCCAGACATAATTCAATGATCCTTTTAAAACAAAGGGATTTGTTCATTCCTGCTAGTTTCTAGCAGCAGTCCCCAAACCAAGCTTTGAAAAGCAGGTTAGGTTCCCAAAATTATGAGATTTTAAAAAGTAATAAATGCTGGGTTTTTTATTTGCCATCTAGTTTTGGGCCTTTATGGGCTACATGTTCCAGTTTCTCTCACAACCACAAGGACTAGAGACAAACTTTTTTTAAAAATGGAAGCTGAGATTCTCCAGAAATCTCCTGACTCCAGGAGCGGGGCTTTAAAAGAAACATCAAACATCGTGTAGCTCATGACAAAAATCACAAGAGCTGGCAGCCCCATTGCAGTTGGGCTGTCAGGGCATGAATCTGATGTATCTTCTGCAGCTGCCAGCCCTTTTCCCAACTTTGCCTGGCAAGGAGGATAGGTGCCAGTGGACAGTGTGTCAGGGAGAATGGCCCAGATCCACAAAGGTATTGAGGAACCTAACACCACTAACCACCGTTGAGGAACGGGCCAACGTTTTTTCAATCTGTACTAATGAACTGCTCTAGGAATGGGCTGTTGTTACTCTTGATATCATTTGGATTTCAGCAGTGCCCTAGGCTTCAGCCAAGGTTGGTGGGCCATGATGCCAGGCACGGTACAAACCCAGCCCTGAAGAGCTCTGTGTTCCTGATTCAGGAAAGCACTTTAGCATGTGCTTAATTTTAAGTATGCCCTTGACTCTCATTGACTTCAATAGGGCTTAAACACATGCATAACTTTCCTTCCTGAACTGGCGCCTAAGCAGACAAGACAGACCAAGTGATAAACATAATTTGTGCTCTTTGGGGGTTTGATTTCATCAGTGTTTTATTCTTGCGTTAATTGATTGACAGTTACCTTGAGTCAGCTAATACCCTTTGTACCTGCCACTAGTCTGGACATTCTGCAAATGCTTGTGCCAGGACATACGCTTTCCTGCTTCACAGCTATCTGTGGGGTGTCCAGATTCGCATCTATAAGCCTGCATGTTTACTTGTGTTAGTCAGCAGCCAGTTAACTGGAGTTAAGCTCTCTAGTGTAGACACACCCTTGAGTTATTGAACTGCACTCTTGTCAGTTGGCCAACCAGTGTCCAGAGCATTTGACTGGCATTATAATAAATAATTAATATTTGTAATAATATTTTTATGTCTAAATTGCAGTATCACCCCAAATGGGCTCTTCCCTTTTTGCATGCAGAGGAGAGGGACACAGCCCTTGCCCTGAAGAGCCGGCAGACTGATAATCAAGTAGGCATGGATGTGGGATGGAAACATGACCCTGCTTTGGAGAATGGGGGCAGAGGTCAAATTAATGGAGTTCTGATTGCATAGGTTGTATTGTCTCCCACACTGCAAGTTCCCCGATCCAGAGGTGGCAGCTGGTGCTCTGAGGTTACGTGGGGGTTTCTACAGATGTTCTGCAGGGAACTCCACATGCTGTCCATAATGTGCACGTTCCAACTACCTCTGTCTATTTGCTCCCGCTTTTCAGTTGCCTCTAACACAGTCCATGTGCGCAGAGTGCCTTGAGGTCTGACCATGTTGCAGGAAGGTTTTTAAGGTCAGGCTTGACAAAGCCCTGGCTGGGATGATTTAACTGGGAATTGGTCCTGCTTCGAGCAGGGGGTTGGACTAGATGACCCTCTGGGGTCCCTTCCAACCCTGATATTCTATGATTCTATGATTCTATGAAGCATGTGAATGTCAATGTGGGTAGCTTGTGTTCCCTGCAGGCTGGCACCATATGTTTTTAGGCTGCCACTACGCCACATGGCACTAGTGGGCTGGCCTTTAGCAGGGACCCCCTGCCGGGGGAGGTGCTACTTCAGGGGCAGGGTGAGGGCTCGGGGGCGGGCCCTCATTTTCACACTCTAGGGATGAAAACTCTCCAGTCAAACCAGCGATCTGCTAGTCTCAGAACAAAGCTACAGCACCAATCAATCATTTTTATATCTGCTAAACAAAAGCTGACAATGAGGATTTATTGCTTATAATATTAAGTGAAGCTTAATTTAGACCATCTATAAAAGTCCCATTCTGGAGCATTTCTGAAAGACCCTCCACGCTTTCGAATAAAGAGGACAAATACCAAAGTGCTCTGAACATTATGGGACAATTTCCTTTTATGTTGCCATTCAGGGATGTTTTCTCTCTGGCTGACACCCAACATTTCAATGAATTTTTCAGACTATATCACATTCTCTCCCTTCCCAACTGTCGGATGATGTTCGTTTGCACAACCTCACACTGGCAGAACAATAAGCAACACTCAGCTTCCCTGGAAAGCCCTGTGTTAATTTTACTCTCATGCAGCTGGGCACCTCTTCCGCACACAGATTCACTAAACATGGCAATGTGCCGTAGGAACAGCTTTCCAGCTTAGAAATGCGAGAGCCAGGCCTTCTGGGCCCTGCTTGCAGCCCTGCTGTGGTCGGGGGGAAACCGCTTTGGGCCAGGTTCTCTGTGCCTCCCAAGCTGCGCTAAGCATAGGAAGGGCGGGGGAAAGGGTGGGGCCACACTGGTGCTTTCCATAGTCGCAACCCTACTGCACTGTCCTATGCTCAGCTCCTCAGGTAGTTCTGTGCCGAGAATAGCCCGAGTGCCGGGCTCCAGCCATGCCCCCGCCTCCCCAACACCCCCTGGCAGGCCCCGACATGTGCAGGACTGCACAGGCTCTGGTCTGAAAATGCTGCATCACCAGAGAACGTCCTGTCACCCAGGGGCCATTACAACTGGCTTTCCAGCTCCTCTGCACCACACAGAGTCTCAGAGTAGCAGCCGTGTTAGTCTGTATTCGCAAAAAGAAAAGGAGGACTTGTGGCACCTTAGAGACTAACACATTTATTTGAGCATGAGCTTTGTAGCTCACGAAAGCTCATGCTCAAATAAATTGGTTAGTCTCTAAGGTGCCACAAGTCCTCCTTCACACAGAGTCTGGCTCCCTCTTAAGGTGCCCACTGCTGCACCCCTAAAGCACTGGACATTGCAGGACTTCTGGGAACGACATGGGCCTGTCTCCACCTGCATGACCCCTCCAGCACGACCTTGCATGTAACAGGTGTGCGAGGCCATGCCAGGGGGGCAGGGTGTTCTCCATGACAAACCCCATCCAATATCAGACAAAGCCACAGCTGGTTTTGTCTCAGTCGTGGATTTGGGGGGGTGACCCTTAGAAGAGCAGAACTGTCTGGTTTTAAAATGGACAAATGGCCAGCCTACCCCTCTGGCCTTGTCTCAGTTTGAGGGGCTAATCGCTCTGAACCCAGCAAGGGTTCATTCATTTGTGCCTGTGTGTGGGGCTCGTTGGTGGTAAGCTGTTAGGTGTTATTAGTTACTATCCTTGGGGTTTCCTTCTGTCGGTTTAAGAAACAGTCTGTTGGCCATTCAACGCTGCCCCGGAGAACATAGTTCCCGCTGCTGGGACATACCTCCTGTAACAGCACGTTCTCACCTCGTGGGTGCCCCCTTGGGTCGGGCTGCAGAACTGCTTGGGGTCCTCATCTCTGGCACCCTCTACTGGGCTGTCCCTGGGCTCTGCAGTGGCCTTTGCCCGACTCCCCCTCTGGTGTTCTGTGGCTTGGCCCTCCAGCCCAGTCACATGCACGTCTAAACTCCTGCCAGGTAACAGGAACAAGTCCAAATGACTCTTCAAACTAATACCCCTTCTGCCAGGCTTAGTGTCCGCTCTCCTGCCCTGGTTGGCCCGACCTCAGGGCTTCCCCTGCAGGAGCCTGACCTGCTCCTGTAGAGATCTTCCACCATTGTTTCCCAGCTGTGAAGCCCTATCCCGGAGCTTCTCTCCATCAGAGAGACCTGTCCCCCCCAAAAGAGCTCCCTCACTCTAAGTCTAAGGCCTAACTCCACCTCCTCTGGCCAAGAGGCAATGAGTTAATCACCCCCAGGTACAAAGCAGGAGTAATCGCCTTGCAGGCGATGGGGGTAAGCCCCGTCCCATCCCCTTCCCACACACAACACAACCAACTCCTAGCCCGTTCTGTTCTCCAGCCCAGGGCTGCAGGGAGCCTCCCTGGCACCTGGACCGTGAGCCGGTTGCTCAAAGCCAAGTCCTAGGGTAAACGAAGTGTAGAATATGATCTGCTGTATGCAGAGCTAGAAATGATAGTGCAGTGATGAGTGGCATTGCTATGGTAACGTAATCAGTTAAAATCCTCTTGCTCAATCCACTCCTGTTACCATTAAGGTCAGGGAGGAGAGATTGGGGGGGTTGGGGGGGGGAAGAGATGAACTCACCTGAACACTGTGAGCTCAACTGGCTGATTAAATTAATAGCTGCAGATGACTGGGGTTCTATTTCGAAAGCACTATTTTAAAAATATGCATAATTTTAATTACACATTGACACACACTTTATTCCTAATGAAGAGGAACTTGACTGTGAGGGCAGGTGCTGTTAATTATTGCTTCTCCTGAACCCACCTCAGCGAGGATTGCAGACGCACTCCAGCGGTCTCTCTCTTCTTTATGCTGGCAGATATTTTCAGAACTTTTACAGAGGAGTGTGCAAACAAATTCTCTTTAGAGAACTTTTTAGACTGGTGTTTAGGCTACTGTGAGGTGAATATTTCCATTAAAATCACCTGTTTTCAGGAGCTTATTCATAGACTCACGAGTTTAAGGCCAGAAGGAACCATACTAGACCATCATCTAGTATGACCTATAGATCACAGGCCACCAAATTTCACCTAGCTACGTCTGTACCGAGCCCACTAATTCAGCCAGAGATACCCCTGGGAATCATTGTTTTTATAGTTTTGCAATCTATTTTTTCATTTGTATTTCTGAAAGTCAGTCTTGCAATGTGAAGAACAGAATTATCAGACACACAAATGAACATGACACAAGTCAACACGGCGTTTGTAAAGGGAAATCATGCCTCACAGATCTATTAGAATGTGGACAAGGTAGATCCAGTGGATATAGTGTATCTGAACTTTCAGAAAGCCTTTGACAAGATCCCTCACCAAAGGTCCTTAAGTTGTTATAGGATAAGAGGGAAGGTCCTCTCATGGATTGGTAACTGGTTAAAAGATAGGAAACAAAGGGAGGAATAAATAATCAGTTTTCAGAATGGAGAGAGGTAAATAGTGGTGTCCCCCACTGTACTGAGATCAGTGCCGTTCAATATATTCATACATGGTCTAGAAAAGGGGATGAACAGTGAGGAGGCAAAGTTTGCCGGTGATACAAGACTACTCAAGATAGTTAAGTCTGAAGCTGACTGCAAAGAGTTACAAAAGGATCTCACAAAACTGGGTGACAGGGCAAGAAAATGGCAGATGAAAATCAATGTTGATAAAAGCGAAATAATGCACATTGGAAAACATAATCCAAACTCTACATATAAAATGATGGGGTCTAAGTTAGCTGTGACCACTCAGGAAAGAGATCTGGGAGTCACGGTGGAGAGTTCTCTGAAATCCTTGTGAAAACTATCCTCTATGTGCAGCAGCAGCCAAGCAAGCTAACAGTGTTAGGAACCATTCGGAAAGGGAGAGATAATAAGACAGAAAATATCATATTGCCTCTGTATAAATCCATGGTTCGCCCACACCGTGCGTACTGCGTGCAGTTCCGGCCACTCTCTCAAAGATGATGCATTAGTGACTTCATCAGCATTGGGGTTTCTATAAACGCACTATTGTTACTGCTGGGCAGCCCAGTCGCAAGCCCTCTCTGCAAAAGAAACATCCCGCACGCTGCAAAGAGCAGGTTCCTGGGCCTGCTTCGCAGCCAAGCCTGGCAGTGAATCAGTTGGAACCTTCCCAAATCTTTACTGGCGTGTTCGGAGAGCTGACGCTGAGCCCTGTGCGGGTTGAGGGGGACGGGGACGGACTAAGCTAGGGCCTGATCTTTTTTCACCTTAAAAGTGTGTGGTGCTGGAGGTGGTGGTGGCAGTGGTTGGAGGAGGTCTGTGGGGAACTGCAGGGCCTGAATTGACGCTTTCCAGGCTGCTGAGGCAGGGGCCTGAATACAGTGCAAGAGGGAGCAGGTGCACCGGCGAGGGCTAGTTCAGGGGCGGGGGAGAGAGAGAAGGCGGGTGGTGGGCTCCCAGAGCAGACACTTTCCTGCAATGGGATGGGAGGCAGCTGAGTCTGCTCTCTATGAAGGGAGAGCTGGGGGAACCCGGCTGTGCTCAGCATGGGGAGCAGGCTGTGGAGACCGAGGTGGGGTGAGGCAGACCTGCTCGGTAAGGGTCTCCGAATGGGAGTGCCTGGAGTGGTAGCTTGGCTCCTGCAGGGGAGCAATGACAATGAAGGAGGGGCAGGTTGCTCTTCACTCGCTCCTCTCTGGATCTGTTTGAAGGGAGCTGGAGGGAAGGAGGAGCTGGCAGGCATCTCCGCTTGGGGCCTTTCCCAGTGGGGCTCTTTTCACAAAGCCACATTTGGAAACAAACCCCCTGAAGTGGGGAATAAGAGGGCCAAGCCTGGAAGCCACCTGCCCCACATCCTTTGCAGTGAGGAATGTCACGGTACCCCAGGCATTGTGGCCCAGCTCGCCACACGTTTCATAAAGGCAGAAATGGGCGTTTCCGAGCAAGAAGGAGCCAGAGGCTGTTGCAAGAAGCCTTGTGCAGGTGACTTGAGGTAGGTTTGTTTGTTAATCTCCTCAGTGCAGTGAACTGGTGCTTATAAAACACCCCCGAAATGCTGGTAAATGTATTTTGAAATTTCATGACAGCGCATGCACAAATCACCAATTAAAGACTCCCTAACTGCACATTAACATGATAAGTCGTAACCGCTCCGAAAGAGACATTATTGTTTATCATGTCAGCGACCCATGGATTAAGGACTCCCTAAGTACACATTGACAGGCTAGAGCGGAACGTCTCCGAAGCTGTTACTCTGCCTTGTGTCAATGATCTGTGGAGAATGGGAGCACTTCCTCGGAGTCTGCTATACCATCCTATCTTCACCTGCCTTAACAAGGCGATTGGATTTGGGAGTGCATTGCGTTCACCCACAGGATGGTTGTTACCGACTTTACACCAGTTTAAAACACACAGGGAAACAAACGCACCCGGTCCCTATTCTCAGCGACACCATTCTCCTCCGTAGGGTTGTGCCCGTGCAACCGTGAGTGAGGCTTGCCAACTTTGACTGAAGCTATTCCGGGAGATTTCCCCCCTCAACATAGACATAATGTCATTTTCTTAAAATGTCCTATTAAAATCTCCCAGATTGCTTTCAGTAGTCACCGGGAGACCAGTGCCGATACTGGAGACTCCAGGTCAATCATAGAATCATAGAATATCAGGGTTGGAAGGGACCCCAGAAGGTCATCTAGTCCAACCCCCTGCTCAAAGCAGGACCAATTCCCAGTTAAATCATCCCAGCCAGGGCTTTGTCAAGCCTGACCTTAAAAACCTCTAAGGAAGGAGATTCTACCACCTCCCTAGGTAACGCATTCCAGTGTTTCACCACCCTCTTAGTGAAAAAGTTTTTCCTAATATCCAATCTAAACCTCCCCCACTGCAACTTGAGACCATTACTCCTCGTTCTGTCATCTGCTACCATTGAGAACAGTCTAGAGCCATCCTCTTTGGAACCCCCTTTCAGGTAGTTGAAAGCAGCTATCAAATCCCCCCTCATTCTTCTCTTCTGCAGGCTAAACAATCCCAGCTCCCTCAGCCTCTCCTCATAACTCATGTGTTCCAGTCCCCTAATCATTTTTGTTGCCCTTCGCTGGACTCTCTCCAATTTATCCACATCCTTCTTGTAGTGTGGGGCCCAAAACTGGACACAGTACTCCAGATGAGGCCTCACCAATGTTGAATAGAGGGGAACGATCACGTCCCTCGATCTGCTGGCTATGCCCCTACTTATACATCCCAAAATGCCATTGGCCTTCTTGGCAACAAGGGCACACTGCTGACTCATATCCAGCTTCTCGTCCACTGTCACCCCTAGGTCCTTTTCCGCAGAACTGCTGCCTAGCCATTCGGTCCCTAGTCTGTAGCTGTGCATTGGGTTCTTCCGTCCTAAGTGCAGGACCCTGCACTTATCCTTATTGAACCTCATCAGATTTCTTTTGGCCCAATCCTCCAATTTGTCTAGGTCCTTCTGTATCCTGTCCCCCCCAATCCTGCAGGGATGGGCAACCCTACCATGAGCAGGATTTTTATTACTGGGCAGTTTAACAAATTGTAATAAAAACAAATTTTTTTAATGGAAAACTGGGGTTTTGACTAAATGATTTCTTTGTACAAAAGGCATCTGCTTTCCTCTGAAAATATTGGTTTTTCACTGAAACTCCCCCACATCAAATTATTTGAGCCAACACCTGAAATAATTTGAATGGGGTATGCTGACTCAGTGCCTTATGGGGGCTGTAGTTTGCTTTCCTCATGGCCCCATTCTTCTGTATGGACTAGGATCCCAAGCTGGACTTCATCTCCCATGATGTGTCATGCCATGGCACGTCCGTGATGCTCCACTTCCCCTCACCAAGATGGGAGACCATAGTGCATAATGGGAAATGTAGTCTGACAAGCGATCCCAGCCTATAGAGGAGAATAGGAGCATGCAACAGCCAAACTACAACTTCCATGAGGCACCATGGCAGCAGTTCTAAATTCAACAATTTGGTTTCCAATTTTTTGCTGAAAAGTCAAAATTCTCCATGAATAAAAACCCAATTTTCCAACTAGCTATTATTTATACTAGTTATTATTATAACTATTTACTACCTATTATTATCTGCACCCTGCCTAAAGATGTGCTGAGCACCTCACCAAACAGTTAGAGTAGATCTCTGCCTTAAAGAGCTTACAGATTCAGACAGGACAAGACAGCAGCCCCTATGGCCTAAGCCCTCTTGGTGCACAACTGGGCTATGCACTGTACAGTACACTGTACGGTACAGACCCCTTGGGTGAGAAAATCCCACTTGTCAGAAATCCCAGAAATCCCACTTGTCAGAGCCCAGTTAATGGCACTGGTGTCACAGAACACAGGGCTCTCGCAGCTGTGTGTCTGCATGCATGCAGAATTTTACATGGTGAATGCCGTGTTCAGCGCCCAGGCCTGAACCTACGAGTGTCCGTTACTCCGAGGAGGTTTATAATACCCAGGTGGGTATGCGGGGTTGGGAAGCACTGATACAGGGACTAGTAGCCAGCAAGGAGACTATCAGAGTTTCCTGTGAATTTTGGTTCTCTGTACTTTTTACATAATAGTGTGAGTGACATAAGCTGTGAAGGCAGCTAACCCACATGGCATTATCCAGCAATGCCTCTTCCTTAACAGGAAAGCCGGCAGTTTGCTGTTCAAGATGTAATGATGTCTCTTAATTTCCAACAGTGCTCATTACAAATCAGGCCAGCTTATTATACACCATATACAATTTGTGCAGGGAGCTCAAATTCCCAGGCCTATAAACATGCCCTGATTCCAATTCCAGATGCACTGACAGAGTTGTACAGTTCAATTTTTACTTAAAATCTCATCTGCTGTCTAGTCTCATGAAGAGCTTCCAGCTTTACTCTGCTCTTCCCCATTATTGTCTCAGTATTGTAAGTCAGACAGGAATCAGGCCAAATCCCCCAAATCTCACCATTGAAAAGATCTCTTCTTGTTAGAACCTATTTATTCAAGATGCAAATGACAAGTTCACTTCCTGACTGAAATCATTTTCATCTGGAGCCAAATACCAGACTATAGGCTTCTTGCGTGAAGCAGCAGGCTATTAAAAATGGGAAGGAAATACAGCCAGGCCACTTCATTCCTAGCTTCAGGCCTTCTTCATCAATATTTTACTTACGCAGGCATAGCTCTGGTTTAATGTAAGTCCTATAACCAGCCAGATGGCAGCTTTGTCTGCATGGCATTCATCAGTGAGGAAGCCAAAAACACAGCGGCCCCTGCTGACGTCCAGGCAGGCTGCAGCCAAGTGCACATCTGAGCACTGATTAATTCTGGTGGTGTGTGCCCAGAGCTGAATGCCGTTGCTTTAGCATACCAAGTGTACTGCTGCTAACGAAGGAAAAGGGTAGAAGAAGAAGTCATTCGGTAGGCCTGAAGGAAAGGAGCGCACTGCCATTGCTGAAAGCATCGCCTTGCATTGGGAGCCTGGTGCAGGCAGGAGCCGTTGGTTTCTTTCCCTTAGTAGCAGGAGTACCGAGACCCCAGGTCAAGCTCGGGGGGCTCCGGGTGGTGTTGTGGGCGGGTTTCAGTCTGTGTGCGAGTTGGAGGTGAGGAAGGTGCCACAACACCGGGATTTATTTTGCAGCCTCTTTGAGCACTTCTAAAAATAAAAGTATGATGAAATGATGTAAACAAAAGGGACTCTGCAAGCCGGCTGGCTCTCTGCTGCCAAGGCTGGCCTTACGGGTGGGTGACATGGTTCAGGGACAACGCGTCGACCGGCAGCACCGCCTGCAGGAGCTAAGGGGTGGAACATGCACATCATCACCAGGGAAGTGACAGGAGGGCGTCAGGGTCACATTTGGGACTGGGTCAGAAAAGAGACAAACCGGGATTAGGTTTCCCAAAGCTGGGGGCTGGAGCGGCGTTTGGATCCTGGGTTCCACTCAGCTCCAAGGCTACTTGTTCTTTGGGCCAGCGCCGTCACTGCTGATTGGTTTGTACAGGGCCCAGCACAGTGGCCCTGTGATAGACGTGACAACAGCAGTGGTAACAGTGGGAAGGGTGGGGGGTGCAGGTGGAGGAGAAGCAAAGTCAGGAATGTAACGCGGGTCACAAGAGGAAATGCCGACTGGTAAATAAAGAAGTGTCTGCAGGATTTAAGAAAGCAACACAAACCACACAAGACAGGTAAGGCTATTGGTAGCTACGGATGGTCAGACAAGACAGGATAGATGGCAGCCAAATCTGCAGCATGGGGAACTGAACTCAGGCCCACCCACAGTAAGGGACTGGGGCGTAGGCAGTCTGGCCTAGCAGTCACGGCTGGGCTGGTGTCCACAGGCGAGGCCTGGCCTGGCAGGAAGCCAGAATTCTGCCAGGTTGCTCAGGCGACTTCCTGGGGCACCCTCTAGGGTGAAATGGTGCTATGCAAACACAGGGCCGCAGGGTGCTGTCACTCTGGACCCTCTGGGCAGGACTTCCTGCAACGCCTAATTTCCATGATGCTCTTTGGGTACGGCGCTGCATTGCCTCCTGCTGGCAACGTGGGAACGTCAGCCGTCTCTGGCTCCACAGACCTGGGCTCTATTGCCATGGATCCTTACATCCACTCTGTAAACACAGGTCCATGCTGCCGAGGCGACAGGGTCAATTGCTCACTGTTACGGGCAGGCTTGGGAGAGTTTGAGTCTTATTATTATTTTATAATTTGATGGATAGTGTTAAGTTTTTTATCTATTTAAATTTTACAGTTGCAGGAAATTATGGGTGGTGATTAGACAGTAACTAATTAAAGAGAGTTTGAGATTTAAAAATTAAAGCTATTAACTGTTAAAACACAAATTGTCAACATCACATGTCAAAATATACAAAGTAAAGAGCCTTAAATCAAATTCCAATAAATTCTCAAGCAGCGTTTTTCTGACTTTGGCTATCTGTAAATTTCAGTGACTAAGGATGGAAATACTTTTCCCTGCTGTGTGTGTGCACAGTGAAATCGACGTTTACCGACATTTACCAATAAACAGCTAATCCTTCCAAGCCTATTTATAGACCTGCCCGGGATAAAGAAACCCTTGTGGGGGGGTGGGGGGTGAGTCAGTCCAGCAGAGGGCAGACACACAGAGAGCATGCACCAGCTGGCACTCAGCATGCCTTAAAGAGCAAACATTGCCCTTTAGCCTGGGAGCAGCACGGGGAAAGGACTCGGGCAGACAAGGTATTTCCCTTGTATTTTTTGGCCCTGCTGGCACTGAAAGAGCCTTTTGTTCTGAGTGAAACTTGATGTCTCAACAATAAGAAAGGCAATAAGCCCAATTACCACTAAATACAGGCATTCAGTGCTGGCTGCTCAGAACACCCTCCCAGTGGACATGCAAGAGGCTTCACCCAGCTTCCCATTCCACCATAGAGGAGGCTGCATGTTTCTGTGGCATCCTGCTCTTTCCAAGTGCTTTCCCCATTTCAGCTAGGCAATGGGGACTGGGAGAGAAAAAAGCAGCAGAGGAGATAGGAGGCTCTATTACAATGGAAGATGAGCTTGTTATTCAATCCAAGAGCTACAGGAGCATAGATGAATAATGAGTCTACAGCACTTTACTTGTTTTCCTCAGTAGTCAGACTTGGCTTCTTTCCCTTAGATCCAATACTAACAAAACTGTATTTGAAATTCACCCAAGTGTACAGTAACCATGCCAATGTGTTAGCAGCTTACTTCTGGCACACTGCTGGTAACGTATAATTACACCTGACACCACACTATTTAGTAGATTTCATTCAAATTAAACTGCGCTTTAGTGTGTTTAAAGGCGGTGTGTACTCTGAGCCTCTCTGAAGTGTATGGCACGTACTTTGTGCCAAAAAATACACACACCTGGCACACACCCCAGTTGCCTGGATCATGACTTTCAGTGCTTTCATTGCCACGTCATAAACGGACTGCATTCTCAGTAGCACGGCAGCGGTAGCATTCCAGTTCTCCATGGATGCGGCGCTCCAGGGAGTGTCAGCTCTGGGATTACTTCAGACACTTGTGATTAGCTTTCAGCATTGTCCGTCGTGCTCCAGGTAACCCAACCCTTTCTAATGGCCTAGAACACACCTCAGGGAGAAGCGAGTGTGCAGCAGGTGAACAATGCAGGTGCGTCCATTTTGCTGGCGTTGTCCCTGCGGAGGGCTGGACTAAGGCAATTACAATCTCAACATTGCACAGGCACCTTGCACCACTTCCCAGCCCAGCTGTCACCCCTGTTCTGCCTTTGGCCTTCACTGCGATAATGGTCATGAGCAGGAAGCACCGGACACCGAAGGGCCTGTGTTCAATTAGACAATAGGCCAGATTGGTCCCTGGGGGGAGAGAGTCACAACGGAGACAAATTTGGCCCAAAGACTCTAACCATGTAAGTGGTTTCTGACTGGTGATTTGAAGCTCTGGACCATGCTGTATTTGGTTTGGAATGCCCTGCGTTTGGTTTGGCTGGCCAGCCTACCTCTTCCTGGCAGGTTACCCAGGACGCAAAGAGAGGCCCGTGAAGAAGGCCTGCCAAGAAGAGAACAGCCCAGTAGCAAGGTTGAAGCAGAGTCGTACAGTTAACAACTGTCTTTCGTGGAATATATGCGTAATCAAAAGTCTGATTCCCGAGTCTCATGCCAAGGATTGTAACAAGCATAGGAGATAGCACATTACAAATCCATTCGCATGCTAATGATTGCACAGAGAACAGGAGGTGTTTACTTAACCAACTCTCATGACTCTCTCAAGATTGTAAACTGACTGCTATCTTGGGCTCTGTCCTGAACCTTATGCCATGGTAAGCATACTTGTGCCAGGAAGGGGCGAATTTAGACTGGAAGCTCTTTGGGGCAGAGACTGCATCCTTCTCGGAGTTCAGAACACATCTAGCACATTTCAGGTACTGCGCCAGTCTGGATAATAGAATAATTTCCAGCCACAGTGGAAGATGCACCAATCGAGCGGGGACGCCGATAGCGGCAAAGAGGTGCTATGGACTGGGCCGGCAGGCAGAGGAATCGTATCTTACTTGCACCAAGCCCAGCCCATCTACAAAGGCATGTCCTTAAGTTGAGAATCCAGATAATTTGTGGACAGTCTTGTTAATATTGGCTGAGCAAGGAATCTCTGGTCTAATGACCTTTAAGCTGTCTCTGGTCTAACCATGATCTCCTTCATAGACACTTCTTTGGCAAAGACCGTCAGTATTTTACAACCAGGGTAAAAATGCAGAAGGACAATATGTGTATTTATGCTTAAAGGTGCTAATGGCTGCCATCAGTTGACTCTCTGATCCAAAGGCAATCATGGACCTTGATAAAGCCAATGGGTACTCCAAGTACTTTCTTTCAGGCTCAGTGTAAGGAGCAATGAAGCTCCTTTATTTTGTGAAAAGGCTACAAGCAGTGGAGGGGCTGCCCAAGGCATACAGCAGTTCAGAGCTAACCTGTGCGGGATGAGGGGTTTCCCTGATTGCAAATGCAGAGGCTAAGATACGAGCAGTGCAGCCTGTGTGTGATAGAAGCAGAAAGCCGGGGAGGAGTTCTGAGTGGGACCTGAGAACAAGCAGAGAGACAGAGCTTCTTGGGCCCAGAGTTGCCTGGAGAGGCAGACTCAGGGATTTCTGAACAAGGAAACTCCTGTCATTTGTTTTTGCTGCATTCAGGAAAATTGGACTTTGTGGATTTTTTATAAATAAACTGGATTACACCAAGCATGCTCCTGGCTTGTATCATCAGCTTCTCCTCCAGACAGAAACAACCCTGCCAAAGATGAATATTCGCAAATTGCTTGGACAAAGGGGCAACAATACATATCGTCTGACTCTGATTCTGATTTACACTAAAACCACTTAAAATTCCCTTGGCAGTGTAAAGGGGCCATAAAACGAGTGCTAATGTAATTTCTATGCACAGTAAGGCCCCTTTACATTGTCAGAGCGGTGGCAGAGTGGCCTTAGTGTAAATGAAAATCTTGTTCTACAGGTATGGTTTTATGTATGTATATGTACACGCATATGCGCCTTCTCCATCTGATCACTTGATGTATTACATGCCTAAATTATTTAGTCTGTACAATGTGGACTGTGTGTTCTTCATGGCAGGAGCTGTGTTCTCCCTCCATGTTTTGGACAATGCTAAACACACTGATGGGGCTTGAAACTAATCTATGTAAATAACAACTCGGGTTTCCCCCAGATCCTCCTACAGCCATTCCTGGGATGACATCACAATATCACCCATCTTGAATGGTGTGACAGTTCTTGGGGTGTCCAGGGCTGTGGGTCACCATGTTACTGGCCTGCCTGCAATGAGAGGAAGACTTGCTGGTGCTCACCTGGGTGAGTTCCCTGAGACGTCCAGTCTGGTAGCCACCCAAACAATGGCCTCAGGGCTGCGTCTGCCCTTCCTTTGCCTTGCAGGTTAACCATAGAGGCACTGCAGCCCCGGAGTTCCTCTGAAAGCATCACCCTGTAGTATCCAGCCCTGTTATTGGATGCTCACAGAAATTACCATGAAGGAACGGTGTACACACAGCTTGACTGGCACAACTCAGGATGAAGCCCTTTGTAACACTGCAGCACAGGGAAACAATTGTATGTTTATTACCAAACAAGATTTAAGAGCTATTGAGTAAGAATAATAAGTGCAAATGGAAATGGTTTATATAAAACAAAAGTGTAGCCAGCTTCCCTACAGACTAACTTCACTTGAGCTGGCTGGCTATCCATCTAAATGCACTCAGCTCACCCAAAGCTTTCCTGCAGCTTTTCCAGGCAGGACAGGTTGGGATCTGGTTTTCACGCTGCATTCGCACTACCCGACTACTTCCTCAAGTGCAGGATAAAAGGCTGTTCTTTTTTCCCTTCTGCTTATGTCCCCAAAGTTCTCTGTCTTTGCACCCTAAAGAGAGGATGAGGCCATGTGGGAGGGAAAGAAAGAAAACAAGAATTAAAGAGAGGCTGGGGGAGGAAACACTTGGCTAAAGTTGCCTCATTAAACCGCTAAAAGCCAGAAGCGTTAGCTGTAAGTGGAGTTTCTTTGGCTAGTTAACCATTTTAGCCCTTGTTATCCCTGATAGTCTCACAATCCTCCTTGGCACTTCTGCAGTGAACCCAATGCTCCTCGGCATTACAGTTAACAGGGATCTGCAGGGTGATGTGGAAGTAATGGGAGCTTTTAAAGGTTTATTTTATTGAAACATTTTGCATGAAATCTCTGGCTACACCAGCAATTTATACTCTAGTCCTTTAAGCTGCTTCCACACTTGTCACTGAATTTGAAAGCAGGCAGGATAGGGCTTAGAGTTAGGGACCCTCACCTCCTGGAATAATCCCATTGCTCAGCTCCCCACCCCTCTGTGCATAGAACACAAAGACGAGGCCTGCCACTGGCTGGCAGCCACTGGCCTGAGTATGCTGGGCTCTCAGCTGCCCGAGCTGCTTAGCACTGAGGTGCACTGTGTGCTGATCCTGGGAGCAGAGGACAACCAGCGATGGCTGTTTGCTTAGGTGGACCCCCTCCTCCTCCTCCTCACAGCCCCTGGGGTGAAATTAAAATCCTGGCAGAAAAATTTCCAGCAGGAAACAGAACTGCTTTAAGATGGAATCTGAAAAAGAACAAAAAAATGTGTGTCTGTCCGTGTGCGTGTGGGGTAATAAAGAAGAGCTGCCCCTGTGTAGGCACCTGCCCCTCTGTCAAAGTGGCCAGGACTTGCATTGCACATTGGAGTCCGTCTTTAGACCTGAACCCCTTTGTTGTTTTAGACTCGACTTATTCGAGACTTTGAACCTTAAGGCTTTGAGTTTCAGTCCCAGAAGAGAATCCTGAACTTGGGGTGGAGAAAACCTTCTGAACACAACCGCACTTCAACGACTGCAGCAGAAAATAAACACACTTTGAAAAGAAAGAAACGACAAAAGCGGGCTTTGAGAGAAATTGCTAATGAAAGAGTGAGATAAATCCACCCGTTTTCATGTGCAAAGTGTGCATCTAGTTGTGGAAGCAGGGCCCCTGGGTTATAATTAAAAAACAACAGCACTCTCTTTATACAGGCCCAGGAGGACATTTCCCTTGGTAAGAGCAGAGGGGAGAACAGTCCAACTTGCAATGAACCATGAATGTGCTGCACATTAGAACTAGCAGGCCCCTAACGTGGGCAGCATGGTGTTGTATCCAAGGAGTTAAGTTCCAGGTCTCATGCAAAGTTTGCAGAACCATAGCCAGGTGTCCCGGTGGGGTCATTGTTATCCTTCAGCAACTGGGTACAGTCATATGGGTATCCAGTCTGCTGCTCTCTCTGGTTACCTTAGAAATGGTCATAGCCTGGGGTTTCTGCTCTTATTGCCTTGCAAGAAGACATTCATCAGTATCAGACAAATCTGAGAGAGCAACGTAAGAAATGGACGTGACCCCCAGTGCTCAGGCCTCCTCGAAACAAAGTGCTCCAACAATAGAAGTGTTGTAGATGGGAACGATCTGTGAGACAGAGAGCCCCTTCTAAGGCCTAGCATTCCGCAGGGGTCGCAAATTCTGTTTCTGGTTGGTGCCCAGGCCAGCACCAGCATCGCACCACGCTCTAGCTTAACTGGGGTTTGAATATTTTCCCCTGGCTTCTGTTGGCGTGATGCATTCCTTCTCACTGCAGACAGCTGTATCGAATGACTCTCCTGAATGCCTATGAAGTGCATGAAACGTTATAGGACAATAAATACATTCAAAAAATGGGAATGCAGCATGTCAGCCAAGTAATTTCCCCTCAGTGAGAGGTGCCAGGAAAGGGGTGAAGCAGAGGGGTTGCTGCTATTTTATTTCAGACCTTATACTTTATCTGCACTAACATCAATGCAATCGAAAAAGAAACAATACATAGTTTATGAACACCCTCAGTGCCTGTTGCACATGTATTTACTCCATTAGGTTGTGTCACATTGCATTCGAACTGGATACTTTGTATCTAATTCTGTTCTCTACACTGTATGAGACAGTAAAAATTTGTGAAGCTAGCGGAAGGATGGTGCAGAGTTTCCCTGCTGTTGTTATTGCTAAGGAAACCAAGCCCTTGGTATCCATATACTCGGAACATCCATCTCACTTTGTCTCCCGCCCTGAGACAGGCGACATAATAGAATGGCATTAAGAGACAGAGCTGAGTGGCACCAGGAAAAAGGGAGTGGAAATTTAAAGCAGTGGGTAGATGTATGTATATGAATGTGTGTCACACAGAGAGCAAATAATGAACCAAGCACCGAAGCACAGTAGAAAATTATTGCCTCTTCCTTGGATTGAAAAAATCAGCAACTCTAGCCCAGTATCTAGGGCAAAAGTTTCTCCATAGGCTGAAAGTGCAAGCCAGTCCCAGGTGCCACTCAGGATATCCCAGTTTCCCAGGATGAATAGATTGCTGGGGGGGGTGGAAGGGTGTGTGTGTATCCTACATTGCCAGTGGGGAGTTTGTCACATTTCTGTTTGTTTTCATTTATGATTTCTTCAGGATGGCGAGTCAGTCTCAGCTCAGTAGTTACATCTTTCCAAAAAGCAGCTTAATTAAAAGCACAATAAGAGTGTATTACTCTAGAGTACAGCTTTACAGCCTGGTTCTACACAAGCTGGCTGCTTAGAGGGGTCTGCTCTCCTTGGCCCACTCCGTACACTGCGAGGGATAATAAGCTGACTGTACTGACCAGTACAGAGCAAGTGTATCTGAATACTCTGAAGGGGATGGACTATCTAACTCTAGTGCAGCTTAGGACACAATGAGGCAGGATTTATTAATTAGGGATAGTGATCGGCACGGGATGGATAATCGTAGTTTGTTATAAACCTGAAGTAAAAGTTAATTGAAGCACATTACAAAATATCACAACTACCTCTTTACTGGATCAGTCAAAATACCATAGAATAAGATTCAAAAGGTACTAAAAATGCCGAGAGAGTCTGGTGATAGATAGATAGATAGAGGGGAGGTATGGGGATAAATAGATAGCTAAATAGATAGGGTGTATGGGGATGGATAGATAGCTAAACAGATATAGGAATTCAGTGTATCATTTCTTCCACTTGTCCAGTGTCCCCCTTTGGAGTTTAGAAAATCTGGTGGGAAGAGTCCAACCCTCATTATTATTGAGTATTACTGCTGTTAGCAGCAGCGACAGGCCCAGCCAAGACCATTCCTCTGTGTCTTAGACTCTTTACAAACATTCACTAGGAGACTGTCCCTGCTGCGAAGAGTTTATTGTCTCAAGCCCCGATCCTGCAAAGTTTGGTGCATAGAACTTTACAAACGGTGACCATTCTCACTGATTCAGCTGGGGCTGTTCCCGCTGTGGAAAGCTAAGCACTTGGGTAAATCTCTGTAGGGTCAGGGCCTAAATAGAGAAAAGAGAGACAGGGTGAGGGCAGGGGATATAACATAGAAGCCAAGCTGGTGGAACAATGGTTTACAAGACTTTAATAGCAGATAACTAAGAAAGTCCCAAAGAGAACAGGAGGACGTGTGGCACCTTAGAGACTAACCCATTCATTCGAGCATGAGCTTGCGTGAGCATCCGATGCAGTGAGCCGTAGCTCACCAAAGCTCATGCTCAAATGAATGGGTTAGTCTCTAAGGTGCCACACGTCCTCCTTCTCTTTTTGCGGATACCGACTCACACGGCTGGTACTCTGAAACCTAAGAAAATCCCGTTTGTTTGTAGAGCTGGGGGAATACTTCACTGGGAATAGTATTTGTTAGGAATTCTGCCATTTTTACAGCAAACAATCATCAGTGAATCTTTTTTATTAGGATTCTGTTTTGAGACATGCATGTTTTCCCTGCTGTGTGTGTTGCGCTATTCTGCTTTCTGCTGGAGTGGCTTTGTTACAGGATTGCCTTAGGAGACATCAGAGGCCAGTATTGTATCTTTTTTCATAAGCATCAGATTCAAGCTGTAGGATAAATAGCACAAGACATTAAAACAGGAGCTTCTTAGAAGTCAGTGAAAAGCAGGTTACAGAGAAGCTCAGGTAACTTGTGAGTCCATCACAAAACAATAGCTGTATTTCCAGACAGAGGCTTCTCTTCCCAGAGCACATGCAGCCCAGAAAACAGCCAAATCTGGCTGGTGCTCTAGTTCCCTCTCTCTTTCAGGACATGAGTAATTCTGGGATTGACCAAATAGCACAGCCTCCCTGCTAGTCTCCCCAGGACTGGGAGTCCCATTGAGGGATGCTGCCTGCTGCCCCTTTCAGTAAATGCTACAGCTTAGAAAGTGTCACTTTTTGCAGGTCGCCCTGTCCGAAGGAGCCGATCCCACACAGAAATGGAATCTCCCCTCAGATGAGCTGGGATAGTGGAACTTATCGGCAGAGGAGCTGTCAACCTGGTGGTCATTCTGAGATGTCCTGATATCAGACTTCCTGCCTCTGAGCCAGTCACTCAGAAAAACTCCTGAGGGAGGCCAGGGAAAGGCTTTCTGATGCTCCATTCCTTTCCTTCCTTTGAACCAAACAGCTTCCCCAGCAGTGTGTCATGGCTCCTCGTGACCACCTGTTGTAGTACAAGGGTCCTGCGTTCAGTTCTAGGCTGCGATGGTAGCCCGTGTAAGAGAAGCATGTTATCTGATCTTCATTTGCCTTTTGAAACTCAAAGTCCCGCTGCGATAACAAGTCAGGCATCCATAGAGAGGTTGGTGGAAGGAGTGACTGGATTAAGGCGGTAACTAGGGTACGTTACCTACCAAATGTAAGCAAACTAATCTCTAGGTAGATTAACAACATTAAAAATACTTCCAAAAAACAGGTTGGTAGTTAGCTTGTCAGGACTGAGCCAGATCTGAGGCTCTAGTTGAACAATGCCAGCCCTTTTCTCCTGGAGTTGTAATGTTTGTTTTGGCAGTAGAAGAAGGCAGTTTTATTGCAGCCATCGACCCTTTCTAAATCCCAGACTCCCTCCCATTCAAAGAAACTTCGTTTCTTTCAGAAATGTGGGCGGTTGGGCTTGAGACCACTAGCCTTCGTCAGAATGTCTGACGCTGCTTGGAGTTAGTGCCCGAAACTCAGTGACCAAGCTGCTGCACACAGGAGAGAGTGCATGGTACCATGCACTGAACCGGGCCAGCAACCTCCGGACCTCTGGAGGGACTATTTCCAGCCATTTTAGGATCCATTTTGATGCTGTGCACTTCCATTGGTGTGTTCTAGTCTTAGTGTGTGCACAAGATTTGCAAGTGGTTCAGGACTTGAGAGTGAAAGTCACACGTGTGCATAGGGCTAGTGCAACGTCTATGCAATGCTAGGTTGAAATGCTGGCTCTCGCTCCAGGATGAATTTAATCACTGAGTGAATAATTGGGGGGAAATCATGCATGAGGATTTACTCGAATTTGAAGGCACATTTCTATTCAACCCTATTTGTGATCCTACTGGGCACACTTCCTGTGAACATCTGAGTGCTTCTGCTGCACTAACATGAATTCTGAAGTGAAGCACATACTTAGCTCAAGTATTCACTGAAAATGAATTTGAAATTCTGGTCCCAATTGTAAATTCACAGCTGTAAATTTGCAATTCACATTTATGCTGGGATGATGAGTTACATAAGTCACTCAGTGAGAAACCGAGACATAGCACATAATTTATGCAACTAACCAACACAACAAAAACTGTGAGCATTACAATGAAATATACAAGTAAAAATGTGTGCTGTCTTAGTGAGGCATATGGTATTGTTTGTGTTCCTTGCCTGGTTAACTCATGCAGCTATCATAACATGAATCGTATATGTGATTGTAACATTTGCATCTTGTGCTTTCTGGGTTTGTTACCTAAGTCAGGAAACAATACCGTGTAATGTGTGTAATATCCATTACAGCACAAATTTTAAATGGTGAATATTCACAATGACATTTCCCCAGACACCAAGGAATATTAACAGAAGAACCTGCACGTTACAGAATATCAAAATCTTGTCTGTGAACAAGTCACAAAATGACAAAATTTACTGAATAAATTATTTGTTGCAAACTCCTTGCTCAGCTTTAGACAATAAAGCTCTTATTTATGCCTGTGTGAAGAGATGAATGATACCATGAGCGCTGCATTGCATACGGTTCCCATGAACTTTGCTACTATCAGTTCATCCAAACTGCAAGGCCCTGAACATAAGGACTGATAAATGGAAACTCAAGCAGACACTTGACCTGCCCGACGTGCAGGCTCTTCCAGAACAGCAAGGCATTTCCAGCGCCTGCTCCAGCTGCTGAATACTGATAACCTTTCCAGGCATTCTGACATGTGCATCAAGGCTCTGGGGACTCTTTATGGGCAGCTCAGGTACAGGGGCTCAGTGTACCTGAAACCCTGCAACTCCAGGTTCCTCCTCCTGCTCAGCCAGAACCTGCTCACATCCATTGGGCAGCGGTGAAGTGGGGCCTGGATGTGGTGAAGGTGCCAAAGGGCACAATCCCTGCTTTGCAAACAGCTCTGTCCTTGCATGGGGTGGGAAGGGATCCATTACTGGGCAGGTACGAAACATGACAGCCCCAAAGGGGCTCTATAGCTACTCCCTGGTCTGAGGGTGGGGCTTCCTACCCCCAGCACCCTGCCTGGCTCCTTGGGCTGGATTGTAGCCCTAGGGCTTAGTCGCTAGAACATCCTGTGTGGGACTTGGAGGGAGGAGCAGAAGTTGCAGGAAGAAGAGGCACCAGGAAGTTAAGGTGGTAGATGTTCTCTGTCTTTCCCTTCCCTGTCTCACTTCCCTCTTCCTCCTGCGAAAGCATCTCCACTCAGGTGGCCACCTTGTAGCTGCTGGGAGGCAGAGCTGGAGAAAAGGCTTCTCTCAGCCCAGGCTTCTGCGCACTCTGTGTACAGTTCTGGGTCCCCCCGATATGGTAACAGACAGACAGAGCTGCAGACTGACGGCTCCTCTCTAGGACATTAGCTCCCAGTTACGGACCGGTTGGGGGAACTCCCAGTGTAGGCAGGGAGCTTTGCAATCTGGAAACCCTCTGCTCAAGGAGGAGAGTGACATGGGTCTCCATCCAAGAGAGGTGACAGCTGGGGAGCCGGAGGCCTAAGAGTGCGTGCCCTTGTTGGACCATGAGGGGTTGCCCTGAACTGTGACACCTACATGGGGATGAGATTTGTCACAACAGAGGGCTCTTTAATCTAGCAGACAAAGGCACAATAAGCTCCAATGGCTGGAAGCTAAAGCTAGACAAATTCAGACTAGAAATAAGATACTATTTTTTAATAGTGAGAGTAATTAATTATTGAAACAACCTAGCTAGAAATATGTTGGATTCTCTATCACTTGAAGTTCTTAAATCAAGAGTGGATGTCTTTCTAAAAGATCTGCCTTAGCATAGCTAGAATTTATGGGTTTGATGCTGAAATTACTGGTGAGGTCGTCTGGCTTATGTTATACAGGAGGCCAGATTGGATGATCGTGGTGGTTTCATCTGGCTTTAAAAATCTATGAATCTATAATAAGTTTACTTCTCTGCTCTCTTTCTCCTATTCCTGCCTTGGGTTTCTACCAACGTTAAATTAACGTGAAGAACATTGACACCATGCGACTAGTTTAGCAAACGTGTATCTCAATTTAAAAAAGCGTGAGTCTCCTTATTTGTCCATAGGCAGACAGATGTGCACCCAGGTAAAATGCTCTCTGGCAGTGTTATACGTGACAGAGAAAATGAGAGTTATTCTTGTCCTTAACTTGAGAGCTTGGTATTACACAGGAGTAGAGTAGAACATGTGAAGTCATGCACCACTGGTCATATAGCAAAGGTGTCCCACTGCTATGTAGGCTGTAATTAAGAATAGGACCCATATGCTTGAAAGAGCTGCCAAGGTTAAGGAATGACCTTGACAATTTTTGTAGACAATAATTTCTAAATTTTAACAATGGGCAAAGGGGAAAAAAAAGACATCTAATTAACAAAACCACACAGCATGGTTCAGCAGGAACTTTGGGCCAACTTGTTCCTTCTCTTGCTTTGATGATTTCACAAGAACATGAAACAGCCAATTATCCAATCATTTTTACACTGCCTGAGTAATAGCTAGGGAAGGTTAAAGGTCAGCAGATTCCAGAGAGCAGAACTAAAATGCCTTCATTTTCTCTAATCTCTGTCTATTTAATTACGGAAACAATTGTTTGAACATTTTAATATATTAATTTAGGAGTAGGCTAATTGCATGATCACAAATTCACTTTGGCCATGTTAAAGTGAGAAGCCAAAGCTTTTGCTAAAATGAAATCTAGGATTTAAAAACCCACCAGAACGAAAGCTGTGCTGGGTTTCCCCTGCTCACTCACAAGCATATAAAGTGCCTAACTAATCCCAGAGAGACAGCAACACGCTGACAGTCGACTTTGCAGGCTCCAAGGTACTAGCCAGTGCCACTCTGGTGACTGAATGGGCTTCTGACTGGTAGAGTTCTGAAGCAGTGACAGAACTATGTTGCCTTGGTGTTATAGTCCATTCATGCCTTGATGTACCTGAGAAAAATCTAAGCTTGACAGAGAGCTCTCCTTGGCCTATGTAGTGAGGCGGTATGGCTCCCCGCCACCCTGGAGCGGAAGGAGCCCCGCCTAGCTCCTTTCCAGCCTACATTTCCAAAAGTGGCTGGAGATTTTGGGTGCCCAACTTGAGGCACCTGGAAAGGGCCTGATTTTCTGAAGGCGGGTTTTCAGCACTTTCTGAAAATCTGGGCCCTAATCTGACTATGACTGAGCACTCTGGTATCCTGCTGGCATCAGAGTCAATCTAGTGTCTTTAATACTTGTGTGGACATCCCTCATCACAGCCACAGTGCAGACTGGCTTGGCAAACCACTTGGGATACAACCACTATTTCTGATTTCATAAGGGATGTTTCTGTTGCTTCAAGAAACTATGATGCAGATAAATGATAAAAGAGAGCGGTTCGTGAGACAGAACAAACACAGGGTTTAGCTAATGCGGGCATCATCCATGCACTTATACCAGCAAAACACAGGCAGAAACCTTCTGCCTAAAACATGTACCAAACGTTCGAAGGGAGACAGATAGTAAACATTTTAAAAAGTAAAGTGCGAATCTATTAATGGAGCCGCTTTCACACCTCTGCAGATCTAGGGCTGCCTTTTGTGTGCAAAGGTGCCTGTTACTCAGATGCGTGCTGCCTGGTCTCATGTCCTGAGGGAGCAGGAAGAGTCAATTCTTGAGGCCAAGCTTGCAGAAGGAGAAGAGCTAGTGTGCTCTCTTTACAGCAGGAAGTTCAAGCTACAGAAGGTGAAGCACTACTGCGAATGTACAATACCACGAGCCTCATTTTCAAAGATGCCGAGTCCACCCATCAACTCCTGTTGGTTTTACTGAGCATTTTAGATGCTCGTTACCTCCGACCATCAGACCTTTGAGATGCTGGAGGAGACAAAGGGAAGTTTCTGTTACGCAACCTGTGTCTAACTTCCAGGGAAAGCAATGGAACAATTCCAAAGGGAACACAGACAAGTAATTGATGAGGGTGTCACTACAGATCTGGGGTGTGTGAAATACTCGGTGGACCATAGTACGCACTCAATGGGCCGAGGCCTCCACTGGTGGAAATCTCTGTAGCTCTGATGTGATCAAGGGAGCTGCAAGGATTTGCCCTGGCTGTGAGAGCCTGCCTGAGATAGCAAAGAAAGAGGAATGCCTTCCACGTGCCAGCTCCGTCCTGTATATCCATCACCACATCCGGGAAATACCTGAATGCACAGATTGCGAGATCATTAGAGACGAAACATTTCTGAGAGCAAGCCCCAGAGGAAGAAAAAGAACGTATTTTGAGTCTGGCTGGCCGTTTCCACGGGAGCGTTACAATCTCACCCTTGGAACTTTGGATTTTATGGACTACGATTTTATGGACTCCTGAAGGTGCGTGAAAACACAGGGGTGAAAACTGGGAACTTGAGAAGGAGCTGCAGAGGCTGGAACTGGAGCTCAGTCTAGCAAAGCTTTACCTGGGACCAAGGCACCAGAGATCAGTTGGTTAAGTGGAGATTGAAAGGACACAAGAGTAGTCAAAAATGGCTTTTAGGAACCATAGTCTGTTAACAGGATTGAGAGGCCTGACAAGAGACAGAAGTGAGTTTAAACTACAAAAGCGTACATTAAAATTCTCTCTTAAACCCAAGGGGAGGGATTTAAATAGCCGCCTCCCATTAGCATTGGTGGCAGATCTGTTTTTCCATAATTAAATAAATGTTCACCCAAAGAAGTGTCAGTTCCCTGGAAAGTGAATCTCTCAAAAGCAAACAGAAGGAGAAAAATAACAACATTTGTCTGAGAAGGAGCAGAATTGGGTGCCTGTAATTCCAAAGAGTAACTGTCCACCTCTCCAGTCATCTGCTGCATGCAAACACTGCTTGTCCCCAAGGGAGAATCTGTGCACAGATTTCAGGAAAACATTCATATTATTACCTTTTATTTGCACTTCCACAATTCAGAGCTTAATTTGTAATGAAAGAGGGGCCAGGACTCAAGCAAGTTTTTTACTTCTATAACTGACACGGCAAGTCCAGAGGTGCCGGGGCTATGTACAGAGGTGCCGGGGCTATGAAGTGCCAGGCCCAGAGGTGCCGGGGCTATGTACAGAGGTGCCGGGGCTATGTACAGAGGTGCCGGGGCTATGAAGTGCCAGGCCCAGAGGTGCCGGGGCTATGTACAGAGGTGCCGGGGCTATGTACAGAGGTGCCGGGGCTATGAAGTGCCAGGCCCAGAGGTGCCGGGGCTATGTACAGAGGTGCCGGGGCTATGTACAGAGGTGCCCGGGGCTATGAAGTGCCAGGCCTAGAGGTGCCGGGGCTATGTACAGAGGTGCCGGGGCTATGAAGTGCCAGGCCCAGAGGTGCCGGGGCTATGTACAGAGGTGCCGGGGCTATGTACAGAGGTGCCCGGGGCTATGAAGTGCCAGGCCTAGAGGTGCCGGGGCTATGTACAGAGGTGCCGGGGCTATGAAGTGCCAGGCCTAGAGGTGCCGGGGCTATGTACAGAGGTGCCGGGGCTATGAAGTGCCAGGCCCAGAGGTGCCGGGGCTATGTGCAGAGGTGCCGGGGCTATGAACTGCCAGGCCTAGAGGTACCGGGGCTATGTACAGAGGTGCCCGGGGCTATGAACTGCCAGGCCCAGAGGTGCCGGGGCTATGTACAGAGGTGCCGGGGCTCTGAACTGCCAGGCCCAGAGGTGCCGGGGCTATGAACTTCCAGGCCTAGAGGTGCCGGGGCTATGTACAGAGGTGCCGGGGCTATGAAGTGCCAGGCCCAGAGGTGCCGGGGCTATGTACAGAGGTGCCGGGGCTCTGAACTGCCAGGCCCGGAGGTGCTGGGGCTCCTGGCACAAATTAAGCACTGCTATAATGCGGGGAAGCTCTAGTCATGTACCAGGACCCCACCGTGGCAAGAGAAGTTTGCCTTTGAACTTGGACATTAGTGCAAATCGTACCCAATTTATTGCGCAGCTCTTGTCATAAGCAAGTGTGGGAGCAATACCCAGAGGGGCTTGCTGTGTTCTGCCCTGGACCTACAAGCCTCAGCCGCATCAAGCAGCTGCAGTATCAGCTGCAGACAGAGGCAGGCTAATAACCGCTTCCAGGTCACCTAGGCAACACCCTCTTGAGGCTAATGGTCCTTGGACCAAGTGACCTCCCTGATAAGAGCCGTTCCAGAGGCAGTCAGCCGGCCTGAGTGCACCCTACTCAAACAGCTCCGCTGGCATTTCTGCAACAACTAGTAAGAGAGAAAATTGGTCTTTAACAGCTATTCATAGAAATGTCACAAAGTGTAAACACTAGCGTCACCTTTGCTTCTCTCCTCACTCCTCTGGGAATGAGCAACAAATTCAATAATGCAGCCTGTGGTTTCTAAATGATATCACCTACCATTTTAAGTAAATTAGTATCAGATCCCTCTGACCTGGCGCCTTTGCTGGCCTGCAGACGAAAGCCCCTCTGCCTTCCCACACTATTAGCACACATGGATTTAAACTCTTCACATCTGTCTAGAGCATCTTGGCCCCCCTCCACCCATGCTGCATCCCAGCCCCAAAGTGTGCTGAGAATCTAACATCTACTGATGGATGGCAGAGATGTTAACCCCTTCTCCGCCACTGGAATCTGCTTGTTTTTAAACTGCAACCTGCAGCGCATCAGGCTCCAGCCAGCGGACCCTCGCTCCCCAGCAGGAGCCTGTGCGAATGGGTGTCCTTATGGGTCCGTCCATCCTAAGCCCCCTGAAAGGAACATTGCCCTACTCACAGCCGCACATGATCGCCAGCTAATACATTCACTGGGCAAATCAGCATTTCCCAGGACTGATACCCTCGGATCCCACTTTCCAGAACAGCACCCAGGGGTATCTGCTCCCAGGGAGCCAAATCACAGTAGCTCCTGGGAAACAGGGATTGGGGTTACACGGAAGGGAATGCCAGACCCTTCCACATCACGGTGCAGCCTGCTGCCCTGCTCCAGCCATCATGCAGGGGCTGCATGGATCATGCTCCAGGGGTGATCGCAGGCTCACTCTGACCACTGGATGGGAAGCTCCTTGCGGCCCTGGCTAGAGTTCTGGCCTCTCCTTCTACAGAGCAAGCACATCACAGCACTTAGCAGACCCCTCCCTGGCCAGGGATCCGTAGGGGCTGCATGGGTGTTACTCAGAAAGCCTGGCCTACACAATATTGTGGCTGCACATCCTTCTTTTCCGGCCCCTTTCTCTCCGCTGAATGTGCCAGGCTCTGGGGGACGATGCATAGGGTCAGTCGCTGTTCAAAGGCTGCTCAGCTCTGCCATGCCGCAGTCTCCTATCCCGTGCTCCAGGCAGGATGGGCAGCGTCTCCCGCATGGAGCATCTCGCCCTTGTTACAGCAGCTCCAGGCAGCATTCTTCATGCTAATGTGACTTTCAATTATCAGTGAAGTTCCCAGATTTCTGCCTTTGTCCAGTATCTTATTCAGTATCTCATTTCAGACAACAATTATATAATCCATCCATGACAGGACAATCAGTCACACTCTAAATTAAGCATCTCAAATAAGGATTTATTAGAATTAATCAGATAATTAGTGTATGGTTATTAAATACAGTTTATTAAAATACATTTAAGTATGTTAACTCTTTAATAAGATAGATATTGGTTACAGAGCTGGTAAAAGGCTTTTGGCTCATGGTTTTTCATTTTACACCCCCCCACACACCTTTGTGTAAAGACACCAGAAAGAATCCAGCCCATACAAAGAAAACTCACTGCATGCAGCATCTATACACACTGAGCACAGAAGGACGGACTGATCCTGCCCCTTTGAAATAAAAGGGAGTTTTGCCAGTGGTTTCTATAAATTCTTTAAGAGCTCCATCTGTTTAGGCCATCAAAAAGAAAATGGAGCGGTGACTTGATTACAGTGTGTGAGTATCTTCCTGGGGAGGAACTGCTGGGGGACTCTTATCTAGTGGACAAAGGCAGAACAAGAAGTAATGACTGGATGATGAAGCCAGAAAAATTCATGCTGGAAAGATAGCAACATTTTTCAGCAGCAGGTGTGATTAACCATAGAAACAAACTACCCAAGGCAGTGGTGGATTCTCCATCTCATGGTGTCTTCAGATCCAGACTGGCTGTCTTTCTGAAAGATGCTTTAGTCAAACACAAGTTACATGGCTCAATACAGGTGAAATTCTCTGTCCTGTGATATACAGAAGGTCAGGCTAGATGATCTAATTGTCCCTTTTGCCTTTAATGTAGGAAGTGCCCTCTAATGAACCCCCTCTCCCCACCTCCTCCTTGTGTGGCTTACAAAGTAGGGTATGTGTGTAGGGGGTGAGGGGCTAGTCAGATTGATTTCCCCTGGAGTCAGGAGGACAATACTTTCTCTTCTGTCCCTGTCATCTCTGCAGCTTGGGGACATCGCAGCCTAACCATCTAGCACCCATTTGGTGTATTAATGCGTCGCTGTAATTCTGAGTATGGATGAGCACACTGGATTTCCTTGCTGGTGGAATGCATCTCAGTGCATGAGCACAGTATTTGGATGAATTCTCAATGGCAATGCCAGCCTGCACCTTTCCTTTATGATACTGTTACACACCAGATTTCTTCACGCTAAATGGGTGAGAGTTATCACAACTTCATTTACTTTTTGGTGTCCGTTTCTCATTCAATGCTAAAATCTCCCAGTCAAATAATTCCCCCTGCTTCACAATCTGCACCACATGAGATGGAGACCTTAAAAACAGCCAGGCTTTTTTTGCTCTGCAAGCACCCTGAGGATCTGATGACACGTGTAGTAAGAGTTGGGGTTTTCCCTGTTATCCCTGAATAGTCCCTTCCCCAGCTGTTGTGCAGGGTGCTGTGTCTGGCTGGTTTCCTTCCGCTCCAAAGGCAGCTGCATATCAGTGGTTCTGTATGTAAATAGTCTGGTGTTACAGTTTACTTGTATCATGATAGTGCCTACAGGTGCCAACTGAGATCAGTGGGTGTGGTACATACACACAGTAAGAGAGCTTCCCTGCCCCGGAGACCTGACAATTGAAACAGACAAGATTAACAAATTGGGGGTGAAGGCAGGTACTGTTATCTCCAGGGTACAGATGGGAAGCTGAGGCACAGAGCAATTCAGTGATGCGTCTGAGGTCACCCTGGAGTTTGCAGCAGAGCTAGGGAAAAAACACTAGACCTCTGGAGGCCTAGTTCAAAGCTTTAATCATGTGGCCATCCTTCCGCTCTTTGGGCTTCAATGCAATCTAATTCTATTTCTAGGTTCTAGTTAGTAGAATTATATTTAGGAATCTTAGCAGTGAAAGATTTTAAAGGACCAAAGCAGGCAGGTTCTCTAGGCTCTGGATGTATTGTCGTGGGATGGTTCACCAGAAGGAAGGGTAGAAGCATACACTAAACCAGCAAGCCTCATAGCCTTGCGTTTTCAGTCTGTTTGAGCACAAATTTGCCAATGCCTTTTTCTGTACTTATTCAGGCAGAACTCTTCTTGGGGAATGGTTGTTCCCTTTGGTATATTGTGAAACAAATCTTTCCACAGCTATATGGATTAGCCTTTGAAGCTATGCTGGTTAGATCAGTAAGAGCCAATATTTTGCCAGTCAACTCCTGCCTGATCCAGGAACAATCATAGACTCAGACTTTAAGGTCAGAAGGGACTATTATGATCGTCTAGTCTGACCTCCTGCACAGCGCAGGCCACAGAATCTCACCCACCCACTCCAGTAACAAACCTCTAACATATTTCTGAGCTACTGAAGTTCTCAAATCGTGGTTTAAAGATTTCAAGGTGCAGAGAATCCTCCAGCAAGTGACCCATGCCCCACGCTGCAGAGGAAGCTGAAAAACCCCCAGGGCCTCCGCCCTGGAGGAAAATTCCTTCCCGACCCCAAATATGGAGATCAGCTAAACCCTGAGCATGTGGGCAAGACTCACCAGCCAGACACCCAGGAAAGAATTCTCTGTAGTAACTCAGATCCCACCCCATCTAACATCCCATCACAGGCCATTGGGCATATCTACTGCTAATAGTCAAAGATCAATTAAGTGCCAAAATTAGGCTATCCCATCATATCATCCCCTCCATAAACTTATCAAGCGTAGCCTTGAAGCCAGACATGTCTTTTGCCCCCACTGCTCCCCTTGGAAGGCTGTTCCAGAACTTCATTCCTCTGATGGGTTTCAGAGTAGCAGCCGTGTTAGTCTGTATTCGCAAAAAGAAAAGGAGGACTTGTGGCACCTTAGACACTAACAAATTTATTTGAGCATAAGCTTTCGTGAGCTACAGCTCACTTCATCGGATGCATCCTCTGATGGTTAGAAACCTTCGTCTAATTTCAAGTCTAAACTTCCTGATGGCCGGTTTATATCCATTTGTTCTTGTATCCATATTGGTACTGAGTTTAAATAATTCCTCTCCCTCCCTGGTATTTATCCCTCTGATATATTTATAGAGAGCAATCATATCTCCCCTCAGCCTTCTTTTGTTTAGGCTAAACAAGCCAAGCTCTTTGAATCGCCTCTCGTAAGGCAGATTTTCCATTCCTCGGATCATCCTAGTAGCCCTTCTCTGTACCTGTTCCAGTTTGAATTCATCCTTCCTAAACATGGGAGACCAGAACTACACACAATATTCCAGATGAGGTCTCACCAGTGAAGTCCTACAATGCACTAGATACAAGAGCAGAGTGAGTCCAAAGTTGCCAAGCCATCAGGTTCTTCTCAGGCAGTTTAGAACATAAAGTGCTAATTAATTTAGCATCTTTTGTTCCCCTGAGCACAGATGCTGTAAAATGCACCACTCATTTAACAGGAGATAAACTGTTTCTATTCGTGGACATTTTTTAAAAGGCTAAAAACAAGATTGTTTCATTAACAAACTGTGATAAAAATCCAATCAAAATACTACATCGAATTAGTGCAGGGCTCCAAAGCTTTTCTTCTTTCCAGGATAAATGTCTATGAAACTTCTTCTTCTCCTCACCCCAATTATACAGAGCCCAAGGAGATTGATGATAGGAATCAGGTCTTCTTCCATTCTGTTTCCAAAGAGCTGCTGACAGCTCCCTCCTTTCCTCCGTTAACCACACTGGGGAGTTTCAGTCAACAAATTCAGTCTTTCCTGACACAAGCTCCTCCAGAGTGAATGGGCCTGCATGGGTGGGATGGAGAGCCGTGCTGGGTCCTGCTGGTCTTGGCTGCACCACACATTCCAGGGCCCTGACTAGAAATGGGCTCACATAAGCCACACTTTAAACACAGGTGATGTAGCGTGACTCCTGCTGGCTCATGTTGGCGGGCAGGTACTGTCAGCTCCAGCCAGACATAAGGTAGTTTTAGAGTGTGTGTATTCAGAGCTGAAGGAACTCGGGAGTGGGCCAGATGAGGTTCTGCAGGGAAACCCCAGGAGCATTCAAGTTTGGGAAGAAAGCTGAGGCTGGAATTTCTATTTTGTTGTTCTTACTTAAGTTACCAATAAAGCCAAACTCCGGGAAGAGGTTGAGACTGGAGGTTATGCGGAGTGTGCAAACTCTGCTCAGAGCACAGTGTGGATGTCCTCTGCTTACAAGCTTGCTTTGTAGAAACAGAGGCAATAACATTAGTGCCCTAGGAAATAATCAGAAGCATTTTGGATAGATCAGCACCTCTGGCTGCTTGAACCTAGAGGGGTATCGTATGGCTCTTCTGCATGCAATGGTTCAGAGTCAGCATGGTGTCAGCTTGCATGTTACTGCAGTGCATGTGACCCTTGGGCGGATGAGCTTCCTGCAGCCATACGTGTCTGCATGTCCCCTTCAGCAGCGCCGCCCGAGAGCCTGCCTGCTTGAGCGCCGCGAGAGTGCAGGAGGTCCTTTGCTACGCTGCCCAGTTACTTTCCTACCCTGTATTTCTCTAGTTTGGAATTACACATCTGGTTGCATTTCAGCCTTTCCCTCTTCAGCTCCTTTCTCCCAACACACCTCCCATTTCTTTGAGTACCACTACCAACTACTCCAGATCCTGTTAATACTGAGCACTTATATAGCACTTTACATCTTCAAAGCACCACACAGACCGTAACTAATTAATCAGATGTTAATGATTCCTCGAAGGTGCAGCAGCCAGACAGCTATCAATCCTTCCTCCTGCCTTTGCACCCCACCACCCCTACAATTACATTCCTGCAGGTTTTCCTCCTACTTTGCTGTATTTTCCCTGTGGCCTCCATTTTCAGGGAAGGCAGGCTCAGCAAGCTTCCATCAATTCTATGCTCTCATTATGGATGCATGGTAAGCAGGGATTTGGCTGTGTTTTCTGTGAGATACGCCAGCATGTGAACAGGACGAGTGCACACAGACATCCATTTTACTCTCTCTAAAAACTGAATTTACCTTCAGAAAAGTCATACCGCTCGGGGAAACAGCTTTGACCTCAGGTAGCCACACTGGTGCAGAGCCCATAAAAAACACACCATGTACCACTCAATATAGGGCTTGGTGGAACTTTGCACAAAGCTCATGGAGCTGAGAAGAGGGGTCTACTAGGTAGGGAACTGGACTAGGGCTCAGGAAACCTGAGATCAGTTCTGGACTCTGCAACTGACCTTCTGTGTGACCTTGGGCAAATCACTTACTCTACCCTGTGTCTCGGTCCACATCTGTAGAATGGGATTAATCCTTCCCTACCTGCTGGGGGGATAAAATCCTTTAATGACTGTGAGACACTTAGATATAATGGTGATGAGGGACATAAAAATACCTAGAGAGAGAGAGAGAATGTCATCCACTGAGAATGTCAAAATTGTCCAAACTAGTTTCACTTACGCTGAAGTGACCAACTAATGCAGAGAAGCCTGCTGGTGACACGTGCTCTCTTCCGGGGTGACGAGAGCTCTAGACACTGTGGCATAAATGATTTGCTAAATCTGAAAATGGAGTTGAACTTTGAAGAATACGTTCATGAAACTCTGCAGAGCTGGCTGTCACCTGCTGGCTTCTGCCCCTACTTCTGCAACTGACCAACGGGGCCCTGAAATCTCATAGGCAACAAGGCACCACAGTGCAAGTTGCAGTTTCCTCCGAAGCCTGCCACCATCACGAGAAAGGGGGCAGCACCAGAGCAGGTGAACATGCCAAGCCTGGCGGGGCTGATGGGGCTTGGGTACCAAAACCTCACGAGCGGTGAGGTCCCTCCAGGCAGGTACACTGTGTGATTAATCAGCCTTGCGAATTTTGCACTGACATTACCCCAATGAAAAACACAGGGGGAAAGCAAATCCCAGGTTTTTATTACATGCAAAAATATTCCAAGACAATGCAAATTAAGCAATTTAAGTCTCACCAGCATTCGTCTGAGCACTGTCATTAAAAGTTCCCAATCTGGAATCACAATTTCTAATCACAAACCTAATCCAAGCCAGGGTGAGCAAGAGCCAGGGCTAGTGAAGGAGTCTGGTGACTGAAGAACTAGATCAATCAGCAAGGTGCCCACCCGATGGACATCAATTATTTACAGTATTTTACAAATCAGAATATAAAATGTTTAATGCAAAGGAGCCAATATGCTGTAGTACAAGCTACAAGTTATTGTCCATGCGCTGACCTCCCACTGTTTAACGTCTTTAGTGGGAGCAAATATCCAAGTCATTTTGACATTGCATTGAAAGAAACAGTCCAGAGGGGTCTGAGAGCTAATTAGTCCCAGCTCCCAGATCAGCTCACTCTGGGATGGTGGGCAAGGCTCTGTAACCCAGCTTCCCCATCTCTAAATTGGCAGGGAGAAGGGAGGGGTTGTATGGATAAAAGGATGGGGAGGGGTAGATTAATTAATTAACAATTGTAAGGTGCTTTGAAGAAGAAAAGTGCAATACCCAATTACAGTAATTAATAATAGTAGGAGCTCTATGAACAACATAGTGGTGCTGAATTTACCTCGGAAATGCTGTGTGACACAACTTGACAAGATTTATCACAAGGAGCTTTATATCCTATTAGCAATTAAATATGGTGCAGTCACTGTATAAAATGCCCTTTGTGTGTCCATCAACTCATGTTGGTAAATCCATGGCCTTTTACCAAACTCTTGAACAAAAGGCTCAAAGCCAGCTTAGTACTATAACACCAGCCGTGACTCCTGGGTGTTAAAGAGTATTTTCTATTTCAAGGATACTGTTTTGTTTGGGCCACTTTACAGCCTTGATGCTGCATTTAAAGGTCTTCAGCCTCATCTGACGATGCAGCTCCAATGAGATGTCAGGTGATGTCATGGTTAGGGATGCGGGAAACAATCGGAATAACCCCTCCCCCTCTTCCCAGTGTGACACCAAAGAAAATGGAATCTTGCTGGAGCGGCAAAACACCGTAATGCCTGCGTATCCCTTTGTCTGCGTGTGACTCTTTGCTTCCTGGGTCCAGCCAGGACTGAACAGGGAAGTGGTGAAACACGACAGAAGATCCTGTTCCTGGGAGAGTCCCAGCCCACTGTCCGGACAAGAGTCGGCTGAGTCTCTGAACTGTTGGGCACTCAACCCATCCAGAGCCACCCGAAGGGCTGAAACTTGTAACCCCCGCAGTGCTCCTCTCCTGGTGATCCTAGCAGGGAGGGGGTCTCCTAAAGGACCCGTGTGCACGTGAATGCGATGACAGCAGGTGTTTGATGTGACACACCGCAGCCAGGGCGCCTATCAGTGACTATTGCATCAAACTGTGGGGCTGGTGTGCATCATAGCGGCCTGGCCCTGCGAGCGGAAGTCTGCCAAGAGGATGAGCCCTTTGAACTGGCAGGGGAGGCACTCGTGTTCATCTGAAAACATGCCTTGCTTTGCTGTTCCTCAAGTGATTCACCCACCCCGCCCCCATGGCATTCTCCTCTCTAGGCGGGGCCCTCCCCAGGGGCCACCTCGGAAACCTGACACGGGCACTGGGCACTTTGTATTCCCTAGCTACCAAACCTTCCACCATCCTCAGGAAATGGGGTGGGGAACTGAAGCCACACAGGGCAACCTGCCTGTAGACACCTCCCAGGCCCCTTCCCTCACCTGCCGGGGTTCACTACACTGTATGTGCCCAATGCTGATAATGTCAAGTGGGCCAGGGGGCAGCTAACTCTCAGGCTGAGCAAGCATCACTTTTGAATCGCACCTGTCTCCAGCTGCACAGGGATCCCCAAGGCAGGCGGCCCTGGGCCTTTGCAAGTGGACATATTGCTAAATAAGAGCTCTGCAAAGCAATCAGCAAAATCTCACTGCTATATTCACAGCCTGTTAAAAATGGGAATCTATACATCTGCACCATGCTAACCCCTGCCAATGCTCTACAGAGGGAGAGTTCGAATGAGGTGGGAAAGAATATACCACCAACGGTACAAACTGCATCAGGAGGCATTTGCGTGTGTGTGAGGAAGGCCACCGAAAAGCCATTTCTCTATTGTATCAGAGAATAACAAAGTTAGGGTAATTAAGAAGTGATGAAAGTGTACACAGGTGTGTTAAAGGGAACGTAATTGTTGAGAATATAATCTGATTGGGATTAAGCTCTCTGACTGCATCAGTAAAACCAACCACTAGCTCCATGTCACTAATTTGATAGAAATTTCCAGCTAACTGACTTTCGTTCCGTATTGTCACCCGCACTGCGCTTGGAGGGGCCAGGGCTAGTTAATGATTGGGAACAACCAGAATCCCTGCTGGGCCCACACCGCAGCACTGGCAAGAGAGGAACATCCTGGTCCGGGACGGCCCGGAGGTTGCCAGACAGCTCGAGAACCCTCTTGCCCCTCCCCCTGCTGCCACGGGACAGAGACCGGCAAGGATTCGCAGCAAGCATTGAACGGGGAACCTTGGTCTCTGCCACATTGGGTCAGACCATCATGTGTCTAGTTTTGCAACCTGCTTCTGGCAATGGCAAGTAATTTGCAGTTGGAGATACCTTGTGATGCACTTCAGCAAGGATGTGCTGCACACACGGAGGAGACATACCTTCCTGACCGTGGCAGATACGGTAGGTGTGAACCAGACCTGGTTTCCCCGCAGTCGCCGCGTGGTTCTGAGGCAGCTGAGATATCCCAGCGGTGTCCCGGCAGTGCTTGCAGAACCCAGCTAAGGAAGGACGCCCGAGGCCGGATCCAGTTCTGATTCCGGACCAGGAGAGTCTCTTTACTGGCTTGAATGGGAGCTGGACTGGGCCCGAAGAGGCCAGAAACATGTAGTCAGCTTCCCATGATGTAAATGCGAGTGATGCTAGCGCTGTTCCTTCATGGGAGTCAGATTGTGCCCTCGTCTCATCCAATGGCTACCTTGTTCATGAGGATCAGATCTTCCCCAGAGCGTCTAGGCTTGTGTGCATGGGATGTTCACCTACATACAGGGGTCCCCGACATCCCTTGAATCCTTTTTTCCTCAGATCAATCAAAAATGGCATTTAACAAAATATCATTTGCTCCTCGTGCATATTTGCCCAGCAGCAAGTACGACCGTGAACCTGACGTGACAACTTGTCAATGGAGGGATGACCTGGTAAAAAAGTGTCCTCAAATTTTGGGTCATGAGTGTTTATAGGGTTATGCAAATACATGTGTAAAATGCCCAGCTGGCTGTACATGTTGATTCACATATGCAAATATAAGTCAGTATTTGTATGCATTTGTGGGTCCCTGATAGGTAATATTCAAATCAACATAGAAATGGACAGAAAAACACAGCAAGAACGAAGGATTTTACAATCCAATATAAAATTTGCTTTGGGTGAATATTTGAGCATTCAAGCTAAAATTGTGCTTTTCATTAATATTATCAACAAGAAAAGAACAGAATATCTGAAGATGTCTCTGAGCCATGGAAGGGACACATGGGTACATAAGGACCAAGAGAAGTCCCTTGGGCATAGGGGGCAGCAAATAGAGAACTGTCCATAGGATTTTCTCATGGCTCCTAGACAGCTCTCAGGAGCAACTTACCATATACTGTCCTTGCTGTTAGCACAAGGTTCCAGTCCTGCTGAGCACTGCGGCTTCACCATGGACTGGTCTGATTGATGGAGATGTCACAAAGCCCCCAGCTACAGTGAGCCCACATGGTGCGCAGAGAGAGGAGGTGGACAGACTCCCCTGAAGCAATCCCTGGCGTGTGAGCCCGACTCCTGATACCCAGGTTTGAGAATGCAGCCCACAGCTGTTTGCCTGTGATTCCCCTCGTTCAGAGATTTATCACTTGTGTAAGTGTGTGAGAACTGAGACAATTTTTAAGACGTGTATTATCCACCCGCCAGACTGTGACGGCTCTTTGTGAGCTGTAACGCTCAATCATATACCAGCAGTATTTAGGATCTATTTTAAAATTCACATTTTCTACCACATAGAACTTAACAGCTCCTTGGGAGCCGATTTCCTGATGATCAGATAGATATGTTTTCAGAGTTATTTTTTTAAGACACACATTTATTTAGAGACCATTTTTAAAACGCATATTATGTACCAGCTACCTAGAAACGTTCCCTCAAGCTTTGCCAATCCAATTTAGGGGTAGCACTTTTTTTTAAAAGAAGGTTTTATTAAAATCTGACACCATGACTCTGACGCAGACATGATCTTTCCTTGTGTTGCTGAAACAGTACGCAGGGTTTTTGCTCTTGCAGCGCCAGGGGTTCCTGTCTGTGCCGCTGGGGCACATCCAAACCAAAGCAGCGTGGGAGACACAGTGACCATCTCAAAGAGGGAAATGGATGGAGAGATTTATTTATGTTAAAGCTAAATATTTGGTGCCATTCCTTCTATTTTAGGAATGTGTAGTATTTACATGCTTTCTTAACAATGGTCTTAGCTATGCAATGGCCTTTGTAGTTTGGATGAAATAAGAACTAGACAGGAATGCCTGAGACTGAATTCCCCTAAAGTCTAAGGAAGTTTGGCTTCAGATCCAGATCTGGATCCAAACTTTGGTGCTCAGGGAAATGTCTAATAAGAACCAACCTAAACCTTTACCTAAAATTCAGGCTGACCCTGGACCATTTTCTGATGGTAATAACCCCCTGGTGAATTTTGCATTATTAATTACTCTGCATCCTGCCTGTTCCAGGACCAGACACAGTTATGATAAAATAGGATGAAAATGTCCATGTACAAGTTTGACCCAAACCAGGAAGTAGTGGGAACCCCTCCAAGAAACCACGTCTTGACATGGTTCTAAATGGAAGTTCCAGGAGAAAGAAAACTGGCCGGGCACTGCAGCGTTTGGATGACATTTTTTCAAACGTGACTTTGGAACTGTCTGAGGTTTGCTCAACACCACACCCTGCAGAAAGCAAAGAGCGAGATGTACAATTTAATATAAAGTGACTGAACATGAGCAGCAGCTGATCTTCTCAACTACTCATTGTGTACTTGACTTTTACGCTTCAAACTATCCAGAGGCAGAATCCTACACCAACCTTGTATGGCACTTTATGGACTGACTACCAGAGCTCTAAACACAAAGGGCCACTTTCTGCCCTCAGATGTAGAGATTCCCACTGTGTCACAAGGAGCTGGATGGGTGCCTCTGGGGGCAGAATTTGGTCCAGTGTCCGAATCAGCCTTGGAAGTACAACAGGAATGCAAGGACACAGTTAATATGGGTGAAACTGCATTCCCCAAGCCTGGACTCATGGGTCCCTCAGCTTTTGACAGCAGCCCCAGTGCTGGAGTCAGTCTTACTGTGTTAAATGGATTCTTTTAAACACATCCTCTTTTATGTATGAATATAGTGATTAAAATTTGCTGAAGAACCTGGAAATAATGATCCCAGTTTGTTTGGCTAATCACCACTGTCTAGTCCCTGCTGGCATGAGGAGATATTTGAAGCTGTGTTGAGGGTTTTTTCCACTTGCACATTACAGTTTATTAAATTCTCATTCCAACCTTGGCATATTAGGTTCCTAATCCCATTATAGCCAATTAGCCTGTCCTCCATCTATTAGCGTAGTGGGTGGGCCTCACAGTTCACATAATTTCACCATCTCACAGAGAAGCAGGGAGAAGCTCTGTGGCCCCCCCGGTGTGTATGTACTTTGCTCCTTTTCAAACCTCACCAGTGGGGGTCCCCTGCTACCCGGGAGCGTGTTGGATCCTTCAGTAGATAAGTGAAAATGTCGGGGGGCTGCCATGCCCCGAGGCGCTCCAGGGCTGCTGCAGCTGCTGGATAGCCAGGGCCCAAGGCAAGCCAGGCTGCTGAAGCCACGAGTCTCAGTCTGGGTGAAAAGTCAATACAGACATTGAGCTTCAAAGCAATACAAGGGAGAGACTAGTGGCTTGGGGAGACAGATATAGAACCACAGACCGGGCACTGGCCCTTGATGGAAGACATGGAAGAGAAGTGTTGTCCAGTGGTTAGTGCATTAGCCTGGGACCTGCCAGCCCAAGGTTCAATTCCCTGCTCTGCCCAGACTTCCTACATAACCCTGGGCAAGACGCTTACCCTCTCTAGGCCTCACTTCCCTCCGGTCCAGGGCTCGTGAGGGGCTAAATACATTAAAGGTGTGGGGATACACAAATACCATGGCGATGGGGGTCAGGTGAGTGTGTAGCATCACCCCCACTTCCCAGCACCAGGGCCCATTAGAACCTGCTGCCTGGCTACTCATGGGGGACCGTGACTGGCCTGAATGCTTTCCACCTCGCCGTTGGCTTTGCAAACGTCCTACCCGTATTGATCCAGCTTCTGCATCAGGGCAGCATGCCTGCTCGGCTCTGCGCCCTCTTGGGAATCCTCGGGATAGGCAGGGCCCAGGACGCTGCGGATGCTCTTTCATGGCACAATCCCTGAATGACGAGGGTGGAGCGAAATGGCTCCCATCACAATGTATTATCAAGGATAGAGCATCCGTCGGATCAGTGAGCCAGTGCGTGCAGGGCACTGCTGCGATCTAAATAACAAATAATAATAGCAATAATCTGTAGCACAGAACACACTGGGAAGTATTGGAGAGAGACCGCAAGGGGAGAATTTGATGCAGAAATGAGAGAAAAATACAGAGGACTAGCTTTAAAATGAAAGTAGAAAATCACTTTTTTGGACAAAAATCTCCTTTGTTTATAGAGAAAGACAGATTTATGGGTTAATATACATCTACAATTAGCCTCTGAAGAAATATACTCAGGTAGACAGGAATTATTCATTCAAATTAACTATAAATTAAGATCAACCTAATTTATGTCTATAAAAATGGAAAAGCATATTATCTCCCATTCAAAGGAATTTGTATTTGATGCAAATAGAACAAATTCAGAAACTTTAGAAATGTTCTCTGATTGTTCATTTGCATCGTTAACCAATGTAGAATGGGACTGTGATTTAAAAACGGGAGAACAGAAGGAACGATAATTAGTTATGTAAATAATGTGGCATTCTTGTTTATAATTAGTTCAAGAATAAAATAAAATTCACGCATGTCACAGGACTAATTTTCATATGCAAATTAACAATCAAAATTATAAACGGTAATAATGCAGTTTGGGAGAATGTGGCATTTTTAATTTATGAGCAGAAGCATGAGTTAAAGCTGATTCCAGTTGACATCGGGAGATTTCAAAGGTACCTCCAGGACGAGAAAAACATGCAAAAGCAGAGAAAAGAAGAGAAAAGCAAAAAGAGAGGCTGCCACCTGTGTGAATTTCTTGCTGGAGTAAACAGGGCACCGAACACACCCTAGCTCCCAGAGGGAGGATTAAACCAGGCAGAGATGAACCTGCTGGGGGGGCGGGAGGTGTTTGCCTTCAGTAACACGGGGGAGGAGTATCGTTTACCCCCGCAACAGTAGCCTGCTGGCATTTCAATCCACATAGTTCAGCAGGATGCGCTCCGAATACCAATGACTAGAGGGAAGGGGCGGGGATGGGGAATTCAGAGGACTAACTGAGAAGAAATGCTTTTGAACTTGCACTGCTTTTGAACCCACTCCCAGAGCCGCTTTGCACTATCCGTCAGTTGAGTTGACCTCTCGCTGGGGTCCCTTACGGCAATGGGGGCTTCCCATTTCTCCCCTCTATGATTTACAGGTCTCTAGCAAGGTGTAGTCAGTGGAGTCGGTGCTGCAGGATGGCAGGGCTTGGCAAAATTCACAGCAGCCCTAGTGTTCCTCTGCTATTTTCAAAGCAAACCCCCTCGGGTTCCTTGAAGGATATTTCTTAACTAGCAATGCGCCTGCCTGAAAATCCCTGTGAAGCATTGCTGGTGTGCTACCGCAAAACGCACTGGGCTGGCGGCTTTCACAGGCACTCCCGTGACTTCCAGATTTCTTCCTGCATGACCCAAGCCTGGAGCACCGGGCGGCCTGCAGAGGTCATGAGGAAATGCCAGGCCTTCCCCACAAAAGACGCCCAATGAAATGAAACGATGAAATGATTCAAATTTTATTGCAGAATTTTTTGATGTCAAAAAACAAAAACAAAAACTAGGTTTTTCGAATCGTATTTTATCTGTCTTGCCCCTGCTAACCCCCAGCACTTCTCTCTCCACTTCTCCCCTTTTCCCACTCAGAGCAATTTCTGTTTACTCAAAGAACCGGAACATTTCTATGAAAATTATTTTCTCTGATATTTTTCCAGCGGTTTTTGCCTGGGTTGAAAAGCCATATAAAAAAAGTTTGATTAAAAAATGTCGACTTGCTGTAGTGGCCACTTTCAGTGTGGTCCCGTATTGACCTGGGCCACACATCATGAAGTCACTGAGCTCCAGAAAAGTCTCCTGAGCCCTGTCTGCTCTGTATGGAAATTAGACAGGTCGTGACGACGACTTTCTGTACCTGGGCCCTTCTCTGAGGGAGCTCCCTCTGTCTGCAGACCTTCTGAGGAGATCCTTCCCCATGCCTCTGCCCCCGATCTCCTGCTGTAGATTTAAAGAAAGAGAACACCTTCTCACATCAGCCAAGGGAAGAATTTGGCCCTGTGAAAATTCATCTGGGAGAAATTCACCATTTGGGTCTGGACTAGAGCAGGCCAAAACATTTCCCATCAAAACTGGCTTTTTTTCGGGGAGGGGGAACTAAACACTTGTTAATGAAAAATGTCTGCTTTCCACAGCAAATTTCCAGTTTTAATTAAAAACTTGTCAGCCAAGAACTGGAATTTTTCAGCCTTTTGGCTGAAAACTTTTGTTTTTTTCAACAAATATTAAAATACTGTTTTTTAAATTTTTTCATTACATTTTTCTGCAGAAATAAAACTCCACTTTCCAACCAGACCTACTCTGGAGTGAAATTCCACTGTCTTCCCTGAGAGAAAAGGAAACAATCTCTCTGCATCAAACTTGCGAATGTGTCAATTTAATTCACAGGGAGAACTGCAAAGTAAAACTGGCCCTTGCTCCATAGCTGTTGTCACACTCGTCACACACTTTACCCTTGTGCCCCTAAAATCACATGCCACGAAGGGGAGATTGAGAGCCAGACCCACCAGGATACAAGGACAGTGCTTTGGAGACGACTGGTCTCAGTGCTGAACCACAAAGGGAAAGTTGACCCCCTAACACTAGATGGAAGTAGGAAAACCCAGTTACCATGGCACAGAGAGCCAGCAGCCTCTGAGTAACGGGAGGCATTTCTACTGTGACTGCAGCTTTGCCACAGGTGAGGAGGAACATCTCGGGCTTGCGTTAGCAAACAAACAGCCTGCAGGGAGTTCTCCCCTCTCGTGTCTGTGATGTGAATCTGCACTACATGCTGACTAGTTAATCTAGTGGGATCTGATCCGGCCCAGCCCGACCCAGCAAGCAAAACTGTATCTTTAACACCCAAACACCAACCAAGCATTGACCCCACGTTCCAGAAGCTGTAGCGCATTTGAATCCTTGAGGATTTGTTCTCAACAGGCTCCTCCTGCTTCCTGCTCCTTTCTGTTCAACAGAGGCTGGTTACAGGGCACGGCGTAGGGCTCCATTTGGACACTCACCTCGCCCACCCCAGCGGACTGCTCCAAATCAAACTGCTCCACCTCAATGCCTTCGCATTAATTGCCACTAACTCTATTCACCAAATAATTCAGCAGCAGAGAGCTAGCAGGCGCAGCCTTGCTCCGTAAGTGCTTTAGAAGGTGTGCAGTACACGTCCAGCAAAAGAGCCTCATAACACAGAGGAAATGACTACAGCAGAGCTCTTCAAATGAAATATTCCAGCATGCTCTGCTTGTTACCGGGGCTGGGAGCCCAGGGTCCCTGCAGCAGGGCTGTTCAGGAGAGGGTTTCACTTTGGGCTGTTGACCTCAGCCTGGGCTTCTGTGGATGGGGCAGAAACAGTTCCTTACCCTCCCTTTGCGCCCTAAGGTACCCATGACAGCTGTGCGTCCCTTGTATCACAGCTGAGAACCCTGGGTGAGAATTCAAATATGATGCCAGCAAACAGACGTGCAAACGGAAGCTGCAGCTCTGCCAAAGGCCCAGGAACCCACGGATGTCACAAGGCCTGTAGCCTGCGTGAGTGCTGGAATCTCCAAGCCCTTCCGCTCTGGAGCGATGGTCAGTGCCCAGGCCGCAGGAGGGCTAAAGCAGACAGCACTTGCTCCTCTTTAGAAACCCAGCTGTGCAGCATGGCTGGGGCAGAATGCAGCTGGGCTGCCCTCCCAAAGGCAGCAGAACCCTAGCAATGGCTGATGCGCTCCCTGAACAGACACTCTGAAAAGCACTAGCTCTGGGCTCCTTCAGGGGGAGTGGAGCTAGTGGAAGGGACGGGATTATTTGGTATTAATTACAGCCTATCATGCTTCAATCTGTGGAACAGAAGTCAGAGTCTGTGTCAGGGAGGATGAGACATCCTGGTGAACAGTAATTCTCATACTTCTCACTTAAAATATGCCTTCCACTCCGGCTCAACACCGGAGCTGGAGACTCTCAGTGGAGCCAAGACAAGCATGTTTTATAATAAAAGCAAGTACGAGAACTTTAATTAAGGTCTGCTTAGCCACGTGCTCCTGGAGAGCGATGAGAAAGGAAGGGAATGTGCGTTCCTGAACAGTTGCAGCTTGAATAATGAGTTGGAGGGAGGGCACCAGAGAACCAGGAAGTGAAGCACACGTCCTCCTGCTGATACACGTGGCCCAACCCAGTACAAAGAAATCCCCCGTCTTGCGACAGCCACACAGGTCACTGCAAATCTCGTGTGGCTGCCCCCTGCCCTGGACACGCTGACTGGCCACGTCCCAGGAGAGTGATTCTGTTAGAGATGTGATGTGACCATTCCCTGGTTTGGGCAGTCGCCAATCAAATCAGGCTTATAGATGGTGCACACCATGCTAATAAAAGGGAAACCACCGAAGAAGCCTGAAGTAACAGGAAGAGCATGGCGAAGCCCCCGGCACAGGTTGGTATTTATGTATCTGTCTATCCTCTGCCCAGCATTGTGAGCACCTCGACTGTGGTTGCAGCAGAGCCCACAGTGCTTTCCAGACCCAAAGGCGCACAGCACAGATCTGTCCCCACAGGGTGCACAGCTGGAAAACCCGTGTGCACCCCCGCCTTCTCTCTCAGTCCTCACTAGCCCGGCCATCCCCCGCTGTCCAGCTCTTTAGCACGCTGCCTGGACAGGCAGTAACAGAACTCTGACTGCATGGCAATGAATTTCCTCTTACACAATGGCAGGAGGGGTGAATATTCTGGGGAGGGGAGGGTGTAGCGACCCTGGACTGAAGCTGGGGATAGGTGCTAGGGGAATGAAAGCCCTGAACTGTGAGGCCGTGTCTGTTCCCTGACTAGCTCTCACCCTTTATTGATGTTGATTTGTGTGAGGGATCAAGTGGGGCCAATCCTGGCTCCTGGAGCCCAGCCAGGAATTAAAATGACCTTCCTGCAGGACAAAAAGCTCCCACCACCCCACACATATCAGAAGCAATAGAGACAGAGAGCCATGTGCCATCAGCATCTTGAAAGCCTTGCTGCCTAGCCCTGCCTCTCAGTCGTACATTAGGTTTCTTGAGTGAATTCTCACAGAAGAGTGTATTTAAAATTCAAGCCTGTGGGCCAATACTTTGCTTTCTGCAAACATCCTCAAGCGTTCCTGGGAGCCGGTAGAATCCCCTCACCTGGCTGCTAATGGGAAATGGGAAAAGAAGGGCTGCAAATAGAGCCAAATGGACTAGAACATGGGAGTGTGAAATGTGCAGAGTGCTTCTGTGCGGCATTCAGCCAGTCCTGCTGATTCTAGCTTTCCCAAGGAGTCATCTAAGCACATTCCTTGAGAGTGGGCTGGGATGGAGTGACTCCTTTCCCAGGAATGCCGGTGAACTCGCATTGGAAAACTTCTTCAAGAGACAACAGAGCATAAAATATGTAAAGAAGAAAATTGAAATCCTGTTAGTTTGAGGCTTGTAAACTAGATCCTTAGAAACCGAACATACGCCACTGTTTACTTTTGTCCCCTGGTTTTCCAAACCACTGAGTGAACCTTTCTGTCAATCCAACACTTTTAGGGTAATTTAACTTAATAATACTTTAATATGCACAAGCATTTGTACCTGAAAGGTTATTACCATAGAAGTTATTTTCGGTTGGTTAATGGTATGTAGTCAATTCCAAATTGACAGAGTAGATATTCAGGCTGCTGCTCAAAGTGTTTATTTTTCAAATCTTTCCCTCACTTTACGAAACTTACTGCCCTTACCCAGAAGGGCCGTCATAAATTAGAAGCAATTCCCTACCCCTCAATTCACCCACCCGCAGTGTTCACATGCAGCATTAATTCTTTGTTTTTCAAAAAAAGTTCAAATTGTCCAGGTCTTAACTATTACCACTTTGAGAAGAGTTTGAAATGGGTGCAGGGCCTATTATTTCTGTCAGCATTTTTAACTGATTACACTTGATATTTTACCCATCACATCAGATCCTCTTTAGATGAAATGGGGGGAAAAAGGCAAACGAGTCTCCTTGAAACAAAAAAGTAAAATCCTTGGGAGGTCAGTCAGAAACAGTTTGGCAAAACAAAAATACCAGCCCCAAAGGAAAAACGTAGATTACAAGTAGTGCAAGTGAAACAGATAACGTGAACTACCCAGCACAGGCATGCACTGGAGACTGCAAGGACAAAGCTCCATGTTTCAGAGTAGCAGCCGTGTTAGTCTGTATTCGCAAAAAGAAAAGGAGGACTTGTGGCACCTTAGAGACTAACCAATTTATTTGAGCACAAGCTTTTGTGAGCTACAGCTCACTTCATCAGATGCTTTCTGATGAAGTGAGCTGTAGCTCACGAAAGCTTATGCTCAAATAAATTGGTTAGTTTCTAAGGTGCCACTAGTCCTCCTTTTCTTAAAGCTCCATGTGTCTCAGTTATCCACTGGGTTTCCATGCTGCTAGTCAGTCTGAATGCACAGCATGGATATTAGAGTCTGAGTAAACTGTGCCTTTTCCCTTTCGGATCTGGCCGCCCCAGACCCAACAGTTCTAGATTCAGTGTTGGTGTGGTTGAGAATTCAGAAATTTGGTCAAGGAGAAGGAGTCACCATTTTGCACTGATCAACATGGCTACCGGCGAGTTTCCATTTGGCAAACATCGCGGGGCCTGTTCTCGCCTCATTTAAGCCGGTTTCACATCTGTGTCCCTCCACAGAGGAGTTACTCCCAATTTGCACCAGTACGAGTGAGAGGAGAATCAGGTCCCCAAAGTGTGTGCATATTTGATCTGAGGAAAAATTTGCCATTTGGTAAGACAACCCCCACCCATTTAACAGCAAAATCAGCTCTTAGAGCGGCTGAAATTCAGAGGCAAAGCTGCCTCATCTTGCACTTTGATCACACCAAGGGGCTTGTTTCTTGCTCTCTCTCTCACTGAGAATCCCGTCTGCAAACCCTGCAGTATAGAACAGCCCGAGTGCTGCTGGTGGCAAGAAAATGAGGTGCCAAATGTCTGCCTTGGTCTGGGTCAGTGGGCCCAGTGTAGCTGCAGAGCCCTGGGTGAGCTGGGTCTACGCCAAGTCAAAAGGAGATCAGGGGCCCCATCCACGGTAGAGGGTGGGAGCATTTAGATAGCTTCACTTTCATTTTTCAGCTTTGCCATACATTTTGGGAGGAAATATTTCTCCTCCCTTTCTGTTTTAGAGAAGAGTTTGGACTATTTCTGTGCATAAGGACAAGGTTTCCTGTTTAAGGATTTGCTATTGCAAACACCGGGTGGGTGGCACCCAGAGATGTCATGTCTGCATTTTCCTTTGAAATAAGCCATTTAGAGATTTAAAAAAGAGAGACTGTAAAAGCCTTTGGCTGGATGTAAAAGCCTTTCCCCTGGCCAGGATTCAGGATGAGAGACGGCGAAGCATCTGCCTGGAATGCTAACACAAGGAAATGATACAAATGCATCATACTTATTGTCACAGCAGTGTCCCGGAGTGGACAGGGTAAGTGTATTTATTCCTTGGGGGAGCCTAGGGGCACCTTGACCAGCTAACACATGTTAAAATTCAGCTATCCTCATACACACCAGGGCTTTAACCTGTGCTAAGATGGGCTAACTAACATGCCTTAAAACAACAGCTCCTGTTCCAGCTGGACAGGCCCACGGATGTTGGATCCATAAACGGAGGAGACAGCTGCTAGGAGGCAGCAGTTCCACAAGGCCCTGCCCAGGGCTGGACCGCTGGTCTGCCCTGTGTATTGGTGCACGCCAGGGAAGCGCCTGCAAGCCTGTCATGCCGTGCGGAGGGAGGTGGAACTGTGAAGAGGGCTCTTCAGGGAGAGGAGCAAATCAAAAGAGGTGTGTGGATTCTTCCCCTGCTATGACACACCTGAAGTGAGCTCTTCTATGTAGGTCTGGGGGCCTGCATGGCCTGGTGTGATGTTCTGGGCTGAAGCATTGCAATTGCCATTAGGGGACGGTACTGACTGAGGCTGGAACACAGCAAGTATCTGACACCACCCCTGGGGAAAGGTTAGTTGCCTCACATCCGCTGGGGCGTGCTTTGCCAATGCAGGCAGAGGAAAGCCCAGATCACAACTGGCTCTGCACAGACGCTGTCCCGTGGATGCTCACCTGCAACCCCTCCCACAGCATGTCCATGATGTGTGGGGGCTTGCTTGGGGGAAGGCAGAGAGGCAGAGAGAGATTACACGTGGGGAGGCAGAAACAATCTTGGGCCATCCTCTTCCTGGCCCCAGCAGAATGTAAGGTGGCATTTGCCCTGCTTTGTGGGGATGGCGTGAGAGATGCAGACTCTTCCCAGAGCTCTGGGGAGTGTGGGGGCATAGAGGCTCCTTTCCTCGAATGCCTTTCTTTGGGGGCACACCTTTCTATTCAGCAGGGAAGCTGGGAGCCCTGGGATGTTATATGGGGAAGGGAAAGCCTACTGCTGTCTAGGTCACTGGTAACAATTAAAGCCTGGGCCAGGGGCCTAGGATTGGTGACATGCCGTCTTCCAGCTCTCGGTTGCTGGTTTGACTCTGTTCCTGAGTTGGTGTTTTTTCCTCAGACTCTTCTAGGAACAGACCCCTGTGTATTGTTACGGCCACATAAAAGATGAAACTCAGTTCTCCCTCCCCTCAGTTGACTTTCCTCCTGCCCAAGGGTGTTCATCCTCTTTTCCAAACCCATTTTAACTTCTGCTTCCTTTCCTTGGCATCATTTCAATTCATTGATGCCTTATTCACAGCAAGGTGCCCAGAACAGAGAGCTGCCCCCTCCCAGATGCACCCTCATAGGGGCTGGATAGGACAGCTACTTCCCAGGTCTTACATGTATACAGTTCTCTTGGACTAAGAGCCACATTAACCACATGGTGCACAGAGAATGCACGGGGTTGGCGGTAACCTTTGTATACAGCTGCTACCACCCGACCAGGCTTTTAAAGCATCTGCTATGAATACCATGCTGCACGGGTGTGGACGGGCTTCCTCTTGGGCCAGGTAACCTTGAGGTGGCTTTGCCCTTTGGCTCAGCTGCAGTGGAAAGATTAAATTCTGTTCCTGTCCCAGGAATCTGATGATAAAAGTCCCTTCTAGACAGAACCCAGATAATGAACAGCTCCCTGGCTTCGCAGAGGGAAGAGAGTGTGTGGAGTTATTACTGCATTAAAAAATCTCCAAAGTCAACTAAATTCACCGTGGAAGCCGAGAACCAGAATTCTTCATTACAGCAAGGCCATGCATTAAGCATTATAAATAATGCTGTGCTAATTGCCAGATGGGCAATATGGAGGGCTGAGGGCTTTTACAGTGGGTCTGCCAATCTGCAAGCAGAGAGGAGCACACATGTATCCACATATCCCCAACCCCGCAACCAGACACACACACACACACACACAAAACTTGTGCTGTCCTTCATCACTATGCTATGCTGCAGCCACCAAATGATTCGGCCAGTGGGAAAAGAAACATTTATTGTGAGTTTCAGAACTCTGTATTTTCAGAGCATCAGAGAGTACAGTATGTGTTATGCTGTCTGCTAAGCACTGACTCACACCACTAGAAGCAAAGCCAAAACCATCTCATTCTCTACAGTGCTTTTCTGCCTTGCAAATGTTTGCTGTTTGGATGGCTCACGCCACTCTGAATCGTTTTCTGTCTCCTGGAGAAAGCATGCTCGCTCCCTCTCTCACTGGGCAGATAAGGACAACAATATTACACCCTCGAGGAGTGCAATACTATTGGGTGCTCACATCATTCAGTGTGCTCAGGACATGATCAGGAAGTTGGGAAACTGAAGCCCTGGGCAAATGAAACAGCAAGATTCCTAAAGGGGAAAAACAACAAGGAGTCCGCTGGCATCTTAAAGACTAAGGGATTTATTAGAGCATAAGCTTTTGTGAGTAAAAAACCCACTTCTTCAGATGCATTCTTCAGATGATCGGGGCTTTTTACCCACGAAAGCTTAGGCCCTAATAAATCTGTTAGTCTTTAAGATGCCACCGGGCTCCTCGTTGTTTTTGTGGATACAGACTAACACAGCTACCCCCTGATATGAAAGGGGGAAAACTGCTCTGAAAGGCTGTTTTGTCTCCAGATTGTTCAGCAAGTTACAAGACAAGAAAAGTTAATAGAGGAATTTAAAAGGTTAAACAGCAACTGTAAAAATTCTTAGTCTATGCAGTAAAAAGGCTCTTTGTTAGTCTGGCGTAGTAGGTGACAGCACAGATAAAAGAGACCGCTATGGCAAGTAAAACATCTGCTGTCTGGCTACAATGTCAGAATGTCAGCAGGCAGTCCTCGATGATCTCAAACTTTAGAAGTGTGGGGCTAAATTCTTTGCCAGAGTAAATTGGGGCAGCCCTATTGGCATAAATGTGGTTACACCCATTTAAGCCAGCAGAGCATTAGGACCATAGCCATCTCTCCTAACCTCACCCACAACAGTACCAAAAATATGATCCGAAACAATGCTGGCAATTACAGCTACTGGCCTACTCGCAGCCTGAAAGGAAAGGAAGGGCTCAGTATCCAGACAACCCATGGAGCCTGGTATTGTTTCACTCCTTTGTCTGGGGTTGATTGTTGAAGGTGACAGGCAGATGGAGAGCTTTGTCTTCCTTTCCCCAGACTCTCAAGGATTTGCTGCAAATTGCTTGGTAGTGACCACTAGAGACAGAGACTTCAGTTCAGCAAAACACTTCAGCATGCGTTCAAGTCTGATTGCCATTCAACGGGACTCAACACCAAGCATGTGCTTCATTACTTTGCTGGTGGCACCATGCTTAGAGTTGTGTGTGTTTACACGCTTTGCTTTGTCAGGGCCTTACGCTAAGAGTTGGTGTTTTCCCTAGTAAGGATCATCCTCATTTCACAGAGAAGAGGTTGATGCAGAGTGGTTGAGTGATGTGCCCAAAGCCACAGAGGAAATTCGGTGTCAGAGACAGGGCCAGAGTTCGAGAGTTTCTGGCTCAGATGTAACATATAAGCATTACGTTTTACTGATGCAGCGCAAAAGGCAGGGAGAGGTAAAGAGACAGTGTAGCTACAATAAACAATGCGGTGACATGTTTTTTGGTATTAGTCATAGACAGGTAGGCAAGTTGATCATATATCTGGGAAGGTATCAAGACTATCTACTAATTTAAAAAGCCTCTGACTGCTGGAAAGCGTGTTAATTCATTGAGCGTACAGTCCCATTGGGCTGTGTTCGGGGAAGGCATGGATTTACACTGTTGCAAAGTTATCCTTTTTACTGAGGCTGCTCTTAATGGGGATTTTTCAGATGAGTTTGGTGGATAAAGAAAGGGATTCATTCTCTGACAGAGCGTCTTGTGCTTTCTCTCTTGCTTTCATTTGTAATTCAGTCTACCCTGGTTCTCTCTCTCGCTCTCCCCTCAGTAACTTACATTTATACTTTACCAGGACCTGGGAGCCCAGAACCCTCTACTGTTCCCTTGCATCACTGTTGGCTTCTGGGAGCCCTGAGTTAAACTTTCGGGATTCCTTTGGCTTTGGTCATTAGGTTTTACGGTCCTTCCCTGCTTTCTGAGATGAAGGGGGATATTTTATAAAGCGAGTATCTTAGACTAATCATCAGGGGCTAGGCAGCATCCATTCACTTTCTCTGATGTTCCGTGAGACAGGAATGGAACAGCAAGATGCCTAGTGGTCTGTCTGCCTTGCCTCACTTGTGATATGAAGCAGAGAGGGATATTTAGGGATGGCAGAAACTCTCAGCAGAAAGATGCTCTTTGACCTTCAAAAACATCTTCGCAAAATTGCCAGAGAACAATCCAGCGTGCAGGCTGAGCCCAATCAAAACTTCCTGAGGTTCACCCATCACTACGTTCAATAAAAGGACGTATCTGACAGCATAGAATAAAAAACAGAAACAGCAATTCCTCACCGAAGATCTCATCTGACATCCGTCTGACCTGTAAGCAGCAGGGACTCTGTACGCACAGGTATAGCCGGTTTGTTTACTGTTGGTTCAGTTAACACTGCTGATTAGAGAAGACAGCCAGACATTTGGACACAGCGCGAGGAAACAGACACGCTGGCCAATGATTGGACAGCTCATTCTGACCTTAAACCTGAATGCTATTGCCCTGCATCTGCAGCTAAATAAATGAAGTAAATCATCCTGGCAGATAGATAATTAAATAATTATCAGCCACTTAATAACAAGGAGTGGGTGTTCAGAATTAGCATATTAGACAGTGTCTTTAAGGGCTAATTGTTGCATTACATCAGAGTTACTCATTCATTATTCTTGTCATTTTGGGTGATAATTTGCACTTTAGGAGACAGAGACAATTTTAGCAGGCAATTAGAGACATGTCAGGCTTGGCCTAGTGAGTTACTGTCACAATTATTGCATTTTTTTCCAGTGTCCTCATTGGCAGAAGTGTATTTAAGGGCAGTGGACTAATTTCATGGTTAGGCAAAATAGGCAACTAAGCCAGGAGGCACAGCCCATATTTCGAACAAAACTTGATTTCTTAGCCCTTTTGTTGGAATGGACTGAGTCTGAGAGTGCCGGGCCAGTAGTGTTCATTCCCGAGCCACACCACACAAAATGACAGGTTTCAGAGTAGCAGCCATTGTTAGTCTGTATTCGCAAAAAGAAAAGGAGGACTTGTGGCACCTCAGAGACTAACCAATTTATTTTGTCCATGTATGAATTCAACCTGCAGAACTGCTGCATGCAGGACATTTTTGTTTGTTTTCTTTTAATGCAGAATTACCTCAACTCCCCCAGGCAAATGAAGTATTTTACCTTGCTCACTGACATGCTCTTAAGATAGAGGCTTGTGACACTGTGTGCTCTGCAGGCCCTACCAACTTTGCCCAGTGCTCTGTAGGGTTAGTTATTGCATTTATTTCAACAGCACCCCTGTCAGGATCAGGGCCCCATTTGTGCTAGACCTACAGCCACTCCAGAATCTTTGGAGTAACTCTGGGAAGCTGTGTGGTACGGTGTCTCCTTCACCCCACCCCACCAGGGAACGTGCACTGGGCTGTAGACAGAACCTCTTCTTCTGGAATGAAAGAACACACTCTGGGTTCCTTTCATTACCCACATCTTTATTATCTGACACAGCTTCGTGCAGCTTAGCTAAGTCTGTTGTGATCATTTTGTGATGGATATGCCCCAGCCCGGAAAGGCCACAGGCAAGGAGAGTGCAGGTGTGTGACTTACACTTGATTGGGATTCAAACCACAATCCCTTGCCAGGAGCCAAAGGGTAGCGTGATAATTCATCACACAAACATACTCAAACACCTGGCATTCCTTTGCCAGTTCTGCCTTCCCCGTGAAATAACTACCTCCAAACCTGTCTAAAAAGCACCACACAAGGACCTAGCAACAAACCGTATCTTCCTGGGGGCGGGTTGTTGAGGAACCAGGGAGCAGAATTATACTCCATGGACCTTGGGGTATTCTGAGGTGGGTTCTTAAAGCTGGAGGTTGCTCAATAAGTGTGGCCTTGCTCATGTTTCACAGGCTGGTTATGTCCCGTTTGGAGAAATGACCTGCATGGTCTCACGTCCAAACCCTCTCCCTAATAGACCTTATTTAATTCTTCACTGAATTTAGATTCAGAGCTAAGGCTAACTTGAGTGCTTAAAGTTAGACCCTTCAATCCATATTTAGGTATCAAGGTTCAGATTCAGCCTTCCATCCCTAGTCAGCGAAGCACCTAACGTGCTCACAGTTGAGTGTGTGGTCAAATTCAAATGCTTTGCTCAGTAGGGAAATACTTTAGCACATACTAACTGCTCTCCTGGGCTGGGGTCCCTCAATAAATGTCCTGATCCTCAGAGGTCCTAAGCACTCGTCACTGCTTCTGCTGCCTTCTCATGGCTGTTGGCTTCAGTGGGAGCCACGGATGCTCAGCACCACTGAGAATTAATTCAGGCCTGTCCTACACAGGAGGGCAGACTAGATGATCACAGTGGTTCCTTCTGGCCTTAAAAGCTAAGAGCCAAACCACTTATTGAGGTGCCTAAATATTCCTTGAGGTGCCCACATCAGAAAATGTTCCCACAGAACTTGGAGTAGTGACTACAAAATGGCATCAAAAGATTAAGTTTGACTTGCAACCGACAGTAGATTCGGGAGCCTTCAGGGCAGGAAGTAACTGACCTTGGGACAGCTAGAGGAAGTTCTCTCTGGCCAAAACACAAGACTGAAAAAAGATCCCCTTAAAAATAACTTGCTTCCATATTAAAAGGGTGTGACTTGTATTACTGCTATCACAGTTAAACTTACTGCAAAGAGACATCCCATGGTCCTGCAGCCGAGGCAGGGGAGTCACCAGGTCAACCCGGAGCCTGCAGCGCGAGCTGGGGCCGGTCGGACCCCTTCTCCGTCCGGGTCCCCCTGCCACGGTGTCGGGGCTTCGTTCCCGTCCGGACACCAGGTCAACCCGGAGCCTCCCCCTCGGGCTGGGGCCGGACTGACCCCGCTCCGACCGTGTCCCCCTGCCCCGGGGCTCGGAGCTTCCTTCCCGTCCGGACACCAGGTCAACCCGGAGCCTCCCCCGCGGGCTGGAGCCGGACGGACCCCGCTCCACCCGGGTCCCCCTGCCCCGGGGCTCGGGGCTTCCTTCCCGTCCGGCCACCAGGTCAACCCAAGACCAAACTGCATCTTAGAGTTACAACAAGGATTAAATATTTCTTAAACTACAGTTGAAGGGAAAAGCTAAATGTATAACGGATGCACCTTGGGTGCATGCGTTATAAGGGTATATATAGTCAAATAGAGTTAATTAAGCTAAAACCACAGTAAATCTGTCAGACCCATATTAACACTATCGTCAAAATTGTGGAAAATATAGTATTTTGTATAATAAATCCCATTCTATTACAGATTTATGCTGGCATCTGCATAGTTACCATAGTTTTACAATAATCATTGATCAATCAAAGTTTTATGACAAAACTATAATTTTACTGTTTCTTTCTTACTTAGTTTCCTAGTTTGCTTAATTCCCAGAATGCAATACAGTAAATCTTTTGATCTGAGATATTAAGTAGATAATAAGAATGCCATGTAAGATTTGCTTATATTTTAAACTGTCTTTACAAATGATTTATAATTAGGACCAACTCTAAGACAAAACATTATTAAAGTTGAAACCCTCCATAAATTACTAGCCTTTGCTTATGCCTGTAGTAATTTATTAGTGTTTTACTACAGTATTTTCTCTGGTGAGATCCAAAGCTTTATATGTCATAAACGGAAAATATTTATGATTAAACTATTTGGAAAATAGGAACCCTCCCTAGTGACCTGGTATGACAGACCTCATGCTCTGATGTCACCATGAAATAATTTTTCAGTGGAAATATATCTGCTCCAGGCTATACTTTTGCCTCATCTCAAGCCACCTCGCTCTATCCTTTGTTCAGTTAGGTGTTTATTGACATATTTTAGGTTGTCCAGGATACAGAAATGATGTAGCAGTTAGACATGCAGTTTGGATGAAATACTTGATTTGTATTTCCTGATAATGCTCAAACTACTCCCATTAGAAAGAAACTTTGTGTGTACACATGAATTTTTAATTGCGTTTTAACAATGTGATTGTAAATTGCAGTGCAGACACGACATAAATATTTGTTACAGGACACATCCTGTCTACACTAGGAATTTACAATCATATTAGTTAATGTGTGTCAATTAATGTGCTAAAACATGACTTAACATTCAAGAGTAGACTACCTTATACTGTTATATAAATATACTTACACTTATATGTGTGTGACTTGTTCCAAGCAGATCAGAAATTTAGCAAGGTACAGAAATTTATAATCTGCTTTGAGAATAGTAAGCACATGTTTCCTGATCCGGATCAACTGTTGGATTTTGTACATAGTAAACAAGCTAACAAAACTAACTTCATCCATGAGATTCTCTCTAGTATATGAAGCCACTGGCCCTGCAGATTATTTTCAAAAGTTGTGGGTTTTTAGGCTTTCGTTAGCCTTATTTATCCTCTGATGTGCTATGCTGATCCAGAAATATTGGATTACTTTTCTGTGTTGTGTTTCTCAATGGATTAATTAGTGGATTTATTATGGGTGCTACCTATTTGCTGTAGTATTCATAACTGGGAACAGTTTTAGTGCAAGTGAAATTTTTTATTCGTAGTAATCATCTTGAAAATGTTTTAATTAAAAAGACTACATACATCTTTGCTCCTTTCATGAAGAATGCCATTCAGGCTCACAGCCAGAGATAACACACAATACACACAAGGATAGATCCTCAGTGGGTGTTAATTGCTGTAGCTTCATCAAAGGAAACAGAGCTAAGCTGATTTATATGAGCTGAGGATCTGTCCCAAAGTATTTTATGGTTCATGGCCCATCCTAAAATAGAATCATGCATTTTACTCTCCATCAGTATCCTGGCTTTCTGGGATGGAGACATACTGCAGTGTCTGATAACAAACATAACTCATGTAGAACTCATTTGCATATTTAATGTACAACCCACACCAGACTTTTAGACAGACAGGCAGGCATATAGGGAGCCACAGTTAGGGATAAAAATTGCATAGGTAACTGAAAACAGCAACAAATATGTTTATTGTGCGTGGAGATCAGCAATGGGAAACATGACAGGAGGTCCTGATTCATCGCTGAACCAGGTAGGAAAACGGACTGCCCGGGAGGGTAGAAAATCAGAATAAAAGAGTTGCCACTTGTTTCTTGATGTGTCTTTTTGCCCACAACTCTCAACCAAATGCCTTTCGAGCTTAAAAGAAGCCATAGACATTTTCTCCATCTATTAAAATAAAACAGAATAAAATAATAATGGATAGGAAGAGAAAAGATTGATTGCAAAAGCTGTAATAATCCACTGTTCTGCTCATCCCTCAAACTGGGCGATCTCCTCTCTCCCATTTGCGATACCATCAGAAGCTGTTGATTGAATTGCAGGTTTGTTATCAGTCTCTTGCTATCCATCACCCTACAGATAATCCTTTAGCTCTGACACCAGAAGGCGATAATCTTGCAGTTCTACACCTGATACTATGAGCACAAAAGCCAGCCAGGATGTTTTACCTAAATTACACTGAAAACATCCAGACAACTTGGGAATTGGATAAACAACCCTATGGAGCAGAAGACACTGCAATGGGAACTCAGTTCATACAGGAGGATGGTCCTGGTGTTGCAGAGAGATTCTCAGGAGTCCACATTCCTCTTAGGAAAATCATTCACCTCAGTCTATCTGTCTATTTAGATGTATACATACATAAATAAATGAAAGGTCTGTTTGATACCACTGCAGAATTAATCTATAAGGCTCACAGAGAAAGGCCCTGTGCTGGAAGCCACAGGCCTCTGCATGAGAAATGCCACTCAGGTGAACAGAATGGAGTCATCCCTTTAGATTTCAATGCCGCTTTTATTTCATAGAGGCTGAAGACTTGGTTGCATTCTGCCAGCCCTGCGCCTCACCTGCGCTGGTTTGCTGTGTGTTCGTCTCTCACTACAGCCAGTTATATAGACTGCCTCTCAGCCGAGGGTCTGAAAGTGCTTTACAAAGATGGGTATTGCTCCAGGTGTTGGGGAGATGGGGAAACCGAGGGCTCGATTGGTTGTGAGTAGAGCTGCTTGAAACATTTTTGAAGGCATGCTGGAAAATGAAGCTTTGTCCCAATTGAAACGCTTTGTGGGAACACATCGATTTTGACATTTCTCTGGGAAAATTTCAAAATGATTTATTTTGACTTTCTCATTTTGTTCCAATAATGCCAGAGCCTTCCATTTGGACATCCTCATTTCATTTAATTTCAACTTGTATATTATAACAATAATTTCACTGTTAGGTATAGGGCCTTTCTCAACATCGTCAACACAAACCAATGCAGCATGATCTAAAATGAAATATTTCAGTGTTTCCAGATCAACATGGCTTGGAATTTATGTTCCATTGGCCATTTCAAGATTTTGACTTTTAGTCCCACTTTGGGACAATTTTTTTAAAATGTTGGAATTTCCCACAAAATAGAAATTCCTTTTTCTAATGAGCTCTCGCTGTGACTTGCCAATGTTAGGTTTGATTAGGGTTAGCATGACTGTTCTGAAGTAGGTCTGTATTTCAGCCATTTTTGAGTCCTCTCGAATTTCAGCCCTGGTCAGAGCTTCTTGCTCCCATATTCTTCGCCAATTGCTATTCAAAGGGAAGAAGTGGCTCCAGAACTTAGCTTCTGGTTGGAACATCTGCTACCCAGGCCTAACATTTGCTGGACTAAGAACCACAGGGTTTGGTGCATAGATACAGTGTTAAGAGGTTTGTTAGGCATTTGAGTATCTACCAAAAACACGTAGTTGCACACAAAGTAGAGGGATGAAATGGGTTATTGAGACAAATATTGTAGATACCAAATGAAGCGCGAAGCAAGCAATGGGCTATCTGTTTACCTGGCAACTGAACATTTCCTTGAACCCATGCTCATGGTCCCATGTTTATTAGTTTGATCAGTTTTGCCCACAAGATAAAGTCTATACTTTTGTTTTAATTTATGTTTCCTGAAACACTTCCAAGTTTACTTTTAGATCCTGTCAATATTAATGACATGTGGCATTTTAGGTCCTTTATGCTCTATGGCCTAAATTTATGATCATTTTATGTCACTATGTAAAATTCACAATGTGCCAGAAGCGTTATAAATGCAGACAATTTATGGACAGGTTGGGATAAGGTTAAAAAGAATGAATACAGTCAATTTTTTCAAATCAGAGACTGTGTGGAGGGCATGTATACTGGGGCATATAAGACACAATGTAGATAGATAACTTCTAGATACATCAAATGTGGGTGCTTTAAAAAGACCTTTGATAGGTAGGTAAACAGACAGATGGATCAACCTAAGGAGTATGCACCAAAAAAATGGTATGCCCAGCACTAAACAGTAAAACCTATAATTTATTGTTAACACAATATTTTGCATTTATCCAGAACTCTATGGACCCAGTCATCATCACCTCAAAAATATTGTTTTCACAATTTGCTTTCTCTGCAGAAATAATAACCTTAACTCTGCCCCTGTTGGGATGCCAGCTTGCCATCAGTGCCTTATCAAAGTACCACCCCTCCTTATACAACACAGACACATCCACGGCTAACAGCACTGGGAGGAGGTGGAGAGCTCCTCCTTTCGAAGGCTTAATGGAGCAGAGACCACTGGTGCTTACACATCATAAGGAAAGGGTTGGACATTGATGGGGGCCTGGGGATGACAGAGGACATTTGGATGACCCCAGTCCACTGCCACCACCAAGCCCCATAACTGTAGATGTACAGGTTTCAGAGTAGCAGCCGGGTTAGTCTGTATTTGCAAAAAGAACAGGAGTACTTGTGGCACCTTCGAAACTAACCAATTTATTTGAGCATGAGCTTTCATGAGCTACAGCTCACTTCATCACATGCATCCGATGAAGTGAGCTGTAGCTCACGAAAGCTTATGCTCAAATAAATTGGTTAGTCTCGAAGGTGCCACAAGTCCTTCTTTTTTTTTTTTGTAGATATACAGCAGCATTAACTGCAATGTATTAGCAGATCTGAAGCAACGAGTCAGTAATTCTCTCCCCTGGCACTGAAGATGAATGCAGCTCTACAGCGCTGGGGAAACCATCCCCATCCAGGCCAGGCCAGGGCCAGAAGGAAATGGTTCCCTGACATTCCACATGGAGAAAATGAGATGTCACAGGAGGGGAACTTTCCTCACACTCCCTAACGCACATCTCTAAGGAGTGGGGGCTGGCATCAGGTGGGGCTGAGCAAAAGGCATGGTGTTAGTCCTGCTCACTTCCCTTTCGAATGAGCTGGAGCGTGGGATGGAGGGTAAGTTCCTTTCTGGAGTGTTCCTGCTTCTCTGTTCATGCACCTCAAAAACCCACAAGGCTGACGCTTCACTGTGCCCTTGTTTGAATTGATTTTCCTCATAGAAGGAAACAGCTCGTCTTGGCAGGGTGGTAACCAACATTCTCATCAGAAGCTGGCTCCATTTCATTATGGCATGAGAAAGAGAGAGAGGGGGAACCTTGCCATACTTTGATCCATGGATATTACAAAATCGTTCCCAGAATGAGGAATGTTTTGCATCTTTTATAGGAACCAGTGACCACATCCTTTCATCCTTCAAACGAAAACTTCAGATCTCCCCTTGACGTCTCCTCTGCTCTGCTCCACCTCCAAGTGGCATTTTATTTAAAGCTACCTGGAAATCCCATCAAATGACTTATTTGTAAATCCTCTTCCCTCCCACCCCCAAAATGATGCTGACTTTCCCTCCATCCTGGCAGCAGGCTTAGGACCAAAACATTTGTAACTCCGGGGCGCCGATAATAATCCTTAACACTTGTAGAGCAATTTTCACCTTCACGGTGCTTTAGGGTCCTTAAGTAATTCATCCTCGGCCCTAGGGGGCAGGGAAGTAAGTGTCATTAGCCCAATGTTACCCATGCGGAAGTTAATGCAGAAAGGCCAAGACCCACATTCCCAAAAGGAGTCGCACATTTTGGGAGCCCAAAGTGACGTCCCTCCAACTCGATTTGCAGAGGAGTGAAATACCTGCGATACCTGCAGTGGCAGCTGTGTGTGGTCAGCCCCTCTGGAAATCATAGTCTGGGGGCATGAAGTGGGGTTCGCAAAAATCGGAGGCACCCAAAATGAATGGCACTATCAAAAATGCTGGTGGAGGCCAGTTGAGGCCATAGAGATTCACTGTCAGAACCAGTATTAAAGCTCTGGGCTGCCCTTCCTGCTGTCAGAGCACTAGGTGATGGCTCCCAGTTGGCGGATTAGCCCCTCGACTGTCCATAGTGCAGGCCTGTCTCCATAAAGGACCCATTGCAGGTAGCAATAATAATCATCAAGGTTATCCAGATTAGACCCAGCTATTTTGGATTTCCCCCCATACATCTGGACTCCTCTAAAATACGAATGCGTAGGGCCATTCCTATTCATGACAACCCTGTCTGCTCATCTGTTATTAATGGAGCCTTTGATGGCAGCTCTCTGTGTAGTCAGCATTCTTCCTGGTCGTTACCCTTTTGTAGAGAAAGCTGGAGGAGGGGGGTGCAAGTGGAAATAGAGAAGTATGCAGATAATGCCATTAAAATTTTATGTGAATTCAAAAATTCAGTGTTGACTTCATGACGCACATAGGCATGAAAATTCTAGTGAGCAGGCTCATTGTTACCGAAATCAAATGGCTGAAGAGCCACTAATGAGGCAGACAAGCAGCTTCACTCATCCTCTGAGGGTTTGAAGGCAAGAAGAGAAGAAGGAGCACACTACATTATTCATATCATCTTGTTTGAGCTTCAAATCCAAGGAAGTCACAACAAGGGGGGATTTGGATCATGCCCGTGACCTGCTTGGCTCAGGAGTGGGGGAGGCTTTAAAAGTCCTGTCACCTAATTGACAACATCTCATTCCAGATTCAGCTCTCGCACGGCTCTGATCACACTCCCGCCTGCTGGTGCTTCCCATTGGTACATGCGCTGGTGTGATAGTCACAAGCATGTGACACAATCCCCTGAAAGGGGAGGGCGCCCCAGGAAGGGAACGCGGGGGGAGAGAGCCTTGTTGACGTTCCCCGCTGAGCTCCCTTCGGCCTGGGCCCACCACGAGGCTCTGAGCCCTGGCTATGCTCTGGATATCGCTCTGGCTTGGGCACAGCCAGCAGGGGAGGAGTGTGGTGCTCATTCCTTCTCACATTTCCTGCCTCCTCCTGTCCTCTGGTGTTGATCTGGGCCCCTGTTTCTCTGTGGTGCCCATCTTGCCATCTCTGGCTCAGAGTCTGCGCCCAGCTGGCACCAGGTACATCCAGAGTCGAGTCACATCAATGGCTTCCCTCCGCTCTTCACCACAGTAACTGTCCCTTTCCCAAAAAGAAAAGGAGTACCTGTGGCACCTTAGAGACTAACCAATTTATTTGAGCATAAGCTTTCGTGAGCTACAGCTCACTTCATCGGATGCATTCAGTGGAAAATACAGTGAGGAGATTCATATACACAGAAAACATGAAACACTGGGTGTTACCATACACACTGTAACCAGAGTGATCAGGTAAGGTGAGCTATTACCAGCAGGAGAGCCGGGGGGGGGGGGGGGACCTTTTGTAGTGATAATCAAGTTGGGCCATTTCCAGCAGTTGACAAGAACGTCTGAGGAACAGCGGGGAGAGGAATAAACATGGGTAAATAGTTTTACTTTGTGTAATGACCCATCCACTCCCAGTCTCTATTCAAACCTAAGTTAATTGTATCCAGTTTGCAAATTAATTCCAATTCAGCAGTCTCTCGTTTCCTGTCTCTCTGCCCAGTCTCTCTTTCCCCTCCTCTTCACCAGCCCCATGGTAAGGGTAGAGAGCCGGACCGACCACCTGCCTTTGGCACAGGAACACTCCACTGACGGCAGGGAATAAAGAACCCTGTGCAGCTGAAATAGGAGCCAGCCCAGCCCGGGTCCCAGCCCCCATCTCTCTGGGGCACCGTGACTGGAGCACTCAGCGAACATTGGCCATGAACTTCCTGTGCCTCTGGGGTCAGCCAGCCCAGGAAGCCGGGGAAGGGCAGATCCATGAGAGATGTTGCCCCTGTAGGGCCAGAGACACCTACCCCCTCCCCACTAATTCCATTCATGTCTGGCCATTCTGGGCCCCAATGTAACAGAGATGCCCCCCGAGGGCAACCGTTAGCACCCAGCAGCCTTATCCCCACCTCCACCCACTGCTGATTTGGCTTCTTGCTAGGAGAGAGGGGGAGCTTGATCCCGAGCCACCTCATGTCTGTGCATTACCGTCCTCTTGTGCTTTGGGATCATCCATCCAGTTAGCTAATGTAATGCCAATATTTAAGAAGGGTTCTAGAGGTGATTCTGGCAATTACAGACCAGTAAATCTAACGTCAGAACTGGGCAAATTAGTTGAAACAATAGTAAAGAATAAAATTTTCAGAAACACAGAAGAACATAAATTGTTGTGCAAAAGTCAACATGGTTTCTGTAAAGGGAGATCGTGTCTTATGACTCTATTAGAGTTCTTTGAGGGGGTCAACAAACTTGTGGACAAGGGGGATCCAGTGGACATAGGGTACTTAGATTTCCAGAAAGCCTTTGACAAGGTCCCTTACCAAAGGCTCTTACGTAAATTAAGTTGTCATGGGATAAGAAGGAAGATCCTTTCATGGATTGAGAACTGGTTAAAAGACAGGGAACAAAGGGTAGGAAAAACTGGTAAATTTTGAGAATGGAGAGGGGTAACTAGTGGTGTTCCCCAAGGGTCAGTCCTAGGACCAATCCTATTCATAAATCATCTGGAGAAAGGGATAAACAGTGAGGTGGCAAAGTTTGCAGATGATACTAAACTGCTCAAGATAGTTAAGACCAAAGCAGACAGTTCTGTGAGATCTTTTTGAAGTTCTTCACAAAGTGATTGGGCAACAAAATGGCAAATGAAATTTAAGCTGGATAAATGTAAAGTAAGCACATTGGAAAAAATAACCTCAATTATACATACAATATGATGGGGGCTAATTTAGCTACAACTAATCAGGAGAAAGATCTTGGAGTCACCGTGGATAGTTCTCTGAAGATGTCCCCGCAGTGTGCAGCAGGAGTCAAAAAAGCAAACGGGATGTTAGGAATCATTAAAAAAGGGATAGAGAAAAAGACAGAGAATATCTTATTGCCCTTATATAAATCCATGGTACGCCCACATCTTGAATACTGCGTACAGATGTGGTCCCCTCATCTCAAAAAAGATATACTGGCATTAGAAAAGGTTCAGAAAAGGGCAACTAAAATGCTTAGGGGTTTGGAACAGGTCTCATATGAGGATAGAGTAAAGGGGCTAGGACTTTTCAGCTTGGAAAAGAGGAGACTAAGGGGGGATATGATAGAGGTCTATAAAATCACGAGTGGTGTGGAGAAAGTGAATAAGGAAAAGTTATTTACTTGTTCCCATAATATAAGAACTAGGGGCCACCAAATGAAATTAATGTGTAGCAGATTTAAAACAAATAAAAGGAAGTTCTTCTTCACTCAGCACACAGTCAACCTATGGAACTCCTTGCCTGAGGAGGTTGTGAAGGCTAGGACTATAACAGGGTTTAAAAGAGAACTGGATAAATTCATGGAGGTTAAGTCCATTAATGGCTATTAGCCAGGATGGGCAAGGAATGGTGTCCCTAGCCTCTGTTTGTCAGAGGGTGGAGATGGATGGCAGGAGAGAGATCACTAGATCATTACCTGGTAGGTTCACTCCCTCTGGGGCACCTGGCATTGGCCACTGTCGGTAGACAGGACACTGGGCTGGATGGACCTTTTGTCTGACCCCGTCTGGCTGTTCTATGTTCTAACCGGATCCACAACCTGTGGGTGGCAGGATCGCCCTGAAGTGGCCTGAATGGGGAGCGAGGCTGCTCTGGGGCGGGACTGGGAGGGCAGCCCGCCACCAGGGAGCGGATCACTTGAGAGCAACAGCAGCAGAGCAGAGGTGGCTGCATGCCCTGGTGGCTGGGATGCAAGTGTGGGAATCCAGAGACCTGGCTTGTGTTCCTGAATCTGTGACTCTTCTGCTGTGCGACCCTGGGCAAGTCACTTCATCTTGCGGGGCCTTTGTTCCCTCTGATCTGTTCTCTTTATTCAGGCTGTCAGCTCTTTGGGACAGAGACTGTCTGTCTGTACAGCGCCCCGCTCTGAAGGGAGCTTGGCCAAGGCCTTGAGGTGATGGTGCAAAACAAATTGTAATTGCTGCCACGTAGACTAATTATTATTGTGTATTAATTGCAGCGTGGTCATGGCCAGAAGCCACAGCCAGGGCCCAGAACCCCTTTGTGCCAGGTGCTGGGCAAACGCAGAACAAAGAGCCAATCTCAGCCTCAGCAAAGTACTAACTCTCCCCATCCATGGGTTCAGAAACAGAATGCAAAGCCCTGTCCAGCGAGTGCTGGGGTGGGTGTGGTGTGAATTCAGACCCTGCCCCATGCCGCATTGCAGGGAGGAAGAAGTGTTACATTTCTAATGCTTTGAAACATTTCCCCCCCCGTCTCCAGTGGAGAAAGTGCAAACTCTTTTAAAAGAAAAAAAGAAAAGGGAAAGCGAGGGAGAAAAATGGCTATGAGAATGAGACACATCTGTGCAAGCAGGGGCAGTGCACGCAGTATAACTGGTGACCAAGCACACACAACTAATAAACAGATTCCCTGAGCACTTCTGCATTTTGTAATTATTACTGGGCCATAAAAATCCCTTCTCCCTCCTGCCAACATTATCTTAGTAAACTTTATGAGTGCTCATGAGGTTAATGCAGGGCTATAAATTTGCAATGGGTCGAACAAGTGAGAGGAGAGGAAGTGTTCGTAAATCTGTTGGAATTGCTCCAGTTTGTTTATTTAATAAAATACTGTTTCATAAAAATGCTCATAGACTCCTGGCTGGGCCCTAAGCTGGCAGTTTAGGGTAGTGGGTGGGGGGAGGCTCAGCTCTGTGGAAGTTCTCCTTTGCACACAGCTATTTATCTGTCCCGTCTGTCTGATATATCATGCAGGCTGGAACCATAGCCCATTCCACTCATGTGCTGTTTGTTCTCTCTGCAGCCTTTAATAGTTCTATTCAATATTTTAAATTGTGCTACAAAACCAGAACATATGTAGTGCAGCTTGTAAGCAGCTCTCAGCAGCTGCTCTCCGAGGCAGACTTTGAGGATACATCTCCCTGGGCCCTTCCCACATGGATTTCTATGTGAAGTAGGCACCAGTCTTCCCTTTGTTCCTCCTTCCCTGTCTGGAAATATTAAGTCTGCAGCACAGACAACACTGAGAGCGTAAAAATCTTAAATCAGGCCCTAAAGTCCATGATTTAAATATCTAGATATAAAATAAACGTGTGGTGCTCTTTCTTTGCATTCTGGTTCCACTCGGAGCACGTTTCCCACCTATTCTCCGCAAACATGAAAGTTGCAAACTCTTTTTGAAAACAAAAGCAGAGGCTCTCACATAATCCCTTCCCTCTAGGAGCTGGGGCTTTGGAAAACACCAGCTATTGTTAGCTTTGTGACAGGAAGCTAGATGGGTGGGTCGGGTGAGAGCTCTTGAAAGGCATCCTGGGGGTTTTCTGCCTCTGGGCCTACACTGTGTGTCTCTGGAAAACCCCTCTAGCTTTTGGTCTCCCAATTTGTAGAGTTGAGCTGCCTCTACCTTGCCAGCTGAGCTGGAGTCTGAAGGATCCTCTCCCCCACAGAGCAGCCAAGCAAGCAGAGGCAGAAGGCCCAGGGGCGATTTGGGACGAGGAAGTGGGGTGGGTGAGAGTCGCAGGCAGGCAGCAGTGGCCGTGGGGTCAGCACTCATGCTGTAGTCCTGACTGCGGGGATGTGCAGGACACACACATGCAAAGCAGGCCCTGCTACCAGAGCCGAGGCCACCCCAGGGCTCCAGTGTCTGTCCAGGAGGAGGCCAGGGCCCTAGGGGAAGCTCAGCAAGAGCTGCCCACTGACAACCTAGCCCTGCCCCGTGGAACGGCTGTGCATGGAGTAAATGGGGAGTCTTTGCGCACATGGTGCCTGGAGCAGAGAGGCCTCTAGGAGTTACTGCAATACAAAGAATAACCCTGGACACGGGCGTTTGGCTTCCAGTCTCATCCACCTGTCCTTCCCAGAGTCCTTTGTGGGGCACTGCACTCTTAGAGCTGGGTATGGCGCTCTCTGCTTTGCTTGCTCTGGTAGAAACCACGGGCAGGTTTGGTAGCGACAGCCACTGCAGGGCTAGCAGAAAACAGTCCTATGCTGTAACAAGAGGAGGTCCTCAGTAGAATGGTAGATTTCCAGATAGGCTGCATAAAAATACAGGGCTAGTGCTGAAGGCAGTGTGAGTAATAGTCAAGGAGCGAGCCTTGCGGCTTCCTATGAAACTCAGCACTCCCCGTGAAGAGTTAACTCAGCACTCCCAGCGCTTGCATGTTCACGCGCTGTAGTCGGGGTATATTTGCTTGGGTTTTACATTGAAATTTGAAATCCACAGTTACAAGGAAACATTTATTTTCTTGCCCTTCAATGATCAAACCAGTGGTGCTGAGGCACAAGGAAGCGAAATTTCCATTAGTGGAGCTGTTTTCTCTTTGCTGTAAAATATCAAATATTTTGACATTTCCATCAGAGTTTTCTTTGTATCAAAGCTTTAATAGCACAATAATCTCAAGGATTTTAGACTTCATAGGTTTTATATTTCTAAGCCCTCCTTGCTTTATAAAAGGGACACTTTTAAAGTTACATGTGTTATTCCTTTCACAAAGACCAAAGAGAAAGTCGTAAAAACAGGAACTTTGTGAAGGAACAAGATGGAACAGGCTGACAGGCTGTTTTGGGGTTGAATTTAGTGTAAATCTTGCATTACCAAAGCAGACTGGGTTAATTCCATATAGTGGCACATACACTATTTGGCAATGGCTTTATGGCATTAAGCCATTGGCTCTGAAACTGGGGTTCAGGGGGTCCGCGAGTCATGTCTGGGGCTGCTGGCCCCACTGATCAACTCCTTCCCCTCCCTCCCAGCGCCTCCTGCATGCTGCAGAACAGCTTTGCAGTGGCATGCAGGAGGTGCTGGGAAGGAGGAGGAGGAGCAGAGACCGGGTGCGCTTGCAGGAGGTGGCGGAAAGAGGCAGGGGTGGGGTGGGAAGAGCTGGGGCGGGCCTTTGGGGGAAGGGGTGGAGAGGTGGTGGGGCCTGGGGCTGAGCAGGGTTTGAGCACCCCTGGGGAAAATTAGAAACTGGCTTAGGGGTCTGTGAAAAAATTTAAATCAAAATGGGGGCCCTCGGATTGTTAAAACTTTGAGAACCACTGCATTAAGCTATTGTGATTGCTAAGTTATTGGAAAGTCAGGGAGAGGACAATAAGGCATCATCATCCATGTCATGCTCACCAAATGGGAACACAAGTGTGTTACTGACAGGCGAGATTCAGCACAGCATAGTTTCCTGTGCAGAGAGCGAACTAGGGTCCAACTCCATTTGCACTGGAGTTGCTGCATCTATGACAGTCTTCCAAACTGCAGGCCACTGCAGACAAGCCTTGCACCCCAGCATGCCCATGACTTGGTTCTGATGCTCAGGGACGCAAGGGGGCAGGTTTTTCTTTTCTGCAATCAGTGCAGCGCAAAGACCCAACAACAAGAGTGGCTCCAAGATGCCTGGCTCCACTGGTGATGCGGACGCCTTCCATCACTTCACACTGCGTCAGCCACCCATTGAATCTCCCTGGGCTGACAGTGGATTTATCCAGTAGAAGTTGGAGACATTCATTTTGTACTCCGGAAAGGAGAGTTCAGTGCAGAAAAATCATAATCCCTGTCACTCCTACCGCAAACTTCACGTGAGGCTCACAAAGCCCTTTGTAACCATTCAATAAGCCAAGCAAAATTCCTTTGAGGTACACCAGCGTCATCATTCCTGGTACATGCATACGGAAACTGAGGCACTGTGCACAGAGAAGACTTACCCCAGTATTGAACCATGACCACATACACAGTTACCACGGGCGACGGTGGGCATCGAGCCCAGGAACTTCAGCTCCTGCAACACAAGCTTCTGCCTCTTTGGCTCAAAGATCTGCCTGAGCTGTGGGATAGCAGGAGTCTGTGGGGTGCTAGGAAATTGAATAGAGGACCACAGAGCCCCAGGCTCATGTCCTAACCGAGTGGCTTCTATTCTGTCCTCTAGCGGTTCTCACACCAAGCTCCTCACTGGGGTATCATAGAATCATAGAATATCAGGGTTGAAAGGGACCCCAGAAGGTCATCTAGTCCAACCCCCTGCTCGAAGCAGGACCAATTCCCAGTTAAATCATCCCAGCCAGGGCTTTGTCAAGCCTGACCTTAAAAACCTCTAAGGAAGGAGATTCTACCACCTCCCTAGGTAACGCATTCCAGTGTTTCACCACCCTCTTAGTGAAAAAGTTTTTCCTAATATCCAATCTAAACCTCCCCCACTGCAACTTGAGACCATTACTCCTTGTTCTGTCATCTGCTACCATTGAGAACAGTCTAGAGCCATCCTCTTTGGAACCCCCTTTCAGGTAGTTGAAAGCAGCTATCAAATCCCCCCTCATTCTTCTCTTCTGCAGACTAAACAATCCCAGTTCCCTCAGCCTCTCCTCATAAGGCATGTGTTCTAGACCCCTAATCATTTTTGTTGCCCTTTGCTGGACTCTCTCCAATTTATCCACATCCTTCTTGTAGTGTGGGGCCCAAAACTGGACACAGTACTCCAGATGAGGCCTCACCAATGCCGAATAGAGGGGAACGATCACGTCCCTCGATCTGCTGGCTATGCCCCTACTTATACATCCCAAAATGCCATTGGCCTTCTTGGCAACAAGGGCACACTGCTGACTCATATCCAGCTTCTCGTCCACTGTCACCCCTAGGTCCTTTTCCGCAGAACTGCTGCCTAGCCATTCGGTCCCTAGTCTGTAGCGGTGCATTGGATTCTTCCATCCTAAGTGCAGGACCCTGCACTTATCCTTATTGAACCTCATCAGATTTCTTTTGGCCCAATCCTCCAATTTGTCTAGGTCCTTCTGTATCCTATCCCTCCCCTCCAGCGTATCTACCTCTCCTCCCAGTTTCGTATCATCCGCAAATTTGCTGAGAGTGCAATCCACACCATCCTCCAGATCATTTATGAAGATATTGAACAAAACGGGCCCCAGGACCGACCCCTGGGGCACTCCACTTGATACCGGGTAACTGAGCATCTTCCCGCAGTGCATTAGGCAGCGTGGCTAGTACACATGGCACGTTTGTTCCCTCACCCTCTCTCCCAGATAAGTGTGCACAGTGAAGGATCTGGTCTGGGATATTTTGTAAATAAATAATACGCACACAGAGACATGGTGCTGTGCGTGAGAGAAAGCAGGGTCAGAGAAATGCTCCCTGCCCATGGAGTGGAAGGTGGTCAGTGAGCCTTACTGCTGGTGGGAGTTCTTTCCAAAGTTTTAGGCAGGGCCCTGGAAAGCTCAGGCTCCTAGAACATCCCTTCTCTCCAGGGTAGAGAGAGCCAGCTAGCCCTGTCTGCCTCCCCAGTAACACGGCAGGCAGGGTGCAGGGCCAGGCCTGCTGCAGGGCCACTGGCAGCAGGACACAAATGAACACTTGATGACTCAGGAGCAATCTCTGGGGCCAATTGTGTAGGCCAGGTACCATAGCGATGGGAGCCATGCAGGTGCCCAGGCAGAGCTGACAGCACTGTTTGGTTCTGTGCAGGAGAGGGGAGGAAGGCAGCACTGTCAGCCTTTGGGGGACCAGGGGGCTCCACAGGGGACATGCTAATGTCCTGTCTGCAGCCCAGAGGTGACTAACTGCAGGGGAAGCATTGGGCAGGGCTGATGGGGTCCCCCTCAGCCTGGCCTGATATCCTGACCACCTCCCAGATCCAGGAGCTCGCCTGCAGCATCTGCTCAGGGCAAGCAGGGGAGGGGGCATGTGACTGCCTAAGCCTGTTCCAGGGAGGGTCTTTGCTTAGTGACCTGCTGCCTTCTAACAACAGGGCAGGGCTGGGGAGCTAGAGAGACTTTCCCAGGAAGCCTAGCTTGCACAGAGCCCACGGGGGGAGGCTGTATTTACTATCACAAGCTTCAGATCCAAACAAAAGTCTAATAATCCTTGACTCCAGCCACATCCCCACCACCCAACCTAACACCTTACACACTAGATACAGCCCAGAGCCCCAACTCCCAAGAGCACATGAGTAGGGCAGCCAGGCCCAGGCCCTGGAGCAGCCAGACCCCCTTTGAAAGGCCTGAGCCCAATGAGGCTCAGCTGCACCTGATTATCCCAGATTGTTCCAGCTGGGAGTCAGTCTGCTGACCAGCAGGGCCTGGCTTTAGGTGCCCCACTGGGTGGAGGTATAGTATGGGATGTGCTGACACCCCAGGGAGTGCTGGAAGACCTATTCGCTCTCTTACACCCAGTAAATCTAAAGGGGCTAGGTTCAGTTTGGGTCTCCTCTCAGCATCTAGCTTCCCTTCAGCGGGGATCAGAGGCTCCAAAATGACTGCCCAGCCCTCTGCATACAGACAAGAGCCACGAGACTCAAATTAACTGCTAGGCAGCTTGTCTGAGGAATTGTATTTCAGCGGCCATGCCCTGGGGAACACTGGGCAAAAGGAGCAGAGCACACAGGGGCCATAGGGAGCTGGGCAGGGAAGGATCCAGTTAAAATGCATCCGTTTAAGGTAATTCATAGAAACCTCAGCAGAGGAGTTAGCAGCTGGAGCTCTCCCAAGCAGCAATGTGCTGGTTCTTCTAGGCTGAGCAAGACACTAATGTCATCAGTCCTGCCAAAGGGCTCTTAAAGGTTTCAGATCTAGCCTGTGTAAGGAAGATTCTACCTGCCCACTAGCGATGCTGTCCTGATTCTGATCTGATCTACACTGGATGTTCATGGTGCTGCTCCTGGTTTAAACAGAGATTAGGATCAGGTCTGTCATGAAAATCTCATTTGATATTGTAAGAGTCAGGTGTGTACCCTCCTCTAGCCCCATCTCTGGGTTGGGAGGCACAGAGAAATAATGAGCATCACCTTTTAAAAACAGGCTAGCTGAGTATTTACAGCTAGTCAGGTTTTTTTGATGGAAAAAATGGCTTTTCCCACCAAAACAAACATTTCCACAAAAAATCAGGGTTTAGTAAATTCCTCCACCCCCCTGAACATTTTTACTGAAAACCAAAAAGTTTTACTGAAGACAGTTTTCAAAAAACTAAAATTGGTTTTTAAAACAGAAAATGCTGCTGGCAGAAAACTTTAAAAAAAAATTAAAATGTTCTGAAATGTCCTGCAGAAAAAAAACTTTTTTTTTTTTGGAGCAATTCTGTCAATATTTCATTCTTTGCTTGGTAACACACCTATGTTAATGGTATAATCTTCCCTTTTGCTTTTTTTAAAAAAAATACCTGAGCCTCCAAGAGCAATCAGCCTGCAGGCACCACGGCTTTTGTAGCAGTCTTAAGACGGAGGCCAAGCAAGTATTAAAGGAGATTTCCCCATTGAATTTATAGCATCTCTGAGCTGCTGATTATTTGGGATTTAGTTTGTCTTTGTACCTACTCCACTTATCCCACATTCCACCATGTCCTTCTAAACCAAAACGTGTTCCTGAAATAAGCTTCAGTCCAATCTGTTCGCCAAGTAGAATACGAAGACAGGAACATGCAAGGCTGTTGTAGTGAAAGAAGTGAAACCCAGCTGTGTCTGACTCCCAAACAGCCAGGTACAAGAGTCCTCATTCAAGAAGTCCAGCGGCAAATTACTCCCGTAGGAACTGCTTACATCAGTTTTCACTGAGGACCTTTGCCTGAGGGATGTGGTTGGAAGAATGGAGTGTTTTGAAGATTTTTTTTCTCTGTGTCTTTTGCGGGGGTGGGATATGTCACTGAGCCCTGGAAGGGGCATGGATGAGTTTGTTTGTTGTTTCGATGTTTGTATGGGCTCAGAGTTCATCAAGACCTTGTTTCAGGATTGTAGCCCTTTTCAGGACAGCAATTTAAACATATGTTTAAGTTCTAGGGAAGCCAAGAGGACTTAAGCATGTGCTTGAAATTAAGCTGGTGCATAAGTACTTTCCTGAACCAGGGCCTTAATAAATAAGTATACATACATGTGGGGCGCAATGCTGCCATATAGGAGCCCTCAGTGACAACCCTGTGGTGATGGTGACGACCAGAGAGGCCGAGAGTTCTCTCCTGATTCTCCAAACTGCGGGCACAATGTGGAGTGTGCAGTAGGCCGTGCTCATTGGTAAGGCCACGGGACGAACGTTGTGTCCAGGCCCATTCTCACAGTCTGCGTGGGTCTGGCTGGGGAATGTCAGACAAGTCACAGCTGGAGAGTTTGAAATGATCATGAGATCTCCAAATAACCACCAGCAGAAGCATGTTCTTGTGGGCAATACCCAGGAGTTCGGGCATCTTAGTTCTACTTGTAATGCTGCCACGTGTCGTGCTGTGTGGCCTGGGCCAGGTCACGTCACCTTTCTGGATGCCTGGGAAATGGGCGTGACAACCTTCAAGGATCAAAACGGGACTGTACGGCTGGACTCACCATTGCTTTCAAAGCGCTTTGGGATTCCCAGAGGGCATTATGTTTATAGCCCCATAACTGAGCTGCTGGCCACAATATCCCAGGTTAAAGCACATCGCAATCGAACGGTAATAAATCATGGTGAATGAGAAGAAGGGGAAAAGCTTGGTATGTGGTGGGGTAGGGCACTTGCTAGCATTGGGAGTGGCCAGATGACGGAAAAACGATTCACAACAAAATGCACTGAGTTTGGCTGGCTGAGTTCAGGGGGTCATGAATGCTAGACCTCCACTGAGGTCGTCCATGTTCGCAGGGTTCACAGGACCCCAGTGCTAGCTCGCACATCCCATGCATTCCTGCCAGGTCTCTAAACTCAACTGAAGCCAGGACTGTAGATCACTTTGCTTCTCATGCTGTGTAATTCTCTTTCTAGTCTCCAGGTGCAGTGGTGTCAGCCCTGTCCAGAGTGAGCTCTCCCCGCTTGTGCGGCCTGGTCTTACATCATGTAGTGAGGTGATGGGAAGTGAAGAGACAGTGAGCTGGAAAATGGGTGCTGGAGTCAGATGGATGGGAACACTATTGCTATGGAAACGGAAAGGCTCAGGATACTGGCCGGCCTGTTCCCTGGTTGTTTGTTTTGGTTTTCCAGTGCGTTCCTCACAAGACAAGGGATTTGCAACTCCAATCCAGGTTGAAAGGAAGGGGAGGCACAGGAAATATGCCTCTGTGCAGTCCCCAGAAGGAGACACATCCCACGTGCTAGCCTGGGTGAGACCATTTGAAATGTGCGGGGAAGTTTCACCCTGAAACAGGCTGCTGGGGTTAAACAGTTCAGGGACAGAACCTGCTTTGGAAAGGACCCTCTGTCATGGCAGAGGGAGGCTGAATCCAAATCGCTCACTGTGCTGTCTGGATCTGGATTGCGTGCATCGGGGCCTAGGCGTGGTTTCAGAGATGCATAGCTACTCCACCATCATGCAGAAGAAATCGGCATCTAGGGATGAAATCACATGTAACTTCACAGGTGATAACAGGTGGGCACATGTCAGCTCAGAGAAAATCATAGAGCACACGGCAAACATTTGCAGAACTGTGTGTGCTTCTTGACAAATGGGTTACTAATGCTCAGGTTATTAGCACGGCTTCTGCCACTAACGTTAATTTCTAAAGCTGCTTCCCATTGCCACAAAGTCCAGATCTGCTACACGGGGTTAGAAACAAAATTTTACTGAATTACAAAGGGCCTCCAGTCAGGATTCCACTTTCCTGGTGGAATATAAATGTCTCTTTTTAGAAGGAAATTGCTTTGAAGTTACTATTTCCCTCAATTTGACAATAATCTGCTTAATGTTTTGTGTCAAACTAATTACAGCATAATTACCGTTTTTAAAAATAACAGGTGTTTTAATTGTTGCAGGGTTACACAATTATGTTGTAGAAATAGCTTGTTTTACACTCAGCCTTAGTTTATCAAGTGCATAGGTAACCTTTGACTATTAACTAACGTTCTGTACAACAGTAAAACATCCCCATGCCCCTAGTTAGTAACACCCATCTCCTGCTTCATCTCCCCCTTCTCTTGTCCTGTTCTCCCTCTCTGGCTGCATGATCCCCAACCTGCATTTCCCCAGTTGTATCTCATTTGCATCTCTCATGCCTAGTTCCTCACAAGCACTCTGTTTTCTCCTCCTCTGTGTTTCTCTCTCCTTCCCAGCTGAGTTGCCTCTCCACCATCCTTGGCTAACATCTTCTTCCCAGTCCTGTATTTGCCTGTAGCTGAGCAGCGGCCTTTTACCTTATGTTCTCTCAGCACGTCTGTCTTCCCCTCTGAGTTTTCCTCATATTTCCTTTCCCTCTTAATTTTGTCTTTACAGCGGTATTTTAAGTGTTTGAAACCTCTCTTCTCCTCCTTGTTTTCTGATGTGTTGATTTTCTGGTTTTCCATTTGTTTTCTGCAGACAGCAATTTTTCATCTCTGGTAGCAGGAATAATTAGTAATGATTCATAGGAAGGGTTATAATGCACTATTAGGTGATGGTTTGCAACCTGTTGCAGAGACAGTTATCAGTGATTTCACAATAATTAATAGATGATTGTCTAGCACCTGTTACAAACCCTTGCAGAGTGGCGTAGATACAGAGATTTATACCTTTCTCCACAAGACCCAATAACACACTTTAAAACAATTTATTCAGGGGCAGTAGGAACATAGAAGCAAAGAATGTTGGCCATACTTACTGGATGGGGAACTCTATCCTGGGAAGCACGGACTCTGAAAAAGATTTGGGTGTCTAAATCAGTTGAACATGAGCTCCCAGTGTGATGCTGTGACCAAAAGAGCTAATGACATCCTGGGATGCATAAACAGGGAATCTCAAGCAGGAGTAAAGACGTTATTTTACCTCTGTATTTGTCACTGATTTGGCCATGGCTGGAATCCTGTGTCCAGTTCTGATTCCCACAATTTAAGAAGGATATTGACAAATTAGAGAGGGTTCAGAGAAGAGCCACGAGAATGATTAAAGGATTAGAATACTTATTTTATAATGATAGACTCAAAGAGCTCAATCTATTTAGCATAAACAGAAAGTTAAGGGGTGACTTGATTACAGTCCTTAAGTATCTACATAGAGAACAAATATTTAATAGTGGCCTCTTCAGTTGAGCAGAGGAAGGCAAGACATGATCCAATGGCTGGAAGTTAAAGCTAGACAAATTCAGACTGGAAATAAGATGTCCTTTTTTAACAATGAGGGCAATTAACCAGTAGAACAGTTTACCAAGGGTCATGGTGGATTCTTCATCACTGACAATTTTTGAATGAAGATGGGATGTTTTTCTAAAAGCTCTGCTCTAGGAATGATTTTGCAAAGTTCTCTGGCTTGTGCTATACAGAAGGTCAGACAAGATGATCCAAATGCTCCGTTCTGGCCTTGGAATCTGTGAATAATTTTCTTTATTCCTTTAGGCCTCAATATTGCAATGATCTCTCTGCAAATTCAGGGCTCTACCTCCAATGAGTCCATTGCAGGATTGGGGCTTTCTTAATTAAATGAAGGGAACGTTCCTAAATATAGTATGAATTTCCCTCCTGTGCTGTTCTCTCTCACTTTCAGTGCAAGGATCTGAAGTGAATCTCTGGCACATGCATTCTTTGTGATAAAGCTTTAGTATTTTCACTGCAAGGCTCATATTTTTTCCCCAACGTAATGAGTGACAATTAACATAAATAATGTGATTATTAACATAAATAATGTGATTGTTCCATTTAAGATAATTTAATCTGTCTTTAGTTTTGTCACATGGAGAGCTGCAAAAATGCAAGTGCTGCCACTGTTTTGTTTTCCTGCTGGGAAACCCGTAAGCTTTCCCCCTCTGAGCTCAGTTAGTGAGGGGCAGGTTTGGGGGGGCAATTTGGGAACATTCTCCTCAAATAATTTACTGACAGTTTTGCAAAAAGTTTTATTACTTTTTTGTCCTGTGCCCAGCGGTATCAATAATGTGATCACTTCACCATGGGCTTTCTGCTTCAAGTGAATATTCATGAATACTTTTTGGCAGAAATTGCGCAGTTCTTGTGATGAGTGAACTTCAGAAAGTTTGCAGTAATTCAGCTGAGAGGTTCCCAAAAGTTTATATTTTTTTCTAAAGACATCTAAGCTTGCTAACAACAACAAGAGGACCCTACCTGAACACTCTATGAACCTCTGATAAATCCTTATAAACACAGTCAATAAAACCAACCAAAAAAACGAACAAAAATACCAGAAGACTATACAATAATAGTAAATAACTAAGCAACACAAAATTAATCCAAACTCCCCATTTGTCTCTAAGCATTACCCCCAGTAATGTTTACTTCTTCAGCATCCTCCTGAGAATATGTGCCCTGAGGGTCATCAGATATGCAGTATTTTGGAGCAAGAAGGGGAGTGCATGGCAAGAAGAGTGCTCCTGACAGAGAACACCTTACCATCAATCCCCTCTCCTTTATCCCACATGGGGTTCCCTTCAAATTCCTGTGCCAATCTCCGCTGTGGACACGTGTCTCAAGGAGAGAGGCATTTCAGGGAGGAATCTGCCTTCCTGGGGTCTCTTGCTTCTCCTCTCCATGTTTCATCTTTCTCCTTTTCTTTCCTTCAAGCAGGAATAGCCATGCACTGGAGTATCACAGCTCTGTGTTCGCAAAAAGAAAAGGAGGACTTGTGGCACCTTAGAGACTAACCAATTTATTAGAGCATAAGCTTTCGTGAGCTACTGGCATTGAGCCCAGTGGTGCTAAGGAAAGTCACCTAATGAATGACTGGCTTTGCCTCCCTGCTGCAAGTTAACACTGAGATCTTACTCAGCAGAAAGCCAGTGTGAGTAATGGAGATCCCTTCCCCATGACATACTCCAGTCTTTTAGTCCCATGTGCTTTTATCACGGATCTGGCACTATACATGGTATATGAATGTCTTCTCTGGTCTGGATGCAACTCCAAACTGCAAGTTCATGCATCCTAAACAAATGTTACTGATTCTATACACATTCCATCCTTTCACCTTTACTGCAGAAAGTAGAAACCAAATGTTTTTGCCGTTCTCTAAAATCAACATTAACCAAGATGATCAGGGGAGCTCTAGCCATGAAAAACATTGGGGAAAAAACACCTCTAGAACCTAGTGACATGGAGAAAAGCCAAACTCCCATCCCTCACCAACCTAGAGAAAACTGGAATATGAAATGGCAAAATGGTGACTTCAACCAGCAAACAGATTGAACTAGTCCAGCAAGTAGAGAGATACAGTCTGGACAGGCTTGAAGTCTGCAAGAGCTGCTGGGAGAGGGAAAGAAAGTGCTGCATGGTAGAAAAAGACAGTCATGGATAATGGCAAAGGATACAAAGGAAAAAGTAGAAGGCAGATTGTCAACAGAAGCAGAGAAAGCAATGATCCAGTGATAGCCAGGAGCCTGCAAGTAATCTTCAAGTACTGCTCAGAGCAAAGTTTCAGTTCAATAACATCAGACAATAAAGATTTTTAAGCGTGATGTTCTAGTAATTATGGAGAAATTAAGTGGAGGTACAGACAGCACCCAGCGTGAAGGAGTTATGGGTAAACAAGGTCTGCACAAGAAAAATGACAATGGAAAGTGGCTTAAAGAGAGTTATTCAAGATTAATAACATGGTTATTGGAGGCACTTTGTTCAAATGTAAGGGCATTCATAAATACTCCTGGACATCACCAGATGGGCACATAGTGAACCAGATTAATCATGTTGTTATTTGTTATGTCAGGTGTTGTCAGCAATGAGCAAGGTCAGCAAAACAGTCAAACTGAACTATCCAGCAATGTGAGAGTTTTCCATAGAAGTAACTCTTAGAATCATAGAACTGGAAGGGACCTTGAGAGGTCATCTAGTCCAGTCCCCTGCACTGAAGGCAGGACTAAGTATTATCTAGACCATCCCTGATAGGTGTTTGTTTGGACATCAGCCACACTATCAGAGGCTCGTTCACCTGCACGTCTACCAGTGTGATATATGCCATCATGTGCCAGCAATGCCCCTCTGCCATGTACATTGGGCAAACTGGACAGTCTCTACGTAAAAGAATAAATGGACACAAATCACATGTCAAGAATTACAACATTCAAAAACCAGTTGGAGAACACTTCAATCTCTCTGGTCACTCGATTACAGACCTAAAAGTTGCAACTCTTCAACAAAAAACCTTGAAAAACAGACTCCAATGAGAGACTGCTGAATTGGAATTAATTTGCAAACTGGATACAATTAACTTAGGCTTGAATAAAGACTGGGAGTGGATGGGTCACTACACAAAGTAAAACTATTTCCCCATGTTTATTCCCCCCCACCACCCCGTTCCTCAGACGTTCTTGTCAACTGCTGGAAATGGCCCACCTTGATTATCACTACAAAAGGTGCCCCCCCCCGCTGGTAATAGCTCACCTTACCCGATCACTCTCGCTATAGTGTGTATGGTAACACCCATTGTTTCATGTTCTCTGTGTATATAAATCTCCCCACTGTATTTTCCACTGCATGCATCTGATGAAGTGAGCTGTAGCCCACCAAAGCTTATGCTCAAATAAATGTGTTAGTCTCTAAGGTGCCACAAGTCCTCCTGTTCTTTTTGCGGATACAGACTAACACGGCTGCTACTCTGAAACCAGAGAATATAAGAGAGAACTTGTTGAAATAAAACATTCCAACTGACCCAAACCTCAATTTTTTTCAGAGTTTTGGTTCCCAAAAAAACAACTCTTTGTCCTAATTTATGATGGGAAAATTCTCATTTTTTTCCTCAGGACTAGAAAACCATTCTCTGTTAAACATGATTTTAATCAGACCGGAGTTTGTTCTGTCTGAATTGTACTTTTCAGAGTTTGTCAAGTGTGCTCAAAGCCAGGGAGGGTGTTCTTTGACGTGGTTAGTACAGATCCCAATAAATAAATACATTAATCAGCGATATCTCTGGAGAGCTAAGGGTTTCCATTTTCCTAGCTTTTACATATTCAGAAATTTGGAGGAATCTGAAGAACAACGGATAGTGAGAGTACTGGCAGTTGTCTGTGGCAAAGGCTATTTTGAGGAAGCAGGAGTCAGCAGACCCACTGAATAAGAGGATTTGTAAGACAGAATGAAGTACAGCTGTTTGATAAATGGGAGGAAAAAAACAAGGGTGACCAGATGTTCTGATTTTATAGGGACAGTACCAATATTTGGGGCATTGTCTAAGGTAGGCAACTGTTGCCCCCCTCTCCTCCTGTCCTGATTTTTCACACTTGCTATCTGGACACCCTAGAAAAACCTCACAAATATTTTTGAAAATTAAAAAACAACTGATTTCAAAAATGTTCATGAAATGGGGTTTTGTTTTTTTTTTACCAAAACCATTTGGTTTCAAAGAAGATTTTTGCCTCCTTTCCCCATCTCTAAATGGGGCTAATAAAACTTATTCACATTAACTAGCTCCCACGATGATGAATGTCCTAGAAATTACACAGACGACAAACAAAGATCGATTGAGAGACGGCTCCGGCTTTAATGAGGTAACGTATGCAGAGCACTGTGTAAATGGAAATTGCTAAATTGCTTTACACACACACACACACACACACACACACGTATTAAATACCATGATTATAGTAGGTGGAGGGTATCCCAAAGTCAGCAGGCTCCCACTCAATCTATGATTGTATGGCAAACTTTTGTGCTGTTAACTCAATATAAATATCAGTGGGGTGCCTAGCTGGTGGAACTCCAGAGCACCTTTTCTGCACACAGTGCAAGCAACAATTGGTAAATCCAGTGGTGAGACCAGCCCTGCTTTTCTATGGTTAAATGGACTCAGACATAACCGGTTTCCTCTTCACGTCTCCCTCACGTAACATGATTTGATGCTTTTTTTCCCCCCTATGCCTCAGGGTTTTAAAACCAGTCTTCCTAATAGGGCTAGACATAATTCAGAGCCTTAATGATAGATTAAATACCAAATACCTTAACATTTGAGAAATGACATTTATTATACAGAGTTGTAAATAGAGAAAAAAATTACAATAGAGCACAGTGTAGATCTTACATAAACGGCACCAGTTCTGTGTAATGACTATGATAATGTCAGTGCTAACAAGCAGATAATTGGCATCATTGAGATAATTTTTGGCACCTTATGCAGAGGGGAAACTGCTCTGCATAATTATTTTACCTAGGAATATTCTTTATTTAACAGATCTATTTGCATAACAGTTGGAATTTCTGTAAGCTATAAGAAGTGTTTAAAATGTTGATTTGTTTTATCCACTAAATAATTGCTTATTCATGAGAACTGGCACCTGAAGACTTTATTAACTGAGCTAGAGTGACCCAATGGAAGCAACAACCACATATTCGATCTACAGGTCCAAACAGAGACAAAATTAGTGGACCACTGACAACCACCTAATAGACTTTTATTGCTGTATAAAACTGCCATTTATTGTAGCAAAACTTTATTTAACTTTTTCAAAATTGATAAATTCACTGTTGAACTGTATGTAGAATGCACCTACTGGGCTGCTGAATAGTCCCTGTGGTGTTATCACAGGGCTTTTTGCTTCTCATTATAAACCTAAACTATGGCAGAGATTTTTCAAAGACACAAATGGGAGTTAAAATGGGGCTTTTGATGGGAGTTGGGTGCCTTTGGTCCCTTAAAAATCTCTGCCCCTACAGTCATGTATTTACCTGGAGAAAAGCTGGAGGAAATCTTGGCTTAATGAGAATCCAGTCGCTGGCTTTGGGCTGACCCTGTCCTTTGAAATGAAGTCTTCAATGGGATTTTAAATTATGAAAATGCCTCTTACAAGCAGGGGTTGTATCCTTGTGTGCAAGTGCCCTAGAGGGGCGAATCAGTGCTAGAATTCATCTTCTCTCCTGGTCCTCTCCTGCGTCGGAAGCAGCCGTGCCACACCGAACACTCCAGAGTGGGGAGACATAAATCCTCAGGCTTTGGGGGCTGCGCAAACCACTTGCTAAGGCCACAGCTGCACTCGGGAGTTGGGGAAGAGAGTCCCAGCTTGTACCGACATATTGATGCTAGCTCCCCTTGAGTTAGCGGCTAACAAGGGTAGTGTTGCCACGGTGGCATGGGCAGTGGCATGTGATAGCCACCCTAAGTGCAACCCTGCCAGGACCCCACGGGATGTACTCGGGCAGCAGCTCCAGGTTGCCGCTCAGTGCACTCGTGCTACCACAGCGACGCTACAAGATTTCATGTGCTACTGGCTGGCAGCACCTCTGTGGGCTGGGAATCCCACCTCAGCCCCAAGTGTGGACGTAGCCTAAGAGGGGTTAGGAATCAGAGAATCACAGGACTGGAAGGGACCTCGAGAGGTCATCTAGGCCAGTCCCCTGCACTCATGGCAGGGCTAAGTGCTTTCTAGCCCATCCCTGACAGGTGTTTGTTTGACCTTTTCTTAAAAACCTCCAATGAGGGAGATTCCGCAACCTCCCTGGGCAATTTGTTCCAGTGCTTAACCACCCTGACAGTCAGGAAGTTTTTCCTAATGTCCAACCTAAACCTCCCTTGCTGCAATTTAAGCCCATTGCTTCTTGTCTTGTCTGCAATGGCTAAGGAGAGCAATTTTTCTCCCTTCTCTTTATAACAACCATTTGCGCACTTGAAAGCTGTTATCGTGTCCCCCCTCAGTGTTCTCTTCTCCAAACTAAACAAACCCAGTTTTTTCAATCTTTCCTCGTAGGTCATGTTTTCTAGATCTTTAATCATTTTTGTTGCTCTTCTCTGGACTTTCTCTAATTTGTCCACATCTTTCCTGAAATGTGGCACCCAGAACTGGACACAATACTCCAGTTGAGGTCTTCTCAGTGCTGAGTAAAGTGGAAGAATTTCTTCTTGTGTCTTGCTTACAACACTCCTGCTAATGCATCCCAGAATGATGTTTGCTTTTTTTGCAACAGTGTTACACTGTTGACTCATATTTAGCTTGTGGTCCACTATGACCCCCGGATCCCTTTCCGCAGTACTCCTTCCTAGGCAGTCATTTCCCATTTTGTATTTGTGAAATTGATACTTCCTTCCTAAGTGGAGTACTTTGCATTTGTCCTTATGGAATTTCATTCTATTTATTTCAGACCATTTCTCCAGTTTGTCAAGATCATTTTGAATTCTAATCCTGTCCTCCAAAGCGCTTACAACCCCTCCCAGGTTGATATTGTCCACAAACTTTATAACTATACTCTTTTTGCCATTATCCAAATCATTTATGAAGATATTGAATAGAGCCAGACCCAGGATGGATGCCTGTGGGACTTCACTCGACATGCCCTTCCAGCCGGACTGTAAACCACTGATAACTACTCTGAGTACGGTTTTACAACCAGTTATGTATCACTTACAGTAGGTTCATCTGGGCTATATTTCCCTAGTTTGCTTATGAGAAGGTCATGTGAGAAAGTACCAAAAGCCTTACTGAAGTTGAGATATATCACATCACATCACATCAAGGTTGTTACCCTGTCAAAGAGGGATATTAGGCTGGTTTGACCTCATGCATTCTTGACAAATCCATGTTGACCATTACTTATCATTGCATTCTATTCTAGGGGCTTACAAATTGATTGTTTGATTATTTGCTCCATTATCTTTCCAGGTACTGAAGTTAAGTTGACCAGTCTATAATTCCTTGGGTTGTCCTTATTCCCCTCTTTATAGATAGGTACTGTATTTGCCTTTCCCAGTCCTCTGGGATCTCTTTCATCCTCCATGAGTTTTCAAAGATAATCGCTAATGACTCAGAGATCTCTTCAGCCAGTTCCTTCTGTATTCTAGGGTTTATTTCATCAGGCCCTGCTGACTTGAAGAAATCTAATTTGTTAATTTGTTCTTACCCTATTTTAGCCTTAGATTCTATCCCATTTACACTGATGTTCACTGTGTTAGTCATCTGATCACTGCTAACATTTTTGGTGAAAACTGAAACAATAAAAGGCATTTAACACATTGGTCATTGCTGCGTTTTCTGTTAGTGTCTTTCCCTCCTCACTGAATATTGGGCCTACCCTCTCCTTGGTCTTTCTGTTACATCTAATGTATTTGTAAAATGTTCTCTTGTTACGCCTTTATGTCTCTAGCTAGTTTAATGTAACTTTGTGCCTTGGCCTTCCTACTTTTGTTCCTACATCCTTGTGCTGTTTTTTTCATATTCATCCTTCCCTGATATGCAGGTGATCCCATGACTGCCCATAATGCTGGTGTTCCTTGCACCTTAGTCTGAACATCTGGCACTGGCCAAAGACAGGATTCTGGGCTGGATGGACCCTGGATTCTTCTTTCAGAGTAACAGCCGTGTTAGTCTGTATTTGCAAAAAGAAAAGGAGTACTTGTGGCACCTTAGAGACTAACCAATTTATTTGAGCATAAGCTTTCGTGAGCTACAGCTTAATTCCTACCTTCTATGGGTGATGGCAGGGAAGGTGTGGATAGTCCAGAAAGGAGCTGTTGGGTGATGCACCCCGCACACTCACGTCCCCCTTCTCCAGTGTGGCTTGTGCCCTATGTCCCATAACAGAGCCCTGTGTAGATAAATGTACAATGTGCCACAACACATTCATTTAGCTGAGAGGCAAAAACTAGACACACTGCAGATGTATCCATTTGGCTCATCTGAGCCAGGCTGTACTTCCTGGATTTACACTTGCTCAGTTGTGCTCACAATGTGGCCACAATGGCTTTAGTTTCAGTTTCTCCTGGGACTGGATTTGATACTTATGAATAAGAAACTGATTTCACCAACAGACTTCGTGACTCCAGCCCACTAGCCTGGTGCCTGTGGGCGGCTCTTCAACTCCCATTAACCACTCTCCTAATGCAGCATGAGGCCACCTGTGAAGTATGCCCTAGTATTTAGAGGGCTGCTAGTTCCTTTAGTTGCATATTTCGTTGCAAATCTAGGTAGTATTCCTAATACATCCCAGAGTGATTACTTTTTTCCCAACAATGTAATACTGTTCACAGACTTAGCCTGTGACCTTCTGTGACCCCAAGATCCCTTTCTGTAGTACAAGTGAACAGTGTAACATTGTTGCAAAAAAAGCAAACATAATTCTGGGGTGTATTAGCAGGAGTGTTGTAAGCAAGACACAAGAAGTAATTCGTCCGTTCTCCTCAGCACTGATTAGGCCTCAACTGGAGTATTGTGTCCAGTTCTGGGCGCCACATTTCAGGAAAGATGTGGACAAATTGGAGAAAGTCCAGAGAAGTGTAACAAAAATGATTAAAGGTCTAGAAAACATGACCTATGAGGGAAGATTGAAAAAACTGGGTTTGTTTAATCTGGGGAAGAGAAGACTGAGAGGGAACATGATAACAGTTTTCAAGTACATAAAAGATTGTAACAAGGAGGAGGGAGAAGAATTGTTCTCCTTAATCTCTGAGGATAGGACAAGAAGCAATGGGCTTAAATTGCAGCAAGAGAGGTTGAGGTTGGACATTAGGAAAAACTTCCTAACTGTCAGGGTGGTTAAGCACTGGAATAAATTGCCTATGGGGGTTGTGGAATCTCCATCACTGGAGATTTTTAAGAGCAGGTTGGACAAACACCTGTCAGGGATGTTCTAGATAATACATAGTCCTGCCTTGAGTGCAGGGGACTGGCCTAGGTGACCTCTCGAGGTCCCTTCCAGTGCTACAAGTCTATGATTCTATATTAAACCCAGCATTAGCATTCTCTCTGAACTGCAGGGGCTTTCAACTGGGACACAAAGCAAGTTGTTCTCTATTATATCTGCATGATAAAATGACATAAAATTGATAAGTTACACTTTACAAATTCAAAGGCATAGTCCCTTATTTAACTCAAGTGTTCAAAATGAAGCATGCATGTATGTGGTATGTGTTAGAAATGCCATGGATAAACAGTTCATCCATAAGACACTCAGAGGAGAACATAATGGGGAAACGATGGGCACTAATGAGGAGTGTCTTAACGATCAGTCCAAGAATATCCATGGGATGTCTGCTTGAGAAATTAACAAGCCACCTATTTATACCATTAAAAGGTAAATTAAATCTCTGGTGTGACTCCTATGCATTCTCTGCACCCAGACATTTTATGATGCTATTATACTGCACCACATCAGGCTGACTTTATATGGCCAATGATATTTCCGTAATGACACGTTATCCGCTCTTTCCCATAAGAATCTGTTGTTCAAGGGTGCCACCGAACAAACCGAAATAGCCAGGTGAAGCAGTGAAAAGCTTACTGTTAAAGAGAAAGAACTGCTGCTCCATCAGCTAACGAAGGACTCTTGTGCTCACCGGGAGTCAGAGGAGGGCTTATCAATTCATAGTTCTGGAGAGGAGCAGTGTATTTTCCTTAGAAGGGAATAATCATCATCACAGGCAGGGAGAGGTGACCACAGTGGATATGATTTTGAACTCACCCTGTCCTTATGGGTACTAATGATCAACTTGACCATAAACATTATTACGGTCAGGTTATTCTGGTTACATTCTGCGGAACAGAACTTGGGGACAGGGGAGGAAGACAGGAAAAATAAGGCGATTTCAAAGGGAGCTGATCAGCAGCTCTGAAAATCAGGAAATGTGGATTGATCAGCTCAGCTTCAAACCTGTCAGCCTCAATAAATTGTGAAGAACCCTGAACTGCCAGGAAGATGGATTACTTAGTGCTTCCCCAGCTCTAGCCTGTGTGATTCTGTGGGTGCAATTCTGGCCCCAGGGAGTCACCCTATGCATTTATTTTGCAACGCAGAAAGTGTTAGCGGGCAAACACAGAGAAACTTGCTTACACAATTAATACTCTTGAACAAATGGCTTGTTTACAACCTAGCTGCCTTGGTTGCCCCATTTGCACAGATCCTCATCCCAATGCTGGCTCTGTGTGGGTGGGTGAGAGAAAGAGAGAATATTATTCCCTCAGGCACTTGTGAGCTTGCAGAGAGTAGTTAGTTATGATCCATGTTACCTCAGTTCTGAGATTTGCAATGAAAGGTAAACCTCTTTTTAGTTTCTCAAGGTCCAATGCGTTTAAATTATGCACATCATTGCATTGCAATTAAGCAGGGATATGCAATAAAAAGGATAATTAGTGTGATTCATACATGCAAATACACAGTATTTATAATTGGGTCAGTATATAGAGAACAAGTAAATATTATTAACATATTTAACTATGGAGACAAGTGATTTTTTCATTGTCCAAGATCAGTCCTGACAAGTCAGCTCACTGGGCTTTGCTCAGCATCTATGCAATGTCTCTTCAATTGCTTTCCAAGACGTTTGGAAACATTTAAGATGCTAGAAGCAAACCTTGGACTCTTAACACAAGGATATGCCTGGACCAGCTCCAGGTGCATACTGGTGCTTTCCCTGTAAGTCTCTGAGACTGCAACCACAAGGGTTTTTTTTCCTTTGCAGCCTCTGACCCAATGAAGCGCATCCACATCCCTGACAGACTGTGCAATATAATCACACCCAGATTTGTCCCCATACAATTCCAAAGCAACGTCAGAGCCCTGGCTCAAATGGAATGTTCTTTACCAAAATCACAGAATGTTCATCAACATAAACATGATCAATGGGCTTCTGAGCAGTTCTGAAGCATAAACACTGCACTGGAAAAGTTCAAATTCCCCAGAGGTTACTAACTGACATGTAGTTGGCTTCTCCATTGCTCTTTCCAAGTGGGTTGGCAAACAGTTTCTGTAACTAGGAAAGCACCAGATATTCCCCTGACAAAACCAGACATCCAACAAAGCATTCTTGACCCTTGGAAAGAAGAAAACATCAAAGGAGATTCTAGCACTGTCTAAAAGTTCCATGGTGCCACTGAAAGCTACTAAGGCCATGCCTCTTGCATCCCTGTGCAATGAGCGCCTAGTGTCTCTACTACCCTTGAATCAGAGCTTTTTTTCCATACTGTGGAATCATTAAAATGGTGGAGCTTTGTCAGAAATAGATGTAACTGTAAATACAACCTGTCCAAAGCTCCATCACACCCTGAGGCCCCCATTCAGCAAGGTACTTACACACAGCTTTGGCTCGCAGAATGTGAGCACCCCTGCTGACTTCCAAAGTAATTATCTGCTTAAGTATCTTGCTGAATCAGAGCCTTGGGTATGGTTTGCTAGCAGTCCTTTCCAATTCTGTCCATGTCAGAGTGCAAAGCCCCTTTGCAGTTGAGCAGTGAGGGATTTCTGACGCGATTGGTTCCTGATTGTAAACGGAAGCCCTATTTCACAATTCTGGCACCCATCACCTGGCCTCCTAGTGATGGAGAGGGGAACTATGGAGGCAGAGTCTGTGTTCTGTGCTTTACAGACATAATACATATTATTACTTAATTTAACTTCTCTTAGGTTTTCTGTGACTCGCTGAAGCAAATCATGGGTGAGAAGCACAGCACAGTTAACAGCAAGCTCAAGGCACAAGTGCAGCATTTGCCCAAATTCACAATGTTGGCAACTTTAGAGTCCATTGGGCAAAGACATTGGTTTTGGACCGAGCCCTTCCAGCGCCGCCTGAGACACATTCCACGCTGTTACATGTAGCCAAGTCAGAGCCCTGCGGCCAATCGCCGAACTCAAAGGAAGTTCTGGCCTTTGCTCTGTGTGGCACGAAATGCGAGGGCTTGAACAATGGTCAGCAGAGATTCTGTGGTTGTTAAACTGGGGTGAACAGTGGAGGTGGCCATCAGTAAAGTGACAGACACTTACAGCAGGGCTGGATGTTGCCCCATATGCACACACGAAACCACTGCTGTTTGGAGCCCTCCAGCATGGTAAGAGTGCCCCAGGGCCAGGACAGCAAGTGGCCCTGCCGCTCACAAGAGCTCACTGCAAGAGGGAAAGAGGATGCTTGGTCTTGTGGATAAGGCACCACTGGAGACCTGCTTCCTTTTCCTGACCTGACCATAGACTCCCTGCAGGACGTTGGCCAAGCCATTTAATCTCTCTGCACCCCACTTCCACACCTCTCTCCCTTCCCCACCCTGTGTCTGTCGTGTGTCTGTAGGTCTTTGGGTGAGGACTGTCTCTTACACTGCCCTGCACACTGTAGTCCTCAGCTCTGTTGGGTGCTAATGTAATAATCAGAAGTAGAAAGCTGTTTGTGTAGATCCTTGAAGGCAAGGACAAGAAACTTGCAAGTGATGAGGAAGAAGGAGTTCTTGCCCTCCTGCACTTAGCCCTTCACATTCAGGGGCACCAATTCGCTCACTGAGTTGGAACCCTGTGACATTTAGGAACAGAAAGATTTGCTTCTTTTTGCTATAAACACTTGTGAGGCTGGAAAAGAGGCAGACCCATTTCAAACAGGGATAGAGAAAAGAACTTGATGACAGAAGGCCTAGTGGTGTGATATTCGTTACTTGCAACACAATGGATGGGTTTCCATGGGAAGCAACCAAAGCTGCAAGAAAGAATTGAAAGCAGGGAAATATGGCCTCACTCAGTTCCTGGAGCGATACATGACAGGGAACAAAGACAGGCTTACGGCATGAGGAGCATCTGTATTTCAAAGAAGGAATTTGTTTAACATAACAACGTACACTGAAAACTTCAGACAATCAGAGCTCATGATAAACAAATGTCACTGATAGCAGCAGCTATCCACCAAGCTTTACAGGAGGAATAGCTGATGTGGAGTGGAGTAGAAGTCTTTTGGAGGAGAAATAAAACCCAGGCTCTAATTATTCATGACCATTAAATAAGCTGGGCAAATCATAAGTAATCAATAATACATGGGAAATGTCATCTTTTTCACCATTTGTGAATGGCCGATGCTTGTCTCAGATTTGTTTGTGAGGTGAAGATATTTAGCAAATAATTTTAATGACTGATTCTTGAGCTGCAGCTGGTTTCCACTCTTCAATGTTCAAAATTCACAAAGTGGGAGCTGTTGGGCTGGTGAGCTGGTGGGATCCTGTTACCCAGGGCAGGGGTGAGTGTAACACTTGGGATCCGGTTTCCTGGAGTGAATACTTGTGATTATTCATTTGAAATGTGCTTTTTGTGAATATTTGCTTAAAATTCACAGTTTCTGTCAAACCCGCTCCCTAGGGTAGCCATGAAATGTGAACACCATTGGGGCCAAAGCAACTCTACGGAACAGCATGCATAAATGCTGATGGATATTGTTTGCACCATTTATGCAGCTTATTGTTACTATAACCGGCCCATCAACTAGTAAGAGAAATGAGTTCAGTCCCAGAAAATGAGTTCAGGCAGCCGTGCCAGAGACTCTTGAAAACAGGTCTCTGCAAACAAGGTCTGTTCCAGCCCTGGCAATCTAGCTAGTGTTGGTTCTCTGAGCAGAGGGCTGGGCTGACAGTGCGGTCACTAGCAAGAGGCCGTGATTCAGTGATTTGACGAGAAACAAAGATTTAAGTTGATTTTAATGGTGCTGCTTTTGGCCTGGGTGCCAACAAGGAAATGTAAAATGTTTCTAATGTTTCTGGTATTGAGAATGCAAGTTCTGAATTAGCTGCTGCTGACGGATCATGCTCACCAGTGGCACAGAACGGCACCTGTCAGAGCAGATGTTTGTGTCTTTGCTGAACACAACCATGGGAGATTGTGCTTCCTGAACACAAAGCTACCTGGTCCTGACCCCAACCTGTGGAGAACAAATAGCCCACTGTTTCCACAACTGACTGTGACAATTTCCATGGCTAGGGACTGGCTGAACTATGATAAAATAGGAAGGATATTAATCAAATTCTCCTTGAGAACTGAGAAATGTCAAAGCCTCTAAGATACAGTGTCTCAGCTGCAGCTCATTCATCCTTCTAACAGCTATAACGTCCTTAGCATCTTTTGCTTGAGGATCTCCAAGCAATTTAGACGGCATGTTAGTAAAACAGTAGCACTGCATCATTAAAGCTGAGCGTGCATTCATTCCAGTGTAAAGGAACTGCAGCAGCAACAAGGGACAGAGGCTGATAAGCTCATACCTGCATGCAGTACGACCAGAAGACCTTCATCACTCAGAATAATTTTGACTTCTGCAATTTCAGTGCTTGACATTGTAACTTTAACGTTGCATTGATGTTCGCTGGGATAGACACTTTCTGTGTTTGAACGTCTATATTTTTTACATTTTGTTTTTAAAAGAAAATCAAAAATAAAACTATCACCTGGTTCACCACAGCTGTTGGATTCCCCAAAGGAGCTTGTGCATTCTTTAGACTCACAAGTGTGTACATCAGTGTGCTAAACTAGTTGTGCACTTAACTACCTTCACTCTTGCCTGTGCGTATACGTTTATGTGTGCATCTGCAGAATTAAGGACAGGTTTTGCTCTAGATGCTCCATATGCAATTTCCAGTTAGTCACATCTTTGTTAAATCAAATTCAATTTCTTTCCAGACAAGGCACTCAAGTAAGATCTTCAGTGAAGACTGAGTTGGGATGCATCTGCTTTGGAGGGTTATGGGAGATATTTAACTGTACAATGGCTTTTGTCTCCTGGGGAGGTCAGTCGAACCTGCATTCTGTTGTATCTATTAGGAGGAATAGTCTGTACCAAGGCGATGGACTATGACTCCGTACGCTGTACATTCATTCTTTCAAGGCAGTTAGACTGGCCGTTAACATTCTGCAAATCGCTGCACTCTGTGTTTTTTATAAATCTGATGCACAAACTGTGATTTCTCAGCTATCACCTGGAGCTTCCAATGCAGCAAGGCCTTCCTGTTTCCCTCCCCCACTTGCAGGCTTGCAGCCCCCTTGGAGCATGCCAGCACTAAAAGCGCCAAAATTTCCAGTAGGTACCGTCCATCTACTGCATTAACAAATCTAACATGCCTGACTTAAATCATAGCTCTTGCCTAGCTAGAGACGGGGTCCAACCTTCTTAGGGACTAGGAGGTGATAGCTGGAAGTCCCTCTGCTCTTACTCATTCAAGGATCATAATTACTGCATCCAGTTCCGTCCACAAGTTCTGTTCCACTTTTTTTTTTCTTTTTTTTTTTTAATGGCTCCACCGGGCCATCTATCTCGGTACAGAGACCACACTCACTCCTGTTTGATTTTTCTTCTTTTCAATTCCCAAGTCAGCTCTAGTTCAGTGGGTAGATTTATTACTGCTCTTCTGTGCTCCCTGGCTTCATGCCATGGAAAGGAAAATACTAGTTTGTACAACGTTCTAAATAAAAGGCAACTTAGTCCCTCAGCTACACTCGTCCTCTATTGGGAGAGGGTTGTACCGAGTACATACGTGGGTGCGTGTGCGTGTGTGTGGGGTGTAGGAATTTACAATCTGTTCATTTCAAGGTCACCCTTTTCAAAGCAATTGGCCAGACCCTGGAATTGTGGTAACATCGCACCAGCACTTCTGTACGGCAGGACAAGTCATTATCATAGGGTGCCCGTATCACACGAACGGGGGCTGCTATGCGGTGTGATGCGTATGAAGCTTCAGGAATCTGTTTGAGAAAATGGAGCTGCATGCATGCTTTCATCTCCCGATCACCAGTCCAAGTCTGCCCCTCTTGGGGTTCCTGGGCGTGCTACCGGCACAGGGCTCTTCAGTAGCGTTTGTGAGATGCACTGGTGGGTCCCAGTCCAGTTCCTAGGTGACATCACAGATGTCAGGGGCAGAGTTGGCACTCACTGGCCCCCGTTGTAGAGTGGGACACATAATGGGTTTTTCTGTTCACTGGCAATTTCCAACAATCGGGAAAATAATGTTTTGAGTTAACCCGAAAATGAAATTCTTCAAAATTTTCAGTGAATCAAAAAGTTTGAAAAAAAATTGTTTCAGGTCAAATGATTTTGACCATTTTAAACATTTTTTTAACAAAACCAAAGGAAATTTCTAAATGAAAAGTCATTTCAAATTGAAAAAATCTGCACATTTTGTTTCAAAAATATCAGAACAAAATATTTTGATTGTTTACTGAATTTTCTTTTTAGATTTTTTTTTTTTGACCAACACCCTTCACTGAAATTGAAACTTTCTTGCAAAATATTCAGGTCGCCCTGAATCTGCATTTTTCAACCAAAAAACGTTTTGGTCAAACAAGGTGAGCCAGCTCTACCATGAAGGCCGCCCCAGCAGGGAGACCCAGGACAGAATCATGGCTCTAGACTCCCAGCTCCTCTTTCGCCCTTGGAAGCAGACATCCCCCCATGTCGCTGCAGCTCACAGGGGGATAGTGCATGGCATGGCCTGTACTGGACCTGCTCAGCCCAGCCACCTTTGCCTGCATCAGTCTGTGAACACTTCTGTAGGCTGAGCAAAGGGCACATGGCAGGGGCTCCTTCCATTTCCCCTCACGAGCAAACTGTGTGCCACCTTCCCATCCCCTGCATTTGAGGGACTTCCTGCAGAACCCCCCAATCCTCTCCTTCATGCCAGGGACACCTTATGCCCCCAATTCCCACCTGTCCTCCATGCCAGGGTCCCCCATTCTCCCCTCATGCCAGTGGCTCTGTGTCCCCCCCCCCCCGTAGTTTTAAAGGCTACATTGAATGGTATATCTACAAACATGTGTATCTCTCTTAGCTGTAGCTTTACATTTTTCTGGCCCATTCTAAGTTTTCTTTTGCTTTAAATATTTAATCCAAAAGACCTCTCAGTTCCTCCTCCCGGAGATATAATAGCTCTGGGCTTCAAGTATAAATCTGTGTTTCCAAGAATCAGTAGAGTCTAGAATGCACACAGTGTTCAGGACCTACCGTTCTGCCCAGATGTGTAGTGAGTCCCTCCGGACGAAACCACTCTACCCTGGCTGGTGAGGAAATGTACAGCCCGTACTGAAGCCCTCTTGACAGGTTATTTTGAGGAGAATAATGGGAGCCTGTTGTTTCGCCATGGATGATTTTCTTTGGCTGATGGAGCCCTTCTTGATTCAAGATATTGAGGACATTATTGATCTAAACAGGTTGTCAGTGAAGGAAAAGTTGTAATTGTTGCTGCAATTTCACTGTAACATACCAGCCTTGAAGGGAAATTAAAGTTTGTAGCTAATGGGGTTGTATGATCCTTCAACCTTTGATGTATTGAATCTAGAGCGGCCTGTAGAATACTGATTCGATGCACAAAGGATCATTTTTTAACAGATGCTATATGTCCAGTTTCCTTGGATCTAATTCTTTTTCAAATCCAATATACAGTATCTGTGGTGGGGCATATCCCTATACCTGCAGATGGTATCTATTTAGCCAAACCAGTATTTCTCAACCTTTCCAGGTTTGTGACGTGTGTGACAAAGCTGTTCTGGTCTCTGTGGATCCCGCATTTTCTGGCAGATTTTGCTAGCCTCAGAGGCTCACTGTGACCCTCCACGTAGCCCTTCTCTTGCTAGAGGCAAGGGTCACAGCCTACTGAGCCATTTTCATCATGAGCCAGCGAGGGAGGAGAGGAGAAGCTACCCTCACCTGCACAATCTCTGTTGTCTCCCAGTCTCAGTGATTAATCGGGGGAGAGGGGGAAAGGAGGCAGCCTGGGCCCACCCTGTACTCCAGGCTCCAGCCCAGGGACCCTAATAGTATCAGCTATGGTAGTTGACCTTTTAGAAACAGGACACATACAATTCCCTGGGCTACTTCCCCACAGCAGCCCCCACTTCCTCAAGCTCCACTTCACCCTTACCTCAGGGCCTCCTTCCTTGTGCCTGATATGGTGTGTACTGCTCAGTCTCTCCAACAGCGCAACTTCCTCCCACAGCTCCTGACGTGCGCCTCCCCCCCCCCCGCTGCCCCCGACTAACTGGGAGGCTTTTAACTAGTTTCAGCCAGCCCCTGATTGGCTACAGGTGTCCCAATCAACCTAGCTGTCTCCACTGCTTTCTGGAAGGATCTTAATTGGCCGCAGGTGTCTTGATTAACCTGGAGCAACTGCCATTTGGTTACCATGGTAACAGGGATTTGTTTAGCCTGGGGCTAACCTACCTGTTTCTTACTACTTTCCTATAGCCATCTGGCCTTGCCCCGTCACACCTGTTATTTGAAGTTCAACATTTTTGACCCCCTTTAAGTTTACTGTACAAGGAAGAGTCAAACGTGTATGAACAATAACAATGATATGTCTATATAATGGGTTTGTGGGCACATTTCAAGAGGTTGACAGAGAACACTTGCCTGTGAAGTATAAGGGCATGCAGGGAGTAGGGAAGTGAGATTTTCTTTGCTTTAGACTACAATACAATTTTCAATGCCTCACAACCTCCCCGCCCCCTGCCTATTGCCTTTTGTATCCCCCTTGTGAGCCCCTCTGATTGAAAAACACTGATGAAAACAGAGTTCAGAGACCAAAGAGGAATAAAATACGAGAAAATTTCGAAAAGAAAATGCATGTCAAAGCCCCCTGCCTTGAGGAAGGGGAGCGGTGATGTGCTATGAGCATGTCTCCAATGCCTGGGTACCAGAAAGAACCCGTTGGCTCTTCGGGCCAGGTGCCCACTGACTGAACTCTCAGGATGCCAGGGTGTTCTCATTTCACATGGGGCATGAGGGCAGGGGCAAGCAAACAATGGCTTGACGGTTTGATTGCTTTCAAAATGGTGGTGACTTGAGGCTGCTGAGAGGTTTGGAATGTTCCAGAGTCGCCGGCTCAGTGAGGAGAGACCAGAGGAGGTCCATGGCGAATGCAGTCTATCACACCGCACATCAGTCTGTCACAGGGATACCACTGCCACCACCTCAGAGCGACAGACAGATGAATTCAGATACAGACCAGACCCTCAGCGGGTGCAAACTGGCTTAGCTCCAACCACCAGGGGCATGTGAAGTAGTTTCTGCTTTCACACTGTATCTGGCACTGCCAGATTCATTCAGAGAGAATCTGAATTTAACAGAAGAAGCAGCAGTTTGAAGCTTGTGAATTCAAGTTCAGCGTGCGTGCTGGTTGCAGCTCACACTACAAGGTGTCATGTTGCTGGCTGGACAGGGTTACCTTAAAGAAGCAATTAGCAAACTTTTTAAGCATGATAGCCAGCTCCCTCATTAATCACTTGCAGTTAGAAAATAGAAATCTGCAAAACAATTGGTCCCAAATGACCACTAAACAGAAATGTTAATAACACTCAGGCTCTTTTTGTTTTTAGAAACCCAGGTTAGGTGAAGCGCTCTAGTCATTACTGAGCTGAGTTCTGTGCAGGATGGACTATGCCGACCATGTCTCCTGGGGAAGGGGAGGGTTGTGTATTCACTGAAAACTGTTCACTCCCCTGATGCCTCGCTTCCTGCATCTCACAATGTTTTTGCTTTCCAAGCAACCTCCCATTCTAGCAGGCAGCCCAGATGATATATCTTACGATGCTTTCACAAAGACACGCTAATTCTGTGTTATGAAGATGCTCTCTCTAATTACTTCAGCTAATTAGCTCTTCACAGTCACCTCAGATTAAACACAAAGGAGAAGAAGCCCATGAGGACATTTCACTGTCTTTGCCCACCTCCGTCCATCCCGTTAATGACCCCACGCTAGGTGACCCTGGCATTGTGGGTGAGGCTAGAGGGGCTCATCTTGCTACCCTCTAGGTCAGTTAAACACCGGAGCTCCTAAATCCCTGCTGAGGACAGCAGGCAATTTAGACCTGAGTGCAGCAACTAATTAAATCAATATGAGATAATGAACAACAATTAGAGGTCCAGCTAGGCACATCTTCTCTTGTAAATACTGTTTCTCTCCCAAAGGGAAGCTCTTTTTTAATAATCTGTTTGTGTTTCATTTCCAGGAGCCATAATTCCCCAAAGAAGCAATTTGGGAAAGTGATTTGTTTGTCTGTATAATTGCCAAAGCATTTAGTTAGACTTGTTTGTTTTTCTTAGCTCCTGCTACTCCCAGAAAGAAACGATGCACTTATTTTGTTAGTAGCTTAGTTCCTGTCAGACTCCTTGGTGTTTTGCGTGTCACAAAGGGCCTGATCGAAGGCCCACTGAAGTCACGGGGAGTCTTTCCAACGGCTTTTGGCTGAGGCTTATCATTTGGAGGGTGGCATCTTCAGAAGAGACAGCCCCTTCCAGATCAGTAGATTCCTGGCCAGCAACAAAGACAAAAGAAATGTCCTTGCTCCAAGGGGTAGCGATGAGTCACATGGAACAGAGGAACGGACCAACTAGGTCAGATCAGGTGTTCCATCTAATCCAGGGTCTGGTCTCTGACAAGGCATACCAACAGATGTTTTCAGGTAAGGTGTCAGGCTATGGGAATTTTCCTCCTAACCGTCAGTGGTTGGCTCATGCCCCGAAATCTGAAGACTTCTCATGTATTTTTGTCCTATATAATGTGCTGTGGATGTTTTCATGTTGCCTATAAATGCTTAATCCTTTCCTGAATTCTGCTCAGCTCCTACTTTCAGTGATATCTGGGGTCAGTGAGTTCCACAAGTTGATTTTGTGTTCTGTAAAAAATAATTTCCCTTTAGTGGATTACATTTGTGGCATTTCTTGAGATAGTCCCTTGTTCCTGTTTTATAAGAACAGCTAAAATAGAGCCCCCTCCCAAACACATTGGCCATCTCTGTCCCATTTATTGGGTACACCTTCACGTTCCCTGCTATTCACCTATTCTCTAACCTAAGCAGGCTTGAGCTTTTCACTCTCTCTTCATGTGGATGTCGTTCCAGGCCTCTAATCATTTTCACCGACTCTCTCTTGACTGCTACCTTTTTTTTCGGTGGTGGGGTGACCAGCACTGACCACACTGTCCTGGTGAGTGTTTCCATTAGTTTCTAGCACAGTGGCACTCTCTGGGTCTGTGGACCCTCCTCTGACCCTTGCTGCTGCTGCTCACGGGGCAGACATACCCTGCATGGCCTTGAGCTGACTTTGTGGTCCTTGGTGGAATTTATTTTCATGTTTTAAGGCCAAGTGTGGTGCTGATTTTACAACCAGTTAATGACGCTAACATGAATTTCTCCCAGTGCCATGTCTCTTGGTGAAATGCACCCCTGGGCAGAGAGCCAGCCCTACAGACTGAAGTAGGACTTAAATCCCACAAGGCCCACGTATCACTTAAGTGGCACCTAACTAGGCTTTGTGCTGGCACTGTGCCCAGGGGTGAATTTCTGCCTCTGGGAACTGAGGCCAGTGGTTCCTCTCCTCATTATGTGCCTGCAGGGTCCCGCACTGACCAGACAAACCCCCTGCAAGCTGAGCACATGTTGCTATTGTACAGTAGTGTTGCTGGCCATTGACCACGTGAGCACTCCCGAACTGAATTCTCGCCCCCATCCATTGCAATAACCTTTCAAATTAAACGAAGCTCCTTGTTTATTAGCAGTTAAATGCTTCCCTGAGCCTTTGAGCTATGGCAGGACATAGGACAGTTTGTATACAATCACATAATTGGATAGCGATTGCTTGTTTAGCTTTGAGCCAATTAAACGGCAGCCAGGTTATCGCCCATGTACATCTTAAATATGGCTCTAAACACTTTCTGAAGGGATTAGTTATTATTTAATTCAGCTGCTCTGCAGACTCTGCTGTGCGAGGCATTGCTTCTGAGAGACACCAAGTGGAAAGGTTTTGTATCATTCCTCTGTGGCAGGAGACTGAGAAAAGACAGTGACCTGGACACAGCCCTGGGGAGTTCTTGCTGTCGGCTTATTGCTGGGTCACTTGAGGATGGGGGGGTTGCAGTCAGACATTATCTCTCTGCGAGAGGGTCTATATTCCGCCCCACATGCCAGCCCAGTGCTGGGGGGTGCATTCGGAATCGAGCCCCACATTGGAAATCATGGCCTGGGTGGAAAATGCGAACTTTTCATTGAGGACATTTTTGTCAAAATAACGAGGAGTCCTTGTGGCACCTTAGAGACTAACAAATTTATTTGAGCATAAGCTTTCATGGGCTAGAACCCATTTCATCAGATGGATGGAGTGGAAAATACAGGAAAATGCATGAAAAGATGGGAGTTGCTTTACCAAGTGTGAGGTCAGTCTAATGAGACAATTCAATTAACAGTAGGATACCAAGGGAGGGAAAATAATGTTTGTAGTGGTAATGAGAGTGGCCCATTTCAACAGTTGACAAGAAGGTGTAAGTAACAGTAGGGGAAAATTAATATGGGGGAAATTAGGTTTTACTGTATTAAAAACCCAAATCAAAACCAAACTCTCTTTGGAAGAATTCCTGTCAAGCAACAGCATCTGTGTGGCGACTCTCCATGGCCATGGCTTCCTCCTTCCCCTGGCTCTTCACCTTTCCCATTGGCACTGAACCACTGAGTTAACAATCAGCAATGATAGCATAAGGACCACTGGTGACAAAGGTATCTGAGCACACCTTGTTTGCCTGGCTCTGCGGTTAAGCCAAGCAGGCTAACCTCCTTCATCTGCTTGGTGTTGTTTCTAAATGCTGTCCCTCAGTAATGTCCTCCAAGGTAATAGTACCTGATCCAGATGAAGCTGGGCCCCACAGCTACTGGTCAGTGGAACCTGCTTGGGTAGCATAGACACTGAGTCTCCAATGGCTAAATGCCATTCCAGGGGGGACATCTCTTCATTCCAGCAGGCACTCAACAGGCCTTACACTTCCCCGAAGTTGCAGCACACAGACGCAGCATGGGGAGCTCTCAGCCCGCCAGCCCAGGAGAGGGAGCATTTAGCAGAGCCATCTTCCCCCTGGTACACCCCTCTCCCTTCACTCTATTTCTCTAACAGAGAACAAACAGAGCAATCTCAGGGCACCCTCCTCCAGTGCCCCTCTCTATCCTAGCCCAGAAATAAGGCCTCTCCTAGGGGACTAGACATCAGTCGTCGGAGGAAGTGATTTGACGAGGCTGCTGCCCGTATTTGCTAGTGGGCTCCGCCCTGACTGACTGGTGTGTGAAGGAGACACAGTCACACCGCCACCCAGCCACCCCTGGAGACAACCTCTGCACTGTCTTCCCATCAAAACCTTTAGCGAGGTGAGGGACAGTCTCCACTCTGATGTGCTGAAGCTGCTCTTTCATTCTTTGCCCTGAGCATCTTATTGACGGAGCCAGCAAGGTCAGATGGGGGTAACTGGGGGCAGAATGGCCCTGATCCCTCCACACGCCCGAAGGCTGTGAGTCCAGTGGGCTGTGCTGCTGGAAATCAGTGCTCAGTGAGAGGAAGAGAATCGGGCCCCAGGCCTGCTGCGGGCTGTAGGGCCCTCGGATGTCAATGGGCGTGGAACAAGAAGGCTCTCCAGTGTGAGGGGGATGAGGTGCATTGCAGTGTGTCTGCCAACAGGCTTGCTGCAGGCGGCTGGGAACCTGCCCCCCTGGCAGTGAGGGGAGTACCATGTGTGCTACGTTATTCTGACACACGTCCAGAGTTCCGCCTTTTCAACTGCCCCCGGTAGCTCCTGGCTCTTGCTCACACTGACCGCAGCTTTATTTCTAAGCCAGATTCAAGTCACATTTGCTGCTTGGTTGCTGAAATGTGTTCAGTGGCTCAGGTGGAAATCCTATGTTGGAGAGGGGACATTCAAAGCCAGCTGAGCTAGCTGGAGACCTAACCAAAACTTCCATCCAAATGCCCCATGTTTGCCCCCAGGAACTGCAGGACTGGAGACAGAACCACTATTCATCCTGCTGGGGACGGGGATTCAAGGGCAACTGCTGGAGATGGGTAAAGCAGCCATTGTCCCACTAGCAAAACAACAGTACTGAACTACTTGGCCCTCCACCCAGGTGTGCAAGGAACAGTCAGCCAAACATTTCACCAACAAAACTCGCCATCAGGATGTGATCAAAGATAGAGATTTTCAGCTTAAAAATAAAAATATCATAAAGTTATGAGTGGAGCTGAGTGAATAATGGACTTTTTAGTTCAAGTCTGAACTGAAAAATCTGGAAAAAAAATCTTTTGATTTGAACCGAAATAATTTTTCTCATTGAATCAAAAAATAATCATTTTGAGTCAACTGAAATGTTTCAGCTGATTCAAAATGCAAAATTTTAAATTGTTTTATTTATTTTTGTCCATTTGAATGTTTCCCAACCTTGTGTGTGTGTGTGTGTGTATTTTTTTAATTGGCCAAATTTGGAATGGAAACAGTATTTTGAAATGAAAAAGTCAAAATGAAACATTTTAACTCTTTTGAAATTTTGTTTTTGAACCTAAACTGTTCCTCCGATTGGAGCCTGAAAAACAATTCACTGAAAACATGTCACCCATCTCTGGGTACGAGCACCTGGAAAGCAGATGGAATGGAAATGGCTTGTCACGGCAGCATTTGTCAGCGGGGCAGCTCTAATACACACATGCGCACACCCAGGAAGAGCAGGTCTATATCAGCACACACATGACAAAGAGTGCCCTCGTGCTGCTAGGAACCAGAGTCAATGTCATTAACTCCTCGGCACAGCCACTGGAAGTGGCTGTTTTGCTGACATGAATGGCCGATCGGGGGACACACTGGCTAAGCTGGCAATGCAGAAGTGCATGCCTGCTGTCTGTAATTGGCAATTTTAGGAGCAGTGAGGTGGTTAATACCCTATTCTCCGGCCTCTGTGTTGCATTAACCTCCTCTCCGTTGGTGATTTTGAAGGGAAGGTTCTATGGACATTGTGTACGTTCTGTCAGTGTAAAATTAAAGGGCTATGTAGCTTGAAGTCATAAGTTAAACTGGAGAAAAACAAGCTGTTCTGCAGATTCCCAGAAACTCAAGATGTAGTGCTGAGAGGAGCCACAATCACCGCAACACTAGACTTGATTTGTGTGGACAAAGTATTCGCTTCTCAGACCCAATTTCAACTGACAGAGATATTATTCCCTGGGGAACCCATAGCTCTGTGCACTCCACAATGCCAGATCAGAATTATAATTGTAACATGTATTTATGAGGCTGGAAGCTCACTTTTAGGTCAATGATTGCTTTATTCTTCGGTCCCCCTCAATAAGGTTTCAGAGTCCATATCTAGAAAAGATCCATAGCACCACGACACAAATACAGCAGACCCGAGAACGGCTGCACACAGTGACGGATAGAGAGACGCAGACAGAGGCAGGGACTGCAGAAAACAGCCTGCAGAACACACCCGTAGAAGTGGGGCATCTCCCCTGGTCAATTCAGCCTTGCTAACATTGGCCTCGGGCCTCAGAAAAATCAATTAAAATCATTGTGAACAGAAGGAAACTAGAAATGTTAGCAAGGAGAAAAGCAGTATCTTTCTGAATCCAGCTAATTGCAGGGCCGTTATCCTAGCTGGCCTCCCAGTGTCTCCACCGCTGGCTGGGGAACCACCACTGGTCAGACAGGTTGGATGCCCCCTGCTCTGCCATCTTTACTAACAAGCCAAGGGCTTTGAACACTTTCCCAGAGTTTGAGCTGCAGTGAACCACTCACTGTGTGCTGCTCCCCAGCTGTTTCTGGGGCAAAGGCATGTTCACTGGATCCAGGAATATCTGTCCTGCAAGGGGCTTGGCAACACTCCCATGGTTAGGAACTGGGCTATAGCCCAGCAAATGCTGTGACGCAGCCCCTGTGGGTGAGCTCCTGGTAGCTCTGCCTGCCAGCTCCTCCTCACCGCCTTGGGCAGTATGGGAGAATCTAGCCATTTGGGCAGTGGGAGCGAGCAGCGAACAGCCCTGCATGGGGCGCGACTCTGCAGCGATGATTAGGAAGAGCCATCTACATGCTCAGATACCATGTACTAGGCATGCCTGGACACATGAGATCCGATCTGATAAGATTAGATTAGAGAGCAGAAAGCCAGGCCACGGGCATGACACGGTGCCGTATCCCAACTCCTAACCAAGGGGGCCAGGATGGTCTTTACACTACGAGTCTCAGAGTTAGGTACTGGAACATGAACTGAAAGGATAGTTTATTTCCTGTTTGCTCTAATCACTCAGGGAAGAGAGTGGAGAATTAGGCTCAGTAGAACCACTGGGTCGCCAGCAGGGCTTAGTTTGTAAGGAAAGAGGTGCCAGGGCTCAAGCAAGTTTTTTACATTCATAACTGATGCAGCAAGCCCAGAGGTGCCGGGGCCCAGCCCTGCCAAGTCCTAGCACAAATTAAGCACTGGTCATCAGCCACTGATATTTCGTGAAACAAGTGAGGGTGCAGTGCAATCACATTGAATGTTTTTTCATTATTTATAAACATATTTACAAGCAAGAGGTAAAAGTAATTTTTAAACACAAACCAGTCAGAGGGGAAGAGCTAGGTGAGGCGGTCTATATAATTTTAAAACAAACACCCCTTCCCCCCATAAAAGCTAAGGTTAATTATAGAGAAAATAGCTGAGGTGAGATAAATAGGGAAGGGCTACAATTATTTTTAAAACAACAAACATCATCATCAGTATGAAACTATTGCCCTGACATCTATGTGTGTTTATTACGTCCATTTCCCCTTTCTACTTTATCCTTTGGTTTTTCTACATTGTGAACTCTGTGTGGGGCATGGACTCAGCCTTATTATATTGTGGCCCCTTTCTGATCCGAGCAGCTAGTCAAAGTTCATGGGATGTTCCAGTGGGAAGTAGAGATTGGTGGAGTCTTGTCTTTTCTTCGATGCACTATTGTTTATTTATAAGAACAGTACCAAGTCCTGCTTCTCCTAGTACAAGAGGAACTGAGAACAAAAGAAGCAGTTTCTTATCTTACAGCGCCAACCCTCTGTAGATCAGCAGACCCAAATCTCTCTCTCTAGCTTTTCCTAGGGTCACACTGTACTCACCAGCTACTGCTAGGCTAGCTTGCTTTTCTCCTGCTGCCTCTCTCTCTTGTCTGTTCTCTCTCACATCCGCCTCCCTCAGCAAAACTTCTCCACCCCCATCAGTCCAAAAGCTCTGGGTGGGTTCACAACCACCTTTTGTCTTAGGCAGTGGTGGGGGCATAACCTTAGACTAAGGCTGAGATATGTGACATATTTCAAAAATATAATAATATAATTCACCTCACAATTGAGGTGAGCTTTAATTGTTTACACTGTAACAAGTTCAAAGCCCTCTCAAACAGATAAATCTATAATCTATACATGTATATTAATGTCTCTGGAAATAGCCACTCTCAGTCTGGCGGAAACATACATCATTGAACTCCTGAAGTATCCATGTGTGTTAAGCATCTAAGAACTGGGGTCAGCTACGCCCCAGAAAATAGTGGACACAGCAATTTACGGAATGGGTCACACCAGTACTGACTGTGACCGACGCTGCAATTCTGAAATGGGCTCTTTAGGGAGCTGATTCAGCAAAGCTCTTAAGCAGGGGCTTAACTTTAAGCATGTGAGTGAGTCCATTGACTTTAATTGGGACAAGTCATGTACTTAAAGTTAAGCAAATGTTTAATGCTTTGCTGGTTTGGGGCCTAAAACATAACTTTGGAGATTATCCTACAGTAAAAATCTTCTCAGAATGTTTAAAAACAGTGTGGTTTGACATTTGGTTTCCCCAAACACCCCCCGACGTGAGTCATGTTTATCTGCGTTGAAAACAGGTGAAACCCCAGAAACAAGGTGGAGCTGCTTCTACATCTCCTGATGACCACAATTAGCCCTCCTCGTTGTATAATCCCCTTGTTCTGGGCCTGGGAACTGGCTCTTAAAGCAGAGGAGAGCCTTGCTCTGGTGTAACTTGAGGCTTTAATGAACACACACACACATTCCTCTGTTCCATTCTAGATGCGGGTGTCAACCCTAATACTGCCACATCCAGTAGATTATTATCTTTGGTCCTGTACTGTACGTGTTGGCAGTCAGTGCTTTGGATCCTGTGCATTATCTCTAGCTGCCTGTGGTGTCTTTCCAAAGTTGCCTTATATCTGTTATGCTATTTCTGGACAGCCTGTCTTTCTTTCTGGGTGACATCCACCCTTAGGCGGAGGCTGAGCCCCATGGGGCTGATGTGGGACTTCAGTGATGTATGTGCTGGCCCTCTGCTCTGGGTGCACATCAGCATCTTTGACTTTCTCAAGGGCTTTGGCCTTTCCCTTGGTTGTTATCGCAGCTGGGGCCATGTTGCCAAACGCTTTGTGAGAAACACTTTGGTCCAGTTTATAAAATGAATGAAAGACCTGCGGTGTGCAGGAGGTCAGACTAGATGAGCATGAGGATGCCTTCTGGCTGTAAAGCCAAGTCTATGAGACCTCACACTGAGATTTAAATCCACTCACAGGAAACATTCACACCATCAACCTGAGCCGAACAGCTACACATTCATCCAGTCAAAGAACAAAGGGCCACCAGGTGACCTAGCGTGGCCAATTCCCTAGCTCGGATCTAAAGCACTGAATAGTCACCGCCAACTGTTTGCAAACGAGCGTCTGAGTAAGAACTGGGCACAGTTCTCTGGCAGATAGGTTTGAATAATGAATTAATTCATGAAAATTGTGACCTGCAGGTGTACGATGTGCGGAAAGGGGGTAGGCTGACAAATCAACTCAGCTCTACAGCTGGCCAAAGGTTCTGAATTTCGTGATCACTATTTTGACTCAATTTTTAATGTTGACAAAGAAAGCAGGAGGAACATGAGGTTTTAAAAATGTGTTTTGTCAATGAGCTTTCCTCAGTTCTGTCTGTGATGTGCACAGAGAGATTTCAAAAGGAAACATTGGTTCCAAAATGTCTGCTGACTTGGGTTTCCTAGATTCATTAACTAATGGCTGCGTTTGGTCTGCCCAGCTTGAATTCTTTGAGGGGTAGCCCCTTTCATTGAATGGGTTCTTATTAGCCCTGCAAGGCCTCTCCCAGCTAGACAGAATGAACCAAAGCAACTGGTGATAATTTTGCTCAAACAGAATGAGAACAAACGGGGCCCATAGCCTGTACTCAGAGGTCTGTATTATTTATCCCTGTTGTGAATAGGAAATGATCTCTCTGGCTCAATACTCTCTATGTTAAACATACGTAGCAACACCTGCGCAAAGCACAGACAAACCAGCAATAGCCAGGAGCACCTGCTTGCTGCCCTACGCAAGAACCGCTCAGCTGCAAGGTCACTGGACGCTCGTCCTTTGCACTAGACACTCCCTGTGCTGGAGCTGCCCTGGAGAAGTAGATGGGGCTTTATTGGATCCTGTGACAGTCTCAGCCACTGGGCAGGAGCCAGGGAGCAGCAATGTGCTGGCATTTCCCTTTCAAATTGTGTGCGGCGTGCAAGCTACCTTGGTGCGAGCTCTACAGTGAAAAGCCTGATTCCTCTCCAAGGATTAAATGATTAGTTGGCAAACAGGAAGCAGGGGGCTCCACCTTTGTCCCTGTGTTACAGTCCCTGGTCTGCGCTGGGAACATCAATCTGACCCATCCTGTTGCTTTATCTCCACAATGCTAAGTGATGAAAGATCTTGCCATTTAGAGAAACATTAATAAACCTGGAGGCATGTTTTTAAACAGAAGTCCTGAGCTGCTCCTGCCTGCTGCAGCCCTGAACACTGCTCTGAGACAGGAGAGACAGCGGCCACAGAGACTGAATGGATGGCAGCCTCTCCCTCCCTGTCGAAAGCAGGGGAAGCCCATGAAAAGCATGGGGTCTAGAATGCAGGGCTTGTGGGCCTGAGACACCGTACGTCCAGGTTGCTTTGGATCCAGCAAGGCCACTGTGTGAGGCCAAGGGATGCAGAAATTGCCACATTAAGGTTAAGGTTGGAAGCCAGGGAAAGCTGCGCTAGTGAGAGTCGCTTTTCACACCAGTGCTCCATATGTACATGGCAGCTACATTGGCGGAGCTGCAGAAATGGGTAAAATCCCAGTGGGCTCAAGCACTAAGCTTCTGGAGTAGGAGGAGTCTGCGCCGTAATATCAAATGCCTTCCAGACCTCAGTGACAGGGTGGCCCCTGGGTGTGTGTGGCCTTGACAAATAGGGAACGAATTCCGATCAGTGCATGCTACTCATCTGTTTTAACAGCGGTTAAGTTCTTGTCAAAACTTCCACAATAGAAATGTGGCAAAGAATTTTCCTCTTGCTTCCAAAGTGGCAGGGCGATGTCTCTAGGGAAGGCAGTGGATTCTGACACTGTAAAGCTGCTTTCCCCAGTCCGCAAGACTGAAAGAAGAGCTGGAGAGAAACATTTGCATTTTGCATGTGACAGCTCCTTAATGGAGCTTTCTGAGCAGCAGGCTGGGCTGGTTTGTGTCCCTGGGGGGGACGGGGAGCGCTAAGTGACAATCAGTTATAAAACTTACAGTTTGCACACCATTTCCAAACACTGACGGCGTTTAACTTCACATGGGACTAAGCTGATCAGAAATTCTCTTTTGGATAAACCATGCCTCTGTTCCAGGTTTTCACTGTTCAAGAGAGGAGGTCCTAACAGCTCCCTGTGGGCATCCATGGCTGTATCTGGACTAACTCAGGCCTTCCATCTTCTGGCAAATTACTGGCAGCAACTGGCAAATGTCACTACATTAAAAGTACAGACACTAAATGATTTCCTTAATTACCTGGCCGGCATTGGAGCATTTGGACAGGAAAGGAAAAAGTCAGAGATACAGGAGAGAGAGGTGTCTGGAGAGAAGTTGGCGAGAACACATTTCCTTCAGCTTCATTTCACATTTCCTTCAGATTCACCCGCTGTTACAACTCCTTCAGTGTGGCAAAGAGCAGCCGTAGCACCCAACAACCTGGCATAGATTAGAAGCTTTGATGTCACCATCCATCATGTGTGAGTGTGAATTGCTGGTCACCAGCTTGGATCAGGAAGAAATTGCCACCAAGTTAGGGTTGGTATTTTTTAATACTCCCAGCTAAAGCTTCCACCATCAGAGGCAGAATCCCATGCAAGAGGGGCCACTGATCTGCTTTCACATGTCAGAGAGACAAGACATGAGGCTAAACTGAGCAGTGACCTGGTCTGGGGAAAGATCAAAGCTCCTCAGAGCTGTCATTTCGTTTTAATAAATTGATTGATGAAGGGCTGGCAAATGACTTCAGTGATTTCATTCTTCCAGTGGATTTGTGTTTAGTTTTGCCCTGTGTCTGGCCTGGTGAATTCCGGGGCAGCCCTGTGTGCTGGTAAGATTTTCCTGAGTTGGGAATTTTTCTACAGATCTCGCATTCATTGAGCTTCTACTTGCAGCAAACCCACAGGACACAGCATGTGCATCACTCCCTCGGTACTGAGGAGCTCTGAATGGCAACGGCCCTGCCCCCAGGAGGGCATTGCAGTGGGATGGAGCATCTGAACAGCACCAGGAGCCCTTGCCCAGCACTGTTCACTGTGCTGCTTGGCCCTAGACGCGTCAGCGTGGAGGTTACGTTACGCAAATGTTCCTTTCGGTGGCCAGCTCCTAGCGATAGTTTTTATTTTGCTTTGGTTTGATGGAGTCGGTGCTGCTGCTCCTGGGGAGGGGGATAAACTGCTACACTGCCTGCCATTTGGGGCTTGGTTTCCACTTGGATAATTTTTTTCAGAAGTCAAACATGTTTTCCGCTCAGTAAAAGCCACTTCAGAAGCAGCCGTCCCACCTCATTCATGTTTGCATCAAGGCCCTTTGTGTGATCTCCAGAGAATTCATAATTATGGGAGAGCAGAAGAAAAACAGGCAGCTTGTGAAGTTTCAGCTCTTTTCTCACATTCAAACAAACTGCATCGAAGTCAGTGGAAACACAATTCCAGAGCCATAAACTGTTTTTCCAACAGAACATTCCTGGCTCACAGTCATGGCGGAGGGAATAGGGAGCTGGTAAACAGGTCAAGCTCCACCTTGGCTCAGTATGGATTGAACAGGCAGAAGAAATCCTGTAATGGTCAATATTTTAAAAATAAAGACTTTAATGTCTGGTGCATTGAACTTCTGGCTGGGACGGGGGGGCAGCTTGGAGCCCTCTCTCCAGAGCTCTGCCCCCTTGTCAGCATCTGTCAAGAAAGGAGAAAAGATTCCATGCCATTACTGCCTTGTATCCCAGCACCACCCCCAGCACCCATCTAGGCCCAGACAACACCGTCTCTGGCCTAGTTACAGGGCAGAGGAACCAGATTGCAAAGGGGAGGGTGAGAAATGAGAGCTGGTACCCCACTGAGCTGCTGGCCAGGAGAAGAGGAGTGCTAGGAAGCGTGTTTCGGGTTTCAGTCTACCAACAGGCCTAACAAATTTCAGAGTTTCTAGAAGAGCTGGTTGAAATTTTTTCAACAGAACAGTTGTGCATTGGAAAATACTGTCTCAACGAACCATTCTGTGGGAACATGTTGTTTTCCACAGAATTTTAGAGGAAAATTTTTTGAAGTGATTCAAATCAAACTGGAGTATTTTATTTTTACTTACTCATTTTGCTTCAACTTTTAATTTTCTTAAACATGTAACTTATAATATAATATAATAATAATTAATTAATTTTCATATTATATTATAATGCTTTGATGTAATCAAAACCATCCACATAGATTCCAATGCCAGAAGGGATCATTGTAAACATCTAGTCTGACCTCCTGCATATCACAGGCTAAGGACCTGCCCCAGAATCATTCCTAGAGCAGAGCTTTTAGAAAAACGTCCCATCTTGATTTTAAAATGGTCATTGATGGAGAATCCACCATGACCCTTGGTAAATTGTTCCCAGGGTTAATTACCCTCCCTGTTAAAAATATGTGCCATACTTTGTCTGAAATTGTCGAGCTGCAGCTTCCAGCCATTGGATCGTGTTAGGCCTTTCTCTGCTGGACAGAAGAGCCCATAATTAAATATTTGTTCCCCATGTAGATACTTAATAGACTATAATCAAGTCACCCCTTAGCCTTCTCTTTGTTAAACTGAATAGATTGAGCTCTTTGAGTCTGTCACTATAAGGTAAGTTTTCTAACCCTTTCATCTTTCTCTGAACCCTCTCCAGTTTATCAACATCCTTCTTGAATTGGGGGCACCAGAACTGAATGCAGTGTTCCAGCAGTGGTCACACCAGTGCCCAATACAGAGGTAAAATATCCTCTCTGCTCTGACTTGAGATTCCCCTGTTTATGCATCGCAGGATCCTATTAGCCCTTTTGGCCACAGCGTGACACTGTGAACTCATGTTCAACTGATTAGCCAGCATGACCCCCAAATCTTTTTGAGAGACCTAGCTTCCCAGGACAGAGACCCCTATCCTGTAAGTATGGCAAACAGTCTTTAGTCCTAGATGTATATGTTCACCTTAGCCATATTAAAACATATATTGTTTTCTTGTGCCCAGTTTACCAAGCGATCTAGATCACTCTGTATCAGTGACCTGTCCTCTTCAGTATTTATTATTCCTTAGAACTGTCTGTCATCTCCAAACTTTGTCAGAGATGGTTTTACATTTTCTTCCAGGTCACTGGTAAAGATGTAAGAAGCAGAGGTGTAAGAGCTCATCCCTGTGGGACCCCACTGGAAACACACCTGCTTGATGATGATCCTCCATTTACAGTTACAATTTAAATAAGGTCATTTTGTTATGGCTAAAACAAAATATTTCAGAATCGCCTTTCTATGAATTATTTCAAGATTTTGATTTTAGTGCCAATTCAGGAAAAATGAAATTCGAAATGTCAGAATTTCCCATGGGAGAGAAATTCTGTTTTCCAATCAGCTGTCCTTATTAGGGACTTGACAGGAGTTAAATTACTCCATCACCTGGAGGTTAAAAACTCCATATTCCATCCCTAGCCCTCTGCTTCCTTTACAATAAACAGGACCAATTAAATGATCAATGTACTATTCTGTTATTATTTGTATTGGGGTAACCCCTAGGACACCCAGTCATGGTTCTGGGTCTCACTGCAGTCCCTACCCTAAGGAGTTTACACGCGGTTCACATTCCTCTCATGACTTAGACACCCTTGAAGACTCTAAGATCTTCCCTTCATGCACAGTGAAGATCTTCCCTTCATTCCCTCCAAACACAGAAAAGAAAATTTTCCATTTTCCATAAAGTCATTTTATTTTGAACTCTTTGTATTTTATGTAAAATTTGTGCAGGTTTCTTGGGCTTTTATTTGTTACTATAGTTTGGTTTTTATCGACCAATCATAAATTAGCTGTCAGGTTTTTTTAAAAGGTTACTGAATGTGTACAATAATGTTTGCCTGACTCAAGAATGCAGTAGCTTATGCATGCAATTATAAACTACCACATCAAAAAAGTCAGTTTTCCTTCTGCTGCTTGCATAATTCATCACTCATTCTCTTGTCATGGGCGAGACCTTTCATATGTTTTAGACAACAAAAAATTAAGTTTACATTCTCTCTTCTAATTAAAAATTAAAAAGTTTAAAGAATGAGAGGTTGTAAACTGTACAATTGTTAAAAAGCTGGAGGCAGAGAGAAAGAAAGAAAGAAAGAAAGAAAGAAAGAAAGAAAGAAAGAAAGAAAGAAAGAAAGAAAGAAAGAAAGAAAATGTAATTTTCTGTTTTCTAAACTCCAGAGGCGATGAGGTTATGAAAGCACCATTAAGGACAAAACTGCTGCAAAGTGCTGTAAAATTAATAGATTCACAGATTCCAAGGCCAGAAAGGACTACTGTGATCGTTTAATCTGACCTCCTGGATAACACAGGCCATAAAACTTCCCCACAATCATTCCTAGATCAGAGCTTTTAGAAAAAAACTCAATCTTTATTTAAAAATGGACAGTGAATGAGAATCCACAATGACCCTTGGTAAATTGTTCCCATGGTTAATTACCCTCAATGTTGTAAATTTACACCATATTTCCAGTCTGAATGTTCCAGCCATTGAATCATGTTATACCTTCCCCTGCTGGACTGAAGAGCCCATTATTAAATATCTGTTCCCTATGTAGGTACTTACAGACTGATCAAGTCATCCCTTAACCTTCTCTTTGTTAAGCTAAATAACTAGAGCTCCTTGAGTCTATCACTATAAGGCAGATTTTCTAATCCTTTAATCATTCTCGTGGCTCTTCTCTGACCCCTCACCAGTTTATCAACAGCGTTCTTGACTTGTGGGCACCAGAACTGGACACAGGATTCCAGCAGCGGTTGCACCAGTGCCCAATACAGAGGTAAAATAACCTCTCTGCTCTGACTTGAGATGCCCCTGTTTACATACCCAAGGATCACGAGTCGTTTTGGCCATGGTGTAGCACTGAGAGCTCATGTTCAACTGATTCTCCACCGCGATCCCAAATCTTTTTCAAAGTCACTGCTGGACAAAGGAGGTGAGCATCATCAACCCCGTTGGAGAGATGGGAGAGCTGAGACCCGGACCAGGGAAGCCACCCACCTGGGAATAGCACTCACTGAACCCCATCACCTCCTCCATAATGCGACAGAGGAAACATCACAGGATATTCAGAAGTGGGGCAGACATTCTTATGTCTTTGTGGAGAATGTTGCACAAAAGGGCAAGACTTCTGGAAGAAAAAAATATGGCCAAAGTCTTTCCACAACATAGGGCCTTCATCTTTCTGAAAAATGAGCACTCAATAAACCTGTCAAAGAAAAATAGATTGATTCAGAGATGGGAGTTCATGTACCAATCAAACATCAGCCAATCCTGCCATAGCCAAGAGAGAGAAGCGGCATCTGCTTTTGTGACTTCAGGAAAGAATCTGAGAGTACTTCTTGCTATGGACTGTGCACCATCAAACAGAGTTGGGTAGAACATTCTCAGCAATCATTTCACACTCTAAAGAGCATGCGAACTGCATGCAAGATCAGACCAACACTCTTGTCTAGGCTAGTGTCCTGACACTTGAAGTGGTCACTGCATTTCAGTATTTCAATGCATTTCAGTATGTTACAGGGAGCCCTAGTGATTGGGCTTAAAATCAATTCCACCACTCCTTTCTCATCATAGCCCCAAGATCAGCCGCTGATGACACAAGTCAAGTAGGAACATATCAAAAACTGAATGGCAGTTTTCTTTTTTTAAAGTAACAGCTTGCAGAAATTGACAATTTCACTTCTCTTGGCTCTAAACTGTCTGGCACAGTTGATCTTAAAGAAGCAATTATGACGTCTCAAAAATAAGAGCAGCCTTTCAATCATTCAACAAATTTTGTAATGAAAAACTGATATCAAAGAAGAAAGTATATAACGGTGATATATTACATCAGTCATTCATTATAGCAACAGAAACTAGGGTGTCCCAGGAACAGCAGCCACACCAAAAGGCCAGAGAGACAGTTTTGACATATATCATCAAAGAAGGATCTTCTAGATCCAGAGGAATGACAAGAATCACCAACATTCAATCAAGCAGTGAACTAAGCCACCCCCAGCTCAGTAGATTGGTGAGGAATGCTCAAGAACACCATCACAATTCCAGTCCTGTCAGTGGAATGAAGGAATTGGGCCACCTACCTCCACACTGAGAGAGAGAGAGAGAGAGAGAGAGAGAGAGAAAGAAAGAAAGAAAGAAAGAAAGTTTCTTGGAGAAGACATATAACTGGCAACCTGGAGAAGCACTGACATCACCCAGGAGAAGGCAGAGCAAAGGACAGGGATCAATGGAAATGCCACCGAGTGTCATGATTGCTGATGGGAATGAGAAGGAACTGCTGAGACTAAACCAACAAAGCAAACATGGGTGGTAACAAAAACTCAGAACGTGTTTCATGTGAAAACACAGAAATAAATCTGGCTGAAATATTGAAATACTGGCAGTGAGGACACGGACTAGCACTGGTTAGTCCTGCTTTGCCCCATGGTAAAAAATCACCTCTGCTCCCCCTTAGTTCTCTCCCTGTCACCCCTGAGGTCCCCACCTGATATGCATGGACTGTGGGCATACTGTTTTCTCAATGACGCCAAGTGACAAAATCTGCATTAAGTGAATCAACAAGGCCATCTCAGAAGAGGCCGAATAGGAAATAACAGGGCCCATTGCCTAATGGGACTTATCAATTATTATCTCAGACCATATTTCTTTGAGGGGTGATTGTTTCACAGAGCCTGACATCTCATATAGCTTTAAATTACTCACAACCGGGACGGCTTACAAGATAGCAGTAAAATCAGGAGAGGATTGGGCAATGTAATTATAGTATGGAAATGATGTTGATCGCTCAAGCAGGGAGCAGACCTTGAATTGAAAACCCCCTTCCCACTCCCCCTTTCAGTGCTCCCCCTCCTTGCTCTTCACTACAGCCACCACACCTGAGGAAGCTGGGGATTAAAAAGCGGCTAAGCCACCTTGTTAGAAATCTGCAAATGACGGTGTGCTGATGGCTTTTCTAAAGAAAACCTTTAACACAGCAGTCCCTTGTGCAAGCAGGGATGAAAGTAATTTGAAAAGTAATTTGGTCAATCAGTAGCATTAAAAAATGGATGCGAACGCCTAAGATATAGAGGGTCAGAGTTAGATAAATCCACAAACAGATGTCTATAAAAGTAAAATGTGGGTCTAGCTGGAAGATTTAGGTATAGTGCGAATGCCTTTAAAGGGCATTTCCCAACCTACTGGGAGACGAATTCAGCTCTCAGTTAAACTGGTGTACAGCAGGAGTAATTTCATTGACTATGGTGGAGTTTCTGCAGATTGAGGCCAGTGTAACTGAAGGCAGAATTTGGCGCTATGTATGGTAGCGGCGAGGGCAAACATGGCAGGCAATAACAGCCTGATGTCTTTGCAAAATTAGAATGGAATTTAAAAAGGAACCCTAGGAAGGATTATGCCTGGGTGTGTCTGCCAGAAACCGCTCTGAAAAACCTAGATATCTTTAACAGACAATGAGAAGAAATGAGATGGAATTTGGATGAACCGGTCCAGAGTTAATTTAGATAAGAAGTCGCCAGGAATCGGAAGGGGATTTTGGTCATCCTGTCTGGGGTTGGATTAGAAACTTCTGCCAGAGGAAGAGGTGTATATTTGCCAGAGCTGGCACTAATATAAATGGAGCTGATTGAAAAATGTCTGCTTGCCTGGAAAATTTTGATTTTTTGTTGGAAAACCTGAAAGCCAAAAAATTTTCTCCAAAGTTGAAAAGTTTTCTGGTTCTAGCATTTTTTGGTTGAAATTTTTCAGTTTTCAGTTTTTTTAACATAAATGAAACAAACTTGAATGATTACATTTTAGTAGAAATTTTCAGCAAAAAAACTTTTTCTGAGCATCTCTAAATAGCAGGCTGGCAATATCGAGGTGTTATGCAAATAGCAGTGAGCAGAGGAGAAGACTGAACAGACTAGCACATAGCCAAAGAGGATCAGAAACACTGAAAGTCAGGGATGTGGCTTGGGGGATTTTTAGTGTGGGAATCAGAGCCACTTACTTGTAACATGATGGTTAGGAGGATGCATCAGTCGGTTAAAATTGCACAGCACCAGGCAATATGTCTATCTGTAATGGCTGCAGAATCTACCCAGTATCGACAGTGCCAAGGCCAGCAGCTGAATCCAGTGGCATGCATGGAACCATATACACTTAACTGATTGAAACGCACATGTCTACACAAGAATATTGTGCACATTTCATATGGGAAGCTAATCTGATTTCAAACAGTTCCAACCAGGCACTCATCTAACAGGAATCTCCAACCAAATGTATATGCAACGTGGTGATAAACACACGTCTCAGGGCCAAATCCTGACAGGCTAGTGCCCAGAAAGGCTGGGGAAACTCAACTGGCACCTGGAGAAATACCTAGTTTGGGCGCTGTCAGTATATGGTTCCATTCTACCAACATTCCTTCCAAAGAATTCTCTTGTGCTACAGACAGAGTTTGCTGAATAACAGAATTTCCGACCCACGGGAAATTCTGAGATTTCAAAATTTAGTTTCATTCCAAATGGGTCTAGGAAATTAAAATCTTGGATTTTTAACTAAAATATTCCAAAATATTTTATTTTGACTTTATCATTTTCCCTATTATATTATGTCAAAATGATAGCTGAAACAAAACCACAAAGCTGAATTGAAATGTTTTGATTTTATTGTAATGAAACATTTTGATAATTACCAGTGAAAATTTTGAAGAATGGGTACATTCCTGCCAAAGGTTTCAATTTCAGTGAATCATCATTTCCAATGAAATATTTTCAACCAGCTTCGGTTGTAAAGGCCTTTTTACTTCTTCCCTCCCAGTGTTGAGTGCTTCTGCATAAGCAGGCTTCTGGGCAGTCTTAGATGAGAGGACCCAGAGATGGATGCATTCTTGCATATAAATCAGACCCAATCCTGAAGTCCTCATTGAAGCAAAACACCCTCAACTTCAGCCGGATGTTTGCCTGATTACAAATCATGGGTCTGGTTCTGAAATCTTTAAGTGCTTTAGCATCTAACAGAAAGATATTGTAATTAGCTGGCTCTCTGGCAGGGTTCCACTGCCCTCTGCTGAGTAGAATCAGAACTGATCAACTGTGTCAGATACCCTATACTGCTAAAAACTAATGGAGATTGTCCTTCAGATCCAGTGCTAGCAGCTTGTGATTGGGGGCAGAAGGATCTGAGATCTACCCCTTCTGCTGCTGTGAAGTTCCCGGGAGCCATGGTGTGCAGGGTTGGCTCTGAATGTATCAGATCCATTATTACTGCATATGAAACACGCTGGTTTGTTGCGTGTCTTGCAGAAATGTTTTAAATGATCATCTATGCTCACTCTGCCCGACTCCGAGCTTTCATTCCTTCCAGACTCAACACATCTTTAACACACTCATGGGGAACATGACCTGGCACAACACATATTGCAGGGGGATGTTATGCAAGATCCTTCAGTGTGTCCCTAAAACACGGAGTCCTCATCTGCATGACTCCTTGCTATTTTAGTTCTGTACCCCACTGCCTCTACGGATGGACCCCCATCACCCCGCTAAACACACAGCTAACACCTCTGCAAACGCACCTGTAACCTGACCACAAACCTTTCTCACTCCCTAGGCCTTGCTCAAGCGCAGGTGGCCAGCTGTGCCACCTTTGGTGGCGGTTTTATCCTCCTGGCTCACGTCCACTAAAGGGCTACAAGAGTCACTAAAGCGTTTTCACTGGCAAGGGCAGGAGCAATTGGAATCTGGTGTTCCAGAGGTGACAGACGAATGCGCTAGGTCCTCGGACACACCGTTTGCTGCGCTGCTCCTATGATGCGGGGCAGCATTTGTGAACAGGCCTGTGGAAGGAGAGCTGGTGCCCAGCAGCCCAGGGGATAAAGATGAGATTCATTCTTCCCTGCAGTGTCTACGGTACAGGACCCTCCTGCGAACAGTGTGAGGACTCTTGCTCTCCCTCTGGTGTTCCCTGCCGAGAACAGCAAGCTGCAAGCCTTAGCTGCTGCCTCCCTCCGCCCTCCATGTTATTGAGCCAATGTTATTAGCGGAGGAGAGATGGTCAGAGAAAGAAGTAAATGAGATTTCACACCTGCACTGAAATATAATACAAAGCACTGCAAGTGAAGGGAGCTCGAAACATGGAGCCCATCAGTTAGTGGGAAGAGCAGATGCCGTGCGACCCACCCGAGCTGGCCTATGCTCTTTGCACTTTGCGATAGCTGGATCGCTCAGCTTGCAAAGCAGGAATGTGAAGGATTTTTGAGGTTTTAAAAAAATATCGGTTATTGTTAATACTATTCAGAACACCGCAAGGCTTTTCAAAGGTGAAAGAATTGAAACTGAGAAATGACTCTTGCTCAATACAAGCTCCATCACTGGGTTATTCAAAAGTGAAATTGAAAGGATTAGGATTAGCTACGAACATCTTCAGGACAAATGGGGCTGAGCCTGGAGAGGGATATTCAGAATCAATATGGATTGCAAATATTTAATAAAGAAGTTTTCAGCATGGAGCTGAGAGCTGGGGCTAATCACTCACTCCCCCCAGGGCACAATGTTGGACCTTGTGAAATTTCTGGCATACAAATCTCCTGCCGGAGGGTGCCCCCATTGTAACACAGACTGACAATTACTGGGGCAGCGAGGCAAAGGGCGAAGAATGAAAAAAGCAAGAAATGAGGAAATCAGATTACAGAAAGATAATAGATTTCACAGATTCTAAAACCAGAAGGGATCACTGTGATCAGCTCATCTGACTTCCTGTATTACACAGGCCAGAGGAGGTCTCTGAATTCGTCCCTGTTTGAACTAGCACATCTCTTCCAGAAAAACATCCCATCTTAATTTTAAAATGGCCAGTAATGGACAATCCACCACGCCCCCGTGGGAAGTTGTTCAAAGGTACAACAATTTTCACCCCTCCCACCATGGCCACAACCTCAAACACAGGCAGCAGAAGCCACACGCTTTTACTACCAGGTCACCCGTTACCGGCACTTGTTCTGGTTTTGTACCATTTTCCCTTCTGGGGTAAATGCCACCTGCATTCCACTTGTTGTAAGGACTCAGGACTTCGCACTGCGGTTGGCTACAGGCCATAAATAGCTAGCTGCTATGGGCTGGGCTGGGCTGGGCTCCCTCTTTCTTCAGGCTTCTCCTGAAACAACACTGTGGAGTGTCAGTGGTCACAGACCTATAATGAAAAGGTTGGTTACCGTTTTGCATAACTTTGTAAAAGAGTTTCCAGAGTGCTAATATTCATCACAAGGAATGACTACCAAATGGATCTGATTCCCTTCAGAAATGGCCTGCCAGCGAGACCAATTTCTGCCAGGAAGCCCGTGAGAGCGAGCCATACTGACTGGTGGCTATTTACTGAGGGCAATCAACAAGTCTGCAGGAGAGAAAATGAACATCCTTGAGGACAACTCCACAGCAGGACATTTGCCCTCAAAGGCAGAGTTGTGGTCGAGGGCTGGGATACGGAGCAGTAGGCCGGGGCACTGATGACAGAGTTATCAATCTGGGGGTTTTAAATAGGTGGGCAGGAGCACTGGTTCCAGGAGGGCTGAACAGCAGAGGCAGAAACCATGACTTGCTTTTTTTCCTGCTTTCTCTGTCTCCTTAAAAGTTGATGCTCTGACAAAGCTTAACAAGCTGCTGTCAATCTGGTTCTGAGTGGGGGCGGCGGGGGCACAGAGCCAGCAAGGGAGCCTGGGCACAGATACATGCAGGGCTCACAGCCAAACTGCCAGCTCTCCTTTCAGCTGAGAGCAGGCGCTCCTGCCAGTCAAGACACAGACAAATATGCAAAATCCAGACTCTGAGTCTGCTGGGGCATGTCAGCTAAACACAGTGAGGGTTTGGAGTGAGGCTACTGCCCAGGACACACCCCTGAGGAAAGCAGAGCCTGGGTAATGGGCCAGTGAGTCTGGGGGTGCCCTACCCCTGCCCACAATGCCCCTCTGGCTCCCCACAGCTGATGGACCCAGCACCCGCTTTTCCCCCTGAAAAGTCCCCCCTGCTGTAAGGCTCCTGGGCGCGAGGGCAAATCTCCTCACAGGCAAGGGGCCAGCCAGTACCCAGAGGGAACAAGCAAGGCTCAGTGAGCGAGTCCTGCCCTGCGGGAGCCAGTTGCAAAGGGCCCATTGAGTTGGATGGGGCCAGGATTTCCCCCCGTGGGTTCGCTGGTGGGGAGTGGTGCAAACAGCTGATGGTGGAGCTGCACGTGCTGAGTTTTGGCGGCAGTTCTGAACTCACACAAACCCCAACCCTCAGGCCAGCCCACCCAGTGCCCCTGGGTGCATGTCCACACTCGGCAGGGGTGTGAGATACAGGTTCTTATAGAACCAGCCCATGAAATCCGCTCTGGGCGGGCAGGCTGACTGCTCTCCACAGCACTGCTCAAGAGCTTTGTGAGCCTCAAGAGAACTTACATCGAATCATAGAACTGCAGGGTCATCGAGTCTAACCCCTGCCAAGACACAGGGTCTGTTGGGTCTAACCCATCCAAGGCAGGTGGCTATGCAGCCTCCGTGAAGGAGACTTCAAGAGACCAAAGCCGGATTCCAGGTTTGTGCAGAACCCCCCATCAGCTGTGATTAACAATGGCTTAGGGTCCATTGTGACCCTTGCAAGAATGCCCTTGAACCTGCTCCAGGTGACCACGGGTTAGACCTTTGCAGCTGGCTCAGCAGGGACACCCTGCACACTCTCCATGAATCTACCTGCCTCCTGGTCAGCATAGCTTCTTTCCCTCCCATCTCATAAGCCCTGGAAGCCCTTTCTTACAACGGCCATCTTCAGCCAATGGCTTCCTCTTTTCCCCATCTTCAGGGTACCACTAGATGCAGGAAGTTAGAGGGAGGTGATGGCCAGGCATCGTTTTGGAGTTTCCCAGGTTTGCTGGGGGCAGGGCTAGGAGGTGGTTTGAGTTCACTTGAACCCCAAACACATAGGAAAGAGGTTGGCTGCTGGGAGCCCCTTGCAAATGACCCTTGCAAAGCCCCGATATTCAGCCCCAGGCCCAGCATCTGGCTGGCACTCGCCATGTGTGAGTGGTTTCCTTGACTAGTCACAAGCAATGTTTGAAAGAAGGCTTCAGCACTTACAGGAATGCGGTGGGATGAATGAAAGAGAGAACAAGCTGTGGATAGACTCCTCTGGGGCTCAGGTTCCCCTGTGGGGCTAGGCCAGGGCTCTCAGTGGGGCATGGGGCCCAGGCGCTGATGGAGAAAAAGAGCGACTAGCCGTTTGGTTCATCACTAAGGCTCTCAGTGCAGGCCCTGCAATTGCACTGGAACCTCTGAGCTTTAAGGTTGAGACGGGGCCTCCTGCTCTCACTCTCTGCCCGGCCTGGCTGGCCTCAGATGCAGACTCTGCCACTCTTGGGTCTGAGATCCCAGGCAAGGCCAGCTATCCAGGGAACACTCCCCATGGCACACGGGGAGAGCAGTGCTTTGGGAGTTCTGGCCATTAAGCATCACCGGGGCAGCTGCTGGGAACTGACTGCTTTGGATTTGGCCCCTTTTTAGGTGCCAAAGTTGGAGCTGAGCTCTTGTGAATGTCTGGCCCGGATGAGAGCACTGAGTGCTTGAAAAGCTGGCCCTGAGTGTCAGGAGGGAAGGAAAAGGCCTGGCCTAGCTGCACACCTGCTGCCTGCAGATTCCCAGGCACCTCACGTATCCCAGAGACCCCTGCTGAAGAGCAGGATCCACCAGTCACCTCTGTCGACACCCATCTCACTCAAGATGCATCTATAGCCTCACACCCATCTCCCAGCAACACAGGGAGGAAATTAAACTGGCCTAAGCTACACATTAAGAGTGTCACAAAAGCCAGGCCCAGCCAGAGAGGCAGGGAATTATTCTACTGATCTAAGAGTTCAAAGCTGAGGGATGCTGGAGGAGCCCATGACTGGTGATGCCCTGGCAGTCAGTGATTTCAGGACAGAGGGCTCCAGATGTCAGACTGGATTGACAATATGGAAGGAAATCCAATAGTCACCTGCACGGTATTTAACTCACCTTTGAGGGCTTGCTCTGCTCTCTGACTGGATCTGCTCATGCATAGCACCGACAGACCTGCCGCTGTACCGGGACACTGCTGTCCTCCTAGCGTGTGCCAGGACACGTGTGTCCAGCATGCTCTGGCTGCAAAGTCCCAGTAAAAGGGGACAGAAGAGTCAGAGCAAGAGGCAATTCTGCCAACTAGCCCATGTGAGCACGGATTGGCATATCAGGCTCAGAAAGGGACCCTTCCCCCACAGCACGTGGAGGTCGGTGCCAGATCTGTTTTCCTGATGATCACCATGTCCGAAGGGAAGGACTCCAATAATCTGTCTGGGTTTCCTGTCCAGGTGCTATTGACTTACAGAAGACTCATTCCTCATCAGTGCACCCATCTAACCACAGCCCTGCTTCGGTACCACTCTGCCTCTGGCGGGTGCTCACAAGATCACTCATAACGAGGTGAAGGAATATGCTCCTACAGGCCCCGGGGAGCCAGGGAGGGTTGGAACAGACCACCCCGGAGCTGCCACCCGAGAGCGGACACCATCCAAAGGTCACAGGGTGCAGATGTGCTTCCAGCCAGCCCCTTACATACTAAAGCACTGTGAAAACCCGCCGAATAAAAGGACGGCTCGTTCCCTTCCCTTCCCACTCACTCCCAACATTGCCAACTGAGCTGTGCGGGCAAATTCCTGCTCCAAGTCCAGAAGCTCCCTTAAAAAGCCCAAGAATGCTGGACTCAGGGCCCACACTGGCCAGCAGCCAGAAGCCAAAGAGACAGCTGCAGAAGGGGCTCAGCAGTGCAGGGAGGGAGGCTCAGTAGGCCAGCCGTAGAGAAGTCCTGACTTTGACAGGGATCCAAGACAGGCGTTACATTTGGCCTAAATGATGTCACTGCTGATCACTGGCATGGTAATTACAGTCAAAGTTGCTAGCGATTGTATCCTCTGAAGGGTCATTAATGCAACCCAACCGCACCAGCACACGTCTCATTAGTCCTATTTCAGACGTACGCATTTCCCAGTGCTCCAGAACCCTGACAGTCCTTTCCCTTCGATGACTTCAGTGTCCACCCCGTCCCCAGAGGCTCTGGTGCCACTGTGAAAGAGAGGTGAACCTGAACCAGGCCTCTCCTCACCTGTGAGTTTCCCCCTTCCCAGACGGAGACTCCCTCTGCTCTCTGCTTTGCTCCTCCACTGCCTAGGGCCGAGTGCACTCATGGCTCCTTGGGCATGGCCTGGGCTTCTGTGCAAGGGAAGCCGCCTGGAGAGGTTAGCAAGTGGCAAGTCAGAATCCAACCCAGGTGGGAATGTTGCCGGGTTTGTATTTGGCTCAGAAGAAAGCATGGGAGAATGGAGATAAGGAGACACTCGGGTGGGAACCGCTGGATGGGGAATGGCCAGAGAACAGGGAGAGTGCGAGACAAAAAGATGAGTGAGAGCGGAGAGGAGTGGGGCAGGAGTTGGTGAACAAACAGTGAACAAGCATCGGGAACCTGCACAAATGCCAGAGTGGGGCAGGGCTGCTCTCCCAGAGACAGACTGAATCGTCTTGGACAAATCACTCGCTGCGGGGTCTCACACCCCAGAGCCCCAGCAACAGGAGCTCCCTGTAGTAGGGGGTCTTAACTGCCTCCAAGGCACCATCCCTCTGTCCTCTGCTCTGGGGAGGAATAGGGGTCAGGGAGTATGCATAGCATCTCCTGCAGAGCTAACACAGCCTGGCAGTGGATCCCTCAGCCTCGCCCAACCCCACTCCAGAAAGACAAAGTAGGGAATCTGTGCAAGGGAAACTGGAGATTTCCTTCCCTGGGCCCCACAGCAGGGGTGAGCAGGGAAGGGGTGAATGGCGTGGAGAGGCTGATCTATCCCCATGGGTTTCAATTATAGGGAAATAACTGCCTGAGCTAGTTTTGTGTGTTGTTTCTTCTTTCCGAAATTGCAATCCCATGCACAGCATCTGAAGATCGTGAACCCTCTGACTGCAGGAGTCTTGCCCGGTCCTGGCCATCACCCAGGTCCCGATCAAGGATCAACACTGTGCAGAGCAGAGAGCCAGGAACTAGGAAAGCCAGGTGCTGAGTGCAAAGAAAGCAGAGGCCAATCACTCAGCCTTGGGCACTGGCACAGAAAGGACAAGCTGCTCAGGGACTCCACAGTCCCCAGCCCTTAGTGAAGATTTTAATGTGCCCCCAAAGGGAAGCTGGTCCCTGGGTGCATCGCAGCCCCCACCCCACACACGTGTAGCTCTGCCAAACACTGCTACCGCCTTTAATCAAAGGAGAAAAAACCCCAGAACACAAGACTCAAATCCACCAGGAAAGTTGACAGATTTTCCTAGTCTTCAAAGAGGCTCATTAAATATTAAAAATAGCATTGTTGTTTTAGCAACATTAATTTAAATGCGGCACATGTGACACACTGAACAGCTTTCCCCGGGCAGGGGAGTTTACGTTAATTCTACTTTCTAGCATGTCCGCGGCAAAAAGGGCAGCTGATGTGTCTGAGACAGAGGTGGGGAAATCATTTAGTACTGTACCTCCAGTCTCGGCACGTGCAAACCATCACCCATGGGACTACCTGGCTGGGTGCGCTGGACGGGCTGCCCCATGTCCAGTTTTTGACTGGGAAGTCCGGTCAAAAAGGGGACCTGGCAGCATCCAGTCAGATGTATTGAGGAGACACCAAAAGTCCGGTTACTGTGGGGTGAGGGGAGGCTCCTGGTCATCAGCCTGCGCCAGTCCCTGCTCAGCCAGGGCCACCTCCTGCCTGCAGGCGGGCTCCTTGCCAGGCTGCAGCACCTCCCGTCCCAGCCCCAGAGCAGAGGGAGCCCAGCTGGGGGGTGTGTGTGGAGACAATCCAGCCAGTGAGAGGTGGAGGGGGGGAGAGAAGCCAGTGATGGGGGCAGGGCCTTGGGGGAAGAAGTGGAGCAGGGGTGGGGCCTCAGGGGTCCAGCTAGCCGCAGTTAGAAAGATGGCAACCCGAAGCGCTAGGGAGGCCCCCACTTCTGAAAGCTGTTTGTGGCACCGATGCCCTGTGAGGACACACTGCACAGGGGTGGATTTTGCCCCCAGAGAACAGAGCTTTGGACAGGGAGGTACAAAGAGTCATCCTGAACTCTTCCTGGGCCCCCTCCGTGTCCCCCACCCACACTCTGCCCTCCCTGCAATATCTCCGCTCCCTTGTCCGCCTGCTTTTCCTGCTTTGGCAGGTCTGACTATCCATTTGGCCGCTGCCATTACATTTTGCTAGCGGATCAAAGGGAAGCAACACACCTGTGACTTGAGGAAGGCCTGGCACAAGCGAGACTGGCTTACAGCAGCTGCCCACCCCCTCTGAAAAAGTTGTTGGGGACAGAAGGTCTGTCTGGCAAGGGGGAAGCAAGGTGGGGGTTGAGGCATGTGTGGGGAGTGAGGTAGCAGGAGGGAGGAATTGGACGTGACGTGGAAAGGATCCCATAAGGAGACAGGTAATAGTGTCCTGGTCTCACCGTACGTTACTTGTTGGCACTTTCTTCCAAGACCTTGAATGAACTTTCCCTCTTTCTGAGCAGCTGACCGTTCTGATCACTGAGTCTCTGTCCAGCTTGCAGCCCCGGATTCTGCATCCAAGCGGCACCAGGATCCACCTTCTCTAGGGCAGGAGGGAAACGGGCCACTTGTGATGCCACAGGCTGGATCTGCACTCACTCTCACACATGCATTCGGTCTTCCTGTATTCAGTGAGCGCATACACATATGCCCAAACGAGGGGCCATGCTGTATTTCATAGGCCCAGCGTATGGGTAGCACATAACTGGGAGATGATGGAAATCACCTGTGACTCGACCTTCAATAATGATGGATAGTGTGCTCCTAAAGATCATTTGCAGAAAGCCTTCATCCTAATGCATCATCTGCAGCTGTGATGAGTCAGAAAAAATAAAAAGCCCTTCCACACACCTCTGGGGGCTGAGCATTTCATGTCCAGAAGCCTTCTAATCCCCAATGAGCTGGATAATGCCATTTGCCTGTGTAATATAAAGTTCTGTTGAAACTCAGAATCAGGAGATGCAAAAGGTTTCTTCAGTGCAACTGAGTTGTTGCTCTGGCTTTCTTGTCCAAGGGTCCCAATTTACCCTCACTGTGTCTCTTTACAGTTCATTCTGCAACAGCACCTTGCCCAAGAGATGAGCAAAGCTGCATATAATTCCCTTTGCAGTCTAAGATGCTTCCCTGATTCCAAGTCAGATATTGCTAAAGGAATTTTCTTGATCTGTAAACATGTTTTTTTAAAATAAATCATTCTGATGTAATAAAACTACCCAATGCTGCTGCCTGGCTAGAAGTAAGTTATGTTGGGAGCTGTCTTGTAGCCAGTGCTCTCCCCACTCTTGGTGACAATGTGCAGTTGCTCCTCATATAAAAAGTAAAATAGAATAGAATAATACTTTGCACTTACATGGTGATTTCCATCTGCAGATCTCAAGATGTTTGCTGGGAAATTTATTTTTCTGTGATAATTATTTTTTGAGTTCATTGCCAAAGGAAGGAAAGAGAGCAGGCAAAAACCACAGTGATACTGTAGGACAAAAAGGGATATATTTGGTATTGTTTATCCATTATGACAGATTCAGATACACAGGAGTAGGAAAACTACCAGCCATTTCAGCCGCGTCGCTAATGGAAGGCTTCATGACGGCCAATGCAAGAGTTGTTTGGAAAGACACCAGCTGACATCCCTCACCCCAAACCTCTGCTCCTTTCTAGAACCATTCCCAATATCTTGTTCTCATTGCATTTCCAACCCAAATTTTCAGATGTCAGAAGCTGGATGACATCTGAACTCCAGACTTCTGTGGCTTCCTCTGTCATTAATCACGATGCTTGATAGAGACTGGAAGAAGAAGTCAAACATTAAAGTGTTTGTTGCAGAGGGGTAAGCAAATGGGAAAAGGAGGAATATGAACTTTGAAAAAAAACTCATTCTTCAGAACTGCTGTGTTTGAGCTGATCTTTAAAGGAGCAAAAGGGACATGGTGCTTTATCCCAACTCCTGTCTCCTCAAGGAGGGGAGATTTGGATTATACGTTCAGATATGTAACAAGGTTCAGTGGTTTGGAACAAGAAGTCTGCCAAAAAAGTACAGAGTTGGGAGAAAGAACTGAATAACAGAGAAATCAGAAATTATCTTGGTGCCATTTCTGTCAGTGTATAAAAATACTAACATTATTCAGTAGCAACAACGGGAAATCTCCAGCCACAGTGATGGGGAATGTAAACTAAAAACCAAAATTCTTCCCCGTTCCCCATAGTCCTTTGCCATCCATTGTCTCCAGTTGGGAAGCTGATGGAAAGTTGTGTTGTGTGCATCTCCCCATCACTAAAGCCAGTGATGCTAAAGAAGGATTTCTGCATTGTGGTACCTTTATTCTTCTATTGAGCCAACCCTCAGAAGCACATTGGAAAGGCATGAGCTGCTTCAAAATGCAAACTCCTGATCCTGCAAACTTATGGAAAGCGGGTCTTCAGAAACTGCCGTGACCCCAGCTGATCCCACAGATATATAACACAGCTCTGCACCCTGCCACGCTTCAGGCAAGAGGCACAACAACTTGTGTATGGCAAACGAGGAGACAGGACACAGATGTAAACCTGCCAGTCTTACTCGGCCCTATCGATTCCACAGCGCTTGTTATGTATTTTAATAAGAACTGGGCTGATTGCTAATTCATGAAGGAAAGGCCTTTTGTAACCATAGCAATAGGTCGAATTCAGCTCCCATTAGCCTGTGCAATGGTGACATGGTGGAAGAACGCAACTGAGGCTCCAGCATTTTGGGCCATTGCTTTGGGCCGCTGTGGCATTGCTGTAACGGAAAGGAGCGGGGTGGGAATGCACCACATCCTCTTGTGAATGCCTTCGCCATGGCCGCATGCTTCGATGCAGACGCTTTCCTTTCTGCCAGAAAGGGTTATCGCGGGGAGCCATGCAAATGGACAGATAAGTTGCAGGTACCTTTGCTATGGCAGGGACCAACATACCGATAATGGCCATGCCCAGCAGCAAGCAGGCTTTAGCTAAGGCTCAGCATCACTGCAGGGCATGCTGATAGTAGGCAGTGATGAAATTCAGGGATGATAAAATCATTGCAGCATCACAATGGAAGGTGCACAGGAGTTTGAACCTTCCAGGCAAGTTATGCATGCTGAAATTTCCTGGCATTTAGCCCCAATCCAGCAAAGCACCAATTGACTTCAACAGAGCAGGTGCTAAAGTTAAGCATGTGTTTAAGTGCTTTGCTGGGCTGGGACTTTCATGAATGACACCGAATGGGAGTTTATTGGCTACAATATCTTTGCAACAAGGATGAACATTTACTTCTAGGGAAGTGGATCTATTAACAGAAAGCTCATTTTGCAGACAGTGCAAGCTGTGAAAACAGGAAGAGATGGCCGCACCAAGCTCTGGAAAGGGAACCTTTACCAGATGTGTCCCCATGGATTCAAGCTCCATGTCAGCTCATTCCATGTGTGTAAAGAGGGACAGATGCTGCTTTTCAGTGCAGTTTTTTCTTTCTGTGATGTCAGAAATATTATTCCATGTTGTGTATTGCAATGTTTAGTGATCTGGGTTGTGGGGTGTGTGTGTGTGTGTGTGGGGTATTCAATCACCTGCTTGCTGTGTATGTTTGCTAAGCCACTTACTCAAACTTTTGCAAACTACAGAAAAAGGTTTGGTGTATGTTCACTCAGCTTAAACACAGATTTCAGTGTAGCCGTGTCTGCGACCCTTTCCCACGGGCATTGCATCTGCCTTCAAGCAGCTGAGTTCTGCTAGCACAAATACTCAGGAAAAGCAGGTGTTAAGCTTGAAAACTTACTGGAAGCTTCACACTGTACATTTGATTGTAGTAGTCAAGATGAGCAATTTGTGTGGTGCTGGTTTAGTTACACAAGCCCTCCAAAGAGGGAACGGATAAATAACAAACAGCATATGTGACTAACCTACACGGCATGGATTTCACAGACTGAATGACAAATATTCCCAACAAACTGGTCACAAGCCATTGATATGGGGGGAAACATTTCACAAGGAAGTTTGAGAACAATTTCCAATCACAAATACATTCAAGAATATTGTGGGAACTGAAAAAGAGGCAAAAGTGCATGAATACGGGATACATTGTTACAAATCATACTCAGCTCTTAGTTGGAGTGGGCTGCACCTTTGTAACCGGGACCCCAGGAAGGCGCCTGATTATAGGAGCTGGATACATATATGTACCATCTTCCACTCCCGTTAGATAGCTCTCACGTCTATGTCAGCTAGGGAATGTCATGATTTCTGTGGGATTGGGAGACAATGATTTTACCTTCATGTCATCCCCTCCAGCTGCCAGAGTCTAAAATAGCTAAAATTACTGATAACGCAGAAATGGGTACAATTCACATTCATTACTGGCAGGCCATTCAGAGTCCCTACGTTCATGGCCTCTTGGCCCGTCCTCTCACAACTCCACTCCAGCTTACCAAAGACAGGAGTGTCATAAGGCCCCCGGCTCTCTTGTGTCTGACCTGTCTCCCGTGTCAGTCTGTGTGTCTGTTCTGGTGTGAGAACGACACCAATGCTCTGTGTTACAGGCGTGTAACAAGTATGGTAGCATGTACGCTGCTGAGAACACAGACAGCCTGCCACGTCTCTCCTGTGTAGCAGGACCATTACTGCGAACTCAGCCCCAGACGTCTGGTCACGCTGAACAAGTATCCACCATTGCAAGGGGTGTAACCAGAGCTCCGCTGCACCTTTCTTCAGATTTAGAATTGGAAGAGCGCGTTCTCCCCAATTTACCAGGCCAACATTTGCCCACAGTCACTGGCACTGATCTTCTGGAGCCACGGTGTGAGAGTCCTGGCTGGTACTGCACTGTGAATGGAGTCCAAGCTGGAGGAATCATGGCAGGGCTGGTCAAATACTAAACACCATCCCTCACCCTCTCAAATATTTTCACAATAAAAGCTCTGAGCTGGATTCACTCAGTCTTGTGGGGTGATGTTAGTCATTATCCGTGAGTATTTGTATCCTGACAGCTCCCTGAGACAATGTCTGGGAACCCCAAAAGTTTACCAAATTCCAGCCCAACCGATTCCATGTCTGAAAAGTCACACCTGCAAGTGCATTATTTGTTACTTGCTCTTTGACTGTCTCAGATGTTTTCATCATCCAATCAGGGACAGAAACAACATCATGTGACTTAGGTGACAGACTCACAACAGGAGTAATGAACAGCAAACGGTGAAAGCAAACCATTCACCAACGGACCATTGGCTGGAAATTATTCATCCCAGCTGCCCAGCGAATAAGGAATGTTTTCACAGACAGCCAGGCTTGGCCAGTGAGCAGTCTCTTGCCAGACATTTGTAAGGAATATTGTTCCTAACAAACAATTCAGCCAGCCCGACCACATGCTTGTCACACTTACGTCATTTCTTTTGTTTGCTTTCCAGCTATAAATCTTCTAGCAAGAGAAGCTCCTGTGTAACTGGCTGTTATCTGCAAGTTAACTCCCCGTTACCCCTTTCTCAATGGCCTGTAATACGCCCATTGGGGAAGGAACCCCCTCCTCATGGCTCAGTTGAAGAGCTCACCGAGAGACGGGATGCACCCTCTCATCTGCCCATCACTCCCACTGAATATCGCACCCAGCTTCCCTGCCTTCACAGTGTGGGTCATTTCTTCTGCCTGCCCACAGGCTGTGTTTCCCTTTGCACGGAGGGGAAAAAATCTGTACAACAACCAGAACCACTGCAAGCAGCAAGCTGCTTCTCTCCCAGGCCTGCTGCTGCTGCCAAGTATCCCTCAGACCAGCTGCTCCTGCCTTTGTCCCTGTACGGTCCCCTGTCCTGCTGCTAACTCTCCTCACAAGCTGTAGCGTAGGTGATGGAGAAAAGTCGGGCTGGGGAAAGACAGATCATGAGTATTTCTGGCCCTGACATTTTCTTCCAGATATCTGGATTTCCATATATTTGAAAACCTAATATAAACAACAGAGAGGGAATTTGCATTTCGGGCAGTGAGGAATGAAAAATGGAGGCGGCGTAATGTATTGCCACTCCAAGAAGAGGAATGACAGTGGTAAAGTCAAGCACACACGACAGCACCCAATCGGCTTGTGGCAAACTCATTTCCTGGCAGAATATAGGGTTTCATCTGCTGGAACATTTAATAGGCATCAAAGAAAGATCACTTCCCTCCTCTCAGTGCAGATTGAGAGCCTTCGCTCTTGCTTTATTTTTGCCATTTTATTAAACCCTTTATATAGTTTTAATACAATATGTATAATCCTCCTGAAAACAAATAAATTCTTATGCACTTCCCAGATTCTAAGGATGTCTAATGGTTACGCATGTTTTATTTATATTTTCAGAGACATTAACTATGTGATGTGTAAAAATATGCAAACAAATCGACTCTAATGTATTGCTACGCACAGAACAGAAGTATGGTATGTAGTTAATTTCCAGATCCGGGGAAGGCAGGCAGAGCCTGCAGCCAGCACAGCCTTGGGGGCCGGGTGGGTGTCCGCACGAGCCTAGTTTCCTACATTAATTGAAAGGCGTACAAGTGCCAAGGCCTGGCCATGCATTCTAAAGAACTTTGAATCTCCCCTAAACTGGGTGCAGGGATCTCCCTGGGGGATTAAGCTCTTTGGCGGTCTCCGCTGAGCTGGGAAACAATGGGGAGGTTACTCATTTTTCGTATTACACAATCCTTCTTCACCAGTGCCCCACTAGCATGGGTGCGCTGCTGCAGAGCAGAGCTAAGGCCAGCTCCCGGAGGCAACAGCTGGTGCCGTACCTGGAGTTGAGGAGGTTGGGAGCCTTCGGCCTTCATTCACTTAGAAAGGAAAGGAGGTCGCGTGCCTCCAGGAAAAGTGGTGTTCCCCTCTCACTCACGCAGTGTAAAGCCGGAGTAACTCCATGGAAGTCAATGAAGAGACACTTATGCTAAAAGTGTAAGTACCAGGGGAATCAGGCCTGACTTTCTTGCATTGATCCTGGAGTGCTGCTCACTTAACAAATAGCCTTGGGGCCCACGCACTGGTGGGAACCTTAAGAACATAAGAACGACCAGACTGGGTCAGATCAACGGCCCATCTAGCCCAGTACCTTGCCTTCTGACTGTGGCCGGTGCCAGATGCTTCAGAGGAAATGAACGGAACAGGGCAATCATTGAATGATCCACCCCCTGTCGTCCAGTCCCCTCTTCTGGCTTAGGGACACCCAGAGCATGGGGTTGCATCCTGATGATATTGGCTCATCTCCATTGATGGACCTATCCTCCATGAACTGAAATCATTCTTTTTTGAACCCAGTTATAGTTTTGAACGTCACAACATCCCCTGGCAATGTGTTCCACAGGTTGTCTTTGTGTTGTGTGAAGAAGTACTTTCTTATTTTTTTTAAACCTGCTGCCTATTAATTTAATTGGTGACCCCAGTTCTTGTGTTATGTGAAGAGGTAAATAACATGTCCCTGTTCCCTTTCTCCAGACCTCCATCGTATCCTCCCATAGTTGTCTCTTGTCCAAGCTGAACAGTCCCAGTCTTGTTAATCTCTCCCCATACGGAAGCTGTTCCAGACCCCTCATCAATTTTGTTGCCTTCTCTGAACCTTTTCCAATTCTAATATATCATTTCTGAGATGGGGCATCCAGCACTGCACCCAGTATTCAAGGTGTGGGCGTACCATGGATTTATACAGAGGCAATATGATATTTTCTGTCCTATTATCTCTCCCTTTCTTACTGATTCCCAACATTCTGTTGGCTTTTTTGACTGTCGCTGCACTTTGAGTGGATGTGTTCAGAGAACTATCCACCATGACTCTGAGATCTCTCTCGAGTGGTCACAGCTAATTTAGGCCCCATCATTTTATATGTAGAGCTGGGATTATATTTTCCAATGTGCATTACTTTGCATTTGCCAACATTGAATTTCATCTGCCATTTTGTTGCCCAGTCACCCAGTTTTGTGAGATCCCTTTGTAGCTCTTCGCAGTCTGCTTTGGACTTATCTATCATAAGTCATTTTGTATCACCAGCTAACTTTGCCACCTCACTCTTCACCCCTTTTTCCAGATCATTTCTGATCTCACTGCAGATTTCCACTGCAGCTTATGGCAGAAGGCTGACCAGCGGACAGGGGCCCTCTGCATGGGGTGAATTTCACCCTGCCCAGTTATTATCCGAACAAGAAGAAACATGTCTCTTCAAAGCCTGCCATCTGAGGTTAGAATCCTGCTTGTGACATCACACTTAATTCCACAGCAGCCACCTGTGATGTCACAAAGAGAGGATTTTGACGTGGGCTGGAAGGTGAGACTTGCAGAACCCAAAATCTTATCACCATGCAAATCATGTGCTCAGAGATGAAATGCAGGAGGGTGAAGACGCACGAACTAACATACACAGACTTCACCGGGAGGAGTCAGAAGTTCCTTAATGTCGTTGCAGCATGTGCCAAGCCTACAAATGCTTATTAATAAAGCCCTAATTGCAGAATACGGGTCCATACTACTGACTGTACAGTAAACATCCTTCTGGAGAGGAGTCACTGATGTACCAGAGGGGCTTTTATGGCCCCACTATGGCTGCTGCTTCATTACTGTTTTAAATACCAATTGAAATGAGAAGACGGATGCGAGTCACACGGGGATTGCTCCTGCCAGAGTGTGGCTGAGGAGTCAGTGTCTCTCTCACGCTCAGCTACTGCAGAATGGTTTGTGGCATGGCCCCTCGCACAGAGGCAGCCTTTTCGACTTTACTTGGCATATATTATTTGTGGTCTTGTGAGCACAATGATGTGACATGACCTGCTGGTTACGGGTAACCTCTGTTAACAGAGCTGTAGTCATGCTGATTCAGAATATCTTTCAGGTGTGTCCATGTATTTACTAAACCAAACAATCGCAGCCAGATCTGCAGGTGCCTCCTGACTACTTAGTACATCTCTGAGACAAACACACATGGCTCTTGTGAGCATTGGATACGGAAGTCCAGCAAAAACTAGGTCTGAGCAAGACCTAAGATCTCACTACTCTAATACAGCAGTGGTGACCAGGATATAGCACTGACTGTTGGAGATAGAAAACCTAACTGAAGCATAACAGGGCTAGATCTTTAAACGTAGACACCAGATCAGGCTTTCACCAAATCCCTTCCCTGTCTCACAGAGTTCAGAGCATCCAATCTGGGAGGTTTAATCAGGCCCAGGAGGGAGAGATCCTTGACGTGAAGCTGGGATTTGCATCCAGGTTTGGATTCCAAATGTCCCCAAAGTTTTGAGGCTGGAGACCCAAGTTTGCACCACTGTCTAATCTGAAGGTGGTGAGGTTTCAAAGCTGTCCTGAAAATATCACTAGCCACGGCTCTCCGACGGCTGCTGCTTCTGCTCTGGCTAGAACACGCCAAGTGCCAGTTCCTCGCTCTGCCCTTCATGGTGCACAGTGTTTTCGTGTACATTCCCTGCAGCCAGGACCCCAGAGACCCGGGGAAGGGAGAAGGACGGGGGAGGAAAAAGTTGAATAAATGTTCTTCACGGGCCCCATGAGGTCTGAGTGTTAGGCAGAGTCAGGCAGGTTCATGTTTTACCCAGACTGATTCCACAACAACTTAAAGAAATGCTGTGAACATGCGAGCTCCATTTCTTCAAAGCAGCTGGTTCGCGGGTGGGGCGGTGGCAGCTTTCCCAGCCATCTCTGGCCATTAGCCGCGCAGCATGAGCGGAACGGGCCGTAGCTAACGGAGCTTTCATTTCAGCTAGATTTCCTTTCAGTAACAAGCAACTGGGTATCTTGTGGTTTTGACCAGAGCAGAAAAGACCATCTTTCTTAGCAGAGTCCCTGGCCCTTTATGCTCTCAGAGGGATATCCAACATCTCAGGAAGGCACGGACAGAAGTTTTCACACCAGGGTGCAATTGAGGTCTAGCGCTAAGATTGGGAAGGAATTAAGTAGAGATGAGTGAATAATTCCAGTGGATCTTAATTACCAAGGTAATAGGCATCTTATAAACAGTAAGATGCTGAATTGGGCTATTGCACGGGTAGTTCTCACTTTCCTTCCTGTTTATATGTTCTCCAAATGTGTACAATTAATAGCCATTCTAATGTTTTACTCCATGGATTGAAGTATTCACATGGCAGCTGCAGGGCTGAGTGGCAATTGGTCAGACAAGTTGGATGGCAGTGTTTCTGCTCCATGACGCTTGGAGCACTCAGGCTCTGCTTCTGTCACAACCATGTGTGTGGGCAAACCTGAACAGCCAGCTTTGAAACTGACCATCTAGGAGTGTCTGGGGCAGTAAAGCTTGCTCACAGGTGAGCACAAGAAGGGATGGACATGGCAGCTAGAAAGACCACTCACAGGAAGCTGTAACGTAAGCTCCCTCCAGGGTTTGTGGCTCATTTACCCCAATGTTATTTATCCCTTGTTTACCCCAAACCAGCAAAGCCCTTAACAACATTTCCTGCCTACAGCTTAATAGCCTGAAAAGCCTAGACACACACAGGGCAGCTCTTTGGTCTCCAGCGCCCCCTGACCCAGCTTCGACTCATCGCCCTCCTCTCAGCTGCCTAACCCAGGCCCTTTTAAGCTCTGATCCCAGCAAGGCTCAGTGCAGCTGATTGCCTCAGCTGAGGGAGGCTCCCAGCTAGGACTCTCCCCCCTTTGCTGGAATTTAACCCTAAAGCCCCATCCAGCAGTCTGGCTTTGCAGCACCTGGCTCTAGGGGGTGGCACTGGGCTGGGATGTGGCAGGGCTGATGTAGGGGGCCACCCATCCCCTCTTCAAAATCATTGAATGCAATGTGATGGACTCTCCATGGGGATCTGTTTACATTGTTTGCACAGCTCCAGAATTATGGCAGTTTGGAGTCAGAGAGGTCTAGGGCAGGAGTTCTCCACCTTTTTCTTTCTGAGGGCCCCCCCACCAAACATGCTATAAAAACTGTGCAGCCTAGCTGGGCCACAACAACTGGTTTTCTGCATATAAAAGCCAAGGCCGCCGTTAAGGGGTAGCAGGCAGGGCAATTGCCCAGGGCCCCATGCCACAGGAGTCATTGCAAAGCTCGGTTGCTCAGACTTCGGTTTCAGCCCCAGGTGATGGGGCTCGGAGCCCTGAGCTGCAGTTCTGCGTGGCCAGGCTTTGGCTTTCTGCCCTGGGCCCTAGTGAGTCTAACGCCAGCCATGCTTGGCAGACTCCCTGAAACCTGATCTCAGCCCCCCAGGGGGCCCCAGACCCCTAGTTGAGAACACTGCTCTAGGGTTCTTGAGTGGTCATGCCTTGATGGGACACAGCTGTGCAGAGCTGTTTATTTGAGCACCTGCACAGAAGCTGTCCACAGATCCTCATTAAAATGTATTTTTCACTCCTGGATCCCCTTGGCAGGTGAGCAATGCCATTTGCTTTGGCTAAAAATAATCACTGGACATTGATTTTTGCTGATTTTTCAGATCAGCCCTTCTACTGAAAATGAACTGACAGTGACTATTCCCAGTTCTACAGTACGTTAAACAGAGCCAGGGACCTCAGGCCCTGGGCAAAGGCTAGTTGCCCAGCTCTGGAATGGGGGCTCCAGCAGCTTTCCTGACCCTCAGGCAGACAGAACCTTCACTTTGCATCTCCTCCGAAAAGGCAAAAGTGAATATTGCACCAGCACCAACCTTGTCTCCTCATGCTGCTGCTAAGAAATACTCCTGCCTCTAAGGAGATTGCTGAATATGCTGCTTCTCTGGCACACCCTGCCGGTGACCCTGCAAAGTGGTACTGCAATTGTCTTCCTCACCCTGCAGTGTGAATTAGGGGAAGGGGGATTCAGATGGCACGGCCAAAGCTGAGTGCAATTCCAGCACTTCAGGAGCACAAATGTTATCCAGACTCAATTTTGATATTTCTGCTGACAAAGACAGTTTCTTGTTGCAAACCCTTCCCAGCTTCCAGAGCAGGCAAAATTTCCCATGTTCCTCTGTGATCCATTCGTTCTTCACCCTGGATATATTTCAGCAATTTCTCAGAGAAAAGCATAATCATTTTAGCCATCAGCATGGAGGAGACTTCACCATCATCACCCAGGCCAGAAGGCCAGAGCTCCTGCCAGGAGACCCCATCATGCCATCCTACAAGAATCATCCCAGTAATCTCTGCCCATGAGTTCACCATGCCAGGCTGGCTGCTCAGCCAGGAGCCTGACTCTGATAGCCCAGTGTATGAGGACATGGCATCCATGGAGAGCCACCAAGACTGCAAACCACTGAGTGGTTAGCTTTCCAGGTCTGCAGTTGAAACGACGTTTCTCGTCACCACTTGAATTTAATTTAAAGGTTTGCTTCTGCTTTCATTTTATTGGCACCCATTATATCCTCCTTTGTACCTCTGGCATTTCCTTAATAGTCTTTTGACTCATCTGCTCTCAGGAGGAGAAACACTTTTTAGAAGAACAATATGAAGTAACAGTTATAAAATCGACAGCCCGGTGATAAATGTTAAGGACTCAGATTCTCTTATTGGAAATTGCCATCTTTCAAATATTTAACAGATTTGTAAAAATAATTTCTCCAAAAGGTTACAACTCCACTGAACTCCATTAGAGAGGCTGAGCTCTAAATCACCCATCACGTGCAGGAGACTGAGGCAAGGGACACACCAAAGTCATAACTTTCTCCCTTCATACACAACATTACTTGGCTCATAGCCAGCATCATTCTATTTCCAGGACAGTTTCCTTGACCCTGGGGTCCTTCAGCCACAACAGAGGGGCGCGCCTGCCTGAATCGAGGCGTGAAATTATGAAAGAATGGGCCTGCCATAGCTCAGTTGTGCTAAGACCTCAGATGTGAAACCGCCACTTTTTTTCTCTCTCCCTCATACTGGCCTGTCGCACGCCGGGTGGAAAAGATTGTATTTATCACCTGTCAGGGTTTGGCAGAGCTGAGTTACGTGGAGCAGGACAGCATAAAATTATCATACACAAGCATGAAATTACAAAATCGCTCGGAACTGAACAACAAAATTATTTCATTTCTGAGGGAGGCCATTCCATTTTTTAGCCATGACACCTCGACTGCCAAACTTTGAATTGAAATTGAGTGTGAGGTGCATGGAATATAGACAGCAATAACAAGCAAAGGCATGTAAACTAGCCATGCAAATACACTACATTAATGGCCCCGGAAACCTCCCACAGGAGATATGTAACTAAATAAATGTCACATGTCCCAATAACTCATCTTTTCTTATACATTGTGAAATGAATTATGCTGCAATCAGGGCACGGGCTGCTCCTGGTGACGGGACTCCCACTAGGTTGGTGTTCTCTAGGATTACATATGTTTCTTGCTTTTCCTCTCCCCATCTTTATGATCAGAGATGGGTAAACACTGCAAACATTTCAACACTAGAAATTGGAAGGGGAGTGTGGTGAGGTGGAATGGAGCCACCTGAACTGAATTTGGTCAGGACACTGGGCGTAACCCCACACCCTTGCAAGGGTTGCCATGCGATCACTAGGACACAGAGTGCTCAGGACCCTGGCTTTATGGCTCATCTGAAAGCTAAGCTCACAAGAGCGGCTACTCTCCTACTGGGCTTGCTGGGGTCAGGACTAACACTTCTATTCTACAAGGGCAGCCTGTTCTCCAGGCCAAACTCCAGGCACTGCACGGTGTCCTTGAATCTCCCGTGTGATACGAGTGGCATTCGTGCACCCCAAGCAGCGTGTGCAATGGGATGAAATTGCGTCTCCTTGCAGTTTCGGAGCCTCTTCAGCAGCAGCCGAGCTCGCAGCCCAGCGAGTCCAGCAGCACCTGTTCTGTTCTTAGTCGCATCCCGATGGCTCTGGGCAAGGCAGAGGCAATAAACGCTGCTTGTGTCACAACTTGTTGTGGGTTTGTCTGGTGCTCCCTGGGGATTGCCGCCTGCACTGGAAACAGCATGGCACCTTCCTGGCACTGGGCTATGTGCGCACCCGGGATGGCAGGGCACAGACCCCCTCCCTGCACTGGTACTAGCCTCCCTGGCTGCAGCCCACTCCAGAGCGCCCCCAGGAGCCTCTGCTTGGTAATCAGCGCTGCTGGCGAGCAGGCAGCTCAATCCATCATGGCGAGGTTGGATTTGTCAGCTCTCCGCAGCGCTGAGGGGGACATGCAGGGTCTGAGCAGAGCCACCCAAACAGGATGTTAAATAAAATTAAAGGCGGAGGGAAACACGGTGTGGGGATTAGGCTACACACCCAGCCGTCTCCGCCTATCCCTGGGCACCACGAGCTCCCGCGCTGGCCTCGTCATTTGTGATCTGCCCACCAGCCTGGCCCACGTGCTTGGGCCACGGTACCCAGGATTCTGGGGGCCCAACTGGAGATGCCTTAAAGAGGCCTGGATGTCACCAAGTGCTGAGCACCCACCTTCTGACAACCAGGCCCCTCTGAGGTGTTCCCATTCAGACCCCTCAAAAACAGATGCACCCAAAACACCAGACACTTAGGAAGAGCTTGGCCCTGGACATTAGGATGCTGGATGCTATAGAAACCAGGTAGCTGGGCTGGTAGCTAGCTAGGTAGAGGGGTATGCAGGGGAAGAGCAGGGGCTGTATGGGAATGGATAGATGGAGAGAGATGACGATATTGTCCTGTACTAGAAATGTCCCAATGTTTTAAATACACTTGTGAAAACCCAGATCCTTTACTGACCCTGATGGCTATTTCCCTGGTGTTTTGAATGGCCACTTGGGGCCACGTGCGAGGGACAGAAGGAGAGTTTCAGGCTGCCTGCAAGTAGGGCCAGCTCCCTCTCTCTGGACTGCAGTCTTCTCCACCATCCGGACTCAGACCCTTCTCTCCTTGGCCAGCCTGAATTTCCAACAAGCCCTGATGCTCTCCCATCCTGCCCCTGCTGCTTGTTCCCAACCTGCTCACTGGCTGGCAACCAGCAGGAGTAGCCTGGTGACACCTCGCAGAGAGGCTGGGGGTGAGCAGAGCTTGGGGTGGCCTCAGGGTCCAGGGAGGAACGCTGGGTTGGCCGGTAGCCCCTCTGCTCCTGCCCTGAACCGCCTGACTCTTCGCCCAGCTGTGATCTCAGCTGCATGAAGCTTCTCAGGTCAGAGTCCTGGTAGTAGAACACATCTCAGGTGGCCTTGGTGAGACTGGTAGAATTAGCAGCCTGGGCACCTAAAACTGGCAACAAAAGCACCAGAAGTGCCTTTTTTCCAGGCTATAAACAAGATGGCTTGCCACCTGCCTCTCTACAGGTAGGAAGTGTTCTTGCCAGGCTGAATGCCTCTGGCCTTTTGAGCTTGGTAAATTGATATTTACCATCCATTGTTCTTCTGCCTGACTTCGTTAACACCTGGAGAGCGATCTTGTGCGGCTCAGAATGGGAAAGTGGGACCTGAAGAGTATTTGTGAGGAAACGGCGACTTTCAGGAGGAAAGAGAAGTTTAGTGATTTATGAGGGAGGCAGCAAACTGGCCCTTCGCTACTCCCAGACAAGGCTTTGATGCTGCCCCCTTTAATCCTTGGCCACCTGGCACTAATTTGAACTGTAAGATAGTCTTTATATCTAATTAAAAACAGTGAAATGCTTCTCCATATAATGAGAACCCTCAGGCACTGGACCCTGCATTCTCTCTCCCACCAAGGGACACTCTGGTACCTCTCCCATTTTGTTTCAAATTGAATTGTAACAGTGACGTGAGCTGTTTGGAAACTACCTATAATGGCCCCAAATGAAAACTGCAGGCCGCTGGCACTAGGGTGACCAGATGTCCCAATTTTATAGGGACAGTCCTGATATTTGGGGCTTTTTCTTATATAGGTGTCTATTACCCCCCACCTCCTGTCCCGATTTTTCACATTTGCTATCTGGTCACTCTAGCTGGCACTGAGTTCACTGCCCATTCCACATTCCCCAGGGCATTTCTTCACAGTGCCTTCTCAAGAACAGGAAGTGAATGATGTTTTCATTAAAGCCATGCTGGATTACAAAGCACAGGGCTTGCTAATCATCCTCACTACCGGCTGCATGCGGCGGTCTGTCATAGATGAGAATCCTCGAGTAGAAGGGCCACATCAGGCCTTACCTGGGGAAACTTTGCAAACTCTTTTGCTGTCATTGTTGAACCTGAAAGCAATGGAAAAGCCTAAAGTTGCCAAAATATAACAGAGAAGGCCTATGATTTGGCAGACCTGAAAGTAGTTTCTTCAGCTCTGAGATAGTAAGGAGGAGAAGATCCACGTGATACTCAGAGAACAAAGATATCTACAGGAACATGACAGCACATTGCAAGCCTGACGAGGAGACAGATGAGATCAAGATCAAGGCTTTGGAGTAATTCAGGGAAGCGCTATGCCAACAAAACTCTTCACGGCCTTGCTGAAAGAAAGCTGGGAGACATTGAATGGGAAGGAGAGATCCTCAGAGCAAGTAGTTAGTACCTGAGCCATCTTAGACCTGCTGATGACATTGCTATCTGCGGTGAAACCTCTAGAGACACTGCCCAGGGGCCAGGGAACCCAGCATGGTCAGAAAGGAATATGCAATCAGGCAGAGGAATATGGAGAAAACCAAGATGCTAAACACAAAGGTGAAAATGTATTACAGCCTATGGGAGGAAAAGAGGTCAAACCTACTCCTTGCTATTCCTGCACTGGAAGATCAGGTGCAGAGAAGAGTCAAGACATCTTTGCAGGAGGAGCACTGCCATTGTGCAATTCATTTATCCAGTGCAGCTGCAGCAGCTGCTTACAGCTGGGCTGAAAGAAATACACCACCTTGAAGCAGGGAATCCACTGCAATACTTGGGTGATTTTGGACACTAGAAAAAAGTCTCTTTGTGCCTTCTGTTTGTAGAATATCAGGATTGGAAGGGACCTCAGGAGGTCATCTAGTCCAACCCCCTGCTCAAAGCAGGACCAAATCCCCAATTTTTGCCCCAGATCCCTAAAGGGCCCCCTCAAAGATTGAATTCACAACCCTAGATTTAGCAGGCCAATGCTCACACCACTAAGCTAGCCCTCCCCCCACCTAGGGAACAACACAAAGTTATTGCAAGGCCATAAGAACCTCAAAACATAGTGCAGTTGTTGCTATCTGTGTGCATCTAATTTCTGTCAAACCCGTCTCTCCACAGAGTCATAGATTTGAAGGCCAAAGGAAACATTGTGATCATCCAGACTGATATCCTCTATAACCTGGGCCACAGAACCTCACCCAGGGATGCCTGCCTCCGGCCCATCGCTTCTAGCTCAGTGAGAACATCTCTTTTAAAAAGACATCCAACCTTGATGTAAAGACTCAGGTGATGGAGAACCCACCACATCACTAGGTAAGTTGTTCCAATAGTTAGTTACTCTCACTGTTTAAAATGTGCACTCTGGATTTCTCTAGCTTCATCTTCCAGCCAGGCGTTCTTGCTAGTGTTTGGTCTGTCCCGCCAGAGACACTGGCCCTGGGCAGGGAGATGCCAAGAGTGGCTCACAGCAAGGTGGGAAGAGTAAAGCATGGGTCTGTGTCTCAAGTCCAGCAGCTGTCTGGGAGGAAGGATAGTTGTCCCCGTGGACACTCCTGTGTGTGTGCGTTAGACTCACCAGCCGTGCAATAACACAAATCACAAAGCTGGGCTGTGTGTCGTTGCCGAGCCACCTGCACAATACACACCATTCCCAGGAGTCTTGGGAAGCTGGAAATTGATTGGAGTCCACAGAGGCTCCACCAAGGGGGAATCAGGACTTTCTGCTGCTGAAACTGGTTTCCCTAACCCAAATCCCAATCCAGCAACTTTCAACACAGGGAAACTAGCAGACAAGGGGAACTGAGATGCCAGAGGTTCCTCACGAAAGCGCGAACTGGCCCATCCCCCGTACAGATGGAGCTCTGCGGACCCACATGCACCCTCCAAGCCGGGCAGGTCCCAGGCACATCTCTCTGTGGCAACATCCACTCCTAAGGAATCCCCACTAGAGAGAGAGTGTGATGATGGGACACAGCCCTTTACTAAGGGGCCAGGTGCCCTGAGGCACGCACAGCCATTGGCCACCTGGTGACAGTCCCTTCTGCAGACACACAGCCAGTGGCCACTAGGAACCACCCAGCTCGTCTTTATTGTTCTGTGGCAAGTTAGAAAAATTGTACATGGGGTTCCCTCACCCCAGCAAGTTGAAGAAAAGGCAACACTGCAAGAAAAAGGCAGCCAGGGCCTTTGATCTAGGTCCTGTGGCCAGACACCAATGCAGAGGGAAGGAATGGTCAGTCCTGGCCCCTGGCTGAAATCTAAGGGATGTAAGGAGGTCAGTGGGCACAATGATTGAAGAGAAATGGCTTGGTTTGCAGTGGAAGTGTTTCTTCTCTTTTCACTTATACATTTCTGACCTGAAGTAAGTGTCTCGGGGGGAGAGGCGCATAATAAATATTTTCTGTTGTGAACAAAATGCAAAATTCCCCCCGAGAGTAACAATAACAACTCCCTCCCCCCCCCCCCGACTGGAGCGTGCCGTACTCAGCTGCTGCTATTGCTCAGTGCAGATGTGCTGAGGAGAGAGTCCATAAAGGGTTAAACCCGGCTTCACCAGACTCTGAATTCTCAGCAAGTCTCCCACATGCAGCCAAACAACAGCTTGACATTTTCCATCCTTCACGAGAAAGACAAAGGCGTGAAGATATTCCCATGATTCCTTTCTGCATGCCTAACTATGAGCTCAGGTGCAGCAGCATTTGCCCTGGACCGGCCTCATCAACATGAAGGGCGAACTCATCGTTTCTGCATCTTTCCTCGCCACTGCTTGATTAATTGGCTCACGACAACGCCGGCTGAATACCTAATGCCTCTTCTGTCCCTGTTCTTTCTTCACAGCCTTTTGCTGCATTTACATATACTTTATATTCCATAATTTTCACACACACACAAAAATGGGAGCACATCTCAGTAATTTGATGTAATGACGGCATGTCACCAAAAAGAGGAATTAGAAAAATCTGTAGGTATTTAATTTATTCTTGTTTTTTTCAAGTAGAGCTCTCTGAGAAAGGCATTAATATTCATGGCCATGGAAAAAAGTACACGCAAAAGGAAATTTCCAGCATTTCAGTCTAAATTAAATACATTTTAAAAGAAACAATATTTAACTAATAATGCTTAAAGGCAAAATTAACAAAAGTACCATTTTTTACCCCCCCAAAACCCCAAGGTTTCTGTCTCAGGGGTTCCCACTGCCCTAGCAGGAAAATTGTACATCGCTTTTCCCAGGAAGAATTCAATGTGTGCAGGATGGAGGGTATGCAGAAAGAAAGGCCTTTTAAATTACTCTGACTGTAATTTTTTGATTAAATAAAATGTTTTATTGAAATATTTTTCAGAGTTTCCAAAATGGTTTTAAACGCTGCAGGCCACATTAGCTCGCACTCTGATGGGGAGTATGCATTTCACAGAGTTTTTAATGAGAAGACTATGGAGTTTTCCAGTAAAACAGGAAAAAGTGAAAAATACAATCAGGGATATGATTGTGCAGGAAACAAGCCAGAACAAAATCCCCAGCACATGATGCTACAGATGCCAAGTGCAGTCATTTCCTTGCTTCATTCTCCAAATTCTGCTTTTAGGGCCATGTGAAGAAGAACTATTTAAATAAAAAATACTTAACTTTTTCCTTGGGTCTCATGGAGAAATACAGTCCTGATGTCTGGAAATTGACATAGGCTGATTATGAAGAGTTAAAAGGGAGATGAACTATAACAAAGAAGTTTCCAGTTACTCCAGAGCTGGCTGATAAACCAAGTTTCTGCTTCACCTGCATTCAGCCTTACCTGGCTTTACCTGGCAGATGAAGTTCTGTATTTGTATTAGAAAGTATAATGGGACAAATGGACCAGGCAACTAATACAATGGGGAAAATGTAACATTATACAAGAGAGTTTTCTTACTGCAACCTCCGTACCCATTAATACAGAGAACCTTAACACTCTGGTAGCTTGGCATTGCAGGGACTGAGCATCCTGGCCCCGAGCATCCTGGCCCCGATACAGCTACACAGTATGTCCCCGTATGCCTAACTGTAAGCATAAGAATAATCCCATTGAGATCAGTGTTTAAGCCCATGCTTGAGTGCTGTCCTGAATCAGGGCCTCATGGGGGCTGCGAGTACTGAGCACCGTGCAGGGCTGAGCTTTTTGAACAAGTTACGTCTCCCTCACCCAGTCTCTGAATGAGACTCACTAGCTCATCAGTCGGCTGGACACTTGCTGATCCACCCCTCCTGCCTCCTCCCACACACCTGCCCCAATTGCCATTCTTAACAGAGCCTGGGCTACTTGGTGAGTGACTGCTGTCTGCTCGCTGAAAAGAGGCTGTAAGGAGGCACGTCCTTGAAAAGGAAAAAATAAATCTTAAGACCCTAGATTGCCTGTAAATTCTTCCCCATTAATAGCGTTAGGCAAGCTCGTGGCTTTCCAGGTGATTTCTCATTCCAGATGTCTTCCACGCTGGCCTTTGGGGGGTTAGTTTCTTCCCTGCCCCACTGTTAGGGGACGGTCCTAGAGACCTAGAGTGTGTGGGGGGGTGGAGGGTGAGAAAACCTGGATTTGTGCTGGAAATGGCCCAACTTGATGATCACTTTAGATAAGCTATTACCAGCAGGACAGTGGGGTGGGAGGAGGTATTGTTTCATGATCTCTGTGTGTATATAATGTCTGCTGCAGTTTCCACGGTATGCATCCGATGAAGTGAGCTGTAGCTCACGAAAGCTCATGCTCAAATAAATTGGTTAGTCTCTGAGGTGCCACAAGTACTCCTTTTCTTTTTGCGAATACAGACTAACACGGCTGCTACTCTGAAACTGGTCCTAGAGAATGTATTTTGTACAGGATGCTGATTTGCTATGTGCAACCACTTTGGCTCTCATATCTGATCTGCCAGCACAAAAATGTCTTAATCTGGTCTCCAGGGAATAAAACTCCCCATTTTAGTCCTGGCACATTTACAAAAAGATTATTCCCTGGAATAAATAAAATTAGTGGCTATATTTCTCAAATGTGAAAGCCTCCACCTGCCTGAGGACCAGAGGCAGAGGTTGTCTGAATGCTGGGAAGGGTGCGCTGTTGGTGAGAGGCACTTCTGTTCATCACACCATTCGGGGAGCAGTGCACACAGCACAGAGCCTCAGCCAGGTTTTAAATTGGTCTCTTGATATTTTATGAAATAACTTTTTTTTCCTAAAGTACTTCTGGATATTTTTATGTTTATGTACTTTAACTTAGGATTGGACTCATAAAAAATACATGAGGAGTAAGTGGTTTCTGCAAATGTTTTATACATGATTTGGGAACAGATACTATTCAAAGAGAAAAGATATTCCTTTTTGTAACGGCCGTGAATGAAACGTGGCAGAGCTTAGGTCAGCTAGCAGGTCTCCTACATGCAGGAATTAAAGGCAGTGGGGTAAGGCGAGGGCCTTACATTCAAATTGTTAGGAACTGGTAAGTGTAGAATTGATCTGACACTGACTGAAGCCATCTGCTGGCCTGTGTGCAGTGAGTTGGGGTCTCAAAGGATCTAGGCCAATATTTTCAATCTTGGGTGTCTCACGTCAGAATCCAAGTCAATAGTCCATGAGTCAGCATGAATCATCCCACAATGGTTAAAGTTAGCAGTGTGCTTCACTGCTTTGTGGAGGTGAGGCCTAACTGAGTGAGGTTTCTTCCAGCAGAGATAGGGAAGGGTTAGTACCGTTATACAAGGCGCTGGTGAGACCTCGTCGGGAATTATGTGTGTAGTTCTGGTCTCCCATGTTTAAGAAAGATGAATTCAAACTGGAACAGGTGCAGAGAAAGGCAACTAGGATGGAGAACCTACCTTACAAGAAGAGACTCAAAGAGCTTGGCTTGTTTAGCCTAACAAAACAAAGGCTGAGGGGAGATATAATTGCTCTCTATAAATACATCAGAGGGATAAACACCAGGGAGGGAGAGGAGTTATTTAAGGGCCAGTGTTGGCACAATGGATATAAACTGGCCATCAATAAGTTTAGGCTTGAAATTAAATGAAGTTTCTGACCATCAGAGGAGTGAAGTTCTGGAACAGCCTTCCAAGGGGAGCAGTGGGGGCAAAAAGCGTGGTACGTTTATGGAAGAGATGTTATGATGAGGTTGCCTACAATGGCATATTTGCTAATAGTAGTCATGGATGGGTCATATCTCCACCAGCCAGAGATGGGACATTAGATGGGGAGGGCTCTGAGTTGCTACAGAGAATTCTTTCCCAGGTGGCTGGCTGGTGGGTCTCACCCACATGCTCAGGGTCTAACTGATCATATTTGGCGTCGGGAAGGAATTTCCCCCCAGGTCAGATTGGCAGAGACCCTGGGGGTTTTCACCTTCTTCTGCAGTCTGGACCACGGGTCACTTGCTGGTTTAAACTAGAGTAAATGGTGGATTCTCTGTAAGGTGAAGTCTTTAAATCAAGATTTCAGGATGTTAGTAACTCAGCCAGAGGTCAGGGGTCTGTTACAGGAGGGGGTGGATGAGGTTCTGTGGCTGGCGATGTGCAGGAGGTCAGACTAGATGACCATAATGCCCCCTTCTGACCTTAAAGTCTACGAGTCTCTGAGCAGCCTGATTGTCAGAGGCGCTGCCGTCCCATGGCGCTGGCAGCAATGTGGAGGTTGATGCTCAGCATTTCTCCCTCTTTATCTATGTGCCTAAATGTGGACCTGTCTCGTGCTGAACTTCAGGCACTGAGTTTGACCCTGTTGGCCCTACAGGACAAATGTCCAGATCACAAAATTTCATTGCAAGTATTGGCCCCATCTGGTCCCTTTGTTGGCAGCCTCATCAGAGAGGCCAACAATTCGCTGGCTCTCCCTGACTGTATCTGCCTGTGCCCCTCAGGGTGGGTCCCTCTACCCCAGCGCCCAGAGACATGGGGATGCTTTATCAGGGGATACACAGAGCCTTGCCACTTCAGGCACACTGCCCATCCCGTTCCGGTCACGACCAGCCCCGCTTGTTCCCAGAGCAGGCAGCAGCAGGGTGAGCTCATGCACGCAGAACCTCCACTTTTAGAGGCAAGTTACCTATGACCCCTAGAGCTGTGCCCCCTGGCTGGGTAGGGTGGGCTGCAGGGGACATGTGTTCCCCAGGAAGAGAGTTGAGACCCACCAACTCATCGCCCACAGAACGGGCGTACTCCGAATCGGCAAGCTGAGCTGGTGAAGGCAACAACAAGGAAGTGGGGAGACCCCGTTTCTGGATGCGAACCGGTCAGGGAGTTCCCTGCATTACCAGCTAGGCCGGGAAGAGTCTGGCTGTGGCAGCCAAAGGGTTACTGTGATATTACCACGGTAGCATGTATTATCTTTTCTGACTGAGGAAGATGATGCAAAGTTTTTAAATGACACAATTGTATTCTATTATATTCCACTCTTCAGGGAGATTTTAGGCTCATTTTTTGCATGAATGATACTCACTCAATCCATTTTACTGGTGACACAGCTCGCATTGTAGACACACACACAGCAGACAGGGTTATGGCAAGTGCACAGATAAATGCAAAAACATATGGCAACATGAGGAAACACGGCTTTTTTATTATATAAAAACTGAACACATGTTCCCAGCTACAATGTGCAGGGATCTGAGGGATGGAATTAGTGTCTCCTTTGGACAGATTTCCATAGGATTTACTTCACTTAAAGGCTGAGCTGGGTTCTATGCAAATTTTCCCCTTTAGGGAATTTAACCCAAACGCCACTTGGTTCACATCAGTTTGGGAAGTTCTTATTCTAGTCCCTGGTGACCAGTTGTCCAGTGTAACTGAATTGAGCATAATCCCATGCGAACGGGACCCCGGCGTGCCATTGCAGGGGAGCCTGGTGGGTCAGGACTGGGGTGCCTTGGCCGACTGTCTGCCTGTGTGGGAAGCAGGGGTTGGAAAGGTAGGAGTCTCCGAGGGAGGCTGATGTGTGCTGCCGAGTGAGAGGGTCAGGACTGGAATATGAGGGGGACGCTGGTGTCATGACGTTTGTGGGCAGCCTGTGGGCACACTCCCTTTGCACTGCTCTGACAGTGAACCTCATTCGACCCCACAGCGCCTCCTGCTGGTCCCGTCCTGACCCCTCCAGTCACACAGACACTTCGGCTAAAGCCGGTGCTCTGTGGCTCTGACCTTTACAAGCACCAAGCGCACAGCGATGTCCAAACGGACCCGTTAGTGGAACAGCAGTGCTGCTATGCCCTGCGACTTGCGGAGCAGGCCTGGCTACTGCAGGGAGAAGCCCCTTGAGAAGGTGAGAGGGAGGGTGGCACCCACCTCAGCCTCTAGCGCGGGGCGGGGCAGCCAAGTCAGGGAGGGTGCCGGTCCCTTGGAGAGGGCTCCGAGAAGGGCCTGGAGAATGGTTAGAAAACCTGCCTTATAGCCATAGACTCAAGCCGCTCAGCCTGTTAAGCTTAACAAAGAGACGGTGAAGGGGGGAATTGATCACAGTCCATACGCACGTGCAGGGGGAACAAATATTGAACAAGGGACTCTTCAGTCTGGCAGGGAGAGCTGTCACACGGCACAAGGGCTGGTAGTTGAAGCTGGACAACTTCAGACTGGACGTAAAGTGTAAATTTTGAAGGGCGAGGATAATTAACCACTAGAACAGCTCACCCAGGGTTGCAGGGGAGGCTCCGTCACTGGCCATGTTTAAATCAAGACGGGCTGTTTTTCTAAAAGCCCTGCTCCAGGAATGACTGGGGGGGGCAGTTCTCTGGCTGGTGTTACCCAGGGCGCCAGACGAGATGATCACACTGGCCCCGTCTGGCCTTGGAATCTAGGAATCTATGAACGTTTGCAGCAGACAGCCAGTGTGCCTAGAGGTGCCAGCTCAGGCCGGCGGTGCCAACTGGCTCCCTGCAGGGAACCAGCCAGCCAGCCTAGATGCCACAGATGCCAGCTGCGTGTCCCAGGGAAGTCAGCTTGTCAGTCCATTGGTGCCAGACATCAGCCCAGAGATGCCAGCTGGCAGACTGCAGGGAGACACCCAGTCAGTCAGCCCATCTGCTCACTGGTGCCACTGGCATATCCATGGGAAGTCGGCCTGGCAGACTGTGTGCCAGGATGTGCCAGCTGCCAGTCCCTAGGAGCTAGCAGGCAGGCAAGCAAGCTCAGCCAGCTGGGCCATCAGTCCATGGGGAGCCAGCCAATCCACCAGGAGGTGCCAGCAGCCAGGCTGATGGGAGCCAGGCATTTTTCCAGCACACCAAAACCAGCGTGCCAGCTTAGCAGGGGAAGGCAGCCCAGAAAAAGCTCACCAGTGCAGAGGTGCCATCCCAGATGCTCCGGGCTTCCCAAGGGACCCTGGTACAGGGAGATGTCCAGAGGGGTTCCAGAGACCTTCTTGGAAAGGAAAGTCCTTCTGAGAGAGAGGAGAGGGTGCTAGGCACAGTCCAGAGACTGTAGTGGGAAGCTGGGCCCTCTGGAGCAGAGATCAGATGCTAGGAACTACAACTCAGAAGGACTTTTAATTAAAATCACATTCTTTGCTTCTGCTTGTGCAGGTACTGGGAGCTTCCAAGCGTGGCTGGCCCCTCTAGTGGCTGGAAAGGGGTGAGCGAAGGATCTCTGATGACCAGCAGATACTAGCTACATTGAATTTTTGCCCCAAATAGGTAGCTTTGCTCAAGCCCAGTGTTGTGTTACCTGGATGCACACACACAGCTTCTGGTATCATCAGTGAATAGGGGTCTGCAACCGGGGCAGGCTGCAGCCCTTGAGCTTAGGGTTGGCTGCCTTTCCCCGGCACATGGTACATTTGGGAGAGGCAGAAACCTATGTGGAAAAGTATTCCCTGGGACACAGTGAATTGTCCAGCTGCTGTTATCTTTATGGATCAGGAGATGGAGCAAGACCTTAGTCCTCCTGCCTTTGCCGCTATTTTTCCTAATTTCTCCTTTCTCTCCTTCTCGCCCTGCGGTTTAGTTTTCAAACCTGGAAGGGACGAATGCTGCAGCGGCGGAAGGGGCCAGGCGGCCAAGCTGCCCAACGCTTGCCACGTTACAGAAGCCATGCCGTGACAGCAGCTCAGCTCTGGGCAGGTGCCAGGGCAGAGCTGTGTGGGAAGCACACCGCGGCGGGGTGGCGGGAGCCTGCATGGCGCCAGGCGTTAGCGCGACACGAGCGCAACATTCACTTTGCAATTTTTAAAAATCTTTTTTCCCCAGAAGGAAAATGAGCAAACGTGAGGTTGCCAGGGAGGGGCGACCTGCCAGGGAGCATCCCAATGGCAAGAGAAAACCTCCTGCTGCTGCAGAGGAGAGGTAGAGGCAGAGTTAGCTCTGTGTGGTCCTGTTCTGCACCCAGGGCCCGGCCAGGAGCTCTCCCACTGCAGGGAGGGGCCTTTCCAGGTTCGCCGCATCAAGCCATCGTCTCCCCTCATTAGAAGCCAGACCTCTGTCCTGCTGCCGTACGCCATAGGAGATAGGAGGAAAGGGCATTCTGAGGGCTGCCTGCGAAGGTCTTAAAAGAAATTATAGCCTGCATAAAAAGATTCACTCCGGCCGAGGGCCTTAAACCATTCCCCTGAGCACTGAACAGTGACTGGAAGTATATTACTCTGCACTTAAGGTTAGTGGAGTAACCCAAGGTCAAATAGCGCAGAATCCTACCCAGAGAGCTAGCGGGCTGGGTTTGCTTTAGAGCGGCTAGTCATGACCCTCGGGAAGGAAGAGGAGGCTTCTCTCCCCATTTGAATTTAACTTGATATTCAACAGAGCCTGGGATAATGTTGGGTGGAGTAAAATCCCATTGATCAGCTGGCTCTGCAGTAGGATTAGATACTGGTAAATACCAGCTACATGTGTCCCTGAGTATGGCCACTAACTCAGGAGTGCGTCTGGCTTGGAAACCTCCCTCCCTGCATCCCTGTCACGATCTTTTCAAAAGAGAGTCGGGCAGTGGCTGACAGGCCACGATGGACCTGGCGCTCCTGGAAGCGGCCCCCTTTCCTGCACACACAATATGGAGAAGCACATTTGTTTGTTGCTCCCTCGATGAACCCACCACAAATAGCACTTTGCCCTTCCCAAGGAGAAGGTCAGTGCAGTGGTTGCCACCCTCAGTGCCAGGCTGCAGGGTGGGGCTACCAAGGGGCAGCATGCAAAGGAGTGGCTCTGCGTGGTTCAGTGACAGCAAACCATCCTGCCTGTGCACAGCTCCCTCCTCGCTCTCTGGCACGGGGCGGTCTGAGGGATTCTCAGCTCTGAATTTAGAGACACAGCTGATGCTCACTCCATATCCTCAGCCCCCTCCGCCCCATTGAAGCTGCTGGAGATGTGACTTACTCATGAGCTCGAGCCACAGAATGGGGCACAACCTCATTACTCTTCTTCACCCTCTTTGTGAATGTATGTGTGTGTGGGGGCGTGCCCCAGAGTCCTTCCCTCTGGCTGGCTGCTTGGGGGTAGTGCTGGTGGCCCTCAGGAGGGCTGGATGCTCATCCAGACTAGGTGACCCTCCCAGCCAGTGGTGTGCAGGAGAGCTCCCAGGACGCGGCTCCGTGCCTGGCCTGGCTGCAGTGGGAAAGTGCAGAGCTGCATGAAAATGAAAAGAGAAACATTTTAATTTTCAGGCGCTCACCTCTGAGAAAAACAGAGCCAAGCGAAGGGCCCCATGCTGTTCCTTTCCCACCTGGAAGCTTTCTTCTTCCGTAGCAGCCAGTGTTTTGAATCTTGATCTTAGTGATTGGGGATGGTGAGAGAAAAAGAGAGAAAACATTGGCAGGGCATTCCTGTCCTTTCACTGGGTCATCAGCAAAAGCCAGAAGGATCCCTGCTGATCCCAGTCTAGGGAGAAAGTTGCCCCTTCAAAGAGCCACTAGATCAAATTGTGCCTGGCAAGACCATTCAGATAAAACAAAACTGAACTCAATGAGCCATTTCTTCTCCTCCAAGCCTGACTCGCCTGGTGTTTATAGATGATACAGGAGCAGAGGAAGAGCTGTAATATTTCTCTCTCTTAACTTTAAGTTCCAATGAATTTAGAATCCTTGTCTCTAAGGGGCTAATTATATAATTTCAATGTTTACTCTATACAGACGGCTCTCACAGGATGGTGCCCCAGGGAGCTTAGCGCTGGAATTACATCCTATAAAGGTAGCATGCACTGCAGAGAGGCACTTGGATAGTTTCGTGACACAGTTCACATCACAACCCAGGACTTGCTCATTTGTTTTGCCTGGTATATATTGCTTCTTCCTCTGCCACTTTTGATTATTGGTCATCAGTGCTTCATTTCCTTGTGGGTTCTTCAAAGGCAAATCCCCAGTCTGTAAAAGCCTGATCTTAGTGATCTTAGTCTGTAAAAGCCAATGTTCCCTGCTCACCAGCTCCAGCCCCGCTAAGGTGCCTCACACAGGTGCATGCTCACTAGCAGGCTACATGAGCTAAACTGGCCCATACTTGACATTGGCAGATTTACTTGCAATACTGATTAGCAATGAAAAACATTGTGAAATAGTATCGGGGACATCATAGCGTTGTGGAAGGGTGACTGATGAAACAGAGAAGCATGGAAATTAGAGCTGGAAAGAGAGGCTGGTTCCTTACCCTGGTGACACCGGATTCTTCCCTGTGCGGCTGGTCAGGCAGGTGTCAGCTCTGCCCATCTACTGTCAATTCTAACCACTGCTGACTCCAGCCTCACTGGGGGGGCTGGGGGGGGTCTCCTCACAAGTGCTGTGACACTGAGCTGCCTCTCAGCACTCGAGGCTGCTCAGGGAAAGTCAAGCCTGGCCACCTTCTCCATCCAAGGGAAACCTGTTGACCCTTGGCATGCGCGGCCCCAGCTGGACCGTTGCACACCTCTCCCACCGGTGTCCTCAGACTCTCCAGTGGCCTCTCCTTAGAGTAGTGGTTGCTGTTACTTCTTGCCCTGCCATGTCTACTTGCTTGCTGGGCCCGGGAAGGTGCGACACCCCAAGAGCCGCCTGGCCTGCTTACTGGGAGGCTCACTCTGCGGGTCTGCTCTGTGACCCCACCAAGTGCACCCCTCGGATTGCCACTCCGCACCCCACTCCCACGCAGCTCAAACTGCTCCTCACTCCATTGCTGCCTGCCCTGAGCCGGCTCGATGGCGTGCGCTTTGTGAACGAACGTCCATCCCCAGAGGGAACCCGTTCTTGGGCCCCGTGCCAGTGAGAAGCTCTGGGGTAGGATGGACGCTGATGGCTGGCTCCAGGCAGAAATGTTGCTTTGAAAAGGCTCATTTCCATAATGGGCCCCTGGCAAACGAGAGCACCCCTCGGGGATGTGGGAATTCACTGTGCTGGGAGATGACCTCCCTGCGGGTGGGGTCAGTCTTTCCCTGTGTCTGCCCCAGCGAGCTCAGAATAACCCCAGTTCTCCCCACCCAGCAAACATTGCTCAGGGGCCAGTGAGAGGAACAAGTTCTGCCGAGTGCAGCAACCCACCGTGCCCCAGGGGAAGGAGAAGACAGACACCAGAGCTGCGTGACTGACGTGTGCCGTGCACTCAGCTGCCGTCGAAATGGGCCACATTCAGAATCCTAAGGAGAAATGAGAGGGAGCTGCGGTCCCCACATTCCTGTGGGCCAGGTGTTGCCTGTCTTGTGCTGCCTGCCCTGTGCTTGGGGGTCCCGTCCCCTGCCCTGCCACCAGCATCCCTGCAGCAATGGCAGCAGCCTCTGAGGTGGAAGATTCACGTGAGGAACAGGCTCAGAGCACACAGTGGGTCTCAAATGCATTCACTCCACAGCTGCTGTCAAATTTGAAGAAGCACACCAGTGAGGCTTTTCTCCCACTCCTGGCTCCGCTCTAGCCGAGGGACTAGGGCAAGATAGAAGGGACAACGGTCCAGGCAGAAAGGCTGCACAAGGCCCAGTGCCCCACTGAAACCTGCAGCATCGTGCTCACGGGGTGCACAGGGCTTTCTGGATTCCAGCTCCCGGCCCCTACAGTCAGTCACAGCGAATGTCATTGGTGTGATGGTAACAGAGGTGAAAGGAAAATAATTCATACATCTGCCTAAAATACACAATATTACGAATGTGTCATTAGACATCATTCGTCTTCTCCTTCCCCTGGGGAGTACGTTTCCCATAATTACCAGACTGGATAAGCCATTTTTGCCTCTCACTATTCACAGCTATTTATAGTTAACATACCTTGGCTTCCTGGGTCAGGCATGGAAATTATTCTGCAACTAACTCAACCTTTAAAGTTACAATTGCTGCTTAGTAACCAGATGCTAAATACAAAAGGGAAGCTTTCAAAATTGTGCAATTAATTTAACAAAATAGAAAAGCACAGAACAGAGAAAAGTTTATTTCATTTGTCTTTTGGAAACACAAAAGCAAAAGCAAAGCCAATGAGATTTTTCATTTACAAAGTTCACAATTCACACAGCCATGAGCTGTCCCTTTAACCACCGCTAAATTGTTTTCTGACAGCCCTTGCAGCAATTTTATCCCCTGACATTTGATTTACATATGATCTTTAAGCACTGCCCCTGCTGTATTAGCTATTTGGTTAATATTCAAATCACTCTGTGATGTCACATACCTCGATAGGTCATTTCACTGCAGCTTGGCAAAATGCATGTAAAAATAAATGTATAACTAATGAAATAAACTGATTAAGGAGAGAAATCAATCGTCTTACGGGTGTAGTGAAGATCTAGTAGTTAATTTAGCATGGATCTGCAAGGGTGCATGTTAATAGAACAGGCTCACATCTAATTGGTGCACCAGTAAATGAAATACAGCAGCGTTCCATGATGCATTGGAAGAGTTTGCTTCATTTTTTCTGCTCTTTCCTGGTAACTGGTTACAGCACAGTGAGATTTTTAAAAATTATTTATTTATCTCTCATGGTGATGGGAGCTTGCCAGTTCCAGTGAGCCAGCCAAATCTGCTGCAATTATCAGGTCTGGTGTTCTCACTGGTGGAAATATCTCTGGCTAGAGTCCAACTCAGAATCATGTTTTAGTTCTTACTGCAGGGTATGGGGATTATTTGGGTTTATTTAAGACTTTTTAAGAATTCCTTTTAATTGCTGGAAGCGCTGTGTTTTGCAGGCAGTGGGAGCAGAACGTAGCGGGAGATGTCAGGGTCCGGGTTCTAGGTAGCCAGGCCTGGTGGTTGGAGCAGTCGTCGAGAACAGGTACAAGGGTCTCAGTCGGATGTAGAGTTGGGATTGGGCCAAGGGCAGTGCTGAAACCAGGGTCCGGGGACAGTCCATGGGTCAGGACCGGGCTCAGAGTCTGTAAACAAGTTGAATCAGGATTGTAGTTGGAATCCAGATGCAGGCTGAAGGTCGAAGCTGGGTTGGAGTGAGTCCAAGGGCCTGGGGGTCTGGAGGCAGGTGCAGGGCTGGAGTGAGTCCGGAGCAGAGCTGGAGCGAGGTCAGACTAAGGTACAGACAAGGCTGAAGTGGGCTGGAACGAGGCTTGGGCAAGGCTGGAGCAAGGTTGTGGCGGGAACAGGGACAGGATCGAGGGCACGCTAGAAGCCTAGGGAATTTGTAACACCACAAGGCAGCAGGAGAGTTCTTGATTGAGTGGTGCAGTTGCACAGATGAACTTGCGGGTCAGGAGGTGAGAGTGAAATCTCTGTGCCTTGGGGTCATCTGACCTGGTCCCTGCCCAGGATAGTCTGCTGAAGCATCTCTGAGGGATGACTCACTGCTGGCACTGATGAAGACGTGAGTCATTGTAGCTGAGCGAGCAGCCCTGGTCTGGCTGCGGGTTTCCCCACAAGAGGTTCCATAGCCCCGAGACAGACCCTAAACCCCTCTCCAGAGTACTGGGCCAGAGAAAACATGAGTGTGCCCTAGAAGTGCCCATCATCTAGCTTCCTTTGGACCAGCTTCCGAAATCTCATCCCACAGGCTTCCTCCTGGTCTTTCTGCAAATCCTTCCGCACAACCCACTTCTTGCACAGAGACACGAATTAAATCATGTTGTCATCTCTTTGCTTCTTCTCACTCTCCACATGTTTAGCCTGAGTTCTGTTGTGAAAGCCATGGATGGGGACCTTGTCCTTTGGTGTTCTTAAGGCAGTGGACAACACACTGGGGACAGAACGTTGGGCGGTAGGGCAAAAGACGGGGGCAGTATTTCCTTCTCTGCCACATGCTCACGGTGTGGCCTTAGGTAAAACACTTGAGGAGGGATTTTAAAAGGCACCTACGTGAGTTAGGCAGCACATTCCCATCAACCTTTAAAAAGTCAAATGACTTTCAAGAAGTCAATGGGACTTGTGCTCCTGAATCCCATAAAATCCCACCCTTAACCTCTCTGGACCTCTTCTGCACAGCACACTGAGCTGTGCAGATGAAAAGCACAATGTATGCGGCATGGTACCTGATCAAGTATGTATCTTTTACTGTCGCACTGTGAGTGAAGCTGCTGGAAGCAGTCTGTTCAGCCTGGGATATTCCACAGGAAGTAAGTTCATGGTACATAATCCACTGCATATTTTGTAGCCCTCTAGAATCCCTTCACATTTTGTGATTAAGTGCTTGTGAATCCCCAAGAGAAAAGGTGAAAGCAAAGCATTGGAGGAGTCACACAGCCATCCTGTTTAACTACAAAGAAAATTCAGACATGCATCCCACCTTCCTTCAAACTGACACACCGAGCTTATATTTACATGAGCAGTTCATTAATCTTTTGCACCACAAAGGGATGTATTCAGTTGTTGCAAGATGTGTTTCTAATGAGTTCCATAAATAACTGCCTACCATAGTAGTAATATGCAAGGGCTCCTCCATTCAGCAGAAACCATGAATCGGTATCACAAAACTCTGGCCATGGACTGGAATGTGCCATGATAAGCTCCTCCCCTCACTTCCCACTTCCTGTGGATGCAGAGCATTAGTCTCATTAGTGGGGCCGGATTTGTAAAACAGCTAACCACTTGAAGGAAAATGCAATGACTGCCATGCTCCTTCGGCGACTGCCTCTGGAACGGGGCTCCCTGCGCCCAATCAACTCTTCCCTCGGCCCATCCCACAGCTGAAGAGAGTTGCTTTCAGGGCGTAGGCCTGCAAAGACAAAAGGCGCTTTAATACCACTTTGCATAATGGGAACTCCCCTGTAGCTCAGTGCTTGGGGGCCAGTGCTCATGGACTCAAATTTGGCCCACAGTCTCAAGAGTGGCTATAGATTTTGGGTGCCCAGCCTGAAAAACCTTACAGAGGTTCAGAAAGTACTGAGCAGCTGCCCTCTGAAAACTGGGCCCTTTCACAATGTCTGAAGGCAACCTAGTGACAGAGGATGTGGAAAAAGCAAATATACTCAATGCTTTTTTTGCCTCTGTCTTCACGAACAAGGTCAGCTCCCAGACTGCTGCACTGGGCAGCACAGCATGGGGAGGAGGTGACCAGCCCTCTGTGGAGAAAGAAGTGGTTCGGAACTATTTAGAAAAGCTGGACAAGCACAAGTCCATGGGGCTGGATGCACTGCATCCGAGAGTGCTGAAGGAGTTGGCGGATGTGATTGCAGAGCCATTGGCCATTATTTTTGAAAACTCATGGCAATCGGGGGAGGTCCCAGACATCTGGAAAAAGGCTAACGTAGTGCCCATCTTTAAAAAAGGGAAGAAGGAGGATCCTGGGAACTACAGGCCAGTCAGCCTCACCTCAGTCCCCAGAAAAATCATGGAGCAGGTCCTCAAGGAATCAATTCTGAAGCACTTAGAGGAGAGGAAAGTGATCAGGAACAGTCAGCATGGATTCACCAAGGGCAAGTCATGCCTGACTAATCTAATTGCCTTCTATGATGAGATAACTGGTTCTGTGGATGAGGGAAAAGCAGTGGATATGTTGTTCCTTGACTTTAGCAAAGCTTTTGACATGGTCTCCCACAGTATTCTTGCCAGCAAGTTAAAGAAGTATGGGCTGGATGAATGCACTATAAGGTGGATAGAAAGTTGGCTAGATTGTCGGGCCAATGGGTAGTGATCAATGGCTCCATATCCAGTTGGCAGCCAGTATCAAATGGAGTGCCCCAAGGGTTGGTCCTCGGTCGGTTTTGTTCAATATCTTCATAAATGATCTGGAGGATGGTGTGGATTGCACTCTCAGCAAATTTGCGGATGATACGAAACTAGGAGGAGTGGTAGATACGGTGGCAGCTAGGGATAGGATACAGAGAGACCTAGACAAATTGGAGGATTGGGCCAAAAGAAATCTGATGAGGTTCAACAAGGACAAGCGCAGAGTCCTGCACTTAGGACAGAAGAATCCCATGCACCGCTACAGACTAGGGACCGAATTGCTCGGCAGCAGTTTGGCAGAAAAGGACCTAGGGGTTACAGTGGACAAGAAGCTGGATATGAATCAACAGTGTGCCCTTGTTGCCAAGAAGGCCATTGGCATTTTGGGATGTATAAGTAGGGGCATTGCCAGCAGATCGAGGGACGTGATCGTCCCCCTCTATTCGACATTGGTCAGGCCTCATCTGAAGTACTGTGTCCAGTTTTGGGCCCCACACTGCAAGAAGGATGTGGAAAAATTGGAAAGAGTCCAGCGGAGGGCAACAAAAATGATTAGGGGTCTGGAACACATGACTTATGAGGAGAGGCTGAGGGAACTGGGATTGTTTAGTCTGCGGAAGAGAAGAATGAGGGGGGATTTGATAGCTGCTTTCAACTACCTGAGAGGTGGTTCCAGAGAGGATGGATCTAGACTGTTCTCAGTGGTAGCAGATGACAGAACAAGGAGTAATGGTCTCAAGTTGCAGTGGGGGAGGTTTAGGTTGGATATTAGGAAAAACTTTTTCACTAGGAGGGTGGTGAGACATTGGAATGCGTTTCCTAGGGAGGTGGTGGAATCTCCTCCCTTAGATATTTTTAAGGTCAGGCTTGACAAAGCCCTGGCTGGGATGATTTAGTTGGGGATTTGTCCTGCTTTGAGCAGGGGGTTGGACTAGATGACCTCCTGAGGTCCCTTCCAACCCTGATATTCTATGATAAGTTGGGCATCCACATTCAGTGATGAGTTTGGCCACATGTAGGCCAAAGGGTTTATGCCTAGTGCTGGACATGTCTGGCACAGCCAGTGCCCTGGATGACCTTCAGTGCGAGTGCACAGATTTATTACAGTATCCATGCTGCCCCAAACACCTTCCTCAGCACATGCCCGGAGGTGTGGCGGGGAACCATGCCTCCATGGCACCAGGCCTAGGAGTACACAGGCACCTCCCCAAATACCCTTGGACGCATCCCTACACCCCACAGGTCTAAGCTTGTGTAAACTTTACAGACTTTGAACAGTTATAGTAAATAACCAAGTTCCAGAGAGTTGTGTTAATTTCCTAGACATTTAATCAATATGATGCTGCCCTGTTCATTATAGCTGTCAAAAATATGCAAAAAGTCCCATCTGGTCCTCCCAGGTACTGAATCTGAAATCTCTGATCTAGAATAATCAGTTGACTGACTAATTACCACACCCCATTTCCCCTAATTTAGGGTCATCACGTTAAGTATGAGTCACCAGCTCATGTATAAAATAAAACAATAAATATGTGAAATATGCCATTGTAGAGCAGCCTGTATTTACTAGCAGTTGTTAGTCTTTGTTGAAATAGATGGGAGGGAAAATAACATGGTTTGGTTTTTCTGAGGGCCAGGAATTATTTGCCAGGCTCAGACCTCACTAGAAGAGCCTCTCCCCTCCCCTCAAATATTTAGAACTATTTTAAAAAAATAGGGAAAAATGATCTATACAAAAGCTTTGCATAAAAAAGTGATCAATGCAAATTCCTCTGAGAAAATTGCATCAACAGATGGAATGAGCCCATTTCCAGCTAAGGCCTCTGGCTGTGCAGATGGTAATTATAGAATGTATGTAAATATGCAAGCTCTAGGAAGCATAGCAAAATGTACTGCTGAATTTAGGCATTGGAGGGGCTGCTAGTTTGGCCCTTCCTAGGGCCCTTTGGCAACATGGGGAGTAAAACTTGGATGGGTTTTCGGCTACATCTGTACAGTCGAAACCAAGCGCTGGTTCCCAGAGCCTGAAATAGCTGCCTTCAAACTTCCTTTGGTGAAACGTTTTGAAATTCATTCCTAGGCTCCACTCCATAGTACTCTGCTCCAGCACCATCCTACAGACAGAGCAATGAATGAGTCACGCCACAGCCTGGTTATATTTGCGGGAGCTACAGAATTTAGAATTTATTCTTAGTAATGGTGGGTGGGTTCATCATTCCCTCCTCAGCCCCAGGAGCCACGAGAACCCAGATCTGGTGCCTCTAGTCTGGGGGGGACAGAAAAGAGCTCCACTCCAGCTATGAAGGAGCCCTCCTGTGAGGATGAGGTGGGTCAGAAGTGGGCCCAGCTGCCTTCAGACCCAGGGGAGCTACAGACTTATCTGACACACGCTCCCCTCCTCCTGTCCTGCTCTGCAGCCCCCCTGCCCCCCAGGGGATGTGGGCTTGTGGTCAGTGGAAGAGGTCCGCCACCCGTGTTGGCTAGCGTGGCTGTGTGCGGAAGAAGTGTTGTTTCCATGTTTCCTGGTTCCCGTGCTCAGTTTGGCATTGTATCCGGCTCACATGCTATTCTATGACAAAAAGTAAATACACCTCCGGTTGGACCCAAACTGGCGATGCCGTCTGTGCCTGTGATCTGGGATGTCATCTTGCTACAGGAAAACCTCAGCAAAAATTCCAGCTGCCAAGCGAACATGAGACCAAAATGAGTGAGGGAAACCTGTCTGTGTGCTTTCATGGAGACTCCAGCGTGACCATCTGCAATTACAAAGACTTCCCACTTGGAAGAAACTTCTCCTTCCATACTGCCTGGGAATGAGCAAAATCCCACTGGTGGGCCAAGGAATAACCTGTACAGAATCGTTCTGGTTTGTGGCCATACGCCACCTACCCTGACAAAGAGAGATTGTTCTCTGTGCTGCGTGTCTGCAGAATCTAAAACGGCAGCAGCAAACCCTCAGAACATGCAGATCACGGCTGAGAATTTATCCTTTGTGGGACCACTTCTCCCTGCCTGCACTCCCAAAGGACAGTACCGTTATGAGCCAGTGCTGTGTCGTAAAGGTGAGGAGATTTCAGAGAATCAGATAAGAACCAAATATTTGGCTTTTGGGATTAGCATGCTAATAATACCTTGCACTTATACAATACCCGTAGTGATCCGCCAGCTACGCGGGCTAAGCCTCACAACTGCCAGAGATTTGATGAGCATAAATACACCTATGTCACAGAGGAGGAAGTGATTTGCCCAAGGTCACACACTGAGTCAGTGGCACAGCTGAGAATAGAAGCCAGAAAGTTAACTGACTCCCACTCTTCTGCTGTGATGACGACGGGCCAGGGACACAGGCAGCGTTAGGTGCAGTAAAACTGATTGAACAGAGATGCTTTTTAGAGCTGGGTTTTGTTGTACTGGGAGATCTGGTCTGTACTGTCTTATTATTATTATTACTAAAATGCTCATGTTGCTGATTTGGTTAAAATGTATAGATGTTTTATGGCATGATATGAAATCCAGCGCAGGGAGCCCTCTTGAAAGGGAGCTGGGATTTCTCTCTAAGTCTCCCCTCATTAGCCTGCACCCTATCCTATGACCATTTGCACCATATTGCTAGGGCTGTAGGTCACACTGTGCTGCAGCTGGTAGAAAACCATCTGATGCAAGAGTTTTATACGAGAGAGTGATGGTTTGTCAAAACCAAGAAGTTTTGTGGGAATGTTTCGATTGCAACAAAACGTTTGTTGGAAAAATTGTGAAAAGGTTTGAAACTGACATGTGGCAGTTCCGGAAAATGGCCAGTACATTTTGCCTGGTATTCACGGATTTTGGAACCTCAATCAGAAATCAGCTGGAAAGTGACAAAAGATTAGTGACCTATAAACATTAGCACAAACAAAGCCACCAATCAAACCCTAGAGCCCCTCACTGGTCCCAAGCTATTTCAGGAGATGTTTGCAAGCATTTCGATCCCATCCTTATCCCTATTCAACAAATCTTTCATTTGTCTCCCCCTCCAAGAGCTTCTCATCGATTGAACAAAGCCTGGCTTTGCTGATCTGCCTCAGCACCTCCTCATGCTGATTGCAAAGGTTTGTAATAACAAACCGCCTGTGCAAATAGGAACACTGGGAACTTACAAGACCCAGTGTGGGCTGGGACAGGTACGTTCTCACTCTGATCCTTAATAATAGTCCCAGTCCAGGTACAGTCCCTGGCATAAATAGGCCTATAACATGGAGGTCACCTGGCCACTCTTTGACTGGCAGATAGTACACAGTTCTCAGATGTGGACATGGTAAGAGGGAAGACAGACATTTCTGGTGTTTGTCCAACTCGCCTAGTTCCTTTCTTTTGTACGTGTGGCTGCCTGTCTGTCTTCATACGGAGTGTATTCTCTTCTGTAATGACGCTGGACAATTGCACTTTTATAAAGTTTCCCATCTAGGGTTCAGACCCTGTATTGCTGGGGAGGGGCGTTGTTTTGTTTTTTTTAATTTGTAGTTGTCGGAGTTCATTCTTTTCCTTTCAAGAAAATTGCTTGAAGAAGAAATCTGTGGTAAAATGTTAATTGGAGCCAAGTAATTAGACAAAGATAGTAATTATTATAGCACTAAAACAAAGCACCAAAAGCTTATTACTTTGGAGAGATCACGAAATATCATTCCACAAAGGGCTTTGGCATTTGACAAGAAGAGCCCACATGTGACTGAACGTTTCCTCCAGGACTGACTGCACGGGGAGGGGCTCAGAATGGCTGGAGCATTTCACTCCCTGCATTCGAAACTTCCTTCCTGGGCGGCACACAGGAAGCGAAGCCCACTCTCCACTCCACCCCAACCCACTGCTGCTGCCGGGGGGGCTTTGGGTCAGCTCCTGATTAGACACTTCAGACAGCTTTTCATGTAGCACATGCAGAATGACCTAGTGAGCCAAATCCTGCTCCTGGTTCCATGGCAGGGTAAATCCAGAGTAACACCACGGAGGCCAAGGAGTCACTCTTGGTTTGCGCTGTGTAACTGAGAGCAGAATATGGGCAGGCCAGTATTGTCCTCAGTCAATTGCATGTGTTTGCTGCATGCTATCGCAGGGGCTGGCAGCATAGCCATGTGGTGCTGTTACTGTGAGGAAACCAAAGCTGAGAACTCAAACCCGGCCAGTCAAACCAGGAAGAATAAACTCTCCCCCATCACAGCCAAGGAAAGGGACTTCTCTGGCTCTGATCTCACTCCAGGGTAACATCACAGACTGCAGTGAAGTCTCTCCTGGTTCACACCAGTGTGGGTGAGGTCAGAGAGAGCTCACGTGATTGTGCCGTGGAGGAAAGGAGAGGTGAAAGCCATGGCTCCAGATCTGATGCTGAAGTGAGGATGAGGACGGTAAAGGATGTCAGAGTGGTGCCTATTTGTTCATTGAATTCTCGCTGCTTCACAGGCACAAACACGCAGGGTGGCTCACAGGTAATTCACCACACTTCTGCGCCTTACAGGCCCACGGGAGTTTTGCAGTTGACCCCAGGGGGAGCTGGCTCAGGTCCTAAGAGATTAAAATACACCATGCCCCTTCACAAGGGGCTGTAATTCTCAGTCAGAGACTGGCCCAAACCAAACACCTTCAGACCATGAAGAAATTCCAACCCTGCACTGAGTTTCCCAACCGACCTCCCAGGAGAAGGGGCCGACCCAAGTGCCGTAGACCTGAGCACCCCAACTTTGGGGAGATCCAGATTAGGGTCCATCTAAATATATCAGCCTAGGCTGTTCTCTGATAATACTGTGGGTAGTGGCAGGACTGCCCGTGAGTGGCCTGTCTCTGTCACCCACTGCACCAGCGGAGTGATTGCTGGAAAGCCAGGCCATGGACACGCACAGCTGCTGCTGTGTCTCCAGCCACTGATGCAACCTGGGAGTTGAAAGAGGCCCCCGCAGAGCATGCGTCTGAGTGTCAGCGTGACTCTGCCTCAACTCTTAAAGTGCCCTGGTTGGGTGCTGTTTTTCCCCAGCTCCCAAGATGGTGCACAGCCTCACAGAGTGAACAAGGAGTCAAAGGGTACATGATTATGATCCTCCCAATTTGCTGCTATTGTTTAAATGGTGCATTTAAACCCTCTGGATAGTCACATACCAGCCATATGAGTCACTGCATAGTTCTTTATTCAGAAGACCAGGGTAATGCAACTAGTCCAAAAATTGCCAAGAAACCTGAAGCCTTAGACCCCTCCTCCCCAGTAAAATGGATGACATTTTCTGAGAAAGGAATATTCAACAAACTACATTTTAATCAAAAATCTTTCCCTGGACCTTTGTTTGCACTAGTATTAACATTAGTCAAGAAAATACCCGCCCCATCTTTCCCCTCCCCCCTTTCTGGTATCCGTAGATACCTCACCATGTTGCTAATCTCCAGCTAGTCACATAAGGACAATTCCAAACATCACTTTTGCTGAGCATGAGTTTTGTAAAAGAAACTCATCCAAGGGTGTCTTCCTGTAAGTGTAAACCTTGATCGAATTGCCTTCATTCTGCACCTGCTAGATGATTGGGAAGGAGAGGGAACTCCCTACAGCTCCGTTATGCAAACAGAACGAGCCCTATAGACGCTGCAGATGGAATATGCAAATTGGCACTGAGCTGATTCTTCAAGGATGGAATCTGATTTCCCTGCAGTGCAGCTTTGGGAGTGTGTGAGTGGGCTCACCGCTCCCAACTCCGAACACCATGAATGCGCAGACCATTTCCTGATTTCACAAAAACCCCAGACCCAAGCCCAGACTGGGCACACTCTGCTGTTGTAGACAGGGCTCAGGTTCAGGTGGAGGGACACAACAGTCCTTTTAAAATAAAGAGGTTGCTTTATTATTGAGTACAGGGAGAGAGCGGTTGGGCAGGAGTGGCTCCCGATAAAACGCTCTGCCCGTCAGCCTGCCTGAATGCCTGTTTGGATGGCCAGGCTCAGCGGGCACCCAGCTCTGCCCTCGCTCACCCAGTGAGTTAAGCAGAACGAGCTTGGGGTCCGTTTGGACTCTTCGGTAAGGCAGTGGTCTCAGTGCTCGAGGGAGGGACGCTTCTCCCTGCAGTCACCCAATGGGAAAACCACCCCCTGCTCTGGGAAACTCCTTCCAAAAGAGAGTAGCTCACCTCCCACGCAGGGAGAAAGAGAGTGACTCCTCTGGGACTGGGCTCGTGGGGAAGGGGCTAGGTTTCTGGCTTTGTCACAGGTGCCCTGGGTGAGACTGTCAGCCAGTCGCTTCTGGACACACTTCAAAGGAGTCGTGGGAGAACAATGGGAGTTGCTGGGTGCTTTGGAGAATCTGGCAACTTCACAAAGGGGCCTTGGTAGAAGCTGAGCTGAAAATCCAGCCCTGGATCTCCCCGTGCGCAGCTCCACTCTCTAAAATGGGGCAAACGCCCCTGCCCTGGGTTCAAGGTCCCTGTGTCACAACTGCCCTGTGGTGGTGAGGGCCAGGTCAGACCCTGGAGGGACAGAACCACCCTCTGGGGCCACTCAGTCAAGAGCCACATAATGACTCAGGTTCAGCTTTCATAGCCTGCCAGTAGCCATAGCTTGGCCTGTGACACCGGCAGCCGCTGAGCTGAGCAATGGAGATGCTGCGTCCTTGACACTCGATGCCACTTGGCGCAGTCGCACTCATAACCCCCATCACCCCGTGACCTGCGACATTTATTTAAAACCACCTCCCTTAGCAGGCTCCATGTGGCTGATTTTGCCAAGTTAACACCCGTGGCATGACTGTGTATGGAATCTGGTACTTCTGCTGTGGGAGACGGTGGCAGAAGAGGGACACACAGGGAACGGTACATGTACGTACCTCTCTTATGTTTAATACATCAGCCTTCTAGCTTGTCATCAGCAGTCGCAGACAGATTTGCTCAGCATGAGAACTGCCTTGAAAATTGAAAGATTGTACAGCAAATAATTTTTTCCCTGATGCCCTGTCTAACTGTGCTCACTTGGATTTTATTCATCTGTTTTTATTAACATCCTGAAGGCAAAAAATGCTTTTTAATTCCCACAAATGGCTGCTGTGTGTTTATTTAGTTAGGCGCTTATGCTAGTGCCCAGCGCTGCTTAGACCCCAAGCAAGAGCCTTTACACTGACTCACATGTTGCTGGGACTGGGGACGAGACACTGGCCTTTCTCCCTTGCTGTGGGTGTCACGATCTCTACAGTCATCTGCTGCCTGGGAGCATGGGGAGACTCTGGAATGAGACAGGCCAAGCCTCTCTTAGATCCACCCCACTGTTTTGGATATGTCCATGTCTGCCTGCCTTGGCTATGCCCCGCCACTGCACTTGCCTTCCTACCCTTTTAGTGGCCCCAACAGCTAGGGGTGTGCTCGGGTTTGCATTGAATCCATGGAGTTCTATGTACAAACGCTGTGAGTTGTTATTAAAGCCAATGGTATTAGCATGCTCCATTGACAATATACTCCAAACATCAGAGTATTTCAAGCCAGGCCCATGTGAGGAATGCCTGGGAATTTTGCAAGATGGCCTCTTCTGAGAAAAGCCTCCAGCCAGAACCAATGGACCCTGTGAGCTCAGCCCAGCACTAGTGTTTGTACCATCGCTGTCATTATCATCACTGTGATGTCTGAATCACTGTAGTGCCGAGAAGCCTTAGCTGTGATCGGGGCTTGCGCTGGTCCCTGTACGAACATATCATGACAGACGGGCCCTGACTTGAAGAGCTCCCAATGCAGGCAAAGAGTAGAGGAAAGGAAGGATCTGGATCTCCACTTTATACATGGGGAACTGAGGCATGGAGGAACTAAGTGACTTGTCCAAATTCTCCTGGTTGCCAGTCCAGTGCCTTAGAGGCTCTCAAACACAAACCACAGAGCCCTCTCTGTTGAAAGCCAGTGACTGACTCCACACAGGGAGTGTGATAACTGGAATCTGGGTCTTCTAACTGTCAGAAATACTTGTCTCTGGAAGCAGAGCCCCACCCAGCACCAGCAGCCTTGTCTCTTTCCCAAAGAGTCCTGGCCAGGCACTCTTAGTTAAAACCGCATTTCCATTTCATTACCCCGCACGAACTAGCACTGGTTTCTAGATGTTACAGGTATTGAATTTCCAGATCAACAGTTACTGCATGTTGGGTCTCAAAGGGTTGTTGCCCCTTAATGGCTCTGAGACACAGATACCAATGCTGATGACTTCAGAACAGCATGGCGAACTCTGAGCATTTACCAGACAAAGCACAGCTTTTCTTTTACTTAATGTGCAGTGGAAAAAAGCAAACGTTGACTTTTAAAAGTGTACGTTCAAACCATCCTATTTATGCTTCCTGTTGGAACTGTTTCCAACTCATTGCAACACACTCTCCTGTGCAATAGAGAATGTAGTGGGAAGCCTCCTGATGCAACCATGAGCTAGAGACCAGCACCTTCTACAACATTCTGATCCAGATTTGAAGCCCCTCAGGGTTAAGAGCTGAGGTTTTGGTTTAGGGCCATTTCTACCAACTATAATCACAGAAATGTCTGGCTGGAAGGGACCTCAGGAGGTCATCTAGTCCAGCCCCCTCACTGAGGCAGGATCAAGCAAATTTTCAAAAAGTCTGTCAGGGTGAAAAAAATTACACAAAAAATATAAATAGTGGCAATAAAAAGCCTTTGAAGGCACCATTCGCCATAAGTCAGCCTAGCCAATCCCTTGCTGCGACTTATTGGCAAAGCAGTGTGGAGTGTTTGGAAACACTGCATGGCATTTGCCATTGGCACGCAATGCCTGCACACAAGCAATACAGAACCATCACGTCATAGAATATCAGGGTTGGAAGGGACCTCAGGAGGTCATCTAGTCCAACCCCCTGCTCAAAGCAGGACCTAATCCCCAACTAAATATCCCAGCCGGGGCTTTGTCAAGCCAGGCCTTAAAAACCTCTAAGGAAGGAGATTCCACCACTTCCCTAGGTAGCACATTCCAGTGTTTCATCAACTTCCTAGTGAAAAAGTTTTTCCTAATATCCAACCTAAACCTCCTCCACTGCAACTTGAGACCATTTCTCCTTGTTCTGTCATCTTGTACTACTGAGAACAGTCTAGATCCATCCTCTTTGGAACCCCCTTTAAGGTAGTTGAAAGCAGCTATCAAATCTCCTCTCATTCTTCTCTTCTGCAGACTAAATAATCCCAGTCTCCTCAGCCTCTCCTCATAAGTCATGTGTTCCAGTCCCCTAATCATTTTTGTTGCCCTCCGCTGGACTCTTTCCAATTTTTCCACATCCTTCCAAAACTGGACACAGTACTCCAGAGGAGGCCGCACCAATGCCGAATAGAGGGGAACGATCACGTCCCTCGATCTGCTGGCAATGCTCCTACTTATACAGCCCAAAATGCCATTGGCCTTCTTGGCAACAAGGGCACGCTGCTGACTCATATCCAGCTTCTCGTCCTCTGTCACCCCTAGGTCTTTTCTGCTGAACTGCTGCCGAGCCATTCGGTCCCTAGTCTATAGCGGTGCATGGGATTCTTCTGTCCTAAGTGCAGGACTCTGCATTTGTCCTTGGTGAACCTCATCAGATTTCTTTTGGCCCAATCCTCTAATTTGTCTAGGTCCCTCTGTATCCTATCCCTACCCTCCAGCGTATCTACCACTCCCTCCAGCTTAGTGTCATCTGACCAGATAAACAGCACTAAGAGAGGTTTCAGAGGAACAGCCGTGTTAGTCTGTATTCGCAAAAAGAAAAGGAGTACTTGTGGCACCTTAGAGACTAACCAATTTATTTGAGCATGAGCTTTCGTGAGCTACAGCTCACTTCATCAGATGTTTACCGTGGAAACTGCAGCAGACTTTATATACACACAGAAATCATGAAACAATACCTCCTCCCACCCCACTGTCCTGCTGGTAATAGCTTATCTAAAGTGATCAACAGGTCAACCTGTTGATCACTTTAGATAAGCTATTACCAGCAGGACAGTGGGGTGGGAGGAGGTATTGTTTCATGATTTCTGTGTGTATATAAAGTCTGCTGCAGTTTCCACGGTAAACATCTGATGAAGTGAGCTGTAGCTCACGAAAGCTCATGCTCAAATAAATTGGTTAGTCTCTAAGGTGCCACAAGTACTCCTTTTCTTTTAGCACTAAGAGAGAAGCACCCTTCCCAGGGCAGCCTTGCTGGTGGAGAAGTAGCCTGCAGCTCCTCACAAAAGAATGCCTTTCCCCATGTTCATGCGCGCCCTATCTCTGCCCAACCATGGGCATTATAATGGCTATAACTGATTCTAATTGGCAATGTGAAGCCTTGGTCTCTTTATTAAGAAAGTGCAGGGCTTAATTAGTGAGGAAATGCTGATGAAATTCAGCTTGTAGGTGGAAAATCAAGGACCCCAGCAGCAGTTGCAGCCACTGGATTGTGCTGTAGCTAGCTCAGAAAACTGAAGAACCCTACGACGTGAGCTTCACCAAATGGACCATCAAGACAGTGCAGAAACCTTTATCCAGGCACAGGGGGGTGAGACATTTTGTGCCACTGGACATTCTGAACCAAGGGCCTGTGGGCTTTCCCAAAGCCCCGTGAGAAAGGGGCAGAAAGTAGAAGACAGGCCTGTGTCCATCTCTGCTGAGATACAGCCTGGGATCTCAAACAGTGGGCAGGTAGGCAGGAGAGTGCCTGAGAGGTGCAAGTCGAGTCCATAGCTTCCCACCATTGCTACGTGCAGAGATTGGGACTCCTGCATGCAGCATGGGGGCATTATGGGGTCCCAGGGAACAGGGCTGTCCGGTGCACCATCACCCTAGTGGACTTTCAAATGCAGTCCCTCTCACTCCGTTCCCAACGCCTGTGGTCAGCTCCTTAAGTCTTGTAGACCAACTCCTGCCTGCCATTCTGACCCCAGTGTCTGCCTCTGGGGAAAGGGGTCTCTAACCCTGCCTCCTCGGCACTTCTCTGAGTGTCCAAGGGTATGTCTACACCACGAGGGTTACAGGGCCACAGCTGTGCTTCTGTAGCACTGTAGGGAGACACTTGCTCCAGCAATGAAAGGGATTTTCCCGTGGCTCCAGTAAATCCACCCCTTCGAGAGGCAGGAGCTGGGTCAACCGATGGAAGAAGGACTAGCGGCTTAAGTCAGCTAACCTCTATCTCTCAGGGGTGTGATTTTTCACACTCCTGGGCAACATAGCTAGGTCGACCTAAGGTTTAGGTAGAGACCAGGCCTAAATCATTCACCTTTCTGATGTGTCCCCCTAGCACTGCCCTCCTCACTCTGGAGCAGACCCAAGGAGTGGATTTCCTGGCCCCCTCCCTCCCGTGCTCCCAGGGGCCTTCAGCCACCCAGACCAAAAGGAGTAAAAACAGGCCATTCAATTCCTGAGCAGGATCTGTAGATTAATGATGAAATGTGTGTGCGGTAATAGCACACACGGGTTATTGATGTTTGCTTGTACGTGCCTGTAAAATGCACTGACACCGTATATCGCATGGTCAATACGTCTGCAGGCTTTTCTCAGCAGTGTTAACTATCATTTGGAATGATAGGTCCATGTTGTCTCATTAGTCCCTCTTTACACTTACATTTGGAAGCACAGGAGCAGAGCAACCCAGAGGCAGCCGCAAGAGACGGATCGCGTGTGTGCATACGTGATTGCGCATGTGAGCTGGGGGTAAGCAGCACCTCCGAAAATCAGACACAGGACCCTTCGGGTTGGGCACTCAAAGACAGAAGCACCCAAAATTATGAACACATTTGAAAATGTGGCTTCCTCAGTTTGGCTCCCTGGCACGTGGGGTGTGTCTACACTGCGTTGTAAACCCAGGCTCACTGGGGTGTGTCTACACTGCGTTGTAAACCCAGGTTCAGACTCAGGTTTGAGCTCAAACCGCCTTATTGTCTGCACACAAATCTGGCTGACTTGGCTCAGCCAGCGTTCAGGACTCACCCTAGGGGGGGTCAGAGCCAAAGGCCTGTTGAGACTCGGGGCCACGCCGGTTGTTTCGCAGCGTGGACACAGCTCATGCTGCTGACCTGAGTCAGAAGGGCTGCACAGTGCAGTGTGGATGCATTCGCGTGGCTGTGGGACCTGGACAGAGCAATTGGAAGCCCCGGTATACAGTACAACATGGATGCTCAGGCATGGACTTGGAAACCCTGAGGCCACAAGCCCAGGTCCCAGACATGCAGGTTTACAGCATATTGTGAACATACCTAGAAGGCAAGGCTGGAGCCATTCAAGGCAGCTGCAAAGGCAGCTGCATTAACTCCTGACTCTGTCACTGGAGCACAAACCCTCCTGTAACAGACACTAAAGTCTCCTCATCTCCCCAGAGATGCAATGGGAGCTGAAAAATCTCCCTCTGCTCTTGGCAGATGCCTACCCAGTAGTGCTAGCGAATTGCTCATCCCCCGCACAGCTCGTCCCTCTCCCCTCCCCATTCTTTCCGCTCCTCTTTCTCTGTTCTTTTCTCCACCCTTCCCTGTCTCTTTTCGCTCCCTTCCTCCTCCTCGCTCCTGGGCCTCTCTGCCCTGGTCTTTCTAATCCCCAGTGGCGGGTGGGTGGGACCAGATGCTCCCCCCCCCGTAGACACTGCCCAGACCCCCCTTTCGTTGGCAAGGAGGAGAGAGGCTGGCCCTGAGACAGTTTCCCTGACCAAGCCCCGAGGGCCCAGGAGGCAGCAGCAGCAGGGAGCCCCTCTGCTGTGTGCCTGCCGGGTGCAGGCTGAGCTCTCTGTCGGGGAGCTGCCGGAGCCCTGAGGCAGGAGCTGAACTGCCTCTCCCCTCGCCTGCTCCATTAGGCCATTCCTCAGGCACCACTCTGCAAAGTTTGGGGGCTACCTGGTGTGTTTGATGGCCTGGTTTGAAATACAACCCTCCGAAGAATGCTCCCCATTGAAGAACCCATCAAAAAATCTCTCCTAATGTCACTCTTTCCTCCCTGTTATTTAGGAGCTTGTGTGCACCGCCATCTATCACCCCAGTGACACTTCCATAATGTAGTCCTAGATAATGGCGCACCTTCCCACTTCCCAGAATTGGCTGTCAGTGAAATCGAAGGAGACGAGAGTGAGATACTGGGACAAGGTTCCTAGGCAGACAGGAGAGCAACCGAGAACACTGTATTGCTCAGATCCATTTTGCTGGCAAACGTGCAATGCATTCCATCAGCAAACACTGCGCCCAGCATGGCACTGATGGGTGATTTGCTGCACAGGTGTGAACATGCAGGAGTAGAGGGGATTCGATACATTTGCAGCACTGGTCAGCTGCAGAGGAATGGGGTTTGGGTTTTCCCTTTTTCCTGCAGGGCCAGGCAGATTTGCCTGTAGATTCCTCTGTGAATACACCCAGCACTCTCACGCGGAACGCCATGGAACGGCTGACCCCCTGACTTGACTGCAATGTGATATTTTGACTGGAAAATGAACATAGAGGCTCTGTTGGGGTAACATTTTGGACTGGATGCAAAGGGGAGCTGCGGAAGGGGCATGGCAGGGCCTCGCTCACAAGCTACAGTATAACGTAGGATCTTTTCTGCTGACTTTGTCTTGCTCAACCCAGCCCAACCCAAAGTGAAGATCTGTCAGTGCCACCCATTGCCACAAAGCTGGTAAGTTTGTCTCCAGGGTTAGATCCTGTTGCATTGACTTGAGTGGGGCCAGGATCTGATCCAAAGCCTAGGTGAAGCGAAGTGGAGTCTTTCCACGGGTGCCTGTGTGCTCTGACGTGTTGGATCCACACACACCTGCAGCCAGGTCCATCCCAACTCCATGAATGACAGCGTCTAGGCGCAGTGCTCTCTTGAATCAGGCTCTCTCCGCCCTGCCCTGCTGGGGATGAATTCGCATTCTCAAGAGCAGGGCTCTCTGGCACAGAATTCACTAGCCATTGCAACTGGTCCATTCTTGGGATGTGGACTCCACATACAAAACCCAGTCCTAAAACCAATGCCTCATTCTGCCTCTCCACAACTAGCAGGAGCAACCACCACAGTGAACGGGCAGAGACTGGCTCTCTGCTCAGCTCCAGGGGATGAATGATGCCCCAGGAGCCAAGCTCCAGGAAGCGCCACTTGGGAGCAGCCAGCTAGCGAAAAGCCAGTGCACTCCGAATCCCGTAGCCCCTGGGGTGCGGAGGGAGGCGGAGGAAGCCACACGGATGCAATGGAGGGTCTGGCACTGTGAAAAGGCCAGTTTAAAGCGAAAAGGACTGAGAGTGACAGACCAGGCCAGGGGGGCGGATTCAGACAGCCAGCTGGCCTACAAGTCATGGGGGTTGGGAGTCAGGAGAGGGGGCCATGCCTCGGCTGCTGTGCTGCAGGAAGCAGCGCAGATGGCTCTGCACGGCCTGCCCTCACAGCGCCCCAGCCTGGGGCAGTGCAAGCGGCACAGGTGATGCAGCAGGGGGTGCTCTGTTTCAGAGCCCAGGCCCCAGGGTGGTGCAGAGCCGTGGCTCTCAGCCTTTCCAGAATACTGTCCCCCTTTCAGGAGCCTGATTTGTCTTGCGAACCCCCCAAGTTTCACCTCACCTAAAAACTGCTTGCTTGCAAAATCAGACATAAAAATACAGAAGTGTCACAGCTCACTGTTGCTGAAAAATTGCTACGTTCTCATTATTACCATATAATTATCAAATAAATTGATTGGAATATAAATATTGTACTTACATTTCAGTGTATGGTCTATAAAGCAGTGTAAACCAGTCATTGTCTGTATGAAATTTTAGTTTGTACTGACTTTGCTGGGGCATTTCATGTAGCCGGTTGTAAAATTAGGCAAATATCTAGATGAACTGATGTACCCCAGAGGTACGCGTACCCCGGTCTGAGAAGCACAGCTGTAGGCGATGGTGCTGGTGACACAGCAAAGGGTCCTCCTTCCGCTTTCGCTCAGAAGCAACCTCTCATTCACTAGAAAGGAAGGATGCCCCAGGGATTAGGGCAGGAGACCCAGGTTCAATTCCCTGTTCTTCTCCAGACTCCCTGGGTAGCCATGGGCAAGTCGTTTAGTCTGTCTGGGCCTTATCTTGCACCTGTACCTGGGGCTGATAGCCCTGCCCTGGCACCCAGGGATGTATGAGGCTGGCCACATAGAAGATCGGGAGGTGCTCACATGCTATGGTAATGTGGGGCTCTTTCACTACTCCTGCTGGATAGCAGGTTATGCGAGATGGCTACAGACCACAGTACTGCACAGCCCACGCTCCCTCCTATCAGCTACTCACCATAAAATGTATCTTCCATTTTAGCATCCCAGCTAATTCCCAAGTTGAAAAACTCTCCACATCCCTCCAAAGTCCCTTTTCTGCATTGCTTTCACCTGTGTAGAGAAGCCCCGCTCAGAACCGAAGCTTCAGCTCAAATCCAGTGCCAGGGAGATCCTACATGTTTACTGCCGCCCACCCCATTTGTCAGACCCACTTCATTGCCTGGGAATAGGTCTTGAATAGCCTCCGATTGTATTTGGGCCCTAAAATATCAGTGTAAGGAAACAGCCCCACGTTAGCCCTGCAATCTTGCGCCTTTTCTTAGTCATTCTGCAATTCTCTCCCTGTCAGCGTCAAGGTAATTGAAACCTTCCTGATCAATGGCCCAGCTTTTTTTTTTTTTTTTTTTTTTTACAGGCTCTCCAGATGTGCATAAGAATTTTCTGACTTGTCGACTCATCTTACCTTGGTGCTTTGTAATAGTTTGTTCTGCCCTTTTTCTAGCCTTTTCAAATATAACGGAGTGCACAATATCTGTATGATTGCAGTCAAATTGTGCACAAAAAGATGAGTTTTGAAGAGCTTGTTATTCGGAGACACATTGCATTGCTGTGACAATGAGGCCCTTTTTCCACACAAGCACTGACGTGCCTGCCTGGCACACGCTGGCTAGGCAGAATAACTGGTCCACTTGGTAGGTCAGTAAGTCTATTACCGGGGTCAAACCCCAGCAAAACTTCTCCTTAACAGGTATATACAAATACCTCTTCTCCAAAAACACATCCCACAATACCCAATGGGAACAGGAAACCAGGCTCAGGCTTCAGGCTGAACCCAGGGCTGTTTATTTTGAAAATTCTTTCCTTTGTATTTTTTGTGCTGATTTTTCCTTTTACGTACAGGTCTCTGAAGTCTTGCCCTGGCTTTCTATGAACCCACACGAGGAGTATGAAACCAGTCAACACAATATTATTCACATTTGGTGGAAGAGAGCAACCTCAAACATTTCCCCTTGTGATGGGGGTACAACCCCCGCCCCAGAGAACAAGGGGGTAAGGATCAGCTCTGGGCCCAGGTGGCCCCTCCCAGACACACCTGCAAACCTGCACTAGCTGGAGGTGAGGATTGAAAGGGGAAGAGCAGCTCAGAGGAGAGCGGGCGGTGGGAGAGAGCAAACCTCTGCTCTGAGCTCTGGAGAAGTGCTGCCCTGGAGAGCTCATAGCCTGAGAACTGGACAAACAGCCCTGCCAGGGCCTACCAGGAGAGACTGGTGGGTGACTGGGGAAGTCAGAGACTTGGTTCTCGATTCTGTAAATTTACTCTGTGTGGAGAAGGGAATCTTGGGTAGGAAGTGTTTCGGGGGGGAGAGGCAGCTGCATAGCACCCCAAGGTGCAGAACATAGCACCCAGATCAGAGCCCAGTGGAGAGGGTGGGTCCCCTGCTCACTCCCAAAAGACGGAACTTCAACAGATGCCTTTACCTCGGTAGAGAGTCCAGCTGGGTAAGGCCCAGACTGTTCTAGGGCCCAAACTATCTGACCCAGGGTGAAGCCCTGGAGTCCTCAGGGAAGCTGAAGGACAGGACTATACCTGAAGAGGAGCAACCACGTGTGCACATCAGCCTGACTCACCCTAGGCAGTGCTGGTGGTGAGTGTTCTCCTTGTATATCTCCAAGCCCCTTAATCTCTTAAGTAAAGTCATAAGAACATAAGATCGGCCAGACTGGGTCAGACCAAAGGTCCATCTAGCCCAGTGTCCTGTCTTCCAACAGTGACCAACGCCAAGGTGCCCCAGAGGGAATGAACAGAACAGGGAATCATCAAGTGATCCATCCCCTGTCGCCCATTCCCAGCTTCTGGCAAACAGCGGCTAGGGACACCATTCCTGCCCATCCTGGCTAATAAACTCATGGAGGATAGGTCCATCAATCGCTATCTAGTTCTTTTTTGAATTCTGTTATAGTCTTGACCTTCACAACATCCTCTGGCAAGGAGTTCCACAGGTTGACTGTCCGATGTGTGAAAAAATATTTCCTTTTGTGTGTTTTAAACCTGCTGCCTATTAATTTCATTTGGTGGCCCCTAGTTCTTTGTTGTGGAGAAAGTAACTAAGGAAGTGTTATTTACTCCTTCTCATAACACATCATGATTTTATATACCTCTATCACATCCTCCTTAGTCGTCTCTTTTCCAAGCTGAACAGTCCCAATCTTATTAATTGCTCCTCACACAGCAGCCATTCCATACCCCTAATCATTTTTGTTGCCCTTTTCTGATCCTTTTCCAATTCCAACATATCTTTTTTGAGATGGGGCGACCAGATCTGCAGCAGTATTCAAGATGTGGGCGAACCATGGATTTACATAGAGGCAACATGATATTTTCTGTCTTATTATCTCTCCCTTTCTTAATGATTCCCAACATTCTGTTCACTTTTTTGACTGTGGCTGCACACTGAGTGGATGTTTTCAGAGAACTATCCACACTGACTCCAACATCTCTTTCGTGAGCTAATTTAGACCCCATCATTTTATATGTATAGTTGGGATTATGTTTTCTGACGTGCATGACTTTGCATTTATCAACATTGAATTTCATCTGCCATTTTGTTGCCAGTCACCCAGTTTTGAGAGACCCTTTTGCAGTTCTTCGCAGTCTGCCTGGGACTTAACTATCTTGAGTAGTTTTGTATTATCTGTAAATTTTTCCACCTCACTGTTTACCCCTTGTCATAAATATAAAGGCAAGGGTAAACACCTTTAAATCCCTCCTGGCCAGAGGAAAACCCCTTTCACCTGTAAAGGGTTAAGAAGCTAGGATAATCTCGCTGGCCCCTGACCAAAATGACCAATGAGGAGACAAGATACTTTCAAAGCTGGACGGGGGGAGAAACAAAGGTTCTCTCTGTCTGTGTGATGTTTTTGCCGGGCCCAGAGCAGGAATGCAAGTCAGAACTCCTGTAAAGGGCTAATAAGCAATCTAGTTAGAGATGCATTAGATTCTGTTTTGTTTAAACGGCTGATAAAATAAGTTGTGCTGAATGGAATGTATATTCCTGTTTTTGTGTCTTTTTGTAACTTAAGGTTTTTGCCTAGAGGGATTCTCTATGTTTTGAATCTGATTACCCTGTAAGGTATTTACCATCCTGATTTTACAGAGGTGATTCTTCTACTTTTTCTTCAATTAAAATTCTTCTTTTAAGAACCTGATTGCTTTTTCATTGTTCTTAAGATCCAAGGGTTTGGGTCTGTGTTCACCGATGCAAATTGGAGAGGATTTTTATCAAGCCTTCCCCAGGAAAGGGGGTGTAGGGTTTGGGGAGGATTTTGGGGGGAAAGAGGTTTCCAAGTGGGCTCTTTCCCTGTTATATATTTGTTAGATGCTTGGTGGTGGCAGCAATAAAGTCCAAGGGCAAAAGGTAAAATAGTTTGTACCTTGGGGAAGTTGTAACCTAAGCTGGTAAAAATAAGCTTAGGGGGTTTTCATGCAGGTCCCCACATCTGTACCCTAGAGTTCAGAGTGGGGAAGTAACCTTGACACCCCTTTTCCAGATAATTTATGAATATGTTGAATAGGACTGGTCCCACTACAGACCCCTAGGGGATACCACTATTTACGTCTCTCCATTCTGAAAACTGACCATTTACTCCTACCCTTTGTTTCCTATCTTTTAACCAGTTACCAATCCATGAGAGAACCTTTCTTCTTATCCCATGACTGCTTACTTTGCTTAAGAGCCTTTGGTGAGGGACCTTGTCAAAGGCTTTCTGAAAATCTAAGTACACTATATCCACTGGATCCCTCTTGTCCCCATGCTTGTTGAAGCCCTCAAAGAATTCTAGTAGATTGGTGAGGCATGATTTCCCTTTACAAAAACCATGTTGACTCTTCCCCAACAAATTATGTTCATCTGTGTGTCTGACAATTTTGTTCTTTACTATAGTTCCAACCAGTTTGCCCGGTACTAAAGTCAGACTTACTGGCCTGTAGTTGCTGGGGTCACCTCTGGAGCCCTTTTTAAAAATCAGCATCACATTAGCTATCCTCCTGTCATCTGGTACAGAAGCTGATTTAAATGATGGGTTACAGACTACAGTTAGTAGTCCTGCCATTTCACATTTGAGTTCCTTCAGAACTCTTGGGTGAATCCCATCTGGTCCAGATGACTTATTACAGTTTACAGAGTAGCAGCCGTGTTAGTCTGTATCCGTAAAAAGAAAAGGAGGACTTGTGGCACCTTAGAGACTAACAAATTTATTTGAGCATAAGCTTTCATGAGCTACAGCTCACTTCACTGGATGTTAGTCTCTAAGGTGCCACAAGTACTCCTTTTCTTATTACAGTTTAGTTTATGAATTTGTTCCAAAACCTCCTCTAATGACATGTCAACCTGGGACAGTTCCTCAAATTCATCACCTAAAAAGAACGGCTAAAAAGAGAGGTTTGGGAATCTTCCTCACATCCTCAGCCATGAAGACAGATGCAAAGAATTCATTTAGTTTCTCCACAATGGCCTTATCGTCCTTGAGTGCTCCTTTAGCATCTCGACCATCCAGTGGCCCCACTGGTTGTTTAACAGGCTTCCTGCTTCTGATGTACTTACATATTTTTTTTGCTATTTCTTTCTGAGTCTTTAGCTAACTGTTCTTCAAATTCTTTTTTGGTCTTCCCAATTGTATTTTTACATTTCATTTGCCAATGTTTATGCTCCTTTCTATTTTCCTCGCTAGGATTTAATGTCCACTTTTTAAAGGATGCCTTTCTGCCTCTCACTGCTTCTTCTACTTTGTTGTTTAGCCACATTGGCAGTTTTCTGGTTCTCTTACAATGTTTTTTAATTTGGGGTATACCTTTAAGTTGAGCCTCTATTATGGTGTCTTTAGAAAGTTTCCATGCAGCTTGGAGGGATTTCACTTTTCATGCTGCACCTTTTAATTTCTGTTTCAATATCCTCCTCGTTTTTGTGTCGTCCCCCTTTCTGAAATTAAATGCTACAGTGTTGGGCTGCTGTGGTGTTAAATTGCATTGTATTATGGTCACTATTACCAAGCGGTCCAGCTACATTCACCTCTTGGACCGGATCCTGTGCTCCACTGAGGACTAAATCAAGAATTGCCTCTGCTCTTGTGGGTTCCAGGACTAGCTGCTCCAAGAAGCCGTCATTTAGGGTGTCAAGACTGCTTCTTGGAGCAGCTAGTCAGTTTCATCAGTGCCTTGACTTTAGGGGAGGGGGTCAAAGTCACAAGATCCAGACTTGTGGGGCATTAACTCGCCTGATAAATTCGCCTCTTCTCCTTCAAACAGCTCAGAAACATCTAAACATGCACCAGCCCCATCTAAGCAGCAGTGAAAAACCCTACTGGGCAACCCCAATTTGGGGGTGCAGCAGCATTCTCTTTCCTCTTGCTATAACACCAGCTCCCTTTGAAAAGCCTCTCGAGTCCCTGCTGCATATGGTCTAAGGGAGCAGGGTGTACTATTTATTTGGTGCACTGCCTTTCCAACTAACTGTCCCGTTTTACTGAATTAAATAACATGTACATGCCGTTAATTCCTTTCTCATCCTGCTGCTGCTGCTAATTAAGATTGGTGGCCTACGCAAGAGAGGGCAATTTGCTTTCAGCTGCGATTTGAAATGAGACGGAGCCATGAGGAGGAGGAGACACAGGAAGCTGCTCCAGGCAGCGTTACCGGCAGAGCAGAAGGCTCTTGCAACCACAGAGAGAGGACAGCTGGAAGTCTGTGAGGAGGGACGGGAGGGTTGGCTGGAGCTTGCACATGGAAGGCAGGCTTTGACTGGACCCAGAGGGAATGGGGAGCTGGTACAGGTTTCTGAGGCTGGTGGTGCCGTGGTCAGGTACGTTGGAGAAAGTGCCCACTCTGCACACTGCAGCATCATGAGCTCTAGCCTGGGGGAGACTGCAGCTGGGGGGCGGGGGGATTGGGGCTTTGTGGAATGATATTTAGAAAATGGAGACATGTTACGGCTAAAACAAGCAACCCTTCTCCCTGTCCCTCACCCCCAAACAAAGCCAAGGGAGCCTCCTCTGCCCCCCTCCCCGGGCAGAGCCCCTCCTGCCTCCTCAGCCTTCCCGGACACACACTCATGACCAAAGCTGGTGACTGTGTAAGTGTTTCTGGGCCATTTGTGTTTTCCTTGGCATGACACAGCAGGATGAGAAGGGCAAGGGAGCACGGCAGGCTGAGCACCTTCTCTTTGTCTTTAAATAAATATGATTGTGTCAGGGTTATGAAAAAGAATATAGCGTGTTCGTTTTCATACTCCTGCCTGAGATCTCCAGTTCCCGTAGTTCAGTTTAGGCCTTAAACGTGACCCCCCCATTGAATGACTTCACCTTCCCCACTGAGCACAGGACCTCAGCAGGGCTCCAACCAAGGTCCTGACTGATTATTGGCAAATTAAAAGTATAAGCTATTGACTGGACACTGAGATGGAGTCTCTGAGCCAGTGTCCAGAATCTAAATGAGGTTGCTGAAGCGGCACCAATCAATCCTGCCGTTAAAGCACAGAGCGCAGGCAGGTCGCTGCATACGAAATGCACTTTGGAGGCTTAAATAAATAGTTGTTCAAATTAACAAGGATGCTCCAAGATGCATCCCCTTGTGCACACAGTAACAACTTTCTGAAGTCAGAGAAGCAAAAGAGTGAGCCACTAAGTAGCAAACATAAGGGCAATGAGTCTTGGCTCCGGACTCAGCTGCATTAGCTATGGGGATTTCAGACTAAGCCAGCATTAATATTGGCTGATTGGGCCCAATCCATGTCTCCCTGCAGTCAATGGGTGCCCCTCAATCAGAGGTTGCAGGATAGGGCCTGGCTGAGAGAGAGCAGAATCTCTGAGCAGGGTGGCTCTTTGCCCTGTTTTCAAATTCTCCATCCACTTCAGATAAGCTCAGTTCAGGCTCCTGAGCAGGCTCCTGTCAGCGGTGGGTCTGCAGCCCCTGGGATTCCCAGAGCACCCTCTAGCCTGCCAGGCAAGGAGGCGGCTTGGCGTGGGGAGCTCTCCGGTGCAAAGCCCGGCGGGAGTGCGAGGGCCATGGCTTAGTCAGTGACGCTGATCGCCTGAGACAGAGGATGACACTGTCTGTCAAGATTATTTGAGAATGAAAATGACTCACGTTTCCTCTGGAGCAGGTGGGGGAGAGGCCGGGAGAGAGGCCGAAAGAAACAACTGATGGAACCGGGCACCGTTACCAGTAACGAAGGTTGCTCAGGAGAAATTACCCCCCAATGCTAAGGTTGCCAACCCTCCAGAATTGTCCTGGAGTCTCAGGAATTAAAGATATAATATTTAATTAAAGATTAGTTATGTGACGAAACCTCCAGGAATACAGCCAACCAAAACTGGCAACCCTGACCAGTGTGGAGAACCCCCCGCCCACCCCAGACATTCCCTCCGTGTGGCACAGAGCAGATCCTGCAGCTGAAACTTCGTTGACAATTCTGTTGCCCGATGCAGGAGCCGGAGTAGAACCGACCTCCTCCTCCCGCTGGGGCCTGGCTTTGCAGGAGTAGGAGTGCGACTGGCACTAGCATGAGCAGCTCCATGTCTGACACGCAGGGAGCAAGGTCTGATGTGGGTGAAGGGACTGTTCTGTGGCCCCTTCTCCTAAAAGGAGCCTGCCCTTTAAGGTCCTTGCGGGCCTGGCATGGAGCCAGGGGCTCAGAGCGCGAGCCCCTCTCTATCTCGAGGTTTCAGGACCAGCCTTTGACAGAAGACAAAAGATGGGCAGAGAACAGGGCAAATCCTGCTCTGACTGCTCCCCCCCCCCCGTCCCCATGCCCAGGGCCGGGCTAGAGCTCAGTAATCAGATGTGTCTCCCCACAACACTTGCCTGAGGAATAGTCATCTCACCTGCCTCCTCCCCCATGCTTCTGATTGCTGCAGGCGAGTGAGCCAGCAGTCAGATGGAGAGGTGGGCTCGGGGGGATGGGCGACGGGGGGTCACCGTGTTCTCTGTGACCGTCTCTCCCTGCCAACAGGTTCTGTGCCCAGCCGGCTCCAGCTCTCGCAGTCCATCTCCTTGCAACGCTGGTTCAGAGTCACTCCTAGATCCCTCCACCCTCCTCAACAACTGGGGGTGGCAGATTGAAGGGGATGGAATCAGATGGACACGGATGGTGCCATCTGTTGCAAGTTCTTGTTAGCTCTGCGACAAGAGTCTTGGGCCCCGGCCAAGGGAGAAGCTGCCAGTGTCACCACTGGTCCTGTTCAGCGGCACGACTGGTTTTCTGACTCTGGCAGCCAGCAGCAACTCAATGCATTTCTCCAAGAGGCCTCCTACCGCTGGGCGCAGCTGGGTGCTATCAGAGAGAGAGAGAGCTGGGGGGCGACATGCTCGGATGCTGAGGCTGGTGCATGGAAGCCCCCTAGGCAGAGGGGTCCCCAGAATGCTTCACAAAATTCACACTCTGGCGGTAGCGAGTGGGACTTCCAGTGAGGCACCTCCCTGTAAGGGTGCTTGCCCAGGGGAGCTGAGCTAGGGGACATGCTGCCATCTTCACCAGCGAGTGCGGTTTTTTCTGAGGAATAGTGAGATGCTGCCTTCCGGGCAAGACATTGAGATGGCACCAGGGGGAAACGTCATTGCTGAAATCCCAGGGCTGTTGCAGGTGGAGTCTGCCTGCCTTGTTTTGGCAAAACTTCCAGAGCTGAGAGCAGGGGAGAGCTTATTTTACTGCAGCCTGAATGGGGAGAGGAAGATCCCACCTCCCACAATTAACAGAAGTGTCAGGGCTTAAAAGGAGGCTTAAGGCCAGGCAGACTGGCCCCGGGCGTGGGGAGAGAAGGTGGCAGAGCACAGCAGTGGTTTTAGGGGGGAAATAATCTGATCTCAGCTTGTACTCAGCTCTGTGTTCGGTTTATTGGCTCAGGACAGTGCAAGAACTGCTCATCATTCCTGGGTTATGAGCGACCTGCCCACATGGAGCAGAGCGGAGCTCACGGCTTGTGTTCTCCCGCTCTCTTTCCCCTTCCCCCCAGTTCCAGGCTCCCTAGCACCCAAATGGGGCATGCCTCCATCTGTGTGAGAGCCAGGAGCAAAGTGATTTCTTGGCTAATGCTCAGGGGTGTTTATATTCCTTTCATCAATATTAGAACATAAGAACAGGCAGACTGGGACAGAGCAATGGCCGGTCTAGCCCAGTATCCTGTCTGCTGACAGTGGCCAGTGCCAGGTACCCCAGAGGGAATGAACAGAACAGGGAATCACCAAGTGATCCATCTCCTGTCACCCATTCCAAGCTTCTGGCAAAACAGAGGCTAGGGACACCATCCCTGCCCATCCTCGCTAGTAGCCATTGATGGACCTGTCCTCCATGAACTTATCTAGTTCTTTTTTGAACCCTGTTATAGTCTTGGCCTTCACAACATCTTCTGGCAAGGAGTTCCACAGGTTGACTGTGTGTTGTGTGGAAAAAATACTTCCTTTTGTTTTAAACCTGCTGCCTATTAATTTAATTTGGTGACCCCTAGTTCTTGTGTTATGAGGAGTTAATAACACTTCCTTATCTACTTTCTCCACACCCATCATGATTTTAAAGACCTGTGTCATATCCCCCTCGTCATCTCTTTTCTAAGCTAAAATGTCCCAGTCTTAATAATCTCTCTCCTCATATGGCAACTGTTCCATAGCCCAATCATTTTTGTTGCCCTTTTCCTAACCTTTTCCATTCCAATATAATTAATTAATTATAATTAATATAAAAAATAATTCTCTTTTCTTCCTCGTCAACAAAAACATTTTTATATTTCCTTCCCATCAGTTTGATCTCACGCAGGATTTGGGCCTCCTGTGTCTCTTGTCCCACACTTCCATTCCCGCGGGATGTGTTCACCCTCCTTTATACCACTCCCCTGTCGAGAAACCCTGTGTCAGTTCCCAGTTGACTTGAAAATGAAATACCCAGTCTGCAGCTGAGAGCAACGGAGCTCAGCTGTCAGTGCTGGAAATTCAAGGAGCCCAAACGCTCGTGCTTTGCTCCTGGCAAGCCTAGTGGGTTAGTGCTTTAAGGGTTAAATTCTCTACTCAGAAACAGAAACATTTATTGGCGAAACTCAGCGCGGAGTGTGTGCACCGGGGCCCCAGAGTCCTGTACTCTAGGGAACCCGCCAATCAGAGAGCTGCCTACAGGCTGGAAAATATTTATGTCACCTACCAGGCTGTGAGTAGACTCGGTGGGTTTCCTGGTACCTCCTGATGGACAGGGTCAGCTCCCAGCTGCCGCTTCAAAGGAAGAAGCTAGTTCAACAGCTGTGCGTAGTGATATAAACTGCCAGCGATTGTGCCATCTCACATTATCGCAGAACTCCTTCCTGACCCCAGGCTTGCACAGGAATGCGTTGAATGCTCGCAGCGCCCTCTTGCTAAAGGGGAGCGTTGCATTTTAAATTTGAAGACAATTGAAAAGACTTGGGATGGGAGAACTGGGTGGAGCAAGTAGCCACCTGGCTTGACCTGACATCTGAGCCTTTTGAGTTTTCCCCATGACTGTAGCCCTGGTCCTGTACCACTGAAATCAATGGGAGTTTTCTCACCATCTTCAGCCACAGCTAGCTCAGGCCCCAACATGGAGAGTTTCAACTTACTGATACCGAATGCAGAGGAGCTGAGGTGCCTGGGGACATTTGTGGCTCCGCCGCAAGGTTCAGGAGGACGTGGCTAGCCTGGAGAGTTGGTTAGCTGCCTTTCAAAGCCATGCCAGCAGAGCTCAGGGACCCACAATTCATTTGGGTTGCATTTTATGGGATGCATGGATCCAAATTTTCCCCTCTCGCACCAACCTGCTGCAAGTACCTAGCCTGCTTGTCCCAGGACAACCCTTCCCAGACAATCGCTGCTGCCCCATCTGCCACCTGAATGCTTCTGAAATGCCCTGAGAAAGGCCCATGGGCCAAGCTAATGGGTGGGTTTGTGAGGTTGCATTTACATGGGCTGCACTAGCTGCTAGGACAGATCCAGTCCAGTGTGGGCAGGGCCCAGACTCCATGGGAACACCTTCACCTTGTCCGGGAGCTTTGGTTAGGTTCAGTAACCCACTGATGAGGCTCAATTAAGTACCTGGAAACCACATCAAAGATCATTTGAGCTACTGCAATCACCCCCCTGGCTCCCCGCTCGCGGAACCACAGCTCGGGAGTCGACACTACCTGCCGGTTCCGACCCTAGTGCTGTGCGCGCAGATTACCCTGGAGGCAGGGAGCTCATGGATCGGGGCTGCGGGGAGCCCAGACAGGGGACCTCAGTCCTGCCCACTGTCTGTGCATGGGGCTGGGCAGGGGGGCAGACCCCCACTGTGCAGGGGTGGAGGGAGGCTGCAGCAGAGAATGCGGAGCACAGCTGCGGGGCTGAGGTGAGGAAAGCATTCTCGTGGCCGCCCTAGCTCACCGCCATGTGCTCAGCCTCTGCCAGGCACTATTTCTGTACAGTGACTGCGTAGCTAGCTATGGCCCAGGCTGTGCGCACACCCAGCAGAGCCTTGGGGCCTCGGTGAGCGCACAGCCTGGGCCTGAGCTCTGCTCAGCCCTTGGTAAATGACCAGCTACATCCATGACACGGGAATGGAATTCCAACCGACGTCCAGGCTGAGCGACGGTACATCCGGCTGCCTGTTGCCTGGGGCCGTCCAGCAGTGTGGCCCATGCTTACGACGTTCTCCGAGTCTCATGATGATCAGTGCTTTTCATAACACGCGCCAGCTCCCGAAGTTGTGCGGCTATGTGCTTGCATTTTAAAAAAGTATGTTTTTAACCCTCTTGTTTGGGGGGAAAGACACGGAAACGGGAGCACTAGCCACTCCAAAACCAGAAGGTAAATAAAGAGAAGCCCACCTCAATTGTTTAGGAAATCTCATGATTTTTGAGCTAGTCTCATAGTGGGCTGGGCCCTGACTCATGATTCTGGAATGCCTGCGGTTGGCGACACTGCTATATATCGATGTGCAGAAATCAGCCTAGAAAGTGATAGATACGTGCATGCCATATCACGATAGAGCCGCCGCTTCCATTCGAGAGAGCCGCCAGGTTTCTCTGAGAGTAATATGCAGCAACCTCTGCCCATCTTCTTTCTGCAGTGAGTAAGTGATGTAGAGGTGTGCAGCAGATAGCTACTCATGGGGATGCTATTTTGGAGGTGAGAGGTAAGTCTTAACTAATATTTTCCATTTTATTAAAAGCCATTCCTGCAGCTCCAGCACCAAGGAAAGGTTTAAGCAGGGAGCAGCTACTAACGGATTCATTAAACTCGCTCCAGAGCAACTATAAAAAATCAATTTAGTTCACCAGGCGACTTGAACTAGAGCCAGTGGCAGGGAGCACCTCCCCTCTGAGAGCTCTCCAGCACTGAAGTGCCACTCTGATATTAGCAGGATTGGAGTGGAACAACATTCGATTATATGAAATCTCACTCAGAGCAGGAAAGCCAAGCGCTCTGGCTGCAGGTCTCTTTGAAGGGGGAAGTTATCAGCCCACGAATTGATCCCTAGATAGCATCCAGAGCAGTTCTCTCAGTGCAATGCTTATTTTAAAAACAATAGCAAACCAGCATTTTCAGAGCCTCCGCTCATTGGGAGAGCAACAGCTCCTGTGCAGAGCTGCGGAGCCAGGTCACTAAGTGTTGACTTGTAGCTACCTGTCCACCTGACACTCGTATTCATTGCCCTGTATCTAGTCCCCTCTACCCCTGGGGAGTAGCAGCGATCACTGGCAGCTAATGAATAAAGCAAAAATATTTTCAGTGACCTTTTTACTAATAGTGGCCACTGCTTTATTGGAAGGTCAGTTCAGCCTTTGCAGCAGTCTTTTTATAATGAACATTTTATCTTTTCCCCATCTATTTTCAGAGCCCTGCAGTAAAACCAAAGAGGTATCAGTCTAGAAATTTAACATCTCCCCTCCTCTCTGCACTCCCATGTAAGAAGCCATTTAAAGAGCCTGACTCCAGCCAGTCCACAAAGTATGTGAATGTCAAAGTCTTCTCAGGCCGACTGGTCTTTAATATATTGGCATTTACGCTACCAGCTGCTTTTCTGTTTCAATAAGCAGCACCCACCTAGCCTTGCTTCCTGTGACACCCCGTATACAATAACAAACATCAAAAGCACTGAGCCCTCTGCTCGGGTGTTAATGAAAAGGTCTGGAATTGCTTTATGAAATATTCATTAAACCCTCCTTTCCTGCATCCTCATTCCTACTACTGTGCTATGCTGATGCTGGCCCAGGTGCCGCAGACACCAGACAGGGATGAAGAGCAATTGGAGGGGATGTCTGGAGTACTAGAAGATGTGAGTTAAAAAATAAATCCCCAGGTTCATTAAAAGAGCTACTAATGTCTCAGCCTTTGTTTGCAATGTATCAGCATCGCAGGCATGTGCTGGAGGGGAATCTGCTAAAATCCTGATGAAAAGTCATTGTGGAGAGTGGGCCAGAGGGCTCACGGACAGGGATTCCAAGCTGCGGGTATTTCAGAGCATTCACTTGTGTTCGCCGCTTGCAGCCATTTGGTTCTTGTCAGTCAGGAGAGGGAGAAGTGGGTGTGTGGATTGGCGGGTGGTCGGCCGCACAGCACATGGAGTGAGAACAGAAGCTTTGCAAGAGAGCATGAGGTTTCTTTTGCACTTTACACTTCCCCATCCCTACCCACCTGGGTATCTCCAGGTATTTCACAACATGAATGAAGTGTCATGCCCCCCCCCAGTGAGGTGAGCATCATGATATCCATTTGTCAGACAGGGAAACTGAGGCAGAGGAGTGGAACGACTTGCTCAGGTCACACTCTCAGCTGGTAAGAGAGATGGCTATAGAACCCAGGAGTCCAGAATCCCAGTCATCTACTATAACCACCAAGCACAATACACCCCATGAAGAAGAACAGCATGGACCACAAAACAGTCAGGTCATCAAGCCCATGGCTAAAAGCAACTGCTGGGGCTCAGCTTCGTCTTCATGTGTGACACGAGGGAAATTCCCGTTCCTGGTCTCCCGTGCTGAGGATGAGCCCTTCCAAACACCTTGGAGAGTCACTTCACCTGGAAAGAGCAATGGGATAATTCAGCCTCCTTGCTTGGCAAAACCCGGCCCAGCCCCCTGGTGTGACCCGTTTGCACACGCCAAAGTGATCTGTGAGCACCTGCAGCATGGCTCACATCCAGATACAGCCGAGGGTGCTGGAATGAGATTCTCAGGGATGCATTAACAGAGAGCTGCAGAGAGTGAGCGAGAGAGACGCTTGTGTGAAATGCAAATGCTGTAGGTAAACTGAGCTGCTCCCCACACTGAGGCTTAAAGTCCCCTTGTAAATGGCAAGAAACTGGCAGATTTCCCAAGGAACTGCAGAGTGAGGGCAACATGGCTCTGATGCAGCTAAGTAGCCACTGGGGGTCAGTCACAAATGCAAAGTTTATTCTGCGACGTCACACAGATGCAGCTTCACAGCGTTTACTTGACAGTGGAAAAACTTCAGTCTTAAGAAAGAGTCTCCAGACTGCTTGACAAGGCAGGTTTGAACCCAGCGCTGTTATTCTGCATGCCAGAGAGAGACAAGCGTCAGACCCAGAGCGGTCCTGCAAAGGAACTAATGGTAAATAAAAACAGGCTGATGGAACGGAGGGAACGCCTGGAAAGGCAGCGGTGAGCGACGAGAGGACAGAACAAAGGCCTGAACCACGCGGGTGAGAGAGCACAGCAGATGGCTCTGTCAGGGCCTGCAAAGGAACTCCTTCCTGCCCTGCCAAGGAAGAGACTTGAGAGGGAATTCACATTCCATGTCCAGGCTCTCTTACTCTACCAGCAGCCGCCGAGCCACCGGCCCCGTCTGAGCAGCTCCCCTGCACGGCCCAGCCAGCCTGCTGCTCCGCCAGCCCGCCTCGCCTTACAACTCCCCTTTCCGTCCACCCTGCTCCCCGCTCCTGCAGCCCCTCCTCGCACTCACCGTGCTTCCCTCCATGGCATCCAGACTCTGCTGCTGCTGGGAACATTGCAGTGTTCAGTCGTAGGGCTTGCTGGCTTTGCTTCTAATCGGAGTGTGGCTTTGAGTCTGGCAAAAGTGCCTTGGACTGAATTTGGCCCTTTTCTCTGTTTGAAAACAGTCTGACTTTTATACCCGTGTACGCCAGCATGCGAGTATTGTGTGGGGAGGTAACCAATGGGTTCTTTGCAACAGATCCACCATTCATTGCTTGTGCGTACAATCAGTCACCTGCATCGCACAATGCAGCTGCCACTCTCTGTTGCACGGCTGATGCTTCTGTAGACGAGAGGGAAGGTAACGTCAAAGATGGCTGCACTGTCAACGCTTCAGACACAACATTTCCTGCAAATATACGTCCACAGGGGACTTGGGAAACTGTCACTGTCCACGAACTTTCCCACAGTAAAAAACCACACGTGGGTATGTGTTCATGGAAAACAAATGAAAAGGCTAACGAAGAACAAGGACATTTTTATTTGAATAAACGTTCACATCCATTTTCACAGCATTCATCCAGCTCTGCTCACCAGTGCAGAAGGCACCACAGCGCGTAACGTAGGACGTATCTGACGTATGAACCAGCTCTTACAGTAGCGTTTCTTTCAGCGGGAGGCAGAGAGATTTGGAATAATGTACATCGTTATATTGCGCTGTCAACTGCATGGGGCCTATATTCATCACACTTCATGGTGGCTGTGTCACTCTGAGGCTGCTTTGAAACAACCTTGCAGAGTGGCTATGAAATCCAACACGTATCATTCGACTAGTCAATTGGTTAGACACAGCAACCTCTGCTGTGTTCCTCCAGTTAACTCAAATCAGCGGATAGGTCCCTAACGTTCTATGTACATGATTCCCTTCCAAACTGGCTGGCGGCTGTACAAGCAGCAGGTGTCTTAAGCAGTTCCCAAGTACATTAGAAAAGCAGTTTTTTCCTTTACCCACATCCCCTAAGTCATCTCATTTATCCAGCTGAGGAAACACAAACAATGCTAAGGATGATGTTTGGTGGAGAGCGGGAACAGAGCAATCTAATCTCTCTCTCAAGAGGAGCTGCGACAGGACTCTTCAGATGAGGAAAACTAATCTGCTAAAAAGGGGTGCAAAGAGACAAAGGCAAAACTGCAGAAACCCCTGATTTGTTTTCAAAGACTGTAGCAGCCTGGAATTCTGTCTGCCAGGAACCCTAAACAGCAGTGCCTTGCACAGAGACACAGCTGGACTTGCAAGAGTGGCCTCAAGACCTCCACATCCACACTCTAAGGGCCTCAACCCAGGCACTGAAACTGGAAGGGCAATGTTTACACCTGGAATTTTGAGTAGATCTTGATTCCCACCAACTTTTTCAGGCACAGAAATTCAGACTTGTGCATGCAAATGGCATTTATGTGCAGTGCATTCCCAAATGCTCTATGTATTTCACAGAGCGAAACTCTAAAATATCTTTATCAGGGATGATTTTGTTTAAGTTTGCAGATGACACAAAAATTGGGGGAGTGGTAAATACTGAAGAGGAGAGGTCACTGATACAGAGCCATCTGGATCACTTGTTAACTGAGTACAGGCAAATAATGTGTGTTTTAATATGGCTAAATTTTAATGTACACATCTAGGAACAAAGTCCCCCATCCTGAAAGTATGGCCCTAGTCTATGTCCTGGGAAGCAGTGACTCCGAAAAAGATTGCGGAGCGCGGTGGAGAATCAGTTGAACATGAGCTCTCAGTTGTACACCATGGCCAAAACGACTCATGTGATCCCTGGGTGTGTAAACAGGGGCATCTCAAGTCAGAGCAGAGAGCTTATTTTACCTCTGTATTGGGCACTGGTGCAACTGCTGCTGGAATCCCGTGTCCAGTTCTGGTGCCCATGAGTCAAGAAGGCTGTTGATAAACTGGCGAGGGGTCAGAGAAGAGCCACGAGAATGATTAAAGGATTAGAAAACCCACCTTATAGTGATAGACTCAAGGAGCTCAGTCTGTTTAGCTTAACAAAGAGACGGTTAAGAGGTGTCTTGATCATAGTCTGTAAGTACCTACACAGGGAACCACCATTTAATAATGGGCTTTTCCGTCTAGCCGAGAAAGGTCTTAACATGGTCCAATGGCTGGAAGTTGAAGCTAGACAAATTCAGACTGGAAATGTTTAACAGCAAGGGTAATTAATCATTGGAGCAGCTTATCAAGGGTCAGGGTGGATTCTCCATCACTGGCAGTTCTAAAATCAAGACTGGGTGTTTTTCTAAAAGATCTGCTGCAGGAATTATTGTGGGGCCGGTCTCTGGCCTGTGTTACACAGGAGGTCAGAGTAGGTGATCACAGTGGTCCCTTCTGGCCGTGGGATCTATGAATGTTGCATACTCAAAAGGTCGGGTGTGAAAATTTTCACCTGGAATTACAGAGTCTGCTCTCTTAAATCTGGGCATCAAAGTTCAATGAGTGCAGACAAAAGCAAATGGATGGATGTATCTCTAGGACAATGGCCTGACAATCCAAATGAAAGGGCAAATATTGCTTATGGATTCCTCGATAGACTTTACTGTCCACTAGCACAGAATTACTGTGCAGAGATCCCACCTCACATGGAGTTACAAGAGGTAAAGTCTTGTCTCAAGATGGAAAGGAGCCTGCTGGCATTCACGCTGCACCCCCAGAACCGGGCCTGCTCTGCTCCCTGACAATTTGTCACAGTCTGAAAACACAGGCATTGTAATCAGTGTGAAGGCTGTAGAATGCTACCACACAAGTATGAAATTCCAGACCTATTAATTGCATTTCCCTTTGTTCTGTAATTTCACTCCTGCCCTCTGCATCTCTAGATTCCTCTGGTCCCTCTCACACAAAGCGTGTAAGACTGGCCATGCTGTGGTGGCAACATGCTCAAGTCATGCAGGAAGCAAGTGCCTTCCCTCGCTTCCCAGGCTGGTGAGGACCAGGAGGAAAGTACTTTCCGGACCAGGAGGAAATTACTTTCCAGCCCTGGGTGGAAAGGGAGTACCTCTAGGTCTAGCTGCCTCTGATACGGTGCCTTTCATCTGCAGATCTCAAAGGAAGGTCAGCATCATCACCCCCATTTTAACAATGGGGAAACAGGGGCACAGAGAGATGATGTGACTTGCCCAAGGTCACCCAGTAAGTCAGTGGCAGAGCTGGGAATAGAACCCAGATCATCTGAGTCCCAGCCCAGTGCTCTCTCTCAATCCAGCTGCTGTCCCGTCTCCCGCTTCCTGAGCCAGTGGGGGCTCAGCCCTTGGTGCAGAGCTCTGTGCTCTCTCACTCTGTGGGGAGACTGCAGCGGGAGTGCTCTCAGCGGGTTGGGGGGCACAGCTTGCAGCATTCTCCCCTGACTCCCTCTGAACAAAGCATGGAGCAGCAGTAACAGGATCCAAGGGGAATGGTGTCCAGCCTTCCTTGGCTGGACACTGGGTTGGTTCTGACCGAACACGTGGGGCCATCATGACAGTCCCTCCTGCTCTGTGAGTTTCTGAGGGTGTTCCAGCAGAGGACAGCAACGGAGAAAGAATTAGAGGGAAACTTCAGCGGCATTTGTATTCTTGACAATCCTGGTTCTATTCAGCTTTACTTTTAAAAGTGCTCCTTAGGTTTCCTTTCTCCTCCTCAAAATTTTCGCTCGGTGAAAAATAATGCAAGAGACAGGCCAGAATTAACAAGTGACTTCCATATCAATGACACGTTTCATGTGTCTGTGAATGGAAAGGCTCTTGCTCATTCCACTCCTGTCCTCTGCATTTGTCAGGTCTGAATTTAGCAGGGCAATCATTAAACCGGAGTGAGCTGGAAAAAGGACCTGAGCCAGCACATTCAGATAACTAGTGCAGAATCTGGCGGTGTAAAGGGGTGCTCTCCCTGCACTCTAGTTATTCCATGGCAGCAGTTGGAGAGCCCGATTTGGCCTGGGTGGGCCGCCGGCTCACTGCTGGGAAAGACGGGAGCTGGGGGAGGGATGGGAGCATGGCGAGGGGAAAGGTCCTGCTGGAAATCCCCCTCATCTTGGAGCTCCTACCCAGAGGGCTCTGCCAGACCCTGGGCCGGTCCAGTGCCAGTCGTTTCTCCATCGACCGTAGGCGGTCTGAGCTGTGGGGCTGCAGTGACTGCCCGGCTCATGTGGAGGCAGATGTGTCTGTCACACCCCAGGAAATGAACTTATCACTGCATCCAGCATGTCCAGCAGCACAGGTCTGAGCTCAAGAAGCCATCTGATGCTTAAAGAAATTGAAAACCAAGCTGTCCAGTGTGCCCAGCAGCTAACTCCTCTGAGCTAACAGCACCATGTCCTGAAGGGGACCTGGGAGTCTCTTAGACTGTGGCTGCTGAAGGCACTTTCCAGAGAGTGTCTCTGACAACCTTGGCTGTGTCTGCTGTCACTGAAACGCTCACAGACTTGCTGTGCTGCTCGCTGGGCCTCACAGCCGTAGTTACCAGAATTCGGGTGTAACTAATGGACAGCTTCATATTGAAATACACAGGGGTTTCCTGCCTCTGGCCAGATCTATTCACGGCTTGTGCGTGGGGCTGGTAATCAACAGCCGCTGCATTCTAATCCCAGTCCTCACAGTGATTCCCTCTGTGGCATTCAGCAAGTCACGTCCACACGCTGTGCCTCAGTTTCCCCATTTTACCCATCTTCCTGGAATGCTGTGAAGATTCATTTGGTGATGTTTGTAAACCACTTTGACCCATGATATAAGGTACACTGAAACACGATGTAAGTGCTAGGCATTACCATTACCCTGTGCGGCATGGCAAACCCAGGAGATCCACTGATGATTTGCACATTTCTGCATAATCATAACACACCAGTGCAAAGTGTCCCTCATTATTGTCAGCACCGCTCATGTTACCAGCGTATGGGACCCTAGTGCAGAGCAGGGTTGAATTAGCAGCCACACCCCCTCCTGGCCTGGAACGCTAGGTAAATTCCAGTGTTCTCTGCTGCCTCTAAATATAACACAGGTGCAGACCAATCAACCATGCATTACATTCTCTAAGGTGCCACAAGTACTCCTTTTCTTATTCTAAATCATAGAATCGTAGGACTGGAAGGGACCTCGAGAGGTCTTCTAGTCCAGTCCCCTGCACTTCTGCCAGGACTAAGTATTATCTAGACCATCCTGGCACTCACTAAATTGCTTCGTAATGCAGACGAATGGCATGGGGGGATGGCGGGGAATGTGGAGCTACAAGGAATGCTGCGCTACTGACTACGTTAAAAGAACCCCCTGACCTTGTAAACCTGTTGATTGCATTCTCCTGGTTTTCCTTGATGGTGTCTCCAGACTTCGTTCCATTACAGTTTCATGGTAATAGCCAGTGTTGTCCACTCTCCAGGGTGTGTGGGGAGTAGCAAAGGGTTAGTGTCTGTTTAAATGGCTTTATGAGAGGCAGAGGATCTGTATGCATTTGTACCTTTATAAATTTGTGCTCAGCCTGGGCCAGTCAGGAACATGGTATGGCAGCAGATCTCCTTTTTTAGTCTCAACTGTAGCATGGAGCTTGGCTTATTTGACTGGGGGAAGGAAAGGGAAGCCTAAAGCCGCAAAGATGCAAATATTTGCAGCCTATTTTCTGAAAATATCCCAATTCTTTTTCTTTAGCCCACATGCAAACTGTCCAACCAGTGCTCTCCTCCCTGCTGGGCCCAGCTCAGTCCGAGGGACCCTCGGCAGGTCAGAATCCTCAGCGACATCGCAGCCGATGGTGTCACACACTGACAACAGTGGCTTCAGGTGGGGACTAGACAGCAGGAGCAGAGGAAAGCGAGTCCTGGTATAAGACGTGGAGGAAGAAGACAGCATATGGTAGCAGCATTAGTAGCTGAATTGTCTCAAAAACAGAGAGTGTCCAAGTTTTCCACATAGCATCAAAGGCTCCTTAGTTTACAGATCACCAACAGGGAGGCACCTGCTAGAACAAGCCAAAGGAAGGTGCTAAGAAGCTGACAGCAGCATGACAAGCTGCCCAGCTACGAATGCAGCAGATACACCAATGATGCAAGGAAAGAACGGGACCGTTTGGGAGCTGCCATTGCTGCTTCTAGCAGGAGCAACCCATTGTTTGACACAGAGGGAAGTGTGAGCAGAGGAGACACTGACAAGCTTCATAATTTGCCACAGCAGTTCCCAGCTCTGATCCACGGTGCTGTGCGGAACTTAGCGTTGCTCCACTGGAGTCAAAGACAGCGTGTAAGAGGTGTCAGAAGAGCTGTCACTAGCTCGTGCGTGGGCTGAGATCTAGACTGTTTGTCGCACACTGAGCTGCATTACACAATTGCTTGTAGACACTGGTTTCTGACCCCGTAATATATTCACAGTAGGGCTGTCATTAATCACAGTTAACTCATGCGATTAACTCAAAAGAATTAATCACGGTTAAAAAAATTAATCACGGTTAATCGCAGTTTTAATGGCACTGTTAAATACTAGAATACCAATTGAAATTTATTAAATCTTTGTGGACGTTTTTCTACATTTTTAAATATATTTATTTCAATTACAACCCAGAATACAAAGTGTACAGTGCTCACTTTATATTATTTTTATTACAAATATTTGCAGTGTAACAATGATAAACAAAAGAAATAGTATTTTTCAATTCACCTCATACAAGTATTGTAGTGCAATCTCTTTGTCGTGAAAGTGAAATTTATAAATGTAGATATTTTTGTTACATAACTGCACTCAAAAAACAAAACAATGTAAAACTTCAGAGCCTACAAGTCCACTCAGTCCTACTTCTCGTTCAGCCAATTGCTAAGACAAACAAGTTTGTTTACATTTACAGGAGATAATGCTGCCCACTTCTTATTTACAATGTCACCAGAAAGTGAGAACAGGCGTTTGCATGGCACTTTTGGTATTTACATGCCAGATATGCTCAACATCCATATGCCCCTTCATGTTTCGACCACCATGCCAGAGAACATGCTTCCATGCTGATGACACTTGTTAAAAAAATAATGCGTTAATTAAATTTGTGACTGAACTCTTTTGGGGAGAATTGTATGTCCCTTGCTCTGTTTTACCCTCATTCTGCCATACATTTCATGTTACAGCAGTCTCAGATGATGACCCAGCACATGTTGTTGATTTTAAGAACACTTTCACTGCAGATTTCACAAAACGCAAAGAAGGTACCAATGTGAGATTTCTAAAGATAGCTACAGCACTTGACCAAAGGTTTAAGAATCTGAAGTGCCTTCCAAACTCTGAGAGGGACAAGATGTGGAGCATGCTTTCAGAAGTCTTAAAAGACCAACACTCTGATGCAGAAACTACAGAACCCGAACCACCAAAAAAAGAAAATCAACCTTCTGCTGGTGGCATCTGACTCAGATACTGAAAATGAACATGCATCAGTCTGCACTGCTTTGGATTGTTATTGAGCAGAACCCATCATCAGCATGGACGCATGTCCTCTGGAATTGTGGTTGAGGCATGAAGGGACATATGAATCTTTAGCGCACCTGGCTCATAAATATCTTGTGATGCTGGCTACAACAGTGCCAGGAGAATGCCTGTTCTCACTTTCAGCTGACATTGTAAATAAGAAGCGGGCAGCATTATCTCCTGCAAATGTAAACAAACTTGTTTGTCTGAGCGATTGGCTGAACAAGAAGTAGGACTGAGTGCACTTGCAGGCTCTAAAATTCACACTGTTTTATTTTTGAATGCAGTTGTTTTTGTACATTATTCTACATTTGTAGGTTCAACTTTCATGATAAAAGATTGCACTACAGTACTTGTATTAGGTGATTTGAAAAAGACTATTTGTTTTGTTTTTTTCAGTGCAAATACTTGTAAGCACTGTACACTTTGTATTCTGTGTTGTAATTGAAATAGATATATTTGAAAATGTAGAAAACTTCCAAAAATATTTAAATAAATAGCATTCTATTATTGTTTAACAGTGTGATTAATTGCGCAATTAATCGTGATACATTTTTTTAATCGCTTGACAGCCCTAATTCACAGCCTTTGCTAGCTCATTCCTTATACAGCATGAGGATGCACCTGGGAGGGGTTTGAAAACTTTGCAATATCTCTTTGTTTTTGATACTGAGTGCAACTTTGCACTTGCAGCTGTTTGTTATGTATTCTCCCGGAATTGCTCCCTCCCCACACTTACCCCTTGAGCACGGAATTAATTTCCTGAGAATTTACAAACAAACCCATTGTGTTTGTCCTGCATCTAGCAAAATGGAACCCTGGTCCATCTCTGAGGCACTCTTGAAATGCAAATCATCAGTATTCATTATTAATTATTAATTTATTATTGGTATTATTAATTTAATAAATGTACATGAATTTTACCAGTGAGTGTTGTGACACTATGAGGGTGAAATATATGAAAAATGTGTCCTTAATAATCAATTTAATCTAGGAACACTAAAATGCCTTGATCCTAATCAGATGGTTATTGCATGGCATTAGTACAGGGCAGTGCTGAGGTTGTTTGGTACCCTAATTGTTCATTTCTTACAAGAATGTGTTTGGATTTCTTTTAAGCATAATCTGAACGCTGACTTTCCTGAGTTGATCATGCTTGGTTTATAAATACAAGATCCCTATAATGGTTTTCAGTTATTGGTACGTACTCCCAACCTTACTCCACCTGCACATCATATTTTGTGGTAGAACTTAAATAAGACACATCTAAAACAGGAACGTGCTATGGTTTCCCTAGCCCAGCTAGGAAGGCATAACCAAAATCAAGAATTGCTAACGCCACAGGCATATAATGAGCTTGTCTACATGCAGAGTTGCCCACTGAAACTGAAAGTGTGTTTCTAAACCAATTAGTTAAACCAGTGCAAAGTCTCTTGATGGTTTAAACCAGGCATATTTCACTTTAGCTTAAACTTGTTCCTAATCAGCTTAAACTACACAGAAATAAGCCACGCAAACTTAGTCCACATAGTAGTTTGTGCCAGTTTAAACTGGTTTAGCTAAATTGGTTCAACTAAACAGATGCAACATTGTGTGTAAACAGTCCTGTGATGGCAGGGGGCCATATAAGCAGTTGGGTTTAGGTTGAGGGTTAGTGTTGTGGTCGGGCTCATGTTTAGGTTTAGTTTGGACAGAGTGAAAAAGTGACTGAGAAGAGCCAGGAGATAGGAACTCGCCTTCTCTCTAGGTGCTGTTGTTAAGTGTCTGAGGGATATTTGGCTAGGCAATAGTCCAAAGCCAAACAAACACCTCCATAAACCATTGCACGGAGGAGTGGCTATCTCAGGGTGGAGCTTTGTAATCACTGCGCTAGGTGGATATTTCTCTGGACACTGTAACAAATCACCCTCTGCCCCATGGCAGGTAGCATATGATATGCAGGAAAGCACAGTGCGTAGCTCCTTACCCTCATGACCTCCCAGCTACAAAGAAGTTAAAAGATCCACAGTTCCTTGAATTAATTGAGCCCCTTTCTAATATCTAGCTGCTGTGTATTTACTGAATATGCAAATAAAAATCAAGTTGTCATTTCAACTTAGCTGTAAGCAGGTGAATCATAGATCCAGGCAGGGGCTAGCTGGGCTATTCTGTTGCCAATTAGTTTAGTTCACACCCATTGCATCTTTCTCCTCTGTTTACATAATAAATTAATCCTGTGAATTTTGTATTCGCTCTTAAACTCTCTCTTTTTTATAGAGCAATCACTATGAAAAAATGAATTTTTTATAAGTTTGCCTTTGTTACTTTAAATTTTTTATAAACTTCTTACCCTTAAGGAATATGTCTTAGACCTGGCAATGAAGTACATTAATTTCATTTGAAAAGGGAAATGTAAGTTTGTATTTTATTAACCCCCCACACACACACACACTATATCTGTAGCCGGGTATTTAATACTTGTGTACAAAATGCGAGGTATTCAATGTGCAGTATAGAATATACACAGAGAGAGCTGTGATGTGTCCAATTAAAACTTGTTCGTTTGCTTGCGTCTTAAACTCAAAAGTCACCTAAGACAAGTCATTTGTAATTCTGGCCCCAGTTCTGCCTTTGCTCCCCCACCAGCCAGCGACTGTCAGTGCCCCTGAATTCCAGAGCACTCCCACCGCTCTTGGTGGGCTGCCTCCTCCCCAGGCAGGGAGAGACCGAATCCAGGCCCACAAAGTCAAGTGGCCAGACTTTTGGCTTGACCCTTCTCCCATTGATTAGCAAAGTGGCGGGAGGGAGGGTGCCATTATCTCGCAAGGGAGCAGATTCTCGGTTAATGCTAAAGGCTCAGTTAAAGACCATTGTATCACAGCAGAGGGGTTCTGTAGGAGCTTTTACCCTGCTTTAGAAGCTGCTGAAGGCTGCAGAAATTTCACTGGTCTCCATCTCCACCACTAGTTCCCCTGCGGGTTAGTGTCCCAATAAACTGGCAACATCCTCAAAGGACCCAAATGTGAATCGTATTTTGATGCAGCAAATAGCAATGGTGACTCAGTTGTGTGCTGCTAACCAAACTTGCCTTAGGGCACACATACAGCGATGCAGCGCACCTGGTAAGACGCTCTGTGATGACAGGAGAGAGCTCTTCCGATAGCATAATAAAGCCGCCAACACGAGCGGCCGTAGCTATGTCAGCAGGAGAAGCTCTTCCACCGACATAGCACTTCCACATTGGTGCTTAGGTCAGTGTAACTTATGTCACTCAGGGATGGTTTATTCACACCCCTGAGTGAGACAAATGATGCTGACATAGACGGTAGTGTAGACATAGCCTAAGTCAGAAAGAGAGTGAAGCTCTGTGGGAAACATGCAGAGCAACTCCCTCATTCCTGATCTTTCAACCAACAGAATAGCTCCGCAGCCAAAGCATTCTAGAAGGGGGCAGGAGCTGTGTGCTTCCTGAACCCGTCAGAATAGCGAGCAATCACTGCACAATTCGTTCCCGGCACTATCCTTTCCCTGTCACCAATGAGGCAGGAACCTGTTTAGATTCAATAAATGTCCATTTACAAAAGGGAAGCTGGCAATTGTGTAGAATGTTCCCAAGTTGCAGACTGTAATGTGTTGTAAATAATTATCTTTACCATGGAAATCGATATCTCTTGAAATGGAGCCCTTTCTTCACTTGGAAAATATTGCAGATTTTTATTCCTTCATTTGCATAACATCTGAGATAGTCGGCTCAATACATAACGCCGAATATGTACAGAATCACTGAAATATACATAATATGTATCTCATGCTAAACTGGAAGGCTGCAGCTCCAATAACAGAGCATATTACTGCATCATAAAGCACACAAGCTAGTGAAGGAGATAAAGAATGTTTTCCCCTTTGGACAAGTAACCAGGAAAGCTGTGACATGTCCTCAGGTGAAGGTTGCTTGTCTGAAACTATAACATGCAAGAAGAAGTGGAAGGGCAATCAGCAGTGACAAAGACAGAGGCATTCTACCTCGTAAAACACTGGGGTAAAGGATGTAAACATGAATCAGTACACAAATTCCTCAGCTGGTCATTGCATTATACATGGTGCACAGATTCAGTATTCTTCTCCCAGCCGGAATGGGGAATGCTGGCATGCTGTGAAAATGTGCACTGCTAAATACCTCTGCATTTACCAGCCAGGTCCAGTGACTGTGCATGAAGAGGAAGGCAGGAGCCTCCCAAAAAGCAGCGGGATGTTTCCCGACCTCCATAAAGCATAGCTTGGTGAGAAAACCACTCAAGGAAGATATATATAATGAGGTCCACTGAGCAGCAGAAGCCCAATTAATTTGCAGACATTAACCAGTGAATTTGGCGTCAGAACTGACTGGGGTGGAATGAGATTCCAGCCATTCATGTACAGTTGTTCAGTCCTTTACAGAATATTTAGCATTGTGCTTAAGTGTTTTGCTGAATCAAGGCCATTAAAAGGAACATGTTATTTACAGCAAAGAACCTTCATCCCTCAAAGCCATTAAAATCCCACTGTCTAGATGATTTGTAAATGCCCGCATGGCACGGTGCTCTAGTGTGCTCTCACTACCCCTACTTGTATTCACTGTTTAACCAGGTTTACACCCTGCTATTTCCTTGCTCCTTTATTGGAGACGTCACAGCTAATGAACGGAGATTCTAACACTCTGGGCATTCAGCTTTTTCACACTTTAATTTCCTACATTTGCTTTCAGAAGGGGTCAAGAGTCATTAATATTCACGGAGCTGCAAGGAAATATACTCCCCAACTCCGACATGCTCTGTTCTAATGCCTAACAGGGGAAACCTCAGCTCTCCTGTGCAGTAGCCTTGCAACTCTGTTCTCCAAGTGAACACACAAAGGCTATCCACCTATTCTGAGCTGGCTACATCACACATGGTATTATTCTTAATCCAGACCAAAAAAAGAGCTCTTTGTTCGTCTCTGAACCATTCTATACAAACAAAATCTTTGCCAAGTACATGACTTAACTGAAGCAGTGACCTCTAACCTCCCTGGCTTCTATTTCCCCTGGCAGCCCAGCCAGTCATGTGGCGCTCTGACTGTTCTGCTTCCCATTCAAGCGTGTCTGTGTGAAGCTCAGGGCCGGAAGCATTCCCATAAGGGGCACGGAGCCGGCCAAAGTCAACCTGCAGCACCGACTCGCCGACCAGCGAAAGACAAGGCTTCTGTCATCACCTACTTCGCTTTCAAAGACTGCTTCAACCAAACCTGCTACCACAGGCTGCACATCCATAACCAGTGGGGTACAAGGGAGAATGCCAGTGTCAACTTCAGCCGAAGACGACATATAACGAAGCTGCCTCATTTGGGCTCCTCGGAAACAAATCGATGGCCTGCCAGGTCTCCAAGCTAACAATTATCATAATAAAATAGAACTAATAGCAAGGCAATGCCTTTATGTAGCACCCTCCTCACCTGGGCAGGAGACTTCGCAATCCAGCTCTATTCAAAGTAACACTGACTAAAGTGTCCTTTCAACTTTGACTGTAGAAATACACTGTTTTCTGTTAACGGCCATAGGCAGTTTCAGCTGTTAATTGAACAGCAGCAACAGAAAGACACAGAACCACCAGCTCTGATTGGTTTGTTTGCGTGCAACTGCAACACAGACAGTATCTGAGAAGCATCTTCCCGCCCAGCAAGCTAGGTGACTTCGGAGAAAAGCTAAGAACTTTACACCCTCACAAAATAGTCAGTGCAGCCACATAGCTGTAATTCATCCTAATTATTTCCCCTGCTACTGTATGCATTAATGACCCTGGTATTAATTTGGAACACTGTCATTTATACCCATATGTACCAGATTGCTCATTAATACACTGTAAATTGTAACATGGTGTTTTTCAGCTGCTGTTTATCACTGTGTATTTAAAGCTGTTACGTGGTAAGTGTACAAGTGAGGGTGACGCAGAATGTCTCTCCAGTCCTGACATTTTTCTGGAAAGGCAGGTTGACAAAGCAGAAAAACATTCAATCTTATACCATCGAATCATAGATATTCATCCTCAGTTCTGTCTGAAGTCCGCAGACCTACCACCCACTGGTTTCCTCTTTCCCGGCAACCAGATGGATCCAGTTAAGTTTTCTCGGTTGCAAGATAAAGTACTGTCAAAGGCAGTGCTTGTCCCAGTGAGGAACACCTCAAAATTCTAAAGCACCCTGTATGTCTTCCTACTGCAAATCTCAGCAGACACGGAACTGGCTGACACCGCATTCCGTTTTGCGGGCTTATATGTAACATATTCATTGAGTTGCACATGGTGGGTGCCTGCTTTTATTCCTATCTTGTTAGTAGAGTGGGGATTGCAGGATTCTGATGCGATTGTGCAATTTGCTCAAACACAGTTCCTTTTAGACAGGCACAAGCCTTCCTTTCCCCACATTATTTATTGATTGCCTCTGGACAGCTGGAATCCAGAATGCCCCAGACTGTAGATTTCAGATTACTACATTAGTTCTCTATTGAAGAGCAGTAATTCAGATGCAGGCACCAGAGATTTTCTGTAAAGATAATTTAATTAATTAATTAATTATTGTAGAAGAACCTAGATGCTCCAACCAGGATTGGGGGGCCACATTATACGGGACACTGGGCAAACAAATAGTAAGAGAATTTCACTCTCCCAAATGCTGACTAGCTAAGTAGACAAAAGACGGATTGTTAATCCTACTTCATAGATGTGGTGATTTAGGGACTTCTCCAAGGCCACACAGGAAATTGGTGGTAGATCTGTCAATTGAACCCACACTTGCACTTTTGCCACAAGGCCACCTTTCCTGCTCCTAGAACTGCTAGCTGTCCTACCGCAATATTCCCCACAAAACCAATGTGCAGTGCTACGACTGTCTCGAGTTCCCGGGGGAGACCAGGCGGGGGAGGGAATGCCTTTTATGGGACCAACTTCCGCTGGTGAGAGAGACAAGCTTCCGAGCTTACACAGAGCTCTTCTTCAGGTCATGGCTCATGGCGACATTTGACATCCTACAGTGCCTTCATTTGCAGAATTCCTCTGCCAGATGTGTACATCAGACCCATTGTCTTTGCTGGTAAGGGGCCAATAGTCTGACTCAGATCCCTCTTTGCTGAGATAAAACTGCCATCTGAAAGCCCTGCAGAGCAGAAGGCTTCCATGTAGTCCCTTTCAAACAACACGACAACTTGAAATCCGGAATTGGCTCATTCTAATCTTCTCCCACTTTGATGACTTTAGATCTATATTAGCACAAGATGTTTTTAATCTCTTCTATATGGCATTTTGTTTCCCTTTAATCACACAAGGTGGGCTTAAGCAGGAGAACATTATACAATTCCCTCCTGCTGTTTCTTTGTAGCTTGATAGTAATGCTCAATTACTTGTTATACAGTGTCTAATATTTTCTGTAGTAAAGAGAATTTTATTATCACTTAACATATTGATGAAAGAGCACAAGCTAATTAATTGAATATGTAATAAATACAGGCATATACTTGAACTATTGATTCCTTCAGTTGTGTGCTTGAAGCATTGATGTACAATGTGCAGATTTGCCCTTAAAACTGTCCAGTCATGTTGCACCAGTCTCTATTTTTAACAATGGGGCAACTTGTTTTTAAGCATGTCCGGGGAAAAAACTCCATGTGCTAAATGAGCCAGGTGCTCATGTGTGTGTGGAGGGGCCAGAGGGAGTAACGACGCCCAGACTAGGGAGAAGACACACTCGACAAAGGATATTTATTTTATCATGTATTTCATAATTACATGAATAAACCAACCAACCCAACTCTCTCCATTAACAGAGCGTTAAGGTTGAGAGTCAAGCACGCAATAGTTAGGAAATGCCAGAGTTAAAGCTGCCTGTGCAACAGAGGAGCTACCCTAAGGCTTTCATACAACCCCCCTCCCCTCCCTGTTCCTACTCTGACGCACGCCACCCAGGAGCCATATTCCCTACCTCCCACCTGGGATTACAGACGGCTGCCTGGAAGAGGCCCCAAAGCACCTTCTGCAGGTTCCAGGTACCCTGCAGCCATCACTGCTGGGAACTTTAATAGGGAAAGAAGGTCACAAATAGGCCCAGTTACCTATAATGGAGGCAATCCTCTGCCTGCAGCTTCTCTCTGCATTCACCAACAGGAGCAGAAAATGCCCCTTCCCCTGGCAATGATCCCCTGCCTGCTTCTTTCAACTGCTCCAGGCACAGCCAGGGTCCTTGTACCAAGCTGCACCTCAGTCCTGGAAGGAGTCGTCTGCCTTGAAAATGCATTGGGGCGAAGTTGGCTCTGGTCTTCTCCCATGTCTCACCCTTGGTTTGGGATCATGGCCCCGTGCAGGATTCCACACAGACTCTGTGTAGGAGAGCTCCCCCTGGATGGGCAGTTCTATGCTCGCTGAAGAACAGGTGTTAACTGTTTATCTCATACCTCCTGCCTGGACCCTGAAACCAGATGTGTCTGTTAAAGTTCAGCATGCCACCAAGCACAGCCCAAATCTTTGCTCTTCAGTTTTAGCTTGTGGAGGCACCAACCACCAGCATGTAACTGGGTTGCAAAGCTGGGACCAAACACACACAAGCTCAAGTCTGTGAAATAAAATCTCCTCTTCATCCAGCACCAAGATGGCACCTCACTCCAGAGGCCACATGCAGCATCCCCCCAAGTGACACACAACTCATTTAACAGCACAACGGCACTCCCTGTGCATCCTGTGTGCGTCTCATGCCTACTCTGAGGCCAAACCCCAAATCCTTACACAAGAACCCGTCCAGGTGATCCTACTGAGGCTTTTGCAGTCTCTGGGTTGCAGGGAGTGGGGTGGAGCACGCGGTCCAACTTCCCCTGCTGCTCCTCACGGAGCTCTCCTCCCCATGGGAAGGTCACAGAAACGAGTGGTGTTTGGATGGCGCAAGAGAAGGGAAGCAGAAGCCTTATGGAGGCCCAGAGACAAAACGTACCTTCATCAACACATGCAGCCCTGCGAGCTTTTAGTGTGCGTCCCATGCTGGCTTTATGGCTTTGCACATGAGTTTGGCCCTGCTATTTATGCAGAACTGTACAGGTGTTCATCCCAGGACAGACTTCTGCACAGAGACTTCGGACAGAACTGGAGAAATTACCCATAGTGAACTATTTAGGTGGCAAATGCCACCCCTTTTCTTCTGTTCCGGCAGTGCTGCTTGTTATCAAAGCTAAGTGTCTGCAATAAGCTGATTTCAATGGGAGTTAGGTGCCGCAATACCTTTGAGGATCTGGGCTTTCCAGCCTGCAGGCTGCTTGGAAATGGTTCATAAAGAGTTTTCATCTAGTTATATGATATCCAGAAATGGCAGTGTGTGAACAGGGCCAGCACAAACTGTGCACCACTAGGGCTTAGCAGAGATGTCAGCCCTGGCCAGGCCTTGGACAGAGGTGCAAATGTCATGCTATAGCAGGCTGTACCTGCCTCTCCCTATCCTGAACTATCCCCTGGTGGCACAGACCTGGAGAGGATCTGCCTCATGATGAGCTTTTCCCTATTACTCTCCCCAGAATGGGACTTTTCTGCTGAGTCCACTGAACGGATCAGTAGGGGAGAACATGTTGGGAGAAATATGTTCCCAGGGGTAGAGATTTGCTGGGATGCCATGTCCTATAGCAGGCTGAGTTTAATAGGATTTCCAAGTTACAATTACATGCCTTGACCCACTGTGGTATCCTACATGCATCAGCAAACGTAGAAAGGTGGAAGAAAATCAACAGAAGACCCGAACTGTATCCGGGGTGATGCTAAGCACCCCTCTGCCCCGTTGTGATCCTTCAGCACCCAGGGGGATTTCCTGGCATTGCAGCAGTGTGGTGAAACTCGTCTCTTTCTCTCTGTGATGGGTCACATCCCCACACTGGCAGTAAGAGGGATACTGGACCTAGAGAGCCCAACTGAGGCATATGGTGGCACCTGGAGGGGGGGCAGCCCTAATTAAAGCAGAGTCTGAGCTGGGAGGTGAACATAAAGGAAGTCTGGAGAAAAAGAGGGCTGATGTGTCCAAAACCAGAAAAAAACAGAAGAGTAGGGATGGTACATTGCATACCAGAATTAGATCCTAGTACCGCTCAAAAAGAATCTGGTTTTGTAGCTGCCACGATGGCTGTACTAGTTGTGGTAATGCTCGCATCACACTGGGTCTGGGATGTGTGCCCAGTGGCCGCAGACATTTCTTCAGACCCAGTAGCAGGCCCCATGGCAATAAAAAAGGGTGTCTCCGTACGCAGAAGTTAAGGAGGGTCAAGGAGGAAGCCCAGACGGATGGCTGGCCTGGGATCCTCTCCTGAGGAAAGGAGTCTGGCAAGAGGCCAGGAGAGATGGGTGGCAACTAGGGCAGAGCAAGCTCTGGTGAAGAGCCCTGATAAAAGAGCAGCAACTGGGGTCCCAGGGACCAAGCCCTGGGAGTCACTCAATTGACAACAGAGGGATGAAAGGTCAAGCCTTCCTGAGGAGGGAAGAGGTCAGTTTAAACCTATAGTTTTGGTTTGGATTTACTGGGGGGCTCCAGGCAGGGGTAGCCCTGTGTACAACATGGGTGAGTTGGAGAGGCCTTGTGAATGGGCCAGTTGCCCCCTAAGGCCCCCACATATTGCCTTAGGATGCTCTGCAGGTGCCCTGACTCAGTTTCCCTCTTCTTCAGCCTAGGGCCCTGAAGCAAACTTCCAGAACAAACTCTTCTCAAGTTCAGTAGCACCCCTCTTTGGGGCTGGATTTCTATAAATAACCAAAATAGTCACAATAAAAGTTCCCAAATCCCCAGCAAGCCCAGGCTCCCAGTCCTCATGCTGGGATCTGCCAGGCCTTCCCCACCTGGAGCCCTTTCCCCAGCAGACTCTTTAGGCAGGTTCTCAGTCAGTCAGTCTCTCTCTCTGAGCATCTCCCTTTCTCTGTGTCTCTTTCTAGCAGCACTAGTGACTCCAGACCCAGCTGGTTCTACTAACAAAGCTCCAGACCCCAGCCCAGGTGGGGCAGGCAGGGCTAATTGTATGGTGCTGGCCAGCTCCGGGCCTCTGGCCCTATAAGGGGCAGGCCAGCCATTACAACCCTGCTGACAGGGAACGGCAGGAAGAAATCCATGGAGGTGGCAGCAAGGAGTCTGGTGACGTGACTCTTGGCTGCCTGTCCTAGGGTCCCTGGCCTGGAACCCAGCATAGAGATCGGGCCTGGGCTCCCCTACCGGCCAGTGGTAAGGTAGGTTGGAGCCCCTCCAAAGGGGAAAGGATGCCTGGGAGCCCTGGGAGAGGGGTGTATGAACCTCTGACCCAGAATGGAGGGCAGCAGGCCGAACAGAGGGCCTGGGCCTTTTTTTGTTGGACTGTCTGTTACCCCGGAGGCGGTAGGACTAAAGAGACCTGACTGGAGGGCTGAGCCACGAGGAAAGGGGGAGCCCTGCGGGACTGGAGTGACCGTCGGCACGGGGCACTAGAAGGGGAGAGGCTGCACCCCGCCACGAGGGGGGCTCCAATGGTGAGTCGACCCTTTGACACTCCCCAAAAGGGGGAAGCGGATTGTTAGCATCCGGTGCAACCTTTCTGAGTATGGGGGTGGGGGGAGGAATAGTGGCTCCTCCGAGGGTCACATCCCCGTGAAGACAGCTGTCAGTGGAAAGAGGACCTAGTGTCTGGGACTATCATCTCATCTGCATGTTCAGCGCACTGCTGCCTTTGTCTCTTCATTACCAGCCCAACTTTATCCTACCTTCTTAAACAATTCTAGCCTTTCAGTCCCCTCTCTCTGCCTTTCCCTGTCTAACCCTGAGACGCTCCCAGCCCAGAGAGCACATTCTATTGATGTCTAATGCTTTCTGACTTGGAGCCAGGAGGTGGATCAGTTACCCCAACCAATAATACCTCCATTTGCGAAGGATCTTTCAGCAGACGCAATGTGATCCTAAGCCCATGACTTTTCCAATCCATTCACAGATTTCCCTTGGACGTTCCCCTTCATTAAGGAAATGCTCCCAACCTCAGCTGCTATTCCTTGACTGAGCACACTAAAATGGAGGCTTTATATTGTATGGACGAGCTCTTTTAAAAAAGCTGTCTATAAAGCGGCCTGTGATGGATTCTGATCAGATGCAGGTTTCCAGAGAACGGACTGTTCCATCTGGGAAGTGCAAGCTGTGGTTTAGGTAGTCCGCAGCTTTATTCTAAATCCAAGAGTCTAGGGGATACCAGGGAACAATCACCAGTGAAATATATGTCTTTGTTCCAATGCTAGACAATGCTAATGCTCGACAATGAGGATGTCTCTGACATTAGCAGGAGACGTAGTAAAGCGACTGGGAACGAGATACAGTGTGAGGCCTTCGGAGGATTTTACACTCTTTCTCCCTTCCGTGGAGTGTTTTTCTTTCTGGGATTTCCGATCCTTTTTTCAAGCACCATACTCAATGGCCTGATGCATTCTGGGATACGCACCACCACTACTCCAGCAGGCCACCATGCATCAGAACATTTTGTATTTTAAGGACATATTTGAACACTGTTGGGTGCCGAGGCATGTGCCTGTAATCCCAGCTACTTGGGAGGCTAAGGCAAGCAGATGGCTTGAACTCAGGGGTTTGGGGCTGGGGTGTGCTAAGCTGGTTGGGTGGCCGGTGCCACTGACAGCCTGGGCAGCGGGTGACTGAAGGACTGGCTAGGACAACACGAACAGCGTGTTGTGATCTGCGCTGTCTCTGGGAGGGCTGAATGGATCGAGGTGACTTAAACACTTTGCTGAATTGGGGTCTTAGCGAGGAATATGAAACTGCCTCATAAATAAGATGTAGAGAAACTCACCTCTGCTTGATATCAGTCCAACATAGTAAGAAAAATTAAGAAAAAAAAGTCAGCGAGATCCCATTGACTAGAGGAGTGACAAGAAGCAAGAGGGTTTCAGACATATTGAGGGGAGAGAAAGACACCAGATAAAGTTGGGATATGTGGCACAGCAGACTCAATAAAAGAAGAGCCCTTAACACAAATATATGTATTTGATCTGGTTTAGCCACTTCTGTTAGGAGAGAAATGGGATTTGAGACACACTGAGAGTCCATTTCAGGACCTACTGTACATAGTAAAGAGTAGGTCTAGGCTGCATTAAGGGGGCTGTAAATGATTTTTTAAAACCTCATTCTAAACTGCAATGTCTAGGAACAGATGGGAAACATGCCTGGGTGCTGTAGAAATTAGCTGCAAAAAAGTGAAAACTCTGCTGCTCGAGTCTGGCATGTCTTGGACACTGGATGGGGTTTCGGGAAGGCAAGATGGTTAATTTTGTTCCAGTCTTTAAAAACAGGAATTACCAGCTTATTAGCCTGACTTCTCTCCCAGGTAAAATGCTTGAAAACGTTAACAATTCAATTACTGACCCACGAGGGGGCAGGAAGGGGGGTAGGGTAGCCAACCCGGTTTGGGAAGCAGAATTTGTGCCAACCCAGCCCAATAGCCTTTTGTGACAAAACAAACTAGTAAGGTAGCTGGCATCCTTTATCTGGGTCTTAGGAAACACTGTGACACAGCATTGCACTACAATCTGACTGGTGAGGTATTGCCTGGATAGCAGCGCTACAAGGCGGATAAACAATTGGCTTGCCGATGGACGGAAGCATTATTATCAGCTGTGTTACATCAGATTGGGAAGATGTGTTAAGTGCACGAGCAGCAAAGCAGTGTTTCCAGATACACAGTGGAGGCTGCTGTAACCACATTCTGTGGGGCGGGGACTCTGGAGAGTAAGAGCGCTGGGTGAGGAGATGGCCCAGGAATAAAGAAATGGGCCAGTACTGTGGTGTTTAGAGTGTGAGGAATGCTCCTGGAAGGATGGCAGAACATTACCCAACTGCAGTTGGTGTGTGGAGTGAGAAAGAGGTAATTTAAGAGCCAAGAACAATCAGGAGTCGAGCATTGTGTCTTCACAGCTTCTAGTTTTGATGTAGTTTAAATGTTAATTGTCCAAGCCAATGAATATGTATATTCCTGACAGTCCTGGCCATCTATAACTGGAAGCTTGTCTGTGTGAATGGAAATGCTTCTGACCTTTACTATCAAATGGACTTTGGATCCTGAGAAATCAGAGTTTATTAAATTATATATATTTCCATAGGAGAATGATGGAAAGTGATCTTTTTTCCCCTTGCATGATTTCCTTTCTTTACATTTGTTTGCTTGAATAGGGATATTTACAAGATTAATTCACAGGTAAGTGTTGGAGTTGAAGGAATGGTGGAAAAGACACAGCAGATATTTGTTCAAATTCCAAATCAAATTTTGATTTGATCCTATCCTGGGCCATTTCTATGCATATCATTGATTGTAAAAATCCAAGTCAATCAATCATTCTATAATAAAAGAGCCCCCATCCCAGGCGTTAGGCAGCCTTGCCAATCTTTAAAATATACTAAACAAATAAACAGATCCCTCACTTTTCAGAGATCAGCTCAAATAACCCAGCCACAACTAGAAATGGTTGACCTTGTTGTCAGCAAAGAAGTTCTTTCCTTTGAAAAAACTGAGTTTGGATTTGCTGGAAAAGAATTATTTGCAGATTTTTTTTTCAAATAAAACACTCAGATTTTCATTGAAAAACCCAAAACCCAAGCACTGACATTTTGTTTTGCTTTGTTTTGTTTAAAACCAAAAATTGAGGGATTTTGTTTTTCCATGAAAATCCAAAATTTTTCATGGAAAATTTTTGATGACAGCAAAATTATTTTCATTTAGTCTGAATTTTTTGACAGCTAAAATAACTTCCTGACAAGTTCTTGGAACAACATAAACGTTAACAGGAATTACACACATTCCTCAGTGCCTTACTGCTGTTAATGTTGAGGTCAAATGCTTGAATCTTCACTGAAAGTAAATTGAATTGCATCTGCCATGGTGAAATTCAGCATCCACACTCTGCAGGTTAGCATGTATTTCAAATATTACCACCCATATTCCTCATCTAAGCAACATAGACCGTGTCTAACATACAGAATCATGATGTTACTGAAGTTATATAGGTTAGTTATGGCATTGGTTACTCATAACTTACCAGGCAAATTGTATATTTGATTGTGGTAATAATTGCAATTTTCAATTCAGGTGTTCTGCAGAACAAGAATTACTCACCAAACAAAATCAAGAACATTTTAGAATAATTAATACATTCGGCAACTTTGCTTTCTGTTCACTTAAATGTCATGAACAGAAAAATGGCCAAACTTATTGAAAAACTATTCTCTCTGTTCTAGTAAATATAATGTATAGTATAAAGGAAAATGCGTGGGTGTATAAGTTTGCTATTGTTACATGGTATATAGGTAAGAACAAGGGAACCTGGTGCAACATAATTATACATAATAAAATGCACATGGTCTGAGCAGATCATGCATGCTGTATCTAGATAGATGATATCCATGGGCAGGTATTCGTTGGTATACACAGATACTTATTATCCAAGTGATTGTGGATCTGAGCTTTCATACACAGATTCTGTAGGTACACTGGCATGCCTGGGTAAGAGTTCAGGTGTTATTTATTTAGTGTGTAAATAATACACTGGTGTCTGTGGTAAATTATAGGTTTCAGAGTAGCAGCCGTGTTAGTCTGTATCTTTTTGTGGTAAATTATGTTTTAGGTCAAGGTTATTTTTGTCTTTGTTGCTTGTGTGTTTCAAGTAGCTCACTGGGTAAAGCTCAGTGATCCTAAAAGCCATCTCAGGAGGACTATCTGTCTGTCCTATAAAAAGAAAAGGAGGACTTGTGGCACCTTAGAGACTAACCAGTTTATCTGAGCATAAGCTTTCGTGAGCTACAGCTCACTTCATCGGATGGATAAAAGTGGAATGCATCTGATGAAGTGAGCTGTAGCTCACGAAAGCTTATGCTCAGATAAATTGGTTAGTCTCTAAGGTGCCACAAGTCCTCCTTTTCTTTTTGCGAATACAGACTCACACGGCTGCTACTCTGAAACCTGTCTGTCCTATAGGTCAGATTTTGTTTGGCTATGTTGTGATTGTAGGGCCTTTTTCTCTGAGCCGTAGCCTGCTGACGTGCTTTGCTAATATCCAGAATAAACACCTCTAGACCTCATTTCATAGATCTGGGGAGGTTTCTGCCAGCATAGCATAGGCTGGGTCTACACCCAAAATGAATTTTCTCTTAGCTTTTATGTACAATGTGTCACCCAGTCATGTGGGTATCTGACCAGGCCTGAGAATGCATGAGCAGTGTGTTCACTCACACTTTCCCCAGCAGAGGCTGGGCTGCTGCATTGCTTTCTGTTAGTGTTCAGTGGTGTGTAATAGACGTGCGATTGCTTTCCCTGGGAATTCTCTGCTGGCGACGGTGAGAAGGAGTTGGTGATGTGTGCACTTGGGAGAATTCCTGCCCAGCAGTTATCTTCTGTAATACCCTGAAATTCTGCATTCCATTTTTCTTTTATAGGCAGTGACTTATCTATCTCGGCACTATTCAGAGAAACAAAGAGAGCGCATCCTTTTAGCTTTGCCAGCTTTCCTGAGTTTTTGCAATTTGCTTTCAATCCTGGACACTGGTTGCTGTATGTCTGCCCAGTCTGTTCTTATGTGGAGCTAATCCCATGACTTGATTTTCAAGTACTTTAGCGTCTAGACATGGTATTGCAATCTTTTGTCCTTCTCCACTGCTTCCATTATTGATTTCGATAGCCCTTCAGGCATGGGCACCTTCTAAATACAGACATGATTAGTAGTATTGTGGCTCTTCTCCCCATTGGGTGAATTTAATATTTTTGTAAGAGAATTCAGCTAAACTTTGCTTATTGTGCTTATCGTGTAAATATTAAAAAGAGAACAAAGTAGAGCTACAGAGAGGAAGGGAAGAGAAAGAAGGAAGTACGACTAGCATGCACCATGGAAGAAGAAAGAAGACTAAGGTTGCAGATAGGGGAGAGGGAAAGGGAAACTGTAAGCTGTCAGCAAGACTGTAAGCTCTCTAGAGCGGGGAGTCTGCAAAGTGCCCAGCCCAATGGAGGCCTGAGCTTTGACTGGAGTGAGTTGGAGCTGCCTTACGTAATACGAACTAACAATAATAATAAAGCCTGGGACCCAGAGGCAACTGTGACCGTGCGGCAAGACAAGGAGCCCTGACGAGAGACGGGGCTGCAGGGAACCCTTAACAAGTGCAGCCCTAGAAATCTTGAATTACCTGTACATATAAACAATCGCTATGGGGTTAGCCCAGGGCTCAGCAGGCAAAGGAGGGAGGAATGATAGTGATTGTTTACTTCAACCTCACATTAGCACTTGGTGGAAAGTTGTGTGCGCTTGTTTAAAACTTAGCACGCTCCTTGGATTTCCCCATTCCAGGTGCAAGTTGTGGGAGTCTGAGAGTCCTGCTGTGATTAGTGGACCTGATCTGGAATGCTCTGGGTTAGTGGAGGCCTTTGGATGCACGGATTGGCATCGTTGCCAGATCAGAGAGGCTCACTCCTTCTCTGTGTACCCGTGTATTAGGAAAACCCAATTAAGTCATTTACATTGAGGACCTGGAGATGGCAGCAACATATAATCACAGACATAAGCAGGGTTTACATGGTAATTATATATTCTATTTTTTATCAGTGCAACGCAGACGGAAGATTATTTTCTGCTTGATAGCATCGTAATTTTTGATCCATTTCCCCCCCAACTTAAAAAGGATTAAGATTGGGTTTCTGGTAATAATTTTGGATATGCCAACTTCATAAGTACTGCACAGCATTGTACTGAACTGATTATTAGCTACTTTGCGTATTGTTAGCACCATTTCTGCTCTTCTCGCATCAGGAATGTATAAAACCAGCTGTTTTGGGTGGTCATGCAAATATGCCAAATATTTCTTTTAAAGTCTGTTTTAAAATAAAGTACACTGTCCCTTTAAACTCCCTGGGCCGAAATGGGCTCAAGCAGATAGGCAATGGGGAGACGAAATACTCTACCTGGCTTTGATAATTTTCAAAAGGAATTCGTAGGAAATGAAGGCACCAGGTGAAACTATTTCATATCCCGAGACCTTGTCTCTGCCGAAACCACCATCTGCTTTTCATTTGCTCTTGGTCTGAGGAACAGGCTGACTGACCTCACAATTTGCATCAATAATTGGTCGGTACCAATACGTTGTCAAAAGGTTCTGACTGTCACTAGGGGTGAAGCTAGCTGGTCAGATGCTTGGCCAGTGGTGAGCAGCCTGGTGTCAGTGACCGTAGTGCTGATAGGGAAGAAATCGGTGCTACGTCTCTATTTATTGCTCAGGGTTAAACAACGTTTGTAGCTGACATTCCTTTCGGGCTCAGGCCCCCTTTGAACACGAAGTCCCCGAGGCAATCCAGAGCTGTGATTCACTCCATTGCCTACCAGGTGTTGATGGCAGGGCCAATACAAGGGACGGGACATTTGTCTGGCAGGCAAAATGTTCAGATGCAGAAGTTCTAGGCTTTGAACAGCTGATATGCTCGTTGACCCTTCCGCCATATCTTTGAATAGGGTGCAAACCTGGCCAGGAGCCTAATCTCTGACCCGGCGCAGCGGAGTTTGATTGTACTCTGCCCTCTCCCCGGGCGTCCTGCGGAACAGAGTCACATTCAGGGTCTTTGTCTTTCTCTTTTGATAGCTGCTTTCAACTACCTGAGAGGTGGTTCCAGAGAGGATGGTTCTAGACTATTCTCAGTGGTGGAAGAGGACAGGACAAGGAGTAATGGTCTCAAGTTGCAGTGGGGGAGGTTTAGGTTGGATATTAGGAAAAACTTTTTCACTAGGAGGGTGGTGAAACACTGGAATGCGTTACCTAGGGAGGTGGTGGAATCTCCTTCCTTAGAAGTTTTTAAGGTCTTGACAAAGCCCTGGCTGGGATGATTTAATTGGGGATGGGTCCTGCTTTTGAGCAGGGGGTTGGACTAGATGACCTCCTGAGGTCCCTTCCAACCCTGATATTCTATGATTCTTCAGCCCAACCTGTGCGTGGGCATCTCTTACTGTGGGAGAGACAAAACGAGCATCCCACACAGTTACTCCCCTACTTCCCTGGAGGGGGACGCACCACCACACATCACAGCAGCCAGGAAACAGAGAGGTGGTGCGTGGACAGTCCTGCTCCAGCAGGTACCCCGATGTACAGAGCACCGCTCCGCTCCATCAGGGCCCCGCTCCTGTTGTTTGGGGGTGAGGGACAGCTGGCTTGGGGAAGCATCCCCTGGGTATTGTCTCTGGCACATGAGGGGGACAGGAGCTGACAAAGCCACTGGAGCTGCACTATTGGGTGCAGAGCGGATTGACAGCAGCTCTGTAGCTTGTTCCCTGCATGCCAAGCCATTGGGGCATCTCTGCTTTCAAGCCTGGCTGCTCGGGCTGTGTGCTGCTCTCTAGCATTTGGCCGTTACCGAAGGACCCCATAGCGTGGACGCTTAGCAGAGCGGGAATTCTGAGGCTGTTGTTGCTGAGCAGAGCGAGTTCTCTGCTCCTCCCAAACAAGGTATTTGTGCCTCCCAGTGCAAACCATGAAATCGCCCAGAGTAAGTAGCAAGGCATTTGTTCCACAGGCTGGGACCTTGGTTAGTGAAAAACACAGGTTTCGTTAAAGCAAATATATACATCTCTCCTCCCCTAATCTGTGTGCATTTCCAAGCTGTATCATCCAGCCACGGGCTGCGCCACTGAGACATTTGCAGTCAATTAGGCTACCCTCAAAGATTACATTAATTTTAACTAGTTCCCTATTAGCTGAAAATAACTAATGTAATTCTCCCTGTTTGGCACCAGTAGGGAACCAGTGCAGAGTAAATGAACTCATGGTTAGGAATTAAAGATTAACAGACTAGCTAGGAGTAATGTCTTCTCCACATGAATTAGCAAATCATAGGGAATTATTGTGGACAGAGCTGGGCAGGTTCATTTTACTAGGTCAGTTAAGAACAGTCTGGAATAATTATAATGTCTCCAGAGCAGGTAGCAATGCTGGAGTTAAAGCTGAAAAGTCCTTTTCACTCTCAATTCATCACCTTAGTTGCTCAGATTTGCCCTAAACATTTTCCTTGGGGCAGAAATAGATCTTGACTGGTACATCCCGTGATTTATTTATTTTTGGCAGATTTAATAAATTCCACTTTGCAGTGTTAGAATCACACAGTTGTGACAATAGTATGTGCCCCACCAAAATTGTCTGCCTGACTATTACACGGGGGTAATGATTTACAAACAAAGCCATCATCTAAAGTTAAACTGGGCTCAGCTCGTGGTGCTTCCAAGCAAGGCAAGAGTTGGGAAGGCTGAAAAAAACAGAGACTTGGAAACAAAACTGGAAGCACTTGAAAATGCTGTCCAGAACACGTGCAGTGCATCAGTCTCCTTAGCTACAGAAACATACACCATTCTCTGGACACTGAAAACAGGGCAGGGTGACCCACTTCCCAGCCAGCCTACAGCCTGGACACCCACTGCCTCCCAAGCCAGCTTGTTTCTGCATTAGGGATTGTTTTCTCCTTGCTCAGATCCCAGGGTGAGGTTCTCGGGCGTCAGCTAGACTGGATCATCATAGTGGTCCCTTCTGGCCTGGCAAGCTATGGAATCTGAGACTTCTCGCTGAGATTGTTTGAAGTTTTATGCATGACCTATAGATATAAACATTCGTAATGCATGGCTCGGGACCAGAGTCTGCCCACAGAACTCCCAGCAAAGCCAACACCAGCTCCTTCCACCTATGGGAGGGCAGAACTTGGTCCAGAATTGCTTTTTGTAGTAGTGGTGTGGAAAATTTAATTTAAAAAAATATGTTTGTAGGCAAGATTTCCATTAATGTTTCTAAGTGGGAATCTGCACCAGGAGAGAGAACATCCAGTCAGGCCACTAACACACCTGTAGCTGCTTAGAAAAGAAAAACTCACCACTGATTTGATCAAAACCTGATGGCCTGGGAGAGGAGAGAGAGAGAATTAAGGAGAGCTTTTTGCATATTATTTACTCTCGACATTATCTCACAGTAGATTGCAGCTTTACCTCTCAGTGTTTAGTTCTATTGGAGAAAGGATGCAGCATCATTAAAAATAGAAGCATCAAAGATTATTTACATTTCAAGAATAGCTAAGGTCTTTAAAGAACCTTCCATCATCCTTTAAAGGCTCTTAGTCAAATGCTGTTCATTATTAAAGCCTGCTGGCTTTATTTAGCCTATGACTACAATTATATATTTATGAGGGAATCAGCAATTGGAAATTTCCCTGTAATGGTAACTGGAGCTTGGCATCCAAATAAAATGAACCCCATTAAGAAGTATTGTGGTCACTGGGGTGGATCAAGTGTGCTAATAGTCCAACTAAGAGCAATTAAGTCAATTAACCATTCAGACATATGCTGCTCAATTTCCCTGCTTAAACAGCCTGGTGCATCTGTGAATTTGTGGAACTTATTTATGGCGTAAGCGGCTGCTCCTCACTATTAACCAGGGGAACCAGTGAAAATAAGGGAGGCTTGTAAAAAATTAATGACTGCAGCAAAAAGACCTGCTAATTGCCAGCCCCCCTCCCAATGGGGGAAAGGTATGGCTTTTCAATGTATTTATTTTGTTGTCATCCCAATATGGTAACGAGCACTGTATGGAATTATTTGGATATGCAGATGAGAGAAGTAAAAGTTATTTTGTTAGCAGCTTCTCCTTGGTGCAGCTTCACTGGGAACACGTCTGTTGTGACAACTGTCCATTGGAGACCGCACCGTGGCTGGTTATAGGACAGCAGGGCTTGGGCGAGGAAGACTCCGACTGGCTGGGGAAACGATTCGTGGGAGCAAAGGGAGGGGGTTAGGCACACCGAACAGTTCTGCAGCCTTGCACACACAATGACAGCGCAAGCCTTCGCTGCCTGCGGAGAGCCAGAAGATCTGGGCTTTTGGCCGTGTGGCTGCCCACCTGTTCTGGCAAAGACACAGACATGGAAGGGTGCTGTGGCTATTCAATAGCACTTCAGGGCCATGAGCTTGGACGGAACTCCCCCTGCCTGCTCCATCCACCCCCCCCACGCACACACGCTGACGCTTCCAGCCACATCCCATATTTCCCACCACCCTTCTGCAGAGCCCTTCTGAGTACAGCTCCAAACTCCGTGTATCCTGTCACCAGAGTGTCTGAGCACCTGGCAAGCATCCGTGGGTCCATCCTCAAGGCCCTCTGGTGAGCTTGGGAACTACGGCCATCCCTATGGTCCAGCTGGGGACCTGCCACGGCTGGCCAAGCAGGGCTTCTCTGGCAGAGCAGGGCCTGACTCTGGCCTTCTGAGGCGACAGCTGAGTGACATTGTTCACACAACTTTTTTCAGCAACAAAAAATGCAGATTTGGCTTGGTGGAAACCTTTCCTCAGTTGGTGCTGAATTCCCTGAATTGTTTCAGTCCAGGCAAAAGCCACCCAAACGTTCTTGAACACTATCAGAAGGCTGCATTGCGACATGTTCAAAATAAAAGGGTTTGTTTTTTTCAGTTCCAAACGACTTTTTGTTTCTAAATTCAGTGTCATTGAAACATTTCTCTCTCACGGTTAAGGCTTAGAAACAAAACAAAAACATTTTTGACTTTTCGTTTAAAAAAAAGGGGGGGGGAGAATGGATTGTTGGGAACAGCCAACAAACAGGGAGATCCACTCGGCTGACACGAGGCTGGGGTCCAGGGTTCAGGAACCAGGGCTCGCCTGCACTTAGTACCTCAGCAGTGCTGGGCCTGAATTCAGCCTTAGTGTAACCACTCTCATTCCAATGGACTCACGGAGGGATGAATTCGACTTATCCATCCTCCCAGCCTCCACTTTGAAATAAGTTACTGTGGTTTATTATTCACATGGCAGCGGTGCATAAAGTCTCCAGTCAGGGCCAAGGCCCAGACCCCAGTGTGCTAGATGCTGTACAAGCATTCAGTAAGGAGACAGTCCCTGCCCTCTAGCTGTTACAGTGTCAGTTACAGTGCATTGCACCCATTTTACAGATGGGAACTCTGAGGCAGAGATGTTTAAGGTGCAATACAGGATCTAAACCTCCCAACCTTGTGCTACTCCAGAGGCAGCGGCACTAATAAAACAATCCAATGGATTTAGTGACACTGAGAATCTCAAGAATTGCTCACAAAATTTCCTCCTCTTTTGCAATTTAGGTCCTTGCTCTCTGTCCAGATGAGGATGTTCCAAATTTTTGCTAAGTACCCGCTTTAATGAACGCTGTTAAAGTTAACCTAGCCATATAGTATATGGGAGAAATCTACCATAAATATAGATAAATAGAGATTGTGAAGATAAATAACAAGAGCAGTGTGTGAGAAGTGAGAATGTACTCTATTTACTGCAGACCCATAAAAGGCTGGTAAAAGATACTGCACCTTTAATGACTCACTCTCTTCCTGGCAGCCGGCACTCACAGTTAGTGAGCTAAGGATGCAGTGACACAAAAAGCTTACAGATAATTAAATATTGATTTTTGTTTTCTAATCCTATATAAAAATTGTCCTGGGTCTCCCAATGGTAGTTTCATCTCACTAGGACGGGGGGGTGGGGGGGGAGGGCCATTAACCCTGCTTGGTTTCAAGCTCTTGTAGAACAAATACAAAGGGAGACTTGAAAAATGGAAACAACAACAGCTCTAGAACCTCTGAGAGCTGCTGTTGCTCTTCCCCACCCTCCACCCCCAGCTCTGCCAAGAATGTCACGCTGGGAAGGGAGCCAGAACACAGTTTGGGATCTGAACTTTTTTTTTTTTTTTTTGGAAGAGCTTCACAATTTGTGCTTGGAAAGCTGCAACAGGGCTTCTTGCATTACACACCCGAGCAGCGAGTTGTACATCCCATGCACAGATGGGTGCGTACTTTAGCTACAAGTGCTGAGACTGAATACTGCAAATTGAAGGTCCAGGCGTCTACCTGCCTCAGTATCTGGAGCATTGTTATAACAGAGGACACAGCAGGTGCCTCTCTCTTGAAGTACAGAATTTCCTTTCAGCCAGAAACATCTCCTTCCCTCTGTTGTCTGTTCCCTTCCCCGTTAGGTTTCTCTGTCTCTGTCGTGCTGCTCAGTGACAACACACCACCAAGTGCTGGACAAAGCACCAATACCGAGAGTGCTGCGGCCCCAGAGAGCTTGCAGGATAGAAAAGAAATATACAAACTCCTTATGCACTTGGAGGGCCAAAGAAAAGACAGCATTGGGGCATGTGCTCTGAGTCAAATATCTGAATTTTTCTACAGAACGTTTCTTTATTGGAAAATGCTGATTTGTCAAATCTGAAATTTTCATAGAACCATAGCGGTTTTGATGAGCCTTTTGTCAGGAAGATTTCTCAGGCCTGGCATGGAATAGCTGGTTCAACAGAGAGAACCAGAGCAAGCCCCAGCTGGACTAGCCCAGGGGTCAGGCACACTGTGGGATGTGTGAGTCTCAGGTTCAAATCCATGCTCTGCCTGATTCAGCCCTAACCCCCTGGCCATTTGGAGGCACCGGAGTCTGTCTCACTCTCATTTTTGTTCCAGTGCAGCATCCAAATGAATTCCCAACCCTCAAGGTTTTCCACAAAAGGACGTTCTTGTTTTCCAGTCAGCCCTGTAGGAATGAGGAGACTGGGGACATAGCGGGGCTGGGAGCAGGAGGTTGTTCCCTGAACAGACAGAACGGGAGAAGGGGCTGGGAGGCTGATGTCACTGGAGGAGTTAAGGGTGAGGGACACAGCCTGTGAGACAAGCTCTGAGATACGGGCCGGGTTGGACCTTGGAGGTGAGAAGCAGGTGATTAAACTGGATACAATGGGCAAGAGGAGTCCAGTGGGGGGTGGCATGGTCTGCCTGACAGGTGAGGAGCGTATTTCTGGATGGACTGGTGTGATATGCACACTAGGGAGGGTTGCTGGAGCTTGGATAGGAGATGACTCAGGCCTGGACACATGTATTAGCTGTTGTGCCAGAAAAGAAGGGGAAGATTTTCTGAACTGTGGAGAAAGTAGCAGCACGATCGGACAACGGTGTGTGCATGAGAGAGAGAGAGCGAGCGCGCGCATGCAGACATGCTGCTACACAACAAGCAAAAGAGGTATTAAAATAATAACCTTCCGAGTCTGCCACGCGTGGCGTTTTCTATCACTATTGGGAAAGCAATTGCCTTCAGCAAAGATCTATTTCCAAACTTGCTCATTTACAACCATGCAGTAAGTACTGTGTACACAGTATGAAATGGAATAAACCCCCAACATTATACAATAGATTCACTCATTCACAAATTGACGCATGGGCCCTCCTTTTGCAGTTATCTTTTCAAAAGCAGCATCCAGCATAACTCACACTGTTTACAGACTTCAGGATGCACGTAAATCACATTGCTTTACATAATTCCTCTCCTTCGGTAAATTGTGTCTTTTTTGAAAGAAGAGAATATTTACTCCCCTCACTTTCCAACGCTGTATATAAATGAGGCCATTGCGCCGATGCGCTGGGGGAGTCTGATTGTAGGGAAAACAGCAAAAAGTCTTCCTGAAAAACTACATGCACCATTTACTTAGAAATGTTAAATATTTTACTTGCAAAAATCTGTAGACTTGATGCTTTCCATACTAAGTACAGTAAGTACTCTCTGGGTGTGCTAAGCCCCTGCTCACCCAGGCACGCGATCAAGCAAAACAATGAGTCAAGTGCACCTTAACTTTATGGGATCAGATCCATATAAAGGCAGTTAGAAGAGTCGCTGTAGCTAAGTAGTTTCCGTACCAGTTACAATATCTTCTTCTGGCTTACTCTGAAGCTTCATGGCTACCCGTGTATTTGCACCGTCTTGCCCTTGGAATGTTCTTCCTGGATCCACTTGCCAGACCACCTCCCTCACCCCATTTAATCCCTCCTAAAAACGCACCTCTGCTGTGGAGCCCATGAGGAGCCAGGGTGAGGTAAGATAGCAACACATATTTACTTAGCAGCACCTCAGGGTGTGTCCATGCTGCAATGAGTAACCACAAGACCTGCCACAGGCCCTGTCCTTGCCTGGCTCACCCCCATGGATCCTCACTTGCATGCTTTAGACGCTCAGAGCCTCGGTCTTCAGAGCTGGGCCGGTCTCATTCAGACAGTGCTTCCTTAGCTAGCCATCACCTGCGAATGGGCCTGTTTCGGTGAGTCGCAGGTAAGGGTGGGAACGCTGTGAATGTTGAGAACTTGGGGGTTTTGTCCCAGCTGTTTCACTCGCCTTGGCTTCTAAGCCTGGCTGGGCTTTTCCGTTTACAGTAAGATCCGCCCCAGCACTCGGACTCGGGTTTTTTCCTCCCAGGCTTCTCTCTTGAGCGCTCCCTTCAGCCAGTCACAATTGTATTTCTTCTCTCCTCCTGCCCAACGCGCCTGGAGCAGCCTGCCAGTTAACAACCCCCCCCAGTCTCCTTCCTTTCAGCCTTCACAAACCACAGGTGTTCCTGCAGCATCCCTGCTAGGTGACCTCCCTGCACCCAGCCTGCTGATGCCTTGGGACTGACGGCTCCTTGGCATGTGCGTTCTCTTTATGTGCCAGTTCAATATGGGTCGTGCGCACACTCTCCAGGCAGTAGATGCACAGTTGTTAACTGGCTTCTTTCATAAGAGTCATGAGTAAAGCCACATTCCTACGAGCACTCCTCTCCTGTGCTTTAGTCAAGCAACAGAAGACGATAAACTAGGAAAAATGGAAGGATCAAAAGCTCCATGCAAAGCCCCGAGCTGGGTAATGAATGTCTCCATTACAGAGGGAAAAACTGATTTTATCAGAAAGTAAAGCACGTTGCTTTTGCACTAAATGAGCTTACAATAATAATGTGTAACGTGTGTTAGAATAAAAGTCCGGAGCGCACCCTCGCCGAGTATAATACAGGGCCATATGCCACCTGTTTAGATCTCATCCTCAAAACCCAATCCGCACAAAGAGGAGGAACCACTAGTGTTAAACCGTAAAGTACATAATTGTAAATGAAGTGTCTGGGAATACTGTGAAAGCAGCGCCTGGTAATCTCATTTAGTGTGTTCTGAGCAGTTGGAGTGGAACAATTTCTCAAGGCGAGCTGCATGTTCTGGGTAGCGACGGAGGAAAGGAAACAGCAGGGGAGACTTCAGTCAAAGCAAAGTGATGGGCTAGTTTGCTTCTTGAGTGCATCCGGCTGCGATCAGAGGGGACAAAGCTGGGCTAGAGAGCGGCTGAGACACTCTCCTTCCCATCAGCGATGGGCTGAGCTGGTCCAGTTGCTACGCGGCACATGGCGTGTAGCCACCTGGCCACGGGTTTATACCCCCAGAAGCACTCCAGCTGATGTTGCCATTTAGGTACCAATCTGCTGCTCCCGCGCCCAAATTTCCGTGGTCTGTTCCTTCTGACGTCAGGTGCAAGCGCATCCTTACAACCACCACACGGCCTTGGCAGCGGGAATTGGGGCCTTCACGAGGTGCTGGAGCCTCTCGGCTTGGCTTTGGCCTGGAAAAAATAACATAGACAGTGGTGTGGAATTCCGTGGGGGCCGGCCTTTCACAGGTTCTCTCTTGTTCCCCCCCTCAGTGGTGAGGAGCCACAGCAGGGGACTTCCCTGGCTCCGGGGCGCTGCTCAGGTGCCGTTTCCGCTGGAGCAGCACGTTGCACTGCGCTGTGCTCGCCCCTGGAGAGCCGCGGGGCCAGGCTCGCTGCGGATCACCACCTGGGCACAGTGCCCCTTTGGCAGGGCACATTCATTTCAGATTTCACAGGTGACCTGCTGCCTGGATTCCCAAGAGCCGGCATACATCCTCACCGCCAGGCTCTTCTGAATCGTCTGCCTAGCTTCATCACAGAGCACAAATTATCAATCCACTCGTGGTCACTGCTTGGGCTTGGACGGCACTGTGTCTGGAGCCACGTGGAGGTGGAGAAACGAACTGGCAAGCGTTAGCTTCAGGCTTTGGAGATGTCTGGCCTCTCTGAATGAGGTCTGCGTGCCCTGGTTTCAGCCTGGATTCCCCTTGCGGTGGGAGTTGCTGAGTGGAGTTCCAGCATCCCGGGAGTTACCCCTTCCCTCCCCCAGTGGTCTCTCCTCTGGCCTTGTCCAAGGCTCTGCACGATTCCCCATCTCCTGCCACGTGCTGTATTAGCCTCTCACCTTGTCGCCTTTGGGCTGCCCTTTTGCGTTTCCTCTGGGGGACCCAGTTTGTGCACAGAGTGTCCAAGCAGCCTCATTAGCGTCTGGGTGTAGACATCTCTGGGGCTGTGAATTTGTCACATGGCTTATGCCTTAGTTGAGATGCAAGTCTAAATGCTAATAAACAGCTCTTAACTGCATGCTGGCGAAGTTGGGCTTGGCTCTGAACTTACTGCTTTAGCAAATAAAACAATTGCGGGCGTAGCCAGCAGTGTCATTCACTGTGCACTTACACCTGGGTTCATGGACAGTGCAGGCTGGTGTGAATCCATTACACCTGCCCTCCCTTTCCTTCCCTGCCCCTCGCCCTGACTCCTCTCTCACGGCCACGCACCACCTTCCACGCGATCCCACTCCCAGTTGACTGCGGCAGACCCCTGCCCTCTCATGGTACCGGTTAAATGAAATCCCCAGCAGGTCTGCTCTCTGACCTGGAACATCTGGGACAGAGATCCCGGGAGCCTGGCAGTATTATGAGAGTAACGCGGAGATCAGAAGCAGCCCTGATAGAAACTTCCCTGGTGACGGGTTGCTCCAGAGCAGAGTGCCACACCATCAATAAAGCTGGGACATTATTGCATAGATTCTGCTGTATTTCCCTTATGCTCCTTTGCCCTGAGCCCTTCCCCACAGGCCCTCTGGAGAGTCACGCTACCAAGCCCAGTGCAGATCTTCCTCCTGCGAGGAGACCACAAGCTCCCAGTGATGCTTCCCATTGTGCCCTTTCCCCCCTCCAGTGTGCTCGGGATCCCATCGTTAGATGGGCAGAAATCTGCTGCACAGCATAGGGGCCGGGGCCGCGTTATGGGCCGCCAAGCGGTGATGTGCTCATCTGAGGCACAGAGCAGGGTGCCATGCAGCTGTGTGCATGCAGAGGGGTCACGTGTCACTGCCATGCACCTGCTCAGCCATGTCAGCGCAGAAATACACTCTGACTTCTACGAGGCTGGTTAAGTGCACTCTGGGGAAATGGGCCAGTATCTCCTACTGACCCGACTGCTGGTTTCCCAAGGAGGGACTTGAAGGTGTGTCTCACATGGTGCAGAGCCTTCTGGACTCGGGGTGTAGGGGGACTGGCTAACACAGGCATGGGTAAGTGGCCCTGCTGGAAGAACAGTGCTAGCCCCTCGTTACCTCCTGACTATGGTGATACTGCAGTGCCCCGGCATGGTGCATCCACATGGCTAAGAACCGGGTGGTTAATCATAGGCTGTGTGCACAGGAATCACCTGTGGGGACAAACCACTGACAGACTGAGAGCAATCCTGTGGAGCCATGGGGCCCTAGGGAGCAGTGATGCCCATGTCTTACGCTGGCTGAGCAGTGACAGCAACCCCCTTAGACACGCTGCCACATGGGTTCCCCAAGGTTCTTCTACGCAGCAAACACATCAGGTTTTCATGTTAGTGCTGCCCCCCCGCTTCCCCATTCTGTGATGTACATGCCTGGCCGAGGGGCAGCTTGTTGGCCCCAGAAGGGTAGGCATGCTTTTCTGATGCTCCCACCCAGCGTTAGCCATTAGACTGAGACTCGAGAAATCCTTTCGGGGGAGCAAGGTCTCAGGCTAGAGCAGGACCAGCAGCAGCTAGAGACTCCTTAGCCAGAGTTGATGGATGCTGGCATTTCAAGTGCTCCACTTTCAGGTCCTTGGACTACCTCACAAGTTGCCAGCATTCATGTGGGCAGGGAGGAAATGGGCAATTCCTCATCAAGCAAAAGCAAAGAGGGGAGACTTGGCTTCGCCAATCTCATTTTATTATAAGTTGGTTGCACAGCCATGTTCTAGTTTGTCCTAGTCCAATAGTGATCTGCAATAGCATTGGCTCATTTGGAACAGCTCCGGATTCCAGATACACCACTTGAATCCAACCCTGTTTGCCTTGAGCTAATTGGATCCTGCCCAAGCTAACCAACCTCTTAAACAAACATGGCATGCCTAAAGTTCTTAACGTCACCTCTGCAGTCACTTGCTGTTCCTACCAGCAACGCAGGGGTCTCACTAGATGGGTGTGTGTCTCAGAAAGCAGGGCAGTGTAGTGGATAGAGCACTGGACTGGGACTATGAGAACTGGTTTCTATTCCTGGTCTGCCTCTGGCCTTCTGGGAGGCCTTGAGCAGGTCACTTCCTGTCCTTATGCCTCAGCTTCTCCATCTGGAAAATGGGACTAATGATAGTGGCCTAGTTGGTAAAGTACTTTGAGAGCTACTGATGATAAGAGTTAGGTGGTGTTATACATAGGGCAAATGCCATGAGGTATGACAACTAAGGCAGCAATGTTGTGCTGAAATTATCTTTGCACAACACTTTCAAATATATAACAACAAAATATCGGTGCCAGGACAACAAACAGAGCTGGAATTCTTGTTACAAAGTTCTAGTCAATGCCAGAGGTAGATAGTCCAAAAATCAGCTCTGCTTTTACTTAACAAGCAAGACCCATATATCAAAAGATACGTTTGCCTTAAAGAAGCAGACTTGAGAATCAAAGTACCATGTTCTAATGATGGTGAGTTACAAACCGCTAACGTTCCTATAGGCACCAGTTGTCACACAGGACGCAGATCTTAACCAACGCCTCGCAGATCTGGGGAGCACGGACCTAGATCGCTGCCAGTGGTGTAATCTGTGCTCAGAGCAGAGCATCGGGAAGAATGCACCCAGAGAGAGCTGTCCGAGCCGAGGCCACCATGCATAAGCTCACTGCAGCCTTGCAGCATGGCGATGATGCCAGGCCATCGAGAACAGCTGAACATCCTCTGACTGCTCCATCTCTGAGTTTTTGTCCAGTAGCACAGCTCGCAGTTCCCACTTTGAGCCCTGGGAAGGATCGGAGAGGAAAGACCAGCCACAGAAAAGCTCAGTTATATGGAACGTGATCACTTTTCTCAGTCATGCTCTCTCAGATACCCAGGCAGCCAGACTGCTGACCACATAGTTCTTTGTACCTTACTGACCTACCTATTCTGCTCTCCCTGCCTGTGTTACCCACCTGTGAGAATCTGCCATTGGAGACCCTACCTTGCCCCAATTCAGTGGCTGCATCTTTGTCATTTACACCCTACTTTTTTCTTCTTTTTCTGAGACACTCTATTATTATCATCAATAACAATAATAAACGAGAGTGAACCTAGATGCAGTAAATAAATGAGCGAGATGACAGGAAGTGAGAGTTTGTTTTCATTCATATCTCCTTAGTAATAAAGAGCAAGGGAAGAGAAATATATTCCCTACTGAACAAGGGTTGCTTCTCAATACAGTTGTGTTCAGAGTTTCCCGTGAGGCTTCAGCAGGTTTTTAAACAAAATAACTATCATTTCATAGAATATCAGGGTTGGAAGGGACCTCAGGAGGTCATCTAGTCCAACCCCCTGCTCAAAGCAGGACCAATCCCCAATTAAATCATCCCAGCCAGGGCTTTGTCAAGCCTGACCTTAAAAACTTCTAAGGAAGGAGATTCCACCACCTCCCTAGGTAACGCATTCCAGTGTTTCACCACCCTCCTAGTGAAAAAGTTTTTCCTAATATCCAACCTAAACCTCCCCCACTGCAACTTGAGACCATTACTCCTTGTCCTGTCCTCTTCTACCACTGAGAATAGTCTAGAACCATCTCTTTGGAACCACCTCTCAGGTAGTTGAAAGCAGCTATCAAATCCCCCCTCATTCTTCTCTTCTGCAGACTAAACAATCCCAGTTCCTTCAGCCTCTCCTCATAAGTCATGTGTTCCAGACCCCTAATCATTTTTGTTGCCCTTTGCTGGACTCTCTCCAATTTTTCCACATCCTTCTTGTAGTGTGGGGCCCAAAACTGGACACAGTACTCCAGATGAGGCCTCACCAATGTCGAATAGAGGGGAACGATCACGTCCCTCGATCTGCTGGCAATGCCCCTACTTATACATCCCAAAATGCCATTGGCTTTCTTGGCAACAAGGGCACACTGTTGACTCATATCCAGCTTTTCGTCCACTGTCACCCCTAGGTCCTTTTCCGCAGAACTGCTGCCTAGCCATTCAGCCCCTAGTCTGTAGCGGTGCATTGGATTCTTCCGCCCTAAGTGCAGGACCCTGCACTTATCCTTATTGAACCTCATCAGATTTCTTTTGGCCCAATCCTCCAATTTGTCTAGGTCCCTCTGTATCCTATCCCTACCTGCCACCATATCTACCACTCCTCCTAGTTTTGTATCATCCGCAAATTTGCTGAGAGTGCAATCCACACCATCCTCCAGATCATTTATGAAGATATTGAACAAAACCGGCCCCAGGACCGACCCCTGGGGCACTCCACTTGACACCGGCTGCCAACTAGACATGGAGCCATTGATCACTACCCCCGCCCCCGAGCCTGACAGTCTAGCCAACTTTCTACCCACCTTATAGTGCATTCATCCCGCCCATACTTCTTTAACTTGCTGACAAGAATACTGTGGGAGACCGTGTCAAAAGCTTTGCTAAAGTCAAGAAACAATACATCCACTGTGTCATAAATATAAAGGGAAGGGTAAACCCCTTTGAAATCCCTCCTGGCCAGGGGAAAGCTCCTCTCACCTGTAAAGGGTTAAGAAGCTAAAGGTAACCTCGCTGGCACCTGACCAAAATGACCAATGAGGAGACAAGATACTTTCAAAAGCTGGGAGGAGGGAGAGAAACAAAGGGTCTGTGTCTGTCTGTATGCTGCTTTTGCCAGGGACAGAACAGGAATGGAGTCTTAGAACTTTTAGTAAGTAATCTAGCTAGGTATGTGTTAGATTATGATTTCTTTAAATGGCTGAGAAAAGAATTGTGCTGAATCGAATAACTATTTCTGTCTGTGTATCTTTTTTGTAACTTAAGGTTTTGCCTAGAGGGGTTCTCTATGTTTTTGAATCTAATTACCCTGTAAGATATCTACCATCCTGATTTTACAGGGGGGATTTCTTTATTTCTATTTACTTCTATTTTTTATTAAAAGTCTTTTTGTAAAAAACTGAATGCTTTTTCATTGTTCTCAGATCCAAGGGTTTGGGTCTGTGGTCACCTATGCAAATTGGTGAGGCTTTTTATCCAACATTTCCCAGGAAAGGGGGGGTGCAAGTGTTGGGAGGATTGTTCATTGTTCTTAAGATCCAAGGGTCTGGGTCTGTAGTCACCTAGGCAAATTGGTGAGGCTTTTTACCAAACCTTGTCCAGGAAGTGGGGTGCAAGGTTTTGGGAAGTATTTTGGGGGGAAGGACGCGTCCAAACAGCTCTTCCCCAGTAACCAGTATTAGTTTGGTGGTGATAGCGGCCAGTCCAAGGACAACGGGTGGAATATTTTGTACCTTGGGGAAGTTTTGACCTAAGCTGGTAAAGATAAGCTTAGGAGGTTTTTCATGCAGGTCCCCACATCTGTACCCTAGAGTTCAGAGTGGGGGAGGAACCTTGACACACTGCTTTCCCTTCATCCACAGAACCAGTAATTTCATCATAGAAGGCGATTAGATTAGTCAGGCATGACCTTCCCTTGGTGAATCCATGCTGACAGTTCCTGATCACTTTCCTCTCATGCAAGTGCTTCAGGATTGATTCTTTGAGGACCTGCTCCATGATTTTCCCAGGGACTGAGGTGAGGCTGACTGGCCTGTAGTTCCCAGGATCCTCCTTCTTCCCTTTTTTAAAGATTGGCACTACATTAGCCTTTTTCCAGTCGTCCGGGACTTCCCCCGATCGCCATGAGTTTTCAAAGATAATGGCCAATGGTTCTGCAATCACAGCTGCCAACTCCTTTAGCACTCTCGGATGCAACACATCCGGCCCCATAGACTTGTGCACGTCCAGCTTTTCTAAATAGTCCCTAACCTCTTCTTTCTCCACAGAGGGCTGGTCACCTCCTCCCCATGCTGTGCTGCCCAGTGCAGTAGTCTGGGAGCTGACCTTGTTCGTGAAGACAGAGGCAAAGAAAGCATTGAGTACATTAGCTTTTTCCACATCCTCTGTCACTAGGTTGCCTCCCTCATTCAGTAAGGGGCCCACACATTCCTTGGCTTTCTTCTTGTTGCCAACATACCTGAAGAAACCCTTCTTGTTACTCTTAACATCTCTTGCTAGCTGCAGCTCCAGGTGCGATTTGGCCCTCCTGATTTCATTCCTACATGCCCGAGCAATATTTTTATACACTTCCCTGGTCATTTGTCCAATCTTCCACTTCTTGTAAGCTTCTTTTTTATGTTTAAGATCTGCAAGGATTTCACTGTTAAGCCAAGCTGGTCGCCTGCCATATTTACTATTCTTTCGACACATCGGGATGGTTTGTCCCTGTAACCTCAATAGGGATTCTTTGAAATACAGCCAGCACTCCTGGACTCCTTTGCCCCTCACGTTATTCCCCCAGGGGATCCTACCCATCAATTCCCTGAGGGAGTCGAAGTCTGCTTTCCTGAAGTCCAGGGTCTGTATTCTGCTGCTTACCTTTCTTCCCTGTGTCAGGATCCTGAACTCGACCAACTCATGGTCACTGCCTTCCAGATTCCCATCCACTTTTGCTTCCCCTACTAATTCTTCCCAGTTTGTGAGCAGCAGGTCAAGAAAAGCTCTCCCCCTAGTTGGCTCCTCCAGAACTTGCACCAGGAAATTGTCCCCTACATTTTCCCTAACATCAAAGGGAAAGTTTCACAGACACATCCATCCCGTGCCAGGTTCCGTTTCGCTGGCTTCTTATGTATCAGCGCAAAGCCAGATACTGGGAAACATTCTCCTTGGCCACAGAGCTCCGCAAGTGAACTGCAGGATGAATTGATTTGGAACCAGTTGGCCACTAAAGTGAATTAATTTAATCCATAAGTGCTTCATTGAAATGCAGAAAATATCCTACTTAGTGTTCCACATCTGAGCAATGGTTCTGTGAAGAGATTGTTCTGTAAATTCACCCAGCATATCATGATAATCTCCTGTAAGTAACTAAGCAACAGGAGACACAAGTCACTCATTTGGTACAGCTTTATTGATAACATTTTTTTTAATCAACACTTAAGTGAGAAACACTCTTTTCAATCTAACACTTGAGATGATTTCATAACATTTTGCTGGTTCTGCCCAATTTTAAAGCAGGAGCAAACTTTTCAAAAAAGAAATGTGTGTTCAAAAAAATGCAAGTTAACTGAGCAGTCTTTTTCTACTTTATTTTTGCTACGTTTGCAGAGATCTGTATTTGAATATAAGCTGCTCTCATTTCTGGCTCATCTTCTCCTCCTCAACCTTGCAAAGAAGCAAAATAGTTAACTAACTTATGTCAATTACCCCAGAGTGCTGGGCAAGGAGGGAAAGGAAAAATTAATTTCTCAACAAAATATTCCTCCTATATGCTGTATACGTCGTATGCATTCCAGTGAAAATAATAACAAACAACAGAACTTGATTATTCCACCAGATCTGGGGAGGAAACTTTAATCGCTCTTGGGTTTTGATGGTGTGATTTGTAATGTTTTTAACCCTGGAAGGTGTTGAGCTCCCTCAGGGCGGGGCTGGACATGGTATAAATATCCTGAACAGAACAGAATGGAGTGGCAGGCTGTGAAAGGCACATAAATAAACCCCAAACCGTGCAAGTCTCCCCTAGTTTCATAGTTAGTGACAAACCTGGCCCTCAGTCCACGTGTGTCAAGGTTCACAGACCTTTGCAGTGATATTAGAGCTGGCTTGTGCTTTCTCACTGGGCCCCAGCTAGATTCAGGAGTTTGAGGAGAAGCTGGTGGGACATTTGGCATCTGATGCACTTTGCTTTGACTTTTTGGGGTAGATTTGGGGCCAGAGCCTCGGGTGCGTGACAGTCCCATGCAGATCAAACCCAAAGAGACTGTCAGTCAGTCAGTCCCTCCCTTCAGCTGAGTGGCCACCCTGGCTCTGAGACTGAGAATTTCTGCATGCCCCTCTGGGTTATCCTGCAACACAGGCATAACCTTGTTACAAGAGATGCACAAACGCACCATTAGGCCTTCATGGTGGGAAAGGTTGGTAGAACATGGGTGGCTGGGAGGGAGAAAATAATTGCTTTAGAAGTGGTGATAAGAGGGAAAGAAGTTTACACAGTCAAGGCCCTGTATAGCTTGTAAGCTCTTTGGAGCTTTTTTGGTTTGTTTATGTAACAGCTGGCAAGGTGAGGTGCTGGTCCTTGACTGGGGTGCCTGGGTACTATAGTAATATAAATAAATAATAATAACGTATGGGCTTTGCCCTTCCCACTATCTTCGAGACAAAGCCTCTGAGCTAGAGAGACTCAGGGGCTGGGCCTTGGATGTTCGTAAGTGCATTCACACTGTGGCAAATTGCCAGCATGATTATGATGGGTCCCATGCTTCCTCTTCTGGGGGGGGTTCAGGGCACAGTTTCCTGCCCCTGAACTGGGGTATCTACTGTTCTACTAGTAACCCAGAGAAGGGGAGTGGAGAGGGAGGGACCCGGGCCCGCCCTCTACTCTGGGTCCCAGCCCAGGGGCCCTAGGAATAGTGGCAAAACACTTGAAACTTCCCCTGGGCTACTTCCCTCTCCTGCTCTTCAGCTTGTGGGGCTCCCTGCCCTTTCTCTGCACAAGCCGGGTGTCTCTTTACCTAGGGTCTTGGTCTTCTAGCCAGCCATGGCACTTCTCCAAACTTCTCTGCTTCTGCTCCAACTCCTTCAAACTGCTCTCTGCTCCAGCTCCTTCCCCTGGAAGACTGAAGCAAGGTGTTTTTTTTTAATCAGGTGACTGGCTTCAGGTGCTCTAATTGGCTTCAGGTGCTTTTAATTAATCTATAGCAACCTTTCTTCCTCTACAGGGAATAAGGCTTCTCCTCATCCTGGGGCTTACATATCTCTCCTAGATCACTCTCCTGCTGCCTTCTGGCCATGCTGTATCACAGCACACAGCTTTTGGACTTACTTGTGCAGAGGGCCGGCTGCACACACTCACTGTCTCCGTTACGGGGCCCGTGCGGTTCTGAAATTCAGACTCTGTGGGGCTTTCCCTAGGCCATGCAACAAATCAGCGGCAGTGGTGAAAGGTCCTGGCTCTTAGCCAAGGGCTCACACCAGTAGGCCAAGCTGCCTCTCTGTTTAGAAACACAGCAGAGAAAAGGGATGTCATAAGCCAAGTGCAAGATAAACAGAGAAGCTTTACCCTGGCCAGCCTGCAGCTTACCCGCCAGGAGACTCCTCTGTAAATAAAGCTAACAGAGCTAATCCTCCCACCCCTGCTCTGGCTCCAGTGGCATTTGCTTATCGAGGGGCGATCTTGTTCACATATGGCCAGACTCTCAAATTAGAATGTGGAAATTTGAAGGAGAAGCCTGGCCCCGAAAAGACTGGCCTCGGAGTGCCCCAGCTAGCTGAGAGCTGTGTGGGAAGCACTCGGCACATAGGAAACAATCTGAGATGTCAGGCCCCTCTTTCAAACAGGTGAGGAAGTTCCATGGAGCTGCTTCTGCTGTAGCAAAGCAGGCTTTCTTTCTTTTGCAGCTTCTAAACTAGAAATTATGGCTCATGTCCATTATTTTAAATGTTAATGGTCTAATAAACAAGAATCACAAAAATGCTGTATAAATAAATGGAGCTGAATTTATTTCGTTCTGTGCCATGGTTAACTAGACCAGGACAATTACTACTTTGCTCTTTATTTATGCCTGCTTTAAGGCTATTCCGATGCAAAAGAGGTTAAAAGCCACTGTTTTCCTCTGGCTTTATTAAGTAATGTGGAGCAGAGCATTCAGTACAGCAAAGCTCGGGAAACCAGCATCATTGTGAACATTTTACAGGTAGAAAAAAAGATTTTGAAGCCAGCTGAAAATCTTCACCTTCACAGGCCCAAATTCCTTTTCTGCCTTTCCTCTGCAAGAGCTGATTACACCGAACACAGAGCATTTCTGTACACTCCGGGGGCACGCTCATAGTCAGGGCTGTGATGGGCTCAAAGTGGGGACTCCTGAACTCAGAGCTTGGCTGGTAAGTGGAAGAGAATCTGATCTTGGTTTGAAATGTGTTTGGAGTTTGGATGCCTGGAAGTACATTTAATTTAAAAAACCCCAAAGTGGTAGGATTCCACATTACTAGAGCTGGTGGAAAATTTTCTGGCAGAATGTGTTTCCATTAGAAACAGCAGGGGGAAAAAAATCAAAAGGAAGCATTTTGATAACATTGAAATGTTCCATTTTCACAACATCATGTTTAGAGTTTTCATTTCAAAATGACTTTGCATCTTGAATTTTATTTTATTTATTTTTTAAAGTTAAAATCAAAATGTGATGTTTTGATTGACCCGAAATGAAAATTTGAATATTGTTTCATGGGAAATTTAAAAATTCAGTGTTTTTTTCCCTTTTGGAATGAAACAAATTTCAAAATCCAGAGGTTTTCCATGAAGTAGAAGTTCCAATTCCCATCCAGCTCTAAAATTACAATGATTGCTGGGTTTAGAAAAAAATTCTAGTTCTCTTATCAGGATACAGCAGACTCTCCAGGGAACTTTCTTATATTGGCTCATCCTAGAGATGAAAATACAAGAGAGTCAGACCCTAAAATGAATTTTATACCTGAAGCTCTTAAATAGACAAATATTTTATCCACGTACATGTACTGGCTGGAAGGATGATGCAGTCTTTGCCATTTCCTAGGAGCCCAGCAGGGGGTGCTAGCCATCCTGCTGTTGTTGGGGTTACAAACGCAGATGAGCTCAGGGCGAGGGCTTTGCACTGCATTGCAAGTGATGAAGTTGGGTAGCATGTTGCCTGTCAGGGACTACTTCATGAGCTGCGGGAGACTATTATTGACAGCTTTGTGTGGGAGGTGAAAGGTGGCTAGGAATGTAGGAAACTTTTCCCGTAACACGATCGGGGAATGGACACACGGAGGTTTACTACTTGGCAGTGGTACAGCATTTCCTTGTGACGCCTTAAATGAAGACTTCTTGTGGAGTTAAAGGAAACCGTGATCGGAGGAAAAAATAAACGTAAAAAAATCACAGAGGACAAGAACTGCTTCCACAATGAACGACAGAACAAGCCAGCTCCCTAAGCAAGTTCAGGGAGCTATGTCTGTGCGACAGCAGCATATGGGTGGTGGGAGTGTGTGGGCCTCATTGTCACAGGTGCTGCATGCCCACTCCCCAGGGGTGCTGAAAAGCAGGCCCCGTGCACGGCTGAGGGCATGTAGGAACATGAGAGCATATGGAGGGGGTGGGGGCGTGCGTGTGCAGTGTTTGAACCTGTAGGAGAGAGCAAATGTGTAGGTGTATTGGGGGAGGAACATTTCTTTATTCAGGAGAACCTCTAATTCACCAAGGAAATGTTTCTTACGTGTAGCGTTCATTGGCTGTCACAGATAAATATGTATCATTTCAATAGGGGACCATGAAATCCCAGGGGTACATGTTTGTTTGTCCTCTCGCTTTATCCACAGCGTGGCTTTCTGCTTGGGATGAGGTTCTGTTGAATACTGAAATAATACTGCCACGAATTGCGCTAGGAGAGGGCAGTTCACAGCAATATTCCGGCCCCTACATACAGTCTATAGCAGCACAATAGCCCTGTCTGTCATAAAACGTGAAGGAATCCCAGGCCATTAAAAAGGAAACGTGAAACTTCGGCTGCCAGAGGTTCTGATCAGTGTATTCTGGGCGCTTTACACCTTAGAGTAGCTAATACATGGGGTCTGCCGGAATAGCACTTTTCTAAGATGTATAATCCACCAGAGGCAGCAGCCCTGATGGTGCACCAGCCTCACGTGGATAGACAACCGTTGCCACCTCGTTGCGCAACACACGTGCCAGAGAAGACACTCGCGTGGTGAGCATGGGACGCTGCCCACAAACAAACCGGAGCTTTGGAAGTTCCCAGATTTTGTGATAAGGGAGATTCTGAAGGTTTGGATGTTTCTCTGAGGCTGATTCACCCTTACCTGAGCTTCTGAGTCCTGCAATAAACTGGGCTGGAAATCGTACAAAACCAGGGTCTGCCATAGGGCTTCTCAGCTTTGATCAGATCATTAAGGCTGGAACTTTCAGTGGGGCCAGAGGTGTCAGGCACCCTATTCCCATTGACTCTGAGTGGGATTTGTGGGCCTGCCTCCTCTGAAAATCACAGTTTGAAACTACAAGAATATTCTCTCATGGGAGGACGTAGCCTTAGGGGAGTGCTCGGGTCCCCATTTTAGCTGCAGATTTAGAGCCCCTTCCTTAAATGTGTCTTCTTATGTTCATTGTCTGTGATTAACTCTTGAGAGCTGGAAGAGAGCTGAGCATCTCCAGGAATGCTGCCCTGGGTTGCACCTCCCTCTGTGGGAAGTGGTGGAGAAGACTGTGAAGTGTTTGTGTTCTGAGGGGCCAGATGGGGAGAAGGGTGAGGAGGCCAAAGCAGAGACTGCTGGGGGGCCTTTTTCTTACATTTTTGATGAGGGGAGAGGGGGAAAAACATGTCAGCTCTGAGGGGAATAGTGCAAAGAAGAGCTTCATTTCTCATCTGGCTCTTTGTGTAGCGGGAAGCCTGTGCCATTCAGTGGGTGGTCCGAGATGGCCTGACACAGACCAATGTATGCGCCTTTCAGGGCTCCGATAACCTACCATTACCCCAGTCTCTGGAAGGCACGGGGTGGTGGGTTTTGCTCAGGGGTGAAAGTAACATTCGACACTTACCAGTACGGGGCTGGCCTCGGGCGGAAGGGGCGGGGCTGGGGGTCAGCATCCCCCAGCCAGTCCATCCGTGGTGCCTGGCCCGCGCCGCCCGGCGCTCCAGTGGTGGTTTAAAGGGCCTGGGGCTCTGGCTGCTGCCACTGCAGCAGCAGCAGCCAGAGCCCCGGGCCCTTTAAATCGCCGGCTCTGGGGCAGCTGCTCCAGCCCATGGCCCGGGGCGGAGGCAAAAGGGGCAAGGACGTTAAAGCGCTTTAAGCAGGATCCTTTGCCGTGGCAGCACTTTAACGTCAGCTGTGTACAGGCTGCTACTGGTGGCCACTTTTTACCGGTTACCCCGTACCAGCCCGTACCAGCTTACCATCAGCCCTGGCTTTGCTCAGCATGCAGGGTGCTCAAACTCTCCCTGCAGCTGGATATAAAAGCCGTGTGGCCAAGAGAACAAATAAAATCCCAATATTTATTTGCTTGAGTCATTTCTGTCTGTAAATGGTTCTGCTTCCTATAGAAACACACACTCACACCAGGCTAGGTCTTTTACTGGAATCTACAGAACAATCTCAAAGAAGTTTCCCCTGAGGAGTCTCCGAGGTCTATTCATGTTTAGTCAGCTAAGAGTCTGGGATTTTTTAAAAAGAAAAAAAATCACCCAGAAACTCAAGGTCATGGGGGTCACCTGCCCAGTGCCTGATTCCAGGAGACAGCTCTTGAAAAAGCTAACACCTAGCCAGGGATATCCCACAATGCACCATGTGCGTTCTGCTGATAAGAGCCTGGGCCATGTAACCTTAGCAGCACGTGACAGGCATAGAGAAAGCACCGTTCTATTCTTGAGGGCTGTAAAAGGAAGCCAGTGCACTCAAATGAAGTTAGCCTCAGAAAAGGAGACAGATAAGAGAAGGGAACAGGAAGCCGTGGGATATTTTTATATACATTTACAGAGAGGGTTGTGCAAGTTTTGATGGGGAGGATAGCAGAGCCTCACGCCTTTGCAGGTTTTAAAAGGCTACAGGAAGGATTAAAATGTACTTCCGAATTCAGATTCATGTTTCCTCATCAGCTCTTTCACTGACCTGAAGGAACTGTTAATGTTTCAGAGGGAAACGTCTCCTCACTCCCCGCATCTTTCGAGCCATCTCTGTGCAGTGGGTTCTCTTAAACACTTTGAAGGAGAGAATAAAATATAACAGGAATACTTTGGCATTTAAAACATCCACATTCCTACTCAGATCAGCAGAGAGTAACAGAGAGAGGAGGAGAAGTCGGGCTTCCAGTGTGAACGGATTTCAGCAGCCGGTGAGGAATTCCAGCGGGCTTTACTGGCCAGCACCAACATCTAAGCAGGCACCCAGAATGGGTGGTAAAATGGTTCCACCACGCTATCAACAGGAGGGTGGTCTGAGGCTAGGAAGGGGTTTCAGACATTCTGAAATGTCGTAAATGTTTATAAGACGTTGGAGGACCCTCGGAAGAAGAGTGCAGCTGGTGGATCCATTATTATTGTCCAAGGACGCAGCCAACACTGTGTGCACAGCACGGAAGTGACTTACAGAAGGGGATCTTCACACCCACCCCCAGAGTTCTTCTTGCCATAGGTCTAGTCAGTAAACTGGGCTAAGGCCAGATAAAATGACAGTGAATACTGAGATGACTCTGCACATGAAGAACGGGGATGGGAACAACTGCGCATGTCTCAGCGCAGACCTGTCTCCCTTCAGAAACCTCACGCAACTTGTCCTCATTTGCGAGGAAACACGGTTTGTTTGGTGGCAGCTGTAAGGCCAGGGACTGGGGTGGGGACGTCTCCCTGCTGGAGAGCAAGGCTGCTGATGAGTTCAGAAGGGTCCAGGTGGTGACTTCTGGTCACCTCCCACTTTCCACGAGCCCCTTGGGGATTTGAGTTATAAATTAAATCCCAACACAAATCACAGTCATCTTGGTGTGTGTGCAAGAGAGCAAGTGTGTTTGTGAGAAACTAAAGCATTCCCTTGCCTGTGGGCACAACCTGAACTCCAGCTCTGGTGAGCTTTCCTCTAGAGATGCCATTCGTCCCCTCTTTGACGTCACTTCCCAGACAGGCACACCTGTCACTGGGATGGCATTTCCCACTCTGAACCAGTCTGGACTTTGCATTCTGCTTGGCTATAAATGGAGCCTCACAACTACAAATTCACTCGAAGGGGGCAACACTGGATTTCCATGACATTTTGTTTGGCAAAGATTCTTATTTCAGTGTTGCTTTCAATTTAAATACTTCACGGATCTCTCTTTTTCCAGTCTAATGCTTGATAGGGTGCTGCAGCATTCCACTGGTTCTGTTCTCCTAGAGACAGAGAAAGACATCAGTTCAGGTTTTGCCCACAGTTACCCCAGCATAAATTGCAACTCAATGGAGTTACGCTGGAGCAGACTGGAGCATGTCTATCCATGGCTCTTGCATTAATAAATGCAGATCAGTTTAAGACCAGGAACTTCATGACTTCGGCAAAGTCAGGCCTTACTCTGCTGCCCTGAAAACTTTCCCAGGGTCAGAATCTGTTACACTGAGTTTCTCAGTTGCTCTGCTCTATCTGAAGTGAGGGAGAAAAGCAAGCTAAATATAGAACAGATGAGCCCAAGTGCACACTGGGATAAATTCATTCTGGAGACAAATGCAGAACTGTCATCACATCCTTCCCACTGCTGTGCCATTTGCTCATCACGTGCTGCACACCTGTGGCCTCCTGGCACTGCTCTTTGATGTAGCGGGGGAGCGGTGCCAGATTCCAAGGTAGCCTTGTGCCCGGTTTGTCTCGCGACTTTCTCTCAGGGCTTTCATGGCTTCTGCTCTTACAATTATGTCAGTATCATCTTTAACCGTCTGGCTTCTGCAAACAAATGTATGTCCTCCCACACGTTCCCTCTGGGAAAGGGACGGATTCTGTCACTTGCCCTAGCTTAAGTCCATTGACTTCAACAGAGCTACTCTTGATTTGCCCCAGTGTAACCGAGATCAAAACTAGGCCCTAACTGCCTGCTCCGAACGAGCAACAGCTAAGTGAAAGAAAGGACCTACTAGCCCGTGGTGCTGCCATGGCTCCTTTCTCCTGATTGTGGGGTGTGAGAATTAGTGTAGGTCCATAATGCATCAATAGTGCCCCTAGCGCCCTGCTGTTGGGCTGGTACCATGGCTCTGTGCAGGCTGCGTAAGCAGGTGAATCGCTGTCATTTCGAAACAGTTGGTGGAGGAAAGTTAATGTGAGGAGTATAGCAAAGGGGTGGGGTTGATCATTGCACGTGCACCTGATTTTTAATCATTCCTAGTTGAAATTCTCTGAGGCAGGGAATTTAGACCCGCAGGGAGGCAGCCTGGTCCGACTCCCCCCAATCCCCACACCTTGTGTCACCACAGTGTCCCCACAAAGACTGCCAGCCCTGCAGGAGCTGAATGCCAGAGCTTTGCCGGCAGGGGCTCAGGAGTAAATGCTAATGCAAAGTGCAGGGGCAGAGACCAGTAAGGCCACTTCCCCGCTCTCCTCCCAAAGACTGACATGACCCAGAGAGGGGCAGCAGGATGGATCTGGGGAATACTGCGCTACCCAGGGAGAGAAGAGATGAGTCTGAGCCTGAGCCGGGGCATCACCTGACTGTTGTTACCAAGGGCCAGGAGGATATAGGGTGGCTTCACTTGCTCATCGTGAGCTATATGCACCCATTCCCCTCCCCCGAGCACCTCCGATGTGGACCAGTTCCCTCTGCCGGTGCCATTCAGGGACCTTCAGATCACTGGGAACTGCAAGCCCTAATGCCCGTCCTCCCTGCGCCCAGCTAACTGCTGCCTGCTCTGTGCTGCTCTAGGACGGGTGCAATTCAATCCCTTCACCAATGACCGACCTTGTAACTTCAATACAAGCCAGAGCTAGCACTGGGTTGTCTTGGGCCCATTAATATCTGAACCCCAGTGATATTTAAACAAACAGAAAACAATAAACTAAACCTTTGCTTGAAGGCGTTGAACACCTTCTGTTCACTTGTCCCAGGTTTTGCAGTCATTATTGTCTACTGAATGTAGGCGTTTCTTAGCCTCTCTAAATTTTAAACAAATATTTTTGCCAGATTTTGGAGCATCATACCCAGGAGGGTGCATTTCGTGATTAACCCCACTATCATGGGGCACACTAAGCTTAAAGGCCAAACTCCTGTGGAGACACTGACCAGAAAGCACGGCCCTCCCATTCCTGCCTGCCAAGTGCAGGATGCTGCATTTCTACTTCTAAGACATTCACAGTCTGTAGGGCCCTGGCCATTTCCCCCACATCACCCAGGAGAAATCAGCATCATTGGACTGCACCATTTGCAAACTAACTACATTCTAATTTGCAGCAGCACGGACACCATCCACGCCCAGTTTGCATCGGCTGTTTGGTAGGAATTTTTCACGTTTAGTGCAAACAAGTCGAATCTGGGTTAAGGTCCCAAGTTTCAACCCAGAACAATTTCTTGCTAAACAATATTTCTGAGAAAAAAATAATTCTGGGTCAATCGAATGTGTCAAGCAGTGTTCTGTTCAGACACAGGTCAAAGTGTCGCTCCAATTCTGAATTCTTAAATATTATATTAGTTTGTTTTGAACTTTATTTTATATAAAGTCATTTCTAAATGAGAATTGAAATCTTCTGTGCTGCAAGGGTTGGAATATTCCATTTTGACCTTATCAAAATGCTTTTTTTCCAATGTTTGTGTTTGGAAAAATTTAGTCAAAATTGACAGGTTCCCACAGAAAGTTTTAATTTTGACAAATGACATTTTCTGATTGAAAAACGTTCCATCAGAAATTTTCAACCACCTTTAGTTAGATGAGACATTCTAACTGGAATTTGGAGGAATATGGGGCAAATGGATTTTGGCTTCCACTAAAACTGGCTATCGTGTTAACCTGGGACATTGAAGCTGTGTGCTCTGAGAGCAAGCACTACGAACGGCACTTTGTTCCACTTGTGACCTGCTATTGTCATTGCAATACTCTATATTTAGTTACTAGTTTTTTTATTACCAGTAAAGAGAATCATTGCCAGAGTGAGTTACCGTAGTAAAGGAGAAGGTTTCAGATGCACAGGATAACACGATATAGCAGAGTCATAGCAGCGTAGGTTATGGATTGCAGGAAGGATAGCCCCTGTTCATACACAGGATTATCAAGGGTTTCTTTTTTTAAAGTTCATCCCACTCGGTTTGTCATTGCTCACATAGTTCAGGTTTGTTGTTTATCTAATACAGACAGCAAGTCTCGCTTTGTTCAGGTATTTCTATGCTGATGGGGTTCTCTCCACTCCCTAAGAATTAAAATATAAACCAACTGTGTAACTCCGCTTACGCTGGGCTGAAAACTTCCTTCTGCTACATCCCTAATTCTATGAATTGTCCTCTCATTTCTTCTACTCTTCTATTGGTGTCTTTTGATTACAAGTCTGCTTTGAAGAGACACTAATTGTAGCCTGCATACAATGCTTTGTAATTATGCCTATTACATTTTGATTCATTTCCATATGTCAACACCACTACAAGGGGTGTGGGGAGGGGTGGGGGGAGCGCAGGTTTTATAATCGGTTATTGCCTGCAAAAAAAATCTGCACAGAGCGTGAGTGAAGCATTCTTTGTTGAAACTGAAAATAAGATTATAAATAAAAATCTTCCTCTGACACCCAGAAAATGGACACTTTAAAATAAATTGCCACTGTTGATCAAGAAGATTGCTAGCTACCTTTTACATTAATGAGGCAAATACTCTTCGAATCCCTAATAGCAATATGTTTGAGTATGTCATTTCAATAGCTTCTTTCTTAATAAAGGTTGACCCTAATATTCCCTTCGCTGTCAAAGGCATTGTCCTCCAAGACATATATGTGATTTTTAGCTGCTCATAAAAGAAAGAAAAAGAAAAAAAAGACCAACAGTTTTACAAAGAACTATGAAAATGAAAGTGAGGAGAGTGTTAGACCCCGGCTGAAGAGACCGGACTTGGGACAAAAATGCAATTTGCATTGCAGCCTCCTTAAGAGCCGTTCTCAGGAGCCAGAAGGTTATTGAATGTCATGGGGGAGTATACATCTTAGCAAGGATGTTCATAATGGGTGGAGGAAGCCCGTGTAAAATGGCTTTTCCGACAGTTTATGGCTGGGTGACCCGCAAACCACTGAAGGTCAGTCCTGGTTTACCAGCTTCCAGCGTTAAAATGAGCATTGGGTGCTTCTGAGCATGAATTTCCCCCTCTTTCCAAACTAGATTACAGTGTGTAGCAGACAGCGCACATGCTAAATCAAAGGCACCAATCCACTTCCCAGCTCTCTCTCACTCCTCCCTCCGCCTCTCCTGCCCAGACGCCTGCTTGGCTTTGTCCCCCCTCCAGGTAATTCTACCAACTAATTATAGGACTTGTAAAAGTATGAGAAGAGCTTATTCTTTAGCAATCAATCAATACAAGTTAAAAGGGCATCTTGTTTGTTTCTGTAACAATGCTCTTTAGAAAATTGGGTCCTTTTACATTTCCTGGCTGATACACCATCAGTCATCAGTTGCATCAGTCACATTATGTTATGTTTTGGAGCATAATATAACATGATGTGAATGATGTATCAGGCAGGAGATTCACAAGTGATGGGTTTCTGCAAGATGTATTTAAAATTAAAAATTCCTGAGTTTGGGGAGTAAGAAAGAGTCAAGTTTTGTTTGTCCTCATGCCAGTCGCTGTACCAGCATGCAGACAACACACGGCCACAGCAGACAATAGCACAGGTACCAGCAGGCAAAAGAGGACAACGTAGAGCAACTCCCAGATTACCTGTGGGGAAGCAGTTATGTCCCAATCCACTCCTAGAATCCATCCCACACCATACCCCAGAGCACACCCGTTTGCTGCTCTCAGTAACACACGATCCCGCTCTGGTGTTCCAGCTCAAGTGGTCGCCTCAAGGACTGGAAAATGCCATTTCCTTTGGGCCATATTCGGCAGTGACATCAATGGCAGAGGGAGTTACTGGTTGGCGGACAGAAAACAGGTGTAAGTGGCAAACCAGTGTAACCTCCACTGGGTAGATGGTGCTGGGTGGAGAGCTGAACCTGCTGTCCTCAGGGCCCAGTGTGGCCCCAGGAGGGCTGTGGGAAAGGGGCAGAAAAGCTGCTCTCTCCAACAGCCTCCATTTAGCTGGTTGCTTTGCTACTACCCCGGCTAACCTCTGTATCAGCAGCACTTGCTTTTCAGATACACCGAATGACAAATGGACGCAAGGAGACACTGATGGCAATGAATATACATTAGAAGTTAAGAAATCAATATTGCCAACCCCCCCAAGGAAGAGGAAGGTAGTATGGTGTGGCCAATTCTCATGCGTTTCAGTGCTTTTCAGAAAGCCTGAACTCCTAGAGTCAGCTGGTTACATGGCAGGTTTCAGAGTAGCAGCCGTGTTAGTCTGTATCCGCAAAAAGAAAAGGAGGACTTGTGGCACCTTAGAGACTAACCAATTTATTTGAGCATAAGCTTTCGTGAGCTACAGAAGTGAGCTGTAGCTCACGAAAGCTTATGCTCAAATAAATTGGTTAGTCTCTAAGGTGCCACAAGTCCTCCTTTTCTTTTTTCTGGTTACATGAGAATCTAGACTTTCATTTTAAAAATAGTAAGTTTCTAGTCCTCATGATTGCAGAGCAAAGCTTGAAAACATAACCTGAGTGTGGCCCTAAAAGCTCAGATCTCAGAATACAAATACAAAATGGATATTTTTCAAAATGTCATATGATTTTTGAACGCTTGGAGTTAGTGGTCCAGACATTGTCCACACACTGTTGTAAATACAGAATAACTCTCATGGACTTCAGAGGATTTGTACTCCAAATTTACACCAGTGTAACCGATATCCATGTTTGGATCTGCTGTTTTCTGTGGAAATAAGAGCTCTGGGTGCTGTGAACAGCACTCCACTGGTACCATGCACCACAATGAGATGTCAAAGGGGCATCACAGCTGTATCAGAGTGACTCCTTTTTTTAGTTAGTGTATTAATCAAACTGTGGTTCTGTTGTACCCTGGGTGGATACTGATGGTCATTGTTGGCTAGATCTGTAAGAAAGTGACTGATTTTTGTGATATTTTAAGTGATTTTTTTCCCCTAGGCCATTTCACAATCACAAATGTTGCTGGGTTTTATCGTGTGTGTGTGCGAGCGCGCGCACATGTAATTTCTGTGAAATGACTATTTGCATGTCCAGAAATGCAGAACATTCAATAGCTTGCAAGTTTTTGCTGCACATTTATTTTTATCCAAATTAAATTTTGAATTTCAAAAAGTTACATTTGCTTTGAAAAAACAAGTCCATTTCTGACTGTAAATGGATGAGACGCTTTCAGTGAATCCAGAACATTTGGCTGGATTTTTTAAGACTGATCAATTTTAAATCATGTTGAAAGGAAATGCAAAAAGTTTGATATTCAAGGTTTTCGTATTTTATTCTTTTGCACACTCAGATTGGGAAGCGAGCTGTGGAGATGGCAGTTCGTATGGAAATGATAGACAGGGTCTGTAATAAAATCAGCCAGAAGTTTGTGCTTTAAAAAATCAAGCATGTTATTTCTTTAATGTGCTCACATGTACCAGATGATGTACAAAATACAGTTAAGGGTGTACTTTACTGGAATCACTTTAATCGCCACTGAAATGTTGCCTTTTCTGTGGTAGAAGCTAGCTGGATTAGACAACAGTTTAGAGCAGGCAGTGAAGAGGTGTTCCATGTATAAATGGAGCTGTAGAGAATATTCAGGTTGGCACCCACACCAGCACTGGACCAGGACATCCCAGATGGAATACACGGATTGTGGCAGAAAAGTTTCCCAGAAGGTAACATAGTGTTTCTTTTTGTGGAACTCTCTCAACAATCTTTTCATTTCAAACAAACCTGCTCAGAAGGTTCCTTATTTGTGCCATGTATGGTCATCACGTTACGCAGACAAACGGGTATGCAGAACAGCTACCCTGCCCGCACACCACTTGCTTTTTAAAATAATGCTCGTATCTCAGTAGCTTTAAATAAATCGATAGATACTGAGTCACACCAACAGGAACGTCACGTCAAGATGGAGGAAGTGCCTCACCTGCCAAGTTATTATTACTGATTAGCCACATCGTTGCTGTTCAAGTTACCAGAATCCTCTTGCCAACACACGCTCTCCACGCTCCTCAGCGGCCCGCTCAGTCTCACCTCCATGGCTCCCCTTCTGCGTGGCGGGACAGGGAGACACCAGCAGCGAAGGGGCGAATGAGAACTGGTCCAAAAAGCAGCAGAAATGACCAAAACCATTGTTTGGCTGCTCCCTGGATAAGCAACTCTCAACCCAGCTCCAACCAGTTCCACCGAAGCTGAGGAGAACAAATACTCACCTGGGCCAGGCTGACTGAGCGCGAAAGCATCCGGCAGCCCTTGCTCTGGTGCTGCTGGAGGGTGTCTGCTGCAGACTCCAGGCTGCCCAGCAGGAGAGCGAGGGAGATCTTCCTTTTATTTTTACAGCTGCTTTGTCCAGCAGTCGGTAGCCAGACAGGGGGTGGACTTGCCTCGTTACCCAAGTCCCCTTCCAATAGCTGGGCTGCTGGTCCCACTGTGCATGTGTGTCCCGCAATAGCGTTACTCTCCCCTTCCGGTGACGGGGCCACATAAGAAGATAAGGACCTACTCTAGCTGTCAGCTCAGAGAGTTACTCCTTTAACTCATGCTGTTGATGCTTGTGCTTTTACCGCAAAAGGTGCTGCATTGAAAGCCCATTGACAACCCAAAGGGGTCATTAATACACGAGTCCATGTTATCGGAGATCAGACTCAAACTGGGACCCCCAGTGACCACTGGCAGCAGTTCCATTCAGTGGATGGGGTCTGTGCTGTGCACATCAGCTCTGGAAGTGGCTCTGTGCCTGATAGGGTGACCAGATGTCCCAATTTTATAGGGACAGTCCCGATATTTGGGGCTTTTTCTTATATAGGTGCCTATTGCCTCCAAACCCCTGTCCTGATTTTTCACACTTGCCGTCTGGTCACTCTAGTGCCTGACCTAGAGCCCAGTGGAGTCAAAGGGAGTCTTTCCACAGACTTCGGTGAGCTCTAGATCAGGCCCTCCGTGCGGACATTCTCACTCATGGAGAACCTCTGGCTCACACCTGAGCAACGCGAGGGGTCGGCCTGCTCAGGCACGGATTAGAGGAGCATGGTCTGCAAAGCTCGAGGGGCCACCTGGCACTCCCCACAGCTACAGTGTAGAAATCGCCCAACGATCAGACTGACTTTGCCTCGTGCTGGGCACCATGTGGTGCCGACAAGGGGTCAGAGGTGGGCACTGGAAATGGGACAGACATCTCCCTCCCGCTCCCACCCCTCACCCGGAGATTGCTGTGGGGGAAAGCCCCAGTCAGGTCTCAGAATGGAAACTTGGAAGCCTGGAGAGCAAAGCCAGGATTGTGATGAGGGGCTGAGCTGCCCTACAAGCTGCCATTCAGCCGAGTCTCTGACAGCTCTGCAGGAACCGTCAGAAACCATCTCTCTGACTCAGAGTGATTCACAGGAAGTTTGAAGGAAATTCAAGTTCTGTTGCTTTCAGGGAGTGAGTGGGTGCTCAAAGGTGACAACATGCCCCTTCTCCATTCATCAGTTTGTCTTATCAAACTGCAAAGCCCTCCACTTCTTCAGTACATTAGGTCCTCTCCCCACACCCACCCAGTCTGTACTGGAAGTTTCACGTTTATTACAAGCTGGCTGGGATAAAAGCACAATCTGAATTTAGCAAATCCTCATGTAACTGCTCCACGTTTTGAGTCAACAACAGAGCTAGACCAAAGCTGAAGTCAAGATTCACTGAGTCACTGCCTCTCACTGGGTCCCAGTCCATGGGAATGATGCACCCGTTAACAGTAAGTAGTGAAGGCTTTCCCCACTGATACACCCATAAAACTTCATCCTATCAATAAAATATCAGCTTGCAAACCCAGTCCCAGAAATGCTCTCAAGTAGCTGTTAATTAAATAATGCCCTATCCCCAACGAGCCATGTAGTCCCTTTAATGAGGACCCATTTGAGAAACAAAGAAAAGCGAGGAGTTCAATACAAATATAGCAGCTGCAGTGTCCCTGTTCCCCACCAACAGCCGGTTGGTGTAAGTGCAAATCGTTCAATGCTGAGCAAGGCACAAATGCTCAAAGGGGAAGAGCACGTCAGGTGGGGGGTCCCAGGGTTGGGAACGGGATCCCATGCACCCTCCTGGGGGCTCAGAGCATCACACAACAGTAGAACAGCATGTCTCAAAGCCAGGAGTAGGCTGGGGTCTGTAGCAGGGGTTACACTGACTCCTTTGCCGGGCACAGCATACAGCCTCCTCCCCGTGGCTAGGCATACACAGACCTGTCACGCCGTGCCAAAGCGATGCCCCCCACAGCTCCGGTGCCCTCTGACTCTGGCATGCACTGTGAGTGCCCAGTGGTGGGGGTACGGGCAAGGTCTCTGCTCTTCGGCCAGCTCCAGGCTGGGCGTTTATACCAGTCCCCGTCTGCAAATGACAAATGACGAAGGCCTGATGTTCCTCTCACACTGGTGTAGTCCCATTGACTTCACTGTAGTCATTCCTAGTCTGGGTCGTGAGAAGAGAATGAGACCCTGAACATATGAGCACCGCAGCTCCTGTCAAAGCAGCCAGGGATGGGACAATGTTTTACACATGACTGAAACATCTCCCCTGGCGAGTTAACTGCCCCCAGTCGTGCTGAGCATGAGCATTTCAGCACAGCATTCCCCACTACCACTGTCCCGGCAGGATGGCCGATGCATACAAGATACAAACTCACTTCTTCCCTGTTCTTTGGGCCACCTCTCTTTGAACCCACTCAGCAACACGCCTCATCCTTAGTTGCAATTATTCCTACTGCACCCTGGATTCTTTACAGACAAATCAATAGAGCAAGTCACCATTTTTCTGTCAAAACCTTTTTTCGGTAGAAAATTGGGTGTTTGACTAAAGGTACTTTTCTGTGGAAAGCATCTGCTTTTCTCAAAATTAAATTCTTTGTTAGAAAATAGAAAGTTTCTGAAGTCTTCTGGTTTGGGCCAAATTTTTCAGTTTGAGCTTTTTACTTTTTTGGCGAAAGGTTGAGATTTTCCATAATAAAAGAGCATTTTCCAAACAGCTCGACAAATAAATAATGACAGATCCCTGCCTGACATTTGAATTCAACCAAAAAATGCCGGAAATTTTTTATGCTAAAGTGTTGCTACAGTGCTTCATGGGAATTATAGTTCAGGCACCTCATCCCCCCATTCTCCTCTATAGGCTGGCCTCCTTGGCCAAACTACTTTTCCCATGATGCACCATAGTGTGCCTCTTGATGATCCACTGTGGTGCTCTAATTTCCAAGGAGATATGTGAGGTGCATGACATGGAATGCAAGGGAGGATGTTCCCAGGATAGGGAGCGGGGGACACAGGAAGAAAGTTGCAGTCACTTATGGGAGAAAAAGACCAGAGACAGAGAAAGGCTCAGTGAAAGGACAACCCTGTGGTATCCAGACAGATGTGTCTGGCACTGGCTGGGAAACTTGTACAAGCCCAGGATTATTTGATAGGGTGGTTGGGAGAGGTGAGTAGGAATGGGAAAAAATCATCACACGCAGTTGCACAGATGGAACAAGAAAATAGTTTACAGTCCTCTTCACTGCTTCATCCTCAGTGGTGTAAATTATATGGACAGATGTATGATCTGGGAAGTTTTCCAGACTCATTTTTTGAGAGAGAGAGATGCTAAAAACAACAGTAGCTGTGCCATGGCTGAGTATTGGGTTTGCTGCTTTGGGAGAGGAAGAGAGGAGATCAGAGCTCCTGGCAAACAATGGACGATCCCAGTCAGAACGGCAACTCTCACAAGTGTAGCAAAAGGTCTTCTTAGCTCACCTGTGCCACACTTTTCATTCTTCAGTGGACACACAGACAGAGATGAGAGTGTTTGATGCTGCCATGCCCTTTGGGGATGAAATAGGACGTCAGCTCTCGCTATGCTCTTTGGTGTACTCAAACAGCACGAAGCATGCTTTTTACTGTGGCTAGTGGTAATCTCTGTAGTTCTCAGGATATTTGTTGGGGTTGCCAGGACATGGGAGAGAGGAGGTGGATGACGATGTGTTTCCACTACTTTTCTTTATACAAATATCCCAAGGCAAGGTACGTCTCTGCAAGAGGTTCAATGCAGCTTTCAAGGCTGCTTCAAAACAAGGATCAAGCAAAGTTTCCAATGCATATTCTTCCCCTTCAGACATTACTCTCACTGTGGAGACTGTACATGGCTTTGACAGCCCTGTCGTTTGTCTACCCACATCCCTGCTGAAAACTTTCTTAGGCTTTTAAAGATGGGAGACATTGGGCTGTTGCTGGAGAGAAGTTCCGATAGCGGATACAGATCAGCCTCAAGGTCAGGCAGGTCCCAGAATCACAGCCACAGCGCTCCTAACTCACATTTCCGATGGGCTGAGAATGCTTCACCAAGTGGCAATGCTTCCAACTGTGGAAAGCGAGGAGCGGCAACAGACGCTAGCAGCCAGAGCCGAGGGCGAATGTGCCCCACTAGTGGAGTCCCCCACTGGTCGCTGGACTGCCTGGGTTTGCCTCCTGTACGTGAGCTGCCAAGCGTGTGGCCAGGAGCGCTGCTGTGTGGCGGCAGACGCTCCCTTTTCAGTGCTGTTATTGCAAAGACTCTCAGTGGGCGGGTGCTTCACAGCGGCGAGAGATGCAAGCGGAAGCACAGCCTGGGCCGACATTCGGACAGGGCCTTTTCTGTCGGCGGATGGGTTGGTGTCTCTCTCACTGGCTCTGACAGAGAAAGCAAAGCTCTTCTGTTACTTTGTGCCCAGGAGTGGGGCCAGGGCAGAATTATGAGGAAAAAGCCACTGGAGGCTCTGGTTTGCCCAAGAATTTCCCCCTCCAGTGGGGTTTAATTACAGGGGCTCCGGCTTCACCCAGACTGACACCTGCTTGGCCAGTGTCCCCAGCTGCACGTTTCCCCCCTCCCTGCAGAGGTACGAGCAGCCAGCTCAAAAATACCAACCCACACAGCAACCGCAAGCCAGGCCGGGTCACCCCTAGGGCTCCCGAGCGCCCTGCCTGACTTCTGGCCAGCACAACCCCCTTGTCTCCCCCCCCCCTTATTTTAAGGTGTTGAGCCTAGGCTCAGCTGCCTGCTGTTTGCTTCCAGCGGGCAGTGCCTCTCTCGGCTGCCTCTGAGCCTGGATAGGAACAAACCCTCCACACGCCAGCCTGTTGGCTGGCTTAGTAGGACCTCTTCCTACGGATGGACACCGCAGGGGTAGGGGTAGAATGTGGCAGGGGTGTCCTGGCCCCCCACCACATACTGTCATCATACATTTGGGCACTGTGCTTACTTGTTAAAAATCAGCTCATCTACCTAGATATTTCTACCGAGCTCACTGCAGGCTACTCATACAGCTGTACATCCACCCGCCTTCCTTCCCTCACCGAGCAATTGGGTGCCAGGGTCCATTCCTAAATCCAAGGTTTAGAGACCCTCCTACTGGATCTTCTCCTGCCAGTGGGGAACCAGCGTCTGAAGGAGTGATACTAATTCACACGCTTTGGACAGCAAAGCGCAATGGGCTTGTAGACCCAGCAGGAAACCGGCTTTTTCATCATTAAACTACATCTCCCTGGGGATGAGAGCAGCCTGAGACCGAGCCTTGAGATCCCCCTCATGGCTCCGGAGTGTTCCGGAGCGGCCTTGCAGGAGAGGAAGGAACGGCTACTTCTGTGAACAAGGCTGAGTTCAGAAGACGAGCGACAGCCAGACACACAACGGGGAGGCAGTTTGACACTTTCCACACCTGCACTGCTGGGCATCTCGGTGTCCCGTGGCTCCCACCCCCAGGGGTGCCACTGGCCTGTAGCAATGGGACTCATCCCTTCCCCACCCCAACCCCGCAGCCGACTTTCTTGCTCTGGGAAGGTGGCTGGCCAGGGACCAGATGCACAGCTCGCACATACCGGGGCTCGGCGACCTCCTTTGGCACCAGAGAGACTGTGCTAGCAATACTGGGAAGTATTTTCCAACACAAATACTCCAGTTCCTTATCGGCATGATTAAACCATCATACATTGTAAGCTATAAATCAGAGTTTTACTAGAGTGATCTTTTATAATTTTACTGCCTCCTCTCCCCCCCCCCAGCATCTATTACAATGTTTTTATCCCCTCCCCCCATGCTGCCACCCCTGCAAGGCTACATAGTGTATTCCCTTATGGGCAAGTAAGACATGGCATAAAATCAAAAAGGATGATTTAGGTTATATCAATGTTACTCCTTTGATTTACAAACAAGGAGAGCATTTACAAGCTTCCTTTCTTTGAAGACATTCCTGGTGTTTAGAGAATCAAACATGTCACTGGAAGGATATTTTGGGGAATAAAATTTGGTTTCATCCTGAATCAGGATGAAAAGAAAAAATCTCTGAAATTTTTTGCACAATTAAAAGTTCCGAAATATTTTGTCTGGCATGATATAAGCAACCCCACACCCACGGGTGCCTCTCCACAGCTAGCAATACAGGGTTTCAAAGGGGGTTTTTTAGCGACTACTGAGATGAGCTGCCATTTCACTCGGGCTGCGGGAGGAGGGGTGGCGCGGCGCGAGGTGTGCGTGATGTGTTTGCAGGGGACCCTTTGCCGGGAAGGAGGAACTGATGCCGGTTCATCTAGCAACAGGACTGGGTCAAGGCACAGGCCTGTGCCTACGCCCCCAGCTCCTCAGAATCTCAGGTTTCATTTTTTAAAGAGTAAATTCCCCCCCCTCGACCCCTGTGGTTACAAAGAAAAGCCTGAAAACATGGCCTGAGCAATGGTTGCCTGACTCTGCCCAGCGCCTGAGATAACACATCCAAGAGGGGATCATCTGTGCACCTCAAGGGGGTGTTAACTCTGAGACCCGCACGTCTTGGGGGGTCATGCCCACCTCACCCCAGCAGGGGGCTGTGTGTGTGGCTGGAGGGAGCAGTTCAGCAGGCCTTGCTGCCTCAAAGACACCCCAGCAGCTGTTCTTGGTACATCATAGAGATGGTAGCAGATTGGAGGAGTCATCTCTTCACAGCTGTGTTCATGAATCTATGCTGCGATTAGTCGACCAGCTCTGACATCTAACAATCCATCAGTTCACCACTGAGCTAGCTACACATGGCATTTCCGATGTGCCCACTGCTTTAGCATCCACTGGACTACATGTTGTGTATCTTGCACCATTGGTGTGTACGAGGATTTGCAGACAGGTATGAGAACAAAGTCCCGGCCACAGAGGGCTTACAGTCTAACAATGTAAGAACCCTGTCCTGCAGACTTTTCTGCTTCCATGAGTGGGACTCTGTCAGGGTGCTGGGTCTGCCCAGGCAGATCAGATTGCAGGATCAGGCCTAAGTTAAACAATAAGACAAGGAAAGGCTGGGGGAGGGAAAGGATGCAACATTCTGTCCTGTAACTCCAGTAGTTTAGGTTTGGCATGCACCAAGTTGGTCCCAGTTACACAGAGAGACTCTGAAGGCCAGGGAGTGCCGGAGGATGCCGAGTGGTGGCATGCAAGCCCAAAGGAGTGAGTTCTTGGAGGGACTTGAAGAAAAAGCATAAAGAGCTGGGTGTCCATGATTGCAGAGGGTATTCCAAGCACAGGGAGTGGTGTGGAAAAAGGCACAAGTGGAAGGAAGTAGCTCAGGGCTGGGTAAGGTGGGAGGCGTTGGATGAGCAAGCAGCAAATGGAACTGGCTGAGCATAACATATGCTGAGGATATAAGCAAACATGAAAAGGAGAAGGGACATCCCTGGAGATGTTATGGCTGCCTAACTCAGCAAGAAAGCCTCCACTGCACCCCTCCTTTTTGTGAATGACTCGCTCTATGGAACTGAGCAGGTAACTGAGGGCTGGAGGATTTCAGAGAATTAAGGCATGTGTCCTCTGCAGCAGCGATTTCCCAAACCCTTTCACCCACTTCAGCTTGACTGTCAACATTTCCAAACACTGGCCACAATATCCTCCATCTCAGCTCCCCGTCTCTGGGACATGACCCAAAGCCTTGGGTTTGAATGGCACCCAGCCTTCAATACCAGAAAAACTGAGTCCCTCCAAAGCAGGGAATAAAATCCAGGGCAGCTGTGTGTGCTTTATACCCTAAACAGGAACTGGCTTGCCACCTCAACCTCCATACCAAATCACAAGCAACAGAGCAGAAAACCAAATTATTCTCAGCTGTTACACTGCTTAATTTAATATTTCCAATGAGCTCCTTTTCCTTCTCCTCAGGAATGAAATGCATATTTGTGCTGTGTCACAAAACATTAGATTTTGTCAAGGCAATTCATTTTTCAATGGTAATTTGTAAGTGCACACCATAGCACACACGGTCTGGGGGATTTTATGGCTTCTTTCAGAGAGAAGCAAAATAAGAACCACTCAGACTAGTGATGAGAGCATGGGGAAAAAAAGCAAGAGGCAACAACAGACCGAGCATTCATCTCTCTCAGCCACCCCAGCCTCAAGACGGAACGAATATCTGGGGAGTAAACAGATGCCTTGCGGCTGGGATGTTCCAAAACAAACACACGCACGCACCCAGCTGCTCCATACTGAGCCTGCCTGCCCACTGGGCAAAGGTCCAGGGCTCTGGAGAATTTTAACCTAGGAGTTAATGGGGCATAACATGTGCTAAATAACCCAATCAGCTTAATACCAACACAGATAAAGTGAGCCTGGCTTTAGATTTATGTCTGAAGAACCTGCACATGGAAGGGAAGGGTTGTTTCAATGACCGAGCCCAAACACTTGGGATCAGTCACTTTAGGATCTAAACTGGGCTCCCAGGATCAGGATTGTGTGGTTTTGATGATGTCACTGTGTAACTGTCTGACTGAAACACACAATCTCCCGCTCTCGACTGTCCCAACAGTAGTACCCGTTGGCCAGGGTATTGTGATGGCACAAAGGGGGTGGAGCCGCATTAAGATCGCTATTGTAAGGTGCCTGTGAGCATGCTCAGAAGTGATTTTTGAATTGCTGGCAACTCTTGTTATATGAGCTGTTCTCACTCATGCATGGCCACACACGGGACCTCAGGGAGGGCTCTTTATGTGCCGGGTTTCAAGTGTGGCTGTTTGGAACTTGTGGGTGGCAATCGGTTTCTACAGGAGAAAAAGTGTTTTTGTCTTTTTCAGTCTAACCTAACTCAAAAATGGCTAAACATACTTGACGGTCTTCTCCAGATTCTCTGAAAATGAAGACCTTTTGGCAGAGACCAAGCAAGAAAAGAAAAGCCTGAAAAGAGAAGGTTTCAGAGTGTTATAAATATGAGAGAACAAGGGCTCAACAGTGAAACGGTTCTGCAACCTTAAGCAGAGGATTTGTGCACACACACCCCGCCCCCCCAACTCGTGTGAGACAGTGTCACGGCAGAGTAGGCGGGAATTCCAGTTAACAGGCGTGAGGAAAAACAGGATCCCGGGAAAGACAACTGGCATCACATGCTATCTCCAGCCCCACAGGGTGTTAGCGACTCCCCCCAGGCACTTCTCTGCTGACATCTCAGTCTTCCAACGTGGACATCAACGAGTCATATCTGGGCTTCAGTTAGCTCAAGTAAAGATGGTGGGTGGGATTTACAAACACACCCATGTGCCATAGGAGCACACGTCCCATTGACAATCACTGGGGCTCCTGCTCCCACAGAACTTCGACGCTTTTGAAAATCCCACCTAACATCTTTTCAAAATAATGAACAAAAGCGGAATGTGTGAAAGTCCCAACACTGCCAGCAGCATTTACCCAAGGCAGCAGGCAGGGGCATCACTTTGCTCTTCGCTCTCTCTCTACCCACCAGCTCTATTTTGTATTTGCTAGGAGTTAATAGCAAGCATCCAGCCTGTCAGATGCTGACATGTTGTGACATACCATCATATGACAACTCCTAAGTGATGTCACTAACCAAGATCCTACTGCATCAGGACCAGAAAGACGACGAGACGGTTCGGGCAAGCGCCGGCCCCCACCACACTAGTAAATACTGGGATATTTGTTGAGATTTCTGTCAGGCATCCTCTTCCCCTTTTAGCTAAACGTTACTTTGCTGTTATACCTCAGCAGGTCTATCGGCCACTAGCAGAGAAGCCTATAAAAGGATCATCTCTAGTTTAAAAATACAGTCACCTGGCAAATCTGCAGTCCCCTAATCTGCACAGCTAGTAATTGGCAAACAAAAATGACCGTCTCTCTTAGCAAAGCTTTCACAGCACAACTTGCACTGAAGGGAGGTATGGCTTTGCAGAAAGGTTTCTTTACAAAATGTATTTTAATCTAGGAATTAGTGCATTATGGAGCATCATAACACTGTAAACACTAATATACAGATGTCAGAATCCATGAGCAGAGCACGTTTTGTGATGCACTGTCCTTCCTTTGTGAGTTGTTTTTCAGGGGCTGGTTAATTCACACAAGTCAGAAATTCAGGGTCTCTCTTGCCATCATTAAAATGAACTAGTGGGGCTTTTCCACAAAGAAGGCACCGGGGTTGTATTTTCAGAAGCACTCAGCGTTGGCTCCACCTCGCTCCCATTTAGGTCAATATCACCCGTGTGTATATGCAGAGAGTTTCATCTAAAGGTAAAATCTCTTGGTTAAACATTTTAATTTGAACTCTGTGTTGTTCTGCACAATCCCCAACTGGCTGTGACGTTTAGCACTTCCGGGTGCAGTCTTTCTGAACAGAACACTCCATTTGAACCGCAGCATAAGAATGATCATTGAACCCATGTGCACACATTTAGTATTTCCCAGATACGTAGGTCTCTGAGTTCTTTACAGATTTATATGGAGGGATCCATTCACCCACTACTGAAATGCAACTACCTCTGGGATGGAACATAACAGCTGTTCTGCATGAGCCATCGGATGCACAACACCACAGTGTTACTTTTTTATGCTTTTTTAGAATGGGAAAATGAACAATGCCTCATTCCGGAACTCCAGGAGGAATATAGATAAGCAGAATGGCATTACGTAGCCACCAAGCTGGTATCCCTGCCTTAATGGGTAAAGGCCAATTGAGGTCTTTAATACCTCACAGTAGCATTTATTTTACATCTCCTTCAGCAGATGGCGCCTCCAGCAGCGAAGCCCCCAGCGTCTTATTACTTCAGTACGAGCACCTTAGGAGTCTTCAGTGCCACTCCCTGCTGCCCTTGGGTTTCCTGGAGCTCTCCCATGCAAGTATTGACCAAGCCCAGTGCTACTTAGCATATGACGACATTTGAACGGTAACGGAATATGTTTTTCAGTGCTACGTGAACAAATAAGAGAACAAGATTTATAGCATATTTTAAGGTTAATCAGTGAAACCTTGCAGGCAGCTAACTATATCAGCTTCTATTCAAACTGCATGATTTACAATGCCCTGTGGGGAATCTCAATGGTGATATTTGCTTGGACTCCCCATTCTGCAGTACAGCAACCCCCACTTTGGTTGGCATGTAACAGATTTATGTCATCTGACGTTTCTTCCCCATGGCCTCTGGTCAGGACGTTTGTTTATTTGTTCTTTGACCCAGTCTGAAGTAGAAATGAACGTCCCAGACAACACCTTAGCCCTCTCGGCAGACCGACTTTCCTTACCCTCAAGGAATTTCCTCAGCTGCGCACATAGCACAAATCCCCACCACAGGGGCTCATTTCCAAACCAGACAACTGGGCACGTGAGCGGTGGTGGTGGGTCACAGAAATGAGTCTAACATTCAAAGAATCAGTAAGGAATACTACCTAGATTGGTGGGAAGAATTGCAATGGAACCAGACTCTGTCGGGAAATGCAGTTCTGTTGAAACTGAAACACATTGCGAAAACGTGTTGATTTCCCCAAAATTTTGTTTTGGAGGGGGAAAAAAAATGTCCTGTTTGACATTCTCAAAATGAAATGTTTCAATTTTTCACTTCGAAGCAACTTTTCATTTTGAAATTTGTGTTATGTATTAAATAATTATGTATAATATAATATAAACAAGTAAATTAAAATAAAACATTTCAATAGATCCAAAACCAAAATTCTGAATTTTCCTTCATAGAAAATTTCAAAAATTTCACGTTTCATTCCAAATCAAAATTATACCAAATTTCAAAATCCTTTGCAAAACAGAATTTTGATCCTCTGCCCAGCGCTAATAACGCTCCCTCTCTACAGTTCAATCTCTTTGTGGACACAGTGAATGTGCTATGTGTAATTAAATAAACTTAATTCATTTAGTGACCTACCTGTGGATAGCCATACCTAATGTTTCTTTTAATAGCTTCTCCTGCTCCAGTCTATAAGGAGCACCTGATACGAGAGACGTTGCATTTAAAGTGATGTAGCTGCTTTCGGTGTATCTGGACATATTCTGTGCTTCCTTCTGCTCATTCTGAAAAAAACAGTGGATTCGAACCTGCGGTAACACAAATTGGTGTGGCTTCTTCAGTTTACCCTGGCTGGGGGTCTGGCCCAGGATCTTTATTTCTAGTTTTCTATTTCTCCTACTTATCCCCCACCTGAAGACACTTTCTTCATTTTCTGGCATTATTTATTAATTGTATTTCAGCAGCAGCCCACAGCCCTGTCAATGCACACAAAGAGGAGGACACAGTCTATGCCCTGAAGAGTTCACAGATGCAGCACACAAAAGATGGTGAGGAGAGGAATAGCACATAGCATCCAATTATGGGCATTTTGTCCCACAGCAGCCAGGGGATTATAACCTCAGATGAGGATTCTGCACAAAAGGCCTGATTCAGGAATGCATGTAAGGTTAAGCATGTGTTTAAATTCCATTGACGTATATATATAGTGACTGCAAATCTACACAGTCAACCATGTTAAGCAGGATAATCTCAATGTCTTAATCACCGGCGAAGGGAATATATAATAAATACTGAGGAAAGGACCAGATCAAAACTGGTAAAGGAAAGTACTGGGCATTTTAGAATCGTGGCTACTAGAAATGTGTGCCCATGTCATGGGTGCTAACCACTCCTGGAGAACCCAACTAATTGTCGGTTTAGGAGAAATTATGTTTCTAGGAGTGTAATCTTGGCTCCAGGGAAGTCAACGGCAAAACTCCCATGGACTGTAGCAGCGCTAGGATTTCACACAGGTAATCTATATTCTGTTTCTCTCTCTATCACTGGGCACATTCATGTCTTTCTTCACAAGGGCCACCGTTCAGGAAAGCTCTTAAGCATGTGCTTCAGCATGTCTCACTGGACTCAGAGATCCTGAGTGCCGGTCGGAGAGATGGCCCACTATTGTAAAAGATGGAGACTTAAACCTAGTTTCAGAACAATAGTTTCCATCCGATTCCATCTGTACCATACAAAGGCCAACAAACAGCTGCACATCTTTCTGAATGGACACAGGCCAGACCACAACCCAAGCCTGTGTATCTAGATGTTACACTGGACCATGCCTTGATTTTCAAAGAACATCTCACCAAGACATCATTGAAAATAAAGGCAAGAAACACCCTGACCAGCAAATTAGCTGGTTCTACTTGGGAAGCCAGTATGCAGGTGCAGTTCTGCAGCAGAGTATTGCTCCCCAGAATGGCTCAGGTCCATTCACACAGGACTAGTAGATACTCAGCTGAATGAAACCATGCCTCTAACAACAAGTTCCATGCCACCTGGCTGCCAGTCCTGGCCAACATTGTTCTTCCTGGCATCAGGTGACAAGTCACCTTGCAGAATCTGCTTCTTAAGGTGCAGGACATGCTCCATCTCCCCCTGGTTAAAGATGTGTTTAATCCATGGAGCCACCATCTCGCCTCAAGGTACCACATCTGGACAACTCCCCTACAGAACCTCAATTTCCCCTCCAGGTAGCGCACTAGATTGCAAGAACAATCTTCTAACATAGTGCATAGACCTTCTATGCTGTAAAGCTCAATCACTTCAGATGTGGCATGATCAGCTATGTGCCACTAATAACTCCAAGCGGGACCTCTGTGCCTCTCCCCTTTGCCACTGAGGCCAGTTTGAAGATGTAGGATCATCCTCAGCAGGCCTGTCCTGTTCTCTCATGGCCTTATACAATGCTCTTCCCTCACTTACTCAGTGACTGGAGCTGAAGCAGGAGACTGTGGGGCTGAGATTAAGCAAAGCACAAAGGTGAGTTCACAGAGTTGCTATACGGAGGGACGGGTGGGGAGTGGCTCCAATAATCACTAACAATATATGTTTGCTTTACTTAAAAAACATACAAATTTTTCTCTCCCATTCTGGGCAGGAGAAAAGGTTAATGAATTCCTTCAGCGCAAAGAGATTTTTTTAGAGCTCTCTTTGAAAAGGAGGTTGGGAATCAATGCTGTCGGTGGGGCAGCAAGGCCAGGTTTCAAAATGTCTGCAAAAATAATTGATAAAGAAGCAGAAAAAAGAAGTAAACTAAACAAACTGGGTGAGGATGACAATTACTCAGCTCCACATGAAGAATATTGAATTATTGTCTATAATTCGGGTTACAGAACCTAAATTAGGGCCTCCAGACTCAAAACTGCTGCATTGTGTGAGGGTACATCCAGGGTCAAATGCTCCTTTGGTTTGCTCATTATTTGCTCTGATACTAGGCTGTCATTAGCAGCAGCAGGGCTGAACAAAGCTGCATTACAAAGGCAGTACACATCAATGGTGCTAATTAATTGGATTAATGGAAGGGCAGCACAAATTAGGTCTGGCTTGGATAATTTCAATGAAAACTGAATACCAATCCCCAAAGTCATTGGAATATGGATGAGGCAAATTGAGTTAAAATAGAGGAGATTGCTGCATTCATTAGCCCGCCCACCCTCTGAAGTAGTTGTTTAATATGCAAACTATTAATATGCAAATCAGCACAAATGAAAAAAGTACAATTTTTTTGTAACTCTCCTGAACACAGGCAGCTGCTGGGTGTGCAAGAACCACGCATCCCTGTGCTGGTGGAGGATGGGATTGCGGGGAAGAGGTGCTTTTATGTCAGTGTCATTTCAAACAACCCGCCTTGTTCTCAGCTCCTGGAAAATGATTCCCTGCCTGGAATGAACTGAAAAATTAACTTGGAGAAATGATTCCTCCGAAAAAACCCTCCCCCCTCAAATCTCACCGATCGGTTTCCAGGGGAATTTTGACTTTCTAACCGTGGGACCTACCCGCAGCCTCCTGTTTAGAACTGGGTGGCAAGCCCAGGTGATCACGATGATGGGGCTTTCAATTGGCATGTCTCAGCACAGCCGATAGGTCAACAAGAACTGGAATGTAGGCAGCGTAGTTGTAGCCATATCGGTCCCAGTATGTTAGAGAGACAAGCTGGGCGAGGTAATATCTTTTATTGGACACGCTTACATTGGAGGGGAAGAGAGAGAGAGAGAAGCTTTCCCAGAAGAGCTCTGTGTGTGTGTCTCAAAAGCTGGTCTCTCTCACCAACAGAAGCTGGTCCAGTAAAAGATATTACCTCACCTACCTTGTCTTTCTAAGAACCGGAGATGTCACATAGGAACCTCATGGCCTACTCCACTGATTAGGGGCAGAGCAGATCAGCTCTGAAGGAGTCATGGACACCGCTCTACAGATGGAAGGACACTGGATATAACACAGGGCCTAGAATAACATCACTACCCCTCTGTGTTTATATCTGTGCATTTCTCTGGCAGAGCTAGTTTGAATATCAAGATTTGCGGCAGCCGAGTCACACAGTCTGAGTGTGGCGTCCCTTACACTAGCTGTATACAGGCGTAATTCCACTGAGGTTGGCAACTAACTCCTGACTCTAACTACTTGAAAATATTTTAAAACAAATGTAGTGTACTCAAGGGATGGTTATGAGGTGAATTGATCTCAGTCTATGAAGTACCTATCTGAAGAAAAGATTTCTAATAGTTTACGGCTCCTGAATCTAGCAAAGGCAGAAAAAGATCCAGTGGCTGGAAGCTGAATATAGACAAATTTGCAGTAGAAATAAGGTGGAGATTTCTAACAATAAGGGTAATTTACCATTGGAACAACCTACCTAGGGAAGGGATGGATTCTCCTTCATTTCAGGTCTTTAAATCTAGATGGGATGTGTTTCTCTGAACCAGCGGGGTTCCTTATGGAGTCTGGGGCTACACAGTATGAGCAAGGTACTGGACATTGGGCTGCAGGGGGATTTCCCAGGGGATGTCTCCAGTGAGAATGAAGGTTTGATGAATCCCCACAAGGAATGAATTCCTCTGACATGTCACTCACTACCATTGCAGGCACATTGTGATGTGTTGAAAAATACCAGGCTTTGATTCCACTCGACCACAAAGAGAGATGTGTCCCTGAAACTGGCATGAATTCATCATTATTTACTAGTTGTATTACCACAGCATCTAGAAGCCCTGGTTATGGACCACATCACGGTGCTAGGCGCTGTACATCCGTCAGGTGAAAGGCCCCCTCTCCTATTGCCAGTCTACTGAGTTAGAGGCTCCTCCTCTAAAGCCTGTGGCCCAGCTCCCTGTCAGTGGCTCCTACTGTGTGCTGCTTTGGTCAAGTACAGCTAATGCTTCAAAACCTTCTTTACTGTTGAGCGCAGAGCCCGCCAGAGGCTGGGTCACGAGGGGGCTGAACAAGTCAAGCATTTCTGTTTATCTCATTTCTGAACACGGGAGTCAAAGAAGTTTGTGCTCCGATTGCAGGTCTCTGTGGGAGATCCCACCCAGGGCTCTTGCCTAGAACTCCACAGCGGTTTCTTTGAACTTCACTGCCGTGCTTCCTTCCACGTGCCACATGACCCCACCTCCACCACAACGTCCTTAAACACCAGGAAGGTCACAAATGATTGCTCTGACTTGGACAACAACAAATAGTGTGAAAATCAAGGGCATCCAAACAGCTGCTGAGCCAAGAACCCAACAGAGCTAGCCCAACAGAGCCAGCCCATTGTGTTAAGATTTCCACTGCGTTGTCTTCACACCCTTGAATGTGCTTGTGGGGGAATCTTCAATGCAGCAGAAAAAGGCAGAGCTCGAGCCAGAGGCGGAAGTTTAAGATAGGAAAGTTCAGATTGGAAACAAGAGGCGGCCTTTGCACAATGAGCGCTGCTGGTAAATTCCTCATGGTACGGAGTCTTTACGTTAAGAGTGGATGTTTTTCTCAAAGGGCTCATTAAACCACCAGTGACTGTGCTGAGTGCAGGAGTCACTGGGTGAGGTTTTCCGGTGTGTGTTCTGGCAGAGGTCAGATTGGGGGGATAGTCACAATAATCTTACGCTCTAGGAGTCTATGCATCAGTCATTGCTGCTCTGCTCTCTCCTCTCCGTAGTTACATGGAAGTACATGGGCTCTGTTTTGTCAGGATTTTCTTTCCGTTTTCAGGCCACGATTCCTTGGCTCCCTAAGGGAAGAGTTACACTGTGGCAAAGCTGGCAGTGTGTGTCTCCTTGCGCCCCCCTCCCTCCACCTCAATTCTGGCTGCACATGAATGTTCAGAAGAAGAGAGGAGAAATTGACTGGGCCAGATGGGAAATCCCCCCTAGTCCATGCGGAGATGTACAGCTTCAAAGAAGATGGGTCCCAGCCTGAAGGCAAACACTGCCACATGTTTCCAATCAGAGTGCAGAGAAGATCTTCCCGAACGATTGGTCTGGCCTCCTTGGACACCTCTGGACCCAGGCGGTGCCAGTGGGAGGCACCCGCTGGACTCTCCAGAACTTCATTTTACAAATGTAGCCGAGAACCCTGGATCAGTGATGGAGGCCATGGCACACTGGTCCTACTCAGTACTCACTGTGAACTTCACTCGCAGAGCCCAGACAAGCTTCCCACACCCAGCCCCACACTAATGCACCTCAACCCTCACTCAGAGAAACTGGCTCTTGGGGACATGGAGGAGATCAGGCTCCATGACCCAGTTCTCTACTGAGCCAGGCTCTTGTCAGCTGGGATTCTTGCAATGTTTCCACAGGAACGAGTCCACAAGCTCCTTTCACACAGGCCTTCAAAGAGCCCTTTCATGGAATGATCCCATCCTCGAGGGGAAGAACTGTCTGTGTCCTAGTGCAAAGCTGTGGAGTCAGACAGCTTCCCTGAAGCATTCGCTGCACTTTGGTTGGTAATTGCACTTCCAGGCCCATTGCCAGTCGGCAGGAGCACATTCCTCACCTGACCTGCAGACGTTTGAGCAGTGTGGGATTGATTCTGCTCTCCATGGAGGTCAAACCCACCATTTGGATTTGACAGCGTTTTATGCTGACACAAGGTGCAAGGCAAGGCAGCATCAGTCTCCTTGGGTCCAGAGGTTGCAACTAGACATGTCAGACCAGCTCAGCCCATCGCTGATGGAAAGGAGAGTGTCTCAGCCTCTCTCTAGCCCAGCTTTGTCCCCTCTGATCGCAGCCGGATGCACTCAAGAAGCAAACTAGCCCATCACTTTGCTTTGACTGAAGTCTCCCCTGCTGTTTCCTTTCCTCCGTCGCTACCCAGAACATGCAGCTCGCCTTGAGAAATTGTTCCACTCCAACTGCTCAGAACACACTAAATGAGATTACCAGGCGCTGCTTTCACAGTATTCCCAGACACTTCATTTACAATTATGTACTTTACGGTTTAACACTAGTGGTTCCTCCTCTTTGTGCGGATTGGGTTTTGAGGATGAGATCTAAACAGGTGGCATATGGCCCTGTATTATACTCGGCGAGGGTGCGCTCCGGACTTTTATTCTAACACACGTTACACATTATTATTGTAAGCTCATTTAGTGCAAAAGCAACGTGCTTTACTTTCTGATAAAATCAGATTTTCCCTCTGTAATGGAGACATTCATTACCCAGCTCGGGGCTTTGCATGGAACTTTTGATCCTTCCATTTTTCCTAGTTTATCGTCTTCTGTTGCCTGACTAAAGCACAGGAGAGGAGTGCTCGTAGGAATGTGGCTTGTCTTATTTTTCATGAATATACTCAGGGAAAGGGGGTTTGCAGGTTAGTGGCTGCTGCGGCTGTTTCAGGTGTGACTGCCCTCCCGTCGCACCTAGCCAGCTCACACATACCACTGGAGTCTTTAGTAAAGACATTGCCGGCAGAGTGGAGGATGTGAGCTGCCAGGTGGAAAGGGCTTCTGCAGATGGTCTTCACTCAGGTGGCTGCAGTCGGGAGAGACCTGGGGGCCCCTGTCGGTGTGGATCTAGTGGTCCCCAATGCCCAGCACATTCAGGCCCTGGCTGCCATTCCACAAGCACTGAGCTCACTCCCAGTGCAAGAAATCAGGACTAACACCCCTGGGGCGAACAAGGTCAGACTGAGGATCTGTCTGCACAGGAGCTCACCAGCTGGAGGGTCATTCTGAGAACTCACTGCCAACGTGGTGATTCATCTTTCGGGATGTCCGGGACATTTCCTTCGTGGCTACTTCCTTTGTGTTTATTGACAAACCCCAGAAGGGGCGGACTATCCGGGGCTCCACCAGAGAACGGAGCCTCTTAAGAGCGGCCTGACGTGCTGAAACACCAGATGCTGCAGAGCAGAGGCCTGGGTGAGTGCTGGGGCCCAGGCTGGGGACTAAGAGGTGCCAGGGCAAAGGAACCCCAGTGACCAGGAGTATCACAGCTAGGAATCATATATCCTAAAATAAATTTTCTTCCCTTTGTTACTAGCAGGACCTCACATTATGGCCTCTGAAATTGTTTTAAATCTAACATGCTTTTCACCAGCACTGCTCCTTGTTCACCGGGCTGAGGCCGAAATCCTGTAGATATTCACTAACACTGGTAGTGTTACATAAAGGAGTCATCCCCTGGCACCCAGTGTCTGCAGTTACTCACCCACCGCAATGTTTGCAAGACCAAGGGCCTCATTCTGGAAACTAGTCACTGACCAGGCTGTGTCATTGCTGGGTCTCACACTGACCCCACGCTGCAACGTGTGTGTCGCAAACCCCGCCGAGGACACCAGGCAAAAGCAAAACAAAACAGATTTCACTGGAGATGCACCCAAAAAAAAAAAAATTAATAAATAAATGTTTGGCCCAAACTCTGGAACAGCTGCTTAATTGTATCTCCAGCCATTTAACTTGTGAACGTGACACCAAAAAGTCCAAGACTTATCTTGCAACAAAGCATGTTTTGCATCCAAAGCACCTACACTAGGTGCATGCCCTATCTCCAGTGGCTGCCATCTAGACGGGCAGGAAAGCTCCCCACCTGAAAACAGGTCACTGGCCGGGTCTTCGGCTAGAGTTCCTGCAGGCTGTGCAAGATCAGAGGTTAAGATCTGAGTTCAAAGAAATTAGAGAAGGCAAAAGCCCATTAGTTGATATTGTCTCTCCTTCAGCCAAGTGTCGTGCTGTTTCTTAGAGCCCATTCCCCTGTGCTTTGTTGCTGTTCCAAGGGATGGGGCTTCTTCCACTGCCTTCTAGAGATGAAAACAGTGCCTAACAGATTCTACTGCTGGGATGTCTTTTTCCCTGGTTCTGCGTTATGGACTCTATAGTAAGTGCCAAGAAATCTTCTGTTTTTTATCATCATCTAGCCTCTTTAGTAGGTTGGTTAAAACAGAACAAACTGTTGGAATTACTGAACACGGCGAAGTAACATGTAAGAGCAGCTAAACATGAACTAACGTGTTTGTCTTGTCCCATGGCATCTTTTCCTAGGAGTCTGATTTCCCAGTGGTCCATTGTTAGCTATAGAAACTGCAGATTGTATGCGGTATGCCTGGGTATGATTGCTCCTGGTTTGATCTAGCCGTGGTATGAATATGTGGTGTAAATCTGCCACGTTCATTTAGCTGCTCCTACTGTGGGCAGCAGGCTTCACTCAGACCTTCAGAAAGCTGGTTCTCCATAGCTTTTCAAGCCATCCTCACAGCAGTAAAATGGAAGCAAAACACCAGGCCTCTCCCATAACACACTGTTATCAAGACTGTAATGGGCCTTTCTCAGTTAGAGTGAAATTAGCGCCTCTCTCAGAAACGTGCCTGTCTTATGGCAGTTCTTTCCTTGGAGAATGTATTTGGTTTGTTTCTGTGTGCATAAGATGACATTCCTGCATCCCTACCAGACACGCAGAGGCTCCTTGCTCTTGTCACCCTGTAACAGCTTCCTGGATTAATGATTCTGCAAAGGGCTAATTCTTAAGAGGGCAATGTCTTTTGCAGGCAGTATTGATCTTTGTCAACTTTCTCTTGGAAGAAAGAAAATATTGGCTTATTTACAAAAGGTAGCTTTTTGCTCCTGGCAAGCCAGCAAGATTCACTGCTCCACGCATCCCTCAGAAATTGGATGGGCTAAGTGCAGTTCTTGGAATGTCAAAATGAAAGTCCCCCAAGTTTACAGAGCCTAATGAAGCAGACACAATATAATGCACCAGAGCAGGCTTTAGCACCAGAACAATGAACAGAGGGGCCCTGTGTAGCAGCACAGAGCTCAGGTTAGGGGAGCTGTGTGGGAACCAGAATTGCCCTCTCACGGGAAATTCTGACATTTCAAAATTTGGTTTTGTTCTGAACTGTTAGGGAACATCGAATTTTGAGATTTCCCACGAAATGGAATATTCAAAAATGTTCATTTTGGTTTGACTGAAACCAAATGCGATTTTGACTTTATTTTATGTGATAATTTATCATATAAATGGAAATTCGCAGTGACATTGCATTTCAAAGTGAAGAATTGAAACGTTCTGCTCTGACAAAGTTGAAATGGATCATTCTAACATCATCAAAGCAATTTTTTTTCTAAACAAAAACTTTCATCAAAATCAGCATGTTCCCCTGGCAAGTTTTGACAAAATGATATTTTCTAACAGAAAAGCTTTCCTTTGGAAAACTTTCAACCAGCATGTAAGGGAGGTAGGCTCAGGATGAAATGGGGTAGTTCATGCAATTCTCATCCTTCCCACTGCAGGGTGTCCTCCACCTGTCAGAAACTATAGATGTCCAAGGGCCTGATCCTGCAAAAACCAGCACATAACTTTACTCATGGAAGCAATACCTTTAAAATTTCATAGCTGCAGAGCCAGGATCAGGCTCCAAGACTGTGGCGGTCCATCACTGACAATGCCTGTTTATTCTCTCCTTAGCAGGTGACAAATCTACATTTTAGCCACCCAGCCTTCCTCAGAGCAAGCAGTGAATAGTAATCCATGGGAATGCAGAATATCTAACATTGCAAACTACCCTGCAGTGCAGCAAGCAGAGACCCACAAATATTTATATGCAACTAAGTGAAAGAAGTGGGTAGATGGATCCCAGAACATTCGAGGAATATGAAATAGAAAGCAGTTTTCAACTAAAAATTGAGATTAAGGGGAAAAGTTGATTATGTACGAAATTATAGTGAACTCAAGAAAATACCTATTCTTGATAAAGTAATAGGGAAATACCAGACTGCAATCTGCCACTTTCGTGGAACACGTGGGTTAAAGAGGAGACACTGTGAGACATACAGGGCCTAGTTTCTTGGTTGCACCATTTACTTCTACTGGGGGTAAAGCACTACCAGCCAGCATGAGTGGAAAGTTCATATTTGGTAGGGATTCACATGTGCTCAGCACAGGTGTAAGGGAACAAAGAATCAGACCATTGAATTACTGTATCATAAGGACTGATGAGACAGCCACAGTTTTGATCCATTAACATCTTGGCATGCATACAGGGGAAGGCCACATGCGGTTTTCAAGCTTTTTCTGGTTATTTTTAAACAGTTTCCTGTGCATACAAGCAGTGTGATATGTCTGGTAACATTTCAGAGCAAATGGGGGAAAGGGGGAGGGATCTGAAGCTGCAGGAGGTCCTTTTCCAAAGCAGACTCCCCAGTGTATTTTCCAGCTATGCTCGGAGGAAATCCCAACCTTAGAATTGATATTGGACTTGTGGGTGGTGTTTATTCACTGAAATAAGTCATGTCCTGGGGGGTAGCTTAGTGGCAATATCAGCTTGTGCACTGATCTGCCAGCCAACACTGGGAAATGCTAAAATCATGCCACCAGCTTTCTTTACAAAGCTAGCCGAATTCGCAGCACAATAGGCTGCAGGCAGACACAGAATTAAGGAGAAATTATGGACGTTAACATTATTACCGAGTTCAGGGCTGTGCTGCCAAGCATTAAATTGGCCCAATTATTGATATCTTTCATTTCTGACAAAAAGCAACCTAGATATATCTGTCAAATATATCAAAGTGCCTGCGTCCATTTCCCTTTGGCATATCTTAATTTTGTTCCTGAACGCAGGTTACATTCTTGAGTTTATCAGCATGTGAAGGGCTCACTTGGAATCCTGTATTTAGCACCATGCTAGACAAATAATATTACACACTAAAAAAAAAACCCTAAAAAGCTATTACACCCACTAACTCCTGCTGTGCAGAAGGTGCCAAATCAGATTACAGCGCACAGTTGCCACATTATCCTGTCTCGACTTCACTAACGCTCATTAAGCTTCTAAAATCCTTTTTATGGTGTTTATAACACCTCCAGAGGAGTTTACTGTGTAAATATTATTCTACCATTAAATCCTGCAACAAGGCAACCGTCAACAAGTGGAATCTGTAATGGGCCTGCAGAGAGGCCTCTGCTTGCAGGCTAAAAAGCCTGTGAAGTGAGGCCAATGAAAGCAGCCAAGAACACAGTACGGAGTGATAAAGCACTTCATTTTGATGCTTTAAATCTCCTACCACTTGGGCCTGCTTAATGTAACAGGCCCACTGAGACATTAGATTTGGGCCTAGAGTCAAATAAGCTACAGGGAGCCACTTACTGAAAGAATCCTTCCCTCTACGGCAGGCACTTGCAGTTTAACCCAGTTAATCTAGTGTTGAATCTTCATGGGTTAATGGCTCTTCGCTGACAAAAGGCCAGGATCACGTCCCATCAAGACGGCAGACACCCAAATTTACTGCAGTACTGAGTATTCTTTGTAGTTAAAGAATGTATGTGCTCTGTGTGTCTCTACAATGTAGTAAAAAAACGGCAAGTGTTCTCTCCCCCTCTGTATACAGATATTTACACTGGGACCAGGCTTAAATATAAAGGCATGCTCTTTCTTTTAAGCATTTTAATTCATGCCATGTGCCTGCATGTTAGGCACACACATTTATTTACCAACTTTATTTTGTAAGGCTATTGAAAGTACAATTCCTTTCTCTGGGCAGGGGATCTCTGAGAGGTTTGGGAAGCCAGAAGGATTAATAATTCCAGCAAGCAGACTCATCCCCAGCGCCTTCCCCCACCTCCTAATTGGGAACATTTTCAAGTGCTGACGTCTGTCTCCCAGCCCCTAACCCTAGGATTTGCAAACCAGCTGAGAACAAAGAAAAACAAAAAAGGCGAAGATCCTCTGGAAAAAAATAAAAAACCCTACAGAAGGGGAAGATCTCAGAAATGGGAGGAAAGGAGACTCCCTGAAGATACTGCAGAGTTGGCAAGTGTCAAAATATCAACAGCTTTTCCTGGAAGGAATACAAACTATATACATTCACAATGTATGCTATCTGTAAGGACCGTTCTCCTCCCTCCCCCCGCTGTATTCTCCAAGCTAAATTGACCGCACTTCATGTGTGACATGGCCAGGCCCTGGGCAGAATGGGGCTTTGGGTGAAAGTGGCTTTTAGACATGATCCGGTACTAAGTGGCCTGTCCTAATTCACTGCCCACAGTGACTCCTCACAGGTCATGGCGATAGTAACCTGGCGTGTAACCAGGATGGGGTGCTTGATTCCTGCTGTGTCACTTCTTAGCCAGTATCAGACCCTATTGCTTCTCTAAAACAAAGGAAGGAGTTGGAAATGTAAAACATTTTCTCAACGACACCTGTTGGGAAACCTTCACCAGTCCCCACTGTAACAGCCCTGTCTCTTTCCATGCCAGTGAGCCATTGGGAAGCAGACAGCATCTCCTTGGAGCTTGGCAAACTGCACTTAAGTAAAAAAGATGACCAAGTTTGGAAATGTTTCTAAATAATTTTTACCATGTGTGTTTCCTGGTCCGTTATCAGTGTCTGCATCCAAGAGACAGGATTCCTCGGGAGAAATTCTAGCTCAGTTTCAGGAGCCTCTGGAAACTGTGAGCCATACACTGGCCGCCTCAGCAGTGAGCGCAGACAGCAGTTAGGCTCTTTTTTTGTTTCCTTTCTTATAGCAAACTTTCTGGTGTTTGCTTGTGATAAAAACCCTCCTGTGACCAAGGAGCAGGACCGAGAAACATCCATTTGGATGACTGGAGAGTCAAGCAGTGCAGAGGACAGAAGTTCGGATTGGCAAAGGATTTGGCAAGTTGACTTCATTCCAAATTGAAGTGAAAACAAACATTTCAGAGTTCTCTATGAAGGAAAGTTATGGGAAATTGTTTTGGTTGAAATCAAAACATATTTTGCTTTGCTTTTGACTGTTCATTTTTGTATCTCATTATAAACACAATATTTTAAAAATTTCAAAACAAAAAAATCAAAAACATTTGCTTCCAAAAATGCCAAAACAGGATATTTCAATATTGTCAGAGCTTTTTTACCCTGGTTTTCTTCCTAAATGAAATTCCAGCAAAATCAACCTGCTTTCATGATGCGTTTTGATTCCAGAGAAATATGGGTCCATCCGGCAAAGTTTCCCTGACTAGCTTTACTGGGGATTTAAAGAGGAACTTTCCTGCCCGAGGAGTTTGTATGGCCATCCTGCTGCAAGGGCCACCACATGCTCTTCAGTTTCACTCACTCTCACACCCTTTTTCCTTGCTCTGCTGGGCTCTTTGTGCCCTTCCCTTCACCACAGGGCTGCTGCTCTCCCAGGGATGTCAGCATGAAGCCTGTGTGAAGTAGCCCTAATTTCCATGACAACAGAACAAAACAGCTGAGAACACCCCACCTGCCTGGAAACCTCTGGGGAGGAGAATCGTCTCCCCATGAAGATGCGCCCACACATCTCCCCCCTCCACCCCCACTCTACAGAAAAATCTGGGGGGTCAGCCCCCAGTCTTGAGGCATCTGCTGGAGGTACAGGCCTGTACCGTGGATGGACTTCTGCCTCCACTGGCAGCTCAGCTCAGTTGGACAGACTGCCCGAGCAAGGAGGGCATTAGGGGTGCTGGAGGCTGGGAGTGGGCTTGGGTGATTTAGCCATCAGGAGTGGGCTAGGAAGGGCTCGATGAGGAGCAAGCAACAGCAGAGTCTAGACATGGCTGTGATGGGAAGGGCCTGAGGAAAGACCCTTGGCTGAAATACACAGGCTGCTATTCCAAAACCAGGGCTGTGCAACAGAACAGCGATGTCCTCCACATATTCCTTAGCTTCATGAGCTTCCACTGCTGGCTCAGTGTTCTGCAAAAACAAGAGCAAGGTGGAGCAAGACATTAACATGGAAATGTGAAGCGTGCATGCCATGCGGAGTTGAAACATACACACAACTGCCCTGCACTGCACATGGCCTTTTGCAAAGAAAGTGAAACACCACCAGTCACACTGGCTCATGCGTAGTCCAGGTAAAATGGCACAGACTTTCGTAGGAAAGGGAAAGCGTTCAGAGCAACGGACAGGCACGACAGCCCAACGCTGAGTCTTGGGCACTAACTAGCCTGGATGCAGTCAGGGAAGCGCACAGCCACTGGGTCCTGTTGGATTCCTCCCAGCTCTTGGAGACCCAAATACCAGCAATGCCCACTAAGAACAAAGCTGTAGAGATTCAAGGCAAAGCCTTTATAGGAGACAACCACCAACGTGACTCTGTTTGGGTTAATGACTAGACTGCAGGAGGAATGGAAAAAGGCTAATGTGGTGCCAATCTTTAAAAAAGGGAAGAAGGAGGATCCTGGGAACTACAGGCCAGTCAGCCTCACCTCAGTCCCTGGAAAAATCATGGAGCAGGTCCTCAAAGAATCAATCCTGAAGCACTTACATGAGAGGAAAGTGATCAGGAACAGTCAGCATGGATTCACCAAGGGAAGGTCATGCCTGACTAATCTAATCGCCTTCTATGATGAGATTACTGGTTCTGTGGATGAAAGGAAAGCAGTGGATGTATTGTATCTTGACTTTAGCAAAGCTTTTCACATGGTCTCCCACAGTATTCTTGTCAGCAAGTTAAGGAAGTATGGGCTGGATGAATGCACTATAAGGTGGGTAGAAAGTTGGCTAGATTGTCGGGCTCAACGGGTAGTGATCAATGGCTCCATGTCTAGTTGGCAGCCGGTGTCAAGTGGAGTGCCCCAGGGGTCGGTCCTGGGGCCAGTTTTGTTCAATATCTTCATAAATGATCTGGAGGATGCTGTGGATTGCACTCTCAGCAAATTTGCGGATGATACTAAACTGGGAGTAGTGGTAGATACGCTGGAGGGCAGGGATAGGATACAGAGGGACCTAGACAAATTGGAGGATTGGGCCAAAAGAAATCCGATGAGGTTCAATAAGGATAAGTGCAGGGTCCTGCACTTAGGACGGAAGAACCCAATGCACAGCTACAGACTAGGGACCGAATGGCTAGGCAGCAGTTCTGCGGAAAAGGACCTAGGGGTGACAGTGGACGAGAAGCTGGATATGAGTCAGCAGTGTGCCCTTGTTGCCAAGAAGGCCAATGGCATTTTGGGATGTATAAGTAGGGGCATAGCCAGCAGATCGAGGGACGTGATCGTCCCCCTCTATTCGACATTGGTGAAGCCTCATCTGGAGGACTGTGTCCAGTTTTGGGCCCCACACTACAAGAAGGATGTGGATAAATTGGAGAGAGTCCAGCAAAGGGCAACAAAAATGATTAGGGGTCTGGAACACATGAGTTATGAGGAGAGGCTGAGGGAGCTGGGATTGTTTAGTCTGCGGAAGAGAAGAATGAGGGGGGATTTGATAGCTGCTTTCAACTGCCTGAGAGGTGGTTCCAAAGAGGATGGTTCTAGACTGTTCTCAGTGGTAGAAGATGACAGGACAAGGAGTAATGGTCTCAAGTTGCAGTGGGGGAGGTTTAGGTTGGATATTAGGAAAAACTTTTTCACTAGGAGGGTGGTGAAACACTGGAATGCGTTGCCTAGGGAGGTGGTAGAATCTCCTTCCTTAGAGGTTTTTAAGGTCAGGCTTGACAAAGCCCTGGCTGGGATGATTTAACTGGGGATTGGTCCTGCTTTGAGCAGGGGGTTGGACTAGATGACCTCCTGAGGTCCCTTCTAACCCTGATATTCTATGATTCTATGAATGAGAGTGTCTGAGTTCCATTTCTGAGAAGATTCTGTGTCAGTCTTACACACACACCATGACTTTGTGTAACTGCAAAATTGTGGTGGTGGTGGGGGGGGGGAACGGAACAGGCCTTAGGTTTATTTCAAACCTCCCAGAATCTTAGGAGAATTACCCATTTTTCACAGACTAATATTTATAACAATCAGGGCTTAAATCAAAGGCAATATAATGAAGAAAAGAAACAAATTTCTGCTTTTATTAAAAATCAAAATAGTTTCTTAAAGAAGGTACTGACACAAGGTTATTCCAAGAGCATGTAAAACCCTAGGGACTGGGTGCTGCCATATTCTTTGGAAAGCAAGATCAGTTGTTCTCATTCCCTGCGGGAATCATTTCTCTCTTCCTGCAATCCACCTCTGTGATAAACTCCGGCCACTGGTATCCTAGTAGGGGCCAGTTATAAATGCCCTACATGATTAAACAGACATTTTTTCTTTAATACATGTTCAAGGTGTTTTATGTTGCAAAGACTAGGGGCAAACATCAGAAGTTGGGTTAGGGAGCTTGCCCAGTTTGAACAAGACCCCCTCAACCTCTCTCTATCCCTTAGGTAGCCCTTCTGGTCACTCAACTGGTCTGGAAGCAGCAGGATTTTCTGGGGGAGAACACACAGTCTGTTCCAGTCCTCCACTGGCAGATCCTTCCTGAGCAGACTTCGTGGCTCCCTTCCTCGGCTTCAGCAGTAGTTGCTGGCCTGCCCAGAGGACCCAGAAGTCTCTCCTTTCTCCTAGGGACAGACTGGGACAGCCTTATGCGCACAGAGTGTTAACTTACTCCTCCAGCAGTCCCATTGAGTCAGGCCAGTATCAGTGACCGACTCAGCGTGAGGGAGGGCAGAACCTGACCAATATTTATTAGAACAGCCTTTTCTATACTCACCCAGGACTCTTCCCTGGCTCCTTTAATGTCGTAGATGGAACCTCTTCATCGGGCTCTGAACCCAATACTGCCCATGGACCTACACAGCCCTTAGATCCCCCAGGGACTCCTGGCTGTGAGCTACAAATGAGCACCCTGCTGCCTAGGGGAAGTTCAGAAGCTGTAAGATTAGAGATCAGCAGGAATTGCTTAGCTAATTCCAGCAGGAAGAACCATCATCTTGGGGACAGATGTCCTGAGTGAAGTTCGGGAGTTCAAAAGGCAAGTCCTTGTTGCTTTGATATACGGTATGGTAAAGGCCACAGCAATCCCAGTAAAAATTGGAAGGAGCTGGTTGGAGGATGGAGAGTGCTTGCTTGTCAGCTGCCTTTGTTGACCTTGTGTCCTGAAGGAAGCTCTTTTAGACATGCATCTGAAAAGGACCAAGTTTTGCACAATGTGATTTGGGGCTCTGAATACTCAGACCAGAGCGGCCAGTGTGTGAGAAAACAAACGGAGCTCTGAGGGCATTACAAAGCTCATAGAGCTCCAATTAAAAGAGTTTCCATCAAAAGGCAGACTTGGATAGGGCTCCCAATTATCCTGACAGGGATACAGAGTTTTAATGGGCACCAACACTTTTAACAAAAGTCTGCACACTGGCACTGACAAAATCCCATTCAGGCTGGTTTTCTAAGGCGGCGAGGGAGCCGAGTTTGGGAAAGGTTCCACGCCTGGTGCAGAGGGTGTGAATGCTACCAGGAGGGTTCTGTGGATGGGCTCCTTTCGTAGATCCAGTGCAAAGATTCTCTGTCTAAATGCTTCTCCCCTCCCCGCCATCCCTTTCTCCTGCCCCTACCTGTTCTGGGTTGAGTGTCATACAGATGTGTAACCACAAAGCTGTTAGCTGGAAGGCTGATGCTTGCAAAGCATCTGCAATCACTTTAATTTCCCGTGGCCCCAAGCCCCCTGTTATTCTTCCAGGGCAATGTGTTCTTCACACCGAGACTCCTGGTGGACATTCCAGAGGCCTGATAAAAGCCACTTGCTGAATGTCTCCTCTGCCCTGGGCCAGTTTTTGCTCTGGCAATATCACATTTTCCAGCTCAACCTCTGGGTGCTTGGGGGAGCTTTTCTGAGCCTCTTTAGAGTCCACACCAGTGAAGCACCAGCTGATGCCAGCAGTACCATTTCCCTTACTAACGGTTGAATACATTTGTCTGAGGGAAGCGGCTGGGCAGCACTGTCCCTTTAAATGCTCAGACAGCAGAATAGGCTCCCAATGAGTCATTCGTCAGGAATGTGGGAGTTCTCGCATTACTCCGCTTTAAAAGCCTTTTAATTCCAGTTTGGTGATGAATGGGCCAGGCCCCTGAAATGAAATGTTCAGAGGCTCAGTGTACCAGGCCTCCTGCTTGTAATTATTTTTGTACAGAATATGTCAAGTGTCGTGCTTCACAAGAACTCGTTTAGCATGCAAACATTTTGTGATTAAGTGAGGCTTACTTAATTAAGCACTTTGTAATGACTCTTAAACCAAAGAGTAGTGGATTCGTGGGTCCTATTTGTGTCTATCACGTTAAAGGCTCGGTAATAACAGGTTTCTGCAGACACTTAGGGTTAGACGACAAAGTGGATGAAGGGAAATCAGCAGCCACTGTGAGCCCAGCCAGTTACAAGTGTCCTGATTTAGAGCAGCCTCAGCTGAGACCATGCAAATTTGCATCTTGCGTCTGCTAGAGCATCACAGCCGGTCCAGACGCTGCTCAGACCCAGCAGTCTGTTGTTACCTTCATTGTTAAACTGCAAGGGAATGCTTGAAGGTGGTCACAGCAACTAGGAGGCTGAGTTGTTCTAATGGGCAGGGTGGGGTTTATTCCCAGAGCACAATTCCCTGCAAAACAAAGATCACCGGCGGTTGTAATGACCCAGGCAGAAACTGTTAGTTCAGGGGTGACTCATGGGTAGCTCTGGGATGTCGTTCTTGGTTGCCTTCTTCGGAAAGGCAGGGGCAGGGCCCTACAGGTCCCAGCATGCAGGGCTTCACCGGGACCCAAGCAGCAGAAGGCTGCAACGGAGAATGAAGTTCAGATGTGTATGTCAGCACCAGCGCAGCTCTCCCAGGGTAACTATGGCTGTGGCCATGGGTGTGGAGTATTCTCTAGCCCTGCACCAGGCTTGGTCTAATGTAGTACTCCACCATGGTTAGCATCAGCAAGGAATTACAGGTCCAGTGTTGCCAGAGCGGGCCCACTCAGGTAGCCTTCAGGAGCTGAGTTTTCATGTTAAGGTAGCTACGATGTGCTCCAATTTCCACCAGCTGGATGTGGCCCCTCAGGCTCCTGGCAACACAGTACCAAGCCGGTGCCCTTCTGCAGTAGCATAACTGAACCTAGCAGGCCAAATTCACCCACTCTGTTCATGTACAGGGAGTTATACCAGGGGCAAATTTGGCAGTTTAGTGTTTTCAGAGCTCCCATTGAGCAGCACCTTGACCCGGGCCTGTCACGAGATATTTATACCCTTGTGTATATTGTAAGGTTACAAGACCTCTGCTTGAGCTTCTAGCCCACGTGGAAAGGTAAAGCTTTTGCAAACAGTCCCTGCGAGTCGCTTGCTATCTTTCAGATAGACCCTAGGCCCAATTCTGGAGCGGATTAGCTTGGAGGAGGATGAGCAGGGTGATTCAGCCCTTCATTGTCAATTCTAATGCTTCCCATCACCAGTAGGACAGTAGCTCAGCAACTGGCCAGCTCCTTGGGCCTTACATCCCAGCAGGAGCTTACTTGAGGAGGGATCACTGATTGGCTGTCAGATAGTCACAGGTACCCAAAATTACAGTACACACAAGTCCCTAAGGCACTCAGGATGAAGGAAACCGGCAATGTGAGGTTTTGTGTTAAAGTTTGTCCTATTCTTTTAGCAGCCCACTAGTGCATCAGACAGCCGAGCCTCAGGAGCAATAGCAGATTGCACCAAGAGAAACACGAAGTGCGCTCTCAGAGGGGCTAGTAGCCCCTAGGCAGGCAGGCACCATACAGATGCCACAAGACAAGAAGGGTCAGAGGTCATCACAGCCATGAATGAGAAGCACAAGTGGACTGAGATGGCTCCCGCGTAGCAGCAATTAACTTTTCTACTTGTCACAGTTCATGGGACCTTATCTCCTGTTGTTGTGTCCTTCCCAGTACTTTGTTCCAGTCCCTTGCTGTCCCGTGGCCTCCAGCCAGACAAATCCCTGCCAGCCTCTCTCCACCCTTAGGCTCCTTCTCAAACTGCAGGTGCTAGCCGGTTTCTAGGGTACATTGGCTGTTCTCTCTGGCATGGCCCTTTGTGAGGCACCATCTGAAATCACACCCAGGAATTTGCAAGTGCAGATGGGCCCAGCCCAGAACCTGGGGTCCTAGCGTGCCCACACTTCGTGCTAGAGCACAGGAGTGGGGATGGGATCAAATAGATATTTGGTTACGAATATTTACACAAGTGAAAAGGACACAGTGCCGGCTGCGTTTGGCTCCCCTTTGTGTTCACTTTCCAGCCACAGCTGCTGCAATGAGACGTGGTGAAGAGGCTGCCTCGGAGGCTGCCAGGTTGTAGACATTTTAGAGTGTGACAGATAATAACTAGGAGCACTGGAGCTGGAAGCTACAGAAATGCTGCAGTATGGAATGGATTTGCAATGTGTTATGCAGAAGTTAAGCTTCCATTAATTCAAACAAACAAACAACCCAACCATTCCTAGGAATTGCCATCCTGGACCAGCCCACTGGTGTTTTGAGTTCAGCACCCTGTCGCTGACAGTAACTAGTACCAGGTACTTCAGAGGAAGGTGCAGGAAGATACTTATGGAATAAATTTCTTCACCCACACCAATTAGAGATTGGTATGTGCTTTGAAGCAGGAAGACTTAGATCCCAACCAAAACCCTGGATTTTTTGCTTGTGTTTTTTGTTTTCCTTTAATGCCTACTTTTGTCATTCCGGATGTGTTCGTTAGCCATACAAACATATAACATTCCTAGCCACTCCAATTGTGAATAAACCCTTCTCAACATGAATTGAACTCCTCAAAGTGTATTAACAGAAACCTGATTCAAAGAAACCAGTACAATATCATGTGACCTGCATGTCCAATCAAAACTAACCCACACAGCTTGCATTTTGAACACTCAGAACAAACCGCTCACAATAAATATTCAGGCCAAGAGTTGGTCAGCAAATAATTACCAATAACAAAGAAATTTGAAAAAACTGGAAGCTTCCCTTGGAGAGTCCATGCACAAAGAGGCTAACTTCATTCATCATATAAACTGTTCAACATGAATCACTTGTGCTCAGCTAGGGAACCCAAACACAGAAGCGTGTTTGAATTTCCCAGGCGGCACCTCTCTCCAGAGTCTGTCAAAACACCCTGATGCAGACAGCTAACATCTGGACTCACATTAAAGTTGTGTGGCTTGAGCCTATTTCAGCTCCCCGGGGTACAAAGTTCACCCACCACTCCTCCCAAGAATCTAGTGATATTTCCAGCCCAATTGCTTGACAAGAGAAGTTCAGCTAAGCAGCTGAATCGGAGCCCTGAACCTTCTGAAGTTGGCCCATCCCTAATTTATGCAGCAGTTAAAAAACAAAACCAAACCCCTGCGCTCCGCTTTACCATGTTATATTACAACATCTGCATCACCAACCCCAGAGGCAGTTCTGTGGCATGAGAAGCACAAGTCCTATAACGACCAGGTAGCTTCCAGTGTGGCCCTGTTCCCACCATGCCTCCCCTGAGCCAGTGCAACCGCAGTGACCTCAACCCAAGGGTGGCAACCTGAGAGCAAGAGCTGAAGTTTAAACGATCTGGGCTTCCCGAGATCCGCAACAGTACAGGATACTCAGAGACCTGCAGGATGTGCTCCAGGGAGAGCAGCAACGATCTGGGGTGGCCAATTCTTAAGGACGGTAAAGCTGGATGATTGTAAATCTGTTATGGATGTGAGGACTGACATGGTATTCTTCATGTTACCTAAACAGTTTCAGATCTTGATTATTAAATGGAGGACATTTGGGAAGAACTAATGTACTACGTGTGTATTGCACAGCAGATTATAGGATAGTGAATTATGACCAGTTGCATAATTGTGTATTATTTCTTTACATGAGTGTGAACGCAGTGTCAGTGAACAGCCTGGCCTTTTGCTACAAGTCAGGCTGTGAAGATGAGAAGACCCCTTCCTCTGCGAATGGCCATGGGCTGATCGGGAGCTTTGGACCGTAGAAATTGCTGGCGCTGTGCACTGGGGAAGTTGCAAGAGAGAAGCCTATGAGTAAGAAAGTCACTGAGCTGTGGCAAGAAAAGGCTGCAGTTACATTTAAAGCCCATGTGCAAAGGGGTTATAGCTTGCAACTAAAAGACCTAAAAGATTTATCCCTCTGTTGCATTAAAGAGGGCAAGTGTCTACATAAGAATTGACTTGTTTGAAGAGAAATTCCAGTTTCATATTATCACATACATTCTAATCACGGCACCAGGAGATGAAAAAGTGTTAAATGTTTTTTTTTTTTAAAAAAGGAGAATGATTAGACATCATCCAGGAAGCGGCTGTTTTGATGATTTGATGATGCAAAATAGGATGAAGAGAAACAGCTTTGCCATGTCTGAGCCTGGGAATAATCTATGGAATAGAAAAGCAGGGATTCAGAGCAGCTGCAGACTCTGGGGCCTGCTGCAGGAGGCAGGTCAGCCAGTGGCAGAAGGGGCTGTGATAGCTGTGGGGTCAGGGGTGACTTGCAGGAGAGAGGTGATGGTACATTGCATTTTGTGTTGGATTTTTTGGATTATTTCAGTAAAATGGAGGGTTATCAAATGATGTTGCAGCCAGCTAGCATTCCTGCAGAATTCACTGCAGCTGCATCATATGCCATGGATGTGACAGAAGTAACTGCTTCATAACCCAGGCTGCAGAGTACCCGGGGTGTTAGTGACACATTGCCTATCAAGCCTCCTTCCACCTCTGCTTTGGTGCAGAGGGAGAGACAGAGACCACTACCCAGCCTAGTCAGGGACTAACATTCCTTCACTGTCTGTGCTCCAGAACTGGAGTCTCTACTTAGCTGCCTGTGGCCAGGATTGGCAGGAGCCAGGATCTCCACTAGCACATTCATACGTAGAGCCCAGCAATCAATGTGTGCGAGTGACCAGAAAATACCCCAGCAACAGGAAGGAAAGGAAGCTAGGGCTAACGCCCGATGCCCAGATCCAGGAGTGTGGGGACTGGCCCCGTGCACACCTTTCACGTTACAGAAGTACCAGCCTGGTGATGGCTCCAGGGGCGTGAGTCAAGAGAAAGGGAAAAGGAGGCCCATGTGCTGGTGAGAGACTCTTCCTGGGCTGCAAAGCATTATTTCCCATGGTAACCAGCCCGTCAACAAGCCCAAGAGCAGCAACTTGTTTGGAAAACAAGACAGCCCTCAGCTGTCTCGTTGCCTCTCCTGGCATGGTGAGTGGCACGCCCCTTCATCACAGCTGATACTAGGTCACCCCCCTTCTCCTCTGTGCAGCCCATGGCGTGAGGATGTGCAATGTCATTGCTCCCCAACAATTATCCACGGAAAGGGTTAGTGCAAGGAGCATACCAATCCAGCCAGCAGCTAGATATACACACCACTAGATGTGTACACACAGCTAGATATACACACCGAGCGCATTCAAAGCAAGTTAAGGTGGCAGAGTCAAACACGCCGAAGTAGAGAAATGCCAGAGTTAAGGGTGTCTAGGCAACCTTAATTCCCCTTGTGCATATGCGGTATTTGATACAATCTTTAACTAGCTGATCACACCCTATTTTCCCACAGGATCCTAGGCTTCTTCAGTGCACAGACTGGACCTGCTCTGGGGATGAATCGGGGTTATGGGTGTGGGGGAGCGGATATGTGATAGGACCCCTGCTTCATCTGTTCAGAGGTTGGAAGGTGTCGACTATTTGAAGTACTGGAAACAGGCAATTCTAGGCCCACCCAAAACTGAAGGCTTTCCTCTCCTCAACTAAGGGAGGAACCACTAAGTCCAGGCTTCAACTGATTACAGGGGACAATGAAGTAGAAAAAAGGAACAGGAGTGAGATCAAAGGCTGGAAATCAAGGAACCGGAAGGGGACACTGAGCAGAACCCCCTCCAGCAGCTCCCACTGCTCCTCAAAGGCATCTAGGAAGTCAGTGGTCACTGCCCAGAGGAACTCTGCCCAGAGACATGACCTAACCAGGGGATGGAAAGGGACCCTACGAGCAGAGTCCTGTCCCCTGCCCCCTCCAGCTGCTTCCTCCTCGGGTGATGGATGGACACCTTGGCCAGCGGCTGGAAGAAGCTGACAAGGTCTTGTGACTTAGTGGGGCCATGGATGGGGTGTGCCATGATCAGGAGGTGTGGAGAGAAATGCAGCCACCTCAGGAAGAGGTTCTGGAGGAGCCAGAAGAGGGACTGCCACCTGAGGCTACGTAGATATGCGTCAGCACCTCCCTCCTGCCGCAGAAGGGGCAGATGTCGGGCGAGTTCGTGCACCGCACCAGGCTGGGAGGGGTACAGTGACTGAGGCAGGGGCTTGCAGGAAGAAAATGGACGGTCTCAGGACTAAGGCACTTAGCTGCATGCTGCCCTGGAGAACTGGGTTCTATCCCTGCCTTTGCCACACTGTTCCTGGGCCATGACGGGAGAAGTCAATTCTATGAAAGTGTTTCATGGCTGGGCCCTAACTGTGTGTTCCTCGTTCCTTGGGTGCCCATATGAGCAAACTGGGCTTTGATTTGCAGACATGCCGAGCATTGATGGATGTGACTGAAGTCAATGGGAGCTGTGCTTTGAATATAGCAAGTGCTAAATACTCTGAAAAATTAGGCCCCTCTTGTCTCAAATCAGGCACCCAAAATTAGTGGATTTTTTTAAATTTTGACTTTAAACTGTGTGCCTTCGTCAGTTCCCCGTCTGCACTCGGGGGATAAAAGCACCCCCTCCTCTTCCAGGGGTGTTGTGAGAGAAATTCATCAATGGCTTTGAAGTGCTCAGATACTACAAAAAGAAAAGGAGTACTAGTGGCACCTTAGAGACTAACCAATTTATTTGAGCATGAGCTTTCGTGAGCTACAGCTCACTTCACGAAAGCTTATGCTCAAATAAATTGGTTAGTCTCTAAGGTGCCACAAGTACTCCTGTTCTTTTTGCGAATACAGACTAACACGGCTGCTACTCTGAAACCTGTCAGATACTATAGTGAATACCCCCATAGAAATGCCCAGGAGGGTATTTATCATTTTATGTTCAGGGCAGGATCTAGATCAGCAGTAAATAAGGCCTGGGGCCACACTCTGAATGATTGTGATGTAAAAGGAAATAATGGCCAATACAGCCATCACCTCCCATCCTGTGCACTGAATGAGGCAGGGGCCAATATTAAAAAATAGTTATGTGATCACGTAATTAAAGCCCTTGTGTTAATGCATACACATAGAATCATAGAATCATAGAATATCAGGGTTGGAAGGGACCTCCGGAGGTCATCTAGTCCAACCCCCTGCTCAAAGCAGGACCCATACCCAATTAAATCACCCCAGCCAGGGCTTTGTCAAGCCTGACCTTAAAAACCTCTAAGGAAGGAGATTCTACCACCTCCCTAGGTAACACATTCCAGTGTTTCACCACCCTCTTAGTGAAAAAGTTTTTCCTAATATCCAATCTAAACCTCCCCCACTGCAACTTGAACCTGGGGGGACCAAATTAAACTTGCACTGGTACATTAGTTCTGGCATTTCTAAACTTTTCAGAGCTTGACTTTGCAATCTCAACTGTCTTTTAATGTAGAGGGTTTTGTTTGTTTGTTTGCTTGTTTGTTTAATATAATTTCCTACATTTTTAAATAGCAAACTGACACACAAACACCCCGCCCAAAATTCCACCTTGTCAAATTGTATTGACTCCAGCATGGGTTACCAGCAGGGTAGGAACCTTCAGATTCACAGGAGAGACTTCCACCACTGAGCTAATGGAGCTCCAGCCGTAATAGGCTGTTATCCTCTATGTGGACCAGCCACCACAAGGGGACAACTCGGACACTTTTCAGTGGATTTCACTGAACTTGCGAAGAGCAGAGGGATATTGGAACATAGGAATCCTGGGTTCAAATCCAGTTACTGGGGGGGAGTGGACAGACACTTCTATCCACATCCCCTGTGCTCCTAACCCCATCTCCCTGACCTTATCTCTCCCATTTGAGTCAAACTGTTTCTTTCTTTTCCTCCACAGTGGGGTGGGGATTACAGGGAGTGCAGGACAGACAGGCTCCATGCTCTGAGTTCTGGGGCCTGATTCCACAGCAGCCCCTGGCTGCCAGCCAGTACAACTGCAGATGTGTCCTGTTTTGCCCCATGTGGGAGCATGCACTCGCTGTGCTTGGCAGGGCACTTTTTGGGGGTGGAACATGCTCAGTGGAGACAATGTTTGGAGAATTTTGCTGCCAGCCTCTAACAAATCTCTTGTGAGCATGTGCAAATGACAAAGTTAAGGGACTCATAATTTGGCTAAATTTGTGTGGATTTTGACAGGGGCAGCAACAGGCACATCCCTGACACCAGGGTGGTCCTCCATCCCTGCCAAATTTCAAGTTCCTGCTCCGCAGTATGAAGGAGTTGGTGCTTCTCAGTGAACCAGTTGTAAGAATTTTTTAATACAGGCAGCGTGAAACAACATGCTTTTCCGAACTTCATTATGGGAAACACTTTTGAACCACTTTTGATGAAATTTTCCAAAAGCATGCAGCTTGAGGCAGACATGCAACGTGGACATTGCAGCCCAAATGATTATGTTTTAGTAAAGTTAGAAGTAACTGAAACCATGGTTGTATCATAGAAAACATCAGGCTCCCCTTACCTCTATGTGGGGCTACCAGTTGCCCTGATAGCGCTTGTTGCTATTTCTTTATGGCGCACAGAATCGTTTCACCTCATTTTCTGTGGGGATCTTTTCTAACTTTTTCCCTGCTTTTTTTAAAAAAATGTATTTTAATGAGAAGTATCAAGTCCTGATCTCCCTCTTTTGTCCGGAAGGACAAGTTGGCATTTTTGGAGGACTCAGAATATGAAGTCTTAAATCGCAACAATGCCCCTGCCCTCTGTTCAGCTCTGCGAGCATTGCGGCTTAGATTTCCAGGTTCCAGACTCCGGCTATGTCACATTCACAAACATTGAAAGGCCAAAATCCTCTCAGAAAGAGAGAGAAGTTAGAACCCGATATTCTCAACTTTTCCAGTGTTAAAACCTCCAACACATTTTCCCAACATTTATTTTGGTTTTCTGTTCACCTTTACAGCAGGAGAATGGCCAGGGGATAGCTACGGTGTATAGCCATACCTACAAGCCATGAGGAATTCCTGAGCTCAGCGATCAGATATCCCGATGTAGTGAACAAGCAGGGTTACAGAGCTAGTAGCTGGTAGTCTGAGGCATTAGGTCCAAACCAAACCATTTCCCCCTTTTTAGACTCTACACAAAACTCCAGATTTTTTTTTCTTTTGCAAAAGCAGCATTATGTGCAACAAATGCAGATAAAGTACCTGCCCAGGTTTATAGTCCTGCAGCTTTGACACCCTTTTTGCTTGCATTTTCACATGCTCAGAAGACAACAGGTAATAAATCTGGATAGTTCACACTTGTTCATTTCCTTTTACCTCACATTTAATGAGATTTCTCCTGTAACAAAGGTGCTATTGAAGCTGAATCTTAAACAAAGCCAGGCGAGGATGAAGTGTCCAGCGGATGGGGAATGACAAAAGCTTTTGGGGAGGGGGCAAGAGGGGGCAGGGGAGTTTGGAAAAGTTTTGATTTGGCTTCTGTTCGAGTTTCGGGTGAATATGTTCTTGTTTTATCCAAATCAGTTTGTCCATCCCTCGAACTCATCCCTATAGTCAGTACGACTAGAATAAAGACCATTAACACATAGGTGCTAGGGAGCCCACAGCACCTCAAGTTTAGTGCTAACACAATTCAAACCTCAGCCTACATTAAAGAAATGTGCAGTGCTGTAAAGACATGGACGTAGTGACCTCATTGCAAACCCCAGTGTAGAAGCATGGGCTGGGCACACAGTGTGGTTTACACCAGGGCAGTTTAATCCAGATTAATTTGGGTTAATGTTCCACTCAGAACAAACTGGAAAATGCAGCAAAGAAGGAAAGATAGGAAAGCATTCATGAAAATATTGCTGAAGTTATATACTGTGTGCAGAAGTCCCCTGTGCCAGCCTGCCATGGGGAGTGGCCCTTTAGCCCTACCCAGAGGATGGGCTACCCTTTAGGGGGGAGACATGTTTATCCAACGTTGAATCCTGTAGAAACAACAACCAAAGATTTGAAATTGTTTTAGGAAAGCTCCTAAACTCAAACTGGTGCTGAGAACTCTGAGAAGTTAAAACATCATTTTGCAAAACCTCCAACTCCACCAGGTTTTCCTAGCCCAAAAAAACTAGATATTTTTATTAGCTATTTTACAGAAGACAAAGACTATACCTACAATACGCTCCATGCTGAAGGACACACTGCTGCAATCAGTACTTGCATACCTGCAGCTTTGCCATAGTGTATCTTATTTATCTATTACCGTTAGTTCTTTGGATCTCTGTAATAATAAAATACATTAGTGGGACCCCACATGTGACACGACAGAAATCATGTCCTGGCATATGGACAACAAAATCTGTGCAGGGAAATCTAATGGCTCTCCAGACTTACACAGGCATTTGTATGTTTCCAGCTCATTAACAACCACTCGGATGTAATGGCTGGCGGATGGCATCACTAGTCTTTAGCAGAGATTGGCCTAACCCTGGGCTCCTCACACCCCCAGGCTGTGGAGAGGTTGGAGTTCTCTCTGAACTTAGTCGCTTTGGCCCCTCTCTTCTCTGTAATCGAATTTTAAACACAAATATTGCTTTTGATGGGGAGTAACAGGCAATGCAAAGGACGGAATCAAACCCTCACGTCCCATATACATTCTTGCTGGAGGTTTCAGGTAGCACAAAGGAGGATCATCATTTTAGCTGTTGATCGAGCAGTAGAGTCTCTATTGTCTGTCTGGGGTCAGATTTTCCAGGGTTGTTCTTGGCTCCATTTGTACTTCCCCTTTTCATCCCTGTCGCCATTTAAATCCTGTGTCACTTGTTAGTTTTTAAAATGTCACATGTTCAAAAAGAATTAGACTCCTGTGAATCCAGTTCCCTCCCCTTCAGACATGGGCCTCACACCCTAACCCTATATAAGCCCCGAACCACTCAGCACCATGCAGGCTTGCAAAGGAGACAGTTTCTGTGCTGTAACTCCAGAGCTCATTTCTGGAGAACCCTCCACTTGGAATGAGAATGCCATCAGTTAACTCAGAACAAATATATAATGTAAAGCTGATGAAGTGGGTTTTTTGGGGGGTCTGGATTTTCTTCTCTCCCTTCTCGAATAAAGGGAAAGGATTGGAAAAGATCTCTGTCATAACCAAAATTGGCAAATACGCCCAAGCAGAACAATAAAGGGGAAGAGGGTATTCACAGCATGAATTTAATCACTGTAGAGGAATAATAAAGCTTTTGGAGAGAAGCCCTCATTTCTAAATCAGTCAGTTTCAAATGCATTGTAAGTTCCACGTCCAACATCTGTTAGTCCGACGGAGCTGCGTTCCCAACCCAATGGATCTGGAAAAATGCTGCAGTGTTTTAGTAACTCTAGGCAGTTGGCAGTTTCATTTTAAATTGCAGCGTTAATCAGAAACATATTGTCCATATTGTCAACACTTTGTTTAACCAATTCTATAAAGTCAGTATTAGTGTTTAAAAGATTCTGAACTGATGGATGAAATAGTCATCATCCTGCAAGCTAAGCCCAATAAAATAGAGCTAATAATTCAGAGAAATAAGGCAGAAGATACTGGACACACACCAATGGGTGAAATTTCCCTCATTCGCACCTGGTGTTGACAGACTGATCAGTGAAACTGATACAGAAAAAGCAATTCCCCATTGACTGGCTTGATGGGAGCTCCTCTTCCCCCCTATGGTGGGCAAGGCTGCTTAGCAGAGAAACTGGCACCATAGTGATGGGCACATAATTAAATGGCACTAATACATTTTAACCCCTTTACCCCCAGGAGTGGTGAAGGGACAGGGGGCACTTCAGTAGGGCTTCCCTACCATCGTCTCTTTCTTTGCACACAGAGAGGGACTCTCCTCTGGCTTGATCCTTGCTGTCCATCTGCTGAGCCAGCTGCCGGAGCCCAGCTCTGGCCAAGGCCCTGCACAGGACTGGCCATGCTCAGATAGAATTACCTAGCCCTCGCTCATGCTGATTTGGGGAGATGGTATTTTTAAAAGCTGCGATTAAGTTTGTTTTTCTTCCAAACGCCCAAGAGGTGCCTAGAGAGAAGCTCTGGCTTCTCGCACTGTGCCGAGAGCCCAGCACTCCCCCAAGTGAAAGGAACATTCTGACAAAGACGAAATTACATATTAATGACGCCTGCCTCAAATGCACCTTTTCTGTCTTTTTTGGAGGCGGGGGGGGGGGGGGATTTTTCTTTTCCCTTCTCCCATTACAGCCTCTCCTGGACTTTGACAAACGTCAGGGCCCGCCCTTTTTTTCCACAGCAACACAAAGGGAGGGGCTGCCAAGCCAACCAGCCAGCTTTACAGGCTGTGTTTGAGTTGTTATCTTATTGTTATTGCATTTTGGCCTCTTTAATCTGCCTAAATTCGGCGAGATTGCCTGAGCTAAGGGACCCAGGGCTAGTTGGCCAAGTAACCATCAGCCGCCATCCCTTAGGCAGTTGGGCTCTCACTCTGGGGTGACTGAAATTATTCGGTACTGGTCAGCACATCTGTACTCTCTAATCCAGTCAGTAAATAGGGGAGAGGCCACAAATACCTTTAAAATATATTTTAAGATCTTGTCATTTATCAAAGTCTGATTGTTTCTGTCTGCAGCCAACGCACCATGGAACTCATCCAGCCAGTTCACAGCTTCCCAAACGTGAACAAGTGAAGCCCCGCAAGGTTCAGACTCCCATGGAACAGGTTTGGGTGGATCACAGAGGGCCAGTCACTAGCTCTTCCATCCAGCCCTACTCTTCCACCCAGAGGGGACTCTTCAAGCCAATTAATCGAATATTCGGGACACCAAATACTGGCACATGCATAATGGGCCGCGCATGTTCCTGGACATACCTGGAGCTTCCAAACAACCTGGCAGTTCCAAAGCATCAGGCCATGTCTTGGAGACCTCTGTGACCCACTGCTTCATTAAGCTGCCTCCCTCCAGGGCTCCTGCTCTGTGAACACCTCTGCCCCGACTCCCTCTTTGCTCCTGTGCTGCAAGGCTACTTCACAGTGAGAAGAATGTCAGTCGCATCTGATGGAGGCCGGAGAGAGAAATAACCCAGCAAGCTGCCTGAGAACCCCATGTGGACACGCTCTTAGAAAAAGGAGGGGTTGTCGGGGTTTCCGTCTATCACCAGCACTAATGAGCAGCTGCTGCTTGTGAGGAGAGAGAGAGCCAGCCGGCCGAGGGGTACTGCGTCTTCCCTTGGACAAAGCAGCAGGAGCTGTGCCGTGGCCAGCAGTCCTGCTATAGGGATGGACGAGCTGGACTTGCATGTCTGACTACTAGGATACCTAGTAAGTAAAACAGCTGCCTCTGCCCCTCTCTCTTATGCAGAAAAGCACCTAGGAGGGGTGAGTTTCTGGACTGGAATTTACAAGTGTCACAACAAGGTGGCAGAAAGCAGCAGCAATGGGTAGACTGGGGTGTTATCATGTGTTATTGCCGGAGGCCAACGGGGGTGAGGGTCCTTTTGCCTTTGCCCTGGAGCAGGTCTCCCTTCCTCGGGCTTTCCAGATTTGACCTGGGTTTGCATGATATATTCCCCTGGAGTAAGATCAGCCCATGAAAGGCTGCAAGGAACTGAATTTCCTCCACCTCAGCTTGCTTATTAATGCAGGCTTCTGAAAACATTTCTCCAGAATGTGAGCTGGGGCCAGATTCCAAATCTAATTGCATGAAACAAGAGGCTTTCAACACTTCTCATCCTACAAAAATAGTTTCCATTTTGACTCCTGATCTCCTTGACAAAGTATTTGAACGTTGTTGTTTTTACTGCAATCCGAGTATAAAAAAATAGCTCCACTCACTGAACTTGGAAGCCATGAAATAATAACCCAACAACACAGGCCTTCTTGGAAAATTCTTCTGAGAATAACACTGCCCTTGGGCATGTCTAGAGCCTTGTTTGTTAACACAATCTCTTTTCAGAATTAGAGCCTTTATAAAGCAAGACTTATTACATCGGAATATTATGCTCCCTTCATCATTACGCAGGCCCCTGTTACTAAATTAATGTAACCCTTTTTAGGGTGGTATTTTTTGAATTTAGTTTGGGTTTAGGTAGCTGCTTTTGAGAAAATAGGGAGGGAGGACGGCAAATAGTTTCTCCACAAATACTCAGGCCAGCCAAACTTTTCACGGTATCTGTCTCAAACTGAAGAAGGTAAAAAGAGGTTGAAATGAAGGAAAACAATTGCATTTCCAGAAAAATCTCAATTTGCGTTGGAACGGAGAGTACCTGCCGTGGGCAGGGAGACACTGGGGGCTGGGGCATGTTCCCTACAAAGCAGGATTTCTGAGCAAGTTGGGAAAAATAAAAATAAATGAAGGCCTCAGTTCTTCAGACAGTTACATGCGGGGTTCATTTATTCAGGTGAGCAGGCCTATTGACTTCAGTGGGACCATGCACACATTTAAAGCTAAGCACAAGAGTGAGTGTTTGCAGGGTCCTGACCTAAATGTTTTAATTGCACAAACCGGATGATCGTGGTCCTCCCCCAACCCTTCTCCCAAAGCAATGCTGGCAGCAGGACAAAGATGAGCAGCGTGGCAGCTGAAGTCAACAGCGTTGCTTATGCTATTACAGTGTAGGGCACAGGTGACTGACGTCACCAACCCAAATCTCGGGCGAAGCCAGAGCCTTAAAGTCACCCAAAGCTTGTGACAAGGAGAATTCACAAGCAATATGCTGTGTTGTTCTGCATTGCCTTTTCTGTAAATAAGCAACCACACCACGGCAATATGAGCAGGATCTGCCCTTCTCAGCAGACCCCTTCTGAAACACTATGCTGTTAGGCCAGACATCAGAGAATAGCACTGGTTGAGGACAGAAAAGTCTTGCTTTGGAAGGATCACACCATTCCACGCAGCAATGCCCATAATACAAAGATAGAACTCCCTCTGGCCCTGCAATCAGCTGGATCTCAGTGGTACCTGCGGTCTGGAATGTCCGTTCAGCCCCTCTCTTATAAATCACCCCTCCCAGATCCTAGGAACCACACTGTGTTACCAAAGATAGGCCTCCTGGAAACCAGGCAAGCCCAGCTGTACTGGGGAAGAAACTGAAAGGCTAGGCCTGGCCCTGGTCTGTGCCATCTCGTCCATCAGCACAGCAACAGGAGCTGGCCACGCATCACTGGGGCAGAACTTCCCTCGTGGCATCGGCATTAGGAGAAGTGGCTCCCCAGGTCATCAGTTTTCTCGTGGCTCCATCAGTGCCTGGTACTGCGCCATTGCCCTCCCCCACTGAGGGGCAAACACCCTCCCCTGGCCCCCAGAGCAGGAGTGAGAGCTGCTTGCAGGAGTGAAGGACCGACATCCTCCCCAGAGGTGGGGAGGGGAGACTGGGTCACTTGGGGATGAAGAAGGGGCCTGGTGGAGCTACACAAACTCACACGTCCACTCCCCACCCCACACCAAGGACAAGGAACTGTGTTTTGTTTTGTTTTTTTCACACTGTCAGCCCCAGCTGGCTACTGGCCTGAGCATTGTTAGGCATTTACTAGGCTATTCAGGCTAAGGAGGAACTCCATTTTATCCCAAAGCTCCTTCATGTTTCCTCAGAGACAATAAAACGGGCTTAACTTGGAGTTCGCTGGTGGGGAAGCTAACGCCCTCCTCTCAGTGCCTGGTGCCTCTCTGCACCCGCAGTCTTCCAAGCCTGAGCTGTTTGGCTAATGAAAGGTTTGTGGAACAGAGAGCTGAACTGGATCCCGCCTGGTGCATTGTCTCCTAAGCCGCCCACCCTCTTCTGATTCCAGGCTTGGTTGCTCGGGGAGCTGCATGGAGAACAGAGAAAAGGAGGGCTGCAGCTTCAGTTTCTCCTCATGTCCCTAGCTGTTTCCTGTTTAGAAGAATGTAAGATCCTGCTGCTGCTACTGGAATCATCACGTCTGGTGGCTTATGAGCTGGTTTTCCCAAACCCGATGCAGGGTCTTGGTTGTTTTTTTAAGGAACTTGCTGAGATAACTCTGGAGAGAGGCCTCTTGTTCCAGACAGGCCTTGTAAGCAGTCAGCTGAGCTGTAGCGGGGATCTTGTTTATCTCTACGCTCTGATCAGAGTCTGAACACAATCAAATTACGCCTTTTCCTGGTAAAACGGGGACTCACCCAGTTTTGCTGATCCTGGTGCACTGCGGTCTAATGGTTACACTGCACTCAGCACAGGAGAGGTCAGGATTTCACTGCAGGTCTGTCTACACAGCAAAGGCAAACCCATGGCTGGCCTGTGCCAGCCAACGAGGGCTCGCGGGGCTCAGGCTGCGGGATGGTTTCATTGCTGTGTAGACTTCCAGGCTCAGACTGGAGCCCGAGCCCTGGGCCCCTCCCACTCGCAGGTTCCTAGAACGCAGGCAGCAGCCGGAACTCAGTTGTCTGCACCGCAGTGACACATCCCCGCAGCCCAGGCATGGGCCAGCCACCCGTTAGTCTCTGCTGTGTAGACAGACTCTTAGAAGTTACGGTAAGCTGAAAAATAAGTGCGAATTTCATAAACTATTTTTTCAGTGTGAATTTTCCTGAAATTTCATAAGTTTGTATCATTCAGAGGTTTTCAACATCATTAAAATGTCTCCCAATTACTGGGAGAGAAATAAAATAATACTCAGTGAAAGAACTTTTCCGCCTTATGGTAAACTTGTCCAGTTATGCCTCATGCAGAAATCTTTTCAGAGAAGAACTTGTCTTAGAACAAAGTTTTTTTTTCTCCCCAAGAACCACAGAAGTTTGATACAGAAAATCCACTTTCTGTACCATCTTCCCCCTTTTTTCCTACCCCTTTCAAGGGCACATGTGAGACCAACACACTCTTCTGGGCAAGATACAGATTCCTCCATGATCCCATCACTGTCACTTTGGGGCTCAAGCCAGCCGGGCAGAGAGAGGGTCACGCTGTATACACGGTGCTCGCAGTCCCAGCTAGAGTGGGGTGAGAATGTCCAGGGTCTAACGGCTAGCTCAGATCCCCTTCATGACGGTGTCTGGCCGGGCAAGCTGCATTGCTTCTCGTGCCATACACGGTGCTCTGTGGGATGCACACACCAGAGAGTGCCCTCAATTCACCGTTCGCCCACAAGCAGATGATTGTATGTATTGCTCGCTAGAGCCAGGTATAAAACCGAAACAAAGGCAGTGATATTTTCTATTCTAAACTGAGTGGAAGGACGCCTCAGAGCTGCCTCTCCGTTCTCAAGCTACAACCCAGCTCTAAAAAGGAGAAGCCAGGTCTTGTTTGGTTACCAGAATTACAGTCCATTTGAGATTTGGATTGACTTTAACAGCACACAGCACCAGTGGTGGAAGAATCACTGGCCTTGCCGCTCTCTCCTGATTTTGGCTTTTTTTTTTTCTTTTTTTTAATATAAATCTGTTAAAAACTTGGTTTAGTTATTGAATGAGAACAGCTGCTGAGTCATCATAGGGGTTCTCTCGTAACCTGCTGAATTCGTTAATGATGTATGGATTTCACCACTAGCACCTAGGGTATTTGGGACGCTCCTCGCCCCGTCCAGTTATAGAGCAGCCCTCTGTTGAAAGCACAGCCTGGCTGGGTTTAGCTGTGTATGGAAAGAACTAGGCTCAGATTACAGCCCTGCACTAGCATAAAGTGCACTGATGATCACCTCCAGTGGGAACGTCTTCCCCAGCTCACAAATCTGTTCTCTTGGTTTCTGGGCCATTCAGAATTCTGTGCAGCACCTGGGACATGGCAGCCGGTGCAGGGTCAGCCCATGTTTCTGAGTGACTTGGGATATATTTGCCATAGCTAGAGGCTTAAGTGTATTCCCATGTCAGCTTTTACCAGTGTTACCTGAAGCTTCAGGGAAATGCAGAGAACTGGGAGAACAACAGACTGTACTTTAATTTCCCTCAAACAAACCTGACTTGCCCTTTGCAAATGTACTAGTTAATCTGCCAATAAATGTCTCAGACATACTATATGAATAATAAAGTCTGCAGTTTGGCATGCTTCTTATCGCCTAAAGACATATTGCTAGATTCAGCTTCCCATTAACTACTTCAGCTCTGGAAACACAGAGCCTACAGATTAGATTGCTGCCTTTCTCTGTGCTCTGGTTTCATTTCTAAAACCCAGCAAGATCTGCAGAACATTCCACACATTGCAGCTGGATTATCTTCTTGCACCACTGCTAAACCCTGGAGTTTATCACCGCTGCAATTACACTGGCTGCCAGTTGCCCACACACATTTTGAGAGAGCTCCCCTGTGACCCATAAGGCCTCACACAGTTCAAAACCAACTTTCTCCTTCCTTTACAGAATATGCATTAAACACAGGATTTGGGGGTTTGCCAACATCTAATGTAGGCAGGGTCAGCTCGGAGGGGGCAAAAGGGGCAGTTCTTGCTGACCCCTTCATTTGAAAGGGCCGCAGACCAAGTGGTGTTGCCATCTGGTGCACAGGGCCACAGCACCACTCAGGTTTGGCCCACCGGCCCCTCCGTCTCAGCAACACTATAGCAACGCTCAGCATGGGACATGGGCTCAGCGCTGCGAGACAGGAGCCAATCCAGGCTCACTATCCACCCCCCACCCCACCTGGGGGGCCTCCCCTCAGTGGTAATTTTTTGGAGAAGGTAGGGGAGAGTAGCTACAGACTTTGTCTAGGGCCCCCAGAACATCTGTGTGACCCTGAATATAGGAAAAAGATCTTTGGGGATGGAGGGTGAGTCTTTCTGTTCCAGGTCTCAGCCTCTCTGTAGATGTTGTACGGTCTGCAACATTTTGTTTTACTTAGCAAGTCCATTTTTTTTTTAATTCCTCCAATGTTTTTATCGGCCTTCACTGCTGTGGGAGAGTTCCTCTCTTTTCCCTTCTTTGATTCTTTTGAACTTAGGAGCTTTACTAAGTTATGAGGCAGGTTGGTGCTGTGACTAAAGCCCTGGGCTGGGAATCAATAGACTTGAGTTCTGTTTCCACCTCTGTCTCTCAGTCATTACATGATGCTGGGCAAGTCCTTTGCCTCAGTTTTCCCACATAAAGCATGGTAATAATGATACTACCCTTTCTGAAACACTTTGAAATCTACCGGTGAAAGCTAAATGCTAAGTAGCATTATTTATTGTGATTTTACTTAAATTTCTTAAAGGACAAATTTAACACAAAATATTTACTGCAAAAATTGCTAATGAAAGCAAAAGTTGCTAAAATTCAAAATATTTTACTAACTTTTGTAAAGTACCAAGATTCACAAGGCATTACACTAAAATGCAATAAACCTAACATGAATATTAATTTAGAAAATGATTTAGAGGATTCCAGATATTAAGAATCAGCCCCATCTTATTGCCTCTGGAAGCTTAAACTCTCACGTTTATATATAACAGCATTTCATTTGTCCTAATAATATTAACAAACCAATCTGTGGGGCTGTGCTGCTGGGTGAGGAGAACGGCCGTCTGAAATACAAAAGCAAAAAAAGCATTCGGAGCTATTTGTCCAGGGCTGGCTGGGTTGCCCCTTGAAAACCTACGTCCTGATTTTCAATTTACCCATCGGAATCTTGCTGCTGCCTGGCTCTTTCTGTCTCTATCACAAAGGGGATTTTTCAGCAACATATCAGCAAAATACAAAAGCACAGAAAGCATTCCTCAAACCGCTTATTCTTGAGCTGTACAAATCCTTACTATGTCATGCATCCAAAATAAATACATACATACACACACACACAAGGATTCTGATGGTCTTTTCATATACTCCAGCCACATCTGGCAAGATACACCGGCATGTTTATGGAGGTTATACTAAAAATATATATCTCAAACATGCTACACATACATGAAATATTTATTTCATGAGCAAAATTTCCTTATGGCAGGTCATGCGAGAACATGCGTTTGCAGTTTATAAATCTCTGAAACAAGCGACTGAAGCAGCCAGCAGGCACAAACCTCTTGTAAGCTGGCTCATGAGAACATCCCTTTTAATTTATATTTTGGTTAATTTTAGTATCATTTTCTTGGTCTCCTACCACTTCAGCCAAACCAGGAGCATTTGGTAGATATCAAAAGAACAATGTAGGTTTTACACTTCCTAGAACTCGTGGCTGTGGTAACTTAAGCATTCAGTGTGCAGATAGACAAATAAAACGCAAATGAAAAAACTAAAAGTAGAAAATGTCTCCTCATTTGGGAGTGAGTCAGTAGAAAGAACCTAATCTTCCTTTGAATTTGTAGGGCATTAAAGTTCTAAAGCATTGTGGTGGCATGTGTCTATTTTTCTTCCCACAGCCATATGCTATTGGTCTACATGTCCTGATTCAGGGAAGCCTCCCTTTTCAGTACTAAATTGAAGCATACCCTTAATTTTAAACACATGTGTCTGTGCAGTCCTGTATCTGGGTCTAAACCGCTCAGAAAGGCAAACATTTTCCTATGTTAGGCGAAAAACAGGTTTCTGTATAACAATAAATACATCTCTTCACCCACTTTTCTCCCTATGTCACAGATCCGTGACCCCGAGCCCTTCTTTAACACAACTGACAACATCACTAATTCATCAAAGAGCCGGGAGGAAAATGGCCAAAAAGAGAGATGAAGAAAAAAGACCAACAACGAACGACGATGGATCACACTGTTTATGTCAGAGACTTTCCCAAGAAATGTCCAGCTGTTCATCTCAAGCCAGTTCCTGGAACAAGCAGCGCCGCAGGTACTGGGTGAAAATGACACAGCGAGCGATGGATTTACGCATCCATAGCAATGCTAAGGAATCTAGCTTCACTGGGGCTCGTCCAAGCCCAGACCGCTCCACTCGTCTGAGATGGTGGAAATTTCGCTCCTTGGCTATGTGTTTGTTTTGCCTTCAGATCAAGTTTCTCCTTCTCCCTACAGTGCCAGGAGCTTGGCACAGGGGCTGGGAGGTCTCCTGCATTGGCAGCAGCTTCCAGGGCGAATGGAAACTCAAAGGCTTACATGAAAAACTATATGGCCCTGTCATCCTCTCAGCTCTGTGGGAAGGTTTGGCGAGCAGTTAACAGAAAACAAGTTCAGAATAAACTTCTTACTCTGGTCACTTGGATTGCTTCGGGGAGTTCTCTAGCTCAAGTAATAAAGTAAATGGCTCTTTTTAGAGCTGAGAGTAGGAGAAAGGCTTTTTGTACTGCCGTCCCATGGAAGTCAACATAGATTCCTTGAAAAGAGAGAGTGAGTGAGAATGAACTGTAGATAAAATATTAAGGGACAGATTCTGTCCTGTCCTGCATGACCACACAAGGGATGATGGGACTCTCCTGTGTGGCTATCCACTTTGGGTGTAGCTGCATGGTCAGAAAGCAGAGTCCATGAGGCCACTAGATGTGTCCCCACATGCATATGGACGGGTGCGTCATGGAGAACAAGTGGGACTTTGATCCAGCACCTCTCCTCCCATGTGACACCGGCGCACCTGCTGGCATAGGGCACGTCCCCCTCTCCCTTCCCCTCAGGGAGCTGGGCAATGGACTAGGACAGAGTCACAACACCATACTGCCTTGTGCACAGGGCTTGTGACAAAGCCATGACTGAGCTCTACAATAGGCACCAATGAACTCCAGGCACAAGGGGTGCGGTGGGGGGGACGGGATTCTTCTCCCTTCATTTAATACTGGCCATCTCAGTGCTCAGCTAAGTGCTTCCCCATTCTGAAAGGGTTCCCCTGGCTGCAGGGCTCCTGCAAAGCGGCGTTGCCAGGGTGTAAGGAGGGCATGGCCATGCGGAAGCGTTCTTCTCCCTCAGGACCCGTGTGGGATTAGCTCTTCAGAGGAAGGTGCGAAAGGCCAATCCACTGCGAAACGTTCCAGGAGCTTTTCGGAGGGCTTTCTCTCACACACAGGACCAATGTGGCCCATAAAATACAGCGATAGCACAAAGGGAGTGTGAACAGAGGGACAGGAGCTTTTCTCTCAAGGCCTTAAAAAATTTGATTGTTCTGTTGTAACAAAAATAGCTTCACGTTCTGGCTGAACTGACATTGCACTGGGGTGCAGCTGGCTTGTCTCGGGGACCAGGTGTGGGAGAGGTACTTCAACCGTTGCTGGCAGTTCTTTGCTGTACACAGTGACGGGCTGTCAAGTTTGTGCTTCTCTGTGGATACCTGGATGGTTTATGCTTAATTTAGGTGACAAGTGGCAGACAATCTATGGATTTACACCAGGGGTGAATTTGTTCCACCTTTTCAAAACACCTGTTGCTTTACATTTGATGTAGAGCAGCTCAAAGCAGTTTCAACAAAACAGTTTCCCCATCAGAAAATGCAATTTAATCAACATCAAAACATTTTGCAGAAACATGCAGCATTCAACAAAATTTTCAAGGGGAAAAAGTCAAACAAACGTAATAAAACATTTTGACATTATCAAAATCAAATGCTTTCATGGTTCCAAAGAGAAAGCTTTTGGAATCCTCATTTCCTGGGAAATTTCAACTTTTGGTTCTGATTTAGAATGAAAACAAATTTTGAAATGTCAATTTCCCACAGAATGGAAATTCTGATTTCTGACTAGCCATAGGGTGAAGTCATTTCTGTTTCAGTTTTACAGCTAATGATAAAACAATTACACTAACGCCTCAGCTATTTCATAGTAGCTGACACAGCATATTCAGTTACATGTTAGCACACAAAGAAACTGAATCACAATCTAAACAAAGAGATGAGCGAATGCAGAGTCAGTTAGAAGAATGCCTATGCAGTACATATTGTTCTGATTCAACATTCGTATTTTTCTGAAGATAAATAGCTAATTGTGAACTGTAAGTCATATAAGCAGAAGCTGCAAAGAAAAAAGTTTAATGGAGTGCAAAAGCTGATGGAGGTCTGGGAGTAAGACGATCCCTGTAAAGAGTGTCCATTACTCTAGAGCAGCCTCTGGAGTTTGTTTAAAGGTTCGAGTAGGGTATAGTCATGTTCTCTGTTACCTGACACTTTGGAGTTCATCCTTCGCAGATGCTAACAACAGGTGCTAACCACAGCGGTGGGCATCAGGGGCTCAATCCAGAAAGGTAGTCAGCACCCTGGCCCTGATCCAGCAAAGCTCCCAAGCATAGGTTTACTGAAATAAATGGGACTGGTCATGTGCTTAAAGTCAAATATGTGTGCAAGTGTTTGCTGGACCAGGACCAGAGCTCTCAGCACTTGGCAGGGTCAGGCCTCCATGTCAGAACAGATCTAACTGGATCAGACAGAGAACAATATTCTGAAAATTCAGTTACTAGAAGAGAATGGGTCCAGCAGAGAAAGATCTTTCCCTTTCTTGATTGCAACGGGAAATGTATCCATGGCATCCATTGAAGAATGCTCAAGGAAGGAGGTGCAACTCAAATGTACCAGAGACTAAGATACCATGGTGATGGGTAAGCCTACATAGACAGACGTCCATCATGTCTACCCCATATCTTCTCCCCCATGCACCACAGAGTCTTGCAAATGGTACTAAAGTTTCTGGAGAGACTCACCCCACACCAAAGTCACAAATACTTATATAACTGATATTATCAGAGATGACAAGTAGCTATCATTTGGTTTGAGCCTACGGTGAATTAGCAGTACACTGATGCATTTGCAGAAGACAGATGCCCCAACTGGTAATTGCATAACATGGATTTGTTAAAAATGCGGTCTTGTCTTTCATATTAGGCAAAACCCACAGGTTTTACAAAGGGGAAGACAGAGAATTTACCAGAAAATAGCGTGTAATTTTTTTTAAGCCAAAAGAACAATTAAGAAATTGCCACTTAAAGAGAAATCCACTAAAGTGAGAGAATTCGTTCTATGTTTGTATATGATCCCAGAGGTAGAAACCAGTTTCCAATCCCCTCTCAGCCTTCCACCACTAGCAGAACTGGGGTTTAAGTGGACATATCAGTTTTCAGAGTAGCAGCCGTGTTGTTTTCCCCACAGTGTTTACAATCTCAGGGAAAGTGAAGAGCTCCCAGTGGTGATGAGCTGGAGTTAAAGAACACGCTGCCGACTCATTGGTGTCCTGTGTAAAACTTGTGTAGAGGGATGCGACTTGGTTGTTAAACTTCTCCATGGATTTGTAAGCATGTTTGAGAACGCCAGTGATCATGTGCAGCCATCAGAGCTGATGTAGATCTGACACAGAGTCTGAATAGGGCCTTCGGTCTCTTAGAAGCTTAGAAAAAAAGGACTTTGAGCTTCAGAGCCTTAGAGCCTAAAGAAAATAAAGCCCTTGGTAAAATAAGCGGATCAGATAAGCCAAGAGAAAATGGAATTGCATAAAGTAAAAATAACTAATCTATCTGGTTGTCACCACATAGGAAAAACAAGAGCTGATAATAAAAGAAATTGTGGCTCTGTTGGATGCTTTCCCCATTGGTTCCAGGGTGCTTGTCTGTTGGTTGGTTTGCTTGTTTTCACTGTAGTGAAAATAGGAAGAGTAGTAAATGGTGTTGGTGAAATCACCTCACGCACAACACATTGAATCAACTCCCAAAAGCAGTCAGGACCCTTCTAAGTCATTTAAACCCAGGAAATGCTAATATTAAATCCTCAAGAGACAAATATCCCTCAGCCCAAATCCTCCAGCTACGAAAAAACAAAGTGTTTTAGTTCTGGAATATGTAGGTTGGCTCTTTAATATTCGCTCTGCTGCACAGACACAATACAAGTACCATAATGCTTTTCTAAGGGCTCAGAAGTTTCAGTGAGGCCCCTTTTTGACTCACGGAAGGAATTGGGTTCACATAACCCTCACTTAAAAAATAGACCAGCACATTTTTGCTTTATCAATCTCTGTTTGCTAAAGACTAAGGCTTAGTGATCTGAAAAGGTTATTTTGAAGCAAGGTCACTCTTGCTGCCACAGGTCTAATAAAACAAAACTATAGCCAAATTAGAAACATATTTCATCTAATAGGGGAAAATATAATTGGTGAATCTGTCTGGTGTTTGACCTACACTATTTATGCTAAATGGAGGTTTAAATATATCACAATGTGGTATGCACAAGAAAAGCTGCATTCACTATATTTTCTGTGCAATGCTCCCTTGTCCTTAACCCTTCGCTTCCAGTAGCTTTGGCAGCATTACACGGAGGCTATAAAGCAAGGGTGATGCCCAAGCTTTTCAAAAGTGAGGAGTGACTCGGGGCGACCAGCCTGAGACACCTCCAAGGGGGCTGCACACTTCAGAAAGTGCTGAGCTCCTGCTCTCTAAGAATTAGGTCTCTTTAAGGTGTCAGGTTTGGCACCCATAAACCGAGGCACCCAAAATCATGAGTCAGGACTGACGATCTCGAGAAGCTGTTTTAAGACAGTTATTTAAATGGTAAGATCTTTGGGAAATATGTTTCTGGAACGCCTGAATGAAGATTCTGGGGGGTACCACAACACAAATAATAATTAATAATAATGCTGCAGCCATGAACTAACTAAACATAGAACTCAGATGTGTAGGACTGGAAGGGACCTCGAGAGGACATCTAGTCCAGTCCCCTGCACTCAAGGCAGGACCACCTAATGTCAAAGCCAAGGTAGGACTCTAAATCTTCAAAATTAAAATGAGTACAAAAGCTTCAAACCAGAACGCTGGAGCTTAGAGAAACTTACTGGGTGGTTATTGATGGACTGCCATGGGCAGAGTTCCCCAGGCCTGGCTGCCATCCAACATACGCAGGAATGAAAAGCAAACTTTTCCTAGAGCCCGTCATCTTCGGATCAACGTTTTCACAAAAGTGGTTGAAAAAAAGGGGCTTCCCTCTGCCCATATTGAAATGAATTTTAGTGTGAGTGGATGGTCGCTCCTTGCCCTGGTCTGCGCATGGGGCTTTGGACCTTCTGTACTGGAACCGCCCTAGGCATATCATTAAGTTGTGATCAAAATTCAAGCTATACAAACTCTTTGCTAGCCCTGGAATGGACACCAGGAAAGACCCTCACCACTATGACATGCGCTGGTTGATGATGCAGGAGGTGTAATTGGTGGTCAACCCGCTGTTTATCATTCCTATTGCTAAGAGAAATCCTCCTGCACCTCCCTGTAATTTATGTTCTGAATAAGAGTGAGGGGCTCCTTGAGCAGCAGTGATGGATGAAAAAGATGGTCTAGGTTTACTTAGTCCTTCCTCAGCACAGGAGGCTGGATTTGATGACCCCTGAAGGGCTCTTCCAGCCCTACAAGTCTAGGAGATTATTAAAAGGGAAATCATTTGAAAGGGTCCATCTCTTGATTCTTCACAGTTATGTAACATTTCATAAAGTTCAAAACAAATTGATTCCTGACTCCTTCGTGTGACAGCAGCCAGCCCGGTGCGCTAGCAAGCCACGGCCTGGGGAGCGGGAATCTGCTCCCCCTGAGCCACTGCAAAATTCAACCACTCTCTCTGTCCAGGAAGGCACCATCGTGTGTGCAAAACAAGCTACAAGATTCCTCATCAGGCCCATTGCCTCAAGAGAAGAAAGCACTGTGGTGCAGCTAGAGTCGGCAGTGGTGGAGGACAGGACTGCATACAGGGGCTCCGCAATATGGGCGCATGGTGGGAGAACTCCCAGGGTAGGAACTCCTGAGTCACGCTGACCAATATTGTCTCCTTGTTTCCTTGTATGCCCCTGTCTGTCAATATCCCTCTGTTGTCTCTTGTCTTGTGCTTTGATTGCAAGCAGGGAGGCACCGTCTTTTCAGTCAGTATCTGTACGGTACCTAGCGCAATGGGGTTTTGGTCCAAGACTGGGGCTCCTAGGCAATAGGTGATACAACTCATTTTCTCAGCACTTGCTGATAACCAAGAAAGGAGGGATTTGGTGATGAAGTACCTCTGAAAGAAGTGGAAACAGACACGGTTTATTCAGTTCTAGACACTGCCTAGCTGTAAAATGCAGATGGTAGGTCAGCCTCTGCAAAGCCCAAACCCAGTCGTCTCTAGATGACAGAAAATCCTGCCATGCCTTTCAGCGTGTTTCAGTGTCCATAGGGCCAGGATAATGCTCAGCTTCTCAGAAATACAAAGACAGCCCAGCGATGGCATTCATTTCCTATACGGCACCATCTACCTAATGCAACCTTCTTGGGAGCTGCAGCTTCCATTACATTTAATCATTTCCAACTGCAGCTTCAGACTGAGGGCAGCTTCTATGAAAGTTAATTACTTTCCCCTGCCTCTTGCATGGTAAAGGTGCCTGGTATAAAGTTATGGCTGCTAATCAAAGGAAACTTCTAAACACAGCTATATGGTACTCATTACACACTCTCTCTTGGTGAGGGACATGCACTAGTCGACATGATCATGCATGTTAATATGTTTCAGCAAAAATCCATGAACTCTCAGCCAAATGTTCGTAGCTATGATTCATCTCTCATAGGACTTATGATTCAAAACAAAAAATCCCAATCAAACAAACAATCACTCAAGCTCAGAGTCTCTAGCAACTTGACTCCTTTTAGCCAGGAAGAGGTGGGACTCCTGGCTCGTCCCACTGAAATATTTACAAAGATCACTTAACAAGGACAGGAAGAAACTCGTCTCATCAGGGCATTGCTTTGGTAGCCAGAGGTACATGAAAAACTCACACAGAATAGCAAGAAGGTAACAATGTGCCTAGGAGATGGGCTTGGAGCACAAGGGGTTTTTTAATTTTTTTTTAAAGCTTGATGTGGAAGAGAAAGCGGCTAATTAAATTCCTTTGCTGAACATACTTAGTTAATCTTTCACAGAGCTGATTGCATTTGGCTGCTGTCCAATACCAAGAAGATAGGATTGTGTTCAGTGAGAAGTAAAAGCAAAGCATTGATTTAGGAGGATCCTTGTAGCTGACCAGCTGACAGTATCTGGGCTGTTTCAAACATTTAGAGAGGAGCGATAAGAGTGGCCAAGGTGGTACTCGCGAATTCTTAGCACATTAGGCTGTGTGTGTAACTTGCCTCTGCGATCTCCTTCAATGTTTAATGTGCAACGTGTCGGGGGGGTGTGCGCACAGAAAGCCTGCACTGCTCGGTCCCTACCGATACAGGGATTATTTAGTCAACGTCAAGCACCAAATGCATCAAAAATAAATAAAACCATTTGTTCCATCTGCACCGGCAGCCTGGAGGCCACATGCAGAGCTGGAGTGATTCTAAAACGTATGATCTGAAGCAAAATGTCCAGCCTGATTTCAAGCAAAGAGGCCTGACAAAGCGTCTGAACCTTGGCTGCACGTCTGAACTGAAATTTCCAGCTCAGCTGGGCTCTGTGCTGATCGATGCTAAACGTGCCAGCGGCCCCGGGCTTCCCCAAACACAGCACGCACTTTGCTGGGCAGACAGGAGACAGCAAAGCGGGCTCCGGCGTCTGGAGCTTGCTTAGCAGACTCGTTTGTTCTCCAGGTTCCCAGGGCTCACTGAGCCAGTCCGGCATGGCAGAGGTGGGGGCTTGGGCCAGCTCTTCTGCCTGAATGGCTCACCCGCCTGCAGTTAGAAACCCCAGAGAGAAGCTCCCTCACACACGGGAGGGCGTCATTCCGCGTTGGACCCACTTGTGCCTTTAAGCCCCGGGTGCAGAGGAAGCTTGTAAGAGCTGCATGCAGACAGCCATTCGCAGTGCATGATAACAGCAACTTTATTGAGCTTACACACTTACGAACAGTGCAACCGACTGTCATTCTTACCTGCCACTAGATGGCGGAGTGTACATGCACTGGCTGTTCACTTTGCACAGGCCCCACGTCCATACACCACTCTCACAACTGGAGTGGTGCACTGCACGCTGCCCCAGAGGCTGCTCTGCTTCCCGCCTGCACATTGCGCCTTTGTTGGGGACACTGGGGCATGGCCACTAGGTAACTCGAGGGGAAGGAAGACCACGAGTGTCAATGAAGCCCCCTCGCACTAGGCCCAAGTGTCCTTGGCCCCCCCGCCTGGAGGCACACACAGCAGTTATGCTGAGAATCTGCAACAGTATGCTGCAGAGTCAGACTGCCTGAAACTAAGCAAGGCCAAACAGGGAAGATATGGAAGAACAATGCTGAATAAAGCAGCTTTATGTATAGTTTAACAAATGATACAGAGAATCAGGGAACTAACTGGGAACTGAATTGGCTGGCTATATAAATACTTGGAGCAGCTTGCTATTAAATAAGTATGCTAAAAAAAAATGTATAAACGGCAACACCTTGATGGGGCGCGGCTTCACCCGCCAGGGTGAAGGAAAGTGGGGCTGTGGCCCTATTTGCTCCCCACAGCCTTTCAGTTGCCTCATGCTGCTGCGGGTGCTAGACCTGCGTCTCCTGGAGCTCTGGGGAACAAAAAGGCTTGAAGCTATGCCTGCACTCCAGGGCAGGGGGCTCTCTCCCCGCCGCGGTACCCGAGCAGGGCTGGCGAGAGTCAGTCCCACAAAGTCTCCTGACCAGAACTCAGCCTAGAGTTCAGCAAACAAAGCAATAGCTGGGAGTTTGGAGGTCTGTGGCCAAGGGAGGCATGTGTAGAGCTGTGCATTGGCTCACGCAAACCAAACCTGCTCAGTCTCACACAGCCCTGCTCGATGTTTTATCCACCTCTGCCCGATGAAGAGCCGAGTCACCACTGCCAGGGTGCCAGGATGGCGGAGTGCATCACTCCCGCTGTGCAAAGCAGGAAACCATCCCCTGCAGCTCAGAAGCCGCGGCCTGCTAAGGGGGAGGCGGAGGAGTAATTCCTGCAGGATGAAATCCCCTTGCAGCTCTTTCCATGGCCAGGAGGGGGCAAGAAAGCTCTGATCCTGCCGCACGGCTTGCACCACCTTCTCCCCTATGTAAGCGCAAGGTACCACGTGCAGGGTGCCACCAGGCTACTCCGACGGACAGACTCCTGCGGGGGTGGGACATTTGCATCTACCTCATCTATTTCCAGGGTGAATTTGCCTGAGTTGATTATGCCTGAGCAGCTCCCTCAGGGATATCATTAGACAGGCAGTTAGTGAACCACAACATGAGGTTTTGCTTTTCCCACAAGAGCCTTGTGAGAAAGTGCCTCCCTCAGCAGGTCTCTTGTCTCCCAAGCCTGTTTCTTTCATTCCCTTAACCCCTCGGTGTCACAGAGTCTGAGGATAATGTATATGGTGCTTCCAGGTGACGCCCCAGGGACAGATCCTGATACAGCTGGTTCCAAGAATCGATTCTCCTTCCTCAGTGCAAGCGTCTCTTCCTACGATTACCTTGGTGCTGTCTTTTTCTGGATCTGGTGTTGTCTTGCCTGGCTTTTACTACCTGCTCTAGTTTCTCTTCACTGGCACCAGCAGGCTCACAGGGTAAGGAGCTGGGTGTGAGTTTATGGCTGTGCCACTCCAAATATTAATTCTTTTATTACAGCCCTGTGAACTAGGGGATTTGTATCCTCATGCTGTTGGAAGGCTCCCTCTGTAGGTGGGCGACAGCTGGATTCAGTACAAACGTCCCAGTGTCACACCATTCTCATGCCATTTTCTGCAGAGATGGAAGAGTGCAAATTTTTTTTTGGCATGCCACAGATCTCAGCTATGCACTGACCTTTGTGTTCAAGGTCAATGTTTGGCCTGGGCGCTGATGGGTGCTCAATAGCAGGACTGGAAACAGGAGAGATTGGAAATCTGACCACATGGGAATTCCAGCCCAAAACAAGTCAGACAAACTCATGCAAGTTTCTGAACACTCCGTCTCCCAGGTGAATTCATTCCTGATCTTGTCAGGCTGTGCATGTCCTCTTACTCATCTAGAGCCCTTTGCTGGGAAAGTCTTAACAGAAAAACAGTTTCACCCCAAGAAGATATTTCAAGTTTGTTGCTAAACCATATTTATTTTGATTGATAATGAGCACCAGTTCAATTGCTCTGGGAGTTTTTACAAGAAATTGAAACCTCACGGTATCAAATACAAATCAACAGCATGCACTATCATACAGCACACTTGTTAACACCTCCTGCACAGTGACAAACATGGCAGTCCATTCCCATTGCTGTGTGATGGTCTTTACACCTGGTGACTCCCATGCATTGTGTCCAGATGCCATAACGTGCACTCCAAAGCCCATAAAAATCTTTAGAGAAAGTCCTTGCAGAAGCACTCCAGACCTGTTAGACCTTCCCCCTCTATCTTCCTTTTTCATTTACTTCAGAGAGAGGAACCGTGATTCCTTCTTAGGGGAGGATTGATGAGACATGCAGTTTTTGCCACAGACTTCACAAGTGACTGTAATAAAGTCACAGAGAAAAAGAGTTTCCCCCTCAGCTTACAGTAACACGCTATGAGCTCATAGCTATGAGTCCTAGGCAGACTGTGAAGAGCTACAAAAGGATCTCACAAAACTGGGTGACTGGGCAATAAAATGGCAGATGAAATTTAATGTTGACAAATGCAAAGTAATGCACATTGGAAAACATAATCCCAACTATACATATACAATGATGGGGTCTAAATTAGCTGTTACCACTCTGGACAGAGATCTTGGAGTCATTGTGGATAGTTCTCTGAACACATCCACTCAATGAGCAGTGGCAGTCAAAAAAAGCGAATAGAATGTTGGGAATCAGTAAGAAAGGGATAGATAATAAGACAGAAAATATCAAGTTGCCTCTATATAAATCCATGGTTCGCCCACATCTTGAATACTGTATGCAGATGTTGTCGCCCCATCTCAAAAAAGATATATTGGAATTGGAAAAGACTCAGAAAAGGGCAACAAATATTATTAGGGGTATGAAACAACTTCTGTATGAGCAGAGATTAATAATACTGGGACTTTTCAGCTTGGAAAAGAGGCGACTTAGGGGGGATATGTTAGAGGTCTATAAAATCATGACTGGTGTGGAGAAAGTAAATAAGGAAGTGTTATTTACTCTCTCGTAACACAAGAACTAGGGGACACCAAATGAAATTAATAGGTAGCAGGTTTAAAAACCAACACAAGAAAGTATTTTTTCCACTCAACACACTGTCAACCTCTGGAACTCCTTGCCAGAGGGTGTTGTGAAGGCCAATACTATAACGAGGTTCAAAAGGGAGCTAGATAGATTCAAGGAGAATAGGTCCATCGATGGCTATTAGCCAGGATGGGCAGGAATGGTGTCCCTGGCCTCTGTTTGCCAGAAGCTGGGAATGGGTGACTGGGGATGGATCACTTGATGATAACCTGTCTGTTCGTTCCCTTTGGGGCACCTGCCATTGGCCACTGTCAGAGGACAGGATCCTGGGCTTGATGGATCTTTGGTCTGACCCAGTATGGCCGTTCTTATGTAGAATTACATCCACTTTGTCTATGTGCTCAAGTGTTCCATGTTTGCACCCATAAGAAAATCTCTCAAATGCAAAGGGCCACGAAGGGAGCCTCCTGCTGCTCCAGCCAGACCCTAATGGCACTTGCTAGCTTTAGCTATGTTTGTGTGCAGTTAAAGGACCTGCAGCAGTGCTGAGCACACAGCAGCCCAGCCAGAATCCAGGAAGGGTGCGGGTGCACAGAACCTGTGCAATTTAGCTCCTAAAGGGTTGGGCCCTGTCTCTGTGGTGAAAGGGGGGCGAATTGCAGCTGAGACCTCTCTGGAGGAAGCTGGGATGTATGGGACTTTTACCATGCATACACATTTTAGCTAATAAAACATGGCGGTGGGGTAGGGACATCAAATATCAACGGTTCTTTGTCAAAATTAAATCTATAGGGTGAAGTGAATACAGCAGCTGGAGGATATACATTACTTCGTGAGAATATTCTTTCAGAGTGAAACATTGAGAATATACTGTGAATTGTCAGAATAATAGAAATATAACAAGGTCAAAATATTAGCCCATAAAATCATAATCAACCTTAATCCAGCAAAGCCACTTGGAAAGGAGATTGTTTTGTCAAAGGCTTTTCATGGCCCAATGGCTTTGTAGCACAAGGATGCTTGGATCAAGTCCTTTCTGATGAACATTTATTACACTGAAGAAATGTCACATTCGTTTTATGCCGGGAAACTTCATAAACTTTCACCAATAATTTAAAGACTTTTCATCCCGTAACTTGTCTGAGAAATTATTTAAATGTAAAGCGTGGGCAGAGGCTGAACACCTCATTGCAGGTTGTTCCAAGCCCCGAGGAGCAGGGATTCCCGGCAACTGGGCTATCTTGAGGTGCCATATTTATTAGGGGGAGCATGATAGTTTCTACCTGCTGCATGGAGGCCGAGCAACACGTCAGTAGATTAGGGCAGGGCTGCAAGGCTGCTGGAAAGAATCAAGAGAAGGGGTGGAACGCTGGTTGTTACGGCCCCGCCGGGTATTCCGGTGTTCCAGAGCCCGCGTTTCTGAGGTGAGAAGTAGGCAAGAATGAGAGTCTACATTTGATTGCTACGTACACAGAGCGTCACTCACATGTGCTCAGAGCACCCTTCCACCATGTGCACAGTACAGGCCCAGAGGCAAATGTCAGTCGATTCATCCCTTTTGCCAAGCAGCCGCCCTCAGTACGAATACGCCCCAGCACGTTGGCTAGTACCTCAGTCCTTGGTATTCCCCCTCCCAGCTGGAACTTCCAGTGATTCTTCACCATTCAGTGCCCACAAAAATCCCCAGAAACTTCCCTGCCCTCCCTCCTATACCCTGGCAGTTTCGCCTCTCAGCCTTCAGCGCAGGCGGGACCAAGCACCACAAGAACTGACCGTTCGGCCTAAATTCACCTCTTAGAGAAGGAGAAGGGGAAGAAAGAAAAGCAGCCAGAGTAACACAAACAATCTAGAACTGTGCTGAGTTGCCACCTCTGTTTTTGTTGTTTAACAACCAGTCGTTTCAGTGCTGCTGGGTATGTCCCCCTCTTTCAGCTCTCACTTGGCAAGTATAGACAATAATGCACATTAGATGGGCTTTTGGGGGGGAGGGGGAAAGAGACACCCCACATGCACACACAGAGTGTGGCATAGAGCAAAGTTCTATGTTAACAAAATTGCAATAAAAAGCAGCAGGGCCTTGCTGCATGAGGAATACGGTTGCAAAACTGCATGTGACCATGTGAGATGCACAGATGTGGCATGCGCTTGAGGGGTAGGTTACAGTGGTTCACAGGCCAGGAGGCTCTGAGGGAGGAAATGTCTACCCCTGCCAAGACCTGGGGATTTTTTGTTCCTCTGCGCATACCACTACAGTGCAGAGCTGGGCTGCTGGAACAATTTGTACAGTGGAGGTGCTGAGAGCCATTGAACCAAACGGTAAACCCTGGATATGATGGAAACCACATCAGGCCAGGGGTGCAGCCGCACCCCCAGCACCCCTCTGGTGCAGAGAGCAGCTAAGTTGGACATTTGCAAATTCATTAGTAGGTAGGCATTCAGTGACTAAATATAAGGGAGAGGATATGTAGCAACTCAGAATTGTGGGAGAAACCATAGGAAGCCCCAAACCCTCAGCACTTGTGCTCAGATTTATTACAACCCAGCTGACTGATTCTGTAAAAGAATTACACAATGCAACACTAAGCACTAGCTCCCGAATCACAAAGGTGTGACATTCACCTCTGTGCAGAAGGACTTGTTGCACTGAAGTGTCACATGGGCCAGGCACAGCCCTTTGGCCCAGAAGTGGATTTCACCCCAAATCTTTGCTCTGTTAGTGTCTGCTCCTTCATAGCATCTGTTTGGAGCCAGTTCCCGATCTCCCTCTGCAAGGGTTAATGTTCTGTAGTGGAGGGAATCTTTTTCTCTTTCCGTTGAGTTTTTTGCCCTTACATCATGGCTGTGTTATGAGGCCTGGCAGGGGTCCGTGTTTCAGCACCAAAGCTCTTTGCTTCAAGCACTGTGTAATTTTTGGCAGCAGGGGAAGAGAACCTCATTCAAGGGATTTCAGACCGATCAATGCAGCACAAACACAAAACCTCCCTCCCCCCGGCTGCAGGCCCAGCAGGAGCAAACGCTGGAGCTGAGCTCTTAGCCCCATCCATGGGAACTGAGGGATCAGAGCAGAATCGAATGTAACCTTTCCCTAAGCCAGCACAGCGTGGTCGGGAGCCAGGGCGCTGCCACGGGGAGTGCAGGTTTGTCAAACCTCAGGGGAGTCTCTGGCCTGCAAAGGACTGAGCTCTTAACCGGGCTGGAGGGGCACAGACCGTGAATCTACAGGGGGCCCGGTGCTAAATGGGGCCGCCGGGAGCTGCTCCCGGGTCAATAGCAAGGAGGGTAACACCCAGAGAGGACCCCTGAACGTGGCATTGGGGGTTGGGGCTTGGGATTCGCAGGCCAGTCAAGGAAGGGCCTACGGAGAGCGAGTTCTGTGAAATGTGAACGGGGCTACCTCCGGGGTTTGATTCGCCTGGCACTTGGGCACAGTCATGCTGGGAACACCTGAGCTGAGCTGCGTGGAGCAGAATCACACCCTCACAGCGTCTGGGAGCTGACTTGGACACAGCCCTCAAACTCCAAGGGAAGTTCAGCCCGACCCCCCAGGCGTTCCCTGCCTGCCTCGTGACACTGCGAGAACTGTTCCGGGCTCGCCAGGAGCTCGGCCCGTGATGGAGCCGGGAGCCCAGCCTGCATCGGGATGTAGAACACCACGCTGCTCAGCATCAGCCCAGACCTAGTGTTTGAGCGCACGGGGCTCTCGGCTGGGCCGCCAGGCCACGTCTTCCCCGTGACGTCATTAAAACGGACAAAGGCTTCAGGCTACCCAGGTGGGTGGTGCTCGGGCCACCACTTCCACTCCTTGCTCTACAGCCACTGTATTACCAGGGCACCAAGTGAGGCTGGAGGAGCTGGGACAAGGAGCAGGGAAGCAAACTCAGGAGCTGTCTGGGGTCATGTCTGCATGAGATTACCAGTGGGGGCAATATGAAACCGCAGCGGAGCACGACTGGGGAACCGGACGTATCCTACTTGGCTACCAGGACCTGGCCTCTGCAGTGAACTCACTCGAGAGAGCAAAAAGCAGGAAGCTATGTACGCTGTTCCCCAGCGTGAAGACGGACTGGCCGGAGGAGACCCAGAGGACACATTCTTTGGGAGGAAGACAAGGACGAATCATACCGTGAATTGTTAAGATTCAAAGCTGGGAATCAGGAGTCAGGACTCTGCCTGCAGCACTCAGTGAGGCTTAATTGCTGGCTTCCCTTACAGAGAGGGGTGATGAGTATGTGCCGAGTGCTTTGAAAGCCTCAGCTGGAAGATGGGATGGAAATAAAAAGGTGCGCGAGTATTAGCATTCTTACAGCGTTGGCAAGGTTGCCGCAAAGCAGATTCTGGGGTGCTCCTGAGACAGCAGCTGGGGCCGAATGGGGCTCGTCTGCCTGCAAGACACGCCATCGGGTCTATTCAGAGACTCCAGACCGCCGGCGGCCAAACAGCGCTTACCGCCCAGAGGATGCCACCACAGGAGTGTGCCAGGTTGGGACACTGAGTGGGTCAGAGGAAGATGGGCTGGATGAAATGGGGTTCCGCACACTGCAGTGTCTGGGGGAACCCTCCGTGACTGGATCTTGCTGCTCTCTCCCATCAGCTGGCACATGTTATACAAAAACTATCAAAACCTGGCATTAGGCCTGGTATTATATGTAATCTCCGTTAATCCCCTGAAAGAGAGAACAAACAGCTTGTCAATGAAATTCACAGATGATACTCAGCTGGGAAGAGTTGCAAATACCAATGAGGACAAAGAAATAATCTAACAGGACCTGGAAAGATTAGGAAAATGGCAGCAAAATAACAAAGAGATTCATCTTGGAAACAATGCAGCTAGTACACCTGCGGGGAAGTAATTCCAAAATGATACTGACTGGGAGGGAGAAACATGGGGAGCCATCATGATGGAAGAGGCATAGTGGGGACAGCAGCTAGGACCTGTCTTACACTTAATCAGGTTGCCATAGCTATGGCACTTAGGGGTGTGAAAAATCATACCCCTGAGCACTGTAGTGATACCACCTAATCCCTGGTGCAGATATAGCTAACTGGACAGAAGGATTCTTCTGTCAACTTAGCTACCACCAACCTGGAAGCACTGGGGAGCTGGATTACCTACCTGGAGAGAAGGGCTACTAGGATAATCGGAGGAACGGAAAACCTAACTTACGAGAGGAGATTCAAAGAGCCTGACTTGTTTAACCTAACCAAATGAAGGCTGAAGGGCGATATGATTGTTCTCCATAAATACATGAGAGGGATAAATACCAGGGAGGGAGAGGAGTTATTTAAGTTAATCACCAAAGAATAAAATAAATAAATAAATAAATAAAACAAAAACTGGCCATCAAGTTTAGGGTCTAAAGTAGATGAAGGTTTCTAACCAGAGGATTGAAGCCCTAGAACAGCCTCCCAAGGGAAGCAAAAACCTGCATTGCCTTCAAGACTGAGATTGATAAATTTATGGAGGGGATGGTATGATGGGGACTGCCTACGATGGTGTGTAGCCCATCTGCCACCGCTAGCAGTGAATATCCCCACTGGCTGGAGATGGGACACTAGATGGGGAGGACGCTGAGGTACTACAGAGAATTATTTCCCAGGTGTCTGGCTGGTTGGTCTTGCCCACATGCTCAGGTACAACTGACCACTGTATTTGGGGTCAGGAAGGAATTTTCCCCGCCGGTCAGATTGGCAGAGACCCTGGAGGGGGCAGTTCACCTTCCTCTGCATCATGGGACTGGGGTCACTTGCAGGTTTAAACTAGTGCAAATGGTGAATTCTCTGTATCTGGACATCTTTAAATCAGGATTTGAGGACGTCAGTAACTCAGCCAGAGGTTGGGGTCTACTTCAAGAGTGGGTGGGTGAGGTGCTGTGGTCTGTGACGTGCAGGGGGTCAGACTGGATGATCACGACGGCCCCTTCTGGCCTTAAAGTCTATCAGTGGGGAAACCCTTTCTTTTGCTACAGGAAGCATGTACACCCTGGCACTCCGGCAGCACAGCTGCAGAGGTGGCCACAGAGCCCATAGCGTTGACATGGCCCAAGTGTGCGTCTACACTGGACTAATGAAGTAAAGAGGATAGTGCCATTTTGGACAGTCTCCAGTGGGATATCACATCACAGAACAGGCCCACATTAGTCCCTCTCTCTGTGAAGTTCTGGACTGCCCAAAGCTAGAGTGCTGTGTTCCATTAGGGGCTTCTCAACATTAGGAAGAGGGAGTTTGGAGAAGAGCAGTAACAATTATTAGGTCCTGGAAGCACTGAATTGATGAAGAATCTTAGTAAGCACGTACAGCTTATATGAGTTGTAACTGGAGGGGCAGGGAGGGTGGCTTGGTAACCATTTACTGCACAAACATTTGGAAGATGTAGGCTGCTAGGACAGAGAGAAATTGCTTAAGGAGGTACAGAGGGGTGTATCGAGGAATAAATTAAGCATTTAAAAATTTAATCCAACTCTACCAGGATGAATTTTCCTGGCACTGTGATATACCAGGTTGTGGAGTGATCTGCAAGGGGAAGCAATAAGATCTCCACTGTTTGTGATGTTTAGTGAAACCACAAAAAAACCTGGACTAATCACCTGAGAACGTACGCTTAAAGAACAATCCCATCCCAGGCTGCATTGCTAGATGACCTAGTACGTCTTCTCCAGCTCTGTGAAACCCGTTGTGAGTTTACATATTTCTTAAACAAAACAAAGTTAATTGGAATATGGGAAAATCATCAGCAGCAATTTCCTCTCCACACTTATTTGTAATAAAAATAGTCCATGGAAAAATAAAACAGAAAAAAACCCACATGGGACTAATATTAAATTACCCTGATTCTACCATATCTGAGCTGGAAATGGAATGTAATGAAATATGGTCAAGCCATTATTGCTAAGAAGTTTGGCATTGTAACTTTAGGACATTTTACTCCTTCCAGCATGATAAGACTGAACTTTGTTGAGCCACGTTTTTCCCATTTAAACAAAGTAGATTATATTTCCTACAAAGTTTGAGTCTTGGAAAAGAGACGTGTTCTGAGCTCTAGGGGAGGAAACGTTGAATTCCATCTGAAACTATGAGAATACCACAGAAGAAAAAGGAGGAAGAACATGAAGTCAAACTGGAAATAATTCCTAAAGCCTTTCTTCCCTTTAGGAAAACAAGTTCCTTACCCCAGGCCACAATCACCATGCCTCAAATCTGTGGATCTAAACAGATTCTACTGATGGAGAGTAATCCACCCCTAGTGCAGATCACCAACACAAAATGCCTATGCCCCAAGTAAGACCTCAAACTAAGTGGAACTGAGGTGGGCCTATGAGGGTGCCAGCCCTCTGCACAGGAATGCATTTCATCGTGAGAGCAGAAGCCTCTTTGTCTGTGGCAGCAATTGGAATATTGTGCAGATAGTGACGAGAAGAGCGCTCGCTTGTGAAAGAAATCAGAGTCTGGGGCTGGGGTATGTTCTCACCAAAGCCCTTGGATTCACTAAAGCCTTCTGGCTTTCTCTCCAGAGCATCTTTGTTGTCCATTCTCCATTGTCCAGCCTGTGATCATCTCTCCAGGATATATCACCCATAATTCATCACAATTTCCACTCTTATTGAGCTGCCACAGTGCATCTTGGGAGTCCCTGGCCACAGTGCATCATGGGAGATATAGTCCATCCAGGGAGCCTGGTCCATAGAGGAGAATGGAGACATGAAGTGTTTGAGTGGCAACTTCCATGCAGCAGCATTTCTACATCAGAATTTTACAGGTGGTGTGTGTTTAGTTTAATGGAAAGTCAAATTTTTTCAGCAAAATACAAACTTTTTGCAAATAAAAAATTGTTTAGTTGAAAATTCCATTTTGTGTTGAAAAGCAGCTTAGAGAAAAAATTTCAACCAGCCCACGCAGAGATCCATTTCTGTGTTTCTGTCCCCTTTCACACAGCTGGAGGGAGACAGGGCGCTTTCTCACTGGCCACCACAGGAAATGCACCCAGACTCCCACCCCAGAGTTAGAGTTGCAAACACAAGAGAGGAGGAAAGCAAAGCAGGAACTTTACTGCTCGTTTGGTAAAAGGTCACTGCAAAGCAGTGCTGAGAAGACCCCGCAGTACTCCCACTTGGTACAGCCTTCGATGGAATCAGCTCAGTGATGATGATTCACTGGAACTATTATAAGAAAGTTCTTATTTTAGGAGGAAGAGTGGAAATTCAAATGTAATTCATGTTGACAAAAACAAATCAGAGAGTGTAGCTTTAAATAACATATGGCAACACAGAACCCCCCTTTTCAGCATTTTTTACACAGCTGCATGGAAGGAAGTGACACTTTCCATTCCTGCACCATGGTGCACAGTGTATAGGGAACCACACACACAGCGGGTTACCTGGTCCATCCCCCTGCATCATGGTCGGGTTCATCCTAAGCCATCTCCAAATGTCTAGGTCCGCCTCAGGATGTTTCCAGCGACGGGGATTCCATCACTTTCCATGGCAGCAGTTTCCACTCCCTGAACCACTGTCGCTAGCATTATAGGGTCTGCTCCTCTCTAACTTGGGTCCTTGCAACGTCACTATTTCCAGGTGGGGTTACTCTTCGCTGGCACCAGCATAAGTGAGAGCTGGAACAGGCCCCTCACATGTTCTCTAATATTTACCCTGCTCTGGGCCATGCCATGTCAACATGCCAAAGGGGGACAGAAGGAAAACCAAACAGGACTCCTTTGATGATCATCGTCTGTCCTGGTGCCAGCATTCAGCTACCGCAGGGGCAGGAGCCATGTCCAGTTTCCAGGCTCCTCCGTTGAATAGGTAGAAGGGCAAATTGTGGGGCCAGGAAGCCCGCAGGTTGGGGGGGGGGGTTTGCTTTCTCGGCACTCAGGGTGCTGGATAGGGAAGGACTGCCACTGAAAGCCTGTATTGCTCAGTCAGAAGGGCCTTGTTGTCAGAGAGGTTAGACATGCCCAGGAGGAAACCCACCGCTGCGTGTTCTTTTTGGAACAGAGGATCCAAAGGAACCAAGATTCCAAACAAGAAAAAAAAAAGCCAGTGTCTCCTGGGGAAAAAAACTAATCACAGACAGGACTCAGCCACTGACCCCAGCTGGGGCTCCCTTCAGCCACAGCCTTTACTGCAAGAAGGGGGCGGGGAATTGAGGTAGGTTTTATCAAGAGAACCACATGTTTTCTTTGGGCTAGATTGTACCTTCTTGGGTAAACGGAGGTGCCTAGACGGGGGGAGCCCCTGCAGTCATTGTACCTCAGAGACACTCCTCTGAGCCAGTTCTTCCCCCCCCCCCGCCATTTCTCTCTTACCCAAGGGGGTGGGAAGTTGTAATGCTGCTGGCCCTCTACCAGAAGCAAATTACAATGCACCCTGCACCAGCTGAGTTTACTGTTGTGTGTCCAGCCCAAGGTCTGCATAGCATGCAGGGGCATAAGGGATCAGGGGTGTTCTTACTCCCCTGCACTGGTGTGTAGCCCTGTCTCAAGAGGACAAGGCTTTTCCCCACGCTATGGTCAGGGCTGGATGCTATTGTGCGGGAGGTTAGACTGGACAATATCATCAGGTTGCAGAAAAATGCAAAGGAAACGTGGAATGAGTCTGTTATAAGCTTTAACTTGAGTGCTGAAGTGCAGAGAGATACATGTCCAAGCTCCTTGCCTTATCGTCGTGTGGCTAATAAAACAAGTCTGGGCAGCGCTAGCAAGCAGGAGTCTAATTAAAGTCAATAGTAACTCAGAGTGGTGGAAGCTAGGAACAGGCTTGTGGAGGATAGAAGTGCTGCAAGTGATGTGCCAGAGGCTACAAAGGAGTGGGTGCCGCACTGACTGGCAGGACAGACAAGTAACCCCTCGCCACCCAGGCCAGTTCTCAGAAGGACACGTGGTTTTCCATTGCACACGGAATATATTATCGTCTCCTCATTTAACAGAAATGGCTAAATAGGCTCTGCAGGAGTGTTTACTTGATTTTACATCTGGAATATAAATAAAAGATGGAGCGTGCGATTCCTTTGGAGAGCAGGGAACAAAGTGCCTTTCCTCTAACTTATTTTAGCAGTTCTCAGTAAGATGATTTCCAGTTCATTGGGTTATCGGAAACACTGCTCATTTTCACGCTGAAGAGGCGATTTCAATGCCCAGCACAGTGCACTCTCTGCTTGGGATTCTGTGTTAGTTTTTTGATATCCACTAATTTCTCCATGCTGAGGCGAATTTGTCACACGCTCGGGTCTGTTTGATTTCATTAAACAGAATATTTAAGCATAAAAATTGTTTAATCGCCTTGTGTCATTATGAGATGAATTTCATTTTGCATATATTTGCATATTTCATCAGCATTAAGGCTGCTGATATGCAAATGAGAGACAGGTTGCGGCTGAGGTGTTTATTGTAATAGCTTCAGGCTGTTCCACTTGAAAGCTTTCTAGGTGGCGAGGAAGAAGGGGATGCAGGAGGAGTCGGGGTTTCGCAGAAATAGTTAAATATGTAAAAACATCCATTTGTTGCTACTTTCCCCACTAATAGCGCTGCAAAAACAGCCTGTGTGGAGAGTATATTGTGTCTTTCATCCCCTCAAGTATTTAGGAAGATCCAGATAGGAAAGCTGGGAACTCGCTCAGCTCCTCACATGTAATGCTGTGTGTTAAGCCTATAGCTACAAGAGCAGCCCCCAGGACTGGCTTGAATGCCAGCAAAGAGAAATGGAACATTTGACAGACCAGCCGCCCCTAAGAGTTATGTCACAGGAACTGTGCTCAGAAGGCGTATGGAAGTCTATTTCTAAATACCAAGACTAGGATTTGCAGAAGTGCCTGTCTGGGATTTTGGCTTGCAGATCCCATAGAATGTAGGCAGGGGTGGTCACCTACCCTTTTAGAGCCCCAACAATTAAATCCACTCATCAGAAAGGCTAATGAGGTGGCTGAATTATACTTGTTCCCCAATTATCGTACTTCGTGGTAGGCTGAATAAATTCAGCACCAGTGTGGCATTGGAATGGATTCGAAACTTCTAGTGCACTCAAGCAAAATATTAGCCACTGCTTAACTTTTATTTCCTGATCAATATGAAGGTTCCCATCTCCTTGTCACTGTCAGCTCTTCGGAGTGTGAGACTTCAGAGATTTTATAGGGCCTCGCATATAGCTTTGCATTTTACTTTCTTAAAAAAATATTCTTTGCTTATCATTTATGGAGAAAAAACACCCTGTGATTTTAATCTTTTATACAACATGATTCTTTAAGAACATATTTAAAGCCTTGGGGTTTGGGTTGGTGTGTGGGGTTTATTGGTTTTGTTTTTTAAAGAGCTAGTTCCATAGTGGCTGCTATGTTAAATCCATAAGGAGTGATTAGCTACTTTGACTTGTGTGTTGTAATTAAAACAAAATTAAGTAGTGAATAGGCACAGACATCCATTCTGAGCGGGGAACACTCCTTTCTGCTGACTCTGCACAGAACGTACAATACATAGACACAATGCGAACTCTGGCTAGGGGCTACGGACAATGGCCGAACAGCACAAAAAGAAGAGGAGCTTATGGGAATTAAAAACAAAAAACAAACTTTTGGCATTAACATTTAAGCACAATGGATTTTTTCAAGGGCAAATTAATCAAAACACAAAAATCATCATCTCTTCTGCAATGAAGACTCTCGAACAATCTCTTGGCTTCTATGTCCAGAGGTAAATGCTGCCCATACCTTAGATTTTCTGTGGGTTTTTTTTTTTTTAAAACACTAGCTCTGAATAACCATCCCAAAATGACTAATAAGGAAGGCAATAGTGCACAGTTGTGATGGAATGCAAATCACAGCTCTGTTCTGAGGTTTCCTATAAATGCAGAGCAGGGAGAATGGGACCACCTTAAGTCCCTTTGAAAGGCTAGGACTTGAAGGTATGTATTTGTTTTAAAAATGTGGTGATTGCAGAGAAAAAGAGAAACCTGAGAGCTTATTCTTGAACAGTCAGACAGGGTCACTAAAACCAGACTAAATAGTCTGACTGCAGGGCAAAGCACTGGGGCTGTCTGAAAAATGATCCTCTGGATGGAGAGAACAACAAGGAAAAACAGGGAAGGAGGAATGGGTGGGAATGAAAAGCTACCAGAGACAGTCAAAATAGCAGGATCAGAGGTTATCATACACAGGGCTCAGTCTGCAGCCGCTCACTGTCTCTCTCGGGGAGGACTACTCCAGGAGGCAGAAGGGAACACCAAATAAAGAGCTTTGTATTTTAGGCATTTTTTTAAAATAGAGATTTATTAGCAGTGGAAGGTAAAAGCGGGTGTCCTCCTCACATTGCCTGCACCACACAGGCAGAGCGGCTCGAGCCACCATCAGCCATAGTTCATCAGCTGATACTGTGTATGCTCAGCATATCCAAACAGCAGTCGGTGTAGGCAAACACAGAGGGGTACAGCAATTAGTGTGAATGGCCCTGAGCTTTTGAGTGGATCTTATACAGGCTAAGACCCAGTCTCATGCCCCACAAAGACAGGAGGAATATTACGCAAGGCAGGCCTGTGTAACTAGCTTCCATGGCTCAGAATGAGAGAAGCTTGGTTGGGAGGTGACACCAACTTCACTTACTACTGGTTTGTCCTTACACTTCCCCCACGCTACGTGGTTATTTAACATAAGAGCGGCCAGACTGGGTCAGAGCAAAGGTCCATCTAGCCCACTATCCTGTCTTCCAACAGTGGCCAATGCCAGGTGCCCCAGAGGGAATGAACAGAACAGGGAATCATCAAGTGATCCATTCCCTATTGCTCATTCCCAGCTTCTAGCAAACAGAGGCTCGGGACACCATCCCTGCCCATCCTGGCTAATAGCCATTGATGGACTTATCTGCCATGAATTTATCTGGTTCTTTTTTGAACCCTGTTTTAGTCTTGGCCTTCACGACATCCTCTGGCAAGGAGTTCCACTGACTAACTGTACGTTGTGTGAAAAAATACTTCCTTTTGGTTGTTTTAAACCTTCTGCCTATTAATTTCATTTGGTGACCCCTAGTTCTTGTGTTATGAGAAGTAGATAACACTTCCTTATTTACTTTCTCCACACCAGTCATGATTTTATAGACCTCGGTCATATCCCCCCTTAGTCGTCTCTTTTCCAAGCTGAAAAGTCCCAGTATTATTAATCTCTCCTCATACAGAAGTTGTTCCATACCCCTAGTCATTTTTCTTGCCCCTTTTCTAAACGTTTTCCAATTCCGATATATCTTTTTTGAGATGGGGCGACCACATCTGCATGCAGTATTCAAGATGTGGGTGTACCATGGATTTATATAGAGGCAATATAATATTTTCTGTCTTGTTATCTATCCTTTTCTTAATGATTCCCAACATTCTGTTCGCCTTTTTGACTGCCACTGCTCATTGAGTGGATCTGTTCAGAGAACTATCCACCATGACTCAAAGAGCTCTCTCTTGAGTGGTAAAAGCTAATTTAGACCCCATAATTTTATATCTATAGCTGGGTTATGTTTTCCAATGTTCATTACGTGGCGTTTTTCAACATTGAATTTCATCTGCCATTTTGTTGCCCAGTTACCCAGTTTTGAGAGATCCTTTTGTAGCTCTTCACAGTCTGCCTGGGACTTAATTATCTTGAGTAGTTTTGTATCATCTGCACATTTTGCCACCTCACTGTTTACCCCTTTTTCCAGATCATTTATGAATATGTTAAATAGGACTGGTCCCAGTACAGACCCCTGGGGGCCACCACTATTTACCTCTCTCCATTCTGAAAACTGACCATTTATTCCTACCCTTTGTTTCCTATCTTTTAAATCAGTTACCAATCCATGAGAGGACCTTCCCCCCCCCCCCCCCTTTGCTTAAGGGCCTGTGGTGAGGGACCTTGTCAAAGGCTCTCTGAAAATCTAAGTACACTTTTTCCACTGGATCCCCCTTGTGCACATGCTTGTTGACCCCCTCAAAGAATTCTAGTTGATTGGTGAGGCATGCTTTCCCTTTACAAAAGCCATGTTGATTCTTCCCCAACAAATTATGTTCTTCTCTGTGTCTGACCGTTTTTTTTTCTTTACCATAGTTTCAACCAGTTTGCCTGGTACTGAAGTCAGGCTTACCGGCCTGTAATTGCCAGGGTCACTTCTGGAGCCCTTTTTAAAAGTTGTCATCACATTAGCTATCCTCCTGTCATCTGGTACAGAAGCTTTTTTAAATGATGGGTTACAGACTACAGTTAGTAGTCCTGCCATTTCACTTTTGAGTTCCTTCAGAACTCTTGGGTGAATCCCATCTGGTCCTGACTTATTACTGTTTAGTTTATCAATTTGTTCCAAAACCTCCTCTAATGACATGTCAACCTGGGGCAGTTCCTCAGATTCATCACTTAAAAAGAATGGCTCAGGTTTGGGAATCTTCATCACATCCTCAGCCATGAAGACAGATGCAAATAATTCATTTAGTTTCTCCACAATGGCCTTATCGTCCTTGAGTGCTCCTTTAGCATCTCGATCGTCCAGTGGCCCCACTGGTTGTTTAACAGGCTTCCTGCTTCTGATGTACTTACAAATTTTTTTTTGCTATTTCTTTCTGAGTCTTTAGCTAACTGTTCTTCAAATTCTTTTTTGGTCTTCCCAATTGTATTTTTACATTTCGTTTGCCAGTGTTTATGCTCCTTTCTATTTTCCTCACTAGGATTTAACGTACACTTTTTAAAGGATGCCTTTTTGCCTCTCACTGCTTCTTCTACTTTGTTGTTTAGCCACGTTGGCACTTTTTTTATTCTCTTACAATGTTTTTTAATTTGGGGTATACCTTTAAGTTGAGCCTCTATTATGGTGTCTTTAGAAAGTTTCCATGCAGCTTGGAGGGATTTCACTTTTGGTGCTGGACCTTTTAATTTCTGTTTAACTAGCCTCCACATTTTTATGTTGTCCCCCTTTTCTGAAATTAAATGCTTGTTTTCCACACCACTCAACTATATACCTCTCTGTCTCCCTTAGCTTCCCCCAGCTCAGCCATCCTGGTCTCTAAAGTCTGTACATGGTCTCTGAGAGCCAGGAGCTCCTTGCACCGAATGCACACGTACACCACCTGCCCACAGGACAGGTAATCGTATATGCTGCATTGGGTGCAATAAACTGGGTAACCCCCAGGTTAGTGCTGCTCTTCCACAGATGTTTCTTTAGTCCCTGAGGTGATTTCCACTCTGTAACGGTCCTGTAAGCAAACAGTCCTTAAGGTACAGAGAATAATTAGCAAAAGCTCCACCTACTAGGAAAATCTGCAGATTATGCACTCTGTAAGCCACACTGCAGAGGAATACCAATGTTCAGAGAGAAGTTTGGCTAGACAACATCAGTCACCCTGCTGCTAGCACACCTGAAGGAAAAAAACACAGCCTCCCTATTCACCTACTACAGACTGCTTTCCAGCTGTAAAGGGAACCCACTTATCCTTACACCTGGGTCACCTGATCTAGTGTTAGACAGGGGATTCAGCCTATCAGGAGCCAAAGAGAAAGGATGAGTCCCGCCCCATGCCCCCAGGAAGTATAAAACAGCAGCCAGCCTGTCTCAGTTGCTGCAGGGAGGTAGTTTTGTGCTTGGTGGAGAAGGGTCTTGCCTTCAAAAAGGGAAGGTGCTGTCTAGTCGCTCAGTAGTAGCCAGCCTGTAGGCCTAAAGGGCTCTGTACTAGCACGGAGCAGCAATACACCTAGGGCCTGGATGTTAAGGCCCAGCCAGCTGCTTTGAGCAGCAGGAGCCTGTCCCTGGGTGCAGTCCCCTCCCTTCCCCCCTTGACATCACTGAGGAGTTTGTGGGATTGGAGATGAAGTGGCACCTAAGCAAAGGTGAAGTAGAGACAACAAGTGAGAGGCCTCAACTGCTTAGTCCTGCTGCAACAGTAACTATTGCACGACCAGTGATGGAGAGCTGAGCAGGGGCACCGCTAACCCTCCAGGTCCTTTTATCCCCTTAAACAGGAAGGGTGCAACTTTTCCCTTTCAGTTTCTGGAAGGGTTCTGCCCCCCACTGCTGCCCTCTGGAGTGGGGCTGGGAGAGTGTTAAAGGAACAGTTCCTCTTTTGCTCTTACCCCTGGACTACAATGTTTGCTCCGTGGGGAAGCCCACGGAAATGTGACTGACAGCACAGGAATAAATGGGGCAGAGAGGAGAGCTGTACAGTATTGGGAGCAGGGCTAGTGTTAAGTGAGAGTCATTTACACAAGGCATTAATTAAACACCTAGACAGTCAGAAACCTACCCTCCAGACCAAGCTGTTTAGGCTTTAGACGGGCCTTCACAGAAAGCACTGCAGCAAGGGGCCTGCTTTTCATCACTTTAATTTGTTGGCATGTTGAAATACTATGGGTCTGGGTGAAGGTGGGGACACCGGAAAGCAAAAGGAAGGAGCATGTCAGGTGAATTAGTAATGCAAATCTTAGAGCCTCTTCTACAAGTTCCCCATGGGTGGAACAGAGTTTGCAACACAAGCACCAGAAACCTTGGCAGCCCCATAGTGGCAAATTTCACAGGAGTGAATTGTTCTTCATCTCTGCTGTGTAGGAAGCATAAGATTGCTTAATAAGTCAGCTAATCCATCCTCTGTCCTCATGCGCTTTCCCTAAGCTGCCCTAGATAGGTGGTCTAGTCCAGGATGACTCCGCCGGTGGTGATTATTCTTAAAGCATCCCTGCCTAGCCTGGCCTAGAATTCTTCCAGTGATTGCTATTCCATAACCTTCCTTGGCAGCTTCCTCGAGGGTCTTAACCATTCTTAGCTGTACAGTTTTCCTAATATGTAGTTTGCACTTTCCCAGCTGCAGGTGGAGACTTACTGCTGCTTCTCTCCTTGGTGACTAATGACAGCAATTGATCCTTGCCTACTTTATCAAATCCTTTCTCATATTTACAGCTCACCATAGCATCCCCACTCACTTATCTTTTTTCAGTCAGCACCTGCCTAGTGGTAAGTTGTTCCTTTTTAGGTTTTATTTTCATGTAGAGCTCCTTTTTTACCCCTGCCCCCCCCTTGAACAAATCTATTTATTGTGGCACATATATGGGAAAGCCCCAGCTGCATTTCAGAGCATGTGTGGGCTCTGGCAGGTACTTGTTTCATGGTACAGAAAGTTTTGCAAGACAAAGGGTGTCCCACAAACACTGATTGTGCCAGCACCCTGGCAGCAGTAGCCAGTAGAGAGCTGTTGTCCTCTCACCGGGGAACAGAAAGGGGATACATATTCATATTTTATTTGTTTTGAGAAATTTACAATTCAGCCAAATCCAAGAGACAGGCAGGCAACTAAATATATGGCAAGCCTCTTGCCAGATATTAGGCAAGAAAGAAACACACACACGTTGAATTCTTTTAAGTTACGACTTCACTTAATTACTGCTTTTTCCTCCACTCATAAACCACATATGGGATTCATAATAACATGAATCTGAGCTGGCCTGCCTAATGCACCAGAAAGAACAAAACAGTAAAAGTGAGCAAAGGAACTTATTACAGGCAAGATATATGCTTTATCTTGAATCCCCTTCCTTACCATTGGTTTCAGAGTAACAGCCATGTTAGTCTGTATTCGCAAAAAGAAAAGGAGTACTTGTGGCACCTTAGAGACGAACCAATTTATTTGAACATAAGCTTTCGTGAGCTACAGCTCATTTCATCGGATGCATGCAGTGGAAAGTATAGAAGATCTTTTTATACACACAAAGCATGATCAAATCCGCACAGACATACCCCTGGAACCCCGACCTGGGATATTCTATCTACTACCCAAGATCCATAAACCTGGAAATCCTGGGCGCCCCATCATCTCAGGCATTGGCACCCTGACAGCAGGATTGTCTGGCTATGTAGACTCCCTCCTCAGGCCCTACGCTACCAGCACTCCCAGCTACCTTCAAGACACCACTGACTTCCTCAGGAAACTACAATCCATCGGTGACCTTCCTGATAACACCATCCTGGCCACTATGGATGTAGAAGCCTCTACACCATCATTCCACACAAAGATGGACTACAAGCTGTCAAGAACACTATCCCCGATAATGTCACGGCTAACCTGGTGGCTGAACTTTGTGACTTTGTCCTTACCCATAACTATTTTACATTTGGGGACAATGTAAACCTTCAGATCAGCGGCACTGCTATGGGTACCCGCATGGCCCCACAATATGCCAACATTTTTATGGCTGACTTAGAACAACGCTTCCTCAGCTCTCGTCCCCTAATGCCCCTACTCTACTTGCGCTATATTGATGACATCTTCATCATCTGGACCCATGGAAAAGAAGCCCTTGAGGAATTCCACCATGATTTCAACAATTTCAATCCCACCATCAACCTCAGCCTGGTCTAGTCCCCACAAGAGATCCACTTCCTGGACACTACAGTGCTAATAAACGATGGTCACATAAACACCACCCTATACTGGAAACCTACTGACCGCTATTCCTACCTACATGCCTCTAGCTTTCACCCTGACCACACCACATGATCCATCGTCTACAGCCAAGCTCTGCGATACAACCACATTTGCTCCAACCCCTCAGACAGAGACAAACACCTACAAGATCTCTATCAAGCTTTCTTACAACTACAATACCCACCTGCAGAAGTGAAGAAACAGATGGATAGAGCCAGAAGAGTTCCCAGAAGTCACCTACTACAGGACAGGCCTAACAAAAAAAATGACAGAACGCCGCTAGCCGTCACCTTCAGCCCCCAACTAAAACCCCTCCAATGCATTATTAAGGATCTACAACCTATCCTGAAGGATGACCCAACACTCTCACAAATCTTGGGAGACAGGCTAGTCCTTGCCCACAGACAGCCCCCAACCTGAAGCAAATACTCACCAACAACCACATACCACACAACAGAACCACTAACCCAGGAACCTATCCTTGCAACAAAGCCCGTTGCCATCTGTGCCCACATATCTATTCAGGGGACACCATTACAGAGCCTAATAACATCAGCCACACTATCAGAGGCTCGTTCACCTGCACATCCACCAATCTGATATATGCCATCATGTGCCAGCAATGTCCCTCTGCCAAGTACATTGGTCAAACTGGACAGTCTCTACGTAAAAGAATAAATGGACACAAATCAGATGTCAAGAATTATAACATTCATAAACCAGTCGGAGAACACTTCAATCTCTCTGGTCACGCGATTACAGACATGAAAGTTGCAACATTACAACAAAAAAACTTCAAAACCAGACTCCAGCGAGAGACTGTTGAATTGGAATTCATTTGCAAATTGGATACAATTAACTTAGGTTACCTTGCATAATGACTTAGCCACTCCCAGTCTCTATTCAAGCCTATATTCAAGCCTATTTCCCCTTGTTTTTTCCTACCACCCCCCCTCCTCAGACGTTCTTGTTAAACCCTGGATTTGTGCTGGAAATGGCCCACCTTGATTATCATACACATTTTAAGGAGAGTGATCATTTTAGATAAGCTATTACCAACAGGAGAGTGGGTTTGTGGGGGGGGGACCTGGATTTGTGCTGGAAATAGCCCAACTTGATTATCATACACATTGTAAGGAGAGTGATCACTTTAAATAAGCTATTACCAGCAGGAGAGTGGGGTGGGGGGAGAGAAAACCTTTTGTAGTGGTAAACACCCATTTTTTCATGCTCTGTGTGTATAAAAAGATCTTCTATACTTTCCACAGTATGCATCCGATGAAGTGAGCTGTAGCTCACGAAATCTTATGCTCAGATAAACTGGTTAGTCTCTAAGGTGCCACAAGTCCTCCTTTTCTTTTTCCTTACCATTATGGCTCCGTTGTGATTTGGAAGCTTATAAATAAAAATGTTCTACCTGGTGCTGTATGAAGACCCATGTTCCTTTGTGCCCCTGCCCCATCTTCTGAATGAAACGCAGTTTGTATGAGCCACTTTGGAGATGCAATTTAATCTGATTCTTGGGTGCTACTCTAACCAATACAATGTAGCCGCATCCGTGTGCAGGGACCAGACAGAGGTGCAGCCTCCATTCTGAAGGCCAAACTGAGGTTACTGAATGGCCAGACAGGTGGTAAATATCCAGGGGCACTAAAAGGAAATTTCTGAGACCCTCTGGTTCAGAAAAATAAGTACAAATTACAATTGTATGAAATTGCCCTGAAACTGAAAGGTTTTAAACAGAATTACAATATTTTCTACTTTATCACTTGTTAGCCCACCAAAAGCTTTGCTATTTATTTTTTAAAGCAAACATAAGCAGAGAAGTGGGTTGGTTATTGTTAGAGCTGTGTAAAGATAATTTTTACTGTTGGCAAGACAAGAAAAACTAAAATAACTTTTAATGAGAAGGTGGGGAAAGAGGAGAACCCCCATTTTGTCCTCCCTTAAATTTTTTCATTACAAGTGAAGAGCTGCTGGGGATGAATAATTAGTTTGAGTCACGAACAGCTCTTTCAGCCAAAATGGGTCAGATTCATGAGGAATCACCATTTGCTTGTGAGAATATTTCATCCAGGATCAGAGTAGGGCCCTCTGAAAATACTTTACCATATAATCATATACCATATAATGGCCTCCAGCCATCCCGCTTTGTTCTGCAATTCCTCATATCTCACAGACTTAGCAGGGGCAGGACAGGTCAGTATTTGGATGTGAGACCTCCAAGGGACACCCATATGTGGCAGCAGATAGCACTCAGTATATTTCACTGTTGCAGAAGTGCCCCAGAGCCTCAGTCAGGTAGAAGCCTGAAGGATCAGGGAAGGTAGGCGCTTTGCATATGCAGTGTGTGATGTGGTCTCTGCCCTGTAGAGCTAACAGGCTAAAACAACCAACACACGCAGGGTGGATAAGAGGGAGACAAGATTGAGTCACGCCAGTGTGGTCATCGACGTGCTGCTGGAGATGTGTGTCGTCTCTTGGGGGAGATGTAAACTGGGCACCAGACCTCTTGGAATTATTAAATGTCCCATGGCACTCCCCAGTGCAGTGACTAACTTCCAACATGGATAATTCATGCTGCCCGCCTCACGCCCTCTGCAGCGTCATTTGGATGGGCAGGCCAGACTTTCAGCTAGGGTTGATCAGAGCTCCAGTGAAAGCAACGAGGCTGTGCTGACTCACCCTAGCTAAGGACCTGGCACTGCATTCTTCACCTCGCGTCCTGAGCTGTTTTCGAATGATGCTGTGTAGTGTATGCCAGCTGCGACGTCCCACCCAAAATTCTGTGATGGGTGGAGGGAGTCCTGGGTGTTCTTCGCCAATCAGTTTAAGTCTGTGGAGTGCCCTTCATAATCCCTCAGCATGAAGGGCTCTCTACCCATTTTTTCGTTAAAAGTAACCTGGATCTGTATTTATGTATCATCTTTATTGTGTCTGTCATTCTTATCAGACTGCAGCCAGAGCCCGTAGCTGAGCTATGGTGTACAACATCTCTGCTCTCGGAGCACCCCAAAATAGTGGCTCTCTGGTGTCTCCTCGCTGTGTGGGGACACACTGATTGCCTGATACTTTGGTTTTAAGTATTACTCTGGTGAGGTAGATGATTTGGGGGTAGAATGAGCCTTAGGTTCATCCCACCCCACCCCGTGTTTTTGTAAATTGGTCCCCTGGAGCCTGTCTGCAGGTGTCACGTACAGAGCTCAAAGGCCTTTCCTCCTCCCTCCTGTTCCATTTCATGCAGACTCCAGGCCACTCCTCTGGGAAGCCCCAGACGTGGGTGGGATGTCAGGTCCTCTCTTTGGGATGGTGGCATCTGCTGTCACCCTTGTTTTAACTGCGAGGGGGTAGAATAGCCCAGTGCTACTCATGGCTCTTGACTGGTTTCAGGAGTCTTCGGTGTACTCCTCACGGCATCTCCTGATCCTCTCTCCTGCCCCTGTCCTTGTGTTGTCACCTCTGCCTGTTGGCCTCCAGCAGCAGTTCCCCGGCCTTTGAACCCTCACATCAGGACACAGAGAAGACTTTTTTTTTTTCCACATGTACCATAATCTGGGCAGAGGGGCATGAAAACCTGAGCATGAATCTGAGAATGGGGCCTGTGGCCTTCCACTGTAGCTGTTCAGTCCCATTGCAGCCTAAATTACATGAATACATAGGACTGGGAAGGGAATGTATAGCCTGTCACCTGTCGTTGACCAGTCGAGGTAATGGAAATAGATTATGAATGAGGCCTTTCTCCTGTAGGTCACTGGTTCCATTTCCCCAGGTGATGGTCTGGAATAGCCTTTGGGGTCTTTCATCTCTAGACCACTGGTTTGTCTGCCCCCAGGACACAGGCATTTCTGGCTGTTGGGAATGAGATCGGGGTTCTGAAGCTAGGAATCTTATTTACAAGGCCTCAGATAAGATCTCCGCTGACAGTGAGTGAGCACCTACAGAATCCCAGATCATACCCCGCCCAGCCCAGTCACAAAGGTTCTCGAGTCACCGATTGGAATGGTAGGATGGATCTCCTGCAGTGCGACCCTGGGAACGTGTGGATCTGGTACTTCTCTTGTGTGCGCTTTCCTACTCAGATCTGGGTGAAGATGTTTTGGCTGTGCTCAGCTTCCACACATCTACTGCCCTTTTGCCAGCTGCGATCCTGCATGTGGAGCACAGGGGCTGTTGGTCTGTGGTGGCGGTGAGCAGTTATCTGGGGATGTGACGTGGATTCCCCGTTTCCTTCATTACCTCACCGTTACACTTTTTGTACCTCTTGTCCCACAGGGAATGCAGTTGTGTTCCCTGTAACTAACCTGGATGGTCTCCAACTGAGCAGGAAAAGCAGCCAGTGCAAAGCTAGCTCTCCCACTGCACGATAACCAGCCTGCCCAGGCCTTGCACTCGAATTTGAAATCTCGGGTGAAGTAAATGAAGTAATACGATCTCGCTTAAGCCAAAGAATTAAAACATAATTAAAAGGGCTCTGGATAATGAAGGCTGAAGTGAAAACAGCCCATCAGAAATCAATGTTTATATTCCATCTCAGGATGATGGAATTCCTAAGGCACCCTATTGACAATATTGTTATTTAGCCAGGAAGCTGTGAAGGGAGGAATCCATGATGCATTTCATTCCACTCCATTGATTATTATGGGCTTTTATCTGGGCACGCCAGAGGGTGCAGCACTCAAGGGCACTTGAATAGAGAGAGAATTTAATTTAAAACCCCCCAGACTATGCAGTATGTTATGTTTGACTAGCTACCTGCTAATGTTTGCCAAACATTATCTCATTAGGAGTTGTAAAGGAAATATAATTAATATTTTTATAGCAAGAAGGTGGCACTTGTTTCAATAGAGAGACTGGAGGCTTTTCACAGAGGTCTCACAGTATTCCTGTTCTCATCTCCCGATAAATGATGCTGCTCGTTTTAGGAAAGAATCCAAGAACTATGGGGCCTTACAGAGGAGGTGTCTTGCGAGCACAATCTCCAGTTTTATGTTGGCCAGGATGGTCCCCGGATCACAAATCCTCTGAAGGTAAAAATGGATTCTCCATTTTTGCAGAGAGGGCACAAATGGAAAATACGTTCAAAGTACAGCTCTTTGGTGGGAAAGACACCCATCGCATGGAGTGGGTTCTGTGACTATCTCACAGCCAGTTTGGACAGGTCACAACAGGAGTGGGTGGTATAAGAGAAAATAAGGATGATGATTTACAGGAGGGGCCGGGTAAAACCCTTTTGAAAAGGCTTGGGACCAGGACATAGAATGGTCCCAGAACAGGTAATGTTCGTTATTCCGCACGTGACTTTCTGTATTTGGAACCATATGTCTGTACCCTACACCCAGCACGTGGGTGCATCAGACCAGGGGGAGCTGCCCCCTCGGGAGAATGGAAGGAGTCACAAGAACTGGGTTCTCTTCTATCTCCTCAGCTCCCCCAAGGCTCCCCCTAGACCAGTTTAGCCCATAATAAAAGCCGCATGAGCCCTTTAAATCCTGCTTATTAACAAGTGTGAGCTAACAAGGGCTTGCATCACCACTTAAATCCTACTCTAGACAAGGCCTGTGTATGCCAGAGCTTCCCCACCTGGGAAATGGGGAAAGCCATATGGATGCCGAAGCAGTGGGGTTGTGAGGAGTCAATTATTAAACAGGCCGGGAAAGGAGTCCCCAGTCCATTAAACCATCAGAGAGACACTGAACTGGGAATAGCTGTGGTTCCCAAGCTTCCTCTGTTCCCTACCCCAGACCTCACACACTATGTGGTGCTGGCTGACCTCTTACCTGGCCCAGTACTGGGCTCACTCAGACCCATTGTCCCACCTGACCTCAGGGCTCTGTGCTAGGAGGCTTGGGCTCTCCCAAGTGCTTTTAGGCTCTGACTGCTCTTTCTTTGTCTGGGGAAGTTGACTGGGATGTGGAGGCATCAGCTTTCCCAGGGTTTGACCATTGCCTGCTGCATTTTGAAGTCAGATCTCACCTTACTTCCTGTCAGGGCATGGACCTATCCAACTTGTCCATCCCAGACACTGCTGATGGAAAGGAACCTGTTTCAGATGCCTCTGAGGGTTTCCACTGTCTGTTGCCCATGACAATTAACAAAACAACGCCTACAAGGTCTTTCTCTAGGTGTGCCCCTAACTGAAAGAAGGGAATGCCTCCTCCTCAACTCTCCATTGTTGTCCTTGTTGGCCTGAAATGTTAAGTCTAAAGCAATATACAGCTCTCTGCTTGGGATGTACAAAACTACTCAAGATAGTTAAGTCAGGGAGACTGTGAAGAGCTACAAAAGGATCTCACAAAACTGGGAGACTGGGCAATAAAATGGCAGATGAAATCCAATATTGATAAATGCAAAGTAATGCACATTGGAAAACAAAATGATGGGGTCTAAATTAGCTGTTACCACTCACGAAAGAGATCTTGGAGTCATTGTGGATAGTTCTCTGAAATGATCCACTCAATGTGCAGCGGCCGTCAAAAAAGCAAACAGAATGTTGGGAATCATTAAGAAAGGGAGAGATAAGAAGACAGAAAATATCATATTGCCTCCATATCAATCCATGGTTCACCCACGTCTTGAATACTGTGTGCAGATGTGGTCACCCCATCTCAAAAAAGATATATTGGGAAAAGGTTTGGAAAAGGGCAACAAAAATTATTAGGGGTATAGAACGGCTTTTGTATGAGGAGAGATTAATAAGACTGGGACTTTTCAGCTTGGAAAAGAGATGACTAAGGGGGGATATGATAGAGGTCTATAAAAACATGACAGGAGTGGAGAAAATAAAGAAGGAAGTGTTATTTACTCCTCATAACACAAGAACTAGGGGTCACCTAATGAAATTAGTAGTTTGTTTTAACAAACAAAAGGAAGTATTTCTTCACGGAATGCACAGTCAACTAGTGGAACTCTGCTAGAAGATGTTGTGAAGACCAAGACTATAACAGGGTTCAAAAAAGAACTAGATACATTCATGGAGGATAGATCCATCAATGGCTATTAGCCAGGATGGGCAGGGATGCAACACCATGCCCTGAGTGTCCCTAGCCTCTGTTTGCCAGAAGCTGGGAATGAGCAATAGGGGATGGATCACTTGATGATTACCTGTTCTGTTCATTCCCTCTGGGGCACCTGGCATTGGCCACTGTCGGAAGACAGGATACTGGGTTAGATGAACCTTTGGTCTGACCCAGTATGGCCGTTCTTATGTTCTTATATAGTTTGGAGAAAAAGAGCTTATTGTATCTTGCATGTTTGTTCTCAACCTGCAATACTGGGATAGTTATAGATTGCCACATTCGCATGCTACTGTTCAAACACTTTGATTTCCCTTAGTAAAAGCATCATCTTCAGATACCTCCCTTGTCAAAGACTGGGAAATGCCTGATCCTAGGCCCATGTGCTGAATGTACTTTGGGGAATCTTCTGCTTCATAAGGTTGAGGCCCATATTTATGAGGTTCCCCCCACTGGGCCAGCAGGCAGTCAGATCCGCCTCGAGGTCTTGCCAGCTATTTCAGTATCACTCCAGTGAGGAAAATAATGACACCTGGAACCAGATTATTGATTAGACATTCAGGCATTATATTCCACAGCACATGCTGCTTGTAAAGATCCTTCTGTGCCGAGACTAGGCGTAGGTGTTTGACTCTCCCATGGGTCACAGCCCACAGGTGTTAATTATGAAATGCAGACAATGTACTTGGAGTTAAGCAAGATGCACCATAAAGATGCTCCCATCCCCCAGGAGCTTGTACCCTAGCAGCAGGACACTGCGGTAAGCCCCAGTAGAACCTGCTCTGTAAGAGCCCGCCTACAGTGACCTCGGGTTCATCTCCACCAACTAGGAACCAGCCTGCCTGTCTGCCTGCATGCCCCTCCCAAGGTCCTAGGAAAGTGGTACAGTAAAAAAAGCTAGCAATGTTGGGAATCATGAGAAAAGGGATAGATAATAAGACATAAAATACCGTATTGCCTCTATATAAATCCATGGTATGCTGAAATCTTCAATACTGCTTGCAGATCTGGTTGTCCTGTCTCAAAAAAGATACACTGGAATTGGAAAAGGTACAAAAAAGGGCAACAAAAATGACTAGGGGTATGGAACGGCTTCAGTATGAGGAGAGATTAATAAGATCAGGACTTTTCAGCTTGGAAAAGAGACAACTAAGGGGGGATATGACAGAGGTCTATAAAATCATGACTGGTGTGGAGAAAGTAAATAAGGAAGCGTTATTACTCCTTCTCATAACACAAGAACTAGGAGTCACCAAATGAAATGAACAGGCAGCGGGTTTAAAACAAACAAAAGGAAGTATTTTTTCACACAATGCATAATCAACCTGTGGAACTCCTTGCCAGAGGATGTTGTGAAGGCCAAGACTATAACAGGGTTAAGAAAAGAACGAGATAAGTTCATGGAGGATAGGTCCATCAATGGCTATTAGCCAGGATGAGCAGGGATGGTGTCCCTAGCCTCTGTTTGCCAAAGCTGGGAATGGACGACAGGGAATGGATCATTTGATGATGACCTGTTCTGTTCATTCCCTCGGGGGCACCTGGCACTGGCCACTGTCGGCAGACAGGACACTGGGGTAGGTGGACCTTTGGTCTGACCCAGTCTGGCCATTCTTATGTTACTGCCTCCCAGGAAACACTTTTTCCTCTTCAAAAAGGCCTTTCCACCATAAGAATGATGCTCATATTGAAACTTCCTTCTGCTTCCCCACCCCAAACCAACCCCCAAACCTTACCCCAAGCTGAGCTTTTCCCCTGAAAAGGGAGAAGTACCAGAAGTGCCATGAAGTCCACTAGGGAGTTGACTGTTGTTGATTTTACATGCTCAGAAACTATGCAAAAAGAAAAGGAGTACTTGTGGCACCTTAGAGACTAACCAATTTATTTGAGCATAAGCTTTCGTGAGCTACAGCTCACTTCATCGGATGCATACTGTGGAAACTGTAGAAGACATTATATACACAGAGACCATGAAACAATACCTCCTCCCACCCCACTCTCCTGCTGGTAATAGCTTATCTAAAGTGATCACTCTCCTTACAATGTGTATGATAATCATGTTCGGCCATTTCCAGCACAAATCCAGGTTTTCTCACCCCCCCCCCCTTTTCCAAAAACCACACACACAAACTCACTCTCCTGCTGGTAATAGCTTATCCAAAGTGATCACTCTCCTTACAATGTGTATGAAAATCAAGGTGGGCCATTTCCAGCACAAATCCAGGTTTTCTCACCCACCCCCCCAAAAACACACACACACAAACTCAGGAGAGTGAGTTTGTGTGTGTATGGGGGTGGAGGGGTGAGATGAAGTGAGCTGTAGCTCACGAAAGCTCATGCTCAAATAAATTGGTTAGTCTCTAAGGTGCCACAAGTCCTCCTTTTCTGTTTGGATAAGCTATTACCAGCAGGAGAGTGAGTTTGTGTGTGTGGTTTTTGAAAAAGGGCGGGGGGGGGGGTGAGAACCTGGATTTGTGCTGGAAATGGCCCACCTTGATTATCATACACATTGTAAAGAGAGTGATCACTTTGGATGGGCTATTACCAGCACGAGAGTGAGTTTGTGTGTGGAGGGGCGGAGGGTGAGAAAACCTGGATTTGTGCTGGAAATGGCCGAACTTGATTATCATACACATTGTAAGGAGAGTGATCACTTTAGATAAGCTATTACCAGCAGGAGAGTGGGGTGGGAGGAGGTATTGTTTCATGGTCTCTGTGTATATAATGTCTTCTGCAGTTTCCACAGTATGCATCCGATGAAGTGAGCTGTAGCTCACGAAAGCTTATGCTCAAATAAATTGGTTAGTCTCTGAGGTGCCACAAGTACTCCTTTTCTTTTTGCGAATACAGACTAACACGGCTGTTACTCTGAAACCTATCAGAAACTATGGTGATGGGTGGCAGTATTCAACTCTTAGATGGACGGATGCTGGCAGCAGCTGTGTATTCAAGAGCAGTGTTAGAGGGTGTGGGTCCCTTTGGATGTGGGTTTCCTCCAATGCTGAGAGTTTCCAGAGAGTTTGCCATTATTGGAACCAGAAGGCAAGGACTCTGGAGCAATTTTAAGCAACGATGACAATGATCATGTATGTGATCTCTAGCTCAGGGGTCCTCTCTCTGAGGGCCCCCCCTCCCATGCTATAGAAACTCCATGGTCCACCTGTGCCACCACAACTGTTTTCTGTATATAAAAGCCGGGGCCAGCGTTAGGGGGTACCAAGCATGGCAGTTGCCCTTGGCCCTACACCACAGGGGGGCCCTGCAAAGCTAAATTGCTTTGTCTTGGGCTTCTGCCCCACTGTGGCAGGGCTCCAGCTTTGGCTTTCTGCCCTGGGCCTCAGTGAGTCTAATGCAGGCCCCGCTTGGCAGACCCCCTGAAACCTGCTCAGCCCACCCCCCCAGCTTCATTTTGGAAGCCAAATATTGTGCAAATTTTATAGCAATACATACACTGTAAAGAACTGGGGAAATACCATCTTACTGCCTTCAAAACTTGCCTTCAAGCCGTCGTATGTTCAGAAGATTGTGTGCACACAGACATCGTTAGTATTAATCGTTAAACATTCATTTAAATGTCCATGGCAACTCCTAAATTTAATCAGTGACTCATATCAGCAATGAAGATTGCCATTCTTGATGAGCGGCCCCTTGCACAAAATCTCTTCCGCTTAGCTGCCTTTTGCTCTCAGCCACGTTTGGTGCTACCTGACCCAATGGAGATCTCATTCTCATTTGGGAAGATGCCAGGAGCAAGCAAGACATTCTTTCAGCAATGGGGATGCTGGGGTGAGTGAGCATCAGTGCGAGTTTAGACTTCAGAGAACAAGAACAAATAGCAGAACAAAGGAGCATAACAGTAAGCTAAGGAATGGATGGGAACTAAAAGGATATTAGACAGAATTTCTTTATGTGTAAGGCAGTTAATGTATGGGGGGAGGAGAGCGCATTCAGAGAAACTAAACTGTTGTTTATAAAGAGGAGTTAGACAAATACCACTCTGTATCTATCTACAGTGGAACATATCCTAAGGGGATATGTTGCAGACCTAAAGGGAAGGAAAATACTAACTGGAATATTGGCCTCTTCCTGTTTTACTAATTTCTGGGATTGTTTTTAGCAACTATTGGACTCTCCTAAATAAAAAAATTGCACATGTTATCAAAAGACATAGGGCAGGCTGTGAAAAATGGGTTTTCTGGCATGCCCTTGGCTTTTTTGCTTGTATTGATAATATCCTCCCTGACATTATATCTTCCCAGAAAATCCCATCAACTTTTCCTTGAGATTTGCATATACTTTCTATAAAACAGGACTTTTTTTTTTTCCCCGGAGACCAGTTCTCTTGAAATCTGATCTGTGAACCCCTTTAATCAGCAGTGCTTACAGGAAACTCAGAGATATGGAAATGCAAATGTTTTCCCAATCAATAAAGATAATTACAGTGAAAGATAGACTGACATAGTGTCTTGAGGCTTTTCTTCTTGTCTTCCCAGGGACTCTCTAGGGACACTATAGACATTGGTGAATGTCTTTCAGAGGCCCAGGATGGCTGGGAAAAATAGTCTCCAATATAGGAAAGCAAATGACATTGTGCCAAGTTAGCAAAATGTATATTACAGCTGAAGCCAAACCACTCTAGGAACATGAGGCAAAGAAGAATAGTACGAAATTTAAAGCCCTCACTGGCAAATAGGCTACATTTCTCAGAGATACTATTTCTACAGTAATTGTTGATTCCATGATAGAGATCAGAATTGTTCAAGTCTCTCCCTCACTCCCTCTTTGAAATATCACCAATTGTGGCCATGCAGCTGTGTGCTTTAACAGCTTTGTTGCACACAGACTTCTGGCATGTTCTCCGGCAAATCTGGGAGGTGGGGACTAGAAATGTGTTTAAATGTTTGACTGTAGTTACACAAGGGGCTGCAAATCGGCTTTGATTTGAGTCTGAACTCACCGTTTTTAAGTTTAAAAAAAATGTCAATGATCTGCTTTTCAAAATTTTGTATGCAAACTTGTATGTTCTGTTCAGACGGGAACTATGTTTTGAGGCTGTTGGTCACTGGTGAATTTCTGGTTTGAACAGTGTCCTGGAAAGTCAGATGGAGCAGGTCACATTGTCCAATAGGGCAGCTAATCTCACTTCTGGTACTAGCAAACCAAGACCTTCATGAGAACCTATGGAAGAATAATCTGAAAACTACCAAATCTGAAAGTTGCAATAGAAATCAACCTGGGGAGGGGCTGGAGTTTGTTGGAACTAAGGGTTTTCTTAGCTTTAGGACCCATATTCTGTTCCATCGAGGTTCTTACACCACCCTTAGCGCTGTCGTACCTGAGCCCTCCCAGAGGTGCATTATGTGCCTCGAATCAGATGTGCCTCTTGTGGTCCCAGGCATGTATTCAGACTGGTTCTGACACATACAATTTACAGAGCGCCTTCCAATTGAACTTGGAAGGATTCCTACAGCCCTAATGGTGATTCCCTTCTGCTGCAACTTGATGTTGCCAGCACGATAATCTAGTTGTTGATTACAGCCCCTTCCAAAGCAAGCTCAACCTAAAACCTTTTCCAACTGTTGTCGTGTATTCAGCTGGGCCCTCTTTACCTGAGAGAGGAACTTCAAACTTTTCTCAGCATCGACAGAGTTTCCCTTTGATAAAAAGAAAAGGAGTACTTGTGGCACCTTAGAGACTAACCAATTTATTTGAGCATAAGCTTTTGTGAGCTACAGCTCACTTCATCGGATGCATGCAGTGGAAAATACAGAAGATGTTTTTATACACACAGACCATGAAAAAATGGGTGTTTATCACCACAAAAGGTTTTCTCTCCCCTCACCCCACTCTCCTGCTGGTAATAGCTTATCTAAAGTGATCACTCTCCTTGCAATGTGTATGATAATCAAGGTGGGCCACGAAAAGCTTATGCTGAAATAAACTGGTTAGTCTCTAAGGTGCCACAAGTACTTCTTTTCTTTTTGCGAATACAGACTAACATGGCTGCTACTCTGAAACCTGTCACTTTGATAAAGTTAGTGAAACTTTTCCAGTATAGATCGTGGAGGAAGACATTGCAATTGGCATGCTTGAGCCCATGTTCATAGAATTATTTTTTATGGATACCCATGAGGGCCCCCAGTCTGCCTCCTTAATGCAGGGTTGTCCCCTGCAGCCTCAGGTCCCTTCCTGAAGAGCCACCTTTGTAACTTTTTAACATACCCCAAGATGTATCTCCTAGTCCCTGTCCTCATAGCAATAGTTCAAGGAGAAATGCAGTCAGCTCAAGGAACTGATGTGAATGTTGTGGATCTTAAGGTTATTCCTCAATCCATTTGCCACTGAGATGTCTCCCACACATTTGGGAAGGAGAATATGAGAAGGACTAGATGAAAACACCTTGCTCTTTCTCAAGTGCAGTGGTAAGAGGTGGTTGCCCAATGATGCTGTTTCATCTCTACCTACTACTCAGTCAACCTCTGGAGTTGTTAATACATTTCTAGTCCTTGTCTTCTGCCTAGGTCAGGGAAATGTGCATTTCTAGTGTTTTCCACAATGACAGTTCACCATACATAAATGTGATGTGGCTGAAAATATGAAAGATTTCCACTCTCCATCCTTCTTTCGTATAGCTGTATTTAATGGAGTGGAGACTTGCTTTTTGTTCATCCATGTTGGCTTTTTAGTTTGGAGTAGGGATGAGAGAATGCTCCTAAAGTTTGCCATGAAAAACATTTCGGACTTGCTGTAATACACAGACTTTGTTCCTCCTACATGTGACTCACATGTAACAGTTTCTACAATCTCATAAGCATATGAGAACATAAGAACAGCCAGACTGGGTCAGACCAAAGGTCCATCTAGCCCAGTGACCTGTCTTCTGGCAGAGGACAGTGCCAGGTGCCCCAGAGGGAATGAACAGAGCAGGTAATCACCAAGTGGTCCATCCCCTGTCGCCCATTCCCAGCTTCTGGCAAACAGAGGCGAGGGACACCATCCCTGCCCATCCTAGCTAGTAGCCCTTGATGGACCTGTCCTCCATGAATGTATCTTGTTCTTGCCACACAGTGTTCTGGATCTGCAGGGTTATTATTCTGATGTGCTCCTAACATGATGATGGCAGCTTATATGCATGTATATGTGTGTGCTCTCTCTGTCTCTGAGGATACACCACCAACTGCACAAGACTGAACTACTTGTGACTCCAAAGTACAGATTGTTCCCAGCTGGCTTTTCACCTGCCCCTCTCTGCCACCCCGCTGAGGGCATCTGCTAAAAATATGTGCTTCTAAATGATAGATTCATAAGCTCCTTTCGCTCCCCTGGTGCCACCACCTGGTTAGACCATAACCTCCCATACTGCCCTGTGCTGCGTTACATGCATTTGCTTTAGTTATGTACTTCCAGCAGCTACAGGCAACAAATGTATGTGGCATGCAGTCATCCTGTACCGCTCCTTGATGTTCTAAAGCAATGAGAAAGAAGTGTTAAATTTGTTCTTGGCTACTTTTCCTTGCAACTCCCAAAGGCTCTGGTTACAAACTGAATCAGTTATCAGCTAGTTAGGCTGGCAGTTCCCGAAGGTACTGCATGAATACTGATAGGGACCCATGCATTATTCAGTGCGAAGAGCAGAGGAAAATGAGCAACACGTCCAAAACAAGAACAGCAGTGGCAGTAAGGGAATAATTAGCGAGCTGTCACTTGTCCCTGTCAGTATTCCCTCCCTTAACACATGAGGGAAAATAATAAAAAAGGGTAAGATCATCTTGCAAGCTTTGCTCTTCAATATGCAGCTGGTAGGTTAAAATACAGTGATAAAGGGGAGAGGATAGAGAGCTCTGATACAATTTTCAAAAGATATGGCCTCCATTTCCATAGGGACTCTGTGTTTTTTTTATCCCAGAGGCACTGGGTTATACACTGAGTCCCTGCCTTAAATACCAGCCCACATGCTATATTGTGAAAGAAAGTAAGCTGTAAAATATGGGGTTTATTTGAGGTGACCTTTTCCAGAGAGAGCGGTGCTTAACTCGCTGAGTGTAAACAGTTTTGATTTTTTTTTCTTCCTCCAAAACACAAATAAAATTAATGCTTATAGTGAAACCAGGTTAATTGAAATCCTCTCTTCGCTCAAGGAAAAACAGCAAGCAAGCAGCTCCCTAACACAATGGTAACCATTACAGTGTGGGGATCAATGCAGAATTCTAACAGCTGGGGGGGGGGGCACGCCATGGCTTACCTTGATCCTCTTCTTGGGTTCTCCTGAGAAGCTTGAGGTATCTGAGAGGCAGAGGAAACTACAAACTACAGCTCTTAAATCAAGTTTATCTGGAGTAATGTATTAACCAATTAACCAGCTCGTGGACTGACGAGAATAGAGCTGTTCTGCCATCATCTATTAGATCTCTCTCAAAGCTTCTCATGAAAGTCCACCAGAGTTCTGAGTCGTGCAGACGAGCTGTCACACATGTTGTTGCAGTGCTGCTCAGGAGATGGCTGGCTTGAGACCAGAGCCACCGTGGCGTGGGGAGAGGCAGAGTGCACAATAGGCCACGTTCAGCCCTGATGTATGAGACACTGTGCTGCATTCAAGGGTCTGTAGCCACTCGCCGCAGCACTGAATTTTGCCCATCTTCAGGGTCAACGCTTTGCAAACTTTCTGTTACAAAAATGCCAGTTGCTGCTGCCCTCTGCATGTTGTCTGCCTTCTTAGATTGGAGCTCTGTGCACTGTGTGTGGTGCACTATGAGTCTTATATGCCACGGTGCTCGACAGGATCTTACAAAGGTTTAATAATTACAGCAATGGAAACTTTATCAGAACGGAAAGCTATGTGGCTGTGGTAATAACTGTCTGGTTAGGTCTGCAGGGAGCTTCCTGGTCTGCATTCTCGTTCTGACCCCCTTCACCCTCTTAAGCCATGTCTGTACTGCCACGGGAAATCGATCGGAGCGACGCAAGTTCAGTAACTGAAGTTGGCGTCGCTAGATCCGCTTACAGCGGTGTCTACGCCGCGCTGCATCGACGGAGACCCTCTCCCACCAGCTTCCCTGAGCCTTCTCGGGGAGGCGGAGTACAGGAGATGACGGGAGAGCGCCCTGCCATCGGTTCAGCATGTCTTCACCAGACCCACTAAATCGATGCCGCGGCATTGACTGCAGCAGCGCCAATCTAGCTCCATAGTGAAGACGTGCCCTTAGGGCTTGTCTATACTTACGGCTAGGTCGGCAGAGGTGTCGATTTAGCGGGGTCTGGGGAAGGCGTGTTAAGTCGATGGCAGGGCACTCGCCCGTTGATGTTTGTACTTCACCTCCCCGAGAAGGGTCAGGGAAGTCGGCAGGAGAGCGTCTCCATAGACACAGCATGGAGTAGACACCTCTGTCAGTGTCGTGTAGACCAGCCCTGAGATACAGGGCTCAGCTCACAGAGCTATGCTCTTGTGGGACCAGGAACCTTGCAAGGTGCCACCTTACAGATATTGTAGAATCTCTTTGATTGCAGGAGATCTGTAGTGGGCTAGTGAGTCCCTGTGCACTAGGCATACTACATACTTGTGCAACTTCCCAACACACCGTATGACACTCCATGCTTCTATTTCAGTAAGAATGAGTTTTGTGCCGTGCAAAGAAAGAAGGCATACATAGTAACTTATGTATAGTTGTATATTATTATGGATCCTTAAAGTAAAGCAGGAATCATCCAAAGCATGACAGGGTTGGGGAAGGTGTACTAGCATGAACAACAAGCATGTCCCTGGAATGCACAGTCCAGAAAAAGTCTGTCTGAAAATGGCAGGTGTCTCCAACAAGTTCAGGTATCCTCACACAGCACTACCATGGGGACTCATGCCCTCCCAGCGCAGTAGTTGGAAAAGGCTATTAATGAGTTGGCTTTGCTAATGGTTTGTTCTAGGAATCCATAATATTTGCTGACATACCATTCAAGACGACGTCCCTTATTCTTTGCCCTGCTCTTGATATCTGCAAAGACTGACAGTGAAAGCCACAGAACCGTTTTGCCATGTAAGATGCAACCTTCACTGCGTAACCTTCACCTGCAAGTGATAAACAGCACAAGAGAGGCTGGTGAAAGGGGTCAGCTGAGTCTGCTTTGAAGGTTTGGTAATAAACTAATCAGAGAAGGAGAAATGCAGAAAACTCTGTGTAAGACTCAAGCAGAATTCTCTCTAGATTGCATTTGCTCAGTTTCCCATGAGGCAACAACCTCTCCTAGACAATGGAAAGGGAATGTCCCCCATCGACATTTCTCTCTTGGGCTACTCAAATCATAGTTTTCTTCTCTCGTCCCCTCCCCCGCCCAGCCCCCCAAATACATTATTCTCTTTCCCCACTGATTCTTAGCCAATGGTAGAATGACATTCTTGTAAAACTTTAATTGTGTAAAATGGGTAGCATTACTCCTTGGTAGTTTTATTTAAGCACCTTCTAGTTATTGATGAATCTTGGCCAACCAACCTTCCACACACCACATGTTAGCATCTCTGTTGCTGCGTATATGTTCCTTCTGTGAATCTGCATGTACAGATTTACTTATTTGATGCACGATGTTTCCCACCTAGGATTAAGGACTGAAGAGGGTCAACTACATTCTCTTCAGAAAAGCATCTAGACTATATACAATGATTATCCAAACACATCGTTATCATTATACCATTTATATTGAGGTACAGCGGACCCTCGCTAGAGAGCGCTTCGCTAGAGAGTGGATTCGCATAGAGCGCGGTCGTGGCAATGGATCCCAAATTTAAATATTTAAATTGGGATCCATGGTAACGTGACCCCTGCTATAAGGCGGTCCCACGCATGAATCCCGAACCCCGCGTTCTAGTGAGGGTCCGGTGTAGTTCCTAAAAGTCACAATGGGATCCCAATGTGCTAGGCACTGTACAAACATCATAAATGACAGTGCCTGCCCCAAAACGCTTACATTCAAAGAGACAAGATGTAAGAGACGGATGAGACAAACGGGTTGAGATGTGGGCTCCCACACACATACAAAGGGATGTGCACTGTTCTTAGCCGCTCAGGAGTAGTGATCACAACTCTCCCCCATTTAGCCAAACTAGATCTTCTCTCCCCATCCCCTCTCTCTGTCTTTAGCCTGTGATCTGCCCTACCCTGTTTGGAAAGAGAGAATGTGTGTAAGTAGCAGTGTTCAGCTGAGAGAATCATTGTTATAGACATTATCAAGGCACAAGAAGTTATTCTTCCACTTTACTTCACACCGATTAGGCTTCAACCAGAGTATCGTGTCCAGAGAAGAGCAACAAAAATGATTAAAGGTCTAGAAAACATGACCTACGAGGGAAGATTGAAAAATGGGTTTGTTTAGTCTGGAGAAGAGAAGACCGAGAGGGGACATAACAGTCTTCAAGTACGTAAAAAATTACTATAGGGAGGAGGGTGATAAATTGTTCTCCTTAACCTCTGAGGATAGGACAAGAAGCAATGGGCTTAAATTGCTGCAAGGGCGGTTTAGGTTGGACATTAGGAAAAACTTCCTAACTGTCAGGGTGGTTAAGCACTGGAATAAATTGCCTCGGAAGATTGCGGAATCACTGTCACTGGAGATTTTTAACACCAGGTTAGACAAACACCTGTCAGGGATGGTCTAGATAATACTTAGTCCTGCCATGTGTGCAGGGGACTGGACTGGATGACCTCTCGAGGTCCATTCCAGTCGTACAATTCTATGATTCTATATCAAGGGCTGCCAAAGAGCCAGTGGATGGTCAAAAATAGACACATCCAGACCAGCTGAGAGGGAGGACAACAGCCAGATAGACTGGGAAGGGAGAGCTGGCAGCTGTTAAGTCAAGTGGCCTAGCTAGTAAATCAAATCCTCGGTACAAAAGTGGTGTCACAGGCTGCATAGAGAAGTAAGAGTGAACCCTCTCTGTAGACTTGAAAGAGAACTCCAGCTACTGCGGTGAATACAGCCACCAGGCCTATCTTCAAACTGAACAAGCTGCTCAGCACATCAGTAGTTTTAAATAATATTGAGCTGCAAGTAGATCCAGGATGAACTGTTTGACAGATGTGGCAATTGGAGGGTGTCAGTAAGCATGTGGACAAGAGGGATCCAGCTGATATAGTGGACTTGGACTTTCAGAAAACCTTTGACAAGGTCCCTCACCAAAGGCCCTTAAGCAAAGTAAGCTGTCATGGGATAAGAGGGATGGTCCTCAGGAGTCAGTAACTGGTTAAAAAAAGATAGAAAACAAAGGGTAGGAATAAATGATCAGTTTTCAGAGTGGAGAGCGTAAATAGTGGTGTCCTCCATGGATCTGTACTGGGACCAAGGCTGTTCAACATATTCATGCATGATCTGGAAAAGGGGATAAACAGTGAGGTGGCAAAATGTGAAGAAATACAAAATGATTCAAGATAGTTAAGTCCAAAACTGACTGTGACGAGTTACAAAAGGATGTCACTAAACTGGGTGACTGGGCAACAAAATAGCAGTTGAAATTCAATGTTAATAAGTGCAAAGTAATGCATATTGGGGGGAAAATAATCTCAACTCTACATACAAAAGAATGGGGTCTAAATTAGCTGTTACCACTCAAGAAAGAGATCTTGGAATTATCTTTGGTAGTTCTCTGAAAACATCTGCTCAGTGTGAAGCAGCAGTCAAAAAAGCTAACAAAGTGAGGAACCATTAGCAAAGGGATAAATCATAAAACAGAAAATATCATAATTCCTCTATATAAATCCATGGTGCACCCACATTGTGAGGACAGGTCCATCAATGTCTATGAGCCAAAATTATCAGGGATACAAGCCCATGCTCCAGGTGTCTGTAAATCTTTGACTGGCAGAAGCTGGGACGGGACGGATGGATCACCTGATAATTTCCTTGTTCTGTTCATTCCTTCTGAAGCATCTTGCACCAGCCGCTGTGAGAAGACAGGACAAGGGGCTAGGTGGACAATTGGTCTGACTCATTATGGTTGTTCTTAGGTTCTCAATTTCCTGCAATATCCTGGACAAACCTTACTGAACTAAGTTTAAGTCTGTTAGGAGTTTATTCTATTAAAAAGGCAAATGTTTGTGTTATTGAGGGATTGTAGGTAACATCTCTAGCAGGGAGAGCTAACTAACACAAACCCTGAGAAGTGTTCTGAGCTACAAAGGACTGTTTGAAACAACAGGTCAGATAAGAATGAATTTTTAATTTAAGTGGATTTCCAAGAAAATCTCAAGGGAGAGTTGTGTGTAAATGTACTTCCTGTGGTTTGCAAGAACTCAGCCTTTTGAAGTTTTTCCCTGAAGAGGGGACCTTTGTGTGTTCATCACCTGTTACATGAGGACAAGTTCAGAGGCCAGAACTGTATAAAGGATTACTCTAATACATGGGTGTGCTTGTTCCAAGGTGGTTATGGACTTGTAACCACAGAGAAGCCCATTGGTGGGTTTGAATGACTGACTCTACAGACTGCACAGCTACAGACTAGGGGCCGAATGGCTCGGCAGCAGTTCTGCGGAAAAGGACCTAGGGGTAACAGTGGACGAGAAGCTGGATATGAGCCAGCAGTGTGCCCTTGTTGCCAAGAAGGCCAATGGCATTTTGGGATGTATAAGTAGGGGCATAGCGAGCAGATCGAGGGACGTGATCATCCCCCTCTATTCGACATTGGTGAGGCCTCATCTGGAGTACTGTGTCCAGTTTTGGGCCCCACACTACAAGAAGGATGTGGATAAATTGGAGAGAGTCCAGCGAAGGGCAACAAAAATGATTAGGGGTCTGGAACACATGACTTATGAGGAGAGGCTGAGGGAACTGGGATTGTTTAGTCTGCGGAAGAGAAGAATGAGGGGGGATTTGATAGCTGCTTTCAACTACCTGAGAGGTGGTTCCAGAGAGGATGGTTCTAGACTATTCTCAGTGGTAGAAGAGGACAGGACAAGGAGTAATGGTCTCAAGTTGCAGTGGGGGAGGTTTAGGTTGGATATTAGGAAAAACTTCTTCACTAGGAGGGTAGTGAAACACTGGAATGCGTTTCCTAGGGAGGTGGTGGAATCTCCTTCCTTAGAAGTTTTTAAGGTCAGGCTTGACAAAGCCCTGGCTGGGATGATTTAATTGGGTATGGGTCCTGCTTTGAGCAGGGGGTTGGACTAGATGACCTCCGGAGGTCCCTTCCAACCCTGATATTCTAGGATTCTATGATTCTATGACTCCTACCTGAGCCCTTGTTGGAGCTGCAGTCATCTCTGGTAAGCTTATTAACATGGAGTAGTTGTTTTAATATGTTTTCTTGTAATGCTTTCACCTTAAAAATAAATGTGTTTGCTGAGGAAAAGCTGTGTGGTACCTTATGACTGTGGCTGTTCAACTGTTTATAGCCTCAGGAGAGAAAGCAAAGCACAGATGCTGGCCTGTTTAGGCAGTCTGATTTGCTGGGGAACTCACAGTGCAGGCAGGGAACCATATAGTCTGGGAAAACTTCAGTCAGGAGGGAGAGAGACACGAGTCTCTACCTAAGAGGGGTTGATGGCTGAGTAGCCGGGAGCGTAGAGTGGGTGTCCTGGTGCACCTCAGAGGGGAAACAGAGGTGCAGTTGCCCTGAACTGTGGCATGCTGTACAAACGACATTTTGTAAGGCTTTATGATGAGGGAGCAGGAGCTCTGCAGACAGGAAGGTCTTCAGATGTTTCTAATGAAAGAAAGATAAAAAAGCAATCCAATCTTTCCAAAAGATCTAAAAAGAATGTTAAACGTTTTTATATTTTAAAAGCCCTTCTTATGAGATGCCTTCCCTTTCTTCAGGCTTTCACCATGAGTCCTCCTCCTATTGCAACTGATGCGCAGTGGACCATTCTAGAGCGTGGGGAGTATTCAGTCACATGGTCAGTGCATCTGGGATGTGACGATAACGAGAACAGGCTATCCCCTAACAGATGTTCTCGGCTATCCCCGAGAACAGACTGATTTTTACAGTGCTGAGTGGTGTTCAGAATTGTTTGTCAAACATTTTAAATGGACAGACTTCATCCTACCAGCTGCTGCCAGCATTCACTTCCACTATAACCTGCTCCATTTCTTAGCATTCTGTATTTCTGGAGTGTGATTGGCCAGTGGTATTGCTTCTCCCTGATTGGATGACTGAAGTTTTTATAACCTGGAAGAAAGGGGAAGTTGATCGTAATGAATATTAATCAGAAGCTAGGAATTGTAGAAAATTGAAAAGGGAAGCAAAAGGACACAAGACACACATGGCCATCGGAGTTAACAATAAAAAGGACTTTTTTGAGTATGTTAGGAACCCAAAAGAATGTTAACAATCGTATAGGTCCATTACTAGATGGACATAGAAGAATTGTCAATAATAATGCAGAAAAAGCCAGAACTATTTTGTTTTTAGGAAACTATAGTCATATCACATGAGGATGAGGATGATGAAACACTTTCCAGTAGTAACTCAGAAGGATGTTAAGCAGCAGCTTCTAAAGTTAGATGTTTTAAAATAAGCTGGTCTTGATAACTTTCATCCAAGCATTTAAAAGGAGCCCTCTGTTAATGGTGTAGGCAGTGTTGTTATAGCTGTGTCAGACCCAGGATATCAGAGAGACAAGGTGGGGGAGGTGATATCTAGCATTGGACCAACTTCTGTTGGTGAGAGAGAAAAGTTTGGGTGCCCTGAAGAAGATCTCTGTGTGACTCGGAAGCTTGTCTCTCTCGCCAGCAAAAGTTGGTCCAATAAAAGATATCCCCTCCCACACCTTGTCTCTCCCTAATGTCCTCCTTTAAGTTAGCATTGACTATTAAGCCTTTCCATTCGGTATAACTCAGCTTTTCCCCCACATTTCAGTGCCACAGGCACTGCACAGACAGCAGGGCCAACTCTGCCGGCAGTATCGTTCTGGCTGTCACAGACGCATGTTATTGACGGGCCTCGGTAAGCGCTTGGAACCTTATGGTCTGCCGCTTCCGCTCTGCGCTTCACAGGCCAACGGCCAATTACAGGCTCTCTGTTTTCCATCCACTGGCTGCGGCTACAGTTGGATTGCAGAAGGATGTGCATTTTAGCGGGCGGACAGTAAATACTTTGGCACAGGCGTTCCCTGTTGTTCGGTCAAGGGGGCTGTGTGTCAATCGACGGGCTAACCATCATGATCATTGTCAACAGGAAAAACAAAAAACCCACCGTTAGGCAGTCAGTAATACACACCGGATGAAACGGCGCTGCTGCTGCACTCACCACTGGGAGAACGTCCTGGGAAGAGCATGGAGATCATTTAAACTGGGGGGCAAAAATATGAAGGCATCTTTCTCTCGGCGACCCCTTGAATCAGTCCGTTATCACCCTGTCTGGGCTTAATTACTGGGACACCCAGTTCGGGATTCAAAGTCTATTTTGAATTCACTGTCAAACTCCGACTAGGCAAAGTGTATGTGTTTGGAACAAACCTGTGCCAGACCCTGCCAGTGAGTGAGAGTCCTGGCTGGAGAATTCTGTAAGGGAAACAGTGAGGGATTGCCGCACAAATGCGCTCAGTGCTTCTCTGGCTTTATTGTAGAGAAACTAGCCCATGCCTTTGCCTAAGTATAGTCACTGCATTGCAGTGCCCCAGTAACTGCCACGGCGACCTATGGCATCTCCTCCAGGTGATGCTAGAACGGCCTTGGGAAGACAAGCATTGCATGCGGCTCATCAGCAGGTGTGTTGGCCAATAGGAGGAGAATATCCTCGAGAGTCAGGTCCCAGTGGATGCTGCTTTGGCTTCTTATGGCTTCTTGGTACTCCACTGTTTTATCCCCACACGTGTCTGGAGAGGTCTGGGTTCTGCCCCCTCTCCTGTGAAGCATTTCAGCCTTGGCAGTCACAGCTGCTCTCACCACACCACTGTGTGCTTCTGGTCCTTCCCTCGACACCCCCCATTTACTGTCCCCTCCACCTTCAGAGGCAACGAAGCAGCTTTCTAGCGATAATTCTAGTTGCAGTGCCAACATGGGCCGGCATCCCAAGCAGCTGACACCGAGTGGCTGAGACTTGATGTGAACGTTCGTGTCGTAGAGTGGCAATACCCGCTCTAATTAATGCAGTTCAAACATACCTGATGTGCCAGGCGAGGGAGATGCTAGATCATTTCAGAAGAATGCTTGATGCCCTCTGTCATTCAGCACCAAGAATAATGCTCCTCTCTGCTGTCATGCCGAACACCTCTAGGATGTTGAATTAAACAGTGGGTCTTTTGATGTTGCTGAATTAAGTAATGCATTAATTATCCATAGAATTTGCACATACACCTAACATAGTAAAAAGGTGCACGTCCCCAAGACTAATGTATATTTGAATCCTCCGCCTCGCTCCTTTCTCAATCAGGCATCAAGAAGCATCTTGGACTTCCAGAGTGCATTATGCAGAGTTGCCTGCATATTATAGAATAATGAATTGAACCTTTAAAAGTATGAAAGCTCTGCCAGAGGTTAGTTTTACTGCCGTGTTAGTTAAGGTTGGGTATGTTATATTACATGATAATGAATAATTTACCTGCTATTAAAACAAACATTATGAAAAGACTAAGTACTGAAGGTCCAAATATTTTTAACTTACAGCTTCTTACATGGATCCAGCATGTGCTAACAATGCAGTGTATATACAGTGGTGTGTCAACTGCACAGTGTTACTTACACAGAGAAAAATAAGAACATATTAAGAGTTAAACATTCAAAATTTCCAGCACACTGACAATTTCACCAGATGTTGGCAAATCTCAGACAAAGTTTATACCCTTAAAAAATCTGCGATACAGCTTTTTTGTGTGTGCCTTTTCCGAAACCTAATTTTTCCCAGAATCTCCACATCTTCAGATTATTTATTACACGCCAGAACTGAACCCTCATAAAACACTGTGCATGACTTCTGCTAGCATACAGTGCTAAGGGAGACTACAAGCTATTGGTAAAAGATTTAACTTATTAATGGAGTAAATCTGGAACAAAGCTCTGTAATTTAGTATTGGCTTCCCCAAACTGACTGTGTTTATTGAGAAAGCAGCTAAGATACAGGAATGTGTGGGTTATAAATCAGCAGAAAATCAAATGCTAACATGTAAATAAATTGCAAATCAGCTAAGAAATTGGTTTCATTTTGAGACGATAAAGCATATTTCTCCTGTACTGATTTTCTAAGGTGCCCCTTAAGAATTGTAATATTTCTGTGTGGTAATGATAAACATTAGTGAGTTGCTTTAGAAATGAAAAAATGGCAACCCTCTAGGGATTTGAAAAACATATGCACTTCAAATTTGAAAATCCAATTTAACTGTCCATTATATGGAGAATAAAAGAAGGTAAGGATGGGATAATTTTGCAGTTACACAGCATTTGACTAAATCTGATTCAGGGATGACAGCTACACTTTAAAAGCTACATGTCTGAATGTAAGGAGACAGCAAATCATTTATTTATGATTGTAATCTAGCTCCTGTCTAACAAGTTAACAACTGTGCATAGTGCTCCTGAGTAGAGGCAGCATGTGTAGGCTTGTCAGTTAGCACTTTTAAAACACTTTTCATGGAATTTCTGTAAAATATATATATATATATATATATATATATATATATATATATATAAGATAAAAAAGAGACAAGAGTGTCCCTGTCAAATTTACCAAAACAAGCAGATGTTAAAATTGCAAAAGTGTATGGGGAAAAAAAACAGTGGTTTCTTAATTTTACATAAAGCACCTTTTCAAAAAGGTTCTTTTAGTGTTCACCACTCTGATTATTATGAACTGATTCTTTTTGTATTAGCGTGACACTCATGCTGGAATGTATTTTGGGCCTAATCCCCGACCCACTGAAACTTTTCATCAGCCTCTCTGCTTGCAATGCAAGAGGTCATGACTGTGAAGTCCCTAGCCAGGACCGCATGATTGTCTCACTGTTGGTTTCCTTCTTGGATGTTAAATCCTTTGGGACCTTTGGGTTTTGACTCCTGTATCATCATCCTTTTTGCCTGTGTTGTACGTACTCCCCAGCAATGCAATTAACAAGAGAACGCACTTGATCAGTCAATTCCCATTTGGCTGTCTTTACCTCACAAGCCAGTATTACGCTCCTGTGCTGTAAGAAACGAAACTGAAATCTGCAAATGGGCAGGGATAGCACTATAAAAATGACTGACAGAGATCTTCCAAGTGTGTTGAAAACATGATAAAATTTGGAACTTGTAGCAAGGGCACACACAATGCACAAGGCATCAAAGAACTGTTCTGCCTCGCATTACCAGCTTAAGTATCTCTGAGTCAGACAAACAGAACAATCAAATGATTTTGACCCAGCTGGATAAATACCTAATTGAAACACAAATCAAACTTTTAGATTGAATGAGATTGGCAAGATGAAATCCTTGCCCCGTTGAAGTCAGTGGCAAAACTCCCACTAACCTCAATGGGGCTGGATTGTACCCCTTATATGTAGTCACCACTAAAGAGAATTACGGGCTTCTGGTGTTGTTTTATACAGGGTAGTGTGTATTTCTATGTCCATTAATTTTTAGTGATCTCTGTCTAACTTGCAAGTACCTGTGTTAGTATCATTACGATGATCTGGTAACAACTTTGAAAATCTTCATCTGCAGCAAACCTAAGTGATATTGTATGCAGTCATCTTCAAACAACACACAGTCAACTTGTGGAATTGTCTGCTAGAGGGTGTTGTGAAGGCCAAGACTATAACAGGATTCAAAAAAGAACTAGATAAGTTCATGGAGGATAGGTCCATCTATGGCTATTAGCCAGGATGGGCGGGATGCATTTTATGTTCATAGATCAAGTACCTGAAAATTGTTGTGTTTAATTGTACAAAATGCTATGCTGCTATGTTGAGATTGATATAGCATTTGCACAGAGAGCTGTCTTCTCTGATTTTACAGATATGCTACTAAACCATTCCTGATTGGATAACACTCCTGTCTGTGAGTGTCACACATCTGCCATGCCACAGAATTTCTCTGCTATGATGAGCTGCTAAAATGGAGAGGCAGTGCATTCAGAAGTCTCACATCGATTCAATGGATGTTGATGAAGAGATTAAAAAATTGATTTCAAGACTCGGTTTTACTAACTTCCGATCCTTTGATCATCGGATTTGACCCAGCTCAGACTTACAGGCTGTGTCATGTGCAAACCGTGCGCATGTGTGTTTTAAGTTAAAGTTACACTGATCGCCTGGGACCCATCCCATTGGGGTCTGCTTGGGTGCAGCAAACCCATTTCCAGGATCAGGGCCATCGGGTAGCAGGATCTATTTTGCTATTTTAGTCATTTTAGAGAAACAGTCTGATGGCACAAATGTTTGCAGCGTTCAAACGGGGTGAATGTTGTTTGTCTGCTACTGCAGTATTTCGAGAGATCTAGTGCTAGAAGCCGTTAGGCAGTAAGTACAGTTGTTCATATATCCTGGCTACTTTATGAGCAGTAGGTACCAGGAGCATAAATATAATAGATAGGTTCATTGGCACAACCCTGTTGTGGCTATATGCTCAGAGGAAAAACAGATCTGAATAAAAATATATGGATGTAAAAGGTGTGGAATTTTGTCCTTTTTAAATTGAATCAACTATCCTTCTGCCTTTCAGCATTTTATTTATTTTCAAAGCTGCTGTACAGGGGGTTTGCTTTTTATTTTGCATTTTCCCTGCTGACTTTCAGTATTAAAAATTGTGCTCCAATCATTTGATATTTCTCTGCTGCAGAGGAAAGCTACTTGTTTTTGCAAAGGTGTCAATGCACTTGTACTTTGTATCTTTCTTTTCGGCTTATGAAAAAAATCCCCCTGAATGTCTCCTCCTGTTACAGGACAGAGCTACCTTGCAGATGTGCATCGCAATGCCACATGTATGTTTGTGAGGGAGGCAGGTTAGTAAATCCAGGGGAAGCTTTTTTCGTTTACTGTTTGTTAAAATTGTAAGCAACTAAAGTAAAGAACGAGAGTTGGAAATTGTCCTTGTCAGATAGTGACACCCCCACACGCTCTGCTCGGTGTTAATAAGTGTAAGGAAGCATGCAAAGACTCAGCCCCTTTGTTTATCTCGGATTAGGTCACAGGCTGAAAATATACAGCGCCATGCTTTTAGGTAAAATAATTCATTCCAGTTGGAAACGCTTTTCTTATTGTTTGTCGCTCTCCCCGCCCCCTCCCATCCCCTTTTCTTTCTTCAATTTTTTTTTTTTAAGAAGAAAAAAATAACTGTCGGGTCATGGTGAGGCAGGGAAAGCTCGGCTGGTTTTAAAATGATATTCTGATGAGGGTAAGAAAGTATTTAAAATCTGGGTCTGAAAATAGCCATCAGATTAATCTTTCTGAAAACCTTAAGTAATGTAGATAGATCTGGACCATGGGCTGCTCTATCTTCCTGGCCATTTGCTGATGTGATTATTTTTGTGTTTAGAAAAGTCATGCCTCCAGTATGAGTTCAATTGGATTGATGATAAAATGCACAAGATACCGTGGGCTGTACAGCTCTGCAGAGACGCTTTTGTTTTATTGAGGGGGGAGAAGAACATTTAAAAATCAACATTTTAATCAAGATTCTTTAAGTCCTACATATTTGAAGGTGATTTTGTTTGTTTGTTTGTTTGTTTGTGGGGGAGTGTTTGAGTGTTGCTAGATCCTTGTTTCCTGTGTATGTTTTGAAGACACAGGAGAGAGGCCATTTTTTTATTGCCGTGCTTGAAAACTGAAGGTTGGCTTCTCACTCCTGGCCCTCGGTGGGTGACATGCCACCTTTGGCAATTTCACACTGGGGAGACTGGAACTATCTACGTGACTGACAGTTTCAGCTAAATCAACAGAATCCTGCTGAAATCACTTAGTCTGGGATAAGGATGGGCTTGGCTCCAGATTGGCAGAGAAAGCCAGAAGGCCGTGGAAAATGGCACTGTTAAACCAGCCAGCAATCTGTGGGGTCTTCAGAATCTTATCATCCATGCGAGTCAACAACTTGCTAAATTGAAATTGTGGAGTTGATTAAATGATGTATTTAAGGCCCCATAAAAGAAAGCAAGCAAGCCAGGGTGGGGAGTGTGTGTAGGGTGGCGGGAAGGGGCGGGGGGGGGGGGTCAGCCTCCTCTCTCTCAGTAATGTTGGGAAGGTTTATCTCACCATGAGCAGCAGGCTCAGCCACTGATCTAATCAAATTATTTAGCATTAAAAAACTGCCAAGGCATTCCAGTGCTGCAGCTTCCAGAGGCCCAGCTGGGATCAAATGCTAATCAACATCTCCACGATATTTATTCCCACTGTCAGTCTGGTACGTGTTTGTTTTCCGAGCACTGCATACTAAACTGAAAGATCAAGATTGAATCGGTTGAGATGGGAGATGATGAGCAGCCGGGCTAAACATATAGGAAAAAATTGACTATCCAGGAAAGGGGGGAGCGGGGGAGGGGGAGGAGAGAGATGTGCCAGAACCTCTGACAGGCAGAGGGGTGCAAATGCTCCAACCACAATATTAATCACAGAAGGGACACAGAATTGCTGCTCCATTGGGCCTCCACAGAGCTCTGCACAATGCACCCAGCCACAGAACAGGGAGTGACCTGCCTGCTGGGTGCTGCTGAGGCATGCTGGAGATGGGGGGGGACGACGTTTAGTTACTCATACAATGGGGGGGACGTTTTGTTACTCATCCACCTGACTGGTTGAGCCCCTCTGGCCACTGCTGACCCCGTCAGCCTCATCGTGGTGAAATGGAAACCCTGTTTCCCAATGAAAGCTTTGTCCTCATTTCAGTATCCCCCAGGTGCCATGCACACTTGTGCTGCGAGGTGCTGGCCTTCCAGAGACTGGCTGACTTAGGGCTAATGTAACTATCCTTGTGTGTTATTACAACCTGGAGCCTCAGCGCAGAGGAAAGAGGAAGTCAAACAGCAAGAGTGGCAGGGTGAGGAGCACCCCGATGATGATTTCCAGACGGTGCACAAATAGGCCAGGTCCCCCTTAAATGCTCGCCACCCGAACACCAGCAGACTAATTAGTTTCCTTTGTTTTTCTGAGCTTCATTTTTAAATTACAGTCTTCCCTCCTCTCTAATAAATACTCAACAATTAAAGCTCTTTTTCCCCCGACATGCGATTCCAACATCTCAATGTCCCACCCTCCTGTCACCTTCACTGCCATAAACAGATTCGTAAAAACTGCTTTTGACGCCCCAGCTGCCATTAGCCACTTAAAATCCCATAATTATCATCCTATCATGGGCCTGTTAACGAGCAGTAAAAATAAGGCCATTGAATATGGTAATTTATTCGTAAATTAGCCTAATGAGACTAGGTTTCAGACACTGTTTACTTTCTGGCTGCCTGTGTCAGTGCAGTGCAGACTGGCTGCACCGGGCTGGCAAAGCTCTTTGTCAGTACGGGAGCTCTTCCTGGGTGGCAGACAGCTTACGGCGTTAATGGGGGAGACTTGTTAAATTAATACATAATTCTACATTTCCTGCTACACTGGGCTTTCTGTACCAGGCGGCTGCTGGTGTTTATCTGCCCCTTTCCCACTTCTAATTTTGATGTGCCTCCATCCCCCCCCACCCCAAACTCTTCTGACTTTCAGTGTTTCAAAATTTAAAATTAAACATCTGCTGGGATGTCCTGGTAACTGAACCTTTCAGACTCCTCTCCAGACAGAAATCCTGCTCGTGTTTAAAATTCCTCTCTGCTTCTTTCCCCACGTAACACTGCCGATGTAGGGCTGGAAGACTTATGCCCTGGTGGAACACCAGATTGTCTACCCTCCAAGCCACAAGAGAACGTCCCAAGTTGCCTGTAATGCTCTGTGCTGCCGTCTCTCTCTCGCCTCGACACCAGCCTCTTCATTTGTGGGTGTTTTAAAAATAGTCCTACCTGAAAATCAAGACCCACCTCAGAACTGCAGACAAATATTACCTCCTGTTAATGACAGGGCCTGTTTTTTGTATTGCGCTTCTGCCTCCTCTAGGGTCGTCGGGCACAGCAGAGCAGAGCAAAATCAAATAGCGTACAATACTGCTGTACCGTGCTCTTAATGCAACCCTGTAAGAACACACGTTAGGGTCCAATTTAAACATGGAACGGCGGGGCTTTGGAAGGAAAGTAAATGTAGGGCCAGCAGTGATCATTGCAAAGACAGCTTTGGGGAAGGGAATCTTTCAGGTGCTTTATAAAAAGTTGGTAGGGATGAAACGGGGCTCTGAGGCCCAGCCTAGCCTAATCCCCCGCTGACTGCCGGCAACTCGCGAGCCATTTTCGAGTGCCGTTATGGCCAGCACCAGGAAGGGCTTTCCAACCAACAGTGCTGATGTAAAGCCACTGTGCTGCTTTGGGGCCAGCCACGGCGGAGAAGACCGGGCGCGCCTATAACAGGGCTGCAGCAGGGGAGGTGGACAAGCCAAGAGGGACTCAGTCACTGATGTTTAAAAATGACATGGGTTTGAAAGCTAAACCATCCCTGTTCCTCTCTGGCTGTGCATGCAGACCCATGCACTCCCCTACCGCCCCGCCCGCGTGCTCCAGGACACTTGCAGCTATGAGATGGCTGCTTCTTGTGCTCGGAACAGGGAAGAACAGATGGCCTGTGCCCGGCTCCTTCCATCTCCATTGCAATTCTCCTTCCTTTATGAGTGACTGGGCACCTCAGTCATCATTAGTGACCCAAGTGTTCTCAAGGGAAGATTTTCCATCTCCTTTAACAAGTGGCTGAGGCATTGTCAGGCCCAGTCTAACCAAAAGCCTCTCTGATTGCGTCTGAAAGGAGAGAATCCCTCCCATGCAACCAGCTCGCAATGTACCAGGCAGATCTGACTCCATGCCCATGGAGCTTTCATTCAGCATAATCCCCCGCACATGAACAGGCCCTTCCAAGTCCATCTCCAGCAGAGTAGTCCAGCAAGCTGCTGGAAACTGTATCGCATCTGCTCTCAGTATGTGCTCTGGGGTACCTGGGAGAGCTCTGACCATGGGAGCGACTGATACTCCCTGTTTGTTCTAATGATTCTCAGAGAATACTAGCTAGGAAAACCAAATCATTTCCTGAAACAACCAAACCTGGAGGCACCAGGAACCTAGAGGGGTGCAGGTCTGAGCGCATTGCACATGCAGGGGCTTCTTGCATTCCTCCACTCCCCGCCATCCCCATGTACCACCTTCCCATCTCCCTCTATTTCAGGGACTCTCTGCAACCTCACCCCCTCATGCCAGGGGCTCTGTGTGCCCCACCATTATTAATTGTCTGACTTTCTTTCTGGGAAAGAAGTCATTCAGGGTGTCCACATTTTTTATCTTCACTGGGACAGTGGGCAGAACTGAGCTGGGGGTGTCAGCTGATGGCTGCCATCAGCCGGTTCTTTGATCTACGGGCACTCACTGAGGTGGCTGCAGCTGCTCAGATGATGGAATTATGTGATCCCCATTTCCCTCATCTGATTTTCATCAAAATGAACAGGGCTCTGCCCACTGGGGCCTAGAACATTCCTGGAAGTTTTCGAATTGATTGGGCACATCATTCAAAAGTTATTGCCTTACAGACAGACAGACAGATGGAGAAATGCCATTGGGCGGCATGTCAGACCTCCCTTTGCTTGACCAGGGATTTCAGGGGCGTGTGGCTAAACTAGGATGTCTTCTGTGGCTACCTGGCACATAGGTCTAGGGCTCCGCCTGGTCCTCAGAATCAAAATGGCCATAAATCAGTGCAGAACACCCGAGGCTATGACACAGAAGGAAGAAGCCAGCACTCTTGAGTATATGAGCTTTAAACTCCAAAGCTAACGGCTTGAGCAGTTTGGCACCTGGGCCGTTTATTTTCCCAAGTTCCATCTTTAGAAGCAGTTCTTTTCCGACAGAGGAGTGCCAATAAAACCCTGAATGAATCAGGACTAGAGGGGTCCTTCGGGGAAGGGGTGAAGAGCTCTTGACAATGAGCTTTTCACCCTCCGGAGTATTTTCATTCCCAGCCTGGCTTAAAGCCAGGAAATAAATCTGCAAGGCCAGAGAGCCCCAGCTGAATGGCTTAGCCAGAGTCAGCCGCACCCACTGGAGCCAGGGATCTTTTCCTGGTGCCGAACTGGACCCACAGCGAGACAAGGGTCAAACGCTCTCCTCCAAGGAGTGCCGTCCCCTCAGAGCTCCTACAAACCACACACAGCAGAGGAGCCCGCATGGCCGTGACTCAAGCTGTGCAAGGGAGCTGCAATGGGGAGCGCATTAGGCTCAAAACGCCTACCTTGGAAAAGCCTGCTGCTTGTGTATGCTAACAGGAACACCACAATGTTCAGTTCAGTGCTACGTGCTGCACAAACATCAGCCCTGCAGCTGGAAAACAGGGTTCATGATTTCATATTTTCTGGCATGGCAAGGAAATCAGGCAAATCTGCAAATCCCAGCCTGTTCTAGTGATGGCCGAGCAGGGCCCTGCGTCTCCATGTCGTCTAAACAGTGCTGGGTGAGGTGATTGGCTGAACGTGAACCAGGGTGCAGAAAGGAGCCTGCGCCTGTTTAGAAACTGCCATCCCCTGTATCAGGACCAAGTTAACTTCATTGCCCCTGGCAAGTCCCACATCTCTAACTCAATGGGTGCCTGATTTCATCACCAAACTTACAAACTGTAGGTTTGTGACTTGACCAAGGCCCCAGAAGACAGCTGTGTCAGAGCCTCGTCCCTTCCTCAGCCTACTGGACCACAGTGTGTCTCACGCTGTTGACCTGCCCCATTTGTGGCCAGAGGCCATGCTGTCTGCTTCATAGAGGGGCTGGGAGCTTGTGCTGGGCTCTCGTGCCACCAGTGGTAGCCTGAGCAGCACCATCCAACAGCTGTGAACTGGCCCAGGGACTTCCCCCAAAACCAGGCCCTGTGGCCATGGTGATGGGCACCCCAAAGCCCTGTACTAGGTGGCTGTGTGGGGACTGTGCATAACCTGAGATCTTTAGGAAAAGTCAGTGATGAGCTCTCACTCCTAGTGATGGAAAACTTGAACCGACGCAAACCAAAGTGGCATTTCCAAGGAAAAGCCTAGAAAGAGACTTTGTCCGTAAGTGAAAGCTGCAATTCTCCTTCAGTCTCCAGGTCCCCTGACTTGGTGTCAGGCCTGAGCTGAAAAGGCCAGCTCTTCTCTGTACCACGCTATGAAGCCATGGGCCTTAAAAAGCTACCGTGGTTTCAGAAGACAGGAATCCATCTGCGAAGAAGCGTAGGCCACTGAGAGCCCATCACCCCATGCTCTGCCCCACACACGAGCTGCTCAGTGGATACCAAGTTCAGTTCAGGGCTTTGGGTTCAGTCTTCAGATCCCTTCATGGGTCCTGGCCTGGCTACTTGAAGAATCTCCCTCGCCATACCCTGCCATACCAGCTGCCTTCGTAGGATTGGAAGAGACCTGCTGGGTCATGGAATCCAGCCCCTGCTATTGTAAGCAACCCCATCACATAAACCCTTTCCCATCAAGCTCCATCGCAGAGCCGCCTACCGGGAGGCTGGTCCAGAACCTCGCCCTCAGATGGGTAGATACCTTCTTCTCATTTCCAACCTAAACTTACTTGTGGCCAGTTCACACCCTTGAGCAACAGAGCAGTCAGCCCCAGGGGAGAGACATGGGGGTGCAGGAGCCAGAGCTGACTTTGGAATCCCTTCCAGAGGGGGCAGGCATGAGCATGATCCTCAGGAGCTGCAGAGCGAAATGCACAAACCCATTTCTTCAGCTTGCCTGCTCAAAGACAAACAAACCAATAGCCCCTGCTGCCTGGCAGGAAGGGAAATCACTATTACTACCACAGTGCCTAGCAGCCCTGGTCACGGACCAGCACCCCGTTATGCTAGGCACTGGGCAAACACGGAAGTGCTCAGCCACCAGGAGGGCAGGTGCCATAGATCAATAGACTTATAGGATATGACCACAGTCCCCCAGTGGGGCTCTGAAGGGATGGCATTTAATATGAACCCACGCATTGGCCTTCCCTCGATAAATGTACCCAGGCCCACTGAGGCCTACTGATGCTGCATGCCAGTTCTTTTAGTTGTCATCCACAAGGGAGGTGCTGGAAGAGTCATCTCCTGACTCAGTGTAGAAATGTCCCCGACCCTGGCACCATGCGCTTTGCTGCGCACAAGGGGCTGTTTGCTGACTGCACAAGTGTTGGAGCTGAAGGACAGACCCGTGCCTGAAGATTCACTACACGTTGGCTCTGACTCTCAAAGACAGCAGTACCTATTCCTGATGTGAAGAATGTAGGGAAGTCCTGTCCATGTGCTGAGCCTTGTCAGGAGAGTTAGACAGGGAGAGGCATTTCCAAAACTTGCTGTTACTGAGCGAGGAACAGATTGTCCTCATTGCAAAAAAAACAGACACATGGCAGCTCTGAGACTGCATTCTGTGCATATCTGAAATCATGGCTGGACTCCGATGCTTTCTCTCTGTTTTGTGCAGAAGAAACCTGGTACTGGGAAAATCTCATCTCACTAAGGGTCCCAGTTGTGTTTCCTCCCATCCTTTCTTGTTGTCAGGCAGTCAGTAGCTACAGTAATCAAACTCCATGGTAGCTTTACTCCTGCCTTTTCCATCTCTAATTTAATTACAGCTTGTTTCCTTACTAATTGTAATGCTCAAATCGGGGAAGAGCTTAAGGCCACTGTAATGGTGAGGCTAGTGGCTGTCTCCTCTCTGCTAAAATGGCCCCGCTATAATTTTGCTTCCTTCAGATGGAGAATTATAAACACTTCATGTCAAGCCACTTCCCAGCAGTTCTCACACTGTGAGAATGATTGAGGTCAGGAGATGCACACAACCTACCCATCAACTCAAGTATATTCCTCAAACAGTGACATGCAGTCTAACGGCAGGGAGGTCACCTCTGTAAGAAACAAACCCTGCAGCCACTGAGCAAGTATCAAATTGCAGTATTAGAAAATAATCATGTGGAACACATTGAAAATCGCTCCCTAGATAATAAATGGTTAACAAACGCAGCATCTTCTGCCCAGCATAAACAGGAATGTATTTACTGTAAATAAGTTAACCTATTAGTGTGCTGCAGTAAAGGGAGCATCTCAGAATGCTAGATGCCAAACCTCTTCAGGTTTGGAGAATCTAACAATCAACTCTCAGAACAGCCCCGTCTGGAAAAACTGTAAAGACAGAAAAGGCTCAGCAAGACGAGGTGCTGCTTCCAAATGGTGCAAGCGAGTAAGCTTCAGAGCAGCAGGTGTTTGCTGGATTGATAAATACATGCTGTCCTTTTCCCTCCCTCTGTGCAGACTTGCATTTGCAACTTCGATTTGAATGAAGGTTGGATCCGATGCAATATTCTTCATGCAGTGTTGTGATGCTCTTTCTCTCTGCGCCCTCATGCAATCGCTCTGTTGTGATGGCATCAGAGCAGAATGGTGCGTGTGACCCCCTGGCAGGCTGATGTTCTTCAATTGTGCTTTGTTATCAAGGCCCTTGAGTGACATCAGGAGATTCCCTCTCACTCTCACACTCCCAACTCCGCTCCCACCACACACGCACGCTGTTTGTACCTTCTCCCACACACCCTCCAGTACAATTTAAACCTATGAAATAGACAACATGATCTGATTAAAGAACAGAGTGGAGCAGTAAAACAGACTCTTGGTATTGCCAGCCCCAACTGTTCAAAATTATGAGCCAGCCCCCCATCCCCCAAATCAGGAGATTTTAAAAAACAATAAATGTTGATTCTGTTTATTTACCTTCCTGTTTGCATGGCATCCCAGAGCAAGGGGCAGGGATTTGGGACCCTGCCCCTGGAGCAGCCCAGAAGGGACATTGCAGTGCCGGGAGTCACAATCCCCTCCCGCTCCAGGAAGACAGGAACCTGTGGTGGATCTATGTCTCAGGCGTCGTACGCTCTGGACGCACCAGTGAACTACACCGCAGGGTTCATTGCTCGGCTCACTCCCATCCCAGGGTGGAGCTGCTGCCCCTCACGCAAAGGAAGCTGCGGCATGGCAGACAGTGCAGGGGAACAAGGGGATGTCTTACACCGCTACCCCAGTGTGCTGGCATGTAGAATGGGCCGTGATCTGGCACAAATTAATAAATACAAATCAATGCATTTTAGATCATTTCTTCCACACAAGTGGGCTCATTTTCAAGTTTGCAACAAACCTAAAAAAATCTTGAACTGGGATTTTGTATTGTAATTCATTCAGCACACTTCACCCCTCTCTAGTCAGTATCTAAGGGCACGAGGGTCGATCCCTTTTGAAAAATGCAGGAAGGAATCTGAAGATCCCACCCATGTATAAGAACAGATGGGGCTGCTTTCCCAACCCCCTTCAGAGAGCAAGAATGACTGGGGACAAATCATGCAGGGGTTAAATGCATTTCAACATACGTAGCTTTTGCCACTACAATCTTCTCAAATTTGCAAATGGGGATGATTTTTTGTTTCTGTTAAATTCCAGTTTGATACATAAGCTTAACTGGAGAGACAGGGACCAGTTTCCAAAAGCAGCAGGACAGAGAAGGGCTGTCAGAGCAGTTTTTAGACAAGCCATTTTCTCCCACCCTCTCTCTGAATGTCTCTCTGAAGCGAGTGGGCAGTTCCTGAAGAAAGTCTTGCACCACCCCTGCTCCCTCCAGCCACTTGCCAAAATTAACAGAGTGAAGGCTCAATGTTTAGTTTGGTCAATTCCATTGG